>NC_134949.1:135318767-136608767 GCF_965638725.1 Aptenodytes patagonicus | reverse complement strand
AGAATCGTTTAAGACTTAGGTTAGTAAATCTCTCTCTTTAGGCCAGTGAACTGGCATCGCTGATAGGTATTTGAGGAGAGCACTGTCAGACACAATAATTTAATTGCTCTATAGCCTAATGTGATTGTATTTAATTAGAAACAAAAAAGCAAGTATGTTAGAGGCTTACACCTCTGTTCATTAAACTACTGTTGACTTTTTTCATTGACATTCCATAAATGGCAAAGTTAAGGTTAACAGTATAAATAGGGGTGCTGAGGATTATGAAAAGGGAACCCATGCAATTAAAAAAAATGGCTTACATAACCTGATATCATAATAGACAGAATATTTATTTAACTTGCAGTAAATTGACACACCTCTAGACAGAGACAATTATGACTGACTGTAAAACATCTGACAGAACCAATTATGACTGACTGTTGTTTGCTACCTTTGCACAGAAATAAATGAAACACGGATATTTGGAACAGAGACTGCTGCCTGTGTGTCTAAGCTTGCTGTAATTAAAATACAATAACCAGTAGGCGATGTAAAAAATTCAGTAGCTAATGTAGTATGTTCTTTAACTCTTTAAATAAAAGTGTGAGACACGATGCTGTACATAAATGATACTCCGCAGCTTTTTTTGTGCGTTCCCAGATAAACCCACGTTTTGGCACTATGCTCATAGGCACCTACGTTGTTCCTCACGTACCTGGTGCAGATACACGCGCACAAATACAAAGGGAATGTGAATATATTTTTACTTCTCACTCTGAAGAGCAGGCTATCAACAGAATAATCAAGGGGAGAGAGTTTAATAATATGACACAGTTCGGTTGTCCAATCAGTAGGAGAAAAAAACAGAAGACTTTCACCGAGCCACGTCTTAGGGAATCCAAGAACAAAAGTTCTTGAGCCTGACTATCAGGTTATTTGGTGTCATTTTAATAGGAACGAAGAGAAATTGCAATAAATGGAAAACATGCGGCCAGGTATAGATAGCCTCCAAATATTTCCATCCTTGCTTCCAGCATCGGTACAACAGTATGGGGTAAATGGATTTCAGGTACCTTTTAATTTTTTTTTTTTCCAAATAATATAAAAATATACCTAGGTAGCTAAACAAGGACTTGGATGAGGTGCTGAATTTGACAGGGACATCCAGAAGTTCAGACTGTGTTTTATGAAGGGAACAAGGGGGCAGTCATGTTGGGGGGGGGGGAGGGGGCTAACTGCATGCTTGGTGATAGGATTCTAAAATCTTTATCAGAGTCAGTGATTTATTAACTTTAGAGAATACAGTACCTGAATTTTAATTATATACAGTCAGAAGCACGTCTTTTTTTTTTTTTTTAATTCCTATTAAAATAATTGTATTTTTCATTTGTGTATTTGTTTTGGTAGTATCTTTTGTATGCTCTGCATGTGTATAAATGTGTCTCTCTGTGTATAGCCATATATGCATTCTGCAGCAGTGGTTGTCTTAAAAGATTGCTTGCTGCTGAACTTAGATATTATTAAAACAATGATGGGGTGATAATAGGTATAGAATTATTTCGGAACGTGACTGACTACTGAAAGGCAATTTCAGTCAGTTTGTATAGCTTAGTTTTCAGAAGGCCTTAGGTGCATTATTGATTAAATCCTCATTTAGGAAGAAAGTACGAGCTTTTATATGCATCTCTAAGTTGGGTGGTATGGTAACTCGAAGGTATTGACTGGCTGTGTGATATACGACGGTCACAGTTGTCTTTTACTCAGAGGAGCAGAGAGTGATGCTGGTTGTCATTCTTACTCTGCTGCGTGGCAGCGTAAATAGTCCCCTTTCTAACCAACCTGGTGGGAAAAGTCAATATCCCATCAGCAAAGGAGGTAAACACATCAGGAGCTGTGTCCTCTCCCGTCTTCCCCTGCTCTGTATTACTACAGTTCTTTAAATCTCTTCTCCCCAGTCGTCAGATGCACTTGTGTCATTCAAATGCATGGTGTGGCTGTGCTGCAGACACAGCCGCTGCCTGCCTCTCCTCCCGGAGCTCCCGGCTTCCATTCTCTTATAATTGAAACTTAAAATTGGCCTCGTTACTTCAACGAGGCCCCTCATATGTCTCCGTTTTTTTCAGTCCACCCTTTCCCGCTTGCCTCTACGAGGGTAATTACATCTAAGAAACGTTTGAAGCATACTGTCGGAAAGGTTATCGCATATAATTAAAGTTTAGATTTAATGTTGGGGGGTGGAGCTAGGCGCTCTGTTAGTGGGACGGCTGGAGCCTGAATTGGAGCTGTACGCGGGCCTGCATTTTTGTTCCCTACTTTCAGCCCTGGTTTATTGTTTGCCTCGTTGTTCTCATGATTAATGTGCCTTCCTGCTCTGTTCACATGTGCCAGCTGTTTCTGCGCATTGATACGTTTCACCTTGGTCCCTCCTGAGCTCCAGGAAGCTTTAAACTGTTTTAGCCTAGTTTTGAGCTACGAGGATGGTGTTTTCCACAGTTCCTTGGTACAAAGAGCATGGTTTTGCTAACATGTGAGCAGTGGCAAGTGAACCCGCTTACTATATCGTTTATCTTGAAAATGCATACACTAGTTAGTGCTGAATTTGCGGCAAAGTGGGTTTGATGCTTTTATGGATCTGGTTATTACAATTTTCAAGGTTTGTTTAATTAAACCCTACATTTAAATAATTTCAGGATCATTAAATGTGTTTATGCCGTAGTGACTTCAGTCTGTTCATGAACAGATTCTGGTAATCAAAGTTTTTATTGTATTGGTGGTGTAGTTTAAAGAAATTTTAATTCTGCTAATAGACATAATGTCCTTACTCTCTGGGTAATGGTGAGAATGTGGTATCTTCAACCAGGCATCTTCCTCTGTTTGCTTACTGCCCAAAGTTGGCAGTATAAATACCCAAAACTGAGTATGACAGCACAATACATACCTTCTTCACAAGGATGCATGAAAGGTGCTTACTGAAGTGCTTTTAATCAATGTATTCAGTTACTCAAACTGGTGTCGCTAATTTAAATTTTAATTTAATTTTTAAAGATTTGATAGCATCCTGCAGAGCAATTGAGTTCAGTGGAACTTTGTGAATAACACGGAAAACCTAAGCAGGTGGCAATCGCTCAGTAAAACATTACTGTTTGTATCATATCCAGTAGTTAATCTGCTGAGCTCGTCTTAAAACATCCGAGGCTCTGCAAAAATACTCGTAAATCCTCAGGGAGGAGGAATTCACAAACCCGAAAATTGTAATAGCTATTTCTGTTACCATGCCTCCTTTCCCTGCCATCTCCTCCTGTAGCAGTCCTTGACTTGGCTGCTGAGATGAAGGTGCGTCCGATGGGACGTCTTCATCTCAGTCGCATCGCAGAAGTGAGTCATCGCAAAAGTGAGTCATTTCTTCCCTTGCACAGGTGGACTCAAAAAACCAGCATGTCCCTCTCCTCCAAACCCTTCTCTTAAATAAACTCAGCTGTTTTAGAGGCGACTGGTTTTTCGTCTTAACTTGCGCCGTGTAGTAAAAGCAGTTCGAGAGGGGACGGAGGCTCCTTTGTTACATGTTCAAAGCGTGAGGAGGGCATACCAACGTTGCGAAGGTGACAAGAAGAAATGAGACAACAGCTTTTAGGCAAAGCTAATGAGCAACGGATCGTGTTGGTTGCTCACAAGACACACGCTTACGCTGCGCCTAAATGGCTTGAAAGCTCGACCTTTAAGTACCTGTGCCGTGCTCTCGTAGTTCTGCTTGACCTGGAGTCCCTCCAGCCTAACGGGGGAGAAACTGTCTGGGAGGGCACCTCGTTTTGCAATATATCCTTCTTGTGTGCTCAGTAATGCAGACTGTCCAGTGCTGCCTGTAACTGCAGACACAGGCTTTCGGGTAGGAGCTGGTGTTTTTAGAACATGGAGTTGGTTGGAAAGGAGGAGCACAATTGCACCAGATCTGCATCAAGCTGGCGTTGATGTGTATCAGCAGAATATTTTGCTCTTCTAGTCTTTGTCCACAGCCTTTGTAAAGCAAAAGCAGGACAACCACCCAAACAAAATCCCTGGATTTTTTTTTGGATGGCATAAAATTTAACATAAAAAAATTAAAATAGAACAGTTCGGGCTTCGCTGCTGAAATATGTACAAACTCATGCGCGTGCACGTGAGTTGCACACACACAAACGTACAAGTGAGTAAATGTCTTGCACTGCAGACATTTCTTCACAGGTATTATTGATCAAGCATTTGGGAATGGCTCTCTTCATTCATGTGTCAGGTGAACCTGATGTCTCCTGGTTGAGACACCGGGCATCTTCTCTCCATTTTAGGGTAGGATAGCAAAGAATTTCCCCTGTTTGTGCTGCTGCCTTTTTCCTTCCAACGCCTCCGTAGTGCTGAGCATCACGATTCCCATGCTGCACACAAGGTGCACGTGAGAACGCACAAGATGGGTGATAAGTCTGTCCCAGGTTGTGCCAGTATTTGCAGCAGCAGGGACGAGAGAAGCCAAGCATGGTTTCCTTCACTTCTGAAGCCCAGCTTGGGCAGAATCTCTCCCTACTTCAAACCCCTGGGGACTCTGCGTAGTTCTCACTAAGTTAAGGCACCTGCTCATTTTAAATGAGATCCTTTCGGAGCCAGCCCTGCTATCGCTTATTTTCTCTGCTGTGACTTAATGAACCCCCATTTCACTCCAGTTAGACGGCATGAGTGGGCAAGCGGTGCTTCTTGCCAGCTCCTGGCAGGAGCCGCTGCACCCGCGCCAGTGGGGCTGAGGGAGCTTCAGCCTCGCCACCACATCCAGGTTCAACGTGGCCTCTAACCGGCTGGTGCAGCGCTGCGGGTGGGGAGGCAGGGGGGAAGGCAGCAGAAGTTGGGAGAGCTTGCCGTAAATGTCATCTTTGTTAGCTACGACATTCACCTCATTTTAAAATACCATGATTCGCAGTAGTAGTGAACGCAAAAGTACTGTCTTTTTGTGGTCATTTGATCCTTCTCTGTTTTTTTTTTTCCTTTGTTCTTTTAGAGTATTTGAGGAAGAAGCCGCTCAGGAGGGAAGTCTCTGAGGCCTACAAAAGACTGAAGAGCACCGTAGACAAATGTCTGTCCATGAGTGGCTACTCAGAAGTGAACCTCGGCAAACTCTTTACCGTCAGTATAGGAAGATCTGTGGGAGAGTCCAGTAATGAAAGACAGTGATTGATTAAAAATGGAGGGAGACGAAAGGCTAGTTCCTTGTTTAACAGTATCGAACTCGTAAGCAGCACTCTATTTCAGTATGCACAGTGATGTTTTAATAATCTTGTCTCTTCGGAGGAGGAAAAACGGAAGATGGAAAGGGGATGTATGATTCACATGGACATGAAATATTCGAGGTGTTTTTATCTTCCGTTCTTTTCTTCACTGAGAAGCCAGGGTTATTAAAATAGGGAGTAGTTGATTTCTGCAATATATTTTGTTGTGTATTTAGACCTGTGAGGGAAAAGGGGGTGGGGGAATTGCTGCTTTAATTGGATAATTCCCAGTGAGAGTTGCTGGAATGTAAGTGATCCTAGACTTTGCTCCAGGGTATTTAGTAGAGGTGCTCTCAGGAAGAGAGGTTAGTAGAGGTCTCAGTAGGAGCACTAATGTTTTGCCTTTTCACAGTTTATCTTCTTCCTGATCATAAACATACCAATTATAAACAATACTAAACCTAAATGCATTTAAACGTCCTAATACCTTCTGAACAGAGGTAGGGACACTTTACTTTCAAATCTATTAAAGGTAAAGAACGCCTGAAAGCTGGAGGTGCTGAAAATAGGGACCACCTTTTTATTAAGAGTCTTTCCGTGCATCTCTTTTCCGTGCGTATTTTGCCATGTTGGAAATTTCTATGTGGATGTAAAGACATGCACATGTACAAAACCCATTTCGTACATACACAGGATATAAATGTATTTCTTTCTTTCCGTGCAAAGTATTTGAAAGTAAGCAATGGATAGGGAAAAATATGTTTGGGATGGCATTGTAACCAGTAACGGGGGGAGAGCAGAGAATCATTGTTGCTGTTCTGTAATAATTACTGTATTGGAGGTGTTAGAGGCTTTATAAACAAATTTTATTTTTCATTTACTTTTAATAAAATGCCAAACAGGTTTGACAAGAAAAGAGCATAGATTTGGGTACGTGCTTTTGTACCCAAAATACTGTGTAGTCATGTTCGCCGTTAAGTTTGCAATGTGATATTTTAATGTATGGTTATAAAAATTTTCTGTTAAATCTTTAGCAGTATAAAATGTAAAGTTTTCTTAACACTCGAAGGAAAAAAATAAAGTTTTCTAGTAAAAGAGAATGTGATTTGATCATCTGACCGTTGAATATACTCCATGCGAGGTCGTATTGCTCCAGACTTTTCCTGGTTTCACAGAGGTGCTTGTGTGTCCCTTTTCAGGGCGGCCGGCCATCAACAAAGGGAGCTTGAAGAAAAAGTCAGAGCATCAGCTCGAACGTCTTGGGCACCAAGGGGATACGTGTGTCTGTGTGTGTTAGAGTATTTTTATGATGTTCATTTGTCCCTAAAGTGGCATCGGAAGGTGCTGTGTGTCAGTATGGGTAACGTCTATGCGAATGTGCCTAAATACACGGTCGTCTTCTGAGCAACTTTTGGGGCTAAATCCTTTCATTTTTACTCGCGTCGAGTCACAGTATGTGAGAAATCGAACCTACTCAATCCCTGGTTTTGTGTTGGTGGTGTCCCACCCCTGGCGAGCTATCGTTCCTCGCCAGCGTGTTTCAGTTGGGTTGTTGTAAAAGAGACGCTATTTGGAGGCTTGCCTTGGAGAGAAGGTGTTGCTGCCTAGATGACACGTTGATGCTGCAGCTCGTCGAAGGATCCCGGCTTCCTGTGATTTCACGCAGGTTTTTTTAGATTTTTCGTGGCCAACCCAATTAGGATTATGAAGATATTACTGATATTAACCGGGTAGAATGCCTTCAGAAAGTGAAAAGCGTGACCTTCTCCTCCAAGCGTTAGGTATACAAATAAAACGGATAGATATGGCATAACCTGACCCTGTGGCACTTGTATGTATCTGTATAATTACAGCTGAAGAGCCTGTTAATTTGCAAGTTTAGGGATGTTTAGATTAAATGAGAGTGTTGTGGAATGATTGTGTAGGGCGCAGCAGCATATAGTAGCCCTGCGAGGGGCTGGGGGAAGCGCCGCTGCCCGGCGGAGGAGGCCGGCTCTGCTGCGGGAGCGGCAAGGGGCAAAGTCCCGGAGCCCCCCGCAACCCCGGCCAGCCACAGCCCGGGGGGGGCATCGGAAGTGAGGGCTTTTACCCCGAATTAAGGCAATTTTTGATTCCTCGCAGCAGAGTTGGTCAGATCAGAGCTGAAGTCTTGGCAAGGAGTAAACTGGATTCCCCCCCCCCCCCGCCCCTCTCTCTAATAAGCTCTGGGCACCGTGCCTCATCTCGGCCCCAGAGAGAGGCTGGAGAACGCAAAATCATCTTCATAGCATTTAATATTAAATGGAGCTGGTAAATGCAGCGCTGTAAATGATGTGGGAAAGATTGAAGTTCGGAGGTTTGCGTTTTGAGACTGATCTGGCCCGAGTCGCCTTCCCTCCCTTTCCCTCCTCTCGTCCCTCATTCCCCCCCCCCCCCCCCCAACGCTGTTAAAATTAAGGTTTGTCTCTATTTGTATTTATTTGCAGTCGGGGAAGAGGAGTGTTGATGTATGGAGACGGTAGCCAGGTTTCGCTGATGACATGTGATAGGAAAACCAATTCCCCTCCGCAAACACGCCTGCCGCCGTGCCAGCCCCCCCTTTTCGCCGTCCGAGGCGCTCTCCTGACGCCGAACCGGAGCGCATCTTCCCTTTCGCATCCTTCCCCGCCTTCTGCAGAGCACCTTAAATGCGCCCTAATTGAATAGTCCTCCCGCACCCTCCTTATAGCAGTTTAATAGATTAACTCATCTGTGCCAGCTTCAAATTTCAGATTAAAATTCCTTCGTCCCGAAGGCAGCATTATCAGGTTGTTGGAGCCTGTTTTCAAACCTTGGTTTTGAATAGCAGCGGCTCTGCATTAATTTAACCACTAAGCTAATAAGTAGGTTTCGTTTTGTTATGCTAAGCTTTATTGCTTTTCTTTTGATCAGAATGGTGTTGTTGAGCAAAGCAGCAGACAAGGCATTCTTTGATGAGGGAATTAGCGCTCTATTCTTCCTCTATTATTCATAGCACAGTGGAATATGTAAGTACCTGAGGGTGTCAAAGGAGAGCAGGCTCTATTGCAAAGTGTTCGCCTTGTTTCTCTCAATAGCTGACTATGAGATGATAAACCGCTTAATACACTGCACTAATTGGATGAGAGCAAAAAGAGATGGGAATTAAGGCACGGCGAAAGGAGAAAGTGCTACCAGCCTTCATTCACTCTTCCACCGCTTTAACAGCACCAAAGGAGGCACAAGCTTTCTATAAGCAGACCGGGGGTTTTGTGCGGAGATAAAATGAACCTGTTAGTGGATTCAAGTAATACACTAATTATTGCACAGTATAAATACCACTACTGGTTTTATAACACGGAGGTAAACTTCTTTTGAGAAGGTTATAGGATTGCTTGGCAGCAGTATAGATCCTAATAAGGGACCAGAGTAATAACCCCCTGGATTAACAAAATTGCTGCTTGCAGAAGTATGATTCGGGCTTTCACGAAGATTTCAGCGGAATGAATAAAAATGACTGAATGACATTTCTTAACGCGTAAGGGCTCGATAATGATTCCCCTTTCTTTAAGGCAAAAACGTGTATTTCAGGCTGCACTGTTAATAACGGCCAGGGAACAAGCCTTATTTTTCCCATAATTTTTTTTCGCGCCTATCGTGGGTTTCAGCACTCGAAAATACGGCTGGGGGCGGGCGGGGGGGGGGCGGGATGAGAAACGCCGTGGGTGGAAGGGGGGAGCTGCGGGGAAGGGTCGCGGCGGGCTCCCACGCGCGGTGGCTGCTCCGGCGGCGCTTCCCGGCCGGCGGCTCCCGGAGCCGGGCCGGGCCGGGCAGGGCCCGCTCGGTGCGCTCAGGTGGCCGGGGAGCGGGGCCGGGCTCTTCCCCGGTACCCGGCCCCCGGGCTGCCGTTGTGGAGCGATGCCGCGATCCGACCGAATCACCCCAGAAAATCCCCCGACAACCCACGAGCGCGCTCGGGCGGCCCGGCCCGGCCCCGCGGCCGCTGCCCTCGGGGGGCCGGGGCCGGGCGGGGGCTACCGGGGCCCATCGGGGCCGGGGAAGGGGCGCGGGCGTCGCCGGCAGCGCCTGCCGTCCCCGCAGGGGGCTTCACGCGTTTCTGCTCCTGCCCCGTGGAAGAGGCAGAGAGCTGCGTCCAAAAGAAAAAAGAAAAAAAAAAGAAAAAAAAAGAAAAAAAAAAGAAAAAAAGAAAAAAAAAAAAGAAAAAGAAAAAACCCGGGGAGAAACGAAGGAAAGGGGGAAAAAAGGGAAAGTTCATCCCGGGGAGAATGGGGGGGCAGAGACAAGAAACAGGCGCGGACAAACTTTCCTGCCCCCCGGGAGGGATGGAGAGGTACGGGGGGGGTAAGCCAAGCGCTCCCCCAAATCCTTGCTTTTCTCCCCCGCCCCTGGCTTTCGGCAGCGGCGGAGCCGGGGCTGCCCCATCCCCGCCCGAGGGTGCTGGGGCTGCGTGGGGCGGCTCCCCGCGGTTTGGGGGAGCCGGTACCGAGAGGCGACCCCGGCACCCTCCTCGGCAGCGCCCGGGACGGGGGGGGGGGGCCACGACACGGCGCCCACGGCGGAGCGCGGGCAGGTACAGCCGTGGGTGCCGCCCCGGCCCCCGCGATCTGCAAATCTCCTTGCAAACGGGGCCGCCGGCACCTCGTGGCCCCCAGGCTCCGGCAATGGCCCCCGGCCAAGCGACCCGAGGCCCCCACCCCCCCACCCCCGCCCGCCCCGTGGGGGGGGTTCCCCGGCGGCGGGGGGTGGCGGTGCGCAGCCCCCGGCCGCCCCGGCGGGGCTCGGCCCCGGGCGCCCCCGGCCCCGGGCGCCCGCGGTGCGGCGCAGGCGGCCCGGCAGCCCCCGCAAGGACCGGGCTTTTTTGGTTTTGGTTTTTGTTTTTCTTTTGTTCCTTTTTTTTTTTTGTTAAACATATATTTTTGTTTATTTTCTGAACGTGGCACTTCTCCACCGGATAGCAAGGAAAAGTGTTAACAATAACGACATTACACGAAAAAGTACTGTACCATCGCCTCTTGAGGGTTTCAGAAACCTCTACAGTTAATAAGTTAAATAAAGGGTTTGTACATAAATATTTGTCTAGGAACCCTATTATATCTATAACACAGTAAGAATCTACAGAATGACAAACTTTTACAACACTACACTGAGTGCAATTGTTTTATAACATTTCAAATATACAAAGCTCTGTTCTTCTTTATAACAATGGTATGTACAGAATCAATAATCACAGTTTAGTGACTTAAACAGTCCATATTCTAGCAGTGTATTTCCCTTTGGTTTGATATAAAAACCTTGGTTGGTGTAGTGATAAAGAATATAACAAGAAAAAGATATACCCTTTCCCTTAAGTGCACTGGTTATCTTACGGCATCAAATTTACTTTCAGTCTGCACTGGCAGCACCCTTGGTTAGCGCACGCAGCTCGCTGCGTCAACGTGTAAAACAGTTCTCCAGTGCTCCTAACAGACCAACTTAACATCCTAGGATGCTGTTTTAAGAGGATGTGGGTAGCTTTCCCCCTCCCTTTGCTTTTCTTGCTTTCTTTTTTTTCTTTCTTTCTTAATTACAATTCTATTTGTTTCTTTTTTTTTTTTTTTCTTGCCAGGTAAACAGAAGGAAAAATATTTCGTGTACGTAATGCTAATATATAATAACTTTTATTAGGGCTTTTTTTTTCCCCCCCTCTTTTTCCCCCCCCTTAATGCTCAGAGAGGAAATGAATGAACACGTCGTACATTTAAGAAATGTACCGGCCAAGGAGTTACTTATTCAGGAGCTTGCAAGTGTCGGTTCACTCGTGTGAGGGCTGATGCGAAAGGCGCTCGCTGTCTCCAAGTTCCTAACTCGAGAACCTACCCCAGTCTCAGCTGCTGGTCCTCTTTTTTTAATTTATTATTATGATTATTATGATTATTATTATTATTATGATTAGGATTTATTATTTATTATTGTTTCCCCCCCGTTTGGTCTTGATTCGTGCTGTCTGAGGTGACCTTTACCTAGTCGTGTATTCACTCTCCTCGTTTCTCTCGCTCTCGCTTTTTCCTCTCCCCCCTAAAAAACCCAACCCAAACCCCGAGGACGGCAACCGTGCCTTAGCACACCTCTTTCCCCGTGCTGCTGCCGGGGAGGATGTTGAGCTGGGTGAGCTGGGCGGCGTGCTCCTTGGCCTTCAGCCGCAGGGCGGCGATGCTGGAGGCCCGCCGGTCGGCGGCGGCGCTGGCCGGGTCCCCCAGCCCCGCCGAGCCCACCGCGCCCTCGGCGGCCGGCGCCGGCTGCCGCAGCAGGGCCGCGGCGCTGGAGGCGCTGCCCAGGGGGGCCATGGTGGAAAAGAGCCTGCAAGGGAAGCAGAGACCGCCGTCACCGCCGCGCCGGGCCCCACCGGCTCCGCCCGGCCCCGCTCGCCTCCGTCCCGCGAGGCGGGGACGCGGGGGGACAAAGCCACGCTGGAAAAAAACCCCGACGCTGGAGGGCAAAAGATTCGGGCGGGGGGGGAAGGAGGGAAAAAGAAAACCCCCGAGGCTTATTCTCCCCGACTCGCCGCTGCCGGGGCGGCTGACGCCGGGGGTACAGCCGGCGGGGAGGGGGGTGCGCGGGGAGAGGCTCCGGGGGGTGCTTTCTCCTTAGCCGGCGCTAAAAAAATAAGGGAAACCCCCGGTCCTACGAAGGCTGCGCTCGCCCCGTCCGTTAACCGGGCCTCTTCCCCCTCCGCCTGCCCCGGCGGGCCGGGCCCCGCGCCCCGCTCCGCGCCCCGACGGGGCGGCCCCGGCCCCGGCCCCGGCCCCACGGGCAGCCACCGCCGCCTCCGCCCGGTGGTTCCCCCGCTTCGGCCGCGGCCGCTCAGCGTGGCGGAGCGCAAGGACGGAGCGCGGCGCCCGCGGAAGCTCGCCCCGACGCCAGCCTCCTGAAGCTGCTCAAAGCCACTCATGCCCACGGCTAAAAATCTGCCCGTGCCGGACCCCGCGGGGCGGGGCGGGGCGGGGCCGGCGGCGCTCACGGCGCCCGGGATGCCACGGCTTCGGCTCATCCCGAGCCGCCGAATACCACCAACCCCCCCCCCCGAGCAAAGCGGAGGCCGCGTGTGCACGTAGGGCGACCCACGCCTATTTAGTTACTGCGTGGGGGCACCGATTTCCGCACGCCTGCCCCGCGGGGACCCCGCTCCGTCCTTGCCCCCTGCGCGGGCTGCGCGGCCCCGCGGGGACGCCCGGGCTCCCCGCCGCCGCCGCCGCCCTCAGCCGCGGTGCCCGCGGACCGGCCGTCCCCACGGGGGACCCGCCGGACCCATGGCGGGGGGGGCGGGGGGGCGGGCGTGAGAGCCGCCCTCGCCCAATGAGAGGCCGGGGCGGAAGCACGTGACCCGCGCGGCGCCCAACCGGCGCCGGCCGCCAGCGCTCCAAGTTCGAACGCGGGGGCAGCCCCCGCGAGGCGGGTCCTGCGTGGGGCCGCGCCACCTCCGCGCCAAGGCGCGACCGGCGGCCCCCCGCGGCGCGGGCCGGGTCCCCACGCGCGGGGGCCGCCCGCGGGGCTCCGCGGGCCACGGCGGCCGGGGCGTCCCCGGGGCGGCGCGCTCCGGCGGCGGCCTTTCCCCGGCGGCTGCCGCCCCCCGCCCCGAGGGTCCCCCGAGGTGCCCGTTCGCGCGTGGGCGGGCGGTACCTGCCGAAGGCGGGGCTGATGAAGGCGGGGTGGCGGAACACGGCCGCGCCCAGGAAGGTGCCGAGGCCGAGCGGGGTCCCGCCGGGGGGCAGCGCCGCGGAGCCGGGGGGCGGCGGCGGCAGGCTGGGGAAGGCGGCGGCCGCGGCGGCGGCGGCGGCGGCGGCGGTCCAGGCGGAGTCTAGAGCTGGGTGATGAGGAGGGAAAGGACTAGCATCAAGGTATGGACTGAGGGGGTGAGTTGCTGACAGGGGACCAGGGAAAGGCAAACCTGGGGGGTGTGTCTGAGCCCCAGCCTTTTCCCTCTTCCGCCACTTAGCCCTACGGTTCTGGAACCATACCTGAAAGCCAAAAGAAAAACCGGTTTTAATACGCCTGCCCGCGCCCTCCGCGGGGCGAGCCCCGCGGGAACCACGCACCGGCCCGACGGCGCCCGCTCCTCCGCCGCGCCCCGCGGGGTGCCCCCCACGGGGGCCACGCGTGTCAGCGCCGCGCTGCAGCTCCGGGCGTCGCCGGCCCACCCCGCGGCTTTCGGTGGGGGACGCCGGCCCTGCCCCGGGCCCCTGGCTCCCGGGGGCCCCAAGAGTTTGGCACCCCGCCGTTTGCCGGCGGGTCGGGGTTGCGGGCAGCCGCCGGCGGAGGGGCGCTTCGCAGCCGCGCTCTCGCTGCGCTGGAAGAGCCTTCGGATTGCCTCCCCGTGGGACTAAGCGGGTTTTCACTCCGCACGCACCCCCACGCGGGGAGCTGCGCGGCTTTTTTCGCTGAAGGGAATATTTACGAAACGATATCGTTTGGGGATCATGGACTGTGCCCCCCCCCCCCCCCTTCAGATTTAGCGCGAGGAAAAAAATCGTGATTTCACTAACGTCTGAAACGAAGAAATAATTTGCGAGGCAACCAAAGCGGCAGGTACGCGTTCCCAGGCCGCCCTTTTGGGATCTATTTTACGAAAGTTAGTTAGGAGGCCGCGGCGCTGCCGTCCCTCGCCTCTTCTCCCCCTCCCACAAAGCAAAAATCGTGAACTGACGCGGGCTTAAAACAGGAGAGAGGCAGAGGAAAAAACAAAATACCGCGTTTCAAACGAAAAGAAAACATTCGCTTAATAACCAGGTGCGAGGCATCACACGCACCGACGGGGAGAGACTTTGCGAGAGACACGCATTTGTCAGGTTTTTCGGGCTGGTGCGGGCTGAGTTTTCCCCGTTAGGCTCGGCTTTGCCAGCTCAGCGTGAGATCCCTTCTCTCCGGGAAGCGAGAAAGGCAGCGGCGCTGCGGGTCTCTCCGTACAGCGGTACGGCGAGAACGGATCTCCACGCGCGCCCACCGGGGAACCCACGCAGGAAGAGGCGTCGCGTTCGCGGGGAAGCCAACAGCCTGGCCCGGAGGGAGCGCCTCTCCCAGCTAAAACTCAATTAGCAAGCTGTCCTCGCTGCAATTCCCCCTTATTGAATTAATAAGTCTGAGTACACCCAAAGGTAAACGAAGGGACTCTCATAATTCATATTCCCTTAATTACATCTTCTCCCGTGAATAGAGGAGAGAGAAAGGGGGTGTCTTTCTTTTTTAAAAGTTATTTAACTTTCCCACGACTTGTTCCCCTGAGCTGAAAATACTGATTTGCTGTCACATCTCTGTTTGACAATGGAGAAATGTGTCAACAGAAAGGAGGGGACAAATCTCATCATTAGCCCCTCTAATGCAAGAAGCTGTTGTGTATTAAATGAGCCATATGGAATTTATTATGCTTTATCAGCGCCCGATTTTAACTGTAAAGTGATTTGCTCAGCTTCAAACCCAGAGACATCTGTTTTCTGTTGGCAATCAGGGCATCCCAATGTTTATCGTCTCTCTGGTTATGAGACCCGGGTTGGGAAATGCACTCTGGTATGGGGCGGCAAACACCTTTAATAGCATTGCACTCACTCACTATTAGATCAATGCAGGCTTATTGCTATCAAAAATGGGAAATCAAATAGCATTAGCCAGCTCCTCGTGCAGGCGGAGAGGAAATCAAACAACATTTCGCCTTCAAATGGCCCTGTTTGTTCTAGCACTAAGTGGGCTTTTATGAAGCCCGATTGGAGATTTGACGGCAGCCAAATACCCGGCTTGCGGCCGAGCGGGTCTCGCTGACAACCGAAGCCCCGTGGGGGCCCCGCCTTTTCATCGCACGGGGTTTCGCCAGCCGATGGCTCGGCCCTGCCGGGGCCGGGGGCGCCGCGGGGAGGGCCGGGGACACCCCCCCCGAGGGACGCCCCGGCCCCGGTCCCGCCGCCGCCGCCACTCACCTGCACTCGGGCTTCGGTCAGATCGAGCCTCATGGCCAGCTCCTCCCTGGGGGAGACACACACGCCGCCGTCAGCCCGGGGCACCCCGAGCCGCCCCCCGAGCCGCCCCCCAGCCCGCGGCTCTGCGCCCCCGCCGCCAAACGGGCCCGAAATCCCGGCGCCCGGGGGGAGCAGGGCCGGGCGGCGGGCGGACACCGCCTGCCGCCGCCCTCAGCCCGGCTCCGGGACGCCGAGCTGGCCGCCCGTCGGGACTCCCGAGTTTTGGCACCCCCCCCTCCCCGCCGCTCCCCAAATTCAGCCGGTCCTCGCCGCAACCGCGGCACGGGGGGGGGGGCGGCAACCGAGCCGCCACACACGGCGGGCTGCATTGCCGCAATTAAGGCAAATCGGAAACCATTAAGGCGTTAGAAAACCGCTCATCGGCTCTGTGCCCAAAAGAGGAGCGCTCCCAGCTTAGCAGGGGCCCCTCCGCCGCCGGGCCGCCCCCGCGCCGCCGGAGCCCCGCGCCGGCCGGGCACGAAAAGCCCCGGAGGAAAAGCCAAAGCCGTAAAAACACCAACCGAAAAAGCGCGGTACGTTCATACGCACCCCCGGGCAGCCGCTCCCGAGGCCGCGGCCGGGGCCAGGCGGCGCCCCGAGGGGAGCCCCGCGGGCGATGCCCGGGCGATGCGCGGCACCGAGGGCGGGGGAACAAAACGCCCCCGCGGACCACCCCCCCACCCCTCCCCCCGGTAAAACAAACGAGAAAGCGGGAGGGTCTCCTTGATCGAAAAGTGTGGGCTTTGGGGGCTCAACCCTCCTCCGGGCTAAAGGCGGGGGGTATTTTCGGGCAGCGCGGGGAGCGGGCAGGCGGCTCTGCCTCTCTCCCTGCCTGCGTTTCCCACGGAGGAGCCGCCGGCCAGACCCGCCGCCGCGGAGCTCTCGTTTTCAACGGGAAAATGCCCCCGAAAGTGCGGGCTGAGCCGGGCCGGGCCCCGCCGGGGCGGCTCCGCGCAACGAAGGGCCCCGACGTGCCGGGCCGGTATTTTTAGGCAGCGGCGCTTTGATCCCTGCCCCTCCCGGGGCTTCCCCGGGTCGGGCCGGGGTCCAGTCCCACGGGGAGCGTGTAACCGATCCCGGCGGCGGCCGCGGCGAGGGGGGGAGGAGGGCAGCGGGTAAAAATAGCCCCCGGCGGCGGCCTCCGGGCAAGCCTGCCCGGGCGCTGCCGGCGCTGGGTTCCCCCGGAGCCCGTACCTGCTCCCCGTCCCCTCCCAGCCCAGGAGTGCCCGGGGCAGGATTCACCCCGGGGGGCGGTTTGGAAGCGGGGGTGCAGCATACCGCGGCCCCGTCCCGTCCCCCCGGGACTCGCCCGCTCCGCGCTCGGCCGGGGCCCCGGCGCCGGTACCTGGTGAAGACGTCGGGGTAGTGGGTTTTCTGGAAGGCCCTCTCCAGCTCCTCCAGCTGGTAGCTGGTGAAGGTGGTGCGGTAGCGGCGCTGCTTCCTCTTGAGCAGCCCCTCCTCGGAGTCGCTGCCGGCCGAGAGGCAGACGCTCTCCTCGCCGTCCTTGCCCTCGCCGTCCTCGGGGTGCAGCAGCAGCTCCTCCTTGGGGGACAGATCCCCGCCCTCCGCCCCGGGGGCCGCGGCGGCGCCCCGGCGGGCCTCCTTCAGCAGCCCCCCGCCGTCCTCGCCCAGCAGCTCCTCCTCCTCGTCGTCCTCAAGCTCCTCTTCCTCCTCGTCCTCCTCCTCCAGCATCTCTTCGTCGTCGTCCTCCTCCTCCTCCTCGGCGGCCGGCGCGGCGGGGCCCGGCCGCTCCTCGACGTGGGCGGCGGGGCTGCCCAGCTCGTCCCGGGCGGGCGGCGGCGCCACGAAGGGCGCGTTTTCGCGGTAGCTCTTGCTGCGGCTGATGCTGACCTGGGGCGCCTGGCTGATCTTCAGCGTGTCCCACGGGGCGGCGGCGGGCACGGGGCCGGCGCCCCCCTCCGGCCGCCCCTCCGGACGGTCTCCCCGCGGCCCCGCCACTCCCGGCGGCAGCAGCCGGCGCCCGCCCGGCCCGTAGAGCCGGCGCAGTTTGGGGGGCAGGTGCAGCTCCGCCGGCTCGAAGGGGGAGCTGCCCTTGGGGGACCCTGCGCCGAGAGGGAGGGGGGATAGGGAGGCGGCCGCAGCAGTCGGGCAGGCGTGGAGGGAGAAGGGTGCAGAGAGAAGAGAGACGGGGGGGGAGAGAGAAAGAGAGACACGGTCAGTGGGATCAGCGCGAAGAGCCCGGGGCAAGACCCCAACCCTGCAGCCTCCCCTTCGGGCACCGTTTTAAGGTAAGACCCCCCCACCCCGTACCCTCAGACCGGCCCCTGCCCCCGTCGCTGCCCCCGGCCTGGGAAGAAATTCCTCCCGGCCGCAGAGCGCGGCCCGGCGCCCCGCTCAGCTGCGGGACAGGCGCCGGGGGGCTCGGGCAGCCCCGGGCCTGCGCCGGCACCTCCCCGGCAGCGGCCGCCGCCGGGCCCCGTCCCGCACGGCGGGGCAGCGCCGGTCCCGCTGCTCCTGCCGGGGGCTCGGGGCTCCTCCGCTTTTTTCTTTTTTTGCTTCCCCCCCCTCCTATCGTCTCCCCCCGCCCCCCAAGTTTCGTTTTGGTTTTGGAAGAAGGAAACCCGCCCGGCTGCGAACACCGGGGAAACGGGGTAAAAAGGAGGGACGCCGTCCGTGGGAGTTGCCCGGCCGGGCTTCCCGCGGCCCCGGAGGGGCTGCTCCCGACTTCGGGCCGGGGGCGGCGGCTGCCGGCGCCCCGTTATCACCGCCCCGCCAGGGGCTCCCAGCTCGCTCGCCGAGATCCGTTACGGGTTTAAAGCGAACGGGCAGCCGTTCCCTGCACGGCTCACGGCTCGCACCGATTTATTTTAGCTTAAGAAATTTCGCATATATCGAAAGCGAGAGCAACCTAAAGCGGGGGTACCCGACCTGCACGGAATTAACCGGGCTGAATTTCGGGCACGGCTCTGGCCGCGCTCCCTGGCAGCACAGCAGCCGCTAACGAGCAGGGTAACGGGATAACGGCGGCCGCGGCTCCGACGCGGCGCCTGGCCGGGCGGGCGGGGAGCGGGGCCGGGGCCGAGCCGCCGGCTGCCTGGGCGGGACGCAGCCGGCCCTGCCCTGCCCTGCCCGACGCGAAGGAGAAGGAGCGGGGCGGGCGGCGGCGGGTCGCCGGGCTTACCTTGCGCGGCCTTGTCGGTGTCGGGGCGGGCGGCGATGGCGGGCAGGCTGGGCGCGGCGCCGAGCAGCCGCACCTTGCAGGGGCTCCGCCGGCCCAGGATGCTGTCGATGCAGTAGGAGGACAGCAAAGTTGGCGATTTACTTTTGCACTCGGGGCGCTCGGCGCAGCTCTCCTCCGGGTAGGGGCCGCTCATGGCGGCGGCGGGGCCGTGCCGTGGGGCCGGGGCGGGCTGCGGCGGCGCGGACGCCCCCGCGGCGCTGCCCTGTGCCGCCGGGACGCCCGTCACGGGGGGAGTGAGCGGCGGCCGCGGCGCTCTTGAGTCCCCTCGGCTCCACGTGCGGGCAGCCGCCCCCTGATTGGCTCTCGGCGGAGGCCGGGCGGCCGCCGACAGACGGCGCCCGGCAAACCCCGGCTCGGACCGCCCCGGATCGGCGCCCGCCCCGAGCCGCCGCGCTGCCGCCCCCCCACCCCCACGCCACGCCGCGCCCCGCCCCGCCCCTCCCGCCGCGCCCCGCCCCCGCCCTCCGCGGGCGCCCCGCTCCGTGGGGGGCGGCGGGCGGCGGGGAGCCGCTCGGGGGAGCCGTCGGGGGCGGCCGGGAGGGGCGGCGGCGGAGCCTCCGCGGCACGCCTCGCCCGTCCCTCTCCGCCCCGACGGCGGCGCCGCTCCCCGCCCGGCGCGTCCCTAACCCCGGGCGATGCCCGAGCGGGACGGGGTGGGCCCCGCCGGGGGATCCGCGCCGGGTTTTCCCCCCGGCAGCCCCCCGCCCGCCCGGCGCTGCGCTGCGCTGCGCAGGGGCGCGCGCTCGCCGCGCTCGCAGCCGGCGTTTGAAAATACCGGGGACCGCAACCGGGGTGTTGCCGCGACAAACACCCGGGCGAGGCCTCCAGGCGCGAGGGCGCGGCGGGCGCGGCGCCGCCGGCCTGGCGCAGCGGGGTACGGCCGCCGCCGGAACGTCCCTCGGGCAGGGCAGGGCGCACAGCCCGGCGCGGTGGGAGCGCAGCCCGGCGCGGTGCTGGCCGGCATCCCCCTGCCCGCCCCGACCGCCTCCGCCTTTCCCCGCAGGCGCGCCTCCCCTCCGCGGGCCCTTTCCACGCCGCCCCGGGGCCGGAAGACCTCCGAGGGTTTTTTATCCCCCCTCCGTTCCCTTCCCCGTTCAGCGGTCACGTCCCGGGCAAGTTCAGGCTCCCTGTTCGGGCAGGTTGGGTGCAATTTTGACCGGCACGGTGCGGCTGCCTGCGCGTCCCCCGCTCACGTGTGCGCTCCCGGTACCGGACTCCCGCAAGCACAGGCACGTCGGAGGAACCGCTCTCGGCCACCCCAAATAACCCGTCCGCTCGCTCGGGTGATTCCCGGCCCCGAGCGCCGGAGGGGAGACCGCCCCGTTTCCCCTCTTCGCGCCGCAATTCCCGTGCGCATCCCGCGTCTCCGAATTACTTAACCAGCGGGAATTAAGAGAAATGATAAGCAAGTGCCCGTGCGTGTCCGTGCGGGCGTGGGCACCACGCCGCTCTGGCTGTGCCCGCGCCCGTGTGCGCACACGCAGACTCCCGCAGACGCTCCCAGGCTCTGTAGGTGTGTGTCCGTACGCGCCGTGCGGGGCCAAGCGCTACTCCCAGGGCCGTCTCCTCCCTGCGAGCGGACCCCCGCAGGGCTCCTGCCCGTCGTTCCTCCCGCCTCGTTTCCCCCTGCCCCGGCGGGCCGGGGCGATGCCCGCGGGGAGCGCCCCGACGTGCGCGGCCGGCGGGCCCTGCGCTCCCCGGCGGGGCGGCCACAGCCCGGCCCGGCTTTGCAGGGTGCGCCTGTGCGGGGGACGCAAAGCTGCCGTTTGCCGTCGCTGCTCAGCTCTCGGGAGCTTTTGCCATCCCCGGCACGAATGGCAATTAATTCATTAACTCGGTAGCTAAAAAAAAACCACCCCGAGAACCAAACCAACAAACAAAAAGACCCAGGAAGAAAAGGAAGACCCACAGGCGCCCTTGGGGAAGCTCGGCGCGCAGAGGAGCTGCCGCCGCTTCCTCGCGTCCCGGCCGCGCCGGGCGGCTCCGCCGGGGCTCCCCCGCCGGGGCTCGCCCGGGAGAAGCGGCGCGAACCCGCGGGCGCGTCCGGGCCGGGAGCGGCGCTCCGGCAGCAGGGGAGGCCGGCCCGCACCTGCCCTCCCTCCGCTTTGGCGGGTGCCGGCCGAGCCGCTGCTGGCCAGCCGCGGCACCGCGCGTGGGAGAGCGGGGACGGGTCGGGCTGCCGCGCCGCCGGGGCACAGGCGGTAGCCGGAGGGGACGGGAGACCCTCGGCGCGGCAGCTGCCAGGGCTCCGGCAGCGCCGAAACCTGCCGGCGGCTGCCGGCGGTGCGAGCCGGGGCTGCGGCGGGCGGGCGCCGGGGGCTGTCGGGGACGCGCGGAGCGCAGGGAGCCCTGCGGCGGCCTTTCGGCCTTCTGCAGCTTGTTTTCACTCCCTCCCCGCCCCGTTCCCTCGCCCTTCTGTGCCCGGGCCGGGCCGGGGGGGCCCGCCTGTCCCTCTGCCCAGCGCCCCGGCAGGCCCTGCCCGGGGGAGAGCGGCCCCGGCCGGCCCGGGGAGCGGGGAGGGCCGGCGGCAGTGCCGCTCGCAGGCGAGGATGCTTTGCGATGCGAGCTCGCCTCTGCCAAGTCACTTTGTTGTTTTATTTATTTTTTAAACAAACTTTCATTCATTTATGGTCTCTCCCTCTCCTTTTCTTTTTTCCCTTCCCCCTGCAACCTGCTAATTTAACACTGGAGCGCGTTATTGCAGTGTTAGGGGGAGAAAACGAGAGAGAGAAAACAACAATACTGCAATGATCCAAATGATACAGTAGAATTATAGCAATTATAGTTCTGCTCGGAGAAGAAAACCTTGCTGAGCTCAGCCAAACAAACTGATGCCTTGTACGGATAACAAGCCCGGGGACTGACAGCCGGTGCTGAGAGAGGCAGGAGGGCACAAACGGAAATATTTGCCTCTTTTCACTCCAGCCAGCCTCGATTAACACCCTCGGCTGCCGCTGCCGTAACAATATCCGCTCCGGCTCCGCGCACCCAGGGCCTCCGCGCTGGGTTTCGCCCCGGGGACCGGCCTTCGCGGCCCTCCGCACCCACCCGCGCCCGGCTCCGCTTCGGCCCCGCCGCGCAGCGGGACGGCGGGGGAGCGCGGGCGGGCCGGTAACGGCGCTGCCGTCCCTGCCGGGGACCGGCGGGTACCGGCCACCCCGGCCACCGGCCCTCTCTGCGAACGGCCGCTTCCCACAGCAGGAGCGGGCGCGGGGGGTCCCCGGCGCGGACGGCCCCGCAGACCTCCCCCCCCCCCCGGCCCGGGGTGCCCCTCGCCGCCTCCCCTCCGCCGGGGCGGGGGCGCCGGCCGCTTCGTTTCGCAGCGAGGAGCGGGGCCAGACCCGCGGCTCCCCGCGCCGCTTCGCCGGGCCGCGCAGCGGGGCAGCGGGCCAGGGCCGCCCGGAGCTGCCCCGGGGCCGCCGCCCGACGGCTGCCCGCGGCGGCTCCCGCCCGGGCGCGCCTCCTCCTCCCGGGCCTGCCCCACGCTCCGGCGGCCCCGGGGCCCCCGTTTCCAGCGGGGTTTGAGGTTTTATTTTTTTCCCCTCTTTATCTTCCTCTCTCGTTACACACCGCCCCGTCGTCCGAACCGCTTCCCCCCGCAGAAACCATCCTTGCGAGGAGACATGGCTGCAAAATGGCAGTCGGCTGTCATGCTTGGGGAAAGGTGTTTGATCTTAGGGCGGAGACAGGGCTAAGCTCGGTTTCAGCCGTAGCGGCTGAAAATGTGCAGAATCGGTTCAAGACTCAGCGCCAGGCTGTTTTAACCTTGCAGGGAACGGCGGCTGCCTTGGCTGGAGAGGAGATCCCCTCACTGCGGCGGCCGCCACGGGCACAAGTTTGTCGCCGACTGAGCGAACGGCAGCTTGAAGTCCGTGGGCAGTTTGTGCCCACCCCACACCCGGCGCGTCCCGCGGCCCACGCTGCAGCTGCTGCAGTCGGGGACCCCTCCGGTGGGTTCTCGCTCCCTGCGAGCCGTGCGCATGGGTGGAGCCGCAGCGGCAGGCGCAGCCCATGGCTAGGCTTTAACGCGGGCTGGGCTTTTTTTTCCTCACTCTCTTCGCAACGGAGAAGAAAACGGTAACAAATACTTGAGATCCTCCGGTGCTTGATTTATGACTATTTACTTCATGAAAAAAAAAAAGGCTCGTGCAGGAGCTGTAGGCAGGTACAGAAACTCTGCGTTTCCTCTACCTGTCCTCTCGGGTTTTTCTGTGGTTTCCTCCCCTTCCCTCGACGTGCTTTGCGCCCTGGCCCCAGCCTGCTCCTGGCTCTGCGCTGGAGGAGCCACAGCCCCCTGGGTAACCCAGGGTCAGCGGCAGAGAAAGGCAGAATCTGAAGCGCCACACACCCGGGCGGGCAGGAGAGTGAAACGCAGACCATCGGTCTTGTACAGATGCGATTTAGTCGCAATTTTTTTTTTTTTTTCTTTTTTTTCCCTTCCCCAGCGTTCAGGGTTAAGGTCCCGTGCACAAAAGCACTAGAGCTGGGGAAGGCGAGATGCCTGCTCTACCTCGGTACCGGGCGGTGGAGAAATGGCTGGTGCCGTTTAATTGTGATGAACTGGCGCATGACTCCCCTTCTCCAGCCTCATGGCATCGTTACCTCAACTCATATGCGAGATACATTTTTCACCTTTATGGAGAACGCTGTTCCAAAACCTCTCCTGTGCCCAGCCCTGACACTGCACAGTTCAGCCCTGGGCCGTGGAGATGGGCAGAGCACTGCCCTTGATTGCACCACCAGAACTACCATAGGAGCAACCTTGCTCGCTTCTTCTGCAAGGATCTTGTTAATCACTTAAAAAAAATTGGCTAAAGACCAACAGACAGTAATGAGGGATCACAGCACAGCTGCACATCCCCTACAGCCGCGGTCAGACAGCTGGGGGAGAACCAGCGCCTCTGTGTGTTCCCTGGGGCTCTGCCAAGTCGCTTGGTCACCTGAATACACCTCAGAGTTCAATGGCTTAACCATCTTCGCATTTAAGGTAGGATAAATATTATCCCCTTATGGCAGATTGCTAATTTAAACGTTGAATAATCTATACCTGGCAGCGATCACTGGGGCACTGCACCAAAATTGGTTGGCAGAGTGGTGTTGGACTTAAGCACCTTTGAATTCACATCCAAGAGAAAAACTCATTTTGCAAGTACTGCTTTTTTTGGATGCCCGTCAGCCATTTTCACTGGTTCCTGGGGCCTGTGCCCCTGGACGTGAGGCTGCAGCACCTGTCCAGGGGGTGAACGGAGGGAGCCCATGGGTCAGCTCCCGCGACCTGCGCTGAAACCTGGCAGCCCCCCCCCAAGCAAGTGGGCAGGGGGTCAGCTGCGGTGGGTGTAGTCACATCCTCACTTCACAGTTACCTGGACGGGCAAGGCTCAGTTTGGCTCGGACACAGCGGCTTGCAGTGCCGCTGCTTTTCTGTCTGTGAAGCAGCCCTTAGCTTTTGTTGCTCGCTTTGGTTTTGGTGCTGGCTCAGGGAGCAATTTCTGTATTAACTTGCATCTGGACAGGTGCCTGACATCAGCAGTGGTGGTGACTCTGGAATAATTATTTATATACTTAATATTTAGCCTGTGCCTATGTGTGGGAAGAATCCGGGCCTCGTTCCATAGTTTTAATTCAAAAAAGTATTTTCTAAATCCTTTTTTATTCAGTTGTCATTATTTTTTTCATTCCTCAGTGGCTTATTTTCCTGTTAACATGGTTTTCACTACAGACAGAGGACAGCAGTTAGCTTTAAACGTGTCTCACCTTTATTTCTCTTCTGCAGTTTCCCCACTTCTAATAACTCAAAACTTCTCCTCTGGTCCACACTCCAGAAGCGCTCCCAGCTCACTTTTGGGTTGGCCCTTTTTTTGCATGACCATGAGCCCAGAGAGCAGTCCCTGCTAGCGCAGGTCTGCGGTGATGTCTCTCAGAAATCCAGTCACCGACAACAACTCTGTTGGATTTAGTTACTGCATTTAACTTATTTATTCCTCGAGCCTTGTCACCAAGCCAACACTCCTGGAAGTGATTTGGAAAAACGGAGCTGGGTATGCAGCTAGGTGGTGCAACCCCTTCGCAGCCCGCTCTCCCTCCCGGAGGCCATGCGCCTTCCTCTCCTTCGTGCCGCAGGTCTGGCTTTGGGAGCTGGGGCTGGGCAGAAGTGTCTGTGTCCTTTGCTGGCATGTCATCTCCTCCAGGTCACTAACCTTATTTGTACTTCATGACTGGCTCTCTTTATTGTTTCTTCTTCTTTTTTTTTTTTTTCTCCTAAGTGCTCGGCTTTTTGAAATTCCGTCAGGGCTGGCACTTTGCTGGCTGAGGCTGGGATGCCATCAGTACCGTCTCTGTCCCATTTGCCGGCTTCCTGTCCCATCACGTTGTCATCTTGGGTCCTTAGAGTCCTCCAGAGGCCTTTTCAAGGCTTTTAGATTTACCTGGGAGCCCCCTGACTTGCCCATTTTTCCTCTCCGTCCCCTCCCCATGTGTGTCCCCTCCCGTGGACCTCAGCCTCCCCACACCTCTGCAAGCTCTGGCTGCCCCTGATGACTGCTGTGGCGTTTCTGCAAGGAAGCGGTGGATTCCCTGGCACCGTGTGGCTTCGAATCTAGACCAGTCCTTTTCTGGAAGACATTTTTTCACCTAATGTAACTTGTTTGGCTAAATATAAGAGTAAATGGGTGGAGCTCTGCAACCTACAGCCCTACATCTGTGTCATCCAGGAGGTTGGGTGATGGATGGAGATACGGTTCTTCTGACCCTAGAAAACCCATGGATAAGGTCCCAAGTAGCTTTCTTGCAGTAATCCTTAGAAACTCAGTGAAATTATTAATGCATTAAGGTGCAGTGGTCTAAAAAAATTAAAACGATTATCATAGGCTTATTTAACATTATACCTTCTGTGTTATTTTCTTTCGTGTGTGCTGACTACAACCGAGCAAAGGCCTCATAACAAATAATTTACTTGTAACGTATTCTCTTCTTCTGGTCGTGGAATATCCATGCGCAAGAGCATCATTTTCTCAAATGTATTTGTTATCTAACATGCTCCAGCGGTTCCTTTAAATGAATAACAGAAGGGCTTGACTGCAAATGGTTTCCGTTGTTTAGCTGTAGTTGGTCAAATAAACCCCCCGGTATCAATTGCATTACCCGCCTGTTGCGCCAGCAACACACCGGTTGTGCAAATAGGTGTGTGTGTGTGTGAATGTAACAGCTGGGCTTCTTCAGCTCGTCCGTGGGCAACTCTCGACACGGGTTTTCTGCAAGCATTTGTACCACTGAAATGCGATCGCTCAACTAACCGCAGAGGGGGTGTGAACATAGCTGAAGCAAAGCCATTAAAAATTTAAATGAGCGTTCGATGAGCAAAGGACATTTTTCACCCTCTTTGACTATCTCTGGTGTGACCTTCATGTGGTGCTATGTTCTATTTCAGTAAATGCAGCCGCACAGGGACAGAGCAGGAATCAAAATGATCCGGAGAAGGGCGTGAGTTGGAGCTGGTCTGGCGTTTCCTTGCCCGGGCGATGTTATCCATGAGATCAGGGTTGTTTAATCCAGAGCATGGCTGAAGTGAAATAGGGTAATAGAGGGAAGAGACAGCAAACTGTCTGTGAAGCTCTGTCGGACCATTCCCCTCCACCAATCTAACCTTAAAACTGTATTTATTATCGCTATTTTCTACATCTGTGGATGTCATTGCCTCTGGCTGTCACTTAGGGAGCACTGCTATCTCATCAAGATTTAAAAAAAAAGGCTTGGTTAGAAAAAATCTGCATTTAACAGAAGGGAATGTGTATTTTTCCTGGAGGAGGCTGATGCTCACGGATACGTGGAGAAAATTCTTCCACGGCCTTATGTTAAGGGGCTGTCTGTCAGTGCTTCTCATCGCTTTTTTTGGTGTTAGCACCTTTATATGGAGCATCCCTGCTATAAATCATGGCTGAATGCCGGTCAGATCGTCAAAAGATCTATGCTGACATAGCATCCATGTTTATCTGTTTAATATTCTGCATCTCTTTTAATGTAAGATTCAAAGTGCTCTGTCGTGCTCTGTAGGAAGAGGGATGTTTTATGGAAATAAAGTGCGTTGTGTAAGTGCTGAGGTATGAATGAACTTGCTGCCTCCCAAGTGTAACACCGCCGAGAGACACAGAGTAGAGACCTCCTAAACTGTGCTGAGGACAACCCATCCATAATGCAGCTAACAGCAGCAAAGCATGTAGAAGTGAATAGATGGAAGAGTTTCTTCCAAGGTACCCAAATCAGGCACAGTTACAAATTAGACTTGTAAAGTAGATTGAAATGGGAAAACAAAAATGAGGACAATCCGATGTTCTGAAATAATTAAGAATGGAGATAGATTCTTAAAAACGTCTGTGCTAACGCTAGTTATGCGCCTTGAGGAACATGATAGCTGGGACCGCGGGTGTGCGTGACGTTATAGAAAAGTATGAGTGGGTTGGTAGGGAGCAGAGCGCTTCCTTCCAAATTTAAAGTGTTTTTTTCCTAACGGAAAAAAATTCAATTTTATTGTAAATTGGCTCAGCAATTCCAACAGCTGCAATTTGTTGGACTGTTGATTTGAAGTTTTCCATTCAAAAATAAAATAAAAAAAAGAGTACGTGTTTTAAGATTTCCCCTTCATACATAATTCTTAGAAACTTCTATAGACAGATATTTCCAGTCATGTGCACGGTTTGTAAAATCTTGAAATCACAGGTTATAAGTTATTATTTGGAATCAATGCACCTTCTTGTCTTTTAGCTTTTTATCAAACCTTGAAAAAGACTTGGCACTTACAGAGCTCAGCTTTTGTTTCTGTTCTTGAAAACTGAAAATAATATTATGGAACCACAGAAAAACTAACTTTAAACAAAAGAGATTGGATTTAACTAAATTATTGTTCCTGTGTTGTAACCTTTACTCATAACCTTTCATTCCTCGAGTCAGTGAGGTTTTCTTATGAGGGAAAGCACATTTGTATGATGGTTTTTGTGTTGCAACCCAGGCAATTGCAGCACAAATAGGTGAAGACTTTGGCTGGGCTTTCAGGTGAGCCGGGGCTACTCGAGAAGCCTGTGTGCTTCCTTCAGCAGAGTGTGCTATCATCCATTTTGTATAGCGATGCTCAGGAAAATGTCAGTTTTCTTCCCTTTGAACAAGAGCTAGAAGGGATGGTTTGGCTTTATTCCGGTTCCAGTTTTTGTTTTGTCAAGATGGCTGGAGGGTTCTGGATGTCCTCGGGGTTTCTAAAGCTGAACATGGCTTCCGATTTATAAAACTTGCTACGTGTCAGAGGCTTTTCTGTGGATCCGTCACTTGGAACGGTAGCGCACGTCCTCCTTCACCGAATGCAAACTTACAGGTGAGAATAACTGGACAATCATTTACACTTATTCTAATTCCTTATCCCGTAAAAGGGTCCCAAATAATTTTTTTTTAACCTGGGACAAGGCTGTACAATTCAACGGGCAAAGAGATCTTCAACACCGAAGGTGGATTCTGACGCAGTATGGCAGAGAGAAACCCAAATGCCTGTAAGACGAAATACTCTTTTTTTTTTCCTCTTTCTGCAGTACACAGCAGGAAGATGGACTGGGGATCAGGGAGCAGAACCAGGCAGAAGGCATTTTGTTGGCTGTTCCCAGTTTTTGCAAAGGAAAACAAAAGGAACGAGCGACCAGTGAGAATCAGGCACACCTCACTGAATCGCCACGAAGAGCTACGAAGGAGAAGAATATGACTACAGCGGTAGGAACTTAGGAAAATGTTCTTATTTACAGACTGACAACTGCAGTTTGGATCCAAAGGTAACCTAACTGAGTGGTGCGTAAGGATTATTAGTCAGGGAAATGAGGCCAGATCAAGCCCAATAGGATTCGATGGAAACAGGGCTATGATTTGGTAGGGAAAAGCAAGCCAGGTTTGTATTTGCATTCTGATTAAAAAAACATAAAAATCCATGTTCAGTCAGTGTAAGCTTTGTGACTAACCTAAAATCTATGCAAAACTCAATATGCTTCGTGACCTGGGATACCTTTAAGAATGCCTAAATGAGGCAGGATACCAAGTCTTGTTTTCAACAGTGCTTTTGGGAATCCAAGTCCCGTCTGGACGTCAGCAGGATTTGGTGGCTGTGTCACTTTGAACACAGAATAGACATTGCCAAATCTTCTGGGCATGTTTATTCTGAATATTTTAGAATAAACTGGGGTTGATTCAGAAACTGCTGGTCCAGGAACACAGCTCCAGAGCCTTCTCCTAGGCCATCCATTCTCTCTGGGGTCTCCTTGGAAGAAAAGCATATTGAGCACCTTTCGCAACATCAGTATCTTTATAGCAGAGCTCAAATACAGTAAATGTCATGGTAAATACCATCAATATTTACGGCAAAAGGCTGATCTCTCTAAGTTTCTGTGTAGATTTAAAGGTTCTTATGTATATTATATCCTCTAAAATGCGTTTTCCCCACCTGCTGTTCCAGACCAACAAATGCACGTGGTCGTTGTGCAACACTACCCCAGTGGCAGTTTCACAGTTAGAGACCCTCAGCTGCATCATGAGGCCCTTATTCATTCACAACTTCCCGATGAAATCCTTGGGCTCCTGCTGGGGGAAGGACCCTGGGCTTTGACCCTCTGGCACCAACCAGGACTGAGCCAGAAGTCAGCAGCCTTGAGCTGCACAGGTGAAAAAAATCACAGCGGTTCCTACAGCCCTTTGCAGAGTGGCTGGATGGAAATGACGCTGAAAATAAAAAGTCTGTTGTCAGTACTTGGTAACCTTGCCAGATGCTCACTGTATATTCAAGGGATTGGCTGGATGGCATCTGTCTAACATTAAAACCTGATCTGGGTTGCTCTGATGTGTCAAGCAAACTGGTTACCTGTAGACATGGAGACCTTAGTCAAAAATTGTGCAAGAAACAATTTACCCTTGAGAAGTCACTCAAGGTTCACGACAACCGTAGCAACCCTCCCTGAAGAGCCAGCTGGTTCACGGAGTATCAAAACACGTGGGATGACGACGTATCTCCAAAAGCAGCGTTTCTGTTCGAAGGTGGTGCCTCTCACCAGAAGGGTGACATCCTCTTCTCACATCACTGTCACCATCGCGTATCAGCACAGCCCTGTGTCACAGCGCGGAGGGAGCTCCAGGGTGGCATTCAATTTAAGCTTCACATCTATTGGCTTTCTTCTCAGCCCCTTGCGAGCATCATTTACTTCAGATACCAGATCTACTAATGATTTTTTTCCCCCCCCTCCCCCCTTGCTCACATTTTAATTGCGGGGTATATGTAATACCCTTAGGAACAGCTATTGCCACCTGTATTATTATTTATGCTGTGAAAACGAAGCTTGTGGCAATATATTTATTAACACTGTGCCCTGGAATCACACGAGTTAACAGCTTAATCCTGTGATTGTAAACACTTTTTCTGGTATGTTCAAGCACCATCCATGTTTTTTAACTTCACATCAGGAAACTGGGAGCACGAACAGGTTATAGTTTTTACAGAAAAACTGTTCTTTAAAAAAAAATTACATAATGAAGAAGAGATTTATCCATCTAATAGTGCCTACCTTGTAGACCATAATGCCTTTTGCAAAAGAAAGAGTTAAACAAAACATTTATGCAGGATAAACTTTGCTTCTTAGCATTAAAATGCACTTTATTCACACTGTAGATTTCTCTTCCAGCCACGGCTATTGTTTGTCACTAACAGCTAGCTTTTGTGAAGTTAATAAATGTGCATAATAAGGACATAAAGGTATGGAGAAGTAATACTGTAATCCTTTTGTTTGGATAATCAGTCTAATGTATGCAAATTAAACCTTATTAGTACTAGGGTTTTGTGTCTGCTTATCAAAATGTGCCATTTTCATGAAAATTGGAAGTCCATTATATAAAGTTATTATTAACAATCATTTAGGAATTATATACAGTATGCAAATTAAAGTTGATTACAACTAATTAAGGGCTTTCTTTGTTATTTGACCTTGTCTGCTTTTTATGTAAATATGTTTCTTTTGGTCTGGCATATTTTTAGACTCAGAAAAGTATATTAAGACAAGTTACATTATGTATTTTTAATATATTTTTGTATTGCATAAAAAGCCCCTCGCTATTGTTTAAGAGCCTGGTGTCACGCCGGGCTGTTCTGTATGATGCTATGTAGATATGCGTGCCTTGTGGCTTTAGGATGGCTCTGCGAGATGGACCGCCAGCGGAATTGCAGTAACACACTTCCAAGGCCCTCCAATGGTTTAAGCAAAAATGATCCAAAAAAAAAAAAAATCCCCCGTGAAATATAAACAGCCTTCATGCCAGAGTAGCCTTTGTTCCACTACTTATCGAACTGGCTAAGCCTTAGTTTAGAGGCTCCAGACACAGCTAAGTAATAAATGATCGGTCCCTACTCGCAAGGTACGTTGCAGAACTTAATCGTTCGCTCTCATCCCCGGGACCGCTGATCTCAGGATAAAAGACTTTTAACACAAACAACACAGCGAGCTCCGGAACAGCAGCCTCCGGGAAGATTTGTGTACCTGTCAAAACCTGAGAAGGTTAGGCATTAAGCGAAATGAAAAAAATCTCCTGAAGAAAACTTGGGTGAGTTGAATAATATTTCTATTAAAGACAACAGCAGCATGTAATACAATTTTGATGTGTTTTATACATAGAGAAGAAACCTGCCATGTAAGCCAGTCACCAGTGTGAAGACGGGAGATGGCATATTTCGCGGTGTGTCAGAAAGAGACGTGTAATCAATACCTTCACACTTTCAGGCTCCCAGTCAGAATAAAACATGCAAGAGCAAGAAAGACGAGGAAAGAAAAGGTTGAGATGTAAGGGGTGTAAGGTAGGAATATATTAGAAATATGTATAAAACTTGTCATCACTTATTCTTTGAGTCTAAAAAATTGGGATCTGAGGAAAGATAAAGCATAAATCTTGGCGTTTGGTGAGATTTCTGCAGCTTTGCTCACCTCTTTGGCACAAAAGGGTGGGCACAGGGGGACATTAATGCTAGAAAAAAACCTTCTGCATGGGCAAGGTTATGTATTTAAGCATGAAACTGGGGATATGCTTGCAAACCCAGTTTGTATTCTTTCCTTTCTACATCTCCAGTATCTTGCATTTCATGTCAGGCAATCACGGAGCCTCCTTGGCTGGACATTTGGGGCTCACAGGCTCCGTCCTCTCTTGCCTATGGGAAGGTGTCCCACCACCATACCCCCATGGGCAGCACTGGTGCCTGGCTAAGCGAGGGCTGGCCTCCTGCATGCTTGGGGACGAGCGGTGTGGGAGCATGGGTGTTCGGATCCGACTGGGAAAGGCAGGCACGCTGGGGTCAGACTAGGAGAGGGAGTATGTATTGCACCCTGAAAAGGGATGGTGAGGGTCTAGTGTAGGTGTCTCTGCTCTCCCTCCTCATTCTTCTTTGGAGCTGCTCATGGCACAGAAAATGCCCGCTTTTCACTGCTGAAGGGCAATTCGGAAAGCTTTTACTTTGTCCCTTGCAAAAGCAGAGGCTCCTGCCTAGGTGTCCAAATCCCTAGGAACCGGGATTTGGCCGGCTGTGGAGGCTCCCTATAGGGAGGCTACCCTATAGCCTCTGCAGCCGGCCAAAACCCAGTCAGCTTCAAAGGCTGGGTCTTGAATATCTGCTGCAAACCACTGGTTGGGAAGTTACAAACTGCCGACTACTGGCATGACTTATTCAGCAACTATTTGAGAAGATATTTGAACAATTGGAGAAGTTGGTGATTTGTTCCCTCACAGTGGGACCACAAGGTGCAATTCAGCCAGTGACTTATTACGATGAATTGTTGAGGGCTATAGCAGGGACATTTTGCTCAATGCTCTGCTGCTGGCAGGAGCTAAAAAATGGAAAATCAGAACAGGCAAAACACGTCTCTGCCGCATGGGGCAATGTCCGACCTCAGTCACCCTCCCTTGCAGCTGGCAAAGTGATGCTGAAGGCAGGAATGGAGCCGCCGCAGCGAGGTGCTACCCATGCCTGCGGGTTCATTTCGGGGACAAGCAGGGCAGGGTGGCAGCCTGTTTCCCTGGGAGGGAGGTGACCCCATGGGCCCAGCCAATGCTCCTGCTGAATGCGTGGCACCAAGAAGATGTGACAAAAAGAAAGTTTTATTTCAAAATTTTTCTGGTGAAGAAAAAAAATCCAAAAGAAGACATGATTTCCTCTCTTCCACCTAATAAATAGCGAGCGTTTTTCACCTCAGTGTTGGGAACTCAAGGCACTCAAAAGGTGGAAAGCAAAGCTAAGAAGGGGTCTCAAATGATTTTCTCTAACAGAATAAGGATGAAACCGTGATGCCATCAAAGGTAATAATTCAGGATTTCCCTCAGGGAGGTGAAAGTCATTGTCGTGTTTTTAAAATAGTTGCAATTTTCTGTCTCTAAATAGCACAGACTACAAAATGTATTGCAAGGGGAATATAAAAATAGTCAAACTCTTCAAATCTTTTAATTCAATGAGAATGTAATATGCAATTAAAATTAATTATCTCATAATCGAACTGTAGACACTGATTATTGCATCATTTTCATAAGAGACATGCATCTTAACTTGCATAATTTCTGGTATCACTGCAGAGTTAGCTCAGGAAAGAATCTGGGCCCAAAGGTATTCATGCCTTAGCGCTCAGAGTGGAGCAGTCATGGCTGGATATGGCTTTTCCTCCACAGAGTGCTTTGAGCACCTCTTTGCGAGGCAGAGCCTCTACCCTTGCCCTTGGTGAGCAATTAATTCATTCCTCCCCAGCACCTCCAAATAAGTTTTGCTGCCCATTTTTTATTCCCATTCGCCATCATCTTCCCTCCAGCTCACGAGTTGCTCCACCTGAGACCCGTCTGCCTTTTTGCGGCTTTTTGCTTTTTACTTTAACCTTCGGAGCTCTTCGTTCTTCTTCGTCTCAGAGGAGCGAGCAGGAAGATCCTGTATTTCACTTTCCTCCAGCCGAGCCCGCAGGCAGAGGGCAGAGCTGGGGCTGGGGCTGGGGCAGGACCGGCCCCTGCCGACCACTGCAGAGCAGAGCGGGGCGAGAGCAGATGTACCCTGAGCTGGCAGGTTGTGGGGAGCCTCTGCCTGTGGGATTTCTCTTAAGTTTAGCCTCCCAGGACATCGGTGTTGAGGCCAGGTGAGTCACCCAGGCCTCTTTCCTGATGACGTGCACGAGAGGCTCTCTGGGGTGAGTAGCCCCAGCCCAGGTTGGTATGTGAGATGGGTTGGATGAATCACCTCTGAAAGCTGCCGTCTGCGCTGCCAGTTACTGAGGGAGCTGAGGCAATGTCTGGCTTTTAAGTGCTTACAGTTTGGTGAGACGAATCCTATCTTCTGAGAAAAGGTGATGGCAGAAACTTGCTTCATTTAGCGTCTCTGCTCTGCATGCTTCTGAGTTAGGTAACATGGACATCTTGATTACATGAGAGAGGAGTCATTGAGCATCTCACGTCTTTTGTTCCCAGCCAGGCTTAAATGCCTACTCTTCTTCAGCAGGCATCTTCGGGTGATGACAACTTCAGAAGAGCAAGGGTCTCTTCGGTCACCACCACCTCACAGTGGTTGTCACCATAGATGTCCCCAGGCTACCTGTCCTGAACTAGTGAGATTTGCAGAATCACATTGACTTTGCTTGATTCCTTTTAGTTCTGTCTTCCACACATCGTCCCCTGTTCTTCTGACACCAAGTCCAAACACAAGAGGCATTCCTGTTTTCAGCCTTTTTGTTAAATATAATGTCAGCTGGTAACTACATGTGTTTCTTCGGTGTCATAATTTAATAGTGCTAAATATGGAGCAGGGCTTGGTTCTACTGCCTGTTTGCAGTATGGACTCGTGGTGGGACCCTGAGTGGCCCAGGGCGTTGAGGTGGATCTGGCCGTACCTTCAGCTCATGGTGAATTCTCCGAAGAGGAGCAAAAGAACTTTAAACTCCAGATTCTATTATAATATTCAAGTATAATAAGTAACTTAAAGAAATAGAGAAACATAAAAAGAATGGGAAAGACAGACTAGAAATGAAATAGTTTTGTAAAGCAATCTACCGTTTTCCACAATATCCTTGCAGGTGAGACCTTGCTTTCAGGCCTAGTTTCAGCCACCTCAGTGGCTTCTATGGGTTGCAGCAACCTTTTCAGAGCCCCCTTAAGGCTCCGATTCCCATGACAATTTTCTCTCCCTTGCTGGGTCCTGGCTGCTGTACATATATTTTTTTGTAAGATCTTTTAAAGCACCATTATAGTGCCTTTAAACAGACCCCCATCAGCCCCCAGGGGAGCTGATAAAAGAGGCAGGGAATGTCTTGTCCTGGTTATGCCCTGCTAATACCCTGCCTTCACGATCCCGAGTTTCATCCGCAATTGTTTATCCTGTTCATGATGCCCCTCTCCTTTTGGACATTCCTGTCCCTCTTTCTGGAATTTGCTGCACTGTGCTTTGGGCAGATGCTCTTAAGCAGGTTCCTTCACCTCTTCAGCTCTTGAAATTTGCGTTTCATTTGAAAATGATTCACTTGCGATTTAGGAGAAAATCATGTTTGGCTTCTCAGGATGGGGTTTGAGTAAGCCAAGCCTGTTTGGTCATAAGTAAGGAGCTTCTAGTTGTTTTCAGCAAAGACTGCTTTCCATAAACAAATAAAAGCCTTTTATTTTTTACTGCACATGTGAGCTGTAGGTAAGCCACCCCTATCTGTTTGGATGTAGATCAGTACATTCAGGTTTGTTTCTTGCCCACGGTGCGTGATGTGGTCTCTGATTTTGATTACACCATTTTAATAGCCCTGGACTAATTTCCTTGAAGGTACCCCGGAACAGCCTAATTTTGCTCTTAACACACTGATACCATAAGGCTGAGACTTTGTGACTTCTCCAGTTTCTCAGACTCTGTTAATGACTGCATCCCACGTTGGCTGGAGTCTCGGTGTGGCTGGACGGCTGGTTTTTCACCCTTTCCAAGCATCCTTCTTCTTCCCACCTCATCTTTCAGCATATGTCTGCTGAAAATGGCCTTTTTTCTTGGCCTCTGTAACTTATTCTGTGCAGGTTTTTTTTATGACCTCCACTTGCTGGGATCTCTTTGGCCTCTGCTGACCTTTGGGAGTCGTGTGGATAAGGACAGTATATAAGTGCTCTGCTTTGTTTCCCTCTTACTGGGTTGCAGGAACCTCCTTCCCATCGCTGCAGGGTTTGAGTGCTTCTTCCCTGTGTCTTGGGTCTACATTTGCCATTCACTGCTGCACTGGATGAACATCTGGGGAAGCCTCGCTAGGTGTAGTAGGAATCTTTTAATAATACATTAGTAAAAATACATCATTTTAATAATGACGTATCAAAAAATAAAAAAAGCAGAGAAGTGGATTTGCACATTATTCATCCTGACAAATATAACTATGAAAATTGCTTTATAACTTTGGACACAGTTGGAACTTTATAATAGGCTGTCAGTGAAGTAGCACCTGTGATCTTAATGCCTGGGTCTATTTTCCTGATTTTAGCTATAAATTCAATTTTACAATGCTAGGGGGATAGTCCTGGGTCTGTGGTGGGGGGTGAGGATTTAATTCCCTCTGCCTTTCTCCCTTCCACCACAGCCTCAGGTTTCTCCAGGCCATCTCAGTTCTAGAGAACACTCTGATTTTTGCTTTCATATGGATGAGGGTTTCAAATTTGTCCACGTTTTCTTAACTGTACTTACGCTAGCATATTTGTGTCCTTGTTAGACGTAGAAATCATTTTGTAGTTCAACTTTTTCAAAAAAAACAACTGTCAAATTATTCTTCAGAGGAAAGGAAGGAAAGAAGGATGAAGTGGGTGGAGTGTAAGTAACAATTACTGTAGGCTGATAATATTTAAAGATTCACAGAGGGATGTATTTCATGGGCCATACGTGTATGTAACAAATTCGCCTACTCTGTAATCCTTCTCTTTATTGACAACACAACAATCAGCTCTTTCCAGAATGGTAAACTGCAGAATGTTTTTCTTCTGCAAATGCTGCATTTGAGCTCAAATAACTAATGTGAAGCATTATTACTGGAGAAAGCTGGCAAGCCTACTGAGCAGGTTAGTGATTCAGGCATAAATCCCTCACTGAAGGAACCTTCAGTGCCTGCTTTCTTTTTGAGTCCTAGATCTTGATTTTCAAATTGAAGGAGGGCACAGCCCCAGGGGGCTGCAACTCCAAAAATTGCTCAGAATCTGTAGAAATTGGGCGTTTACTTGTATATTGAAATATGGGAAAGGGAAATGTAACTTAGGAACCTCTTCTGCAGCCCTTGACCCCAGCTACCAAGAAGATGAGGAAAGCAAGTCATGCATGCAGGATGCATAGCTGTCATTATATAATCTAACACTACTGAAATATATTTTCAAAGTAAGAATCACCCTAAAACTTCAAGCAAAACTGCCTTCTATTTCTTCAAACACAGGGGTCCATACCCATAACTTGCTTTCACATTTAAATTTAAAAATATTTTTGGCAAAGGGAAGCAAGGAGGGGAATCCAGCCGTAGAGAAAGAAGAATACCTTTTCCCTTTCCTTCATTTGAAGTGATTTTTTAATCCAGGACTATAGTGATGGGCTAATAATAGAAAGCAGTTATGAAATGCACTACCTTTTCCCAGCAGATTCTGGTGGCACAGCATTGTCTAACTTTTGAAGATGCGTCTGCTGTTCTGACAGATCCCGGGCCCTGGTTACTTATCCAGCACAACCACCTTTTAAACAGCTTGGAATGATGAAATAAAAAACTTTGGGCAAAGTCAGAAGAAATGTAAGTGTGTGTTTCCTTCCCTGGGGCCTGAGGCAGCTCCCAGTCCTATTACCTGTGGAAAACGCTCACTTAGCCCAGCACGAAAACTCGTGGCTCCGGAGCAGCTCAGGCCCCACCCCATACTCTTCTCCCTCTGCGCTTCTGAGATAGCAGAGATGCCGTATCGTTATCTATACCTGTATCCCAGCACCTGAGCTTTTGGCTGGGAGGATGCAAAGGGGAGAGAAGGGGCTGCAGGCACAGGGCTGAGGTGGCTGGTCTGCACCAGCATCCCCTCCTCGGGATGCAAGCCACACGGGAGACACTGGTGTCCTCCAGTGCCTCTCAGCTGGGCACCCTGCACGCTGGTTAGGGATACAGGGACGCTGAGGTAGCTGTAATTTAAACCAGAGCTGCTCAGGACAGACGGTGAGAGCTATGTGAGTGGCGTCCTGCTGTAATCCTTTCAGCCTCTCGCGCTGAGCATATCCCTGCAAGGGAGGGAATCTGGCTCACTAGCTTTTCACCTTTTAGAAGAAAAAATGAAGAGAAAAATATTTCTTTTTTTTTTTTGTGCCTGCTTTTTCCCCACTTTGACATTTCCTGTATATACTGGATTTTGCATTTTCCCTTTTCCCTGTATTTCGAAGACCCTTAATAAATAAAAGATGTGAATACAAAATTGCTGTTCAGTTCGATTGTCTCAAATTATGTCTAGAATGAAACAAAAATTTAGTGATCTGTGATTTTGTGTGGCGAAGGCAGCTCAATGCTATTCAATCCTGTAGGACAGATATAAAGAAAGAGTATTAAAAAAACCATCAACTAGCGAAGAAAAGAAGAGGTAGGGAAAGTGCGATAAAGAACAGCTTAATACTTTAATGATCTGAAGAGGTTTTTCAACAAAACCATTACTAACACGCGGTATTCTTCTAAGCTCAGTTCTTACCATCACAAAACCATTAGCTCTTTGGTAGTCACATCTTCCCTATATCTATATCATGTCTTTTCATTGCTTTTTATTTGTCTTTGTCTTCTTCTGCTTGACTGGTAACATGCAGCACCCTTGCGCTGTATACTTATTTCAAGAGTGACTGCAACAGTTATAAATATCTCCTCGGCACTGAAGGAGGCAAATAAAAAAGCGATGAGCTTCAGTAGCCGGAGTTCTGAATTGCTGCAGACAAGAGAGTCTGTCAATGAAGCCTTGTGAAATAAAAATATTGCTGGATAGTTTTTATAACTTTAAAGAAGAAACCTTTGGTTATATTCATGATAACAGAGATAAAATTATGATTAGAATTGCTTTTCCTCTTGCACTTTGACGCGGTACTAGAATAGCCAGAATGGATGTTTTCCTATAGCAGGAGGACTGTGCTTGTTAGCTCCTGAATATTTTGTCTTCAGGCATGACTTTGATGAATATTTAGCAATAGGCTCTTAGCTCTGGGAGGGGGATTGGGGCATTTCGTGCTGTGTCTCCTATTTGAGGGGCAGAAGAGCCACTGGATTTGCCGTGTTAGGACATACACTGGTGTGTAAAGAATCACAGCAACACTTTTTCTGCCAGGTGCTGTGGAAGCTCTGCACATCTCATCCTTTGTCTGCAACAGCAGCAACACAGTTTTTTTCTCTGTGCTTTCAAGAAATAAACAACATCTGAATTTGGTCTCCATGCATAAACACAATTTAAAGTTAAAAGCTTAACAAAACCTTTTTTCTTCTTTTAAATCTTGCTTCTTGCCAGTTATTCACAATGTTGGGTATGCTCTTTAAATTAAAAAAAAAGAAATGAATTAAAGCTTCCCACAATTATGTGAGAGTCTGAGCACTTATTCCTTCAGCTCTGGTGTTTTCTGAGACCCAGGCATCAGCTCATCTAGGGACATTCCCTGCACCATGGTCTTCAGCAGAGAAAGACAAATGATGGAGAACAGATCAGATGATGGAGTTGTGCTCTAGATGTTTACTATGTCTTTTACAATAGCATCTCCAGGAGTCCACCAAGGATTAAGACTTCAGAGCATGACAACTGACTGCCTAGGAATTTGTCAAAGTACCAGAACAGGATTATCCGAAACAGATATGTGATCACAGAAACAGGAGTTGCATGGTACTCAGCAGCTGTGGCTTGCGGTGCGCTGAGCCCTTGTCCAAGGGCTGTGCTTCGCAGGCCCTTCTGGCAAAGGTAGCTTTTGTAGGGAACGTAGTGAGAAATAAAGCAGTCACTTTGCAGAAGCTGATGAAAAAGCTCTTCATGTGCAAGGACTAAAACTTGGACTTGCTTTGGAGATGAGAGGGTGGTCAGGCGGCACTGCTGGCAGACTGAAGTTAGGAATTAATCGTGAGATAAGAGACTACACAGGGGGATGAGCTACATGCTGAACCATAAAGGTGAAGACTGAAAACTTGTGGTCCATGAGTGAAGACAGATGGCAACATATTCCAAATTCACGGTTGTAATGAGAATCCAAGAAAGATTATGTTGCCACCAATGTCTTGAATGGGGCTGAGGGTCTGCACTGATGTTCTGTAAATGAAGGTTTTGTTTGTTGCAACGACTTAACACCAGCGCAGGTCAGAGCGACAAGTGAAATCCGGGCTGCAGTTAGACTGCTGGGTCTGGGGAGGAAAGTAGGAGCTGTTTCAGCATTCAGTGTGGGTGAGCAGCTGAGGAGGGCGCAAAGCCCCGGGCACTAGGCTCGGCAGAAATGCCCGAGACAAGCAGAACCAGGCAGTGCCAGGAGCTGCAGGGAGGAGCTGGAGGGAAATCAGGTGGGGAGAGGTCCTACACGACCTTCCCCTGGCGTGGCTTTAGGAGCTGCTGGCATTTTCATCTCAGCAGCAAGGAGCAGACCTAAGGATAAAGGCTGAAGGAAGCTTAAGAGAGGAATGGTTTGCCCCCATGGGAGGGGGAACATTTAAATTCCCTACTGCCTGTGATGTCTGATCATGCTAAGTAGCATCCTTCCAACTCTGTCAATACAAGGAGAACTTAGATATTGATAATTTAGGTGGTGCATGATGGATAATCTCATTCCTGTACAGTACTCCCTATCCAAGCTGCTTTGCTCAGTTAAACTCTGCTCAGCAGAAACTATACAAATCTGCTGTAAAGTTCATGCCATGACCACATTTCCTATCAATTTCTCCACCGGAACGTATATTAATGGAAACACGGGGATATATTAATTGTACCATTTTGAATAAATGCAACCTTAGCAGAGTACATTTTTTTATTATTATTTAATAATTATGAGTTCACGCTTTTCTTCATTTCCTGCTGTGAGCTTTTAAAAGTCACAGCAATGCTGAAACATAAATAGAGTACGTGATGTAACACTTTGCCTAGGCAAATATCATAGACATTTTTACCCCAGGAAAATGTAATGAAATAAAAAAACCTCGTTCAGCTCATTTGAAATTTTGCTCTGTTGAAACCAAATAAGGGAAAACCCAAATCAAGCTGAAACAATATTTACTTAAAAAAATTAAACTAACATTTGCTAAGATTTGAGTAAGCAAAAATTGAGAAAAATCCACAGAGAGCATGAAAACGGTAAAGTTTTTTGAAAAAAATCTTTAAAAATGTGGATGAGAAAATATCCAACCTGCTTAAGTTTTTCTCAGCTGTTCTGTTCCGTATATAACAAAACGCAGGTGGGATGATGCTCAGATTCTCCCAGGCAGCGGTAAGTCAAAAATGGAGTCCAATGTGAGCCACGAGGACAAGGCGACCCGGTACCATCTGGAACAGATCTTTTACTCTCTCATCGCTTGGCCATTGAACTCCCGCATTCTTTCCCTTCCCCCTCTCCTGTTTGGCCTCTTCCTATTTCCTCGTCTTTACATTTTTTTCTTTTCTTCTTTGTCTTCCTTTCTTAGCCACTTGCCTTGTTCTGACAATATGATTACTTAATACTTACCTGCCAAATTAACTGACTTATTTTACCAACGATAAATGGATATACCATTCCCTGACACTCGGTATTTGACAGTCCCACAATCTTTTCTATATCCGTGAGGTACACGCTATAACGAGAAAATTCCAATAAGTATGGTGGGCTTTTTCTACAACACGCTACTGTTACATACCAGCATGAACCAGTACATGTGTTGGTTTGCCCTCTCTGTTTGAATTTTTAAGGCAATAAAATGTGAATAATTAAAAAAAATATTTTACAACCCACTCATCCTCTCTCCTTTATTCCAAAAATCACACCCAACTGACCTCTTACCGAGAACGCCGTTCCATTCTGCAAGACTCTGTCTTTTCACAATGAAAAGAAAAAACCTATTCAGCTAATTGAGCAATTTGCTTAACTGGATACACTGTAAAAAGGTATAGTGGAAATGCTAATGTATTAAGTATGAGTGTGTATTTGTATGTGTGGGGAAAAAGAAATGCTATATAGATGCTGTAGTTAGAATGCTGCATAAATACCTGAGGCAAAACAATTGTTACTGGAGGTATATTTTGAGGTTTGCATGCTAAGAGTTGTTCATTGTCAATAAAATGGAAGTAAATAAAAGGAAATTGCTTAAAATTGACCTGAAGTTTGTTGCTTAAATTTGACCCTAATTTTTTTTGTGGAATGATACATACAGAGCCTGGGAAATCTTCTTTTGCTTTTTATTAGCGTGGTACTTGGAGATGAGTCATGGATCTGGATACCTTTGTGCAGAACCAACTGAGAAACAAGGGGCTTTCGTATGCCAAAATGCTTACATTTTTTTCCAAAACAACAACCAGAGCAGGGAACACCTGTAGTACTGTCATGATGTTGGTCAGTGCAGTAGGTTGTAGCACAACAGCCACCCCAAATTTGGCAGTGTTTTGCAGGAGAGTGGGAAGAAGGGATTTGAAGGAGAATGGTGAGATTGCTTTGTGGGTGATTATCAGGGGTCCTTCAAAGTGTGAAGGACAGTATTAAAAATCATGAAATGCCATCAGGTGGTGTGCTGGTTTTGGCTGGGATAGAGTTCATTTTCTTCATAGTAGCTAGTACGGGGCTGTGTTCTGGATTTGTGCTGAAAACAGTGTTGATAACACAGGGGTGTTTTAGTTACTGCTGAGCAGTGCTGACACGGAGTCAAGGCCTTCTCTGCTTCTCACCCCACCCCACCAGCGAGGAGGCTGGGGGTGCACAAGAAGTTGGGAGGGGACACAGCCGGGACAGCTGACCCCAACTGACCAAAGGGATATTCCACACCACATGACGTCATGCTCAGCATATAAAGCTGGGGGAAGAAGAAGGAAGGGGGGGGAGGCATTAGGAGTGATGGCGTTTGTCTTCCCAAGTCACCGTTACGCGTGATGGAGCCCTGCTTTCCTGGAGATGGCTGAACACCTGCCTGCCCATGGGAAGTAGTGAATGAATTCCTTGTCTTGCTTTGCTTGCGTGTGTGGCTTTTGCTTTACCTATTAAACTGTCTTTATCTCAACCCACGAGTTTTCTCACTTTTACTCTTCTGATTCTCTCCCCCATCCCACTGAGGGGGAGCAAGTGAGCAGCTGTGTGGTGCTTAGTTGCCGGCTGGGGTTAAACCACGAAAGGTGGATGACAGAGGTTGGAGCTGCTGGCCAAAAAAAGAAGGAGGTGGGCCCTTGTGACTTAATAAGAGGTGGTGTCAATGTGTCAGTCAGCTATGAGGGGGCATGGAACGAAGTCTGGCAGTCTTTTTTTGATGTGATAAAATGTATCAATTTCTTGGACATGCCAGAAAAATAATTTAAACATTTTGGTGAGGAACAAGGAGTAAAAAAGATAAAAATCCACTCAAGTGATGATGCATAGGATGTAGTCACACCAGATGGCCAGGAGAGATTTGGCAGATGGAGGAGGCACAGGTTTAAAGTCACCTGTGAAGTCATTGGTCACTTCAATGTTATATGGAGTGATGAGTGCTGCAAACCCAAAAGCCACAACCCTCCCCATTTTCCTCCCTTTCGGAAACAGTACTGAGGATGTGCCTTCCACGTTAGGCTCTGTGCATGCTCCTGAGGATGCGAAACTGCAGAGGCCTAAGCACAGCTAGGTGCAGCAGAAAACTGAGGCAAAGAACAATTTAGTTGCCACATCTTTGGTTTCTCCTTTCCTCTAAATGGAAGGGGGCTGAGGCTCACCCAGAAGCTTCCTCTGTTGCACTGGGGTGCTAAGAACAGAGCTGGAGTGCAGGCAAGAGTGGCTAAAAGGAGTTTTTTTAAGAATAGGCTGTTGACTTCTTTCTTTGCTTGCTTTTAGTTCCTGAATATTGCAGCAATGCAGTACCTACGTAATGTATTTGCACTGAAGAATACCCTGCCAGGGATTAGGTATTTGAGACTCTCTTTATGAAATCTGTAGGTCTCCCACCTTAAAACCATGATTGTTTTGCTAGGTAGCAGAGACAGCAACATCAGGGCAAACTTACAGGGGAGTGCGTTGGGAAGGTGAGCAGTGGAGGGGAATACCAAATTGGAATTAGGAAGCGACTGAGAGACTGGGATGAGATAACAGCCATTTCTTTATCACTGCTTTTTCTTATGTCTGTGACTGTTTTCTTCCACATTGTAAAAATGAGGCAATGGGAGCAGCTCAGCAGTGTTTGACATTTAAGCTCTCTTAAAATACAAGGGTGTACTGAACTGCTGGTGTGGTACACACTATGTCTACAAAGCTCACAAGGCTTTTACATTTATCTTGTTAAATAATGTTAATATTTATAAATAATAAATAATGTTAGGCTATACATTTATCTTGTTTTTTCCCTTTTCCTTACACAGTCAAGACCTCCAAACGGGGGTCCATCATCCTGCAGCAAGACACTCCTACTGATTCTCATCAGTGGTATATAGATTTGTTTCTATTTTAACACAGTGGAGAGATGACAGAATAAGGTTTGCATTTGCTGAGGAGAAAACCAAAAGTCCCCAAAGGTCCATGACTAATAAAGCAAAAGTATGGTTGCATCCCTCACAGGAAGATTTCCAGGAAAGATCTCTGAAATCCTCCAGTAGAAGATGCTAGTTGGCAGCATTAATTTATTGAACCTTCCTTGTCAGGTGGTATGATTTATACCTAGTTTATAAAGGAGCAAGCAGTGGCTTGCAGAAGTGAAGCAATTTGCCCGCAATCCCCCAAAAGGTAGCAGAATAAGGAAAGCAAACCGTCTCTCTGCCCCTGTAATAGCTCCAAGATCACCAATTTTTTTTACAGTGAGAACAGTCGTTCACTGAAGCAACCTCCGCAGGGACATGGTAGAGTCCCCATCGCTGGAGGTTTTCAAGATGGGATTGGACAGGGTGCTAGATAATCTCATCCAGGCTCCCTTTCCCATGAAAGGTTAGACCAGATGAGCTTTCGAGGTCCCTTCCAACCTGGGCTGTTCTGTGGTTCTACGAAATACAAGCCAGGCTTAGAAAGAGAAAATTCCCCCATTGGGAAGCTAACAACAATTGCAGACCTCCAAGGAACGACTGGATCTAAGAGTGAGGGAGATTTTCTGCCCAGAATCCATTTCATTCCTAGCCAGTTCAAGACCTCTTTTATACATATTGGACGGTTTTTGCATGTTGTGTGGGAAATAAGGAAATGGGTTTATTTTTCTTCTTTTACCTTCTCTCCACACACACTAGCAACTTTATGGGCAGGTATTTGAGGATAAATGGATTGCCTCTCTCACACAAAGGTTTTAAATAAAATGTCTCTTTTCTGACTGAAAATTAGGTTAGTCAATTTTTAGTGGCTTTCTCCTTCCACTGAAAATCATCTTATATTTGCTGTAAAAATGACACTATCATCATAAAAGCTCCTTCTGTTGGGATTCACTGCACCATTTAAACCAGATAGCAGTGTAGAGTCCTAATGGAGAAATAAACATTTGAGCATCTTTCCTGATACCGTAATTGCCACATTTAGGTGCTGCTGTATGTGAAAACAGAAGTACATAGAAAATTTCCTTGTTCATTCCATATGCTAGAAATCTTACCATCCTGCCTGCATGTGTTGTTTGTTATATATACATACGTGTGTGTGATATACACCAAAGCAGAAGTTTCCTTTCTCTTTATGTGGTGGTGGAGATGCTTTGTGACATAAAATGTAACTCCATTCCTGTTGCCTCTTGGAAAGAAAAACTCACATTAAAAAAAAACCAGCCTGCTGAGAGAAAAGCCAAGGAAAAATGGCAGCAAGAAACTCTGAAGCTAGAAGTGTAGCAAAATGATGGTAGCAGAGATGAAGTCTCAAAGCCAGGAAGATATGACAAAATTGGTATGCAGCACTCAAAACTCCTTGATGTTGTTTGGTAGGAGGCATAGTCATACCACGTTCCAGAGACTTTTCTTCTGTACTGGGACAGCTGGCCAGCCCTGCTGAGCCTCTGCAGTCCCTATTGGGGAAAACCCGCCACCTTAGCTGGGATGTGCCAGCACAGCTGGGAAGCTCAGGCACCGGCACAGGTGACCCCGGGATGGGGCCCATCTCCTTGTTTTGCTGGGTTAATGCCCTCAACACCCTGGGTCAGAGAGGTACTTAACAGCAGCCCCCGTCACATTGTAGCATCTCTCTGGCAGAGTGCTTGGCTGCAATGGCGGTGAAGTTTGGCTTTCGGAAAGCGGGGGTTCAAATGCGTTCTCTGTTGCAGGCACATATTTAGGATAAGTTTAACGTAGGTGCCCTAAGGGAAGAACTTGACTTGATAGATCAAAGTAGGGAAAAGGGTGCTTGCTGGGAAAAAAACCCCGCTGAATTACCCTGACAAAGGGCACTTGTAACGTTAGGAGGTCTGGGTTTAGGAATGTACAGATTGGGGAACATATTTTGTTGACCTCTTCTCCCAGAGTAATTGAAAATTATTCAGCTCTGCTGAGTGTAACTGCCAGTAGCTTCTGCTTCATGTAATTGAGTTCTCTACCCTCAATTTATTTGCCTGTGTTTCAGGCTTTGAAAAAAATAGCACTTAACCTTTTATTGTTTATTCAGACTTACGTAGAGAAAACAAAAATCTCTGTGGCTGGCTGTATCAACTACGCACATTTTTGCTGAGCTCTGGAATGAGGCGAGTGTCAAGAAAAAGCAGCTCAAAAACTTTCTTCCAGGGTTATTACTGACAGTGTAAACAGTTCTGAATGATAGTGGATGTTCCTGATTATGTTAGCGTGTGGAACGGATACAGCCCTGTTCCTCTCAAAGGACTCGACATGCATTTGTGTCAGGCAGATACCTCGTGGGACAGGTGCCTGCAATTGTTGTGTCATCTGCATTTGGGATTTCACCCAAAACATGAGAAACCTTAAAAAGTAAAAACATTAGAGAAGTGGTAGTTTAAGTGTCTTGATCTCAGAGAAAATCTCACTGCAGTTGGAATCCACTGCTCAGGTATGGAACTTCCCAATGCAAAGTTCAGTGCTGCTGACGAGACGGGTGGGATTTTATTAGATCACAGGCATCTAGCCTGGGTTTTGCCTCATTGTGTCTTCTCTTCCACCACATTTAAGAGGCTTTGTACCTCTCTGCAGCTGCTTTAGAGCTCAGAGTGCCTTTTATGCAACCTGCCTCCTACCCCTCTTATTCTAGTATGTTTAGCCAAATTTTTTGATGTGTAAAGCTCAGGATGAGATCTCAGTGGTAATGAGGTAGGTATATTGGTTAGATTACGCCCAAAGCTTCAAGCAGCACTGATTTATTTACTAGCAACTGATCCAAATAGCTTCATTTTTCTAATGTCTTGACACTTCTTCAAGGCCAATTTCTTATTCTGTGGACCAACGTGTGGTCCTGACAGAGACCCCCTGCTGGTGTTACCAGCACTGATGGGTAACTTCTGACCGGCATATCATGTGCGAGAGAGGCATTTTTGATGTAGGTCCATGGTGACCTTATATTTTTTATTCTTGAGTCTTTCTACTTAAACTGGGCACTGGGCAGCAGGCTCTTTGTTTGAGGAGAAACAGAAGAGAGAGGCAGGCGGTAGGTTTGCAGTGTCTGGCAGGAGATTAACGAGGGTTTACAGAGCACTGCGGGCAGGGAGCTGGGGAATATCAGTGTAGATGTGGATGTCAGGGAGCCGGGTACATCATGTTGCCTGGAGAGTGAGCTGGGGTAAGAACCCAAGAGCTTTGGTTCTGCCTACAATGGCCCAAATTCCTCAAGGTGAGAACCTGCCCAGGGAGGACCTGGTCCTTGCTCTAGGGTCTCTGACATCTTGAAGTGCAGCTGATGAGTTGGGTCCACACCCCTTTGGCTGGTAATACCCAGAAGGGGAAAACAAAGTCTTTATCACAGGCTGTTGAGGTGCCGTAGAGCTGAGGAAGATCACTGATAACCAAATGGTGTGTGACCCCCTCCCTGGGCATGTGCCCTCCCTACAGACCTGCACAGTGGGCTTGGCAGCCTGGAGGCCCAGTCGCTGCCCAGGACATGGAACACATGGCCGCTGTGGACTCCTCTGTAACTACAATGCAGTATCATGTGGTTTTGCTGGCTTGTAAATCCAATGATTTCAGGACTCATTTTTGCCATCTGTGGCAAAGGAAACACGTACAAGCCATGGGACTGTACTTGTGGAGTGGGGAATACAGAAGGAAAAGCTTGTGCTTTCCCCTTCAGCCTCTGATTTCTGCGCTTTTAGCTTTTCTGGTGGGTAGGGTATGTCCTGTGACAACCTTCATGGTCAGGCACAGCAGCTTTTGGTGCTCTGAAAAGAAAATTATGACTATCCTCAACCTTTACTTTTCAGAATAAATCTTGTCCAGAATAGCTCTATTGTTCCTCACACAGTAGAAAACTGTTGGCTTTCCATGACTTTGGCAGGGTTGTAATACCTCTGAGGGCGTGATTTTGCCTGAGACTGTGTCTGTGAATAACCTTTCATAGGCAGTGATCTTGCAAACATTCTGGCATGTCAGTGTTCTTACAGGTCTTTCCATGCATGAATGTGCATGACTGTTGGAACTGAGGGCTTAGGCACGGAGACATTATTGTTTGCAAAGGTAGTCATTTCCCGAGTGTACTGTCAAAAACCTGTGTTCAGTCTGGATTGTTTTCTACAGTTCTGGAGGTTTATCAGACTATGTAACTTCCTAAATAGGACTGTGTATAGTTGTTTCAGAGAGACTCGCCTGTCTGAACAAATGAATGTTTATGATGTTTTAAAATTAAAAGGAAATTGGACTTGTTTTTGCAAAGATGCCCATAAGTCTCTTGCTTTTTTGGCAAATGGATCCAGACAATATATTTGTGTCCAACGTTCTTCACACACATGCAAGATGCAGTTCCTGATGGGAAAAAATAATCCAAGCCTATAGTTGTGCAGTTCTTGACTGCCACTTGATAGAGGACAGAACCTTATGTAAACACATACGTGCTAATAAATAGCAAATACGGGCATGCCGGTTTCATGTTGCTCTGACTCTGGAGTGTTTATCATTGTCTGGCATGCTTCTTTCATTGCCTTGCCCATAATTTCCTACAGTCACAGGAAACACCTATAGGAAATAGACTGGCCAGAGGATGCAAAGATCACAGTCATCTCAGCCATTCATTACTGCCTGTCATATTAGAAGAACTGAGGTTACGACAGTGCTTCCTCCTTAATCAGCTGGAAGAGAAGGGTCCTCCCAAGCAGGTGAAATACCACTTACTTTCCTCTTACAAAATGGAATGATTTTGAGCAGTGCCAAGCCATTAAAGATTTTGCAGTGTTGCGGAAAGGTTGTAAGAGGCCACTCTGTTGCTGACACAAGCTGGGTGAGTTTAAAGGCCAGATCCTCAGCGGGTGCAAACTGGCACCCTTCAGCTGACATCAGCTGAGTGATGGAGCTGCTGATACACCCCAAGGAGCCTTAGAGAATTAGGCTCGACCAGAGGGCCTGCGGTGCTGCAATTACTGTTTTACTTTCTCAAATATTGTTCCAGTAACTTCATTTGATTATTTTTTTTTCTTGTTCTGTTAGTGTAATCCGTCAGAATCTGATTTTGTCCACTGCAGTACAGCGTATTATCAAGCCCATATCTTTCTGTCCAGCCTGCTCGCTAAGCTGGGCACTGTGAAGACATGCTCTGAATGCGTCTAGGTTCACATTTAAATCATGCCTGAAATTCTACAGTGGTTTGCTTTCTTTCTTTCTCCCTTCCTTTCTTTTCTTTCTTTCTTCTTTTTTTTTTTTTTTTTTTTGTCTAATCACAAGCCGTAGAAGCTTTTTATGGCCTGTTTTGTTACCTGGAAGTACTATGAAGCTGCTGCTCATGACACAGTTTGGGTTGAGCCTGGTTGGTAGGGACAGGTTGAAAGAAGTAATCTAAATAAAAGTGCATGGCCTCTTGGACCCAAAATTGGTTGGCTTGCCAGTCCCAATTCATTTATCTCACAAAAAAACCAAACAGAAAAAAATCCTCAGCAAATTCCTATCAGTTTCACAGGGGTCATTTGCTTCTCTGGCTTCCACTAAGGATATCATTATGCTCTTTAGTCCTAACCCAGTCCTAACCTGCTCAGCTTTCTAAATAGGTAGTTTAATTAATCCCCTGTCTTTCTGATTGTGAGTGCTATGTATTGCAAGTGAGATTTTGATGCAAAGCATCACTAAATTAATTAGTTTTGGCCCTGATCCACCAGATTTAATGGGGTATTTGCACGTTCAAAGGTAGACAACTGTTGAAGTGCCTCATTGAATGGGACACTTCTCCCTTAATGAGAGGGGGCTAGGCGGCCTGGCCTTCGGCTGCTGTATGAAGTTAACAGGGGTACTTACTGCCTCAGCAGACAACCTCTGCTCCTGGCAAGCCATGACGGTATTTTAGTTATACCTTGTACAGAAGTGGAACACCTTGAATAATCTTCATCTTATTTTCTGCCTTCTTCTTCCGTACCCCTGTGTTACCTCATGTTGAAGGTGCTCCCACCGAATTTGTCGTATTCTCTATGTATATCTCAAGAAGCGCTCCAGTTAAGGCCTTGTAGTCTCTAGCTTGGAAGGTTTGATCAATGACAGCTTAGACGTTAGATTTTTAACAGAATTAATCCTGTCTGTTCATGGACTGATATTGTTGATTTGATTCTTGGCCAGCATCTTACTGTTACCTTGTAGGCTGAGATTAAAATTGATGCTATCTTTGGGTTGTTGCAGGACGATAGTGTATTCCACATCAACAGACAGCACTTGTTAACTTTTCATCAGCGTGTACATAAGGGAGAGGGAGGGCAAACATTGCCGACCTGGCTTTGGTTCCTGTGGCTGTTTAGGACACCCCACTGAGCAGCTGAAGTTCTATGTCCTCCTTCATAGAATCATAGAATCATTAAGGTTGGAAAAGACCTCTAAGATCATCGAGTCCAACCGTCGACCCAACACCACCATGCCCACTAAACCATGTCCCTAAGTGCCGCATCTACACGTCTTTTAAATACCTCCAGGGACGGTGACTCAGTAAACTCTGGCCCTGCTGAAATTCTGAGTATTTCCCACCCATCTCACTAAAGCCAGAATTTTATTCTGTGAATTTTCATGGGCTTTTCTCAGTATAGGAGGATCCTTGTGCCCAGCAGCACATGCCGAGATTCAACAAACAGCATTGCAAAGCTTTTTAAACAGCCACTTTTGCAATAGTGTCTTGATAGTTCAGCCTGGCTGCTTAAGATGCTACTTGAGTTTCACAAGTATATGTTATAGGTGAGGCATTATAAGATGCTGAACTCAACAGATAAACCACAGACCATGAGTTTTGTCCTCGGCTTTGGAGGATGAAAACCAAGACGACTCAGGTAGAATAGCAACCTAGTTTGTGAATCTAGTGTTAGCAAGTGTGACACGATCCAGCAATCCAAACTGCCAGGTGGGGAACTTTAGCTTTACTGTTTATTTCCCCAGGTTTCCAGGCAACTGAGGTGGCTAACATCACAACTTCAGGATGACCTTTCTGTTCAAGGCAATAGTGATGCAGTGCTTCATCTTGAGAAGACAACTCTGAAAGACTGGGACACTGAGGTCCTGCCTGACTCATGCGGCTATTCAGATTTCCATCAGAGCCTTTGGGAGTGTAGAAGTTCATCTTGGAAATTGAGGCCTTTGTCCACAACTGGACACCTAAGCCTTTGTCTTGCTGGGAGAATCCTGACTCCCCTCCAAAAAGAAGCAATAGTGTAATGGTGCTCCTGTGGGTGAGGGGGTGCTGCTGGGGGCAGAGGAATAAACCCCCGCTTGTCATGGAATCATTCTCCAGCAGCAGTGACTTTAGGCTGTGGTCTTTCCCAGCGTTTCTTCCTTAGTCCAGGACTACTCTAGCAACCCTGGTGCTTTTTGACTGAGCTAAAAACAAAACGAAAATGCATCTGTGTACCCTTAACGGCTCCTAAGTCTCCCCCTTGGTCAGATGCATGCGTGATATAAACTTAACTACTTTCAGCTTTAGGTTGTGCTCAAGTGGTAAAGAAGCACTCAGTGGAGTCAAGGTGCAAACCAGCCCGGAGGGAGGAATTTCAAGGAATCACAGCCAAATATTGCAAGTTTTTTTCTCCCTTGTTCTGGAAGGGATATGAGTGGCAGTATAATATCTGTCCAAAAAAGTCAACATCCATCCTGAATGGTCGTTCACATAAATAAAAGTTCACGGGCCCTGTGCTACATACATCCTATTTCTACGATAATTACTATTTTACTTGATTGACTTGCTTTTGCACTAGGCGCCCAGGCCCTGCTGGCTCCCCAGGCAGGCACGACAGGACCCTCATCTTCCCCAGGCCCAGGATCCTGACCCGGAGCGGCCCACGAGAAGGAGGCTATTTCCCTGGGGCAGTGCCCAGCCAGCCCAGGGCGGCGCGGGCAGGGCCGGCCCAGGTGCCCAACGCCGGCGCGCGTCTGAGGCGAGAACAGGGGTAATGAATACATGGCAGCCTCTGGTGGGAGCCCTGCCACTGTTAAATTTATAGCCAATTAGCCGTGTTGCACAATTCCAGCAGAGTAACACCAGTCTCTATAGACCCGGTATAGAGAGAGAAATTAGTTTAGACAAATACCTCTTAATCCCTTGTTCTTGGCTGGTCTGGAGCGCCTACTGCTAAGTGCTAATAGCATTGGGAAATCCCAATTCCCACTGTCAAGGGCTTAGAAGAATCAGTCTATTAAAGGGAGACATTTATTTTGCATTAGCTTTGACCAGCGGCTCCTAGGTGAAATCTCCTTAAATGAATAAACCGCGCGGCCTCCCGCTCGGGGGGACGCGGGCTTCACACCGGGCGGCCGAGAGAGAGGGCGCCGGGGCCCCTTTCCGCCTGCCTGGGGCGGGCACCCACGCAAGCCCGCGCTGCCCGCGGGGACGGGCGCGGGAAGAGGAGCCGGCCGCCTGCCAGCCGGGCCGGGCCGGGCCGGGCCGGGCCGGGCCGGGCCGCGCTGCGCGGTACCGTGCGGCGCGGTGCCAGCCGAGGCGGCGGCGGCGGCGGCGGCGGGGATGGCGGCGGCGGTTGGGCGATCTCGCGCTGCCCCCCGGCGGCCGTTAACGGCCGTGCTGCCGCCCGCCGCCCCGCGCCGGGGCTGGCTCCGGCCCGGCGGGCTGCGGCCGGCGGCGCGGCCCCGCCCGGCCCCCCGGCACTGCCCCCGCTCCCCGGCAATTTGGCAAGGGCAGGGCTGGATCCACCGCCCCGCCGGGGCCCGTCGCCGCCCCGGGGCCCCTGCGGCGGCGCTGAGCGGGACGGTGGGGCGGTGCGTCCCCCAGGCCGGGTCGTCCTTCGGGCAGGGGAAGCCGGTGCCTTGGAGGGTGGGCGGGAACCCGCTTGGCCCGGCCGTGGGCGGCGGCGCTGGGAGCCGGTTGTGCCCCTCCGGGAACCGTGACTCAAGGACGGGCCAGGGAGCCTCAACCCACCCACCGGGGAGCCGAGTGGGGCAAGCCGCACGGTCAGTGGCCTTGCCCTCTCCAGCGCCGGCCACCGATACCCATTCGGACTATTAAAATGTCACCGTTTGAATGCAGATGCATCGGTGTTGCGAAAGGGCTTGAGAGCGAAATTGCTCAATCAGCGTCGCTGTACCCTGTCCCTCATGTCAGGTAGCTGGAGACTTTCCATGGCATTAAAGGATAATATGTTGCACCTGGGGCTGCCATGAGGAACAAGAGTGTATTGTTAAGCTTCAGCCTCCCCATGTATTCTAGATGCAATTTGCCAAATGATACTGATGTATAAATAAGCTAACCATATAATAAAAGATGAAAATTGTATGGGAAGCTTCCCGGACACAATTATTAGGCCCTCGTAACATTATAACATTACTTATGTGCTCCAGAAGCTTCTGGGACTGAAGGGAAATTGCACTGACACATGCAAAGTAACTTGGGAATCGCCCAGCTTTTTCAGATCACGGAATGCCATGCAGGGGAAAAAAATAATTTATTGCTCCTAAATACTAATTATTTGCATGCATTGGGTCTTGGTCCATAATTGGAATGTGAGCAATCTGTACATACAAAATGTAGCAATTTCTGTACTTATCTAAGTAGCTGTTATCTAAAAATTACATAGCTTACTACCGTGTTAACTTCATGACTGCTTCCTGGCATTGCTTGGACACGCGGTACCTGCAGAAGACACCTGCTGGGTTTCTGAATGCATCAGGTACATCCTAGCATTTCTGTGACTTCGGAGGAATGTTAATAGCATGAGAGTAGCACAGCAGGCTTCGTGGAAGAGCGGCAGGGACGGAGGATGAGCAATGACAGTTACATTAGGGCCACTTTGCGAGTGTCTAAAATAATTTTACAGATGAAATACCCATATATTAAGCAAGGATGTGAAGACGGAATGGGGGAAAGTTTGTTTTCTAAGTGGCCAGCTTGCAAGTACCCAATTATTTTTCAGCTGTAAATAGCAAACGTGGCTTCAAGTCCCTGCTTACCTCTGAGCCTTTTTTTCAGGGAGACCATTGGGTCTAATCCACAGATTGGTTATTTGGGCACACTCTTGCTCTGGTCACATTTTCCATCCCCCTCAGCGTTTATCCTTGGGGTTAGCATCCGTTACGCTGTGGTTACGGCTACGTTGTCAGGAGCTAATAACCATAAGCTGCCTCTGCTCTTGCTCCGGGGGAGCCAGGTAGGCTTTTCTGTGTGACAAGGCCTCAGCTCAGCTTGGAGGCGTGATTACTCTACGAGGTGAACCCAGTTTATGGAGCAGAGCTGGCGCTGCTGCACGCTCCCACATGTGTAGGCTGGGTGTGCTTTCCGTTACGGGGAGTGGCAGGGGTCAGCTGTCAGTGTGGGGTACTGCAGGGATGGGACTTGGCCATGAGCCGTGTGTAGTTCTCTAATGAATCAACACCTTTGAGTGAAAGAATATTTAATGGGAAATTCCCCAACTGCAAGGTGCTTAGCACCTTGGCGGTGGGAAATGTGAGGACTACTGGAGGCTTCTCCACTGTGGCAAAGGTAGCCAATGGCTAAGATTAAGGCAAAATGAAATTCACATTGGAAATAAGATGTGGGTTTTTAACATTTAATTAACTATTCAGACAGATTGCCAGGAGGTGTAGCAGATTTTTTTTCCATTGCTTTTAAGTTTTTAAATGAAGACTGGATGTCTTTGTAGAAGATATACTCTAATCCAAATGTAAATTGTTGGGATCAATGCAAGAATTACTGGATGAACTTCTCTGGCCCTTGCTATGCTGCATGTCAGACTAGATGATGCTAACAATCACTTCTGGCCATAAAAATGTATGAGCAGTAGAAAATTATAAGTTTGAGAAGAATAAACTGGTATGAAATTAACTCCATAACAGAAATATTTTTGCAACATGAACTCCTCTTTAACTTCTGTTGCATTATTTCACATTCTCAGTGAAAGCAACACAGATTTATAATTGTATTTTCACATTAAAAACAACAAGTGAGAAACTTAAACAAGGAAAAATTAGTGTAGGTCAAAAGTGAGGGAACTGACTCCCAATAAAAGGTCTGTCTGCCCCTGTTAGTTTGCTACTCAGTTTTTCTATGGAGGCACAACTTCCTGCAGCCGTTCCTTATACTTGACTCACTTGATTTTTAGAAATTCTCCCATTTCAGACACAATAGGATTGAATAGGTAATTGGCTGTGCCTTTCTTGATAGATGAATGGTATTTGTACTTAACCCTCTCAGACAACTGTCTCGCAGAACTCAAAGCAGGCTTTCAACCGCTCCATGTTGGCCCAACGGTCCTGGGAACAAACCCCTGACTTCAAGGGAAACACTGTTAGCTCCTGTGACCTTGCATTTGTTTGGCATATTCAAAAATCTCTGTAAGTGAATGGGAGATGGAGGCTAGGGCAAACAGAATTTCTGTGTGACTACCTAAACTGGTAACTCCATGTAACGTAAGTCCACTGAAGCAATGTGTGTGCATGGAAGTGAGTAAAAACAGAATTCGTATCATGAACCACCTTTTTGCTTACTGTTTTTTTCTGAGAGTTGTCAAAGAAAGGAATGGAAATGAAAGCTGATTTCATAGCAGTTGGAAAAGTCTGGTTTTTTTTTTTTTAATAAAAAGAGGGTGCAAAGGCCCCATATCGCTAATCTTTTTCTTGCCCTCTCTCAAACATAATTCCTGAGGAAGGACTTGATGTGTCTGGAGCTGAATCATGTCTTGTGGTTTTGCTTTATTTGGAAAGGTGGAAATTTTTGAGCTGTCTGTTTCTATTTTGGATGAGGTGAAGCAAAAAATTCTGGTTTTGCCACATTTCTTCCCATTGAGATTTTCAAGACTTGCTTCCCTGGCCTAACAGAGACCTGGCCCAAGACAGGTTCCTCTCTGAGACATTTTCAGTGAGAAACCGTCTGGGCTGCTCACTTACTCCTTAACCAGGAAAAAAAGGCCTATTTTCCAAAACTCTTCCACAGTAAGAGAGACATGAAGAGAACTAGATACTTCATGGATGTGATTCATCTGGGCCATTTGCAGCTGCTACATTAGGATGAAGTAAATTGTAACTTAGAGAAATTTCTCTACAAGGGACTATAGACTACTAGCTCAGCTATAAATGCATTGTATTTACCTGGTGTTGGCCATTGAACATTAACTAGGAATAAACATGAAAGAATAGAGGAGGAGAGAACAGGAGGTAATATTTTCCAAAAATACTTAATAAGGAAAAGACAAATGCTTACAATGCAAAAGTGGTGTGGGAATTCATAGAAAAGGGAAAATAGGAAAGGGGAGGAAGAAGGAATGTACAGAGGGCAAAAAAGAAAGGGTTTAGCTCTTTCCCTTTGCTGGGGACAGGATGGAGAAAACAAGGGTGGCTATGTGTTTTCTTGTAACTGCACTAGTTGAAGCCTGGCCAAAAGAGGAAGGGGACCGCTTGTTTTCAACAGAATATAACCCAGTGGTAGGGCTTGGAAAACTGGTGAATGTTGAACTCTTCTTAAGACATCATTTTTGTTCAACTGAGTGCCGCCTTTGATACTGCCCAAGCATACTCTAATGTAACAAGCACTTACATCATAGCATCCAGCGCGTTATATATTCCTCTTCACTTTGCCCTGCATTTCTCCGGTAAACAGCCTGTCTCTGTACAGCATGGGGAAGAGTGTGAGAAGAGATGGCTATTTTGGACACTTGCATTCCAACATAATGAAATAACAGGAGGGAAACTACCCCTCTCTCCCCCACCCAAATTCAGCCCCAAGCTGCAGCCTTGCCTGTCTATACACAGCAGCCCCAGACTTAGGGTCAGAATGGGTACATCTGCTCTAGTGATTTGGGATAGTACTGAGAGCATTCCTGACTCCGGAGCTTGATTGTGCTGTTAAATTTAGAAAGTGGTCCCTGGCACAGTTTTGACCTGGGATGACTAACATTCTCTCAAACAATTTTTAGACACTTTCCTTGCTTTCAGGTCCAAATGCCCTTTAACCATCAATCAGCTGAGAATATTTTCTCTCCCAGTTTTTCCGAGATACACATATCTAGGCTGTGTCTAGTGTTTCCTTGCAGGTTGCTGTAACAACTGTGCTTTCTTTTCTGTTTCACAGACTTTCAAACCTCCCCAGAATCAGAACAAATTCCTTAGCCTTGGAAGCACCCCTTTGTTTGGACTGTCGCACATATTGTCAGTGCGTGGCTATTGATTCAACATCTCAGCGAACAAAAGGACCATCCTGGGTTCTTACACTTGCCTTTAAATGAAAGTTGTCAATTAGGCCCTTCAGTTTCAAAGAAGTTTAAGCTGACCAAACAATCTGGCACCTATTCAGGGGAAGAAATCAGAAGAAGTAAATATTGCATATTAAATCTCCTTGTCTATGAAATCCAAACAGTTGCCAAAATCTGCTGGTTGTCTCTACATCTCAGATACTGTCTAAACTCTTAATTCCAGCAGCTAAAGTGTGTATTCATGCCACCATTGTCTCAGCTGCAGTTGAACACTGCAATGACTTTTAATCTGCTTGCTTTCTTCCCTCTCTTGTTCCTTCACCCTGGACCTGTCAAAATCACTTTCTTTATCTACTACTATGATTGTCTAGTTCAGCTCTTTGAATCTCTCCTCTAAGTCCTCTTGTTTTATTTATTTCCTATTCTGTAATTCTTTCCCTCACATCTTCAGCCAAATGGACATCTTTGTCTTCTCTTATCGTAACTTCTTAAACCTCTTATTGCTCTGTTGGATCCTGTTCCAGGGTCACGGATGGCCATAGAAGGATTCTGACTGTATTTAGCTGAGAACTGGAGTTAGTCCTCCACCCACCTGCATTACATTTCCTAAATGTCCATCTTTGTGGCTTTTTCTACATTTGCACCAGCACATGGAATACCATTTCTATCCAGGACAAGACATTTTTAGTGCATTGGGGCTCCCTAGATTTTATAGACCTGATTCAAATCTCCAGAGCCTGTCTATGATACAAGGGGAGAACTAGGTACACACAAGAAGCATTGCTGAAAACTGCCAGACTAGCTGGAAAACAAGGTAAGGCCAAGGCGGTCAAGAAAGTAGCCTGGCTTTAGGTCCTATGTTTTCTGGTGGTCAGGCCTGGAACCATGTCATAGAATCATAGAATCATAGAATAATTTAGGTTGGAAAAGACCTTTAAGATCATCAAGTCCAACCGTAAAGCCAACACTGCCAAGTCACACTAAATCATGTCCTTAAGTGCCACATCTACACATCTTTTAAATACCTCCAGGGATGGTGGCTGAAAAGACAATCAATAAGTCATTTCTCATATGGCTCTCTAGGGAGCTCCTCTGAGGCTGTGAAAGACCATTTTCCAAGTCTGCATGCTGCCTGATTTCCAGCTGAGACTTCAACCCACATCTCCTACAGCTCAGGAAATGTCCTAACTCCCAAGTCATATCTGTTTTTTGGTGCATGGCTCTCTGTCTATCTTGCGGAAGACCTAACACAGCTGCACCATCTAATTAAACTGTATGGAAGGACATACCAGCCTGGTAAGCTCTGGCTTTAAAGCAGAGAAACTCATAGAACAGACCAGCAATTTTTTAGCAAAACAGTTTTTGGCGTGAAAATGCACTGGTTTATTAACACTTTTTCTTGGAAAAGTAGGATCTACCTGAGCGTGGTTAGTGGTTCAGTCACTGGTGACCTGCACTGGGGGAGTACCTAATGTTTTCCTTTGTGTGCCTCTGAATGTCCTAGCCACCTGTCTTTCTCTCCAAGTTTTCTTGAATTCTTCCTTGTATTCTTCTTTGGCCTACAAAATATTAGCCAATCCTGTGAGGGGCGTGTACCTCTCACATTTTTTATTTTTTTGAAAAAAGAAAAAAAAATCCAATGCGAGAATAAAGTAGATTAACAACTTTCCTCTTTGGTGTGGAATACAGTGCATATTTTTAGACAACCCTATTTGATGGCTGTTCCAATAATCTGTCTCGTGCAGATTTTTTTGTAAAAATATGTCCTGCACTAGTTCACATTCTAGTTATTTAAATAGTATAATGACACTCCCTAGCCTGTTATGAAATCCATGAACTTCTCAGTCACATTTCCTATTACCCAGGTAGCAAAGATGCAAGGTTCCAAGCTACAGCCCTCTTGAGTCCTACTGAGACAATTTCTGAAAGGCCTTCTGGATTTGTGTGTGCTCCTAGGAGGAGCAGCTGAACTGGTGTGGCTCTCTGGAGGCTCCACCTTGCCCAGCAACCTGTTACAAACCAGAGGCAGCCCTAAATGCCTCAGGGGGAAGGTACAAGAAAACCTGTGTCAGGCATGTCTAAATTAATTGGCTCCTGAAGAAAGATTTCTCGCCTCAATATTACAAAAAAAAAAAAAAAAATTGAAGCCTTGAAGCAGGAAGATAGATAGTTTTTCTCTGAAATAGCTGCCTTTTAAATGTTTTTGAGCATTTCTAAATCCAAAGAGGTGCTAACCCTCTGCTGAGTCCTGCTGGATTCACTACGTCATGTGGTCGGGCTTTTCACAGGTAAATTGTGTGAAAGCGTGTCTCCTTTTGTATAAATTTTGGGTCTTCCATGCTTAAATTCTGTGAAATGTCTCTTTGTTCTTGCATTATGATAAAAGGGGGGGTTAAAGTACCTCATCTATCTTTTCTACCCTGCTCCTTATTTCCTCTACTTTTGATCATTTCCTCTTTTATTCATTTCATCTCATTTCTTAGGTAAACAGTCCAATTCTGTTCCATTTTGTTTCATTTCTGAGGTTTTCCATGTCCCTAATTATTCTCATCACCCATCTCTGAACTCTTTTTCTATCTGCTATATCCTTTTTTGACATTTTAGGTGCAAATTGTTGCAGGTGCAATTTAGATCACTTAGATGTCCAAGTCCCTGACTTATGGATGCAATCAGGGACTCAGACATCTAAGTAACTAGATTGCAGACACAAATAATTACGTTGCAAAATGTGCCTGCAAGTTTTGTGCCCATGAGAAATGGTTAAAGCTAGACTAAAGATCAGAGCCTTAATCACAAGCAAAATATCCCCCTCACTCTTTTAAAGAGAAAAGGACCCCCTCCATTTGAACAAGGCACTATCACAGAAAAAAAATCTGTTTAAACTCTTCATATATAAAGCTATCTCATAAGTGTAATAATGAATAGAATAATCAGCCGGGAAGACATGGAACGGCACCATAATATCTGAGGGCCTTACTGGGAGAGAAGAGCACGGTGTGTCCGGAGCTTCCATGATAACCAGTGTTTATCATTTGTGTGTTTCTGTCTTTAAAAATGACACTTGAGATGGTTTCCTTTGTGGCATTGAAACATTTCTTCCATTTATCTACAGGAAGAAGGTCTAAGAGACTTTGTCCATGTCCATTCTAGAAAATTCAGTCTGACATTATTGAAAAATATTTTGAACAAGATTTTATCATTCCTTCTCATTATGAATTAAATGTCTTTCTAGGATGAGGATTCAGCAGATTGCAAAGCTGAGGTCATGTTGTTTGATGGTGCTGGTGGAAAAGTTGGACTGAGAGCTGATTTTTTTTGAAAGAAGCAAAAATATTTGAACTAGAACTTTATTTCCTAGGTTTTCTGTATTGATTGAAACAAACTTTTCATTGTCAGCTGAAAAAATGTAGCTCCTCTTTCAAATATATGAAGAGAAGTTTTCATGCTTTTCTGCCATTTGTTCTGAAAGGAAAAAAAATCTTTTTGTCTTTGAAACCCAAAGATTTCTAATACTCAAAATTAATGAAATATTCAATATTGGAAAAATTTCTGTTCCTTCCTTCTCATTGAACTTTCTTATTACAACTACATTGAAAAAGAAAACAAAAGATACTTAATAAATAGCAATATATAAATACTTAAAGTAGGAACTGGGTATATTCTAGAATTAGACATAGTGGTAAGCTTAAATTTTAATCTGTAAACATACATAAATTTCAAAATATTCTGGACCTGTAATGCTACTCTCTCCTATGGACTGTGAGCAGTGGAAGAGGAGAGGAAAGCTGGCAGGGTGAATGTATAATAGTGTCTGGGCAATTTCAGCCAGCTTTTTCCTCCTGTCCTCCCAAATTCTATTTTAACTTTTGGTGCATTTCAGCCCTGTGTCTGCTCCAGTCCCAACTTTGCTCTGCTAGTTAGCATTCCTAACTAATGGCTTTTGGTCATCTCATGAGGCTGAGATTGGTTAGATATTATTGCCAAACCTTAGTATGGACAACACAAAAATAAGTCAATTTCCAGTATGAAATAAACTTCAAATCTCACCAAGCCTGCCTATAGTACAAGACATTCCTTTCCACAGGGGAGATTATATCCTCAAGAGTATTTCTCACTTAACTAAAAGCCATATTATTTACTAATGGGTCCACATTTCAGATAACCTTGAAGAATTATTTATCCTCAACTATGTGCTCCTCGTTACTCACATAAGAGGACGTATACATGGAGGAATCACTTAACTTTAATTAGGTGGGCCATATTAAGTCCCTGAAAATAAGCATTCTATCTAGAATTAAATATTTAATCAGCTCCCAAACAGAAATCCTGTTTGGATAGGCACCCACGAGCCTACCTTCTTCTCACTGAAGACAATGAGAAAACTCAAAGTAATTTTAAAGGGAGCAGGAACAAACTCTGTGCAAAAGTTTGGATTTATTAAATTAAAGCAAATGACCTCACAGAAAGGAAGAAAAACTGCACAGGCATTTTTCAGTGCACTTTCAGGGAATAATATCTCTCTGGAATTAAGCCAAGTTGATTAGTTATTCTAACTGGTATGACTTTGAACTTGGGCAGAAGGAGAAACACCTGAGAAGCAAAAGTTGATGCAACGGTCTCTGAGACTTGCAGCCAGCACTTGTTCTTGCTTGATCCAGCGTTTCTCCCTACTCAGAGCTCTGGTGGTTTAAGCTACACTGCATGACTGTCTAGTAGTTGGGCAATGAATATAAAGACACCTGTTTTTCCACAGGTGGAGCAGAGCAGGGGAGAAGCATCATTAGCGTCACAAGACCAGAACCCAACAACTTGGAAGAAGCAAGCATTAGCCTTAGCAATGGTGTCTAAGTTGAAATGGGTGCAGCTGTGGGGGTGCTTCTCCTCTGCTCTGCTCCTGGTCAAATATTTCTAGTGTGGTCCCTCTGTGGCTTCAGATGCCCTGGCTGATATTACACTAGGACAGTGGGCTGCAGAAACCTCTCACAGCCCACGCTGGTCTCAACTGTCAGCTGGAAGCGAGCCCTTTCTCTCACTTTCTTGCTGAGTTGCATTGTTGCCTGTGTCCTATTGGGGACGGAATATCTGCTGTATGTGCAGCAAACATACCGTGAGTAGCTTTGCATAGCTAAGAGGGTCTGCTACTATAAATGCTCTTGTGCCTGTGCAGGCTTTCTGTGTGTTCACCTCTTTCTTGTTTGCATTACTGTGGCCCTGAGGAGTCTAAACTGGGTTCAGGATCACAATCGCAGTGCATAGAGATGATCTTTTGCAGCTTACAACCAAAGAAGCAGGCAAGAGGTGTATGAAAAGTCAGTCCTGGTGGCTTTTGGTAGACACTGAAAGGCCTGCTGTTAATGTTTTCAAGAGAGATACTTTCACAGGAAGGCTGCAGCTCTTCTGGGACTGTGGTGTTGAAGGCATTATGGATTGCTGATGGACAGCTAGAAATTTAGTCCTTGCAAGCACTGGTTGCCAACCAGTGCCCACGTCATCCCTCCACTGCCACCCTACTCTTCCCTATCTGAGCATCTCCCTCATTGCTGTAGGCGGCATATTCCTCCAGCAGGTATCACACCAGCTGTTATGAGCTGCCTTGTCTCCTCTGCCCCTAATCAATTTTCTAAATCCCATTAACATTGAGAGGCTGTAGCTATGGTTCTGATTTGCTTGCAGGAGCTGAGGACATGGGTGATATGCTGCTGGCCAACAGGTTTTTGACTTCCAGTAGAACGAAGTCACCTGTAGTATCAGCTGCCCAATACTTTAATGCTCTAATACAATTGGTTCCTTCATTCTCACCTGCATCAACCATGGAAACACCTCTCTTGGCAAAAGTATAATTTGTGCTTATGGCCGTGGCAGCACACAGCTCAGCTTCCTTTGGGATCTTGTGCCTGACCCTGTGTCCTTTCTGCTCAATTTTTAATTTATGTCTCCTCTGCCCTTCATGCAAATAGGTCTATTCTCTTATCAACTGCCCCTTCAAAGAATTAAGCCTGTAGTGACAGTGTGGACGTTTACTTCTATGTCTGTCCTGTTCTGTGGACTTTCAGACCATTTGAAAAATCTCCCTCAGTTCTTGCCTCCAGGGTGCAGACCAGCATGCCTGTATTGCACATGTTTTGTCCCTAGTTCCCTCACAGGCCTTATCAGATCCGTCTCAGGGGCTGCAGTCCAATTTGTTTGGATGTCTTCTCATCTGTGTTGTGCAGACCAAGATCCAGAAGTCACCTGTTCTGTCTCAGAAAACTTGCAATTGTTCTAGTCTTGCCCCCTTTCGTATGCTTTAGTAAAAATACAGCAGTAAATACTGGATTAATGTTATCTGGTTAACACACATGTTAACTGCATATAAATTTGAAGACTTTTCCAATGGCTTCTGCTGAGCTAGATTGAGAGCCCCATCTGCAAAGAGACATATATCTTTTCTACAGACTCAGCCAGGTGATGTGGTTTCCTTGCTTGTTACATCTAGTCATAATTTTGATGAAGACTGGCCATGGCAACTTTTAAGGGTCCAGCACATTTTTTTTGCGTGTTCACAGTATTGATTTATGGGAATCACTATGTCTGATTTATGGGAATCACTATGTCTGATTTATGGGAATCACTATGTCACTTTTCTTTATTTCAGTATTCCTTGTAATTACTTCGAGACATCATATGAAGAATGTGTGCTAACACTTTCCTGTTGTTAAGCTGTCATTCTAAAACTTTACTATAGCATTGACCTGACAGGAAAAGGTTGTTAGATTATTGATGTAATGTCCATTGGATGGTCTAATATAAATTCTGATTGGCAGCTTGTTGATCTAACATAACCTTTTAAAGAAAATACACCTTTTGGCTTAGTTGTGGCTAAGCTTGGCTTAGCTTTTAATAACACTCTTCCTAAATTTCGAACACTTTTACATGGCACTAAAGCTAAATTGAAGGGATGTTTGATAACACTTTTAAGTATTACTAACGTATGGCAGTGAAACATCTGTAGTACATTTCAGTGTCAATAGATAGATATTGATGATTGTTCTAATGAACAATCAAACATCATCTGAATTTTCTGTGAAACTGTACAAAATAACAACAAACCACACAATACATCTGAAATTTGAAACACAACTCTATACGTTCTGTTTTGCTTTAATTGGTCCTCATGACATTCATTTGCACTACCCTGTTTGCTACAGTGCCATTAGTGTGCTGAAGGTGATGAGATGGGTCAGATGTCTTCATTGCTGTATTCATGTCCTGTGTCTGGAAGAAAGCATATGTCACTCTCATCCTCAAGAAGAGAAAGGAGGAGGATATGAGGAACTACAGGCTGGCCAGCCTCTCAGTTGTTGGGTAGGTCATGGAGCAAATAATACTGGAAGGCATTTTGAAATATATAAGGGATGAGAAGGTGACTAGAAGTAGTCAACATGGATCTATGAAGAGGAAGTCATGCTTGACCAACCCGATAGCCTTCTGTGATGAAATGACTGGGAGAAGAGTAGTAGTGGATGTTGCTCATCTTGAGTTTAGCAAGGCTTTCAACGCTGTGTCCCATAACAAAGACAAATCGATGAAGTATGGACTAGACAAGGGGACAGTGGGATGGACTGATTCTCCTTCCTGATTCCTACTCATGGAGAGACAGCTAGTGTCTTTAAGACATGGCCTCTGTTGGGTGGAGTGGTCATGAGGCGTCTGGCAGTCTGTAAGTCTGAATGGCCCTGGAAGAACATTCACAGGGGTAGAAGCTCCTTCAGATGACACTGAAGGCAGCGGTAAGCCAAGGATACCTAGATAAGAAGCTTGTGTTGTTGGGTATTTCGGAGGCACAATGCTCCTTAGATGTCCTTAGTTCAGGGCACCTGTTTGTCCAGAGTCCCATGTATCCTCTATGATCACATCTGTTTTCACAGTACTTTCAAATGAGGTCATGCATGATAGATGTTTCACTTGAACATGGATTTCTGTCTTTTGTGTGCTATTGGTAAGCATTAAGGATTAAATAGTTTTGATGTTAAACAGCAGAATTAATCTCAGTTATTTTCTTGTATCATTAGCTAAGCTCAAAACCTGGACCAGAAAATTTTGCATTTAACATCACAAATGCAGTTTTCTTTTTCACTACAAGTTATTTTAATACCATTTTTAAGACACAGCCAATAGACTCACCCAAGAAGAGCATGATGTGAGATTTGGCTTCTTGTTCTTTAGAGACACCCTATTTCTTCATTCCAGCTATCTGTGACCTAGCACATGCTTTTCCACATACACAGCCTAGAAACAAAAGTCTAGAATAGGTCAGAATAATTTTGTCCTAGAAATGTGCATTCTTGCCTTTGATCATAAAATAGGTAAGAATGGAAATCTACATTGTAGGCTTCTAAAATTCATTGAGGTCATTTCCTTCCTACCTCATTTTCCCCTTTAATAGCTGTTCCTCCCTGAGGAAGAAATCTCTTTCTATGCTTTCTATTCTTCCAAATGGCTTGAAAAACCTGACTGTACTTTCCCTTGCATTTCAAACATAGTCAATATTTGCAACAACCTTCTGAAAAACAGGTGGGATTATGATGGACATGTGGCTAAGATGTGGGCAGAGCTATGTGGAAAGCAGAGTTAGAATTATTTCTGCAATATACAAGTGCAATTTCACATGCAACCACTTATTTAACAAATTTCAAAAGAATTTAGATTATATTAATTATTTTTATGTCTCAACTCTACCATTTACTTAACTATTTTTAATACAATTTCATTGTATTCTCTATCCAAAAAGCTTCTGATAATTTCTTTGGAATTTTTTTCTTTTGTTTTGTTTCATTTTTGTTTTGTTTTTTGTTTACGCATTACAGAGGCAAGATGCCTAACAGCTTGAGGCCTTTACAAAGCACAGGACCTCTTCAGTCCTCATTTCCTCATCTCCTCTCTTTGAAGTGGGAACATTTTTGTTCTTAGTCCCCCTCTTTTTTCTCCCTCTTCTCCCTGCTGTTTAATATTTACAAGCTTTTCAAGGTCTGCTTTTCTTCTCACTGCTCACACTGCTCGCCCCGTCCTGCTTACCACTGCATGGTGTCAGTTGCTAGCGTGGCACCTCACCAGGCTCTTTGGTTCTTGCCCACCCTTTTGCTGTGCAAGGACAAGGCCATATGCAAAGCTTTCTTACTTCTTGCTCTGCATAGACTTCATGAGCGTTCAGATGGCCGTGAAAACTTCATAAAAATCTATCGGGTCATGAAGCCTTCATAACCATGCATTGCTACTCTGAGAAGTAATGATATTTGGCACAGGACTTTAAAAGACCCATGAACTAAATTCTACTTTTTTTTTTTTAAGCTTCAGAGGTAACTTGAACTTTTGTAATCACCCTTCCTCAGAAGGTTGGAAGAAATGCCTTCAACATTTATATCGTTTCAGTCTGTCTTGTATTCAGTAAGTTTTCTAATGAAAATTTCTGAAGGGCTTTTCACAGAGCCCTTAACAGCAGAAGGCTGCAATTTACAGTAATACCAGAAAATCTGGGACCTGGATTTTCATGAGTTCCAGTGTAAGCATATGAAAGGCTGCTGTGGTTGCTAGCCTTTTTTATCAGTACTGGCTAAGCTTTGAAAACCTGGTCCTATCCAGCCAAGGTGTGAGCCTCTGTGCTTCATTTCTCTCCCCTCAGTTAGGCGCCAATTTGTTTTAGACTCCCTGTGTATCCAGTGACAAGAGGGAGACATGAAGGGTGGCTAACCCCACTGTCATCTAAAGCACCCTTTATAGGACCTTCTTTTCTTCATTGATGGTTTGGAGACAATAGTGTCCATGTGCCTAACCTGGACAGCTCAGTAAGGTGGGATGAATTTTTGACCTCCAAAGTAATTTGGTATTTTTGTGCCTGGCTATGTAAGGAAGAAGAAAATGAGAAGGTTCCTTCACTCTGGTGCTTTACTCAGCCCAAGGGGGCTGTGTTGTATGCAGGACATTTCTGGACACTCCTGTAACCATTCCAGCCCTCTGGGTCTGACCTCTTTGTGCTTAGACCTTCTTCATCATAATGTGGCTTGCTGCTGCACTTGAGGCTGGCTGTAATTTTACAGAACGGCAGTTTGCTAGGATTGTTGCTTCCTCCTCTCTTCCTGCTGCTAGCAGGTCTCTTCTGCAGTGGTTTGGTTTCCTCAGTTTTAGAAGGCTCCAGGCTGGCTAAGAGGCAGGTGCTGCAATCCTCTCCCTTCTGTAGGGACCCTCTTCAATAATAACCCTGGTCTGACTGAGCCTATTAGGGGTTTTCAGTGGAGAAACATTTGAACGGTGGATTCTGTGATCGGGTTTAGGCATGAAGGAGACCATGATCTGATTGAAGCTGTTGTGGGTGTGCAGTTTCTTCTTTTGTTGCTATGAAAAAGCAAGTCAGTGATGGAATATGGGTGCCTTCAGGTGTGGGCAATGGCAGAGTAGAATTTCGTATTAGACCAAGCACTGAAATTCAGCCTCAGCTATGTGTCAGTCCTGTTTTGACTTTAGTCCTCTAGCTCTTTACGGCATTGGGCCCTTATTAATGAATACTTTTTTTTTAAAATACCAATTCAGTTCTTTTTTTTGTGTTGGAAAAGGTAGGGTTTATGGTTTTTCTTGTGAGTCATGCAGAGGTCTTGGCATTTTAAGCATCACAAGGTTGAATTAGTATTACAAAGGAAGGGTTTTGTGTCTGATTTACTTATGATGAACTCATTTCTGCTGCACAGAACCTATTTTGCCTGAAACGTTTTTGTTTAAATAGAGTAATATTTTAATCTTGTGCTTTGGGTCCTTTTAAACCTGATTCTATTTTGTGCTCCTATTATCCCAATAACAGTACAATTAGGAGTGGTTAAAAATCAAGATATTTATTTTAATTGCATGCTTATCTTTTGAGGGTATATTGCAGTAAATAAGGAACATTTGAACAAAAAACCCCTAACATTGCAACATGTCTTGTCACATTATACTTACCCTACACCTGATTTCAAATGTAAATTGCACAGCATTTAGCTCTAATGAAAATACTCTAGTGAAGGAAATTGTTAAGATTTTCTGGTGCTCCCCTAGGGGTAATATTAAAACCTCCATTACTAACATCTCACTCTGAGAAGACAAAATGTGCACTGAGAATACAAAAGCTCTGTTGGCATCTAAATGTGTGCCAATTAATTCGCAGTTACAGACCTGCAGTTCTGTATGGAGATGTAAAAATAGGACCTGGGAAAGCTATTTAGATCCCTGTATAACAGTGCTCCTTGACCCTGGATTTCTAGTGTTAGTTTAATCATGGCATTCTGCTTTCTATTTATTTATATAGTTGCCTCAATGAACAAATTAATAATTATACAGCACATTGACAAACATGACGAGTAATATTTGCTAGATTTTAAATTAATTTAATTCAAGGGCCACTTCATTTACAGAATTCATAGGCACATCAAGGAGTAGCTTTTGCTTCATTGCTATTCAGATTACACCAAGATTTTTCATCATTTTTCTCTCTCCTTTTTATCTCTCTCCCCTCCCTTCATCGAGGAAGACAATTTAACTTGCTTTTCCAAATAGGTAGTTACTTTCAGGCAGGTGGAAGACAGGTAAATGATAGACAAACAGAAATGTAGATAAATGCATGGGTGACATACATTTAGAGAGATAATAATTTTTATTATGAAAAAAAGGAAAACAATTAGGTAGCACTAACACCTCATCTTTATTTTCCCATTACTTCCAATTTTCAATCTATCTCCTTTTGTTTTTCACCTACAATTTCCTTTGAAAATTATTTTAATTTCAAGTCTGTCTTGTGATTCTGTGGAGGAGTGTTTCTGTGTTGAACATCAACACAGTGTGCTGGTTTTGGCTGGGATAGAATTAATTTTCTTCATAGTAGCTAGTATGGGACTATGTTTTGGATTTGTGCTGAAAACAGTGTTGATAATACAGGGATGTTTTAGTTACTGCTGAGCAGTGCTGACACGGAGTCAAGGCCTTCTCTGCTTCTCACACCACCCCACCAGCGAGGAGGCTGGGGGTGCACAAGAAGTTGGGAGGGGGCACAGCCGGGACAGCTGACCCCAACTGACCAAAGGGATATTCCACACCACATGACGTCATGCTCAGCATATAAAGCTGGGGGAAGAAGAAGGAAAGGGGGGATGTTCAGAGTGATGGCGTTTGTCTTCCCAAGTCACCGTTACGCGTGATGGAGCCCTGCTTTCCTGGAGATGGCTGAACACCTGCCTGCCCATGGGAAGTAGTGAATGAATTCCTTGTCTTGCTTTGCTTGCGTGTGTGGCTTTTGCTTTACCTATTAAACTGTCTTTATCTCAACCCATGAGTTTTCTCATTTTTACTCTTCTGATTCTCTCCCCCATCCCACTGGGGGTGAGTGAGCAAGCGGCTGTGTGGTGCTCACTTGCTGGCTGGGGTTAAACTATGACACCAGTCACACAGAAGTGCCATGCTTTGTATTGTTCGTCAACAGAAACTTGATATTAGGGCCAGCAACTGGCTTGAACTGTAGTATTTGAATTGAGAAATGTATGTGCTATGGCAGGCAAGTCAAACTCTTTTTAGTGAAGACTGTGTCCTTTGAGCAGGAGAAGGAGATGGTCATCAATCTTTAAAAACACCCCCGCCCCCCCCTTTCTCCAACATTGCCAAGTAAAAGGAAATTCACAGAACAGTGCTGCTTTTATTTGCTAGTCTTCTCTTTCTGTTTCCCATTTCATTATTCTTTTGAAGGAAACAGGACAAATTGGTATGCAAAGAAAAAAAAAAGATTTTTTTTCTTAAAAGGTCACAGATTGCTATATTGGCCAGTACATAGCAGCATCCTCTGCTAGAATATAGAGAATCTGAGAGATATTTAATAATTCCTCCCTATTATTTAGAAGAACTGCAATGTTGGGAAGATTAGTACCCCCTCATAACACTTTTTCTCCCTCATATGATGTGTTTCCATCTATTTAATTACAACAACACGCCCCCTGAGATGCTGGCACTTATAGATGCATGTAGAACAAGTCTTGAAAAGACCCTTGCAAGCTCCTTTCATTCCCTTTCTGATATCACCTAATTTGTACCCCAAAAATCCCTTCCTTGGCAAAGGAGATTGCCAGTCCCAGAACCCATTCCACTGAGCCATTAGAGCAGCGTGGCAGAGCCTGAGCTACCATGTCCTCCCACTGCGTCCCTTTGTCCGTCTGCCCACTGCGGCAGTAGTGCTTCCTCAGAAATACTGCACCTAGGTTGGGTACCCAGACCTTCCTTTCTGGGCTGAGCACCCACTTCACCTAGCTTAATTGCAAGGTGAATATGAAATAGTTCCATGGGTCCACAGGTGCTCAGCACTTTGTTAAACAGAGGTAGCTTGATCATCTGTGTTTGTTCTCCTACTCTTTGGTAACTAAATCTAGCCACAGGCATAACAGAGATTTTAGGGACCAGATCCTCAAAGGCATGAAGTCCAACTAAAACCAATGGGAACTGGGTCCTAAAAGCTTTGGAGGAGGGTTGCTGTGTAATTATACTTAACTTCAAAGATGTAGCGAGATAGTGAAACTGAGGCCTATGAATGGGGTTCATCTCACCCAGCTTCCGGGTGTTGTGGGTGTCTATAAGCGAGTGAGGTGCCTTGGTTTCCACAATGGGTACTGGAGGTCTAGGACCTAATTCAGTTGCCTAAACATATGCCCTGAGAACTGTTCCAGGCTCTCTAGGTTGTTGAAGACCTCTGCATGAGGCTGACACCTATGACAGAGGCCCTAGAGAGACATATTGCCTTCAGCAGCTGGAGGCCAGGCAGCACATGCTAAGGTACCCCTATTACCTGCTTTGGCTGAACTGCATCTAGGATCCACTGACTAGATCTGCATGGACGGTACTGGGAGCTCAGACACCTCACCCACCTATAGAGTCCTACATGTTGGTGCCTAAAATAAGGTTTCCTTGCTGGTGATGAAGACCACCCTAAATATCTACTGGTAGGCAGAGGTAGCAAGATGGAACTCATCTGGGGACACTGACAATGAGAAAACAAAATTTAAATGAAGACAAGTGAATCGGCTCTTCTCTCCCCGGCTCCACTGAAAGCTAAATTCAGAGATGAAAATTCTTTAGGTGGTACATGGATCTGTGCGGAGAAGAGCAGTGTCTCAGAAACTGTTTCAGGAGAGATCAGAGGGACTGGGAGTGAATTGTATAGCAACATTTGAACCAAATGCTTATTTCTAATTTGTGTGAGGCCACTTAAAAGGTGGAATAACAGCAGTTGGCAACATGCAAGATAGGTATTATGGAGATAAAAGAGGGCTGTGAAGAAAATTGAGAAATAATTTTTATACCTTTAACATATATTGCATTTAGGAAACGTGAATTATCAATGGATTGTAAGGTTCTTCTCAGAAACAAATAGAAAATAGCTGTGCTTCATGTAAGACATTAGCAGTCTCTCACTCTTACATCTGAACAACTTTTCATAGGTAAAATCACTTTAGTTGGCACGATTATCACTGTTCACTGCTGTATTCAGCATGCTGCTGAATGTGATAATGAGTGATGTCTTTTTTCCATCACTTCAATACAGGTATGCAATTTATTCTGCCAGTAAACACTATTATAATGTAAAATTTATAATACAATATCTTTCAGTGCCAGTCAGAGTGATGGTTTGAAGGAGCTCGAATGTCTCTGTTATGTATCAGAGCAAACAAACCCTACATTAACAACAAAGTTGCTTACTTGGCAAAATGGTGCAGCTGCCTTGCTTTGCTTGCTGGTATGCATATATTAACAGCAACACCACTTACTGTATTGTCATGGCCCCAAACTCCCTCAGCCTTTCTATACAACCCTCACAGTATTATAGGTACCAAATGTAAATGGGCATTGCAATGTCATGTATTAAGCATCTGGAGCATTAGCTTTAGCTTGTAATATCCCCACAGCTCAAACCCAAGGTCAGCACAACTAATGATCCTTGATATCGTTAGCCAGATAAACTCTCACATTACTCCTGCACATTTAAGTTGACAATACAAATAAATACTTTCTGCTGTGTGTGTGGGTAGTGTTCTTTCTTTCAAGAGCTTTTAGATAATATTCCAAATAATTTCTAATAATTTAAAAGCCTTTTAAAGAACAGGCTCTTCTTCCAATAATTGACAGGTAAGACAATACCAGAGGGGGAGGTGAGGTGGAGAGGGGCGGAGGTGTAGATTGCTCTATATAAAAGCCTCTAAATTATGTTGTCAAAATTATAGCAACATTTTTTTTTCCTCAAAAGCCTTGAAAGATCACAATCCTCCAGTCCCAGACTCCTGGCTTTTGTTTGTTTTGTGCAACCAACCTAAAACTTCATGTCATAATATCTCTTGTAATTGGGGGCACTTGTTGAATTCAAAATCAGCCTAGGTCCAGGAACCCAAACATATGACTGAAAACATTGTCCCCATTTTTACACAGAACTACAAGAATAAAAAATTTTGGCTGCTGCTGATAGTACCTGTGATGCATAGGTTGGACCTCTGCTTTTGTCTTGTTTATTTCCTATTCTTTGCCAGATTTTCTTGTGAAAAATAAGCTGTCTGGAGATTGCACTGTACACTGATGTGATTAGACACTTTTGACAGTGGGGAAGCCACTGATCATGGGCTCTTCAGTTGGGAATGGTCTCCATTGAGACAAACATTCAGTAACTTACCAAATATACTGTAAAACTGCTCAGGATTTGCCAGATTACTCTTACATCTATGATGAAGCTGCTTCCAAAGCAGGAGGCTCAATGACTCTACATTTCAATTCAGACACTTTCTTGATTATTGGCTTCTCAGTATCTCCTCCAGGCTAGAAAATTTCTTGAAAAAAATTTTCTTTCTTTCTTTCTCTGTTAAGGTTTAATGACCTGATATCTTGTTGGATGGTTTTGGTCTTAGAGAACAGAAAATCTGTGTCAAGGGTCCATTCAGGAGCAAAATCATACTGCCTCTCAGGCATTAATTGTTGCAGTAAACCTGTGAAAAGAATGATGTCGTAGCTGTACCACTGGTCATTTCACAGTAAAATAATTTGCCCTAGAAGTAAGAAGCTGGAAAAACTAATTAATTTGCTGCTTGAAACATTTTCATGTATTTCTTTTTTTCAGGATATTTATTCTCCACAGCATGCCAAGCTGCAATTCATTTCTTGCTGTAGTCATCATGTCCCATAAAGTCTGTATAGCTCAAGAATTTCAGAATCGAAGATGCATTTTGAACATGACATGAAATATAACCAGAGTTTCTGCTTGCTGTCCCACGTGCTGCATCATTTATTATCACTCTCCCTTCATAAAATGGCTGTTAGACAATAAAGCTTCTACAAAATCTGTGTGTCTGCCCAGCCATCTGTCCATCTTCCACATCCCAAACACAGAGCAAAGCTCAGTAGCTTGTGCACTTTTCAGCTTTGGTTCATACAGAGTGTCCTATTAAAGTGGGAGAACAAGCAGCCCTTCAAAAAAGGGCTGAGAAAACAAGCAAATCCCTTCCACAAACAAGGGAGAGAGAGTGAGATGCTGTTTCAGCTTTCGGTGTTCAACCCTGCAACAGGCATTGCATCCTGTAGTGCTTTATGGCATCTGTCTGCTGGAAAGGCTGATTAAAAAGGAAGGGTAAATGCATGCTCTTGTCGTCTGGTGACATTTCAATAAAATGACAATATTTTTATTATTTTTAAGAACCCTTTCTAAGAGTAAACTGTGTGCTTTTCAAAAAACATACTACGCATGATTTGCATGACTTGAAAGTCTTCATATCGTTGGCAGGTAGGTGAATAGATTGCAGTCACTCCTAGCTGCAAGATGGGGAAGAATTTGGTCTGGAAACCTGCTGAAAAAAGGGACTGACTGGCACCCTTTGGAGCAATATGAACACCTCTCCCTCCTATCTATGTTTGGGCTAAGCAAGCTAAACGCTGGAATGCAGTCCGGCAAGTGTGTCCAGGCAGGTGGCAGGTGCAGGTTGTATTCCTACCTTGATGGTCATGCTCTCGGTCTGACCCCAGCTGCTGTGATAGGATTTGGCTTGGTACTGCCAGGTGTTTGCGATCTTGGGTGAATCATGTCCCCTTGTTATGCCTCAGCTTCCCCATTGGTGAACTGGAGATGATGATGGTGAATACATAATTTGTAAAGTACTCAGAGATCTTTAGAAACAAGATCTGATTTCCTTTTGTGCTTCTAAATCAAACACAGAAATTGTATCACAAACTAAAAAGGAGATTCATTTGAGAACTGAAGCTGGAAGCAGAGACTCCATCTCCCCACAAGTCAAAATCAGAAACCAGACTCTGCTCTTTGTCCTTTCTCTAGGTTTTATTACCAGCTAGTGGCAATGAAAAAACTTCACTTTAGTCCAGTGGGATTTATGTCAGCATCCAAGTCAGCAGACCACCACCATGTTAGTGAAATTCTGGCATTGACAGAGAAAGGGTCAGGGTACACGGTGGCTGTGTTGGTAACAACCACTTGAAGTGTTAACATGCTGTGGCTCCCTTTGATTGCAGTGGCTGTTCTTACTCTTTCGGCACCCAGCCTATTCCTGAAGTGTCCTCCAGCCTTCTCCACTAGTAACCAGGTCCATGCTGGAGAGTCAAACACGCTGATGTAACAGAATGATATTATTAATTATACTACTAAAGAATATTTGAATTTTCATAATTTCTCTCCTCTCTTATTTTTCTGAGCTGAATGTTATACGTATGACATTTTGCATAAGAAAGGTTTTTATTGTTTCATGGGAATTAAGGGAAAAAGAAAGAAGAATTAGAATTGCTGGGATATTTTGCAGGAAAATAATATTACATGAATGCTAAGACGTGGTCTGTAGGGTGAAAAACCACCTGGGAGAGATTAATGTCCTTTGGTAAGGTTACAGTTAGGAGAAAGTAGCATCCCAAAAACTAGGAGTGAATTAGCTTGGAAACATAAATTAGAGAATGTATTTCTCCCTGCCCTGATACACCTGTGTGCGTGCACACACACACACACATACACTCACACACACGTGTACGTGCACCATTTCTGGGACTACAAAGAACGCTTTTTATCTACACTTTTTGAGCATTGTGCCTCAGGTTGCTTCCATACTGACCCAGAACTTGTAAGAGCATGCTCTGTGCACGGAGATGCTGTGTATAGGCCCTTATCTGTAATGGTAAATAAATCCTGTCCTTTTGGTCAAAACTGTGGATGCGTTTCAAGCTTCTTTTAACAATGATCCTAGTTACCTAAAGGTAACTTTCAGCAATGATCCTAATCTAATGGTCATGTGCTAATTTTTGACTGGTCTGCTGCTGTCAAATCCAGCAGTGTTTTAAGGCCAGGCAAGAAGCTGTGTTTCATCTTTGCTACTGTCCCATCTACCTGCTCTATTTTATGCCCCTGATGAAAGGGGTACCGCAAAGATTAATGGGATTTAAGTATATGTATTATTTGTACATATATTTAAATGCACAGTGTTTCAAAGCTAAATGATGCCATGACAGGTGAAACCAGTGCCTGGCATGTAACTGAGAAACCAGTCTTGAATGGTATTGAATTTCTGGCCGGTTCTGAGAGTTCCTTTTTCAGGTGTGGCAGAGCTGATATTGATGTTCCTGACACATTGGATGCAGATGTCATTTGTTTTCCTCTTAGTCTTGCCCCTAATCTAGCATTGCCTGGAGGCTGTCACCAGTGTAAACTAGAGCAACCTGTTTTTTTTTTTTTTTGTCAGGTTTCTCCATCTCATGCTCCCTGTAAGTCAAAGCAGTCCTTAGTTGCCACTTTGGAACAGAATTAAAATCACATTGTGACTGATCCAAGAATCAGACCTGGAACTTTTAAGCCTGTTTTTGTCTACTCAAATGCCAAGATAACAAAACATGGTATTTCTAAAATACTGAAAAAAATATTTTCATATGTTCATGTTATCTCAAGAATCACTGTGTTACCTGTAAAAAAGAGTTTGCCATCAATCTGTGAAGAATGGTAACTTTCAATCCATCGAGTGGTTCACCCCTCCAAACAAAGTGTCATGAGTATCTGCAAATAAGGGATTATGATCAAGAAAGCACTTCTTTTGTAATGAGAGTGCTTCTAACATGATGCTATAATCATATGTGCAGGGTTACCAAATAATTTGCCTTTGCAGTAACTCTTATGACAGTAAGTACCAAAGGAGTAATAATTTGTCTGCTACGCATTGTAAGCTGTTGTCAAACAGATAACCTGTCTACATGTTCATAACCAGCATCTCCTGCTGTTCAACTCTAAGGACAATGGGGTTTTAATCACTGAGGCACTTACAGTAGAATATAGGTTCAGACTGTGCATGGAGGTGTTCTAGTACTGGTGGAAAGGCAGTAACTGCTCTCTGAATAGCACTTACACGACATTAGCTACTGGAGGCAAGTAGTTTCTTTTTTCTTTTTCTTCTGCAAGAACATCACTTTTCAGTGCCATAAATCCTGTTCATGATTTATACTTTGGTGCTTCATTCCATTTTTTTGTTTTCAATGTATTTCTTAAATAAACCAATTGTAAGTTATTTTCTTGTCACTGAAGATGGAGAAATGTGAGTTAACTCTCACCCATTAGCTCTGAAATAAATAAGGTCTTCCATCAGAAATAATAAAGTGAGTCAAACTCAATGCCACATTAAATCACTTGAAAGCTTTCAAAACGATTAACCAGCACAGTGAGCTGTTTCTTTAGTAAGAATCACCTGCTGGTCAAGATGAGAAGAGGACTTCTACATTTCTCTTCTTTGGATTAGGAATTTACGAATGAGATAAATCCGAAGAAATACTACATACTGGAATAAAATTATAAACACCTTGAGGCTCCACTGTAAGAAGTCACTGTTTGTTGCCCAATAAAAAGCTTTTGTTAGAACTCTATTTGTGCTATTTACCAAGTAGGAGGTAAACAGAGGATTCCAATCATTAATAAATCCTCCTGCCTGGATTATGCCCCCTTCGCCCATTGCCTGGCTGGCAGCTCTTTTGACCTCTTGGCAAGAACTAGAGCACAAGCTTGGCTTGGTGCAATGGAGCCTGTAAGTAGATACTTGCAGCTTTCTGGAGCCAGATGTCTTTCCAACAGTATCAGTAAAGCAAAGCTCACATGTAAAAGCCATGGAAAGCTGGACTGGAGCAACCATATCTGCCAGTCCCTCCTTCAGCTTCACTGACAGTGGAGAGAATTCAGCCTTGGATTAGAGAGGTTCAGCTCTTCAGTTCCCCTGAACCAGGTGGAGAGATGTACTATACATTAACACCAGTGATGACTGACAAGGCAAAGTATACCTTGAGAAGGCATGCCTGGTGGTTCAGGGGATGAGAGTCATGCAGCCCAGCTCCCAGAAAGGCCAGTTCACTTCCTTAACTGTTGCATGTATCACATGCCTAGATCTGGATTTCGTATAGAGGGCAATTGGTTCTTCCTGCCTGTATTTGGCTTTCATTGTTAACGTGATGGTCTTTTTTACACATGGGATTGATACCCACTCACTCAAGACATGGCTGCACTCCTTGTATCTGTGAAAGGCTTACTAAAATCTTCATTTGGTCAAGAGCTTCACAAGATGCACAAGGCGTATTTTCAGTTGAAGGGTGTCCAGGAGTGGCTAAGAGATGGAAGATGTGGATACATCCCTCTCTGCTCCCCTGCTTCCCTCACACGGTGGGTTGGCTTGGGACTGCCAGGAGCCTTGGCACCAGCACAACCTTGTGGCAGGACTCTGGCATGGGAGCTGCACTGGAACTGCTCATGAAGTCCATTTTGTTCAAGAGCCAACATTTAGCCCCTTCTAACCTATACCTGCAAATCCAGCGTGGTTCAGTAATCTTTCTTGTTATCACTGAGTCATGGTAGGCTGGTATCGATACCACTGTCGTCAACAGAACGCATGGACATTGAAGCTGTATCTTGATTTCTTTAAGCATTTTCAAAATTTTCGGAAGTGAATGCTTTTAATTCACTTAGATACTTTTAAAGACATTACCCTTTGGAACTAACTTGTGGGTGTCTGTTGCACCTGGATAAATATCATTCTTCAAATACATTGCTGAGTCAATAGTGCTGTGATTCATTTAATTTATTAGGCAATTTTTACTTTGCAGTTTTCAGCCAGCTCAGTGGCTGGTAAAATGAGGTTTAATGGATATATTAACTGCTGGATGATAACAATATTCATTAAGGGTCAGATTCTTTGGCCATTGTTCTTATCACGTAGAACCTCCACTATGTGAGCTGCCAAATTCCCCAGGTTTAGCTGTGCATTGGAGTCTTATCCAGTGTAGTGGCAGCAAGTCTGGGGCCCATGAACTTTCCCAGTGCTCACTTATTGTGTTTGGCTGTGTTTGCTGGGTGTGTCCTGACTACATTTTAAAATGAGGGATGGTCTCTTCCATCCCCTGATAGTCCAAGATAAGAGAAATTGAACAGTATACAAGCCATGGGGACTAATGCTTCCAGAACAACTTTCTGACATAACCAGTATTTTACATTTTGGAGGTGAAGGACTGCCAAATATCGAACATTATGAATCAAATTTTCACCTCTCATTGAAAAAAATTTCAGAAGGGGAGTATGTTCATTTTCCCCTTTTTTTTCTGTGATGCAGAATTTCAGAGTTTCATTAAATTAATTCAAGACTTATTTAAAAATATTATCCTAGATAGCAATTAATTTCTTTTTTAAAAAATATTTTTGAAGCTACATTTCTTGGTTCTAAGTAAAGCTTTCATGTTTGTAGCTGTGTTTTCTTTATGACAGTTTTATAAAGGATTTTGTTTTTACACATTAATTGTTTGTTTTTTCAAGTAGTTTTTATGATACAGTTTCATCTCAGATGATCAACATTATAATTATCACCTAAAGTTTAGCCTCAGCAATGGTACCAATATAGAACATTACATTCTGAATGCTCACTTTAAATTATAATCATTTTGACAGCTGTGCTGCTTAGCATTATCTGAGGAAAGCAAATGTATAAGGTATTCAAGTGTGAGTGTTGATGTTCTTCAGCCCAGTCACTTAGAAACTAAGCTTTTTCTCAAGCATGAACTGAACTGGTTTGTTGTATATTCTATATTGTATCCCTTTGCTCAGTTATATAGCGCAGGCTGGTTTCCTATCAAGGTACCACATAAAGGAGTACTTCCTACTGCCCTCAGGTACTATGGCAATTCAGGATTCACTTTGTGTTATGGCAGTGAAACCTCTGTAGCGCCTATGACTTCTGAAGAGAGCAAATGAAAGGAAATAGCACTTTTCACAAGTCATACAATGATCATGTCATTGTGCTAGTTGAGACCACGCTGATGATGCTTCTGAATACAATGGAATGCATTGTGCCTTCCTGGTTAAAAAAAAAAATCACCCCAAAGGTGCATAGCATGAACACCAAGACATTTCTGACTCTCTAGGTGAAGCTGCTGGTATACCAAAGCAGGTAACTTTATTAACTGTGTTGTTATCTTTGACAGGTGCCTCATAAATATGGGCTGATCAAATCTAGTCCGGCTTATTGGCTAGGGATCTTTTCGCCTCCAAAGAAATTTACAGGACTGAAGCCAATACTTTGAGAGATTTCTCTGCCCAGTTTGCTCCTTTGTGGCTACTCAGGTGGCTGAGAGAAAAAGTATGTGCCCTCTAGGACTGGCAGGCAGCTGAGAAAGGGTCTTTCTTTTCCAAGTGTGCCTCTCAAGAAGCGACCTGTAATCTTGGTTTTAGGAAGCAGTGAATATATGTTGCCAGGTTTGTTTTAGTGGCATATGGCTGTTTTTTAAAGTTGCTGCTTGCTGGTACCCTTGGAGGCTTTTAAACACACTCATATTTAGCTACCACAGCATCTCTCCGTCTCTGGAGGCTCATCTTTGACCGTCTGTTTTTGGGGGATGAAAACTGCTGTCAGTTCCTTATTTCATTGTCTGCTAAAATCAAGGGAATTGGTAGAGTGCTATAAAGCTGGAAATTTGGACTTTATCTTCCATCTCCAAAGAGGGAGATTTCCATTTTCTTTCGCCAGGGAACGCAATGTTTGCAGCTGACTAGTGGGAAAGGCCAGTTCTACTCAAAGATGTTGTGAGACACTAATGTATGGAGCGACCAGTTTATGGAACAGGATGAAGAATGGAAAACAAGACAAATGTGCCAACAGAAATTGTTTCAATTGCTCCATGTGCCCTAAGGTGTTCTGCATAAGCTCAAAGATGAGAGGGGGGAGAGAGGGTTTCTGCTTTCTTAACTGCATTGTAAATGCAGCAGGGAGAGTGATTTATGGACTTAGTGCTTAGGCTCCGTAACACCTAATGCCAAATATTGAAGTCACCCATGTTTCAAGCATTCATACTGCTTCATACATGCTTCATACAAGCGTTCATACATGAAGTGCAGGGGATAACAACACTTGCTAAACTTTAGGGACATGTAGTAATAAAGCCTCAATTTTCCTTGTTTCTGAAACAATTGATCCAGCCTTGTGCATCCGTCCTGGTCAATGGAAATACTTGATTTTCAGAGGTTGAATTATCCTTTGTACTATGCACTACTAATGCTTTTCATGCCTTTCGCCTCTACTGACTTCAGTAGTGCACAGATTCACAGGCTTTACTTAAATGGACAAATTCTTTTGAACACATGATTGCGTTTTGATAAAGACCGTGGTATTACTTTGGATGAAGATGACTGTCACTGAGAACAAGACATGGTCCAGGAAGCTGTATCTCTGACATTACAGTGTGAAGAAAACAGTCATAACTACTTAGTTTTTTGGCTATTGATATAATATCAGTGCTGCTTGGTCTGTTGCGCCACTGTTCATCTCTAGATGCAGGCCTGAGGTGAGATGAGTCAGGAGGGCTGGTGGGCACCCTTGCTGGAGCTGACAGTTGTCTGAAGAAATGTTTATGGGAAACAAATGAATGCCTTAACTTGCTGGTGGCCTTAACTTGCTCTTTATAAAACGCAGCTTGGCTGATGCATAATTGTATGCCGAGAAGTCTGTTTGCTCAAATCTTAAAGGAAATAGTTATATTTTAATTTGTTACTTTTAGTATAGTTACCTTCTAAAGGGAACAAAAATTTGTTTAAATGGAATACCTGGATGATGCAAAAAAATGAATTAATTTCTTACAGTGGTGCATGTCTGTCTAATGGAAACCTCCAAAACGAATGGGTTTCTGTTTCTTGCTGCAAGCTGTTGTTATCATGTAGAGGAGCTATTGCTCTATCAGAAATCATGCCTAAGCCTATTATTCCAAGGAGACAATTTTGTTATAAAGAAGCAATTTGTTATTTTAAAGCCTTGGCAAACAAACACATAAAAAAAGGGTTCATTTGGAGACATGGCAATAATTCTGGGTAGGAAGCTATGATGATAGTTTACTCCATTTTGTTTTAAAGAAGGGGACAGAATTTAGCATGAGCAACAAATCTGTACAAAGTCATTTGTCAAACTCAGCTAGCATCAGTGTGATGTCCTTGAAAGTAGACTGCTTCACATCTTACATACTCTGATATGGAGGGAGAGGTTGCTGTTTTAAATCTAAAACATTGAGAAAGGCAATGTGCAAACAGCTGGCACTAGCTTTTAGTGAAAATTCAGGAATGTGCTAAGGCAGGAATAGAGCATATACAAATTATTTTGACTTTGTCACACAAAGGTAGGTTTCCCTCTATTGCTGTGCTACAAGATTATACTGCTTTTTCATCATCTTATTGAAAATCTTGGACACTGTAAGGTACATGGTCAATAGATGGCAGCAAGTCATTTAGCCTTACTATTACCTCTTTTGGACAAGGCTCTGTACACAATCAGTGCTCCCCTTCCCCTTTTAAGAAAATACCTCCTTCTTTGCAATTTTAAAGGCTGCGATGAGATGTATAAATGAATAACAACTATTCATATTTTTCATCAAAAAAATATACTGTTGCAGAGACCTAGTGTGTCTCTCTTTAAAAAAATATCATTATAGTTTAACGTCCATGTTTCTTCAGCCCAACAGATATAAACCCCTTTCATTGGGATCCAGAGTGATAAAAATTAGTGATTTTCCAAGGAAACGCTTTATTAAGGCACAGTGGAGGAGCCGGTGCTAAACGGGAACTCCTTCTATAGAATCATAGAATCATTAAGGTTGGAAAAGACCGCCAAGATCATCGAGTCCAACCATTGACCCAACACCGCCATGCCCACTAAACCATGTCCCTAAGTGCCACATCTACATGTCTTTTAAATACTTCCAGGGATGGGGACTCAACCACTTCCCTGGGCAGCCTGGTCCAATGTTTCACCACTCTTTCAGGAAAGAAATTTTTCCTCACATCCAGTCTAAACCTCCCCTGGCACAACTTGAGGCCATTTCCTCTTGTCCTATCGCTTGTTACTTGGGAAAAGAGAGTGACACCCACCTCACTACAACCTCCTTGCAGGTAGTTGTAGAGAGCAATGAGGTCTCCCCTCAGCCTCCTCTTCTCCAGGCTAAACGACCCCAGTGCCCTCAGCCGCTCCTCATAAGACTTGTTCTCCAGACAACTCACCAGCCTCGTTGCCCTTCTCTGGACATGCTCCAGCACCTCAATGTCCTTCTTGTAGTGAGGGGCCCAAAACTGAACACAGTATTTGAGGTGCAGCCTCACCAGTGCCGAGTACAGGGGCACGATCACTTCCCTACTCCTGCTGGCCACACGATTTCTGATACAGGCCAGGATGCCATTGGCCTTCTTGGCCGCCTGGGCACACTGCCGGTTCATGTTCAGCCGGCTGTCAACCAACACCCGCAAGTCCTTTTCCGACAGGCAGCTTTCCAGCCACTCTTCCCCAAGCCTGTAGCGCTGCATGGGGTTGTTGTGGCCCAAGTGCAGGACCTGGCACTTGGCCTTGTTGAATCTCATACAGTTGGCCTGGGCCCATCGATCCAGCCTGTCCAGGTCCCTCTGCAGAGCCTTCCTACCCTCGAGCAGATCAACACTCCCGCCCAACTTGGTGTCGTCTGCAAACTTACTGAGGGTGCACTCAATCCCCTCATCCAGATCATCAATAAAGATATTGAACAAGACCGGCCCCAAAACTGAGCCCTGGGGAACACCGCTCATGACCGGCCACCAACTGGATGTAACTCCATTCTCCACAACTCTCTGGGCCCGGCCGTCCAGCCAGTTTTTCACCCAGCGAAGAGTACACCTGTCTAAGCCATGAGCCGCCAGCTTCTCTAGGAGAATGCTGTGGGAGACAGTGTCAAAGGCCTTACTGAAGCCCAGGTAGACCACATCCACAGCCTTTCCCTCATCCACTAGGCGGGTCACCTGGTCATAGAAGGAGATCAGGTTGGTCAAGCAGGACCTGCCTTTCGTGAACACGTGCTGGCTGGGCCTGATCCCCTGGTTGTCCCACTCATGCCTTGTGAGCACCCTCAAGATGAACCGCTCCATCATCTTCCCCGGCACCGAGGTCAGGCTGACAGGCCTGTAGTTCCCCGGATCCTCCTTCCGGCCTTCTTGTAGATGGGTGGCACATTGGCAAGCCTCCAGTCATCCGGGACCTCCCCCATTAACCAGGACTGCTGATAAATGATGGAGAGTGGCTTGGCGAGTGTACACCGTTCCCCCCATAATGACCTTACGTCTCTTTGTGACAGTGAGTGAAACTGGCAGGAGAAGAAAGTTGTTAACATTAATTACTGAATGAAGAAAAAAACAGTAGTTCTTTTAAGTACAGGAGCTGACAATAAAGTTACTCACAGAAATATTCCTTCCAGGAACTATACTACAAGCTCATTCTGTTACCCAAACTGACCACGCTTTCCAAAAGGAGTTTTCATCTATTCAGATGTTCAGTGTAGGAGCTTCAACACCAGGGCTTTCTGCTGTCTTAGACCTGGCTCTGACACTGATCTCTTCTGCAGCCTTGAAAATGGATGAGAAGATCTCTTGATGAAATCTGTAAGAATCTATAAAGCAAACCAGTACATGATCCACTACTGAGTCTTTCTCCTCTGTAATCTTTACTTCTCCCTGATATTCCTGATTAGAATATTAGAGCAAGAAATTCCTTTGAAGGAAGAGGAGGGAAAGGCATATTGGTTTTGTTATTAATCTCTTGCAAAGCTAATTCTGGTTACAGTGGAAAATAATTATTTCCTCAGTGATATTGCGACATCGAGCAACTTGGGAATCATTGCCAAACCTTGAAATGTGCTAGGACTACCTCTTTGCTGAGTGATTAATGTTGTTCTGCTTTGAGTTGATACATGCTTGATAGTTATACTGGCAGTATTGACACCTTTGAATGTTCTTACAGAAAGTTAAGATTCTTTTGAGAAAGGATAGATAATATTATCACATTCTAAAATGAACGATGTAATGATAAAACCTTGAGTTTCACGGTTTATTTAGTAAAAGTGCATTTATTTAAGAGAAGTCTGAGAAGTGAGTATATTTTACATCCTCATTTTATTATATGTATGTATCTTGCTTTATAGCTATTCTAGGGATTCAATACTTTAAAGATTTATAAAGCCAAGTGATATAAAGAGCATTTGAAAACAGAAACAATTTTTTCTTACATACCTAGAGTAGCAGCATTTACTCTGAAGATCTCAAGGCATATCCTCAAATGTTAATTAACATTGGACCCTTGTAAGGAGAATAATTATTAATATGCTTATATTATTGGTGAGTAAACTAGGCACAGAGCATGTCTATAACAGTGCTGGGAATACAATAATAACTCATGCTTGACCAACTTAGTAAACTTCTATGATGAAATGTCTGATTGGGTAGATAAGGGGAAAGCAGTGGATATTGTCTACCTTGACTTCAGTAAGGCTTTCAGCACTGTCTCCCATAAGATCCTCATAGAGAAGCTGATGAAGTACAGGCTAGATGAGCAGACAGTGAGGTGGATTATAAACTGGTTGAATGGATGGGCCCAGAGGGTGATGATCAGTGGTATGAAGTTGGAGGCCAGTAGCCAGCGGTGTACCCCAGGGGTCGATACTGGGTCCAATCCTGTTTAACATCTTTGTTAATGATCTGGATGATGGGGCAGAGTGTACCCTCAGCAAGTCTGAAGATGTCACAAAACTCGGGGGAGTGGCTGATAGGTGCTGCCATCCAGAGGGACCTCGACAGGCTGGAGAAATGGGCTGGCAGGAACCTCATGAAGTTCAACAAGGAGAAGTGCAAAGTCCTGCACCTGGGGAAGAACAACCCCATGCACCAGTGTATGCTGGGGGCTACTTAGCTGGAAAGCAGCTTAGCAGAAAAGAACCTGGGGGGTCCTGGTGGACACTAAGTTGAACATGAGCCACCAGTGTGGCCTTGCTGCAAGGAAGGCTGATGGTATCCTTGGCTGCGTCAGGCAAAGCATTGCCAGCAGGTTGAGGTAGGTGATCCTTCCCTTCTATCAGCACTGGTGAGGCCACACCTAGAGTACTGTGTCCAGTTCTGGGCTCCTCGGTACCAGAGAGACATGGACATACTGGTGGGAGTCTAATGAAGTGCCGTGAAGATGATTAAGGGACTGGAGCATCTCTTCTATGAGGAAAGGCTGAGAGAGATAGGACTGTTCAGCCTAGAGAAGAGGAGTCTCAGGGGGGATCTCATCAATGTATATAAATACCTGAAGGGAGGGTGCGAAGAGGATGGAGGCCAGTCTCTTTCCAGTGGTGCCCAGTAACAGAACCAGGGGCAATGGGCACAAACTGAAACACAGAAGGCTCCATCTGAACATCAGAAAACACTTTTTTTTACTGTGAGGGTGACCAATCCCTGGCACAGGTTGCCCAGGGAGGTTGTGGATTCTCTCTCCTTGGAGATACTTAAAAGCTATCTGGACATGGTCCAGGGCAAGTGGCTCTAGGTGGACCTGCTTGAGCAGGGAGTTGGACCAGATGACCTCCAGAGGTCCCTCCCAACCTCCCAACCTTCTGTGATTCTAATTAGGACTCCTTACTCAGTCTTCTAATTTCTGACATCATATACTCCATAAGATCCATATGAACCTAGATATATTATTTTCTGTGCTGTGTTTCCATGTTTCTTACTCTATTCATGTTCTGAAGTCATCTATATTTTTTAGAATAAGAAGTTCTTTTTTTTTTCTCTCTCTGTTTTATACTGTTTCTTCTTTGCATATTCGGCTTCTGCATTGGTTTTCCTCCTTCCCTCCCTTCTCCCTCCATTTGGATGGATCCATTTTCCCCACCTTGGTATTTTCACGTTGTTGAAGGTGCCCATCCCGCCTTCCTTTTTCACTCCTCTCCTGCATGTAAGTCCAAATCCCACATCTACCACCACAACTGTGTTCTTCCTTTTCTTCCTTCAAAAGCAGAGATCACATCTCCAACCCGTCCCTCCCTCTATCGCACTCTACTTTCCCCATCCCTGCTATTAAGTCTCCTTGACGTTTTTTGTAAGCTTTTGCTCGTCTCTCCTTCTGCCCCTTATGTGTAAGGGTGAAGTATCTTCTTCTAAACCAAATCACTCAGCCCAGCTTTGTCAGCAAACAAGATTTCAGAATAAATAATTAAAAAAAAAAAAAGGCATGTATTCCCACAGTAGCATAGGCATGGAGTGTAGGAAAGGTTGTGCTGTTATGATTATATTGAAAAATAAAGTTTCTCTCCTGCAGTGTCAGCATGTCTGGTGGCTTCAAGCTCTCTCATATCATGCTGGCAGCTTCCTCACTTTGTGTGCTATGGAGTGCCTCTGGCTTCTGCTATCAGCCTGGGAGAAGGAGGAGAGCTTAACACGAGCAACATGGCTCTGCTTTACCAGCTGGAGTTCAAATGCCCCCTTCACTCATCCCTTAGGACATCTTCTTTGTTGTGATTGCTGACACGGCACTGTAATGATTTATCTATTTTATTGCATCTTTGATATTTGAAACCCATTCCCATCTACAGGGTACTTTTCCCTGTTTGCCTGCTCTGAAGACACTTTGCTAAAACCTCAGAGAGGGGTGTAAACTGAGGTCTTCTCCTCCCCCTGCATGATAGTTTTAAGGGGATACCTTTGGGGGGATTCTGCCCTGTGTGGGTTTGGGTGTTTTGTTATTCTTGTCTCTCTCTCTCTCCCACCCCCTCCTCCTTATCCTTCCTTCTTCTCCCTAGCAGCACTGCCCCAGCCCAGCTCTTTTCCACTCAAAGGTGCAGTCAGCTACTCCTTACTCAAGTCCTCTCCCTCAGCCTTTCCCTCTGCTTGGTGCTCCTGACTCTCTAGCTGCCTCTTCTTACCATCTCCCCAGGTTCTGGGGACCCTATCTCTGACCATCAGCTTCTCACTTTTCAGTCTTTCCAATCAGACTGACCCTTGGCATTTTTCATTATATTTTGGCTACCAGTGCCAAAGTCTTTTGATCTGCTCTCTGCCCTTTCTTCCAGTGACTGGTTACTGCTTACCTTGCCACTGCACTGTAGCCTTTCCTTAGAGTTTTTGTTCCTCTCTTTCTGGACAAAGTTACTTTACCAATTTCTGCCCTTAGCCTCACAGTTCTCTTCTGATAATGATGAAACTGTTTGTGTGTGACTATTACAATGACTCCTAGACTAGAAGTCTTGTAGCTGACCCGATATCTTACATGTTTTTGTTATGCATGTTCTGTGCAGAACCTAAAGGCCTGAGTCCTTACCTTGGTCTAGATGTACTTAGGTAGACCTCCAGGCTGCTACTACAGTACAAACATTAGATTAATTGCTCTTTTTATTAGCATTTAGGGAGCATGGAAATTTGGGAGCAGTCTGAAATAGTTTGCAGCCCAAACAGGAATCCTGGAAAGAGGGAGTTAGGGAAGGAGGGTGATCTATAATATAGAAATATGGGGAACCTTCCTTTTGCCTCTGACAGTCCTTGTGACTTTTTCAAGTGCTGAGTCAATGCTTAATCAAGCACCAGTTCTGTGAAAACTAACAGGCATGAAGCACATGCATCGGCTTATAGTGTACACAGGTAAGGATGCCCTTGAATTTTGGTAGGGTCGGAGCCCAATTTAAGAGCAATCTTACTGACCACTGGATGTCACTGCGACACTGCAGGAATGAAAATTAAGGGAAGGATTTTCAAAAGCATCCAAAGGATTTAAGAGCACGAGTCCTTATGACCATCATTTCAACTTAAAAGCCATCCTGTTATGGATTTTGGGAATTTCCCTGAAATGAGTTGGGAGCCTACATCCCACTGCTGTACGGTGAGCTTTGATTTTGAGAGTTAGGCACTCTAGTCTACTAAAAAGGTGTATCAATTAGTGTCATAATAAGAAGTCATGTGTGTGTCTCAGAAAGGGGATTCCCAAAAGGGGTTGTGGTTACACTGTTTTCTGTCATTGCTACAGTGAAGATTTTGATGATAAATTAAATTAAATTAGATTGTTCAAAAAAAAAAAAAAAAAAAGGCAGGACTGAAGGAGATTTCAAGAGCTCAGTTAATCTACCCCACCTTAGAGCTGGAATCAGATAATGTCAGTGCTAATTTAATTTGCTCTTAACAGCTGCAGTGGTTTCATAACCTCATTCAGAAAAGATACCCAATTTTTTTACTGTTACTTTCAGATTATGATTTCCAAACTCTTTCTATTCTTGTTCTTTCCCTTTGCAGAGATGCAAAGAAAGCACACTAAGTTGTAAGGACATGTAATGCCACATAAAATAGCCTATGAAGACATAAAATAGCTGTATTATGCAATAATAAAAAAAAAGTGAATTCTACTAAGTAAGGAAAAGAGCAAGCTGGGACACTGGACTACTTAGCCAATACCAGAAAATGGAAAACTAACAAATGAAGACACGTACATTCAGCAGATCATTTGAATTCGAAAGGATTCTTTCACCTTTAGGTTACTGCAAGGAAACCTCACTTGGAGACTTGCGGAAAAGGCTACTGATAATAACAGAGTACTTGTTGTAGCAGGACCTATGGAACTTAAATTAAGAGTGAATCATAAATATGAAAATCAAGTTTGCTTCTTAGTTACAATTGTGGTGCAGCTGGGCATCAGGGCTGTGCTTGTATGCACACCCTGTGCACTTAATTAATTAATTCCTCTCATGGTCCAGGAACATCCCAGCTAGTCTCTGCGTAGATGAGATACAGACTGGCTTGAGGCAGTGGGCCAGCTTGAAACCAGCAAACCTTCACAACTGAGTATTTGACTGTTACAGAAGCCTGACCAGGTGAGAATTTTAGACAGTTCTTGAAATTCCCTGAGGCAAGCATTACTCTAGCCAGGATACCAGTAAATTTTTTTTTTAAATTTTAGCAAACACTCTGTCCTTGAAGGTCTGTGCAACATTATATACAATTAATGCAAAATGTCAGCCTATCAAATTGCAGTGATTTTGCTGTGAAAATTAGTTAAAAAAAAGGCCTGAAATTTCAGGGGCAAATGATTCCAGTTTTAATAATTTTCCTAACATACTTTTGAAGTTTGCAATGGCCAAGTCACCCCCTATCCCCCTCAAAATTGGAAATTTATATCTTTTCAATGAAGCTGATTTTTACCTACATTAAGTTGACTAATGTGTATTTTGATTCTCCCTTGATTCTTCTACCGCAATATAGGTGCCAGAAGTCACTTTCTAACCTTAGAAACAATGACAGCTTTTCAAGGCTAAATAGTGACTTTTATAGTCTCACTTCATTATTTCTTATTCCCCTTCAGAGATCTGTGAATACTGCCACGTCTTAATTATTATACGGCCTTTGGGTTTCTGAAGTTTCTCTGCAACATCTCCTTGGAAAAATTAGAGCAGGTTATGCAAGTATAAATTGATGCACCTCCACTAGAGGTTCTGGTCTGTGGTTAATATGTTGCTTTGCATTTTAAAATGCTTTAGGAATTGCAACCACAACAGGAGTCTCCAAGAATAGCTAATCTAAAGGTTCCTTGCTTGACATGATGCTCATTAACAGAATTTCACAGATGGTCAAGCCTGAGTTTTATTTATTGCTCAAGTTAAGCCAGAGCTTTGTTCATAATTAATGATATGGTAGTAAACATTTTTCTCAGCTCAGAAGTTGAATAAACATGACCCCCTGGAAGGGAAGCCAAAACTGAGAGATGATGAATATTTATTGCCAAATTACTAGACAGAAATTCAATACCAAATGGGTAAATTGCTGAATGTCAGCTAGACCCTTGTGGGTTGCAGGCCACAAACAGCCTGAGCTGGAAAGTAGGGTTTGGGTTCGGGTTAGGGTTCAGTGAAAGAGAGAGCCTAGAGGTGTGGTTGGAGTGGGGTTGGAAATGGGCATCCGACGGAAAGTTAGGGCAGCCAAGAGATTTGTGCTCAGAGGATGTTTGTGGTGTGGACCAGTGGTCTTAGTCCAAGCCTGAGCCGGAAAGTAGGGTTTGGGTTTGGGTTTGGGTTAGGGTTGAGCGAAAGAGAGTCTGGAGGTGTGGTTGGAGTGGGGCTTGAAATGGCAGGAAAAAAAATGTTACATGTGAGTGAAGAAGATTAATGGAAGATCCAGGAGTCTCAGGACATTTTATTCAAATGGAGGGATGTGCAACAGTTGAACAAGATAACAACAGGGATATTGGACAGAAACTGTTTTAGAAAAGGTTCTATTACATGTCAGCACTGTTAAATCATATAATCAAAGGATATTGCGGTTTGATTTTTTTATACTGTGAAATTGGTAGAGGCCTTGCCTCATGAAAGTAATGAGGATATTAATTATGGTGAGTTTGCTTGTAGAAAAGTAGAAATAAATACCGTCTCTTTTGTGAGACACAAATCCTATGGGTAAGTAGTAAATCTGCTATAGGCATTACTTTTCCATCACAGTTCCACAGGTATTTGGATTAGAAATCCATCTTCTCTGATATTACTTCTAACTTTCTATGTTGTGATCAACATTTAAGCAGTTGTCAGTTCAACAAAAAATGCTTAGAAAAAAAATCTCTATTTTGTTTCTCCAGATGTGAAATATGTATGTAAAACACTCTCTTGTCCAGTGTATAAGAAAGGCAATTTTCAGTGACAAACTTAAGTGTCAAAATCTTGTGACCAACAAAGATGAAGAGGAGGAAATACTTTCTTCAAAATGACAAATTCTCCATGATGTTAATTCTTATATTTTGCTCATTTATGAAGTAACGTGCACAACTAATATGCACTCATGAAAATAAGGAAACCTTGTAGAATCCAGTTTATTGTAGTCAGGCTTCTCCTAAACAGTCAGAAGTTTAAATACTGCTACTTACTCTAAGCCCAGGATGAAACATACTGACAGGAGCCAGTATGAGGTTAGTGCCTTAGGGACTCCCAAGAACTATCAGTAAAAATAAATAGCAGCTTATATCCAGGGCCTGCAACTGGTGACTTTATGAAGGTTGCTGGATAGCAGAGTTCTGGCACTGACATCAATACATAGTGGGAATTCTTTTTTTTATTCATTAAAAGGCTTGCTCTAAACAACTTTTAAGTCACTCACCTTAAAGCATCACATGAAAAGTTTCATTGAAGTCTGTGACTACACGCAGCACATCTTTGCCCAAAGGAAAACACCCCTGTTTTCTTGGAGGTGAAATTTAAGGAAAAAAGTCCAAGCAACAGCAGTTGTAAGTAGCTAAATTATGCAGTACCTGAAAGGTCTTGTTTCACATAGAGAGGTTTTTCAGATCAAATGCTATATACTTATAGAAAGATTCAAAAGAAGAAAGGCTGGGTGGGAAGGAGTGAGAGGATTTTAGAAAAGTATTACCCCAGCACAGGGTTCCCTTCTTTCATGGAGAAGAGTAAAACTGATTTCCCAGAAGAGATTGCCCCCTAAATCAGCACCTGAAAATTTGCAAGCTGACACTTCTCAGCCTCTAAAAAACACTGTTTGGAGGCAGTTGCAATTGTCTCCCAGACAAGCATTATAGTTCTCAGCTATCCCAATAAGCCAGGGTGTGAAGAGCAATGGCATTCCCCAGAAGCCTTGGCATGTTTATAGCAACACACTATCGTCGTTTAACCCCAGCTAGCAACTAAGCCCCACACAGCCGCTCGCTCACTCCCCCCCAGTGGGATGGGGGAGAGAATCGGAAGAGTAAAAGTGAGAAAACTCATGGGTTGAGATAAAGACAGTTTAATAGGTAAAGCAAAAGCCGCGCACGCAAGCAGAGCAAAACAAGGAATTCATTCACTACTTCCCATGGGCAGGCAGGTGTTCAGCCATCTCCAGGAAAGCAGGGCTCCATCACGCATAACGGTGACTTGGGAAGACAAAACGCCATCACTCCGAATGTCCCCCCTTTCCTTCTTCTTCCCCCAGCTTTATATGCTGAGCATGATGTCATGTGGTGTGGAATATCCCTTTGGTCAGTTGGGGTCAGCTGTCCCGGCTGTGTCCCCTCCCAACTTCTTGTGCACCCCCAGCCTCCTCGCTGGTGGGGTGGTGTGAGAAGCAGAAAAGGCCTTGACTCCGTGTCAGCACTGCTCAGCAGTAACTAAAACACCCCTGTGTTATCAACACTGTTTTCAGCACAAATCCAGAACACAGCCCCGTACTAGCTACTATGAAGAAAATGAACTCTACCCCAGCCAAAACCAGCACACATACTAACAGCAGCATTTTCTTTGCATGTTTGGTAGGTGCAGCATAGATACAACCAACCTTTCCATGTGTAAGGGTTTTTCTTCAGCTTTCCCTCTTGTGCCAGTCTCAGCTGATGCCAACATAGAGTAGCAGCTCTCATATGTTTTGATGGCGTATCTATTGGCAGCCCTCATAGGTACTGTTACGGCAGCTTAGTTTAAGAGTTCTTGGAGAGGGTCTGGATGCAACGAGTTCTTGGGTGGTCCTTGGGACTGTATTCTGTCACTGAGTTAGAGCAGGAGCTGTTTCATTACACTATGCACTATAGGGACATAAGTACCTGCTTTCCTGTGTAAGGAATGAATGAATGAACTAATTAATCATTAATTTCATACCTCTCAAGTGTGAAGTTGTCTGACACTCACAAAGCCAAGGAGATGACTCTGCTCTCCTTTGCACATTGTTTAACCTGAAGAAACAGCAATGCTTTTTTTTCTTTTAATACAGACGAGAGCTCAGAGTGGGCCTTAATAACTTTCAGATCACCTTAAAGGGAAAGTGACATTCCTCTAAAATTTAATCTGAAGACATTCTAGAGAAACAAGGAAGCTCGTGGGTTCTGCTTCAGCTCCTGAGGCATGTTGACACCCAAAACTGCCATCATGATGGGATTTAAGTACTTATTTCCTTAAGAAGTACAGTGTCCATTCTGCCAGCCAAAGGAAATATGACTTTTGGCTGCCACAATCATGTTACAAACAAACTTCTTGTTTTGGACTATACAATAGAGCGGTGGTTGATGGCTCAACAATATTATGACATGTTATGGAAGTCTGCAGTTGGCCTTGACCAAGAATTTCTACTTGGTATTTTTGGGTTTTGCTCACATTTGATGACTTCTGAGGCTCTACATGCTCCAGCATGCAGGGTTTGGTCACCCTTTGGTGAAGCCTGCTCCCCTGGCTGACATGTCCCACTTTGCTCCCAGCGTGTTTCCAGCATGCCAACTGTCTGGGTAGGACATCGCGAAGATAGGAAGGGTGTGCAAGAAAGGGGTGCAAGGTACAAGGGCTCCCCTGGTGCTCTGGGCATGCTCTAGGCTGAGCCTTGAGGACTGCATGATAATACTTTCAATACTTAAAGCGGGCTTATAAGAAAAATGGGGACAGACTTTTCAGTAGGACCTGTTGTGATAGAACAAGGGGTAATGGTTTTAAACTAAAAGAAGGTAGATTCAGACTAGATATAAGGAAGAAATTTTTTACACTGAGGGTGGTGAAACATTGGAACAGGTTGCCCAGAGAGGTGGTGGATGCCTCATCCCTGGAAACATTCAAGGTGAGGCTGGACGGGGCTCTGAGCAACCTGATGTAGTTGAAGATGTCCGTGCTTACAGCAAGGGGGTTGGACTAGATGACCTTTAAGGGTCTCTTCCAACCCAAACTATTCTATGATCCTATGATTCTATGATTTACGGGGATTTAGGCAGGCTTTGTGTCCTTTGCTCTTGGTGTCTAGGATGGAAATGGGACTTCATACTCCCAACTTCTTATATTTGTATTTTCTTCTTGAACATTTGTTTGTTTGTTTGTTTATTTGTTTCCTCCCCCCAAGAAAATCTGCTTGTGTTTTCTATATTTGTGCTTCCTGGCAGGTGCTTAAGAGACTGTTTGAGTAAATTACAACACTTAACTGAGCTTTTCTCTGACTGCCACAATCCTCAGCACGTGCAAGGTCAGGTCTTCACTGCAGAGGAAACCCACTTAGCAAACTGCTAATTTACTTCAAGGAAAGAGATTACTGATCACAGTAGATTTCTACAGCAGATGAATGTGTAATTCAGAATGAATAATTTATTAAAAGTATTTAGCCTCATTACCTGCTCACATTAAGTCCAGGAGTAGTTCAGAATGTTCTTATGTTTGTTATTAAAATCTTTCTGCTATCTCTTTCTCTTAGATTTATTTTTCTGACTTGCTTGCTGAACTTGGCCAGATCACTCCAGGAATGGACAGGTGTGCAAACTTTTCCTTTGCATGTGTAGATTGAAAATAAGATTTATAAAGGTTTTTTGTACATTTAATTTTGAATATTTTTTTTCCATAAATGCTTAGCATCAGTCCATGAAAATTTAATGGAAAGCAAGCACAAAATTAATCCTTTAAAAAAATCAACAGATAATAAACAGAGCATTTGTATTATGCTTCATGGCCAATATTTCTGAACAATTGTATTGTGTGTGTGTGTTTTGTTTTTTTTTTTTTTTTTTTTTTTTAGTTAGACATCTAAAAATTGATGTAGGAATATCCACTGTAAATTGTCAAGCTTTCTGATTTGTAAAAATCATGACATTTATTTAAATGCATAGATTTGGACATAGCAACCTAAGGGCAGGTTCCTGTTTTCAAACTAACACGAAAATATTACTTAATCAGTCCTAAAAATGATTGTGCTAGGTAAGATGATTCCATACTACAATTTTCCTTTGGCACTGGCTAGACCTACAATATCTGGTTGGACTGCATCAGGACCTCTTCTGTGGTCTCTTCACTGAAGATGAATTGTATTTTTAACTTGAAGGAGCACAGCACCGTGGTTGGTGGTAAGACCTGTTCTTGGGGAGGAGGGAGGATGTGCTAGTGAGGTGTTGAAAAATAAAGACAATTTTTCTCAATTTTCATGTACCCCTGTTGTAGCTGGAGAATTTGGGGCCCTTTAAGATATGGAAGAAAACTAATATTTTTTTGCTTTGTTAGTTCCTTCTTCTTTCTATTAGATCTTCTCCACCGTGTCCTTTTTCTTGCACCCTTTCTCCCAGGGATTCCTCTTCCCCACTCGGCTCCAACATCCTTCTTTTCTCCCTAAGTGCATGAGCACCATCCCTCCACTTCCTAAGAAAGCAGTGAGTCTCCTTCAGCAGTTACCTCCATTTTTCAGCACTACAGTCTGCTCGCTGAATCTGTCCCCATCTAGGTCACAAACCACTCAGGCTCTTTTTAGCTCAGGCCAGCTCAAACACTTGCTACTCAGAAGCATCCTTGCCATGCAGCCCCCAGCTGGGACTGTGTTTTCATCCCTCCGTGTGGAAGTGCCCTCTTCACCACTCCCATTTGATAGCACCAGGCTTTTCATATTCTGTATGTGCACAGCACACATAAAAACCCCCACTGTCCTGCCATAGTTTCTAGCTTTAAAGCTTGGGAAAACAATCATAAGCTCTGAAAATTTCTCTTCTTCCCCTTTACCCATTGTCACTGGGTTCAGGAAACCATAACCCTTTCACAACAGCTTAAAAGGAATGACCTGAGCAAAAAATGCAATTGGCAGGCAGCAATCTTAAACATGCATTAATACCACTCGTCTTTTGCTGAAAGCTCTAGAAAACCAGGACCAAAGATAATGTGGAGTGTGTAAATATGAGATTACAGAGTCTGCCATAGCCTGACAGATGCCGAGCACTCTACTCCGTGTTTGCTCCATTTTGTTGACAGCCTATCTGCTGCCAGGACTCTGGAGAGATGGAGGCTGAAGGCTCTGTGTGTGGATATCCTATAACGTGCCTTGTGGCGGTAATCTAGCCAAGGCATGCATTCCTGCTATGGTGTCTTATTCCTCTGCCACCTGTAGTGCTACAAGGCAGGGTTCCCTGTCACCACGTCTGCGGTGAGGGCCTCTGAGTCCATAGAGAAGATTGAAATCAAGGCACCATGTGGTGATACTGCATCCTGCTGTACCTCAGCCATGGCACGTAACAAATTGACCTAACTGGAAAGTTTCAAACTTTTTCTTTGCAGTAGAAACCCCCCTCTGAATTTTCAATGCGAGCTTCCAAGGGAAGGATTCCTGTTCTCTAACTATCAGTAGGGAAACTATTCCTTTGACTTTTCCACTTTAAATATATAGTGGCTGGGGCAGAAAGCTGGCTGTGAATGTATCAATACTTACTTGATGGGACCTTTGTCCCTCACTTGTCCTGTCTGGGTACATGCTCGAAGATGCGGTGGTGCCAGCCTGAGTGCCTGCAGAAACCAAGACAGGGAGCGGGCATTAGCTACTGACCCTGTCCTAGCCCTAGACAGCCCACCAACCCTGACCTGCACCCACTGGAGTCTGAAACAGCAGGAGAGACTTGCTGAGTGCTGTGTGCTGAGAGTGGAGCCACTTCTCTTTGTGATCCTCTGGACTGTGCTTTCTGCCATGATTTTTTTTTTGCATTATTTAGTTTAGTTTCTTTATTATGAATAGCTGTTTGAGTATTAATGTTGCTGGTGGTACGACGTGTTCATAGCAAAATGAAGAAAACAGCTGGCCTGGGTGGGGTGGAACAAAGATTTGGTGACGATGATGTGGTTTTTGAATGTCTTTTTTAAAGAAAGACTTCAGTGAAATATGTGTGAGAGTGTGCATACGTGTGAGAAAGAGATGAAACATAGTACAGTTTAAACGCTGTCAGATGTTTTACAGCTAGGATACCATTTTTTCTCCTACAAAGGCTGATAAAATACAAGTGCCATTTAGGCGTAAGATTTACAGTTACTTTAGCATATGCCCTGAAAACATGCGTATCTACAGGGGATAGTAGTTCATGGAGAAAACAAGTTGGTGCTGAGAAGTTCAATTACTCTCCTGAAATATCAATAATGTAGCTGGAAGAAAGAAAAAACAACAGGCCACTTCCTATATTGGATGTATTCTCAAAACGTCTATAAAGGCTTGCTGCCAGCAGCAAGAAAGTAATAACTGTAAATGCTGCTCAGTGGGAAGACTTAGTGATAGACCCCCTCTGTTTGAAATTTTACTGAAGCCCTGTCAACACAGTGCTAACTTTCATGTTTTTGCATTTTTATTTTTTATTATTATTTCTATTATTCTTGGCAGGTGCATGTTTTGGTAGGTGAACTCAGGGTCTCCCTCCTGGCAAGGCTCTCTCTCTTTTCAAGTCACTCAACGTAAACCTGCGGTTTCCTGGCCCTGAGCTCTGCTGAAATTCATTTTAAATATACCGTTCTTGATGGTCCCTATAGCACTTTCTGATGTCCTGTTGGATCCTCTTAAAGAAAGCTTAAGCATCAGAGTGAGCAATGTGATTGTATTCCTTAAATAATTACCAAACTGTTTCTGCAATCCCTTTTAATTGGCAGTTAGGGTTGAATTCTTTAATAATAATGATAACAATAACAATAACAATAACAATAATAATAATAATACATGTTCTAGGCTGCTTGAGGCAAAGTGTTATGTGCTTTTTCTTCTTCTTGAGCTACTGGCACCTGTGTCTGGTCTCAGCAGCACATGATCTTGTGCATACGAAGAAAACAGAGAATATTGTGCGATTGCACCATCGCATGTGGGAGCTGACAGATCTCCGCCGTGCGGGACAGCCTTTTATCGGAAGAGCTCCTGAGGAATCTTCTGGGCTCACCTCCGGGGGAGAGAGGTTGCTGACCTGAGGTGCTGAAACAAATAGGCTGAAAACAGACTGAGGTGAATGAATTGATTTTTTCTTTTCCCAGGAGCTTGAAACGAACAATAGAGTCTTTTCCCCTCCTCCTATTTCTTATTTTTTTTTATAACCATTCTCAGCTGAAGGTTTTTAAAATGTTTTTACAGTTATTTTACGTATTTCAAAATAACATTTATTAGCCTAATACCTCTAATTATGCATGATGGGTGAGTCACATGTAGAGTGTGCTCCCACATTTTCTTCAGCTGAATTCATATACATACTTACCTAATTTGGCAGCAGTGGCGTGGCTAGGTGTTAAATGAAATTAATCCTGCTAAGGTTAATGCTCAGGGACAGACCTATAGTGCAACAAGGACTTTAAGATTCTGGTCCTTCTAGGTTTTCCCTATTTTTCCATTGTAGGGATCATTACTTTAAACAACTCAAGCTCAGAAGACAAACATGCCTGTGGAGGTGGATTGGTGTGAATGCAATCAGGCTTTTGGTTCAGCCAGTGAAATTTACTGCTGTTAATGAATAAATTTATACAACAAAAGCAGTTCAGTTACTTTAGGGGTGAGCACAAGACAGTGGGAAGAGAGGAGAGAGCTTCAGAGTAGGCTTATGTTAGCATTAATTTTAGGTCAGCAGGGCATTTCTGAAGCAAATCTCCCAAATTTCTGCCTTGCTGTGCTGTGGTTTGCCTCTGGGAGCAGTTCCAAGACACGGATTCCTGGTTTCCACTGGTGTAGGGATGATCTCCGCCTGCTCAGGGGTGCTCAGTCCACACGACTATGCTGATGCTCATCCGAACGAACCCTCCCATAAACACAGGCGGTGTGGGTATCTGGTCCTCAGTACCATCTGTTTGCTCCTCAGATCTTTGTGGCACACTGCAAGATAAAGTAGACAGAGCTTCAGTGCTGTTCAGCCAGTACGACCCTTCGTTTGGGTGATGGAGGACCACGACAAATGTGCCGGAGCACTTGCCCTGAAGTTTAACTACAGTCAGTAAATCTAGATGATCCTTGTTACAAAAGTTTACGGTTGTTGTCAAACATTTACTAAGTGGAGATACTTCCTGGCCACAGAGATTGCTTCTGTCTGGTGTCTCTGTGTGACGGTGGATACGCTGATACACCCAAAGAACTCCCCGAGGGAAAATGCAGGTGAAAAAAAAAAAATCTTATTTTTAATTTGGAAAGCGACGTGTGGAAAGCTATTATTTCAAAGGTAGGTTTAGCTCCTGTGGCAGTGTTGTCTTCCGCACTCACGAGCCTCCCACTGCAGCTCGGTCACTTCTGTAGCACATGCCTCTTGGGCTGGCCAGAAATGAAGGGAAAGGCTCTGGTGGATGTCAGTGCCCCCGTGCTGGAGCGAGGGCAGCTGTGGCTGGGATGGCACTGGAGGCCCTGCATTTTGGTTTTCCGCACCTTAGGTATGGGCTTCCTGCTCCCTGGCTGGTTAAAATGAGAGGCACGTTTTCTGGCACAAGGGAATTTGTGGCTTCTTCGGCTGTATTTCTTTATTATGAAGTCTTATTGTGTTCACATGTCATAATAAACACACGCACACACATAAAGCCCTCCTTGACTGTATTACAATAAGAACTGGACAAAGGTTTATTAAAGTCCTAATAATTTTGCATAATAGGAAGGGAACAACTACGGTTTCCAGCAATATCTGATATGTTATCTTTGGAAACTAAGGAACTTTATGGAGTTCCTTATATTTTCTATAAATAGAAGAATATATATATTCAGTAATTGGTAACTTTAATTTTTTTTTTTTTAGTCTCTGGGGGTACCTGGTTTCCTTATTAGGTATTTGAAACATCTTACCTTGTGTGTTCACTAAAAAATGTATGCAGCCAGACTGGGTGAAAAGACAAACGTCAAAATCAGAAAATGCACTTGAGACATACGTTTATGAAAGAGAAAGCTTAATGTTACACTTCGGACAATGGGCTGGTTAGGTTATATAGTGGGCTGCTTTAAGCAGTCACCCAGGTGATCAGCTGAAATAATTTGCCTTATACATGTTATTCTTTCATTAAAAGGTCAAATAAAATTGTGCTGGAAACCTAGTGGGTACTTTGAATGGCTAGTTACTCAAAATGGCCCTTTGGGGGTGGCACTAAAGAGAGTCTGAAGTGCAGGTTTTGTTGTATTTTGTCCCACATTCATTTTTAGGGTAAAAAAAGTAACCAAAACCCAAATGCTGTTTTCTTAACGATGCTATCACACTGAGCTCTTCCTATTGTTTGCACTCTTTCTAGAAGATGGATACGCCTCGCCAGTAAAAATACAGAAATGCGAGGCTGTGTCCCTACATGTGATGCCTTGCTATTTCAAACAGTCCCATCATACAGTGGCTTTCAGAAATGGTTCAAGCTCGTTTTATGAAAAAAGTAAAGCCGTCTGCCAATTATCTATCGTACCGGAGGGCTTTGCTCACTGCTTCGATGCTATTAAACTTTCCTAGGTATTCAGCTTAAATTAATTCCTGATTAATTTTATAATCACTTATTAATCACTGTGAACACCATCCTAGAGGCTGTACTCCCTTGTAATATATGCCCATGAGGTATTTGGAGAGAGAAATATTCTCACTCAGCCTTCATTTTGCCTGACTAAACAAGACAGGTTCTTGTAGTTCCTTAGTCTAGTAAGCTCCTCCTTTCTCATATAAGATTAGGAGCTTCTCCACACCTACTTCAGTTCAGCTTTCTCACCTGCCAGTGACTGGAGGTGGATGGACTATGTTAGATGAGATATTCACTGTGCCCTGTACAATGTCATTAGTGTCTGGAGAATTCATCAATACAAATACATCATTGAACTGCATTTGCCTTTCTCCTGAAAGGCAAACTGTTTTAGCGGCTTGCAGGCATTTGGTCAGGAGATTAGCAAACTTGGGTTCTTCTTTTCAGACATTTTGTATTAATGAGAATTGACTAAAATTGTTGGAGCAAGCTGCAAGCTGTTGTGATATTAATTCATGAAACATACTAAAATATGCTGGGTATGAAATTTCCTGAATGTTTTCTTTTCACTTGGGTTTTCAGCCTGTTCTGGTGAGTGGCACAAGAAGCACAAAAAAACCAGGTGAATTTTCATCCCAGCATATCCCATAGGATTTCTAGTTAGTAATTATTGTAGGTCTCGGTTAAAAATAAAAAAAGAGACTCATGAGGGTAAGGAAGTGCATTTCTCAGGCCGAGCGAGGGTCACTCTGACGTCAGGGTGCTCACCACCTTTATGAGCTGTTTGGTGTCATGCGTTTATGAATGCTTAATTCTTCAATATTGTTTTATATTCAGCAGTGTCTACAGATACAGGCTTGAAGGGGTCAGGCTGTGAGCTCCCCATCCTGAGAGCATTATGGCTGAGGCCAGACGTGTTGAGCTTTGTGTGGGAGCTGCAGATCTAACCTGGTGTGTACCTACTGAGTGACTCTGTGCTGTATGTGCTGTGAGTGTGGGCTCTGCACTGCAGTATGTTCAGGCAGAACTGTGCATGTATGTGCGGTATTTGGCTCTTTCAGCCACGCTGAAATTATCTTTACTATATTCAGTTCCAAGTTCACAGCTGGGCCTGAAAAAAGAAAATGAAAAAGATCTGATATAAGTGCTGCAGCTAAGATATTGCCCTGGAGAACATCCTACCCTAATGTTTTGTGGGAGGGTATCTGGGGTGTCATATGAAGGCTTATAATGGACATACAGATGCTCCATCTACTACGACACATCCACATAGTTGCTGTGCCACTGAAAACTTGAAAGGAACAACTCACATTTGGCTCACAGAAGTACAGGCAAAACCAAACCTCTGCTATGACAGAAAGATGGATTTTGTGGAGCAAAATCACTGGGGATTTGAAGACACTGTATAGGGCTGGGAACATCAGTGGGTGTTTCAGGTCAGTGGTAAGAGAGGCTGGAAACATTGTGACAGGTTTCAGGAGGTCTGGAGGAATCAGCTGGGTCTGAGAGGGCTGTAGATGGGAGAAGTCCCTGTGCTACCCCACACTCTTGCCAGCCCATGGTCTCTGAACTCCCCTCTGAAGCAGGAAGGCTATGGATGCAGGAGAAATGCAAAGCAGAAGTTGGCTGTTTGGGCCATGCCCGATGTGATGTCCAGCAATCTGCTGGGCCATTGAAAGCCTACTTTGTCTACTGTTAGAGGGGACCTTGGATGCTAAAAGCAAGCATATGTGACAGAGTCAGAGGAGGAAGAAGTGAGAACAGAGTATAAAAGGAAGAGTGACTGGTTAGAAAGAGGTCTACTAACAAATTCTCCAGTGCAGCATTTTCCCAACTGACCAAAGTTAACACTTCTCTGGGAGATGGTTGTTCCATCAGAAAGAAACTGTCATTTAATCTGGGCAGCTTCTAGCAGAAACCTGTTGGATTTGGCAAGTGGTGCTTGGAAATACCTGAGTCCCTGGGCCACTGGTGCTTAGTGCCCTGGTGGGAGCTAATTGCTGGGAACTGTTACATGCCCTGGAGCTTCTCTGGTCTTCTGCCCTTCACTGAAGAGGCTTCTGGGAGCCTGAACATGTATTACTTCTGAGATGAGAAATGCTGGTTTCAGGGGGATATATGTGTGTGTGTAAGTCCCAGACGGGCTGGCCAGGAGCCTGAATGATTCACCTCTGAAGTGCCTTGGCTCCAGAGCATGGGTGCCCGGGGCTTGCAGGTTCTAGGGAACTCACCATTAAGGTACAGTAGCGTGTGGCACAGGCAGTAGTTGCTTTTCACATTATGCAAGGCCCTGAGGCTGACTGATACAGGTTTCTATTAGATTTGGGAGGCTGCTGAATTCCTGGAATCAGGAAGGAAACAAAAGAAGAAAACACAAAGAGGAAAGAAATGATGAAGAAGTGGCAGTTATAAACTCCTGGAAATATGGAGGAGAAGATTTAAAACTGGAGAAGATTCAACCACTGGTCTTTTCGGTGTCTAAGTTTTAACACAAGCCAAATAGTCAGGAGGTAGTTTTATTTCTGACTGTCAATGATTCTGAAGCACAGGGCATTTAATACTGTCCAGCTAACTGATGGGGGAGAGTTTACATATGAAACTGCATTATGGAAATGTGAAGAATCATTTATTTCACATGCAAAATAAACACAGAAAAATAAAAGCAGAGAAAAAAGGTGGAAATGGAGACTTTGAATCTGCAACCTCAGACTAGTCACAACCATGCAATTCTCGGAGGCTGAGGCACTGATAAGAGATCAGAACCGGACTGGGAGCTGAGCCAAATCCCCAGGGAAAGACCACTGTGAGACTCTGAGTTTAATCTTGAAAAGCAATGAGAATTTGCCAGCGCAGCAAGCCACCTCACCCGCAGGAGTTTTGCGAGCTGTTCTCTGACAATGCCCAGGTTGGTACAGCATCCACAAGGCTGCTCTAAGCCCCATCAGAAGCAGAGGGCAGGTGCAGTTCATAGTGCGCATCCATTAGAAGTAGCAGCGGTGTCCCACCACCGTGGGACATTGTCACTCTGGCAAGAGGCACGTTATTATCGGGACCACCCTGCTCTCTGCAGGACAGTGCAGCACCCGGGATCCACTCGCTCACATCTGTTCCCTAGGGCTTGGGGCATTTGCTGGTCAGGGGAAACTTTTAGCCGAAGGAAGGTCTAGTGGTGCTGTGGTTTTAATCGCTTCTCTGTGCTTCCCTGGCTGCATCCAGATTTCCTCTCCTTACTCCCAGCCCCACTCTTCTTGGCCTTAATTCTCCGGTGAGAGGCTAAATTTTCCCTGAGAGTGGGGAAACTCCCCATGCTTTTTGTTGTTTTGATTCATCTGCCCTGAGGTATTCAGTGCTGTAAAGTTCAAATTCGTTCATGCTCTTTTCCCCTGGTGGGAGCAGAGTGTCCAGAGCGGTGGGGGGTAGCCGGTGGGGCCTGTGGGTAGCATGGGGGACAGTGACTGATGGTGGGCAGCCACAGCCACTGGGTGCGACCGGGGATCTCTTCTTCCCCCCGCATCCTCATGGACTGTCAGCAGCATCTCCTTTCCCGTGGTTGGCTGGGGCTCAGCTTCCTCTGCTTTTCTTTCCCTGGAGGAAGCCCTGCCCCAGGAGATGGTGGAGAGCCCTTCTCCCTCCCAGGGGGCTGGATGTGTCTGGGAGAGGCTAAGAAGCTGGCAGGAGAAGCCAGGCAAAAGAGTTGGCCAGGGCTGATTCAGCAGGTGGTCCTGTCCTGCAACACTGATGTTTTAGTTTAGAGCTGCCTTTCACCAGAAAAAGTCCCAAAGCAGAAAACCACAGCCCCAAGCTAAATCTCTCCCGGAGAGCCCAGAGGCAGGGGGCTGAGTGTTCAGGGGATGCAAGTCTGCAAGAAGACAAGCAGAGCTAGCTGGGATCTTTTCCCTATTTTCATTTCATTCAGATCCTCAGATGACATGTCCTTGTGCACTCTCAGAGCACAGAGCATTCACATGAGCAGAGCCACACGCCGTACGCCTTGAGTTGGGTGGTCGTACTAGTGCTGCTTTGATGACTGCGCTTCACAGAGTCATAAGGGAAACAGAGGTTAAGTTGCTTTAGGCTGTGCTTTGCCCGTCTCAACTTTGGATTCTGACTTTGTGCCACTGAGTTGCTTTTATTCCCACTGCAGCAGGAGAGATGTACAGAGATAAAAGTCTTCCGGATGGCGCAGAAAAGAGAAGGGGTGTCACTTGGTGGTTTGTGAAAGCTAGCCAAACAAAGCAGGTCGCATAACTGTGTGGTACCCTTAGGGAGCAAGGTGCATTTTTTCCCCTGCTGTTCAGTAAGTGACCCAGTTTGTACTAGTTTTTAATATACTATCTCAACTTTTTTTAGATGAGCGGATGGGAGGAATCAGCAACTTGTTTACAATAGCCCATAAGAAAAGGCAGTATCGCCCAAAGAGAGACTGACATTTGTTTGTTTTTTAAATAGAGGTAAGGGTCAATTCTCCCATTAAATTATTTGTCTTGTCGCACTCAGTCAGCACTACTCCCAAGGATCAGAAGAAAACCACGACACTGTAGCTTTTTCCTATTCTTCATGAACACTAGCCACTTTAGAGCTCTTTCATACATATTTTTATAAGTACAAGTTGTCTGTTAAACTAGCCCAGAAGCATACTAAAATAAAATTAGCAACAATCCTGCGGACAGAACAAGAGAATAAGGTACAGTACAACCTGCTTGGTAGATATTATATTTGTGATAGGTACGGAAGCCAGACAAGGGAGTTCACAGGCATCCCAGTCAGCATCTTAAGTTTAGGGTATCTCATTAAAAACCATATCCTTCATGGGTTCTGTAAAGCCTGCATTATCCATGGATCTTTTTCCCAAAGCTTCTATTTCGAAGCCTTCCATAACTCCTTTATTGCTTGCAGTATCTCTTTCGGAGTATTACGCTGGCAGAGAGCTTTGGCTCAGTAGCAACCTGCATGCACAGGTCAAAACAAGTCCCGTGGGAAATATATTTTAGGGCAGAATTGTCTGAAATAGACCACAGGTGAGCTGTCGTCGGGCATTAGTGTACCTAAGGAAATGTGCTGTTCTGAACAGCGAGGAGAGGCTTATCTGGACTTCAGAGGTAAACTGTGACAAACACGACCAGTCTTGCCCAAGGCAAGAGCCGGAGATTTCTGGGTAATCTACTCCACACTGTGTTTTCAAAAATGTGGATGAAATTGGGGGTGTAATGCAGGGAAATCACCTCCAAAATGAACAGGGTGGGACTGAAATATTGTCTCATCAGTGTGCAGCTGAGATGAAATCCAAAGTGGGGAAAAGTTTGCAAAAATGCATGCAAGAGGGAAGAAATAGAAAGATATAAATACAGGAAAGTGAGCAATAGCACATCCTCAGCAGTCTTCACCTACGTAAATCAGGGTGCCCGAGCCCTTTTGCTGGATGGGACATACTGTGTTATAGGCACTGCCGTAACTGGTCTCAAGGGCGTACAAAAGAACCGGAGTGGGTCTTCAGGTGCATAACAAATTAAATGTTTGCATTCATTAACAGATTGCTTAAAATCAATGTTACTGTAATAACACTGCTACGTGTATTTCATTAGCAGCAAGCCACTGGTAAGTAATGGCTCACAGTTATTGTACAGGAGAAATACATAATGTCCTTCTACTGAAATGGTTCCACTGGTAAAATTGCCTAAAGACAGATGGAACTGGATGCTCTCCCTCCTTCCTCTTCACCTGGTTTCCTCTGGACACTGATTTCACTCTTCCCCACAGTCTTGCAGAAAAAGGTCTGGTGCGTGGAATGGTCCGTGCACTGAGTGAGCACAGAGTAACACCTTCAGTTCTGGTTAAATTAGTTCAAGATGGATCTAGTCCCAAAAGTCTTCATCCCTGGATAAATCCCCCTCCCCGCTCCCAGAGTTTCTTACTTCTCAGCAGCTCACTTCTCCTTCCCTCTGTGACAAGCAAAGCATTAAATATAAATCTTTGCTATGACATCTATTTTTAAAGTAAGTGGAATGGCACTGAAGGGAATAAAAAACAAAACTGAACAGCATTTCTTGTCTTTTGATTAAGCTCCCCCAGCTGTGAATAAGCAAATGTCATCAACATCAGCTTCACTTTATGTGTGTGTGAGAGGCAGCAGGTTTGTTTGCAAGCGCTGATTGCAACCCTGGTTTGAGCCTCTCCCACTGGGTAGCCCTGGGCTGTAGGGGGGTGGATGCATCCCCCCGGCTGCCTACGCCTGAGCTCCCCACAGCCCCTGAGCTCGCACCACCTGCTTTCACTTGGTCGTTGCTGGCATGTCCCTGGGTGCAGCGCTGGCTGGTGCGGCCACTGCTGGAGGTGTGACTGCAGGGAGGGCTACCCCAGCTTGGCAGCACCAAGCACGTGGTCCCTCAATCCCTCCACATGCGGACCAGAGTGGTTCCTCATGACGTGCTGAGTTGAAGCGTGCTTCTTCCCAGACTGCATGCGTTGTAAGCTGGCTTGTTCACGGCTTGGCCCCCTTTGGTGGCCCATGACAGATGAAGAAAGCAGCCACCACCTCTCTCAGCTGTTTTTCAATGCAGCCACCCTTTGCAGACAACACAAGAGGCCCCCAACTCCGTGCCAAACAGAGAAACATCTGCACGTTATTTTTCAGGCACAGATTTTCCAGGGAGGGATTGCATCTCCGCTTGATGCTGTCTTACATAGTTTTCCTTCCCTCTGCAGCGCTGGTGATGTACATGTTCCTGCCATGTGGCTTCTCCCATGCTCCCTCAGAGCCAGGGGAGGCTGTGGTGAGAGCAGCGGCTGGTAGCTGCCTGTAGTGTGTCCTCCACCCTCTCTCATCCCTTTCCTTATTCCCGTTTCCTTTCTGCCAGGGAACATTATTTTAAGTATGGTCAGTTCACCTTTGGTGTCTCAATACATGTTCTTGGCCCGTTCTTTCTGTTAGAGATCTGCTCCAGAAAGCCTTATTGCTTTTATAACTTCCCTTGCTTTCATTGATCCCCTGCAGAACGGCACTCCTCTAGGAGGTGGCTAGATGGCGGGTGTTAATAGGAATAGGAATAAACAGGGATAGACCCACAGCTAACAGGGATAGAAGACATGAGTCTTCATCAGTCTTTCATTTTCATCTCACTGTCAATACCCAGTGTTTGGCCAGGGTGGAGGTAAAATAAACAGGAGAGTAACCAACACCCTTGAAGTCAAAAAGGGTCTGTAGCTTAATATTAAATACATATAAGGAATCAACCAAAATTAATAAACTGTTAATATATTGATTCCCCAAACTGTTGTTGCCCAAGGGACATTTGTATGGGTTAAAGGAGGCGCAATGTTGGTGAAAGGACGTGCAATAGATGGAAACAGGCCATCAGGAGAAGGTATGTTGATAGGATTTAAATGTTACTTTTAAGTCTGTTTTTGAAAATGGAGCAGTGATTTTTCTTTTTAAAGTTTTTTTACACAGTGACAGATAAAGGTAGTCCATATGAATGTGTTAAAATCAAGCCCAAACCTTCTTGGTTTTCCAAGTCTGCCGGTAGCTGTGTGGGTAGCAGCAACACAGGAGAAGTGAATAATTGATTTTACTGTTTGTCCCCCAGAGTCAGTCATTTCCGTCAGCCAGCAGGTGAGTATGTACTTGCTGCTTCAAACTGGGTCAAGCTCGGAGTATGTGACAGTGGTATCTGCGAGGGCTTGTAATGCACTAAGTCTCTTAATTACAAACGTTCATACGAGGCATTTCTCTTGCAAGGCTCATCTGAATCCTGTGTGCCTGTGCAGATTCAGCCTTATTCCTACAGCGAAATTTTCCCTTCATTCGGCTTCCACAAAAAGCTGGTGTAAATCCCTGCCTCTCCAGATGGCACAAGCTCTGCAGCTACCAGTTACTACACATCACATACTACAATTATTCATACCAAGTTCACTACAAAGCTCTCTTTGTTCCAGAGGTGACAAACCAGAGGCTTGGTACCTGTGAATATTCAGATCCTGAAGATCCCGGAGTGCTAGAATTGCTAAATAGCTGGCTGAAAAGTTGACAACTCCTCATACTTCAGATATTGGACTTTCCAGCTACAGAGCACGTTAGTGAAGGACACTGTGTCATTCTGAAGGCTGGAAAAAAGCAGGAAAAACACACACTAACTTCCTGCCTCTGTATGTTCCCTTAAGTCTTCATAATAATTGATAATTTGTTGAATGCTCAATTTAAATAGAAATTGCTGTGTTCACGTAATTATTTTTTTTGGTAAGAAACCATTTTTAATTTGCAGATGTGTCAGCAGTTCCCGTGCATCAGGCTTTCTATGTGGGAAAATATTTAAGCATGTGTTTTAAGCAAGGACTATTTTCTTTTGGAATTGAGTGGGGGTTTTTTTCACTCCCTACCCGAAAGCTAGTAGGTCTAGTGTTTGGCTGGTGTAATTCAACCACCTGGGGAGAATTTCAGGTTGGTGTTCTCTAGCCTGTGAACTTATGGCAGGGTTACTGATACGAGGCAAGTAGTTTCTGGCAACTAAAAATCATCTGGGTGGAAACATTTATCCTGTGGCTCAGGTAAGTACCTCCACAGATGCATTTATCTCCAGATAGAGAAACTGTTGTAGCCAGCTGCCGGGTGGTGGTTTGGGCTCAGGCAGAGGGAGCCGGGTGGTGCTGGGCAAAAGCAGGGAGCGTGGAGCTGGTGGAGCGGGGCAGGCAGGGGGAGTGCTGGGGAAGATGGTTGTTTTGGAGCCTTATTTATTGAGAAGGTGGCTGAAGGCATAGGGCTGGGGTGCCACTGGAGCAATAAGGGCCACAATCCTCTCCGTTGTATAGCCACTCGGCTACCAGGGCAGTCACCCAGCCAGTCACTTAGCCAGGCAGTCACCTAGCCAAGTTCAGTTCCTCTGCCTGAGGGGGTTTGAAACCACATTTTCAGTCTTATGCCAGAAGTGTCAATTGTTTAGAGGCTGGAAAAATAGGAGATGTAGTTCTAAATCCTCTTGCTCAGAGGAGGAGTTGAACTATGGCCTGTTGACAATGTGCTTTCCTGTAAAGAATGCCCTGGGGACCTCAGTTTTCTATTTTCTTTTTTTTTCTAGAGGCTGATGTGGAGACTTAATGTAAACAACATTACTTTTGAGAAATTAAATTTACTGTCCAACTGAACTGTGGCTGCTCAACAGGACCCATAGGGTCCTGTTTGTTTGGTTTGGTTTTGAAACTGTCTTTGCAAGCAAAATTTACTGAGGATAAATACTCTCACACATTGGTAATCAAGCATTGAACTGTTAGTGGAAAGGCGGGATTACAATCCCTACTTTCTGCCCATTACCTCTGGCCTGCATAAGGTGTACTCCAAGTCACGTGCTGTGATTATGGTTGCATGGGTCTCCTCTGGTACCTGTACTACAGCCCCTTTAGTCCAGAACTCTATTTATCACTGGTAAACACTGTGCTTTGTAGAAAGTCTCATCAGATGTGATGTTAAAATACTTTGATTGCAATTAAAGAATTTTGCTGGTCAATTCCATCCTCTTTTGATTTGCCACGTCCTTTGATCTTCTGGATCGCTGATCAGAGCGTCACGTCCCTTTTGTTCCTTGGCTAAATCCATCTTGCCCATAGATCTGACAAAAAGTTTGGTTCCCAGATGCATTCCTGATTAGAGCTGGCCAGGAATTTCCTGACAAAGCATGTTTTTGTTGAAAAATGCCAATTTGTAAAAGCTAAATGCTTTACAGATGTGTCTCTTCTTTGATGCATTTTCAGTGAATTACAGGAAGGTTTCTGCTTTTGGGATTTGCTCCGGATTGAATTGCCATGAGTTTGAAAGTCCAGCAAAACCTGCCTTGAGAAAGGGGCTCAGGGGGACGTTATACTCCTTATTCTGTGGAAGTGACCTCCCTGGCTGGCTCAGATAATGTTTTTAAGTTTCAGATTAGAATGTTTCAGAGTCCTGAATATGCTGACTTTCTTTTCAAAATTTGAAAATTTCACATTCCAATTGAATCTCATGCCTCGGTGGGAGATGGAAGAACGCTTACGTTCAGACCAGAGGTATTCCTGCAAAATCTGGAAATGCAGCTTTTAAAAATTGAATTCCCCAGGCTGAAGACGGGAATAAATCAGGGTATATTTTTGCTATTGAAAACAAGAAAATAATGCAATATTTTCATGTTCTGGGGTACAGGGCCTTAGGGACTGAAAACCTTTGTTTATCCAAAAGTCAGGCGAAATACAGGAAGCTTATTTAGACAGTGGTAATGCACAGCACGAGTGGTGGCCTTCGACTCTGTTCAGGAGGGTCTGAAAAGGACAGCAAGTTCAATCTCGACATCCATTAAATCTTTAACCTTTCTTGCTATTCTTAACTGAAGCTGGTGGAAGAGGAAGCGGGACTATTTTAATAGATTTGAAATACTCTCTTCATGAATTATTTTTCTCTGAGCGGATAAAACGCAGCACCGTATGGACATATTATATTCTCATGGTCTGCCTCATTTAAAGAAACATTCATACCAAGCACAGTCGCAAATCTTTAAATGGCTTCTTTATTATTTTTCTCTTGTTATTGTGCCTCTGCGGGGTCTACACAGAAGAAAATCAGTAGATCAGCAGAATGCTGCTGCTATTGCAGAGCCTTTGTGCAGATCTGTATGGCAGTATAAATATGAACAGTATTTTGCTGAATCCCATCCCTCATTATTTTGGGGCCATTTCCTCAGCAGGCTGTCACACAATACTAAGGACAAGTTGGGTTCACAACTACTTGAAGGAAACAGAGAATAAAAGAATATATGCCTCTTTGTGGAAAGAAAACCTGCCTAGGCCCAAATGGAAGGAAATCACCACAAATGCACCTTGTATCTACTTGTCTAAACAGACCTATTCATTTCTGTACACTATGCTTTCCAGTCCTCAGGTTGTCTCTCAGCCCATTTTTTTAAAATCAGCCCATCATAATAAGCATGCCGGGGATAGATTCTGTTGACTCACTTCTTTAAAGCTGTCTTATAAATATGCAGTAAGTATATTTGTGAGAATTCAAAGCTCTACATTCCCAGCTTAAAAGCTCAGTTGTTTTTTAGCTGTATCTCCACCTAATGCCTGATAGAATCACAGAAGGACACTAAAAAAAATCCCATAATCCTATTACATTGGAAAAGTCCATTATTTGAATCCTTCCATGGAAGGGACCTGCCACTTATCTCAGGAACAGCAGAGGAGCTGTGGCTGCGTGGCATCCCCCAACCACGGAGGAGGTATCCTAAGTATGGGGGCAATTTTAGATCCCGTAGGCTTAACAGATCAAAGGGAGGATGCTTTCTCAGTAGAAGGATTGCAAGGAAGCCCTAGGCCCAGTAAAAAGGATACTTCAGAGGTTCAAGCAACTGATCCCGGAACAGCAGGCAACTGACTTCAAACTGGCAACCTCTTTCCTTAATGCTCCTTATCATTTAGCATTCTGCAGGAAATCTACACACTGGTGATTTAGAGCCCTGAGTGGGGCAGGCAAGCTACAATAATGGGATCATACCTCTGTCATGGCTGGGGCTCCAAATGGCATTTTTCATTTTAATCTTGAAAATGCTGCCCCTGGAAAGTGTAACTTAATCAGAGCCTGCAAACATTGATTTTTCTTCCCCCCCCGCCGCAAATTGTCTTTGAGGAAATGCTTGCAAATCATTTTACTACTTCTTCAACAGAAGAAGTTCTTTTTCTTGGTTTTGCAAAAAAATAGAGTCAATCTATGAAAATGAAAAAAAAAAAGTAAGATTTTCTTATTGACTGCTTTTTTTTTATTCAGGAAACAATGAACACTGCTGTTCACTGGGGAAAGAAAAAGGATAGTGCAGTATCTTCTCACAGATGTAGTGCGACAGTTCTGGGAATGTAGAAGGTCAGAATGCTTTTCTTGTGTCTCATTTTTGCTGATTCAGTTTGAGTATTAACTAGACGCACTGTCTCGAGTTGCACCATCCTTATTTTGTATATATTAATCTTCTGTCACCTGCACTTAGGCCATTAAGTGCTTACTGTTTTTCACATTGTAAGGATTATGAAATCAGGATTGTTAATGTATTTATTTTCAGAAAATACTACCTCTTCACCTGAATGTATATTTGTCGCTTCCACAGCAGGCAGAATAATTGTTACCATACAATTAAATATAACCTTAGACAACAGGCTTCAAATAAAAAAATCCAAGAAAAAACATACACACACGCACACACACGCATGCATGTCCCCCCTCCAAATACCTTAGATGTTATACATTACAATTGAGCATATTACATATTCCAGTGATGCACAGACACGGTCTCCATTGTTATAACTAGTTATCCATAGTTAGTAAACAGATTTCCTATATTTTTACAAACAACGCTCAGTTAATATCTCTATCTAAGCAGTAACCTTTCTCTGACATTCAGGGGAACGATTTGGGCACCACGAGTAGAGAAATGGGCAGTAAACAGCAGGTCCCCCCCTACAAAGCCACCCCAGGAGCCAGAGACCCATGGATGGGATGGCAGTGGGGTAGGACTGGGTTCAGCCACCCACACCCCTTGATTTTGGGGATTTCTTCACAGAATTGAACTGAGGGGCCTGTTCTCTTGCCAGCACCCATGCAAAAGCCACGTGGGCACAACACTATGGCTGAGCTTACGTGTCTTGTGTGAGCGCGTCACCTGTGCTACCGCTGTCACCTGTTCCTCATTCAGAGGTGGCTGGGGTCCAGCCCGCTCAGGAAGTGGGCTTAGCGAGCTAAATTTATCCTTACCAGCCTTTATAAAGGTGCTGCAAGCTGCTGCTCCTCTGGAGGAATTAGGAATAACAGAATGCAGTATAAAACCTAGAAAATACGATATATACACACAGGCAGGAGGTGCACCGTTCCTTTAGGCAGGCTCACAAAGTAACACGAAGATGCTGTTTTTGGGCTTTTTTTTGTCTTTTTGTGCTGAGCAGAGCTCCTGAGAACAGGTTATATTTCAAATGTAGTTAATTAAAGACTGCTTTGTTTGTCATTCCATGTGGAATTGTCCATGATTGCAAGTAGTTTGAGGAAAAACAATACACAGCATTTTTCCTTTGGTGCTGTTATGTGTTATGTACTACTGCGTATCCAGTAACAAGAGAAAAGAGGAAGCCATGTGAATGTTGCTAGAACTATTTGAAAATTAACCTTTTCCTGTTGAAATGTGGTGATGAAAGCAAATTGCCAGGGCAGAAACTTGCCAAAACTTAAAAGCTGAAAAATGATAACATTTTGGATTTCTGTAGCATCACTAACAAGAAAAGCCTTCAAGCCAGGAAACAAATAAACGCAACACTCCCCCATCCCTTTGATTTTTGGCAGCCCACCAAAACCTGTTTCTTTTCTGTTTAGAGAACAGTTTTTCATTCCTGATGTATTTTAAATTTAAAATGAAAGTTTTTTTTTTTCCAAAAGGTCTGTTTTGTCAAAAAGCTATTTTCTGTGGAACACCATTTCAGCTGAACAGTTTCAACAAGCTCTTGTTGCTTCTGAACTCAGGCTTCCTGTGTAGTAACACATTGCGCTGTTGGCATGCTCCTCTAACTAACAGCCTATAGCATATTTAGTGTCATCTGTTCCTAATTCCTTCACTAAGACACGGGCATTGTGCCTTATACCTTTGTATCCTTGGATCATTGATATTTTTATTGTTTTAAAAATAAAACTCCACTTGCAGCTTAAACTTTCCTTAATAAAATTTCATTTTTTACTAAACCCTACTCTGGGTTTGATGTAATAATGCAATAAAAGCAGTGTGGGTATTGCTGAGCTGGTTGGCATCTGTTGCAAGGTGGTGAGCATTTTCATTTCATTTCACAGGATGAAGGTGCTAAATACTTGGCTCCTTGGGCCCATGCTACATATGACTGTGAACATGCGTTTGCATAGTCCTGGTTAAAAAAAACCCAAAACCATTATTATTCCTTGATGTAGAAACAGAGGTACTTAAGTACAAGCCAAATTTGCTAGCACAGAGGAGCCAGGGTAGAATTTGCCACATTTTCTGTTGGGAAAAGTCAGCAGGAAAATACTACTCCTAAACAGAAGCAGGTATGGCTGGGGTAATTATTTATTATAGGGCTGTTTCAGAATTACTCTGCTTCCCCTGCGTTCTTTTGGGCTGGTGACATTTGCACTCCCCTGGCCCTGGGACCATGTTTGAAGACAAATCTGAAAGAATAAACCCAAAGGTCACAAGGCGTGGGATTCATCTAATCAAATACAGACGTTTACACTACACATACATGGTGTTTACCCGTCACCATCAGCTCTCTTTGCAGTCAGAAGTGAAAAGTAAGCAATTCTGTGGTGTGTGTCAAGCAGCTATTTCATGTGGTCAGAGGAATCTTGTCCTGAAAGGACTGCAGAGAAGGGGCAACCAGGTCAGAGACGGACATCTGTGCTGCAGCTATCATCTCAGGCTCTGCGAGATGAATCCCAACTGGAGGACCTTTGCCTGAACCTTGCTCAGAAGATAAGAAACCTGCTTGCTTTGTGCTAGAGTTGCATATGCATCTCTCCCTGCCAGTCATCTGCTGGGACTATCTTCTGGCTAATCCAGGGTAGCGATAAAAGTGTGATAGTTGAGAACACTTAAAAATTATTTATAGGACAACACTCAGGTTTTAAGCCCATATGTTGTGGAACCCTGCTTATAACAGTTCTGTAATCTTACTTTCAGTCAAGAGTTTACCACGTTAATAGTTAAAGTTGATCAATGGCAAGGGAGACTCAGTGTTATTATTGGTCTTCTGATTGGCAGCCATAAGGCAACTATCAGGTTACAGGACGTAATTTTAGCAAAAGAAAATCCTTGTCCCAAAGAGCTTACAATAATAGTTCATCCTGGATCATGTTCCTGGGACTCTCCTTGGTTGTTTATGCCATATATAAAAATGAAGATAAAGTTGGGCCAAATTAATTTGTATTGTAACTTCAGCAATGCTATTTCAGTCTGGATTTCATATTCATGTCTTCACTGAAATTCTGAGTGGCATCAGAGTGTTACGTCTGAGATGAACTCAGTGCAAAAATGTTTGCCAAGGGTCATTTATCCTTAATGTCCCTGTGTAGGTGTAAAAGACTGGGATAAAGCCTGAGAAGACTGTTCTGTCCAGGCGAGGTACAAGATTTGATTAGAAACAATTGGTTTAATGTTCTGCAGATTCTGATGACAAAGGAGGAAGGATACTTTATCATACCCCTGGACCTTTCCTCTGGGGACCTTCTAATCTCTTGCTGCTGCGTCTTGGAATATGGTCCTCTAATACCTCATCTTGCAGGCTGTGATTTGAAAATTTATTTTGAAGCTCTTAACACTTACTGGGAGATATCAAGCTCAGACCACAGCGCTGAGTCTGTCTGCTTGTCTTGCCTAGCTGCCTGCTTATGTGCTTTGCTTGGACAACTCTCTTAAAAATGTCCAACAATGCCGTTTGTGTGTGTTTCCCAACAAAGTTACTATCCTTGGTTCTGCTTTTCCCATCGAAGTGTGGGAATGAACACGGTTGCTAAGACTAGAAAGCACCACCCTGGACATTCAGCACACGCCTTGTTTCAATATGTAGTATGGAAAACCAGCACATCTCATTTTAAAAATAAACTGTTCTGATAGTTAATTACCTCTTGGTGCCAGCAAGTCAGATCTTACTTCAAAGTGAAATTTGTCTGACCTTGCCTGTAGTCAACAGTTTCTTTGTTGGCAAGGCTAAAGAGTTGCCCTCTACCAGGTCTGTTCTTTGTTTGCCCCTTCAGACCTACCTCCTCTTTCTTTTGTCTTCCGTAAGGTATGTTTTGAGCCTGTAAGGTTTATAACAAACATTGCTCTCAAGCCTTTGGTTCTTTTTCCTGTCTTCCTGTGAACATGCTCCACATCACTGTGGACAACTGAACCAGGCCTGGTATTCCCAGCTGGCCAGCCCCCTGTACAGCAGCAAAATCCCTTCTCTGCTCTTTGATATGCCCTCTTTTTCAATGCCAAGGACTAAAGCAACCCTGCACGCTGCTCAGTCTGACAACTCCCATGTACCATCCCTGGATTCTGTGTTCCTATCCAGTAGGTGCGATCTGCATCCCACACTTTGTCATATTTCAAGGTATTTTTTTGAATGCATTGGAGTCACTTTGCCATGCAATTGAAATCCTTCTGTAAGGGCAAGTATCTTCCCCATTATTTGCTACTCCACCAATCTCTGTAATCTGCAGACTTTGTTGATGATGATTGTAAATCTTGGTATAGACCTATATTTAAACCTTCTAAACCTTGGAAGACTGAATAGGGATCACAATTAATGTATGATATAAGGGCTCACTAATGGCATCTTTTTAAAGACAGCAAAAGTATAAATGGCAAATAATTTTCTTTAGATTTGTATCAATACACTTTTGGAATAGTTTAATCTGTTATATTAAATTCTTATGACTGGAATCAAATTACTATGATTTATTGAACCAACAGCCAAGCTATCCATGACAAAGTAAGGTCTCTAAGCAACTGTATGGACAGCCACAAGGGACTACAAATGAAATGTTGAAACAGGAAAACTTCAGAATAAGAAATTGTTCTTCATGTCTAACTTTCCAAAAAGCTTTCTCTTCAATTATATTTGTTCTTTTACAGATTTCTTTACTTAGTTTTCAGTTATTCTTCTGTGCTAGTCTCTCCTGTTAGCAGACGAATTCTTTCTCCTTTTTTCCTCATCACATTAGTGGTCATAGGCATGTCATAACATGGTTAAACATTTCTTGGAATAAAGCAGAGTGGAAAGTGTGACCAGAAAAGATTTAACAGTCTAGTCTAACATCATGCAAGGCAGGAAATGTCTGAATGACTTAATGAAAAACAAAATAAGGTTAAGTCTTGTGAGATTGTGGGGACCTTTAAGTTATAAATCATTAAAAACAACACACTCAAAGGCACTGTAATATTGAGCTGGGACTCAACATTTCAAGTTGCTTCTGAGAAAATTTCTAAAGCCTAAAGCTAATTGGAATATTTCCTAAAGATTTTTTTTTTTTAAATTTAAATGGAAAGAGATTTTATTCCTTAGTTAAGTCTGGATATCTTGTGCTGTGTTGACACCACAGACTTTGCAACATGTCTGCTTTAGACTCAGGAAGTATAACTGGCTACATGCAAAGATGAAACAGGTGTGGGACTAAGGAAAGAGTTAAAATTAAAAAGAAAAGAGTATTCACATTGCAAAAATGATGTCCCTTTAAGTGAGAAAGAAGTCTCAGCTCCGATAGCTGGTCTGTGGCGCGTCTCATCTGCTGCTCTCTACCTGGTATTTACTGTGCAGTGATGGAGCTGCATCCTCATCAGAGCAGATGAACTGGGCATTTCCAAGATGGGGAGTAGATGTCTCCTTGGCTACACTGTGAAGCAACTTCTGTGGGTAGCTGTGCTCAGGGTTGAAAAAAATGGTGTAAGTGCTTGAGCAAGCACAGGGGAGAGCCTGGCTTACACACTTGTCTTCTATAGAGAGCTGCCTTTGTTCCTGAATAGCTCTTTCCAGACTTTGGTATCTCCCTAGGGAGAAAGCTGGCATATTTCTGACTACAGGGTTCTCTCTGGGACAGGGAAGATCCAAGCATAATCTGCAGATTTTTGATCTGAGGACTTTTAATTCAGTTGTGCCCCTTCAGATCACAATATTCATTATGAACTGTATGTATGGTAACACTGTGAATCTAGAGCTAGAATTTTTAAATGGAATTTAAATATTTGATGGAAACTATCAGTTTTGTTGAAATAGGGACTACGTATTATCAAGGTATACTATGCTTTCATTGTATATGTTTGCATTCTGGAAGTATAAACAGTAAGCTGAAGTATTCTGATAAAGACTTCCACTATTTCCTATATGCTTTTTTAATGCTCCATTGTGAAAAAGCTGAGATTTTCCACTTTTCTGTCCAAAAACTTTGAAGGGTCAGAATTTGCAAGGTGCCGAATGTGTGTATTCTGAATTTGAATTTCAATATAGAAAAATTGGAAAAGATGCTTTTCCTCAAAAGAAAGAGGGAAGAGGAAGAGATAGAGACATATATCCTGGCTCTGAACCAGAACAGCAGAAGAAAAGTGAGCTATCAGTAGAAATATATTTTACTGTTGCCTGTAATTTGTGTTTTCCATTCACACCAATTTCTGAGCAGACTGGGGCCTATTTTCCATTTGTTGTATGTGAGTAACTCCCATTGTTGAAAATGGAAGTTATTTGTTGTATCAAAGAGGAAAATGTGGTTAGAATGTGATTGTAACTGTTTTTTTTCCTAATTTTCTGTAGTGTGTGTTATTACTTTGCAGAGTGCCATCTTTTTATTTTTTCTGCAGTGTTTCTCATATTCTGAATAAGGCCAGCTTGCAGTAATTTCAAGAAGAAAGGCATCCTTTGCTTCAGTGTGCTATCGTTTCAGGGCTCTCTGCAGGCAACCTTGCAGATCTGGACAGTTTTTTCCCCTCCATTTTGGTCTGTTTTACTTTGTTAAAACCATGCTGATGGTCCCAATGATCTCTGGTCAGCTGCTGAGGTTTAGTGCAAACTAAAGGACAGCAGTCCTTCTGGCTCATATCATCAATTTTAGGTTCATAGGTTTTTAACACTAAAGAGCTTAGCACATCACCAGGAGAAACTAGAAAAAATTTCTCAGCTTGGGGGGAAAGCTGTCTCAGTATTGGAAGCCATGAAAGGGAAGAATCACATTTCTATTACCAGGGTAATGCTGCTAATGATTCAAATATTCCTTGGTTATGCACTGAGCAGGCGAATCTTTTCCAAACAACTGTGCAGATTCAGCATGATCAGATCATGTGACCTTCATTGAAAAAGGGAATTTTGCCCTTAAATTAATGTGAGTGATGGGCCTTGTTGAATAGCTTCAACTTGGAGGAGCTGATTTGTGCCAAGCACTCAGTGCGGTGCAGGAAAGCAGCACAGAAGCTGTCCTATTGCTTCTGCCTTTCCTTGCATAGTCGTATTTGTAGTCTGGTTGTACAGAGTGGAGTTGCTACTAACAAGTGAAGTTTCAGTAGTGTCCTTGTGGTCTAAAATGGTTTTATTTTTTTGTAGTGTGTTTTACATTTTGCGGAGTTAGATCTGGTTGGAAACCATGTGTCTCCAGTCTGAAGGATCCCAGGATGGAATTTGTCTATCTGGCTGTACCTCACCTTGTAACATTGAGGTCTTCATCTGAGCTTTCCCTCAACTACCTTTGATTGTCTTTTGTAGGAAATGCACACTTTTATGCCTTAGTTCTAAAAGCTGACCTAAGAGATCAAATGAACTCATCCTTCCCAGAAGAGGGATGTTCCCATTGCAATTCCAGAGGTAGCCATATTTGCATGTGAAAACACCCAGTATCTGAGAAAATCTCTCTCAAAAGGACAAACAAAATCATTTGGCATGAAATGATGTGGTGACAAAAGATCTCAGAGAGCCTTTTTTTTTTTTGTGTAGATGTATGGCTGTGGTTCAAAGCTCTGTTGGCTGACTCCCTGGCTGATCCCTTCTGGAGTATAACTGTGCACTGCAAATAAATCTGTCACCTGAACAGATGCCAGTGACCTTTTTTATCCTGCAAACAAGTGGCCTGCTTCCTAAACATCACCGTATGAGAAAGAGATGAAGTGTTTGAGCAACCAACTGTAAGACTCTCTGTCTCTTGTCTCTGGTCAGTTTTCCACTAATTGTTGAATGATTGAGTGCACCCGGTTTCAGTGTCAAAACTTTCCTTTGCTAAATTCAGGCTGCTGATAAGCCACTCTGAAGTACATTGGAAAATTGAGATCCTTAATGTTCCTACCCAACCAAGAGAAAGGAGAAGCTGCTGGATGTAAGAGTATGAGCCTGTGCTGCCTAAGGATGTGTGATGAGTCAGATTCTGTACTGCTGCGGTGCTGTAAGAACTGCTGTTGAATGCCAAGTCTTGCCAACTGTGAAATTACTATTTCTGCTTGATAATGTTTTGTTTCAAAGCGGGATTTAGAGAAAAGGCAATAACTGAACTTTTAAAACAAATCAGACTGCTTGTCAGAACTTTTTCCTTTGGTCTTCAGCCAACAGTCACATTTTGGAAAGCTTTAGACTTGATATCATTTCAACTGTCATGCAATTTTCATTTTTTCCTCAATTCATTGGATAATTTGGTTGAATCCATTGAATTTTAAAGGAATACAGTCACTATTGTTTTGCCAAATTGGGATATACTCCTTTAAAAACATGCTTGCACATTGAAGTCTTTTATATGGTAAAAGTAACTGTTGTTTCCAATACACTTTTGAAAGGGAATTTAGGGTTTGATTACAGAGTTAGACTAGAAGCCTTGGAAACTGAAATCTTCCATTTTTTTACTAACTTGGTAGAGGAAGGAAAACTTTCCTACCTTAACAATGCCTGCATAGCTGCCTCTAGGATAGTACAGATGTCATCTGGACTTTGAGGTCTCTTTGCTGAAAGTACAAAAGGGACATTGGCTATCACAGAATTTATATTTCTGTCAGTTAGACCTGTCTAAGATCCTGACTAAGCAAGGTACTTGGGTCTGGGTGTATGTGGTGGGTTGACCCTGGCTGGATGCCAAGTGCCCACCAAAGCTGCTCTATCACTCCCCCTCTTCAGCTGGACAGGGGAGAGAAAATATAATGAAAGGTTCGTGGGTCGAGATAAGGACAGGGAGATCACTCAACAATTACTGTCATGGGCAAAACTGACTCGACTTGGGGAAACTAATTTAATTTATTACCAATCAAATCAGAGTAGGGTAATGAGAAATAAAAACTAAATCTTAAAACACCTTCCCCCAACCCCTCCCTTCTTCCTGGGCTTAACTTTACTCCTGAATTCTCTACCTCTTCCCCCCCAGTGGCACAGGGGTATGCAGAATGAGAGTTGCAGTCAGTTCATCACATGTTGTCTCTGCCACTCCTTCCTCCTCAGGGGGAGGACTTCTGACACTCTTCCTCTGCTCTAACATGGGGTCCCTCCCATGGGAGACAGTCCTCCATGAAATTCTCCAATGTGAGTCCTTCCCACAGGCTACAGTCCTCCACAAACTGCTCCAGCATGGGTCCCTTCCATGAGGTGCAGTCGTTCAGGAACAGACTGCTCCAGCGTGGGTCCCCCACGGGGCCACAGGGCCTGCCAGAAGCCTGCTCCAGCGTGGGCTTCCCACAGGGTCACAGCCTCCTTTGGGCACCAACCTGCTCCAGTGTGTGGTCCTCCACAGGCTGCAGGTGGATATGTGCTCCACCGTTAACCTCCATGGGCTGCAGGGGGACAGGCTGCCTCATCAAGGTCTTCACCACGGGTGGCAGGGGAATGTCTGCTCTGGTGCATGGAGCACCTCCTCCTCCTCCTTCTTCACTGACCTTGGTGTCTGCAGAGTTGTTTTTCTCATATACTCTCACTCCTCTCTCTGGCTGCAATTGCGCTGTCCCCCCTCCTCCCCCGTCCCCTTCTTAAATATGTTATCACAGAGGCGCTAACACCATCGCTGATTGGCTCGGCCTTGGCCAGCGGCAGGTCCATCTTGGAGCCAGCTGGCATTGGCTCTATTGGACATAGGGGAAGCTTCTAGCAGCTTCTCACAGAAGCCACCCCTGTAGCCCCCCCTGCTACCAAAACCTTGCCATGCAAACCCAATACAGTGTAGTATCCAGTGTCTGAGCAGTATCACTGAGTTTAACAAGCCCGCTCAAATGCCTAAGTACTTTGGCTGAGGTGGAGTCCAAGGACATCAATTAATTTTTGTAGTATTCTATGCAAATAGCTTTCTGATATGTGCATTTGTCCAGTGGTTTCTGAAGGTCAGAAGTCCAGTAAAGAATTGGATGTGTAAGAATCTGCTTTCTATTTTTAATTGTCAGAATCAGTCAGTTTCTCTGCTATTCTTTTCCAGAGGGAATAGTGATGTTAACTCCACCTGTGGTTTTTGAAATAGGCAACCAGGGTGTACATCTAAGGTGAAGTGAAACTAAATTTCCAAGAATCATTTTGAAGTACTAATAGTGTCAGTGTTTTCTTAATAACCAGCAGGCTATGATGCACAGTTACCAAACTCCAAACTAAATAAATAATATTGGTTTGAATAATCTGTCCTGTACTTATGAGAACTGATAACATTAATGCTGATGTTTAAATATCTGTTTTCACCATGTTTGCTTTGTATAGACTTACTCAGTGATTCATAAACTCTGAGCTATCTGTGGATTAGCTAGGCATCAGATCTGCCTCATGAAAAGTTTAGTCATTCCTCCTGCCACCTCTCCCACCTCCTTTTCTGCCATGAAATATTTTTATACATATTATCATCCTGCCCCTGAGTAAGGTGGTGTAATGTAGTTAGACCTCTGTTGTCAAGAAGTCAAACAGTCCAGCTCTAACAAATAGGACCGAAATCACCAGATTCACTGGGATAAAGATGGCCGAAAACCCAAGCCAAATCTGACTGACAGACGGGTTACTTGAAGATTATGAAGTGACAACTTAATGAGGCTTTTGGAAGTCCATCAAGTCTTAGCGAGCAAGGACATGGGTGAGGCATTTCTGAAGTAAATTTCATCTTAAATGTTGTTCTCATTCTCCTGCCAGAGCAAAAACGTATCATGCAGCTTCTTGGCTGACAGGTTTGGAAAGAGATATGGACAGGGAGCTGCTTCAGAAATGGTTTTCCTGCAGGGGAATGGCCTCATGCTGTGTCACCTGCAACCTTTAGACCAGAGGGTGCCGGATTCCAGAGCGCCGAGCGGGGCAGGGCGGAGGGCGGTGGCTTCAGCACCACGGCCAGCGCCAGCCCCCCCCGCCCCCGGGCGGGGGGCCAGCTTTCAGCACCACGGCCAGCGGCAGCGGCAGCGGCAGCGGCAGCGGGCGGGCGGGCGGACCCACCGCGCTGCGCCCGGCGCAGCCGGCAGGACGTGGCGTGACGTGACGTGGCAGGGCACGACGGGACGACGACTGTTTACCGTTTGTCCGCTGAAAAGATGACTGCTCAGACCGGTGAACTGCTAGTGCTGACTTGACTGTAAAGAAAAGTCTTTCTGTGCCTGGGAGGAGGTGGCTGGGACGAGCCTTGGAGAGAGCACAGAACTGGCAGAGCACGCTGGAGAGCGGGCGCTATCTGATGGAGCCTGTGCTATGGGAAAGAGACAGGCCTGGGATATGGCCAGACCAGAGGAGATGGAGCTGAAAATGGTGCAGCCTGGGAGAGTGCAGCAGCAAGGCTTGGGGTACCTGACCTCAGAATCCAGAAGGAAACCACTACTACCTGACAAAGGGTCTTCTTCACCCCCTTCTGGTGCAGATCCCACTCCATTAGAATAATTCATAGCAGAAGTACCGCGTTACCTAAATTTCCAGAGATTTGTGCAGTGCAGCTAACCGCTTTGACCCTGCTGATGATCACTGCGTGGCTGCCAGCAGATTTCTGCAGAGAGGGGTTTGCATTTCACTTTTTTAAATGTATGGGAAATCACACACATAGACTCTGTGGAAAGAACATTAACTTAGCAAAGATTAGTAGTGAGCAGTTGCCATAGGCCACAATATGTCTTTCTTCATAAGCTTAATTTCTGCTACTGTTCCCGCACATTATCTTTCCTCAGGATCTCTGCTCATACAATATGTAGCATGGAGCTGTCCTGGCGATGAGTCAGGTATGTTAAGGAAGTGGTTGTCTGTAGGACTTGTCAAAGTCAAAAAAAGCATAGCAATTGAGGCAAGCAACTGCAAGAAGAGACGGGGCACTCCTGATGTGAAACTGTTGATGTACTGTCACGGAGAACTGGCTTTTCAGTATCTGCCAAAGAGCTCCTCTACACTGACGGGAAAATTGCTTAAACCAGTATTTTCACATTTGGCCACTACTTGGACAGTCTGCATTTTCTCATCCCACATTTGAGGTGATTATGATTCCTGATTTCCAGAGGTTTTGGCACAAGCAGCACCACCTGAGCTCACTGGAACTTGTCCATAAAAAGAGGATTCTGGGAAGACGTCAGGTGCTACGTAACTGTAGGGATTATGAAAAATCAGCTCCCGTCAAACTCAAATAGACTTCCAGTTTACAACTTCCAATTTCCATTTTAAAACTCCCTGTGCTTAAATCTCTTCCGTTTCATATTCTCGAAGTGTTGGGAAATACAAATTTCTTCATATTTGCAAAGTTCTTACACTCAGTAGAAGACCATGCAATATACATTCATAGACCTTATAGCAAGCTTAAGTGCTGTGGAATGCAGAGGCAAGAATGAAAACCCAGGCTAGAATAACTAAGAAAGCAGATAATGGCATAAATGGTATTTCACCTTTTGGCCACCTGTTGCAATACAGCCAAAGCCAGCAGTGACTGAAAGTCATTACTGTTTGACAGCTGCTCCATGAGCTTTGTAAAATGACTGTGTAATTGTTCTCAGCCTTCTTTCTTGTGGACAGGTGTCCATACCATGATTAGCACTAATTGGCAATGTTGTTGGCAGTCACAGAAGGAAAACTAATGAAAGAATGAGTGTGGAGGGGGAATGATTTTCTCAGCCCCCAAAGCAATATGCTTGTCTATGTGCCTGCCTGTTCTGGGAACAGAATGTCAGCTCTGTGCCCCTCCAAACGTACTGTTTATGAGAAGTCAAGTTCTTTTAAGAGAGAGAAACACTGATTAGTTTAAAATGGAATTGAGGCTGACAATGGAAGAAAGACCTGGTTTAGAAAATTTTAAACTTGTGCCTGGATCAATGTTTGTTTGATTTAAACTTGGTTAGAAAGTGATTTTTGATTTCAGAAAGGGGGCAAATGTGGAGGAAGAGCTTTAAAAAGACAGCATCCCAAGGAGAACTGAGGGGTCCCTTTTCACAAAAGAATAACACCTAGTTAGGATATCATCTGTCTCTGTCTCTTGAATGCTATCATCACAGTCTTCATGATGTGATCAAGTGTGTGTCTGTCTCACAGCCAAGACACTTCTGTCCACTGTCTGGATGTGACTTTATATCGACTTATCTGTTGGAATTAAACAGAACTGTTGGTAGACACAAGACCAGAGTTTGCTTCATGCCTGCCAGATGAACACTCAGACACCTTTAACATGATTAGGGAAGACCATATGTAGCAGATGCAATAAATTCTCTGTTCATTTGAATCAGCAAATCTCTGATTCTCTCACTATGTGACACAATATCTGAATTTTGGTGAACGTGAATGATGTGTGAATGGTCTCATCAGTAGGAAAGGGTCATGGTGACCAGTGCATAATGACCTATTCAGGGAGTTACATCCCTCCCTCTGAACAAAAATCTGGATTCTGATGTCATCTTCTATCCTAGTCGTTATTCCTTCCCCAGACACCTTAAAATTGTTACCTGTTCTCTTAAGTTTGAGCTGCTAAGTCAAGACTGCATCATACCTACCAGTTCTGCAAATGTACAAGCAATCACCTTTGCCGTAAATGTTTATACTGTGCTTTTCCTGAGGTAGAGGCTGATAGGTGCAAGTTGTCAGCTGTTAGGTACGGAGCCAAACATACCATAAGCTTGTCCAGGTTTGTACATGATTCTGCAGTACAAATGGAAAAAAAAAAGCCTACTAGTGATCAGACAGGGGCAGCTGGCACTGAGGGGGGGTACAGTAATGTATAGTTCTTAGCTCTCAGAGCAGGCCAAAGTGAAGCATGTGTCTTAGAAGCATGTGGGAAAAGTAAAAAGAAAAGATATGAGGATTGTGTGTGAGGAAAAAGAGAAGATAATTCCTAGCAAGTGAAGGTGGGTGGCTGAAGGAGAACTAAGTAGGTGTGGGAGCATGTGACACAGTTGTGCTACCATGTAGGAAAAAGAGAGGGAACACGCATTGATTCTTGTATATCATTGCGTTCTCCTCAATGACTTATCAGCATGGAGCCAACTGCATCTTGTATAATGGATATACTTTCTGTAGGATCAATACAGACTCATCACACAGCTGGCAGTATTGAACATCTTTTCTGTCTCAGCCTACAGCATTTATTCTCTCTCTTGTTGCTTATCCCACCTTATGTGTTCTGATGACATGGCATTAATAGGTTTTGTTGGGTAATGTTAAAAAAAGCTCGTCTCCACACACACATAGGAGTACAGAGGAACAATGGGAATGGGGAGGCTGAATAATACCCTTCTCTAACCCCTCCCCGGGCTGTCATGGGAGGGTGACCAGCCCCATGGTCTGAGGGTGACACCCATCACAATGACTCAGTGGAAAGTGTCTCTGGAGCACCTTTTGGACAGCAGGGATAGCCTATAGAGATAAGAAACTTACTATGGGAAGCCAGGAAGAGTATTTTGGGACTGCACAAGATTTTTATGGGATGTTTCAGGAAGGAACCAAAGGTGGGGAAAGGAATGGATCTAGGTGGTTTGGGGAGGAAAAAAATTGGGAAAATAGAGGGTAAGGGGCTGGTTCCATGTAAAAGGTTACTGGTCAGTATGCTGTCTGGCCATGCCTGGCTCCTGGTCAGGGCCGTCTGTCCTATCTTCTCACCAAACTCAATTTCTAACTATTTTCCTGGGTGAGGGACTCTTATTCTGCATGCATGTGTGTGTTGTAGGTCTGCTCCAGGAACTGGAGTAGGACCGCAGGCCATAAGGTGTCAGCACATGGGGCATGTGAGGGTGCATCTGTCAGTGTACGATCGCTAGCGAATATCAAGTCAGTCTAGCTGATGAGATGGATAAGTGGCCTGGGAGCCAGGTATTGAAGCAGCCATAAGTCTGGGCTAGATACCAGAGAGACTAGAGGCGCTGAGAGTTGACTACTGGAAGGATCAAAGGTTCCAAGACAAATACTAGGGACACCGTGCAGTCTGAGCATGGCCTGAGAGACCTGTTTGGGGGTGTGTGTGGCCAGCTACTGTGGGGCTGATGCTGTGTCTGCATGTGAATGTGTGTATGTACCTGTCTGTGAAGCGAGGGGTCTGTACCAGCAGCCAGAGTGGGGATTGCACACCTCATGTCGGCAGCTGGAGAGACCTGTGATCCAACATCCAGGTACTGGATAAACTGAGTGTGTAAGACCAGCTATTGGAGGGATCCATATATATATATCTCCATACATATGGATATATTTCCCATTAATGGGCCTTCATCCTGATCAGCCAGAGATGACATTGGTGCTGTTTGAGTCTGCGTGAATGCTGAGTATTTCTGTCTATATTGTTCTGTGTGGCTTGCTGGGTGTATACATATATATGTGCTGTATACATGTGTAAATATACTGTATTCCCAGTGTGCATGTACCTACTGGGAATACATGGTCATGCTGCTTGCTGGCTGGGTCTGGGAGCATGGAGCTGCAGCAGCCTTGCCTCTATTGGGCTACTGGGTTCGGCAGCCCCTAACAGGTTTTATTAAAGTAATACTTAGTATATATAATTCTCATGAATGCAGAAAGAATCCTGGCAAAGTCTATATTTGGGTATTCTCAAACTTTGGGAGACTTTGGATATTTTCCCAAACATGATCTTGTCTCTTGAGAATGAGGAAAATAACCCATGGGAGATAAAGGTCCTAAAACAAAGGAAGGAAGGAGAAATAGGAAACATTATATTTGGGCTGGTCTTCCCTGTGGTATATCTATTCTTATTTTCTAGAGAAATCTAGTCTTTTTATATTTCTATTTCTCTTTAATAAGTAAAACAACCACAGAAAAGAAAAATGTAAGTGATGTACTTGATGATTCCCTTGCTTCCCTTGTTAAAGTGCCTATAGGTGTTAGTCTGTTAGGATAATTGTAGCATTTTATCATGTTGGCAGATCCTTTGTAATAATTTTTGTTCCCGTTAAGCAACAATAGATGCAAGGAAATCTTGGCTCAGGACACCTGTTGGCAGCTTCACAGCTGCTGCTGAATTGGAATTGCAGCGGTCGTTGTCACTCCAGACAGGACGTCACCTGAGAGAGAGCTGGCATTTTAAGGGCTGCTGCCTGCTCGTAAAAGCCTTGGCCAGTCTGAGAGGCCTGGCTCTTAGAGCACTGCCTCATCCTTCTAGTACAGCTCTCCTTTTACCTGCTGCAGTTACAGGCAGCAGGTGATTTATAGGACCGTGAGAACACAAAAAACAGAGACATAGGATCATGGATCTCCAATTCCATTTCTGTGATAAAAGTAAAGGGTTAGGGCGAATGCTTTTCAAACCTAAGAAACTTACCTTCTGCTTTTATTTATAGTCATTTATAATGCCAGATATTTTATGTGTTTTAAGGTCAATGACAATATACCCATTAATTAATGTATTTACCTGATGACTATGGCAGTAACAATATTTTAAGAAAAAGGAAGAAATCTTCAAGTAAATCCCCACTGTATGGTGTTCATATGTTGTTGCCACTGCTGCTTCTTTGCATATTGTTTTCTGTCCCAGAGAGGTAAAACTTCAAATTGAATCACTGCAGGGTCACAGTCCTCACATCATTTGGAAATGTATGCTGTGAATGAGATTAGGTTTTAATAACAACACAGACTAGTTAAAATGTCATGAATTAATTACACAGGAAACACTGGAGAAGCTTTGAACCTGGGGGCAAAGCAGTAACCAAAAGGAAGTAAAACTCCTCCCAAATGCTACATATCTTCATACTCAAAACTGTGTTACTGTAATTATGGGGCAATGATAATTGTTTTTTTGATATGAAATCGTAACAATAAACATTCTGTGCTGCTAAAGTACAATCTTTCTTGTAGCTGTCCCCACGCTGTATGCCTAGAAGCCAAGACTCTACATTCTTTTGCAGGGGGCTCAGCTGTATGAATGTCTCTTAACTGGACATATGTTTTTTGTCTTAGAAGGTTATGGCTTCTGATAAGACAGAACTCCTGTGTCAAAACTTGAAGGATAAAACTGAGCATCTGTAAATGTAGGAGGAGAAATAATAATACTGAAAAGGATTTCTTAAAAACAAAAATAAAGGTAGCCAGCAGGAAAGTCAGGCTAAAGTTGAGGAAGAACTGTATACAGCTCCCCCTCACCACCCTGTCCACCCACAGGCTGGCACTCTATGCACTGGAAGTTACCCAGATGCCCTCAACTCTGATGCTGTTTGACTTACACTTTTTTGTATCAAGCATTGTTGGTATGGCACAGGGGCAATACACTTTAAGGTTACATACATTTTAAATCTCACAATTTCAGCACTCGACATTTAAACTCTGTTCAGCTTGATGCATTGATTCCCAAAAGCTTTTGAATAATTCAAGAAAGTCAGCTGTCAGTAAGTATATAATTTGGAGAATTGCCTTTGTACTTTTTAAAATCCTGGAGCATGTGCCAGCAACTGACTGAAGCTCAATTTTAACAGTTATGTACTAGAGCTCAACTTGTACCGAGTTGTATTTATATGAATAGACTCTATGGGTTTAGACTTCTCCCTTCAGCTTTGTACATAGACTCCGATATTACATTGGAGAACAGTTTCATGTTGTGGTATTGAACTGAGAGTTGATAGGTGTGATAATTTCCATCAAGCTTTTCAATATGTCATGATACTTGAATGTCAATGATGCATTTCTATAAAGCTGTGAGTGTTGCCAGTCTAATTTCACGTTATCGCAAGACACTAGAGCCACTTGAATTCAATCATGGAGTAAAAGAATAAGAAACTCTCTAAAAGAGGGAGAGAGTGAAAAACTTTCTTGCGGAACCAAGATATCCTAGGTCGCACACAGCTGAAAAATGGAGTTTGGATGTAGAAACTAAAAGCATATATATAATAGTTTATGTTTTGTTTATAAGCTAAGCTGTATAAACTAAAACATATGGCTCATAGGCACATGACAAGATTAAGCTGAAGCCTAATGCATATAAAATGAGTTCATATAAAATAAGTCTGATGAAGTTCAGGCATTCAGCACACTAAGTAACTCCTGAACAACACTATGAACCTTATGGTCTCCTTGCTACTGAGGAGACGTTATAGCGCATTGGCTTTTTTTATAGTATGACAGTGCTGCTCAGGAACCAAACCAACCCCAGCACTCTACAAGGATGTGATATGGAGACCTGCAGAGCCAACATCATTATATTTGCATGGAATCATGTGCATGGCTAAGATTTTGCCATGTGTGAGATGGAGTACATGATCTGGATCCTGGGGTTTACTTAAGAATGAACAAGATCAGAGCCTTTACCCCACCTGATTTTCTCACACACTCACTCACTTCTACCCACAGCGCTGTGTTCACCTGGCAGGGAGGTTGCTGCTGGTCCAGGAAGGTTGGGCAGAAAGTTGTATTGGTTTGTGCTGGGATGCTGCTCACAGTTACTGGTCTCAGGTGTCTCTGCCAAAGGTACCTGGGCAACCCCAGCATTCATTTCCCTGCACCTCTCTGGTCTCCAGGATCACTCCCCGAGTCTTTCCTCCACTCAGGATCTTCTTCACCTTCTTTCTGGAGCTCCTTCTTCTCTCTGAAACCATGTTTTCTTTTCATTAACCCTACTTTTTTTTTTAGCACCTTTTTTTCCCGGAAAACCAAGCCCCTGTTTTCCCCCAATCTAAAGTCTACATGTAGAAGCACAGTGTGTGATCACCCTTTTAACTGGTAGATCTGCCTCATGTCTCTTTTATTAGTGGGAGGATTTAGGACATGCCACTTCCATTTAGTGCAGGTGTTATCAGGGTTTATGATCAGTCCCTACTGGTTGCAGCAAGCACTTAGCAGGCTTCTGCTTGACAATTCAAAAGTTCAATTTCAGGCATTCATCTCCCCTTGCAACACATGCACCCAATCTGCTGCCTGTTAGTGTTCACAATTTAAGCTAATTCTTTGCCTATGCCATTTTTGCATTTCTGTAATAGAATTAAGAATGCTTCAGTCCTTGCCAAGGCCAACAAATAAACTTGAATTTTTTAATCAAAAGCGTGTTTGGGATATGAAATCAGAGGAAAAGACATGGAAGTGCTACCCCACCCCCCACCCCCCCCCGTTTACATTCATATTGCTTAAGATTTTTTCCTTTTATGGTTTTAAAAGATTTTAAATACTTGAAGACTAGCTCTAGAAAGTGAAGGCAAGTGGATTTTCATCAGGATGAGAAAAGGTGTTGAAAGAAGGCTCATCAAGAAAAGCTATTGCTGTGGAATGACTATGATCTCCCTCTAAGACCTGATGTTTGAGCACACTGGGTGAACTGATCACCTAAAGATCAGGACTGTTGTAGGAGAAAAAAGGGTGGAAAGAACTGGAGTTAGGGTCTTGATGATTTTACTCCCCCCTAGTAAGAATATATATTTTAAAACTTGAGTAATTAAAGTGTGACCCCATTCAATTTGGTCCTGACAAGGCACAATTCCTTTTATTTCTCCTGGTGGCTGTTATTAAATTGCATTTATTTCAGCTGTGGTTAATTAATTAAGAATCAATCAAAATAGCAATAAAAATAGTTCTGCTTGTTTGTTTGGTGTAAACCCTCAGTTTTCCCAGGCATCAGTGGGATCCAGGGGTACCCAGACCACCTTTAAAGTTAAGGTCTTACAAAGAGCCTTCAGAAGGTCCTGCAGGTAGCAGAGGAGCCTGGTTTCTCAGGGTGGTTACTATCCTAGAGTGGCGCTTCACAAAACTTGTGACAGGGTCCTTTCCTTTAAAAGTGTGCATCTTAAAGGGATGTGGCAGCTATCTCGGATGACCAAGCTGGCTGGTGCACCAGTTTACATCCTTGCTGAGGATAAAAGGGTTCACCTAGACAAACTGCATGGTGGCAGGAGCGTGAATTTGTGCCTAAGCCCAGTACATGCGCCAGGTTCAGTGTCATTGTCCCTGTGCAACTTCAGTATCTGTTACAGAAGGACCCATGTTCTTTGCTTCTGAACCCATTTTTGTCCTCTACCAGTGGGACACACTGCCAGGGGTAGTGTTGGTTTGTGGTATCTGTCATATTTTGGGGTTAACCCTGTGGTGGGAGAGTGGACCTAGTGCAGTCCCTTGATGTAGGGATACCAGCTATCTCTGTGACTAACTTCACATAGTTTCCTGCCCAAACTCACTAATACCCTACAGTAATATTACTCACCAATTAATTAACTGTAGTTAAGTGGCCAGCAGCCAGTTTTGCCAATATAGATTTCACAGAGAGTTTAATTTTATTGTTCTGAAAATTGTGTAATAGGCTTAATTTTCTGGTTAGATAGTTCAAGTAAATGTAGCACTTGATTTTAGAATGAAGCATTCTGGTAATGCTCTGTTATGTGACACAGTTGACTACGATATCAGTTTGCAAGAAATGAAAACCATTCTTTCATAAAGGCACAGCAGTTTGAGTCACTGGCTGTTGCAGATATTCAAATGAAAAGCCAAGTCCTTTCCTTTTCTGGGCTAAAGTAACAGCTGTACAAACTTGAAGGTCACGTGTTCAAAAGAAACAGTGAAAAGTTACTTACCTGTTTAGAAATAGGCTTCTAAGTATTTAGTGATATAATTGACAAATGCTGTATTATTACCTAGTTCAGCTGTGGGCTTTGACAGGATCTACAAAATAGGGCACTTGACCCTTATCTTCCATGTGGCTCCAGACTGGTAGATGTTATCTGAATGCATGACCTAGGATCAGACTTTCCAAAAAACTCAGTGGGAGGGCACAGGAAGGCCATGCCATTTCTTTCCCTTGAAGTTAGATGATATGGAGGGGAAGTGAAGAGGAAGAGAGAAGCAGGATACATGATATACTGGTTTTGTTACTTGCTTAAAAGGCAGGAAAAGGATTGCAGCGCTTGCTGGAAATACACAGAGTGTCTAATACATTTAATCTTTGTATACATTTATATAGAAATATAAATGTAGATTTATTTGGATCTGGGCTGTATTTTTTTCCTTTGGAAATGGGATGTATGGCTTTTAATCCTTTAAAATGTGTGGATTAATATATCTATAGTCATTACAGATATGACTAGCAGTAATTTCTCTTTTCGATTACACATTCAAAGAAGTAGAAAACAATTCATTTAGCAAGACGACGTTTCTCTCCTTTGCAATCCACCATATGAAGCAAGAAACCAAAGAGGCATGAGGTGCCAACGGTCTGCTTATTTTTCTTTTTATCTGAATCCAGACAAATCTCTTGTCTTGCTGAACTTTGCTAATATGGGGAGAGGAAGAATAGCATGCGTAAGGGGTAGATGAATGTGGTGTTGTCAGTTTTGGAGGGTTGGCCTGAATTGTACTCCCCCAGTCATACGTCTCTTCCTATTCTTGTCAGCAAAAGAACTCTGTGCCCATGACTTTTATCCCCTTCCAGGGTCAGTTCTCACATGTTCCTTAAGTTATTTTCCACTTCTTTGGTCAAGTGTCCAGATTTGCTCCAGAAACTGGATGATGGCTGTCTTTCTTTGAGGCAAGTACATTTAAAAAGAAAAATGCAAAATTTACTTGACTCTCTGTTTTCAGATTTTCTGCTGGGTACAAGAGTCTTGGTGAGGTAGGGCTCATTATTGTGGGTGAGATGGGAAAGTTAATGCTAAAGCTGTAAGGTTGTTTGTGTTTGTTTTATTTTATTTTTTTTTTTAACTGTAAAGTTTGCCAGTTCTCTGCTCTTTGAACCATGAGAATTACCTCAACATTTTTTGCTTGGGTAGTAAATTATTGTCCCCCTCACCTCCTTCCACCCCACTATTGTTTTTCCATCTCCACTTCTTATTCCTACCACTCCCTTCCTACTTCTCTTTCCCTCATTGCTCCACTCTAACTTCCTTCATAAACATTTTCTTTTTTCTTTCTCCCATTCAGCTTTTCATGCTTTTATCCATGCCATCCATGCCACTTCTTAAGCCTCTCACGCTTAATGTGATTACCTGGCCTACAGTACCACCTCCCCTAGATGTGCACTCTTCCTGCAAACCAACTATGTAGCCATTGCTTAAGAGGTAATGAATAAACAATGATAATTAGCAGTCTATAAAAATCTTTGAAACAGTAATTTTTTGGCCCTGATTATGGGCTGAGGTGTTGGTTTGAGCCAAAATGTATTTTATTTAACTCTAAAACTGTTGTCTTACCCAATCACAGCCATTTTTCTTCGGTTTTGAACAAATGCCTGTGGGGTAGGAGTGGGAGTATGTTTTGTATGGTCGCGTGCAGGGAGGTAAATGGCAGCAAACACCTTTGGGCTTCTCTAGCTCAAACTCATTACTGTGTAGTGTACAGGAAGAAGAAGGCATCTACTAAATCATAATTAAGACCAAACAAACCCTTCAGAACATTTTCTGATCAATAAGGCTTTCTTAAAATATGGCGGTACCTGGGAACATTGGATTTCACAGCCCTTTCATTCAGGGCTCGTATCAGGCAGACCTCATAAAAAGGCTTGACTAGGATGTAGCTTTGATATTGCAGTATGCCATATTAAGTAACTTTTAGAGCTTCTTTTATTGCTTCTTTAAGTTGTGAGAGTATTTCATTAGAAGTAGGTTTCCAGGTTTCTCTGCTTTTATCTTGCCACCTACAGTATTCAGTGAAGTCTAACTTGGGAAAGAATTGTTCTTGGCTTTATTCTCTAAGTGATCCAGTCCTAACAATGAGTCCATGATCATCAATTTAATTTATGTTTTGTCATAAACTGTTACCTACTTGACTTGTCTGTGTAACATGCAGCCTCACTCAAAAGAGCTGTTGGATATGTTTTCAATTGCTTTGTGTGAGTCATTGTTCTAGAGGGAGCTTTTATTATAGATTGAATATCTGGGATGATAAATTTACACATATAAGAACAGATACATGCTGTAATAGAATTATACATGTTTCCTATGTGTGCATATATTCACACACAAATATACGTTTGCATTAATATGCATAGAGACTCACAGGGGCTTGGAGATAGGAGGATGAGAAAGAAATGTTGTGATGCTACCAAGAGGAAGCACAGTATCTTTGGTCATGGTTATTACTTATTATTTATTCCTCTTGCTGCATATGACAAGGTTGTTCACACAGTCCCTATCCTTCTCGCATAGTCACTTAGGTTGCTTGTCTTTTCCAATGTTAAACCAGCAACTTCAAAAGCAACATGATGTGAGAGAGGAGGAGAAAAGGCTGATTCCGAACATGCTGAAAAGTCAAAAAAAGCCCACCTGAAATGAGAAACTGAATACCTAGCACCAGAAGAGACTATCTTTAGCCTTCTGCAAGTACATTAACTGCTAAGCAGGAAATAACCCATCTAAAAGGTCACGGTACAGGGTGAGCAGTTTATAAACAGGTGAGACTGAACCACAGTAATTAGAAAACGAGACCAGATCTAACTGGAAACCTTCATGCTAGAGCCATAGAAGTTAGGGGTGAGGGTGGGGTTTGTTTGTTTGTCTGTTTCTAGCAGCTGCTTTATGTTGCTGAGGGCAGGCGGGACAAGTTGCTCAAGCATAAGGCCCAGGTGCATCTCACCTCACCTTGCCATCTGCAGCATGGACAGACATATTTGAGTCAGTCACACTGAGCTCCACCTGCATATTGAAGACATTTTTGAAGTTAAGTTCATCTGCTCAGTTTAGGTCTCTGCTTTAAGGTGAGTGGTGCTCTGGTTGTGACCCCTCCTCTCCACTCCCTGCAGTGAGCACCTTGCTCCTGCGGCTGCCTCCAGCACACGCTGAAGATGTCTACACCGGATCAAATGGCTCTCAGCTGAGCTTTGGGAGTTGGCTGTGCTTACTTTTGCCCTCAGTAAGCTTGAAGTAGGCTATATTGCCTGCAGCCCCGGTGAAAGAATTGAATTAGTGTAATTTACCTTGCATTTGCAGTAGGCTACGCCTGCACGCATGGCTGGTCGCTGCTGTTCCACCGAGGCAAGCTGTCATGTGTGTCCCCAGCACTGATGCAGTTACCCTGACAGGAAAAGTGCTTCCGTTAGTATTTTTTTCTGCTATGTGAGTCAATATCAGCTGGAGTGGCAAAGTGGTTTAGCTTTTTTGCTGTTATAAGCTAAGTCTATGCTGGGAGCTATGTAGTTATTGTAGTTATGCTTGCATGCAGGCTCTGATATGGGGCCCGTGAAAGCATCACTGCAGGGATCTGCTGGGGGGATCCCAGGGGAGTAAAGTAACATCAGCCATCCAATGGGTGAGGGATGAGGGGAGGAGTCCTTCAGAGAGTGAATCAAAACACGTATTGCAAGCTTGCTCCCCAGTGTTAACTCCACAGGAAACATAATGTTGGATGTCTGAAGCTCGACCCTGGCAACCACATCCACCTGACAGCAAGTGTAACTGATAAACACACTCAAGTACACTAAATTGTCATTATTTGATTTAAAACATAAAATGCAATAAAGAAATTAATTACTTTACAAGTTTGTTTCTGATTGCTATGTTTTGCTAGGTTGAGTCCTTTGCAAAAACCTTTGGTTTCATTTTCAGGTTCATCTTTTTCACCTCATCTGCTTGGGAAACTGTAACATCAAAACTGAACAAGGACAAACTTCATTTTAAAAAGCAAGCTGTCTTTCACATCTACTGTCAGTGACAACAGCCAGCTTTTGATGTGTGATTCTGATAGTGAACCAAAAGAGAAAGTCTGGCAGTGGTGCCCTGTTTGGGAATTTTGGAAGGAGGTTTTGGAGATTATTTTGGGTTTTCTGAACTATTTGAATTATTTGCTGGCAGCCACAGGTGAGTGGCATTGTACAGTATGTTAAAATCAAGCTTTGATAGCTGAAAATAGCTCCTTTGGTATGGAGCTTGTCTTCCTTGACTCTCACATAAGCTGCATATTTGTCATAGCTGAGTGATAAATGGTGAGATCCTGGTGGTTTATATGCAGTGAAATGACAAGGTCAGTTTTAATTAAGCTGAGATCAAGCCCAGTCTGTATTGCACACTTCTGATTAGGTTACTTCAGATTAACATAAGTTTTTGGAGACTTCACTGAAGTCAGTGGTGTTAAACACCAGCTGTGCTGGCAGATAAGCGTGGGATATAAGGAGATAGAATTCACATTGAAATTAGCACTTGGCACAATATAATTCTCTGATTGCAAACTATGTGAAGTTGCCTGTGCTAATTGGTTGATTTTATTTGAAGCAGATGTTGTTAGCTTTCCCACTAATGATCTGGAGAGAAAATTTTTTTGAAAGACATGCCATGTTAGGTTCTCTGCAGTATAATAAGCTAATTACAGCTTTAAGTACTTGCAGTAATTAGCACAATGTGTATAAAGTGGTCCTGATCTTTTCACCCTGCTGCATTATTGTTAGGGCATCTTAAAAAACAAAAGAGAACTAGCTGGATTTAGTTTCTCCAATCTAGCTTCTTGTTTTCCCAGACTTTTATATTAAGGAGATAATGAACTAGACTTTTATCTTTATTTTTAAACACACCAAAAAGATTTAAACCTTTCTCCTTCTGTTTTTCTCTAGGTCCCTTCTCTAAATCAAATCTGTTTAGTCTTATCTTTGTCCATTGAGGTAAAGTCTTCCAGCATCTTAAGAATCCCATTAGTAGATAGTTCTGTACAGCAACGGAGTATTTGTTCTCTATTAATTCACTTGATCACTTGCCCACGTATTACCAAGATCAAAGGTATAGAAAGATCTGACTTACAGAAAGAAAACAAACAAACCCACCCTGAAAGCTTCCTTCTTTCTAGAGCAATTGTGCTCCTTGTGGTTTGTACCAATGGTGATTAAGAACTGCTGGCAGTTTGCAATGTAGTCACAGGAGGAACCATCAAGTGATCCTGCCTGTAGAAAAAAGGAAAATCAAAACGAGTTATATGAAAATGGTGAATCAGAAGTTATCCTTGTAATACCTTTTGGAACGCGGTATGACTGCTACAGATGGTGGGTACACTGCAGAAATGGCTGTTCTGAGAAAACAGTTTAACAAATACTTCGGTGTACCTAGTGGTCTCCTGGTGTGGTTTGGTGAAACTTGTTCTTCAGAAACCTTCAGCTGATATTTACATCAAAGGTGTTTTTCACTTTTCTGTGGAAGTCACTAGAAGCCAGATCTAACCATTTGCACAGATATGGTCACATTTTCCGATTCCCTTATTTTGTGGGCTGAGGAATGGCATGATGAACTCTCTTGGACAAGTTATGCCATTTCAAGAATGCCGCCAGGGCCCCAGGCACTCGTGTGACACACATAGGCTGGTAACCAGATGCTGGTGCCATACGGCATCACCTTGCTGCTACCCGAGAGAAGGGTCAGGGGACTGTCCCTCTGAGTTTGTGACCTGGGAAACTGATTTATTGCCTGGAACTGCAAGGGCAGCTATTTCCAGACAGCAGGCGCCTTGGACAGGCATTTTGTGGTGGACCGCAGACTGAAGCCTGTTTGCCTTCAGCCAGGTTGAGCTGTGCTGTTTGCAGCCAGTGGGCTGTCCCCAGCGCATGGAGGGCGGCACAGCGCGAAAGAGAGTGACAAAGTACAAGGCCCACAAAGTCTTTTGGGCTGGCAGAGGCATGTGCAAGGGCATCCACAACACTTGTGGAGGTAGAGCAGGAGGGAGCTGGTGAAGACCCCGAGCAGCCAGCAGTTTGACCGGACTCCTGCTGTCGGAAAAGATCCTCTCTGATGAAGTGCATCAGGCCCAAGTGTTTCTTCTTTAGGGCCTTTCAACTGCAAGTCATATCTGTGAGCTGTGTTTCCCCTTGGTGCATATCAGAAAACAGGATAGTTTCAACCCATCACGTTTTCTCTTTTTTTCTCTTCCTTTCCTATACTGGTTTTCAAAAGAAATGTCTTTCGCATGTTAGGGCATAGGTTGACTGTCCTTGTGTACCTCTCTATAAAGTGCATGTAAGGAAGGCGTTCAAAATCAAATCTTGGATTTAGCATGATATACTTCACTGAGGTATTTTTCTGGGTTAGCAAAAGGGACACAAGATTTAAATTATTTACTTACTTTAATCAAATTTTCTCCTTTTAAATAAGCTGATAAGTCTACATCTTGAGAATGGGGGTAGGAAAAGGAAATATTTTGTCACCATGACAGTGGTGAGCTTTAAGGAAAACTTTTGAGTTAGCACTGTCATCACTCAAAATAAACCACAATTTGATCTCTGTAACTCCTTAAGACCAAATTAATTACTTTTATTGCCTTGGGCAAAATCTTTTAGTTGTGGGTTTAAGCTAAAGCAAACATGCTACTTCACTTCAGTCTGAGGAATTGGTAAGTAAAGATCCTTTGTTATTTTAATCTCATGATTCAATCTCCTGCTGCATTAATTTGGTGATTTGACTAATTGGTGGTTTAACCTATTATTAATGTTCCGCCATTAATTTCCTGATGCAATTTTAATGACATCTTGATGTCACTATTGAATTAAAGTCTGTTTAGTTTTAAAAAAAAAAAGGAGAGCAGTAGTTTTAGATGTGGTTATCTATTTGATGAATTTCAATGTCTTTATTCATTCTAATAAAACTCATGGAAGTATAGAGAGCTGTATCTTTTTAATATAGCAGATATAATCCTGAGTCAAACAACTGATTTACCCAAGAATTTTTGTGGTTTTTACTAAAATAAACAGAGTCCATTACAATGTTCTTAGCCCATTACCCTATCTGGAGGTCCTACTCCAAAGATGACATGCAATGCGTGTAAAGGCCTCCATGTGAAAAAGCAGCTTCTGGGTCAGGAGATGGTGACCATGAATATTCTCTCTGGACTACAGCGAAGTAACAAAGCAGAAACTGAGTTCTTGTCTTTGCTACAGCTCATCCTAAGACTCCACACAAGTCTCTCTGATTCCCTGTGCCTCACTGCCTGCTCTTGACCCAAGTAAAATGGGGATGTCACTTCATTCCTTTCACCTTTTACATGTTTCATCTGTTTGTGATGCAAATGTGTCAGAGCAGAGACAATTTTTTACCTACATTTATGATCTCTACAGTGCTGGTTGGGATCTTGAAGGGCTGTGTGGTACAAATCAGTAACAGCAACTGTGTAATTAAAACCAGGTAATATCAGATGTGGTGGAACCAGAATAACTCATAAATGGGAAAACCAAGAAAGAGTGACCCTACTGCTCCTGGAGCCTTGCAATGGCTCTACTGGATCATGCCTGTGTCGCACCGACTCTGACGGAGAGGAGTGCAAGATGTGTTGACAGAAATTGTAAGAAATGCCATGATGTGAACAGTCATCTCATTTTCTAATTTATTTAGCAGTATAGCACAACTCGCGGGGGGACGAGCTGTGCAGCTTGCCGAGCGGCAGATGTGGTGACAATATGTGTCCGGCCATGCAGCACATATGCGAAGCATCCCCACATCCCAGTCCCTCCTTGGCTAAAGAGACGCTAAGGTCAAGGCGCCGTTACCTAGCAACTAATGAGAGCTGATTAATCCATTTGTGGGCATCACATGCTGCAATGATGTATGTGAGCCTGTGCCTGCTTCTACTATTTGTGTAGTGGCAGGAAAAGCAAGTAACAATTACTGGTGAACGACATCAGTAATGCTGACAACGGCATCATTAGATGTATAATAATCACAGCCAAGAGTGACTTTCCGTTTTCAATACTAGCATCAGGATTTTGAATTTCTAAACCACACTATTGTTTCTTTGAATGCTTTGGTATAGATGGGCTTTAAATGGGAAGGGAATGATCCTGGCAGATACAGGGCAATTCAGTTTTTCCAGAAAAGTGAGCTCTTTGCTTTCTAGTGGACTCCCTGCGAAAGCAAAGCTTCCCCTAGTCTTCAGTGTATGTACCACAAATGCCTGATCAAGCTAAAGGAAAGCAAAACTTTTCTGAAAGCAATTCTTACAAGTTCTAGGGGCCTCTGAAGAGTTAAATAAAAAAGAGGGTATTTTATAAAATACATGCATCTGCTTGTTGTCTGCAGCACATGCTCCAGAAGGGCAGTATCTCACCCTGTCAATGTCTAATGAACTGTGCAGTTCCATACGATTTATCATTGCTGGTGTTCCACCAGGAATGATCAATAATATACTCTATGTAATTTCTTTTTACTTCCAAATGCACCCAGCAGGGTAGAAGAACTTTTATTAAATTGTTGGAAAAAAGTAGAAACACTTTCCATATTTTAACAGAGAAGACCTTAGCACACTTGGTTTGCATTCTAAATGCCTAAAGTCAAAAGTAAAACCATCTTTCACATACAGTTTGTTTATTTTTAAATAGAAGATCTCATGAAAAAAATTAAGAATTTATATGTGGGAAAGAGACTTCAGAGTGAACAGTATTAAAGGAGGAGATAAAACTTTAAGGAATCTATTTTTTGCAATTCAGTTTAGACAATAAAGCCAGAAAAGCAAACTCCCTGAGGCTCTGAAAAAAGTAACAAGCAGCGAAGTTTGGCTGAGACCCAGCTGCAGTACAATGTTGCCCTGTTTCTCCTGCCCTTCATCTTCCCACTCCCTCAAATGCCCTGCGTGAGACCTTCCGTTTTCAGGCATTAATTTTACGTTTTTTTCCCAGCTCAGGAGGATAATGGAATGCAAAATTGTCTCCCCCTGAAACAACCAAATTGTTTTGGGGGCAGAAGTGAAGGGAAAGGGCCAATTCTCTTGCTGAAAACCAGACCAATCTGAGCTATAATACATTTTGTGCCTCTCTCTATCACGATCACTTTCCCTTCTCTGTCCTGTTTATTCTAACCACCGAGAAAATTGTGTTGCAGAAATTTTCTTCTGATTAGTGATTAGGCACAAAGGGAAATTTGGACCATCTGCCCCACTCATTCCTTTTCCTTTGTGCTAGGCTTGTACCAGCACTTATGCTTTCTCACCAGACTTTCTTGAGAAGGCTCGCTCTTGTGTGCTGCGTTCACACTCCCCAGATAACATGGAGATCAGATGTTTGCCCCTTGTCCAAGGGTGCTTTGGAGCTGGAAATGTGAGGTCTGTTTTGCTTTTCTAAATCTCCGAGATCGCTGTGGGAAATGGCTGGTGCTGGCTGAGGAACATCCTATAACGCCTGCTGCACAGACCTGGCAAAGGAGCAAGGCACTTCTGCCCACAAAGTCAGAACACAAGAGCCAGAGCACAGCGGTGTGCCAGACTGTCTTCTTCAAGTGTATTTAAATCCTAATTGACCTCTGGAGCTTAGGAGAGGCAGCTGGACAGTCGAGAGTAGGAGGTTATACAGGAGATTTTAAAAGCAAGCAAAGATGCCTTTACATGTTGTTTAAAACCTCCGAGCCTCTTCTCCCGGGAGGCAAATGGCAGGACACATTCACCTCCCTGTAGCTGTCCAGTCACCCCACGACACACAAAGCAAACACAGCAGAAAGGCCTTTGTAGCCTTTATGAGGAAGAAGACGTGCACCCACTGTAACACCCACTGAATTTAATGTTGGGGGTTTTGGGCATTTTTGAGAGAGTGGAAAAGAAGGGGAAAGAAGCTGTTGTTTTGCTCCTGATTATTTATATAAGAGGCATTTACCTGAGAGGCAGTTGTGTATATGCTGTTTAGCACATCTTACACTCTCACCTTCCCCAGTAAGAAAATGTTGCTGTAGGCACATTAAAAAAGGTGTTTGAAAACCCAGCTTTTAGAGAAATCATGCTGGGGGGAAAGGAAAAGAGAGAGACATGGTGAGCCTGGACCATGTCATGTGATTAGATTTTTTTTCTCCACAGGGGATTTTTCTGTCCTCGCCTCGCTTTTCTTTTAGTCCAGCCCTCCCTCTCTCCCCATGGCCCCCAGAGTTTATCATCTCACCCAACTTGCCCAGTTGCCCCACAGGAGCTGATGCTGCTCTCTGGCTTCGGAAGTGGGAGGGGGTGAAGTGGTCCCATGCTGTGAACATCCAAGGGCTGCTTGCAAAGACTTTGGCTTCTAACATGTTTACTAAGCTCTGTGGCTGTTCAATATGTTTAAAGGTAACTTAAACATACCTACAAAGGTAAATTAAAGGGAAATATATTAAGAACGTATTCTTTCTGTGCTCATGGGAGCTGCAGGGCAGCAAATGGAGAGCGGTGGGTGGAGCCTGACCCTTGGTGTTTCCCACCTGGGAACAGATGAATTGGGGCAGGGCTGGGGAGGAGGTGGATAGGGTGAGGAGGAAGATGGGGAGGGATGTTCCCCCACAGTTAACACAGGGAATACATTTCTGTTAGAGGCAAAACTAGAACTCCAGATTTTCATCTTAATTTAAGCTGATGACAAATACTGAAATGCCAGCATCTCAGTCTCCGAGTTCTAGAAAAAGTAAAAGAATCGATGTTTTAAAGGTTTTGTAGCTCTTACTAGAATACTATTAAACAAATTATCTACTTAGGCCTAAGTTAGCCAGTACAAATGACTGAAAAAAGTCCTTTCTAGAACCTCTTTTCAGGACACACATCAATTGCATAGGTGGCATGAGAGTGTCTAAATTCGGACTGGAGAGGCATAACAGCATCTTAGTTGTCCAACATGTGGGACTTGCACTGAAAGCAGGGAGGGATTTGTTCTGAAACTCTGTCCCTGCCTGGGGCATGTCTTTTCTGGCCGAGGTTGCCTTGTGCTCCAGTCACACATTTAACAGCTTTCTAAGCGTTCTTCAGTTATTTCTCCCCTGCTGTCAGTATCCACTAAGAATAATGTCTAGAACAGCTTACACAAGCACAGAGGAGGCCCATTTCCTACACAGCATGCACAAGAGTGTATGAGTGAAGTCTACTCTACCCTTCAACTTGTTTGGAGTTGGTCCTTAGCCTTACATTGCTGCAAGCACTTGTTGGTCTCATAAGTAGCACTGGACCTCTGATGCACCTTCTTGTGTGGGAGAAGAATTTAGACTTAATTTAAGGGTGACTCCTATTCTCAGCTAGACACCTCCTTAAAACTTGGAGTCACTATGATGCCTCTGGATCACATTGCTTTGTCAGTGGTCACATCTCTGTCCTGAAATGATATGTTTTTTGTTAAGGATTGTCCAGTGGATAGATGAGGAGGTTCTCTCAGTAAAGTCCTTTCATATAAGTATAGTTAAGCACTGGGAGAACCTCTTCTGATTCCTGCTTGGTTATTTTAAGCAGTGGCTGCTTCATACAAACCCACAGTTAACAAGAGCTTTAACCACTGGTTTCCCCTTGCTCTCCTTTTGTGTGGCCCTGTGAATCTGTCTGTAGTTAGGAGTGTCCAAACTCCTTCAGTAGGAAGACTGAGAGTCTTCTTTCCTCTCCCCAAGTCCCCTATAGGTTGAGATGAGGGTGCTCTTGGGATATAGTCTCAGGCAGGGCCATTTCAGCAGGTGTCCTGAAGAAGTGTTTCCACTGTGCAGTTACAAGTGGCACACTTAGCAAAGGAAGGACTTGCTTCTTTCCTGGGGAATAAGAAATACCCTGTCTTAACAGGTAAGACAAGTCTTCACTGTGGACTGGAAGGGAGTCACCAAGGCCTGTTTCACCTGTGGTGCAGCCAGAGGTTAAATTGTGAACATACAGTGCATTGCTGCTCGGTATGCCAACAGAAACTCACTCTGAAGGTGGTGAGCCTGGGAGAAACATTGACTTCTCAAGAGTCACCTCAGGCCACCACAGTACATGCCTCCAGCTCCCATCTAACACTCCCACGTGCCGGGTACCTACCAGAACTTGGTGGGGGCTAACACAGAGGATATTTTGCCTGGGATGATCCCACTCACCACATGACAAGTGTGGTCTCTCTGTTGTGTTATTCTGGTGTCTGCTCTGAGGGGCAGGGAGGACACCTTTTTTGCTTCATGTTTGTGTGGTACATCTTGCTCCATAGCTGAGTCTGTAAAACAAAAATAACAACATTACATTACTGGCAGGGCAGCTGATAGTTTTTTTACCATGCTCTGGTTTTACTGAATGTCAGTCGCTGATTTGAGTTCATCTAAGTTTGACTTCCTTCTAAACTCTGTAATCTGTTTTTTTTTTTCTTTGTGCGATATTGATTTTTTAGAAAAGAGAGCCAAAATCAATTAAAACCAAACAATTTTTGACACTTTGGGCTTTCTGCTGTGGTACCAGTTAATCACATGTTCATAAATATGCCAACATATGGGTCAGAAAGATGACATTAAAATTTAATGCACTTGGGGAAAATAAATTAAAAAGGTCTGCTGGAGAGATTTTGCCATAGTTCTCTTCCCACAGTCTGTCAGAGGATGCATAAACCTGTGACCTCTTTTGTACACAATTACAATGTATCTCCTCTATCTAAAGCTGGATAATTACAAGGTTACATAGTGCCTTGGCAGGCTGAAGAAAAGGTTACCCTCATTTTCTTCTAAAGGCTTTAGAGTAGTGCTGTGTGCTGGAAAGGTGCACAGTCATTTAATCCGGTGTGCATGGAGAGGAGGGACGGTGTCTCTTACCATTGCTGCTTAGTTACTGATGAAATGACAACCCTGAATTTATGTTTTCGTTAGCACTATCATTCTCCTTACGCACGCATCGTGTGTGTGAGTGGGCGTGTGTGTCTCTGGGCTGTGACGTGGTGGCGGCGTATGTGTGCAGGACGTATTGGTGGCTGCTCGCGTGGCCTTCGGCCTTCCACTGCTGGCCATGTGAAACAGTGAGATGGAGCAGGTCAGGAGAAATGAATGGTCTTCACATGTTCTGTCTCTGCTAAGTCACTTTTCCTCTCCCCTTTAAGACTTGCCTATCCTCCCAATTAAGCAGCATCCAGTATGCAGATTTGTCCACAGGGATTAGCTGGAGCCAATGCTCGGCAACATCTCCCTGGTGGACCCAGCAGTTTCTTCAGGATTTAAGCTACAATATTTTTAATGAAGTGCCTAAGACTGGTTGGGAAGGTAACCTTCTGAATGGGAACCAGTACAGTGCAGTCAAACTGGACATCTGCCAGACAGCAGAAAAATGAATCAAATCCACCCCTGAGTAGTCAGCTGGATTGAGCCCAGGACTTTCTTTTGAGCTGTATCTGAGAGGCATGCCCAGTCCCTTTGCCTTCAGCATTAAAGCGGAAACCAGATGATGACTATGTAAGTGATAACTTAACCCAGCACAGCCTTAGTCACTTCAAAGGGAGTCAGTCAGTCTGGGAGGGCAGCGGGCTCAAGCTGAGTCTGGTGCTTTGCTCCAGACCTGACCCTGACCAAAATGATAATGCAAAAACTGAGGAGTGAGATGGACGTCTTTCTCTCCGAGGAAGAATCTGTTGCAGAATGGCCAGCAGACTGCAGACACCCATGTGCTGCTGAATAGGTGGCAATAACACAGGCATAGCAACCCTGAACTTTTGGACAGGAAAAGAATAGGAAGTGGTGGATGTAGCAGCAGCTACAGATGGGCAAAAGTCTTCACATATTAAACGGTGCTGCAAATTACAGAAGAAGAAAAGTTAATCTTTAAAGGCCTTTAAATTCATCAGCTCACCCACACCCAGTTTAATTTATCCCTCTGCTATAACAATACCAGCCACAAGATATGATGGCTTCCTCGTCACGATGCATGATGCTCCAAATCTTTGCTCCCATAGAGACGGTGACCATTTGTCCCAAGCAGGAGGCGAAATCCTCTTCTTTTTCTTGCCCCCACACCAATGCTGGTGACTGCACTGAAGTAGTTTAGTGAAAGACGAGGAATACCCAGTACAAAGTCAGCAGCTATTACAGCCAACTCACAGCAGACTAGAATATCATGGACCACCTGTGACAGCCCTGTGAGTGCTGGGTTTGCTTCTGGGCAGCACTGACTGCCCTTTACTCTGAGCCTGTGTCAAAACTACCGGTCTGTAGGGCTCAGCATACCAGGCTGCTTTCTGTGCTGTGATCCTGGGATCTTGAAATAATGTTTAACACTTAATGCAATCAGCAAGACTAATAATTAGAAATATATCTGAAGAATACTTTGAAAGCCTTCAAAAAAAAAGGAAAACAGAGATGAAAATGTTCTTTCCCTGGAGATTTTCTTGGTATTTTCTACTCATGACCCATCACTTGTCCTGCTGTCGTGAAGACAAGGTATTGGTGCCCTGCAGTAAGGGGGATGCCCACTGGATGTCACGATTGCTCCACAAAAGTGCAAACACAGTATAATTTATCTAGCAGTCAAAATGTTATTCCTGAGAGGAAGCAGTTTTAGGACATACGTTTTGTGTAGTTAGTCTCTCTCTCTCTGTTTCAGCCTCTCATCTACACACACACATAAATCCTGGGATTTCTTTAACTGTGCAGAGTCAGTAAGCCATAGCTAAAACTCTGTGTCTGTTGGGTTATATGTGAATTGTGTGAAAACAAAATGACGACTTAAAGTTGTTCAAATAAATTACATAGGAGAAGAGCCTTGCCACTGATTTCAGAAGAAGTTAGTCACCCACATACCTTTGAAAATCAGGGTCTTATTGCCATGATTAATGAGAGAGAGGGAGAGTCTGTAATTGCAATCAAATAGATTCAATCACTTAATTCAGTGATTAATGAGATCAACAAATTGTATGTGGGTCATCTCAGCTTTAGACTCATGCCCTTCCTGGAGGTTCTTTACAGAGAGAAAGTAAATAAGAAATGAACCAAAAAAATAAAACTACTTTCCCCCTGCCAAAAACTCCTCTCCAACCATCTGAATTCATGGCACATGGAAAATATAACTGCAAATGCCTACATTCTGCAAATGTCAGTAGTGGCTAGCTCTTATTTTAATTTACTATTTAAATGTATTAAACATAAAAGGAATCTTGTTAAATGTCATAATCATAATGACAATCCAAATGAAATTAGCTAGAAGAGTCAATTAGATTCAGAGGCCAAGCAGGAAGTAAAATGAGTCACTGGGAAAGGAGGATCCCCCAGACACCGCACAGCATGGATTACAGTCTTAAATGTCATGTGGAAATGAATACAGTGCTAATGTTCTCATATTTAAGGGTAGGTTATTTGCTCAGTCTCCAGAAGGCAAGTTTTTATTTTTTTTCTTGAAAGGTTAGGCAAACCTGTGGACTAGGTAAACACATAAATTGTGCAGCAGTACCGGGCTACCTGAATTGTAAGCACACAAAGACTGTTTGGATGCACAAAGATTAATTTGTAGAAATGAAGCTGACAGTTATGCAGAAATTATAAATGTTTTCAGTCATAGAATCATAGAATCATTTAGGTTGGAAAAGACCTTTAAGATCATCGAGTCCAACCGTTAACGTAGCACTGCCAAGTCCACCACTAAACCATGTCCCTAAGCACCACATCTACACGTCTTTTAAATACCTCCAGGGATGGGGACTCAACCACTTCCCTGGGCAGCCTGTTCCAATGTTTGACAACCCTTTTGGTGAAGAAATTTTTCCTAACATCCAATCTAAACCTTCCCTGGTGCAACTTGAGGCCATTTCCTCTTGTCCTATTGCTTGTTACCTGGGAAAAGAGACCGACCCCCACCTCGCTACAACCTCCTTTCAGGTAGTTGTAGAGAGCGATGAGGTCTCCCCTCAGCCTCCTTTTCTCCAGGCTAAACAACCCCAGTTCCCTCAGCCGCTCCTCATAAGACTTGTGCTCTAGACCCTTCACCAGCCTCGTTGCCCTTCTCTGGACACACTCCAGCACCTCAGTGTCTTTCTTGTAGTGAGGGGCCCAAAACTGAACACAGTACTTGAGGTGCAGCCTCACCAGGGCCGAGTACAGGGGGACGATCACTTCCCTACTCCTGCTGGCCACACGATTTCTGATCCAGTCCTCTTATTTTCAGTATCAAAATAGCTGGTATTCAGGTGTGACCAGAAGGGAGAACGGAGATGGAAAAAAAATGCATTTGTGAACAGGATAGATAATTGTTGTCATTTAACAATGAGACAATATTAGTCGTCTTCCTCTCTGCCTCTGGCTTTACTTTCCTGAAATGCTGATGGGTGCAGTTCCGTGATCCTCCTCTATACATACATTGATCATTCCTACCAATACTGCTACCTCCAGTAACAGGACTTACAGACCTCAGCAACAGAAATTTTCCTTATTGGTCCATCTCATGTAGTTGTGTGTCTTGTAATTTTTATGGACTGTCCAGGTACTTACTCTTTGGTCAAGATCTTTTTCAAGATCAGCTTTCCGGTTTGCATTCTACTGTCATATTTATTCAGCAAAGAACAACTTCAGATTATGATTACGTTGTTATAAGTCTTTTCTGTCACTCAGTCACTAATATTCTGCAACTGTCTGCAGTAGAAGAAGGTCAGAGATTAACTCGTAGCTTGCAGATAACTTCAGAACTACTTCAAGGGTGACAGGAAACAATTTAAACATTATGTAAGTTAAAACTAGAAAAGCCCTTACAGTTTCTAAAATACACAGCATACAAATGTTATTCCTATCTTGTCCCCCTCTCCCATTAACTTGCAATTCATATTAGGACTTCTCTTATCTTTGTCTCTTTTTTCTTCCATCTCAACGTGAAAGATTATGAAGGACAAAACGAGAATAGGAAGTTCACCAAGTGAAAGTGACTCTTGATTACTTAAATTTCTGGTGTATGGTTTATCTTTTACAACACAGCTCCTGAGGGCACTAAAAACACGAGCAATGGCTTTGCAGTTTATCTTTTTAAATATTTTGCCCTTGCTTTGAACATAACAGATGAGTTTCTTTGTCACAGGAAGCAGAAAGGAGAAGCTCGGCTGGGATGGCCCAGCTGTTAAGCAAACACCTGTTCTCCTTCAAGATGTGGCTGGTGGTCTCCAGTGTCTGTGCCTCCCAACAGCTCTGTGCCTCTCCTGGGTCTGCCCCACTTGTTTTGGGATGGAGTGGTCGGGAAAGCTGTGGGTGAACGGTGGTTTTGTGCTATGCTGTAGTGATGTTTTGTGCTTGTTTTCATTTTCTTCCTCCTATTCCTAACATCTTTTTGCCTTTCCAACTACTGAACATTGAGCTGACATTTCAGGAAATTATCCAGAGTTATTCTGAGACCTCTTTCATGAATTGTTAATGTAGAGCCCATCATTGCATATGTATAGTTAGGATTGTTATTTTGCCATGTGCATTACTTTGCATTTATTGACATTGAATCTCTTCTGCCATTTATTACCCCATCACTCACACATGAGAGCTTTCTGCAAGTCTTTGAGGTCAGTTTTGGGTTTGATTTTCCTGAATGCTTTTCTACCAGCTGAAAATTTGCCATCTCACTAAAAGAGTTTCATTACATTAATAGTAACGAACTGACTTTTACAGTTCCTTTAGGAATATCTGGTGAACAGACCTGGCTTTAGCCCTGAAACTTACTCCCTGTGGGATAACCTCCCTCTACTGTAAAAACTGACTGGCCACAATTTTTGACTGCTCAGCTTTTAAAGTAACAACTATTAATTAGTGGGCTCCCTCTCTCTTCTTCCATGATAGCTTAATATCTTTAAGAGCTTTTAGTGCCCAAGCTTTTTGAAAGCTTTTGGGAAATTCAGGTGCAAGATATAACCATGTCACTCTTTTCCACATGCTCACTGATCTCTTAACAGAGCATCAGTAGCCTTTTGAAGCATCTGCTTCCCTTAAAAAGCCATGTTGGATCTTACTTTTCTCCAATGTATCTATGTACCTACGCTCATCTCCATGAGGAAGGGCTCTGGTGTCAGTGAGTCCCATAGCTCCTACAGGAGGGACACCATGGTGAAGAGTTAATTTAGCTTTTCTCCTTCAGATTCATCTTCCTTGAGCACTCCTGTTAGATATAAGTAGGACTTTTCAGCCTGGTTTGTTCTTTGGCAGCCTTCCAGATATTGTTGTTTGGAAAAGTTAGTATTTTTGATTTTTTTAGTTCTTTACCAAGTCTTTTTGACCCATCTGATAAGGTTTTACAGGCAACTTCTTAGAATTTAAGCTGTTTTTTATTTTTCTCATTTAGACTTTTTTTTTTTTTAAAAAAAAGATCCCTTTTTATCACTAATGGCAGCATTTACTCTGCCATTTAACACTGTTGGCTTTTACTGTGGTCAGATGGTAATCTTTTCTCATGGGCAACGCATTCTGAGCCTCTAATGTGCAATCTGTAAAAAAATCCACAAATTTGGCCTCCTACATGCATTTTGTGCCTCTGCCAGTCCATTGAACTCCCTTCTGTGTCGCCTTCTCATTCTCCACTCTTTGAAATTAAATACTCCCATGAGGCTTCTGTATTTTGAGTACCTTTTATGTACCTTATGGTTACTAATTTGGGGTGGCTGTTTGATATTGTTATTGACATGGGACAGCTACTGTGCCTTGCTTGGGTTAAAATCTTGACAGGAGAGAACTGGCTTATCTGACCAGTTGGTTCAAGAAGTAAGGATTCTTGTTGCTTAGTAATCTGGCTGCAGCATCTGTCCTGAGCGTGAATTTGCTTAGGTCATAAGAGGCCAGAATAGAATATTTGTACTACTGTTCCTATGGTGGGTTGACCCCAGCCAGCAGCCAAACACCCACCCAACATTTCTCTTAATCCCCTGTCCCATGGGATGGGGGAAAAACGGAAGGAAGGTGAGAAGACTTGTGGATCAAGATATTGACAGTTTAACATGGAAAGGAAAAGCTGTATGCACAAGAAAAGCAAAAAGAGGAATTCATTCACTACTTCCCATCGGCAAGCAGATGTCCAGCCACTTCCAGCAAAGCAGGGCCTCAGCACATGCAATGATTTCCTTGGGAAGACAAATACCATAACCACAAACCCCCTCTCCTCCTTCTTTCCTTGAGCTTTTATTGCTGAGAATGATGCCATATGGTATGGAATATCCCCTTGGTCAATTCAGGTCTGCTGTCCTGGCTGTGTCTCCTCCCAGCCTCTTGCCCCCTCCCAGCCTACTCACTTTGGGGAAGGAGGAGAAGAGAGAAAGCCTTGACACTGTGCAAGCACTGTGTCAGCAATAGCCAAAACATTGGTGTGTTAGCGCTGTTTTAACCACAAATCCAAAGCACAGCACCATACCGGCTGCTACGAAGAAAGTTAAGTCCATCCCAGCCAGACACAGTACAGCTCCACCCCTTATTCCATACCATTGTCATCATACTTAGGTCCCACCTTATCTGATATGTCCAAGTATCCTCTGACCATCCCATTCATATATTGCTTCATTTCTATACCCTAGTCAAATCTTTCCACTTACCTACTTAACCCACATCCCATTACAATATTTCACCCTTCTACCCCATACCTTTCTTTTTCCTTTCCATTCTATCTCTTTCTCATTCGCAAAGTTCCCTCTTGCCAACACTAACAACTTATACCATATAGTTAAACCTCCCAGCCATAGTTAAACCATCTTTACATCCAACAGTCAGGTTTATACATCCACATTAACCACTATCACCTGTCCCTTGACATACACACAGATATTATTCCCCCAAACCATGTCCCTGCCCCCTCAAAGGTCCATAAGAACCGTTGATGACTTGGGCCCCATCTGTCAAGGTGGTCGCTCAGGACAGGAGAAGAGTGTCTTGGATTGTTGGGCACTAAGACCAGCTTGAGTTAGGTCACTGCTGCACTCGTCTGGTTCCTTCTCTGTTGAGAGGTTCATTCTCTGTTGGTTCAAGTGGTTCCTGCTGTAGTGCTTCCTATACAGTTCAAATCATGCATTATTTTCCCCCATGGTTAAATCTCCTTGAGGTACACACTGGATTTTCCCACCCTTCCTCATTACCCACCAAGTGCACCCAGGTCCCTGAATGAAGACAATCCCATGAATGGGTTTGCCTTTTCCCAAGGGAGGAGCAACCCACACTACCTTTCCCAGCCATTTCCCTATGTGCACTATGGGGACCTTATCTCCTCCCACGGTATGTAGGGGCTTTATATGGGCAGGACCAGGATGGTTAGCAGATCCTCTGTTGTTAACCAGCAAAGTGGCTTCTGCTAAATTTACATCCCAGTGCTTTCATTTCCTGGTGCTCAATACTCCCAGCTTAGTCTTTAACAGCCCATTATGTCATTCAGTCTTTCTGGAGGCTTGTGGCTAATAGGGGATGTGATACACCCAACCAGTGCTGTGTTTCTCAGCCGAGGAGTGTATGAGGTTATTTTGGAAATAAGTCCTGATGTTTTGACTCAATTCTTTCTGGGGTACCGTGTTGCCACTGAACCTGCTTTTTAAGGCCCAAGGTGGTGTTTTGGGCAGTGGTATGGTTTATAGGGTATGTTTCCAGCCAACCGGTAGTTGTGTCCACCATGGTGAGCACATAGTGCTTACCTTGGTGGGTTTGTGGCAGTGATACAGTGTAGTCAGTCTGCCATGCCTCGCCACACTGATAATCCAGCCACAACCCTCTGTTCCAGGGATACTTTACTCACATGGCTCACTTGATCGCGGTACGTGTTTTGCATTCATGGGTGACCTGTGTGATGGCCTCAAAGGTCAGGTCCACACCTTGCGCATGAGCCCATCTGTATGTTGCATCTCTCCCTAGATGTCCCAATGTTTCATGGGCCCACTGAGCTATGAATAGCTCACCCTTATGTTCCCAGCACAGGTCCACTGGAGCCACTTCAATTCTGGCAGCCTGGTCTACCTGCTCATTGTTTTGATGTTCTTTGGTGATGCAGTTCTTGGGCTTGTAAGCATCCACATGATGTGCCTTCACAGTGATGTTTTCTAACCAGGCACTGACGTCTTGCCACCAGCCCAGATGGGTCTACCTCTGTGCTGCCAGTTGGTTTGTTTCCATTGCCACTCCCAAAGGGCATTTACCCATGGGGTCAGTATAGGGGTAGAATACTGGCCACTTTTCTCTAAGCCCAGCTGGATGGCTTTCATTTCTGCCTGACTTGACTCACCTTCTCCTTTGACAGCTTTGATGACTTGTCATGTGGGACTCCACACAGCAGCTTTCCACTTCCAGTGGTTTCCTGTAATACGACAGGATCTGTTGGTAAACAGAGAACAGTGCCTTTCACCTTCAGATAACCCATTGTATGGTGGTGCCTCTTTGGCATGAGTCACCTTCTTCCGTGATGCTCCAAAATCTTTGCCTTCTGTCCAGTCCATGATCTCTTCCAGGATTCCTGGGTGGTTGGGATTCCCTATTTGAGCCCCTGTGTGATCAATGCTACTCACGTACTCCACGTAGCGTCAGTCACATGATGTGTGGAGGGAACCCTCCCTTTGAACATCCAGTGCAGCACAGCAGTCAAGATGCCAAGAAAGGCTGTGCTTCAACCACTTCTGAAGCAGCTCGAACCCTGTCATATACTGTTGTATCACTTTTTTTTTTGTTTGGTGTGTAGTGGGTAGATCCTGAATACCTCCTGAATACCTCTGGCTTCAAAGCCCTAGAGGTTGAATTTGTGTTTCTTGTGGTGTTTCTGTCAGAGGCTCCAGGTGAGACTATGTTCCATGGCTGCAGTGCAGAGCACTTGTCTCAAAGCTGGCCCAGGCCCAAGAGCTGCTGCATGAGCTGTCTCCTGTTTGATGTGTTCAAAGGCTTAATGCTGCTCAAAATAGTTCTTCTTTGGGGTTGCTTGACAGAGAGGGCTCACAAGCTGACTGTAACCCAGAAGATGCATTCTCGAGAAACCTACAATGCCTAGAGAAGGTTGTGTGTCTTTGATGTAAGCTGGTGGGCACATAGTTGATATCTTATGGTTCACATCCATAGGGGTGTGGTGATGTTCACCTTGCCACTTTATTTCCAACAACCAGATCTCTTGTGCAGGTCCTTTGACCTTACTTTATTTTATGGCAAAACCAGATTTCAGAAAGATCTGGATTATTCTTTTTGCTTTCTCAAACGCTTCCTCCGCTGTGTTGCCCCACACAATGATGTCAGTGATGTATTGCAGATGTTCAGGGGCGTCACGCTGTTCCAGTGCAGTCTGTATCAGTCCATGACAAATGGTAGGGCTGTGCCTGGGGCACATGTCCAGGCATGTTGGACACACCTCCATGTAAGAGCAAACTGTGGCCTGCACTCTGCTGCCAAAGAGATTGAGAAAAACACATTGGAAATGTCAGTTGTGGCATACTGTTTGGCTGCCTCTGACTTCAGTTCGTATTGGAGTCCTAGCATGTCCAGTACAGCACTCTACCCCCCCATACCCATATGGCATTAGGGTGCCCTGTCACCAGTGCCCACCGGTGCCCGGTACTGTGTGGATCCGACAGCCTGGCATCCTGGATCCATAGGAAAAGGGGTCAAGAGAGAGATGCCTTTCAGGAGTGGGGTGCAAACCCATGCCTCCTGGGGAGACTACAGCCTCAATGCAGTGCCTTGAGCCATGGCTGTGGAGCACATCACCATGTGGGCTGCTGTGAACTCCACTGCAGCCAGACCCAGTGCAGCTCCAAAAGGAAAAGTTGAGAAGAGACACTACAATGAGGAGAAGACGATCTATTCTGGTGTATCTCCAAAGAAGTTGAGCTGTTACTGAGCCTGGTGGGTAGAGAAAAAAGGTGCAATAACTGGCTTCTAGTAGTAGCTGAGCTGCATTTTCCAGTGTGGCTCCAGGTGAGGAAAGGCTCCCAATATGAACAGTAATGGGAATGGAACTGAAGAGCTGAATTGTACCTTTATGTGCATGTCTTTCTTGGGGAGAAATTGGACGCTTTGAAAGATGGGACAGTCCCTGAGAAAGGGAAGCACTTGTGCTATCAATACAAAGCCCAAGGAACTCTGTATTCTCACTAGCAAATGCTTGAATGCTGATTGCAATTAATGAGGCAAAACAGAATTCAGCAGCCAGGAAACATCAGAGATATCGTATGTGGTTGTAGCTGTGTGTTTTAGATGAGTATACCAAGATCTACAATATCAGAGGGCCTACAAAGAGAGTGCGGAGGTAAAGACATTTCTGTGAATACTAGGTTAACTGCTCTGTCTTATCTGAAAGAGAGGAGGTGCCCAGCATTCTGCCATATATGAAGTGCTGGTACTTGGAAAATAATAGCTGACAATTCTTCTCTATCAGTGCGTTATTTATATATATATTTATATTATATATATATGTTGTTAAAGAGTTGGAGCATTTTGTCCTTTCTCAGAGACAATCACTTGAAAGAGAATATATTTGCCCAGGCTGTGAGATCTGGCTGCTACCTGGAATCAGCAGGCAGCCTTTCAGGTTTAGGAAAATCAGAACATAGAGGTCATGTCTTTTTTTTTGCCCTTCTTAGTCACAAAAGCACTTCATTTCTTTCACCCACCAAAATGGCTCCTGGCTGCTTTCTACACAAAAGGCCGGTTATTACATGCTGAAGAATTGCTTTGGCTTTACAAATAGAAAATTCAGTAATACTTGGCATAAACCCACTGATCTGGACCACCTGAAGTGATTTAAGGATACACCCAGTGAAGGAAAAGAAGACAAGGTGGGCAAGTAGATTTACCTTTTAAACCTTATCCTTCGACCAGTCCAACTTTTGAAGATACTCGCTATTTATATCGTTATCAGAGCGGGGAGGGAAGGGAGAAAATACATTAAAATTATACATTAAAAGCAAGTCCTGGTGCAGTCTCAAATTCCTTCACCTAAATTAAATATGAATTTCTTCCAATCTAAGTGCTTATATTAATGCAGTTCAGGTGTTGGTCCAGTAGATCACAGGTTTTGTGTGCCAGCACGTGGGCATCTGGGACATTTAATGGTTAGGTGATACCAGGAGAGGTGGGTGATAAATAGGCAGCGTCAGAACAGCATCGACAGGCATGGAAGTACAGAAGAGGGTTGCTCAGCTGTATGCCCAGGTGGTGTTGGAGGCTTTGCCTATTGAACTAAACAGGAGCAGGCATGGGCTCAGCCCCTGGCAGGCAATCATCCTTACTGATACATGGTTGGCGCACTCTGGATTTTCCTTTCCTTGCATGTACTTTATCGGGAAACAAAAAGCTTGTCTTGGGGCTGAAAACTCTGGTGAGGCAGTGGGGTCCAGGCGTTTGAAGTCTGGGCACTGCACTGTCGAGCTAAACAATGCATTTTAAAAAGCAGGACCCTGGTACATCTTCTATCCGCCAAAACATATCGTCCTGGCAAATGAGTCTAGAGAACTGCTAGTGTACCTCTGTAATATGGGAAAGCAAAACACAGAGAGATACAGATACAGACATTTTATCCAAAACAAATGGGCTGAAGAACAAAATTGCTCATCAGAGTAATCAACTTTAAAGAGTCCTTCTTTTGTCGACTCAGTCCTTGTTCACTTATTGCACTTAGGTAATTTTAAAAACATCAGTGTAACTATTCTATGCCTGCTCTTGTTAATTTCCTTTAAGTACAGTAAAATAACATTTTATTGCTTGCACAATTCCCCGAACAATTGCATTTTCTTTGTCACACTTCCTTGGCAAGTAAAACTGCCTGAGCAGTGATTGTTGGGTAAATTAGTATCATTCACAAGCTCATTTTGCACTTTGGAGTGTCAAATGTTGTTTGACTAAGAAAACTTCTTCCCTGTTGTTGTTGTTGGATGTGGGAGGAAGGGAGAAGATAAGTAAATTTTCGTAATAAAAGAGTTAGACACACTTTTGAATGTCAGTTTTATATATGTTGATAAAACCTGCAGACACAAATCTGCTTTTGACTGTGATTTCACTAGTGTGCCATAACTTCCCACACTGTCTAATGAACAAGCACAAAGGGAATAATAGGCCTATTGATTTAAATCTTATTTAATAAAACAAAAAAATATTGGTGACAGTGTGCAATTCCAGGGGGAACACTAAGATAAAAGGAAACTATAGGCAGGAAGCAGGATGGGATTCTCAAACATCTGTGTTGCACAATGCCAGGGATTTAATTTAGGGGCGACTCAGCTTAACCTGTGGGGCAGGCTCTCTCTAGAGGTCCGATGCCCTGTTGTCAAGGTCGTGGGATCTGCAGGAGAGGATGGCAGCTCCCCTGCTGCCTGCCTGAGCTCTCTTACTGCAAAACCAGGGGATGGATGATGAGGGGAGACTGATTTGCTCCAGGGTCTCCTGCATTGTTGCATGGCCACAGTGCAGCTCGCCTTGGCTGTGAGCACACCCTGGCAGGCGTTCCAGGGTCCCGTGCTTTCTTTGTGGCCTGAAAGGATCAAGTTCAGAAGCTTAAAATCTCTCAATAGCCTATGGAAAGAGGGAGACTAAACCTCTGCGGGTTTAACTGTCAAACACAGATTAGATATCGCATTAGATGGAGTGACCATTTCCACAGCAGTATAACAGATCTATCTTCCTCCAAATTTGCCCACTTTTGGGCAACTTTAGGTTGAAATGCTAGCATCTGATATAGTGGCATTCTGTTTGGTGTCACCTAGAGCTTCCAGAGAACAAGATCCAAAATATTGGCCTGGCACACTTTCAACTGATAAAACACACTATGTGAGAATATAGAGATGGGGGAGGCAGGCTTATGAGTGTAGACTTATGATTGTGGAAGATCCTATTTATTATGTAACTGGTGACTTTCCTGACATAGGTTAAATATTTATTTTTAATGCCAACTAACACAGACAAAAAACATGCAACAGAAAAATGCTGATTAATAAACGCTTGTAGGTTAGAACGACTCAGCTGCATTTCCTTCCGTGCAGTGAAGGGTAACACTGGTGTGATGGAGGAAGGCAGAAAGATGTACTTATTAATGATTAGTAAAGGGCAGATTTTTAGATCTTACAACTGACATGGGCTCCTGAAGTCTGCTAATTAAACCATCTGAAGATCTGATCAAAGGCATGTAATGTGGAGGTTGCTTAGCAAGTTGCAGATAATTAGATGAAGGCTACTAATGATTTACTTCTGCAAAGTGTAACCTAGCACCGCTGTCTAAAAAGTGACACTGCCTGCAAATCCTGTGGTTCGTGTTCCTCAGTGTAACAGCCTAATGATTAAATATCAAGTATAGATCAGGCCAGAAACAAACCTCTTATTCTACTTCACAGTAAATACAGACTGTTTGATCTGGAGAATAGTTAAGATGCAGGTTAAGAAGGGGTGGATGTCCTTTCAGAGATGCCCAGTGCTCTTCACTGAAGGAAGAGGCGCCTCAGTTTGCGTGGCTAGAGCTAAGTGAGATGACCCCTGCAGCTGATACGGGATTTAGCTGGGACCGAATCAGTACAAAGAGCTGCAGCTGTGATCCTGTCACTGTCTCCTTTGGCTGCTGCCTTCACATCAAACTCCTGTACTTGCTTTTCCTTTTGTGCTGCCATGCCCTCCCCTGAGCCTCAGAGCTAAACCCCCTTTCCCAGGTGCCCCAGTCCTCCAGAGAGGGCCAGTCGCCGCTGCACCTCTCAGACCTCTCCTCCTGAGGCAGAGGGCAGCTCTTCCTCCACCAATATCCCTTGGGGGTGGGTTTGCGGGTTAGTTTTCTTTCCCACAGGGGTGGGAGGTCAACCTGTCTGCTTGCATCCCAAGTAAGTACTCTGCTGACTGGGTTATAAGGTAGGAGCAGGCTCTGCTCTTTGATAGAGGCTTAGAAGGAGCGTGAGGACGTTTTCCAGATAAGCTGCTGCTGCAGCTGAAATCTGGCAGACTGTCACTCTTGCTTGTGTGCAGACCCGAGCTATGCTGAGATGATCGGTTCTGTCAAGGCGTACATGACAGTTGGCATACCTACTGGCAGAAATCACATACCTGGGGAATTTTATGGGTAGGAATGCAAGCATCTGGAGAAATTTAAATAAAAGGTCATTTAGATAGAAGCTAACCTGAGGTTTTGGACTTATACATCATGTAAATCTAACCCCTATTGACCTACTGGTTTAAACATTATTTGAACATTCACTAAAACATCTCTTAATCATTTATTAATTCTTTCTCAACCATTTATAAATGGGATCCTAGTATGAAGTGTGATTAAGCTTTGTCCATTTTGCTCCAAAAAACAGCTCCATGCAAGAAATTCCCATAAATTGTCCAAAGCAGCAGCAGTGCTCAGCCTTAATTAAAGCATTCGTTACACACTTATGCTGTTTTACAAGCTCCCTGGTTTTAGTAAAACTCAGGAATTTTTTTTTTTCAATTTTAACATGCATCCTCAGGGAAGCTTCTGTGGAGAGACAGCAGGCTCCGAAATGAGCTATGGCTGTTGCTGCGCATTAAAAATCAACTAACCAAGCCCTCCCCCTCCCAGTTCATGCCTTGCTTATCTACTGCCCTCACGCTGGGAGTACCAAAGTGCTAGCTCTGAGAGGCCACCTCACAGACACTGCTGCACTTCTCCAAGCTCTGAAGCCACCTCTCGGGCCAGTGTCAAACAGCCGGACACTTCCTTCATTGGGATCCAGAAACTGGGTGATCCTTTGCCTGTTAGCTGTGGGAGGCTGGATCTGGCATCACGCCCCATGGATCAGGCCCTGGTACTGATCCTCCACAAGCCTGAGGGTGAGGGAGGAGAAAGGAGCATGAGTGCACCACCAAAAAAATCAGCTCACTGGGGTTGGTGGATGAATTTTTATTGTGTCTACAGCTCCTCTGCCACACACGCCCGTCACCTAGGTCTGGCCTCTGGTCCAAGAATTGAAATGTTAGGAAATGGCATTATGGCTTTGCCTAAGTGTCTGGACGCAACAAGCATTTATAAATCTTTGCAGCCTCCCTGGTTATGTGCTGGGGATCGACCCAGGTGCTCAGCACCTCCATTGTGCCTTTGTTGTTTTACTGGGAAACAAAACTGGGTAAGGCCAGAGAGGGGAGCGACAGGGGTGGACTAAGGAACAGGACCCTGAGGAGGGCAGTCGTCCCACAACACTGCTATAGCTAAATGCTTCTATATGACTGTACAGCTACAGGATAAGTAGGTAGGATATAACTGCAGCTTAAGTGTTCAAAGAAACAAAATCACTTTTGGTGGGCTAAGATGGAAGTAAGATGACAGACAGGTCAAAATGGATAGAAAATAAATGAAAGAAATCCAAGCTGGATTTATCAGAAACTAAAAATTAGAAGGGAGGGAGAAAGAGAAAAAATAATAGAATAAAAAGCCAGCAAGCCAGAAATGGGGCTTCCAGAGATCAGAAAGCCAAATGAAATGTAATGTTTTAGAAAAAGAACAGGGATAGTGGAAGAGCTGCGGAAGACCCCAAAATATCAGAGGGACCAAGTAATTCCTATTTTGGAGTGGTCCTAGTAGTTTCTGGTGGATTAGTAATTAGACCTGGCTAGTTCTAAATCAGCATGTCTTGCTCCCAATTTTGTTATTGATATTCATCTTCCATTCTGATATGGAATAAACATCCCAATTTTTAAGTTTCTGTGGAACACTAGTCTTCAGCATTTGTTTGCTCTTGATTGATATGCTTGAGGTGAATGTTTATATTATTAATTTTTACAGTGCCACAGGATGTAACAAAACATTCTACAATGCTACAAACAAAATGAAATGAAAAATCAGTTTTAAAACAAAAATCAAAATGTTTACTTTAAAAATGCTCTATTTTCCCTACCCAAACAAATGCTCAAAGAAATTACCATGTTTCTACAAAATATTTAGTTTCAACTTATCAGCAGTGGAAATTTGCTTCATCAGGAGCTGACCAGCTTTGTTATTGATTCAATCAAGGAAATAGCACAGAGGAAAAACCCAGCGACTGATTTACTACTGCTTTTTGCTATTGTGCATTCATTTATATTTATGGACAGAAAGTATAAAATACACATACATGCACAAAACCAGGCATATACAATTCAGAATTATTGCAGTTTAGATCCATGCAGTACAGGTATAAATCGCTTGTCATGGTTTAACCCCAGCCAGCAACTAAGCACCACACAGCCACTCGCTCACTCCCCCCTGGTGGGATGGGGGAGAGAATCGGAAGAGTAAAAGTGAGAAAACTCGTGGGTTGAGATAAAGACAGTTTAATAGGTAAAGCAAAAGTCGCGCACGCAAGCAAAGCAAGACAAGGAATTCATTCACTACTTCCCATGGGCAGGCAGGTGTTCAGCCATCTCCAGGAAAGCAGGGCTCCATCACGCGTAACGGTTACTTGGGAAGACAAATGCCATCACTCCGAACGTGTCCCCCCCGCTTCCCTCTTCTTCCCTCAGCTTTATATGCTGAGCATGATGTCATGTGGTGTGGAATATCCCTTTGGTCAGTTGGGGTCAGCTGTCCCGGCTGTGCCCCCTCCCAACTTCTTGTGCACCCCCAGCCTCCTCGCTGGTGGGGTGGTGTGAGGAGCAGAAAAGGCCTTGACTCTGTGTCAGCACTGCTCAGCAGTAACTAAAACATCCCTGTGTTACCAACACTGTTTTCAGCACAAATCCAAAACATAACCCCATACTAGCTACTATGGAAAAAAATAACTCTATCCCAGCCAAAACCAGCACATAGCTACAAAAAGAGCAAGGCAATAGGGAAGCAGGTACAAGATTTGTGTTATCCATGAAAATGTAGAATTCATATAATTTGGGTTTAATTGTCCATGCACTATATCTGGTATTCATCTGTTTTGAGAATTCACCTACTTTCACCTTAATTGCTAAAGAGACATTATGTCTCAGCAAGGATAAAGACCATTTTCTTTGTGTGTTGTTAATAAGAAATAAAGTGAAAAAAAAGAAAAAAAAAGAAAAGGTGTTCCCCTTGGGAATAAAACTCCTCAGCAGTTGCAAAGCCTTGGGAGGGGGTGGTGGTTGGGGATGGTGATATGTCAAAAAGGTAGAGAATTTCCTCTAACATCAGAGAATGAGCAAGCTCTGAATTTGAATGCTCATGCATTCAAGCAAATAGATCACACACGGTTCTCTGGATAAAAACAAAAGAAGTAATTAATTGCAAATTACATGGTGATAGCAATTCCTGTTGAGAACTCGGCTGAATTTTCTCATGTTTAGTAGCTCTCCATCCCACAGTGCCCTCTTCTGAGATATAGGAAAGTCTGAAAATGATGGGAAGAGACACAAGCTCTCAAAGCCTTTCCAGTCCAGCACTTCTCAGTGCTCTCTCTCATGCTGCTTAGGGTGGGCTGCTTTGAACCCAGAAGTGCAGACACAGAAACTGTTTTAAAAGACATCCCTACAGAACCTATATTTTGCTTTCCTTCCATTTGTTAGGATTTCCTGTCCTTTATTGCATATCAGAGACAGTTGTACTTTGCATTTTTAACTCAGATTGACTTAACTTCCTGCTCACTTCTACCTTTACTGCTAGGTCAGCCATCTCCATCGATATCTAAATTTTGCTTTCACTGGTCCTTCCAGATCTCCAGCTTCATCTCTTCAAGCCATGTAGCATAGCCACTACAGTTGCTTTGGATCCATGAACTGATTGAGAACTTGATAAACTATTTCATATGCTGTCCAAAACCATCCACACCTCTATCTTGATCCTGGAAGCAGTAACAAGACTTAAGTTAGAGGACAGATCTACTGGGGAAAACAGCTGTTAATGTGCTAAGCGTGGTGTTCATGCAAACTACAAGCATGGTGTTAATATCAATGCCACTTCTGGGCCCAGCCTGTCTCCAAGAATAAAAAATGTGTGTCATCAGTTTGAGGCAATGCTGCTTGATGTGGGCCAAGTTTACACAATCGTGGAAGGTGGAGCACAGACGTGTGGATGTTGCGCCTTTTACTGTCTTCTCAGACATGCACCCACAGCTCCTCTGAAGCCACCCTTGCTCTCACACGAATTTGATGAAATATGGTAGCTTCCTATTCAGATCTGCCTCTGTCCTCAACCATATGCATTTCTGCCTGCCTGTTCCCTGTCTGTCTGTTGCCCCTCCTGGTTCTGTAGCTCAGGTCATTTTTTTATTGACCCTTCCTCATTGATATCTGCTCGATCTTTCCCTGCCAAAATCCTATTGTGGCCCACTAATATCCCTATTAACCATACTATTTTTTTCTCATTCCTATCTTTCCTAACTCCCACCTTAATGTTACTTGCTCCTGGCAAACAGACTGCAACTCCTGTCTGTCCTTTCCTATACTTGGATAAGCCCAAGGGTAGGATAAATATGTACTTTTGTATTGGTAGGGGATCCCGGTTGCTCTATTTTTCTCAGCAGTGTAGGTTCTCCAGCCATTGGCTGGGATAATCAACATGAGGTGGGCAACATTAAGGGCTCCCTATGCAGTAGGGCAGCAACTGGCTGGCTGGCATGAGAAGTGGAGGAGGGGTCAACTGAGGATTCAGTGGACAGCATGGTAAGTCCTGCAGATCTGCAAGATGGGCAGTTTAGGTAGTTATGGACTTTTAGATGCATATGTTGGGGAGTGTTCTGAATTTGGATGTTAAACAGGAGGTACTTATGATGCCTCACAGTTTGAGATGTAAATGTTAGCTGACTAAAGTCACCTTGAATTTATAGGTATTTTTACATTTAGTCTTCTGCTCAGAAAGCTGTATTTCAAGTTCCAAGGCTTTTCACAGCAATCATCTTTAGATATAAATAAATTTATTTTCTAGTAAAAGCAGTACACCAGCATCCCACAGTTAGTCAAATATATCGTCATCCTACGGAAGTCAAAGGGATGCTGTTCACTGACACTGATGATCTCATGATAGCCATTAGTCGATATTTGCTATACAGTAATTTTCATGTCCTTCTATTAGTGCTGGTGTTAAGTTGTTGACAGAGTTAGTTTAGCCTTTAGTTTAACAGTATTTCTTGTTGTTTTCTCACATCTCATGAATATATTCAGACTAGTTTACAAATTTATGTAAATTCTATTGTTTAAAGAGAAAAAAATGTCAAAATAGCTTCAAATATCTTCCATTATGTTCTTTGTTGCTCTGCTGTGTTTCTGTCTCTATCTATATTTTATTATTAAGAAGGTCTGCTTTTACTTTTATGACGTGAAGTCTGTCAAAACAATGCATTAAATAATTCTGAATCATTATTATCCAATACTACATCTGTTGCTTGCTTGCTTTCTTTTTTTTTTTCTTCCCTTAGATGATCCAGGATTGAAACCTGCTATTTGCTGAATATTATACAGTTGTGGCTGAAATATTCTTTTGTCCTCCTGCTCAGAAACCTTCAAACTATTGTGTTCATTACTCAAAGACCTCGAAGGGTGTTGCCTGTGATCCTTCCAGGGGTCTGAATGACACAGGAATGATCCTTACACTGGTCTGGTTCTTTCAGTCAGTAGCAAGAAGATGGTCTGCAGCAGCACTCATGAGGTATGGACATCAAGGTGGAGAAGGACAAGAGTTATGGAATTATTTTAGAAAGCATGCTATCCAAGGCATCAGTGCTCCATGGCCTGCACAAAGATTTTTTTTTGGGAGGTAAATGAAATCAGGTGTAGCCTGCAGCCATTTTCCTCCTGGAAAAATATTTAAGGGGTTGCTTTAAGCCTGAGGATAGTGTAACACTTGCTCTGCAGGCTGTGGGATTGCTCTATGGGAGATCTACCAATCAGGCACCAAGGAGTAGAAAGCACAAACAAAACTTATGGGGCTTCCTAATTCTTGAATCCAGTCCCAAGAAATTGTAGAGAATCGTGAACAAATATCTAATCAAGAAATGTCTGTTCAAACCGCAACAGGCCAAAAAACATTTCCCCAAATTCTTTACAAGCTTATGACCTGGACTAAAATACAAAAAAACCCCACAACTAAGTTGTGCCTCAGGAAAAGCTCAAGGACAAAGTCCCAGGTTCTTGCAATAACAGGAACTGCTTTGATGAACTATTAGGTGATCCTGGCAAGTGGAGTTTCCCCACCTTGCAGATCAGGGCAAAATTCTTCTTCCAGCACTCTCATCACGCCAGGGGAAAAATTACCCATCTCTGACTGAATTAGCTGCGAGCACATGGACAGGGCACACAAATCCAAGACATCAGTGCCACCAGACTCAGTGCCACTGAGGCATGAATGCAGCAGTGCACCCACTGCATCATGTTGGGAGCAATGGCTGACCTTTCATGCTTCAGAATGATGGAAACTACTTCTCTCTCCAAAGATGGCTATACATCATTCATTGGAGAAACTATGTTGGCTGTGCCTACTCTTCCTTGAGACTATCTTCTAGACTGTCTAAGTGAGGTTTTTCTTAGGGAAAAGGTTTTGCCCTCTTTCTGGCTTCTGTAGGTGGTCACTTGCTTTGCCTTGAACAGCTTGTGTGTGCCAGATGGCACTGAATATAGGATCAAGCTCTAGAAAAAACAAAAGCAAATGTAGACAAGAAGTCAGTAACATCTGTGCTCTAAGACAGCGTTAGAACTGGGTGTTATTTAATCCACTGGCATCTGTCTTTATTTTGCTAGCCTATTCTCCTGGGCACCCCAGAATTGGAGTAATTCCTTCATGAGATGTCAGTCTAGAGACAGGCTGAGCTTACTCTGCCATTTGAAATGCCAGTGCTCTGGGTGTACAGGTGTGTAGACATGTATGCATGGTGTACCTGTGCTTTTATATATTTCAAGTTCTATTCTTAAAGTGTTCTTCTCAGTGTGATTTATAAATGGTTTTACAACCATGATCACGTCATTCCAGAATGTGATGGAGCAGCAGAGACATTACAGTGGATTTGCAGCAGAATTCAACTAACATTCTTCTCGAAGCTCATCAGAGGGCCCAGGACCCAGTAGTAGGTGACAGTCTGTATAAATTGTGCTGAATTGTGACTGAGACACAAAAAATGCTTCCTAAAGCTCTGACAGCAGTAAAGCTCATCAACTTTTCTGCAGTGATTTTGGTGCAGATATCTGGCATTTCTCATCCATTCCTCAGTGGATAGAGGCAGACAGACCTCCCTTTGGATGTCTTGAGAAAAACCTCTAGATTCATAAATTCACAAGATGCTTTCCCTCTTGTTCTGAAAGTTTCCTAGATGTTTCTGGTGAGGCAGCTATGCATGCTTTGAAGTGCCCAGTTATGGACTACAAGGTCCCTTCTCAGTCAGATGTGGGTAGATAGTCCTTTGGAGAAGTTATTTATACCTATAACTACTACTGGCAATAAGGGTGTCCACTTTTTGTATAATAACATCTGGTAAGAGCTCTCTTGGGAGCTGGCTAGTGCCTCAGCACATGTTTCAAGGAGATGCCCTAGCCAGTGGGCTCCTCACTACCTTGCAAAGAACATTCTTTATGTCTTCTGTTAACATTGTACTGCTGTGTGCTTAAAGGAGCAAGCATCATGGGACCTCAAGGAGAATAACCAGCTCGTCTTTAATTTGGGGATTAGGAGGGTTAGAACACTCAGCTGGGCAGAAGGAAATTCCTTGGTTCTGGTCTCTCCTAGAGCTCCTAGAACTCCTTCAGTTACTTAAAAAACCAAACTGATACTGCTTTACTATAAAATGCCTGCACATTTCAGGGAATGGGTTCTGTATCCCCTTCTGCCCATCACAGGTGAGAGTCAAACTCCATTTGATCTGCTCACCTTCTGACCCATAGCTCTTGCATTCCTGGGTCCAGCTTTCATAGAGGTTGGATGTAGATGACTAGTTTGGATGCCTTTCTCAGAGGGCAGATACAGCATCAAATCTTTGCAACCTGAGGAAAGGCCTAAGAAAGAGGCAGCACTCTTCTTGCAAGAGTTGGGCAAATGTGTGTTGAGTAGACGTGGGGGAGCCATCTGTCTGTCCTGCAGCACTGCTCCATGGGTCACCTCTCCTCAGAGGAGGGCTGGATTCCAAGCAGGTATCCACGGAATAAGAAAATCAGCTGCTTATTTCAGGAAGGCTGAATTATCTTCTTCTCCCTCTTTTCTCTCAGACTATGTGGTTACATTTTGATGCATTTGTGGCCAAATAAAATGAGGTGGACTGGAGCCAGTATAACACTGCTTGCAGTGCTGTAGTCAAAACCACAGAGGAGAAACTTCTGTGTCATGTTCTTCTGAAACCACATCACTAGTATCAGTTATTGTTATTTCTAATCAATTTAAATGACCAAAAGTTGTGTAAGCTTTTAAGATTTTACAGGTGGTTCCACAACACCATTAATCCTTGCCCACTACCTGGGCAAACACCTACTTACCTAGCAACATGATAAAGCTTTTTCCTCCCCCTGCAAAGTAATGGGAAAGGAAAAAAAATGGAGGGGTAATGCAGACCTTTCTTCTGAAGAAAGCTGTTTTTCCTGAAAGACATTTGGTATTTTTTATGGCAGACAGAGAACAGGATTTCCATCTTGAAAAAAAAAATATATTTTAACATTTGTTTTTCATTCTATTTCTGGAACTTTGGATATTTTTAATGAAAAAACATAGAAGAACTCACATTACTTGAAAGATGCTTTGGCCTATTGAGTACTGAAGACGAACCAGTACTATAAAAGATGTTTATTCATAAAGAAGAAGGATATATCTACAAAAAAATTTGGCATCTCTGTTGCCAACCTGATTTGCATTTGCAAATTGCACCAGATCTTCAGACCTTTATGTTTGCATTGGTTCCAGAAAGCTCTTTCTTTTCTAAAGGGCCGTGTAGTTTTATGTGTTTCCACTAATGTTGCTGTAGAGCTATCTTTTCTTACTGGAAACTTTCATATGTAGGCTGAGGAATTTGACCTTACCTCACAGAAAATTATCCTCTGAAATGCAGAGGTTGGGAAAAGAACCTGTCGTGAAACTCAAGCCTGTTAATATTCTTGGGCATAATTCATGAAGATTGAAGAGGGAGGCTTTCAAAAAGCAACTCTAATGTTATGAATAATTATCTCTTTGAACTTAAGGGAGGCTGGAAATTCACTGTTAAGCTGCCTGAGATGCTTCTTAGTAGTCACTACTACACAGCTGTAGAAATTGGGCTGGTACCCAGATAAGGAATGGAAATTTCATTCTGATATCTGAAGGTACTGTGTAATTCATTCTTTCTGATGGTTCTTACACCTGGGAATTCTTGTTCAAAGATAATTTTCTTTTGGCTTCTAATTTCCTGAACTGTTCATAAAACACAGAATTGTGCACAAGCTTTAGAAGTTAAGTTTGCAAAATATTAACCTATAAAGCTACCTTGAAAGTCCTTCAATCTTCTAAATGTATGCATCCTCCTGGTAAAATAGAGGCTGGTGGCTTTCAGTATTCGATAAATGTTGTGTTTTTAGAGTGCGTGGCCTTACACATGTAAAAATTACCATTGGCTTTATGACATTTCTTGAGAAATGGTAGCAATGCTCGTATCTCTTTTCTTATCAGCTGAAAACTGATACCAAGCTCATGATAAATATACTGTTGATGGATCTCTGTGGGATGAGAATGTCGTGCCCAGACACCCTAAATGGAAAGTCTCATGTGAGCCAAATAAGGTGGAGCTGGGAAATATGCAGAATACAGACAAAACCAAGAGAGTGGTTCTACTTTGCTCAACAGCTAAGTACCTGTAGCTGTTACAAATAACATTTTCTGGATACAGTTTATACCACCCCAGGAACAATTTAGATTTTTCTGCAAATTGGAAGAGCTATAGGAAAAGTATGAACAAGGTCCTATAAGTATTCCGGGCCAAAGGACTGTACAGACCCCTCTGAATTAAGCATGCTGTGCAGAAGATTGTAGAAACCACAACTCAGCAATGCACCTGGTTCCTTCTTGTCTCTGTTCCTGTCAAGTGAGCTGATGAAATGTCAATTTTGGAATTGTTTTCTGCGGATAGTGTGAGATTTCACATGATAATATAATCATATATTAGACACAAGCAAATCATGGCTAAGCATCTTCACATGAGATTGACACCTGCCCTCCACATCCTTCAATACGTCAGTATTGGTCATGTATGCAAGAATAAAGCACCAGCTTGTGCCAGAGTAAAACTAGCGTACTGGAACAAAACTAGCCAGCCTCTTTAGAAACCAGGCAGGTATACACTTTTTCAAATCCCATTCCTTGGGAGATTTGGTTGTCTTAATAAGCACAACTGGCCTTTTGGCTGTGGAGAAATGATGTGTTGTTGGAAAGCTGCTATTCTTGCCCTTTCCAACAGCCTGTGTCACAGACAAAGCCCTATCCCTTTTCAGCAGCAATGTCTCTGGTAGCTACAGTGGCAGCTGTGTGCCAGAAAGCAGATCTTGACCTTTCTCTTTGTGAAAAATGGCTTGAATTGTGCTTACTTCAAGTTTCTGGCAATGAGCATTAGCCCAGCAAGAGCAAAGTGGACCTGAAGACTATTGTATTTTAGAAGGAAAGTAAAATGTAATGGGGTTATTTAAAAGCATGTACGTGTGCACACGTATGTAGGTATATCTCTCTCTATCCACGGGAGGATAGATTTTTCTGCCACACAGTAATGTCAGAAAATATAATGAGGGCACAGTATATTGAAGTCACATGGGTTTTAGGCAGTGCATCTTAGAATGAGAATTTTGCACCATAGGTATAAGAAAAATAGTGCTCTGGCTTTGCTATTGCCCTGAGATAACTGCTAGTAAATGCTGGTGACCTTTCAGAGAAGGGACAACCTTTTGTAACTAAAGGAAGGATGAAAAATAATGCTGTAATATATTGGCCACATTGCTAAGGCAAAGAGGAAGTGAAAGGTGGAGAGGTATGTCCAGGTCAGAATACTGACCTAGAATGAAATGAAGGTATATCCCAAAGGGTGGAGGTACAGCTTTCTTCCCCCCCCCTTTTAAAAAATTGTTTTATTTCCAAGTGTTATACAAAGCTTAGCTGAGGCTGTAACCTGAAATAGCTAAGAACATATCTCCCCCTGTGAAGAAATTGTTTTTCTTTGCTGGAGCAGGTGTGTTGAGAACCCTGTCAGATGCTCATACGTCAGGAACTGTGAGAGGACCGAGAAAAAGTGTTTCCAAGACTGCAAGGAGACAGTTAAAGAGAATGAGCTTTGTACAGGTGTCTCAGAGGGAACATAATAAAGAAAAGGGAAAGAGAAATGGACTTTTTCCAAAATCTCCAAGTCATTAGCATCAATTTTACTGGGCCCAGTGTATGATGACACATTTGCTTGTATCTTGCATATAAGGACATTTTCAAAAGATGTTTAAAGAGAACTTATTAACAGGCTTTATGCACGTGAATTTGGAAGCTGCATTCAGGAATACTGTAGGAGATCTGGGGCATTCCCTGCTTGTGTACTATAGGGAGCTTTTGTCCTGTGCTGGATATATGGGAGAATGAGTCCCAGAGAGAGGAAAAGGGATTAAGAACGGGTGCACCAAAGAAAGTATTGTGAGGCTGCATGAGTGATGGCATAGTATTTCAGAGGAAAGCAGTTAAAAAAAAAAAAAAAAAAGGCAAGGAAAAGAGTTGAACAGGGATTCACATGAGTTCCCTAGCTTTAGTGAAATGATCTCAGATGCAGGAATGGCTTTATTCCCTGGACATACCCTTTTTCCTTATAATGTCTTATATAATGAAAGTGGATTTTCTTAGGCAAAATTTGTTTTTAGAATTTGAAAGAAAAAGAATGGTTATAACTGGGAAAGAAAATGAAAAGCAGCAAGCCATTGTCAAGGTTAACAAATGTGGGATGTGACATTGAATCTCCAACTTGAGGTAAATGCCATGGAAGCATTTTATTTTTGACTAGCTCAAAAGCACACCAGCCTCTGTGCTGACCAAGGGAAGAATATGATGTTTGTGGCATATCCTTGCAGGGAGAAACAGAAATGGCTGAAGACTCCCCATGGACTTTCTAATATCATGCGCAGTACGCTGGGGAGAACAGCCTTTCTAGAGACATTGTCTTTTACATGGAGAGGTGACAAATACCTTCCTTGGGACTTGTGGCAAAGTCGCAACTGAGTCCTGACGTATTAGAAGACTTGAAGGGAGCAAAAGGAAAAAGCAGGAGGTAGAGATGTTACCTGACGTGTAGGGGAACCTCTAACTGTCTTGCACAGATTGGTAGCCTTTCTAACTACCCCCGTGTTACTGAAGCTTGAACCATCAAGCTGCCTCTGAGGACATGAAATGCTTGCCCAGGCTATACAGCTGATGTGACCGTCAGATGTGTTGGGTGACTGATGACTGTTCAAGGTCTTTTTGTAAATTGGCCTTGTATCCTGGATGGTAGAAGGAATAAGTTTGACAGTTACTGTGATTTTTTAAACAGCATTCCTTGTGGGCAGTCAGATCTCTGCAGATTGCTTTCTGATCCGACTGAACAGCATGTCAAATATATTGTTATTTTATGAACATCTTGCCTTCCCCTCCGCTCTCCCAATTCCAGAAGTTTGTGGGGAGTGTGAGGCTCATGAGCAGAATGCTAACATACCCCATAAATCATGTTAATGGCAGTACAGTGCTTGAGCTTGCCTGGTGGAGAAGGTTTTACAGCCCCTACCAAAATCCTTTGCTCTACATCAGGCATGATGTCTGCCATAATGACCATGACTTGATTCCAAGTTGCAATTTATTGTTAGCTGCCATTCACTTATATTTAATTTGTAGCAGGGCTCAGAGGCTAACAGTTAGGAAGACAGCGTGAATCTCAGTAGACCAACGCTCACCAACTTCCTCTGGAGTCTGGGCAAGCCCCTGCAGGCTGCACCTGCAACGCAGGTGTGCTGGTCACAAGCTGCCCTGAGTACTGGTTTTATCCTTCCCTAAGTTTTTCCTACCAACTGAACCAAGATTACCCAAGATGAAAGGGTCAAGCACATTAGTACTCTATGCCAAAACAATCGTCTTTTACATACCTGACTCTGGGAAACAGTCCAAAATCCTCTGAATGTTGCGTAAGAGCATGATGGAAGTAACACTCCATGCATGCCTTGTTCTCATTAAGCATGAGACTCCAGCAAACCTCAGATAATGAGCTTGAGGGATCATTGAACAGACCTGGTCTATCTGTGCTAATGTAATATATGCAACTAATATATGTGCCTAAGCTTTCTCTGTCTGCCAAAGGAGAGTTAAGCACCTGAGAATGAGATCCAAAAAAGGCAACATGCACAACCGTTGTTATGCTTGACGGGTGCAATGGATAAATGTAAAGCAGTCCTAGTGGAAGGGGCTAGACCCACAGCTACCCCATAGCTGGGTGTATAGAGTCAAACTCACTTTGACTCTTCATTCAATCTGTTTACCAACATTTTCTTCCAGTGGAAAGAAAAGATATAAATGGGACATAAATGGTTCTTGCTCTGAAGTCAAAAGAAACAAGCCCACATTTCACAGTTTACATGTAATGTCTTAAATATAAAGTGTGAATAACAGTAACTTCCTTAGCTCACACAGATAAGAAACAATGTATAGAGGATCCTGAGATGCTCACAGACTAAAATAATGGGAAACTTGAATAAAAATCCCTTAGGCAGAGATGGTATTATTCATCGCACTGGGGGCCTGGTGTGCTGGGTACCACGTAACGATGTAGGAAATGACACTTTGTCCCCCAAGTCCCCAGTTATTGTCCTCCTCTAGTAGTTGTTAAGTGCAAGCCCAGTAGCCTGTTTGCATACTCTGTGATTGGTATCAATGTTTGTATCAGTATTCAAAAAACAACAAAGGGTGTGTTAAAAATAGCAGAGATGACAGAAAGAGGGCAATTACTTGGTTGTGTGAATAGGAAGGATAATATTAAGTTACTGTGTAATTAAGGTTAGACCAAGGTGAAATAAAGATAGCAAACAAGGAAAGTAAGGGAAGGTTACTCATTCTGGACCCAAACCTATCCCTACTGAATTTAATGACACGTTTACGCCGACCTCTGTGAAAGCGAGTAGGAGTAGACTTGAGGTTAATTTAGAGACATATTCATAAGGCAGTTTAGTGAAACTTGATAATGTATAATAGAAAAAGAAACCACAGACAAATAAATAAATGGGAACTTATTGAACTGAGCTCATCTTGGAAGTGGTTTGATATGAGTTGTTTTCTCACATCATGCTGTGTGCTTATTACGAGAGGTGAAATGCACGGTTTTGTTCCATATTAGATTATTTATGGACTTTCTTCAGGGCAAATTGTTTTCAAAAGGCCTGAACCTGGATGTGTTCTGCCACTGGTCAATCTCGGGCTGCAGGTATGCTTACCAGCAGGGTACCAGTGCTGTTTTCATGCTTGACTGGGAAACATTTGTGGCTTAAATCCCATCTTGTTTGCAGCTATCAGAAAAAGCTGCGTTCTTTTACTGGCATGGAAGTTATTGATTTTTCTTCTGTGCTCACAGGAACATTTGTTGGGGGGTTGTTGGGACTGCCTGAAATGGTTCAAGAAAATCGCTTGTGAGACAGAGAAGGAAACTAATTAAATCTTCAGAGAGGAAAAGGACTTAAATGATGAAGGATGGTGGTAAATTACTTAGCTAACAAATAGGTGCTTTGGAAATTGAAGTACAAATTAGGTTATCTAATTTTTCACCGCAAACCTAAGCAGTTCCATTAATATGATTTCCATCTTGTGATAATATTTCGTGGCTCATCAGGAGCTTGCTGAGACATATTAATGACAGCTGGAAACAATGGTAATACAAAGCTTTTGTTTCCAGGTAGGGTAATGAGAATTTTCCTAAGAAAAGGACCTTAAAAAATGATGATGCTTTCATGTGTTGGTACATCCATACTACCAATGAACATAGCACTGTATGTGTCCAACTGAATAGAAGGTATGATGATAATTTAGACAAACAAGTTTGATCCCTTTTACCTTCATGCATGTTGCCCACATTGCCATGCCGGGCTGCACTGAGAAACAGGGACAGTTGTAATGTACATTAGACATGCATCAGGTAGGCATCTTCTGGGACAGGAACCAGTGCTTTTGTCTCTAGACTGGCGCTCTCTGCTGCACACATTACTTTGTAGTTCCAATATGACTGTATTCCCCTTCTCCCTGCACACACTCTTGAGCTCTTGCTGTTATTTTACCATGGTTAGGAACTGCAAATGCGAAGGTGAGCAGGAGGAGGAGAGGACAGAACATCTAGCTACTGCTCAGAAGCCTTTGCAGCATCTTTTGTAAGGTATTGGGTCAGATTTTCTAGATTTCCCAGCAATCCTCTTTGTGGCCACTAGCAATCCATAACATCACTCACTTAGAGCACATGCTGCGGTCACCAGTGCTTTGATTTTCTTATACATACATTGCCTTTACTATGTTTCAGCATTAATTCTGCAGTGAGAAAAATGCGTATTACTCACAGCTGTCTGTAAGTTATCCACCTGCCTGCACACTGATATTTGGCAACCTCATTGTATAATATACAGGGTTTTTTTCCCCCTTCTTTAAAGCATGATTTTAAATCTAGGAGTAACTGGGAGAGCTGTTGTGAAATTATGGGAGACTTTTATTTCCATCAATTCCCGGAGTACCTTGCTACAACTAATTTTGTGGTTAGTGGCAGAGACAGATGGACAAAAATGAACACAGTTCTAATTTAAAAACAACAGTTTTTCAGCAATAGCTATATGGAGTGCATGTCTGACAAAGGAGGAGGGAAATACTCATTTTTCTTTTGAAGGGTGACTTCAACCTCCAAATGATTTCAACATGGTTTCAGATCTAGTCTCCCTTTCCCTCCCTGATTTTTCTCTAAGTGATTAATCAATGAAGTCATCCAGCAGCAATATCAGTTGTTATTTTATAGTATCAGGTATGGCAGTGTTCAGCTAGGGCAATGACAACATGGCTGAGCCTGTCTGTGACCTTTTTAAGCAGACTACTGCATTTTACACCAAATGGAGCAGGTTGTAGGGTCTCCATGGTAGGTACAGTTAAGTGCAGCAAATCAGATCCAAGTCCGGTCTAGCTGTGACAACTTTTTGCTAATTTTAGACAAGAAATGTACATTTGTTTTCTTCCAATAGTTGTTGGCTTGTCAGATGGCATTTTGAAGCTCAGAAATAGCAGACCAGCTTAAGAGTCTGAAGACAAATAGTTCAGGCATATTGCAGAAGCAACTCTTCCTTTGTTCTTCCTACCAATCCACCAGTGCTCCCCATGCTGCCACTCATTTGGGCTGTACCCTGTAGAGGCTCAGCAGGGGAGCTGCAAAAGAAGACCGACTCTTTAGCAATGACGTTCCTTCAAGCTGTGGAAATAGAGCTTTTCCCCTTTTGACTCTAATTCTATATGGACTATGTGTCGTCCATTAAGGTGACATACATTGTATAGCCATAGGGCCCAGTTTACCGGCCTCTATAATATGCACCTGAACAGTGAAATTGCCCCAGTACATTGGTAAAATAATGAATTTTCCTGATCTATTGTACATTATTAATGGAATAAAATCTCCCTTCATTGGTAACTTAACAGGTTTTCTGCTCCATGTCAGTTGTAATCCTTATTTAACATTACCAAAGAATAATCCTTTTGTTTCTACATCAGAAACATGAACATTTTACTCCTAGTTTATTGCTAACACAGTAGTTCTCACTTCAGTGAAGACTGAATCTCCACAATATCATCTTGGAAATGGGACAGGGGTCCCTTTAGAGACATTAAAGACAGTGTCCCTCCTGCACTTACACATTGGTAGATGTAGTAGTCTACATGCTCTATGCAAAGGATCCAGATTTAGGGTGTAAAATGTGATCAGGAAGGAAGGAATCATGAAATATAGCAGTCAGAGACTTTATAAATCTTAAAAGATGTATTCTAGCAGAGCAGTAGGTAGCGTATCTGTCAACGCCAGCTGTTTCCTTGGCATTCTTTTTCAAGGGAAAATTAAAACCCATGATTATCTGCATTCAATCCATACCATAAGAATGATAATAAGATTAATGATCAAACCCGTGTTTCTGTCTCAAGGGTTCCCCTGCTGTTTATGTGCCTATCTCCTACTTAGGAACCATAGTGATAGATGTGGATCTGATACAATCTCCGATTGCTTGAAATATGGTTCCCTGGCTGGTTCATGAATGCGATGCCCCGCTTGCCGAGTCCTGTGTGATGTAGGCACCTATTTCTTACTTGTTTAAAAACCTGCAGGAATAATTTAATCCATATTAATAGTATCAGGCTATAGTCCCAAAGTGAACACTGAAGCTAGAATTCATTTTCAGGGCTCTGCTGCTCTTCGTAAGCCATAAGAATGAAGAAGGCTCTTTCAACTGAATGACTACCTTATTCATTCAAACACTGTGTAATTGATCTGTACTATGTGCTATGCTTTATGAAATGCTCCTTGGTTTCAGTGCTGTTAAAAACTTTGCCTTGCTTTGTGACCACTGTTTATTCAGTTATTTAGCCAAGGCCAGAGGCTCAACAGGATTGGGAAAGGCACTGCTCACTTAATGCGCTAAGTATCTCACATCCACTGAATATCTCCACAACTTTGTATCTCATTGCCCGAGTCCCACAGGCCAGGGCAACCTGTGCCTGCATGCTCAGTGTAGTACCCCTCTTTCAGGACACAGTGGGGTGGCAAGGTACGGGCTACTCGTCATTTGGAGCTGTGTTAGCTCTGGATACGCATCTGGCAGGAAGCTGGCTCCAGTCTGTCACTGCATGTTCAGTTCCTGATGGAGAACAAGCAGCAGTCAATACTTACGTAAAGTGATCACAGCAGTAATGGCCATTAGGGAATACAACACAAGGTTTCTTCTTCATCATTATGGTATCTCTTTTTTCCTGTGGCTAAAGGAAAGTGATAATGTCCTTTGGCTGGCTTAATTTTACAGACCACCCTTAAAATAATACCCCCCCCCCAAACAAAACCAATTAATTTAGGAGCTTCTCTCTCTTTAAGTCTATAGGATATAGGGTCAGGACACTCAGAGGTACTTAGGCTTTGAACCCCAGTGACTTGGATGGGAGGACCTGCAGTTAAGCTACTTAAGGCAGATTTTAAGAAGGCATTTAGATGCTTAGATATGCAGATAGTTTCCTGTTGCTTTTTGCAACAAGCACTATGAAAAATTCTTCTGCAAGACCTAATTCTCCTTGATATGTGCATCTGAAAATTTACTTTTAAAAATCTGCTTTGAGGCTCTTTTGAAAATGTTCCCCCAAGTGAATACCAATGGGCAGTAGCTTGAGACTTTTAAATACAATATGGACTTTAGGCTCCTTCTGTGAAGGTACTGGGTTTGGCCGTTGTCACAAATGTATCGGAGATCTGATTCAGTTTGTCTGTTTTTGTCTTCCTAAGGTGTGCGTGCTGTTGGGGAAGGAACTGGATAACTGGTAACAGTGAAAGTGCATTTGTTCATACATGCGAATGATTATTCATAGAATATTTTTGCTTCGTTGGCCAGGTCTGTCAAGTATCCACCCACCTACAATAAGCAGACTTTGAAATGTCACAGAAATAAGGGCTCGAATACTTAACACACTGAAGGCTTGATTCAGATCTCCTTTAATAACATTGCCTTCAAAGCCAGCCAGCAAGAACATCACAGGGTTGGATTTGAGGGAGATAGATTGGTGGAACCACACTCTACCGTCCCTGAGGCAAAGGCAGCAGATGGAGGCTCCACGAGAAGCAGAGGATCCCCTGCCTAGTGGTGGAGGAAAGGCTGTGGATGTGGTCTACCTGGACTTCAGTAAGGCCTTTGACACTGTCTCCCACAGCATTCTCCTCGAGAAGCTGGTGGCTCATGGCTTAGACAGGTGGACTCTGCGCTGGGTCAAAAACTGGCTGGACGGCCAGGCCCAGAGAGTTGTGGTGAATGGAGTTACATCCAGTTGGCGGCTGGTCACAAGCGGTGTTCCCCAGGGCTCAGTTTTGGGGCCGGTCTTGTTCAATATCTTTACCAATGATCTGGATGAGGGGATTGAGCGCACCCTCAGTAAGTTTGCAGATGAAACCAAGTTGGGCGAGAGTGTTGATCTGCTCGAGGGTAGGAAGGCTCTGCAGAGGGACCTGGACAGGCTGGATCGATGGGCCGAGGACAATTGTATGAGGTTCAACAAGGCCAAGTGCCAGGTCCTGCACTTCAGCCACAACAACCCCATGCAGCGCTAGAGGCCTGGGGAAGAGTGGCTGGAAAGCTGCCTGTCGGAAAAGGACCTGGGGGTGCTGGTTGACAGCCGGCTGAACATGAGCCGGCAGTGTGCCCAGGCGGCCAAGAAGGCCAATGGCATCCTGGCCTGTAACAGAAACAGTGTGGCCAGCAGGAGTAGGGAAGTGATCGTGCCCCTGTACTCGGCCCTGGTGAGGCCGCACCTCGAATGCTGTGTTCAGTTTTGGGCCCCTCGCTACAAGAAGCACGTTGAGGTGCTGGAGCATGTCCAGAGAAGGGCAATGAAGCTGGTGAGGGGTCTGGAGAACAAGTCTTATGAGGAGCAGCTGAGGGAACTGGGACTGTTTAGCCTGGAGAAGAGGAGGCTGAGGGGAGACCTCATCGCTCTCTACAACTACCCGAAAGGAGGTTGTAGTGAGGTGGGTGTTGGTCTTTTCTCCGAAGTAACAAGTGATAGGACGAGAGGAAATGGCCTCAAGTTGCGGCAGGGGAGGTTTAGATTGGATGTAAGGAAAAATTTCTTTCCTGAAAGAGTGGTGAAACATTGGACCAGGCTGCCCAGGGAAGTGGTTGAGTCCCCATCCCTGGAGGTATTTAAAAGACGTGTAGATGAGGCGCTTAGGGACACGGTTTAGTGGGTGGTGGTGTTGGGTCGACAGTTGGACTCGATGATGTTAGAGGTCTTTTCCAACCTCAGTAATTCTATGATTCTATGATTCTATGATGCCAGTGCGGAACACAAGAACTAAAAAACCCCCACATACCGGGTATGAAAACCACAGGAAATGTGAAAAAAAAAATGTAAAACAGAGCACATTTATGATTTAAAAAGTGATTATTGTTGGTTTTGTGTCATTTCCATAGGATATCTGAAAGCACATGCATTTGGGTAGATAAAGCATTTGTACGAGTGAGAGTCTTTCCTTTAGGACCAGCTCTGACCTTACATTTTCAGCAATTCAATGGCAAAAATTATTATTTTCTTCCTACTTCTTTTTGGGAAACAGAAACCCTTCACCTCGTCTCCTACTTCAAGATCCTCTTGCTGCTGTGCCTTGTAACTATCAATCTTAATTTACTTTGCTGTACAGAAAAATTAACCTTCTAGGAGGGCACTTTTTTTTTTTTTAAAGTGCAGAATAAATCCTTAGTACCATCGACACTTGTTGAACCATCACTGGTTATATTGGGTGAGAAATGCTGATAGCGTCTGTACTTCATCTTCATATCAATGAGAGCCTGATGATCAATTTATTTTCTTGTCAAATACATTCTCTAATGGGTTGCATTTTGTGTGGTTGACTATTCTGATAAAATCAATTTAATTAACTATCAAGACTTGACAGAACACATTCAGGCAGCGTCATTCATTTCAAAAGAATAATAATTTCAATCAAAGACAAGTTGCCAACCATTCTAATGAGGTATCTCAACATTAGCAGGATTTCATGCTAATGATCAAAATGAGATATTTCAGGGTTTCTGACAAATTATGATTATAAACCAAATATTGCGTTAATACCAGGGTACACTGTCACTATTTATTCACCAAGCCATCAGTGTTTAAAGCGAATTCTTATGAGCTCCTGCGTGCGTAAGTTGGTTGGGAAAAGAGGGAAACAAATTATCCTCTCTCAGCTTGTCATTCAGGAGCTTGTACCACTCAGTTACTGCGGGGAGGCAGGTGATACCCTTACAGCACATCGCATACTTTGTGGGGTGCAGGTTCCCTACGAACAAATAAGCAGTGGTGTGTGCGGCTTACTAGAGTTTACATTGCTGTACTGTGCTATCGCTCCGTATTATTATAGTGGGAGGCTGAATATAGGAGGGATCTATTATAATACTGGATGATTAAAGTACTTCTTGAATTTCCACAAGATTTTAAATTCAGGATGAAGGAGAGGGAGGCATAGTGTGTGAAAGAAGTGCAGAAAGAAAGGGAGAGGATTATGCTTCAGCAGCCTTTGTGATAAAAGAGTAGTAATTAGTTTCAGTAAAATCCCATAATAGCTTTTTTGCACTTTGCAGGAAACCAAGTGGCAGACAGATAAAACAAATTACTTGACTCAGGGCAATTAGCAAGCTATTACAAGGTTCTGCCTATGTTTCCCCATGGCTGCAAAGATCATGCCCTATTTTTCCAAGAACTTTATGTTCCTGAAAATCTCATCCATTTTAAACCTGTCATTGTGTGTACATACAGCCACTACAACTCTCTGAGCACAGCCCGCATTGTAGCGGAGGGCCCAAGAGATAATGGGTTCTGTGACCACGTTGAGGGGAGGGGGAATTTGTAACACTTGCTGCTTACTCATCTGAAATAAACCTCCAGTGTTACTATTGTGTGCATGACTCTCTGACAGGTAGTACAAGGAAAACATTTGGGTTTTATTGTCCTGCATTCAGGTACTGCACTAGCGGATTTAAGTGAAAATGCGCACTGCAGATTTAAGTGTTCAGACTTTCATGGCTGATTCCTGTAGTGACCCCATTGGAAAGGAAAGACAATTTCTTGGCAAAAGAGTACAAAGATTTCAGACTAATCAGAAATGGCTGTGAAAAATTAGTTTTCAAAATTTTTTCTTTTGATTGAAAATGCTTTTCAAGTTTGTGTTTCAAGAAGGCACCTGTCTTGATAAATTAAAGATTGGTTTCATATAAGAGTAATTCAGCCATTAAACAAAATAATAAAAAAATACCTGAACAGGTATGGTACAGAAAAATTACAGTTTTGAAATAACTATATTGAAGATTGCCCCTTAATGCATGGTCAGCATTGGTTTACAGCTAAGTTTTAATGAAAATTATGCAAAATATGAAGATCGTCACATTTACAAACGGGAAGTTTAATTTAGTTTTTTGAAGAGAAAGCCTTTTTTATTGCATTGAGACCAGGGGAGTTATACCGGTATAAAACATAGGAACAATGTAGGAAGTAGTATTATATTCTCTGGCAAGACTTTGTCCAAGAGCACCAGCTCTCCTGACATATGCTGCCTGGCCATGATTTCAGTGAAGAATGAGAGTTTCACACCAATTCCCGTAAGACCCTGAACTCCATTCCTAAGCTATAGACCACTAAGTATTAATAGCAAAAAACATTTTGTATCATAATTAGGCTTGGTAGGATTCAACATATCTTTTTACTGAAAACTGATAGTTAAAATCAAAGCTTATTCTTGGTTATAATTTTTAGACTCTTTCAGCCTCCTCCTGTCTCTCACTTCTGGACCTTCAAACCAGCTCTGTAATTTTGGGTTTGGCCAGCCAGCTTTTTAGACCAGAAATTATAGCTTGTGCAGCTGGGGTAAAACCTAGTGCTGGCATCCCAAAGAAGAAAATTCACTGATATGAACTTGCATCTTTTCATAACTAATTTTATTGATATGATTACTGCTAGGTTGTACTACAGTTGAATTGTGTATGTTAAATGAGACCTTGTACCACAATTTGTTTATTCCCCCTGCCAGCCAGAGTGCAGGAGACTTACTAGTCTCTTAAGGCAGACACCCCAATAACTGGGTGATTAAATGTTCAGATTTATTAACAGCAGCCAGAAGAGGAATGGAATTGTTTTAGTCATGATCTCTTCCCATCACTCACCTTATCTTCCCACCAGTGATTAATGTTGGTGAGAAAAGAAAATAATATGATGGAGGTATCCTGAAACACGATAAGTTAGTAGAGGCTAATGGCATGTTCATGAACTTGACCAGACGGTAACAACACTCAGTCTGCTTGGATGGGGGGAGGAACCTATGGCTGGGCCTGGGACTGCAGGTGATGACTCTAGTGAATAGACTTCAAGAAAAAATAGATTTTCTTTGGAAATTTTTTTGGAAGACCTTGGAAATGTCTATATTAGCAAAACCAATTTAGTCATTAACAGTCCCGTTCTGCTGTTATCCCCATTGATCCAAGAACAGAAAATGTGCTTAAAGGAAATGTGGGTGCTATAATTATCACTCTATTTTTTTAATGTTGTCTTCCAATGAAGAAGAATTTATTATTGATTTTTATGGGGAAATATTATTACAGTAATGTCAGGAATAAATTGTGCACTTATTAAAGAAAGAAGGGGGTAGCACTAATGTAGATTACCTTGTTAATACTACTGTTTCTCATAGAGTTGCTACTTAGTTACCAGAATTACCATGAAACAATATATGTTATTTCACAGCAATTATTACATGGTTAGTCTTCTGTCACTATTATGTCAAACTTTAACATTACTGTTGTTTTATCTGCTCTGTTATAGACAAAGCCTGAATTCATTTGTGGTCCTTGAGAACGTCATGATGGGTCTAACAAAACTCTGAGGCTTCTTAGTTGCCTTTATCCCTGGCAAAGTAGTTCTGCCTCAAAACGACAGAATTTATGCTCTAAGTCCTGGTGCTACAGGCTGGGGGAATTCACAAGGGGAACAGAAAATAAGAGCAGCAGCAGAATACCCTGTGCTAAACCCCAGGTCCCTGGGACTGGAAGCATCCGTATCCTAGTTTCCTTTGAGAAATAAAATACTCTCTCCTTGACTTCAGTGTAAAATACAAACACTATTAAAAGCCACTTAAAGAAGCAAGTTTCTTTATGACTTATGCACATCAAAATTGTGCTTTGGGTTTGTATGTGGGTGTTGCTGGAATAGGAATGTTAGGCTTGCAGCCTCTCCATACCTTTTTCTTACAAGGTCAGGAAATCCTGCATGGTCACAGTTGGTAGTTCCCTCAAAACTTTGGTGTTTCCTCCCTCAGGACCATGCCAGGTTGTGGGAAGCTGAAGGCACCGCTTGCCAACACAGACCTCCAGCCTGGGTCTGAACATGGAGTTACCATCCTCATTAGCAACAGTTCTATGTGAAGGTAAAGGGCTACAATAACGGCTTCAAAATGTTTCTAAATGCCTTTTAGGGAAGGAAAAAAAAAGGGAAAGAAAACAGCTCATTACAGTTTACATGATTATTCTCCCATGCGGCAATCAAATTTGGATCCTATTCTACACCTTTGACCATATCAAAGCTTTTGTTGTTGGAAGGGTATACCTAGAAAGAACTTGGGCTCCTGAACAGCCCAGCTGATTAACAAGTTTGTCAGCAGATATAAAAGAAATGTGAATACAAATTATTTGTCTTTGATGCAGGAAAGCACTTGGATTTTAATTGCGTAACATGGCCAAAAATCCTTTGGGCTGAAATATACTCAGATGACAAGGGAGACCTGATAGATGCTTGAGAGGTTGGGATGTTCTGACCAAATTAATTTTACCAAGGTATTTGTAAAGTCACTGTGATCCAAGTAATATTTTTAATGTGGAAATAATGTGAATGTAAATTGAGGCAAAGCAAACTGTTCAAAGCAAAATTCACCAATAGCATTGAGGCTATATGTCTTATGGAACATAAGCTTTACATGGATATGTGAATTTGTTTTTATGAATGATAAAGGGGCTTGTCTGAAAAATGATTCATTAGATTTTTCTTGGTGATGACACCTTTATTGCCTATTGATCAACTTGCTCTCCCAGATGGAAGATGGAAGTATAAATGTGTTGACACATTATAAGTTTATGTTTGTTTAAAATGCAGTAATGAGAATGTTAGTTTTGCCTTTTTATTCCTGCCCAATTAAGCATGTAATCTTCTGCATTAATTTTGACATAAATGTTCAGATATGCATCTGGGGAAAGTAACAAATATCCATCTAGTTCTGTCAAGTTTCTGACCAACCTCGTGGTCAACACTACTATCGTCACATATATGTCTTTCTGTTCCTGAACAAAACTTAAAGCAAGGCTATCTAAAAACTTCTGGTATTTCTTCAATAGAAAAAATTAGTTTTTGACAGAAAAAAAAAAGAGCATTTATGGCTTGAGAATATAACAGACACTTACGTGCTGAACAGACCTCACATGTGTAACAAGAAGCTCCTGCAAACACCTCCTCAACATCCGAGCCCCCGTGTCTCAATTTCAAATTGAAAAGATCTTCTATTAATAACAATACTGCTCAGTCCCCGTGGGCCATTTACCTTTTAAAGTTCAACTCTAAAAAAATGACTCTGCAAAAATGGTCTCACGGGGATTTCATGATAATTTCCAGTAATGAGAAACCTCATCTGCTCAGTTCCTAAATAAAGCAACTTTTGTTTTTGTCTATCAGCCAGTCTTACACATATAGCTTGAGAAGATGAAAGTCAAGACGCATCCTTTCATATTCACAGTTTACTAACAATAGCACACTTATCTGGGCCTTAGCAATTCTGTTTGTGGTGTGCAAGATGGATTAAAAACCATATCACTCCCCTGTAACATAATGGACTCTGCAGTGCTAACAAGAAGTAGTAAAGGTAATAAAAGTATATTTCAGCCTGTAAAGCAAACAGATACTACTACTGAATACACACAAGGAGCAGATGGCTATAATAAGACATATAGTTTGCACAGACACTTTCAGAGCAAAAAAAAAAAATTCCTTTTTGGTCCTGATTTCCCCACTATATCCAAACAGCATTCAGTCACACAAAGGTGGCTGTGGCTTTCGCACGGAGGGTCAAGCTAAGGGTGCTGGAACATTTTCCATTAAAGCGTTGTTTTGTAAAGGAAAACAAAATATTAAATGAAAGGATACATATTGTGAAAAGCATCTGTATAGCTCAGAAATCTGTTATGTCCCAAAACTAAAATATTTTAGATGAAATGATGAAGTATTTCTGTTGGATGCACTGCCCTGGGATCTTGCGGGATTTAATTTTGCTTCATCATGTACCCTTTATTCCCCATGCATTTACACTCCCAGTTAAACTGCATCTCTCCTGCAGACCAAGAGCTCTCCTGGGAGATTTTGTGCATCAGAAAAGAGGCAGTCTGGCTGGAAACCCAGGCATATAGGGGAGAATGGAAATTGGGGAAGTTTGAATCAAAGTAGCAGTGAGGCATTGCAGCTGCATTTTCCAATTGTATTATTTCAGCTTTGACCACATTTTTTTCTAGGATGGATAGGCTGCACATTCACAGTCTTAGTTTTGTGAGGCAAGAAAGACTATAGACAGATGATAATGAAAAATCACTTCCTCTAATTTTCTGGAGGGTGGAAGGACAGGAAAAGAAAATAACTTCTAATGAGCTCTAGCTAAGATGGCAGATGCATCCTCTGGAGAGTTAAGACCATTGCCCCAATTCTGCCCCGATGCTCACCTGACTTGCCTGTCCTTGCATTCCTTGCATTCCTCCTTCATCCTGTTATTCTGAGGAACAGCATGAATATGTGACCATGAGGATTTGGGCTGAGGTGGGAGAAACTAATTTCTTCCCCTGTCTTTTGGTATTTCCACCAGTTGACTGAAATTGTTCACATTTTGGGAATTCCGGTTTCTGGTCTCGTAGGTTCCCAGACAGCAGTGGCAGACATCGTCCTTGCAATATTCCATCCAAGGTGTTGTGAAGAAGCAGGAAAGTTACATATAAAAGAAAGTTTCAGACTTTTAAATTGGTTTTGTCCGGTTGTAAAAGAGCACTTAATATTTGTATCTGTTAAATCTTTTTAATTATTAAGTAGTCCTAAGGGCACCTGGAAATTAAAGGATGATTGGAAGAAATAATAATGTGATGAGGAAATTGGGGATACAGAGTGTTAAACTATCCCTCAAAGTGTCAGTAATTAAAAATAATTAAGGTTCATGACTAGCATTGGGAGACTGTGGAAGAAGGGTGATGCTGTAGGGAAATAATATGACGGGTTATTTGACTTTTTTTTTTCCTCACTGGCCATTTGACTGTTACCAGAGAAACTTTGAAAAGTTTTTGATGAGTTGTTTTGCTTTTGAATCAGTAAGTTTGTTTTGGGTGTTTCCCCCCTCCCCAATAAAAAACAATTACTCAGTAAAAGGTAGGAATAATTTTTAAGTCTAAAAAATGACAAAGGAATACCTTATATTACTTTCTAATGCTTTTAATACCTAGAAGACTCCTCCCCTGCATGTTTGCATTGTATGAAAGGAACAATAGGTAGTTCTATCGGTAGCACCTGATTTTACAGATATCCATGCTTACTTGCCTTTTAGAAGCAAATATACCCTGTCTATCATATGGTCAGTTTAGCAGGCACTTACGAAAACCGGACCTCCGATGTTTTCCTCCAATAACATGCTTATAGAGAAACTTTCAGAGTCTTTTCATGAGGCCAGAGAGTATCTTAGTTAGGTGCACGACTAAGATTTTATTGTTTTATTCAAGGAGGCAGGAGTCTTGCAGGGTAAATTAACCCTATGTGCCCTTTCATCAACAACTAATTCTACATTAGTTCATCCTCTGACAAGTTATATTTATGGAGAAACTTAATATCCACTTAGTCTTCTGCTCCCTTTGATGCCATATAAATAAGCATATGACAAGAAATGAGTTAAAAACATATTTTTATTTGTGTCCAAAACCAAAATTATACTTGAAACTGAATTTTTAAAAACAATGTTGCTTTTTTAAACCTATGGCTTTTATCCTCTTTTTGGTGACAAGTTACACTGTTTGTGCTTTATGGCTAGACACACAAAGGAATTTATGCCGAACGTGGGAGCTCAGCTGCCATTTTAATTGTCTGTACCCAGAACTCAGAGCATCAAAGACGCTCCATTCTCGCCACAGCCTGAAAGCACCTACTTTTCTTACATTTAAGTTTTCTTGCTCCTAGTTGTGCCCATATCCACCTCTGCTTTCAGCAGCTGTCTCTTTCTCTTGTGAAGGGCAGAATAGGCGTTATTACACCCACCTTGCCTGTTGGCTTAAAGTGTTTGCAGCCATACCTCATCAGTTATCCACGAAATACGGGGAAGGCATGAGTATTTTCCATTCTGCTCCATGCTCATGCCTTTCCCAAGGCATCATGAGGTAGCTGAGATCAGGGAGCTGCCACAGAGGGCATGGACAGCTTCCCCTCTCTCAGTGTTTATGCTTACATTGCCCATCTCTCAGGCACTGATTCTGCAGCAGCGTGACAACTCTCCTTGGTGGTGGGGTGGTAGGTCAGTCCACCCTGTTGAAGCTATTCCCTTTTTTGTATAATATAGTCACCGAGTCAGGCCTTGGGCACATGACTACCCAGCACTGTCATGGGAACTGGGATGGATACCTACCTGCTCCATAGAAAATTTTGGAGTGAGTCATTTCTGGTGTTAGAAGGATGCAGCTCTCCTCCTTCCTCAGCAAAAGCCAGGATGACAGGACTAGAGGGCCACTTGGTCTCTTTCTCCGGAGGAATCAATATTTAATTACTACGTAAAAAGTGGAAAGGTTTTTTACAGAAAGGAATAAGAATTCTCCTTCTGGAAATCCTCTAAAGTAATGATGAGTAGGGTACTTTCTGGCACCTGGTGTTTGAATCTGCTCAGCCGGAGCCACAGGGTGGATCCAGGTCTCCTATGCAGTGGTGCAACCAGTGTCAGCTATGGGATTGGAAGGTCCTGTAATTTTTCCTCTGACAGTGTCTTGAGACACAGGAATAAACTGTTCTTGCTTTTCAGGAGGACCCTCTCCCCCTCATCCCCACATAGGTAGGCACCTGGGTCTTATTTCTCATGTCACCTAAATTCCTGCAGGATCCACAGTGCCATCTCATCACTGTGGCTGAAACTGTGACACTGGAAGGAGAGAGGGGAAAACTGACTAGGCCAGAAAGAGAGGGAACAAGCTGGGCTGTGTCCTGCTGATTCTTGCTTGGGGTAGCACTTGGCATTAAAATGCATACTGTAACCACTGGATAAAATACGCAAGCAGATCCTGGCAAAGATTTGCTAGCCCGGTGGCTTGAGTCCAGGTGAGGGCCTGGACTGAGCTGAGCTGAGAAGTCTTGCTCTGGCTTGTGATTCTCCTTCCTGTGGGAAGGGTTAAGCAGCTCCCCTGGAGGCAGGTTCTGAGCGTTTCCAAGCTTCCTGCTATGAAACCATGAACCAAGTCCTGGGCAGGCATAAAGTGTCCCAACTGCCCACGCTGTCTGCTTGTGGTGTCCTACCCAGACTCCAGGCTGGAGCAGCCAGCCGGGCTCCCTGGGTAGGGGGCTTTCCTCTGTGCTGCAGCCTAAGGGACTGTGCTAAATCTAATCACCTGGAGCTACCGGGGTGGGGGGGCCTTTTGTCCCAAAATCTGCAGCCAGGAAACATTAGACTCCTTACTCTGAGGCAGTTGAACCAGAGTTGTCTTAGGGTTCACGCAGGCTTAGTAATATTTGCTTTAAACCCAGAATGCTTGAAATTTGAAATACTTGGATATCAACAAACTGGTATTTGGCGACAAAACCTTGGTGGGAAAAAAATTCAGGCTAGCTGTGTTCATACTTCTAGAGAAAGCATTAACTGTCACAGATAGTGTAATAGGCAGAGAATTCACTGCACATTACTCAGGTATGTTGCATAATAAACAGAAGAAGTAGGTGCCCAAGCACAAGGTTAATCTCTTTCGCAGGTTTCTTCTACTTGGTTTCTTATGGCTTTTATGATCACAGGCAAAAAATTCAGCTTTGACTGTAAAATATATCAGGCATCCCAAACTTATTTTTCATGTTTATTTGTAGTTAGTGGAGCATTTTTTCATGGGAACTAAAAGGCATCTGATAAGTTTAAGATAAAATAAATCCATATATATGTGTGTGCACATATGTGTACGCAGAGCTGGAAGCTGATGTGAGTCTGAGTGAGGAAGAATCAAAGAAATACAATGTCAGAGTCTCTAGCAGTGTAAATAGTCTGTGGCATCTAGCTTACCGCAAAGGAGAACAAAAATCAGATCGTTTCTCCTTCCGTGAGCAGACAAAATACAGAACTGTTTTATTTTCTCCCTCTGAAAAGTGTTTTAAATATCCTTATCTAAATCTACCATAGTATTACTCAAAATGTAGGAAATAAGCAGAAGACATATGAGAAGGCTACCTTGTGTGTATAGGTTTACATCCTTCTGGGCTCACTATGACCCTTTGGGGAGGACCTAACCCATCTGTTACACATCTACGCTTTAGAGATAAGAACTATTTTTCCCCAGGACCATTGCAATTCTAGTTATTAATAACTTCTGTCCAAAATAAATATGTATTTTTTTTCTAGAACAAAGGCAAAATTTTTGACAAGTAATTAAATAACTATTTTTTGGTTTACTTCTTCATGGTCTCCTTTTTCCAGTGTATAGGCTTTGAGTAACTTTACCCACATTTCAGCTTTTTGAAAAATTGATTTAAAAAGACACATGCAATTACTTAGAATACGTGCATGTGGAAATAGTCCTTGATAACCAAAGCAACATCCTCTTAATATAATGGCATTTACATGCTGTGCATTGGTAAGCTTAAAAGAGAACAAGCTGCAAAATCCCTGTGGAAGGAGAAACTTTTTTTATTATTAAATTGATATTCATCCTTCAGCACTAATCACACATTTGTCTTAAAGAAACCACACACAAACCCATGAAGTTCTGTATTATATGTGAATACACTGAGCAGCCACCAAAGATCATAATTCTGAATGTTCTGCCTCTGCATCACGTTTCCTTCCGAGGCGGTTTTCAGGTTAAAGCATCACGTAAATGAACAAATGATCTAAACAGCAAGCAAGCAAGCAGCAGGGGGATCCAGCCTCCTCAGCACAGCCCGTTTCAGCAGCAGCCCGTTCCCCCGCAGCAGGACCCCCCTCCTCCCGCCCGAGCCGGGGCCGGGGCCGGGGCCGGGGCCGGGGCCGGCGGCAGGCGGGGGTCCCTGGCTGCCTCCAGAGGGCGATCCTGTCCACCTAAGACAAACGCTTCAGCTTCAGGTGGGCTGGATCCCTGCCCAACCGCTTAAGAAAATAGTTTCTTGCTTACTTACCTTAGATATTCAATATTTACCATCGAGGCGGCATGCGGAATACGGAACCAGAAAACTCTGTAGACAACTGAGTACTCTGACTTTAAATTATTATTCTAGGTAGCACATGACTGTTGTAAAATTACAGCATCTATTTATGTAGGAAACAAGAAATGCATTTATTATTTATGTGGTTCCAGGATCCCGTTTACATGATAAATTATAAATACACGTTACAAAGCTGTTTACCATTCTCAGCTCTATCAATTTGCATGCATATAGGTTACATATATTGTAGATTAATTAATTCTTAAATATATATACAAAAGATGTTTTCTATTTTTTGGTTTGTTTTTGTCATACTCAGCGTCTGCTGGTGCCCTGCTCTGTAAACACTGCACTTAGAGAGGGAGGTTGGAAGAAGAACCCAGTAGTCCCATGCAGGGGTATTACTTGGTTGAGCAGGGATTTTTTAATGATGAAAATATATTTTTATTGCAAGGTATGGCAGGCTCTTGGGTACAAGGACATGGCTTCCTATGCACAACAAGCACATAATAGAAGTCTTCATTTAATGCATGGACTTAATTTACACAGTAATGAGAACTATGGTCTAGGCCACAGTTTCATGTTGTGCAAACCCAGTCTTTCTGAAGCGGTTTCTCAATTTGCCCCTACAAAGGTGTGCGCAGGCACAGCTGTGCTTGGCCTGGCCTCTCAGGGGTATGGTCCCATTGACTCCAGATTTATTGGGTGCGTTTTAGAGGCAATGAGGGCACAGGTGCCTTTGAAAATATGTGCTTCCGGTACCAGAGGTGACAAAAGAGAGATTCAAGTTGTGGGGGCTCCTGTTTAAGTGTCCTGTCTCACAGTGCGGCTTTTATTAAAAAGGTTTGTTAAAGACTGTAGAACATGCACTGTACATAGTACTACACTGTCATCTACCTGTTTCCCTACCTACACATGAGCAAACTGACTTACCTTTATTTTTATTTTAGTCTTGTTTAAAGAGGAGTCCTGTTTCATGTGAAAGGCGGTTTACAACAACTGCCTTCCCCACCGCAGGCCCCAAGCCTGACCCAGCACAGGTAATCTAATTCACACATAGCGGTCCTGATGAAAAACATCCGTTTGCCTGGAAAAGTTAACAGTCTTGTGAGAGATACTGAACGGTGCTAGAGAAAGCCTGCCTACACTCTCCTCCATTAGAACAGAAGGAATAAATCCTGTTCTCCAAGATCAAACAAGCAGACCCTTCCCTGCCTCCCTTTGATGTAATCACAAGGCAGCAACTAGAAAAGAAAAAAAACCCTGTGAAATTATGTGGTTTTTTTGCGGATGGAATGCCATCGGGGGCTTTGGTTTGGCGCATGGCAGAGGGAGAGCATCGCCGGTGGCGAGCACGACTGCTGGCCAAGCATGGCTGCTGGTCCCCCCCCGGAGCCCGTGGGTGTCAGCAGTGCCGCCGGCTGCGGGTGGGCCAGGCGGCAGCCCTTCTCCCAGAGCCGGGGAGGGGGGTGGGGGGGCGAGGGAAGGGAAAAAGAAAGGATTAATGCCTTCCGAGCAGCTTCTGTCCCCTGGTATCACAGGGGCGTTGTGTAGGTAGAAACGTAAATATTTGCGTTTTGTGGGTCGGCTATACCTGTGGTGGATAAAGGGCTCAATAAATCCTCTTGTCTCTCCAATAAAGAAAACAGTGTTTCATGCTCGCGTGACATCACAGATATTTGCCAGGTCTACCTGGAGGCCATCAGCATGCAGCTGTGCCCTTCAGCCTCTCGTTTTCAGCTGGGATTTAACTAGTGCCTTTGCTCTGTCTTATCAATGCTCATCACCGGGGGCCCAACTTAAATGCCTCTGTGCAAACGCACGTAGCATGGGGAATAAACAAGAGGAGATAGAGACGTGTGCATACCTGCAGGGCTACGACCTTACTGGCATCACAGAGACGTGGTGGGATGGCTTCTATGATTGGAGTGTTGGGATGGAGGGATACAGGCTCTTTAGGAAGGACAGGCAGGGGAGACAAGGAGGGGATGTCGCCCTCTATGTCAATGACCAGCTGGAGTGCATGGAGCTCCGCCTGGGGATGGATGAGGAGCCGACCGAGAGCTTATGGGTCAGAATCAAAGCCAAGGCAGGGACAGGTGACATTACAGTGGGGGTCTGCTACAGGCTGCCTGACCAGGAAGACCGAGAGGATGAGGCCCTTTACAGACAGATAGGAGCAGCCTCATGCTCACAAGCCCTGGTCCTCATGGGGGACTTCAACCACCCCGACATCTGTTGGAGGGACAACACGGCAGGGCATAAGCAATCTGGGAGGTTCCCGGAATGCGTTGGTGATAACTTCCTTCTCCAAGTGGTAGAGGAGCCAACGAGGAGAGGTGTTCTGCTGGACCTTGTTCTCACCAACAAGGAGGGGCTGGTGGGGAATGTGAAGCTCAAGGGCAGCCTGGGCTGCAGTGACCACGAAATGGTGGAGTTCAAGATCCTTAGGGCACCGAGGAGGGTGCGCAGCAAGCTCACTACCCTGGACTTCAAAAGAGTGGACTTTGGCCTCTTCAGGGATCTGCTTGGTAGAGTGCCATGGGACAAAGCCCTGGAGGGAAGAGGGGCCCAAGAAAGCTGGGTAATATCCAAGGATCACCTCCTTCAAGCTCAGGAGCGATGCATCCCAACAAAGAGGAAGTCAGGCAAAAATGCCAGGAGGCCTGCATGGATGAACAAGGAGCTCCTGGACAAACTCAAACACAAAAAGGAGGCCTACAGAGGGTGGAAGCAAGGACAGGTAGCCTGGGAGGAATAGAGAGAAATTGTCCGAGCAGCCAGGGATCAGGTTAGGAAAGCTAAAGCCCTGATAGAATTAAATCTGGCCAGGGACATCAAGGGCAACAAGAAAAGATTCTATAGGTACGTCGGGGATAAAAGGAAGACAAGGGAAAAAGTGGGCCCTCTCCAGAATGAAACGGGAGACCTGGTTACCCAGGACATGGAGAAGGCGGAGGTACTCTATGACTTTTTTGCCTCAGTCTTCTCTGGCAAGTGCTCGAGCCTCACCGCCCAAGCCGCAGAAGGCAAAGGCAGGGACTGGGAGAATGAAGAGCCACCCACTGTGGGAGAATCATAGAATCATAGAATCATTGAGGTTGGAAAAGACCTCTAAGATCATCGAGTCCAACCGTCAACCCAACACCACCATGCCCACTAAACCACGTCCCTAAGTTCCTCATCTACACGTCTTTTAAATACCTCCAGGGATGGGGACTCCACCACTTCCCTGGGCAGCCTGGTCCAATGTTTCACCACTCTTTCAGTAAAGAAATTTTTCCTTACATCCAATCTAAACCTCCCCTGCCGCAACTTGAGGCCATTTCCTCTCGTCCTATCACTTGTTACTTCGGAGAAGAGACCGACACCCACCTCGCTACAACCTCCTTTCAGGTAGTTGTAGAAGATCAGGTTTGAGACCATCTAAGGCACCTGAAGGTGCATAAGTCCATGGGACCCGATGAGATCCATCCATGGGTCCTGAAGGAACTGGCGGATGAAGTTGCTAAGCCACTATCCATAGTATTTGAGAAGTCGTGGCAGTCCAGTGAAGTTCCCACTGACTGGGAAAGGGGAAACATAACCCCCCTTTTTAAAAAGGGAAAAAAGGAAGACCCAGGGAACTACAGGCCAGTCAGTCTCACCTCTGTGCCTGGGAAGATCATGGAACAGATCCTCCTGGAAGCTATGTTAAGGCACATGGAGGACAGGGAGGTGATTCGAGACAGCCAGCATGGCTTCACCAAGGGCAAGTCTTGCCTGACCAACCTAGTGGCCTTCTATGATGGAGTGACTACATCAGTGGACATGGGAAGGGCTACAGATGTCGTCTCTCTGGACCTCTGTAAGGCCTTTGACATGGTCCCCCACAACACCCTTCTCTCTAAACTGGAGAGGTATGGATTTGATGGGTGGAGTGTCTGGTGGATGAGGAATTGGTTGGATGGTCACATCCAGAGGGTAGTGGTCAACAGCTCAATGTCCAGATGGAGACTGGTGATGAGTGGCATCCCGCAGGGGTCCGTATTGGGACCGGTACTGTTTAAGATCTTCATCAATGACATAGTGGGATCAAGTGCACCCTCAGCAAGTTTGCAGATGACACCAAGCTGGGTGGTGCGGTCGACATGCCAGAGGGACGGGATGCCATCCATAGGGACCTGGACAAACTCAAGAAGTGGGCCCGTGTGAAACTCATGAGGTTCAACAAGGCCAAGTACAAGGTCCTGCACCTGGGTCGGGGCAACCCCCAGTATCAATACAGGCTGGGGGGATGAAGGGATTGAGAGCAGCCCTGCCGAGAAGGACTTGGGGGTACTGGTGGATGAAAAGCTGGACATGAGCCAGCAATGTGCGCTCGCAGCCCAGAAGGCCAATCGTATCCTGGGCTGCATGAAAAGAAGCGTGGCCAGCAGGTGGAGGGAGGTGATTCTGCCCCTCTACTCTGCTCTGGTGAGACCCCACCTGGAGTACTGCGTCCAGCTCTGGAGCCCTCAGCAGAAGAAAGACACGGACCTGTTAGAGCGGGTCCAGAACAGGGCCACGACAATGATCAGGGGGATGGAACACCTCTCCTCTGAAGAAAGGCTGAGAGAGTTGGGGTTGTTCAGCCTGGAGAAGAGAAGGCTTCGGGGAGACCTTCTTGCAGCCTCTCAGTACTGAAAGGGGGCTTATAAAAAAGATGGGGACAAACTTTTTAGCAGGACCTGTTGTGACAGGACAAGGGGGAATGGTTTTAAACTAAAGGGGGGTAGATTTAGACTAGACAGAAGGAAGAAATTTTTTTACGCTGAGGGTGGTGAAACACTGGCACAGGTTGCCCAAAGAGGTGGTGGATGCCCCATCCCTGGAAACCTTCAAGGTCAGGCTGGACGGGGCTCTGAGCAACCTGATCTAGTTGAAGATGTCCCTGCCCATGGCAGGGGTGTTAGACTAGATGACCTTTAGAGGTCCCTTCCAACCCAAACTATTCTATGATTCTGTGATTCTATGATTCTATGATTTTCCACTGTGCATATGATGAATATTAATTAACTGTCAGCTGGAAAACTGCTTCTCGTTCACCTAAACAGCTTCCCTGTCTCCTGTATTACACCAGAAATGTGTTATGGGGTTAATAAATATAAACAGAAAAGAAGGTGGCAACATGTTTAAACAAACAGTGGCTACCTTGGAAAGGCTGGGATGAATGACTCTTCCTGCAGGACACAGATTTGGGCGAAATATTAAGCTGTTTTCTCTGCACATTAGAGCATGCCAACATACATTTTGAAAATATAGGTCACCCACTGTTATTTGATATTTACTTGGAAAGGTAATGAATCTCCTTATGTATGAGGTAGTGATCTCAGTTCAGAAGACACTTGGAGTCTAAAGGGCAATATGTCTGTAGGAAATAATTTCTTATTCCAGGAATTGTTTATTCTGAGTAACAGGAATACTTCTGAATTATTATCCTGACATGATGTTCTGTGTCATCTGGTCCTTTTTCTGTCATCTCCCCCTCTTTAACCCTGTTGAGTTGTCCAACAATGATATGCCTTTACCAGTAATAAGAAATATAAATCTATATTACCAATATATATATATATGCCCATATTCCGTAAGAATCCTCTGTAGCTCTTGTCATGTGTAGAACAACAAGGTGTTACATAAGAAATGTAACTTTTTGTCCATTTTTGACTCATTGCTTCTTGCTTTTCTACTACAGGAAGTAGTAAATAAAAGCAACGGATTTGCTTTCTAGTATAGCCATCCCTCTCGAAACCAGGCACTCAGGTGACTAGTGACTTCAGGTGCCTCTGTGCCTCTAAACATTTTTACTACAAGGTCTGGATTCCTTCTATTTCTGAGTTTAAAAAAGAAAGAAAAAAAAAAGAAAGATCTCCATGTCACATATTAATTAAAACTTTCAAACAGAATTGTTTTAATCTCATTTTCACCTCTCTGTATGAGCTTCCCATTGTTGCCAGCTCCCCCAACAGACCTCAGTATCCTGGAGGTTTCTTAAAGCTCCAGTCAGAGGATTAATTTGATTTTGTGAGGAGCCTAGCTTTTACCAAAACAAAATCAACAGCAATAGTAGCAATAATTTAAAAGAAAGGAGAAAAGGGAATTTGTGGTCTCTGTGACTGAGCACAAACCCTCAGACACTAAATGAACAAATAGAATGAAAGGGGAAAAAAATTTAAAAATCCTTCTATTGCTTTTCTACCTGCATGATTATAAGCAAAAATAATATTTTATTTTATCTATTTTTGATCTTGACGCATGCTTTTTGAATGTTCCAGATTTCCAAAATTGCATCCTGACTTCCTTGAAAGTTTATCTAATTATCACTTCTAAAAGCTGAGGGTGCATTTTAAAGGCAGCACACAGTTTCAGCCAGCTAAGAAAAAGAGAGAGGTGGATCCTGGATCCAGTGCTGTGTGGAGGTATCTCTGGGACATCTTGACACTGGACAAGAGGAATAAAAAAGCAGTTTTGAAACTGCCATTGAACTGTGACTCTCAACAGCACATCTGAATGATGCTTCAAGTGCATCTTCATTTACTTTCTTGGGGAAGGTGTCATTTATAAGTCTAACATGCACATGCTGGTTCTACACACTGGTTCACACAGCTTAATGCATATCGAAATCAGTGGGCATTGGAACAGACAGCTTGTAAAAACTCTGCATAAACTTGATGACCCGAGTGGTTTAAAAATGGGATAAATTAACTCTTCAGAAGAACTAAGTTCAGCTCCTTATTTGTTAAGGATCTGCTCAGATCACAGTAAGGAGGGCCAAGAAGTTCCTGAATGCCCGGATTCCTATAGCTTTATTTTGAAAAAAAATGTTGTGATTCCCAACTGTTGATACTCAGTGTATTCTGGAGGCCTGGCAACTAATACGTACAGTACAAACTGGGGGAGACTCTTTTCCTAGGCAGTACTCAGTTATCTAACAGGTGCCGTATTTTCTGGCCCTTAGACGTAGATGTACGTATGGCACTGACGGTCACCTCATTAACTTTGCTACCACTTATCCACACTTTGGCATCAGTTCAAAGGACACTAAGATCTAAAGACCTTTTAAAAGCTAAGCAAATCAGAGTGCCAGCAGAACAGTAACTAAACATGAACACAGGCACTTCAGTGTGAGTGACCTGCTTTAGAGCACCTGCAGCTCCTGCTGAATTCAGCATGACTAATCTTAGTAACTTAGGTTACAAACTCTTAGGAAAATGCAAAACCCCATTCTTCTAGGCTTCTAAGACATAGTCCAAGTCTAACAAACGCCTTGCAGATTTTACTCAGGAGTCAGAAGCTTTGGATACAAAATGCTGAGATGATGCCCTTAATGCTGCATGGCCATCCTTATTCATCACTGCCCTAAACTGCTATTTCCCTGAAGTAGATTGGGTTCTCTTCCCAATTGCTTTTATTTTTCCTTTTTCTTTTTCCTTTGTGATTTTAATTTATTTTAGTTTGTTCATAAATTAAATTATGTTTTGTTTTTTTTTTAAATTTTCCATAGTTTAGCTATAGTTTTCTTCATTATTTCACCATTTACATACAGTCTTCCTTCCAGAGTTGATTTCCCCCCCATACTGAGAGCAGTGTTTGTAGCATTCTCCTTTTTCCACAGATGAGAGGTACTGGAGCATCCTTCCTTAAAGTCACTGGCTTGAATTACTGGGAAAGTACATTTAACATTGCTCATCCAGAAGGACTGGTTAAGTGATCTGCTTATGTGCCTGCTTTAGGCCACTGCATTTCATTGATTAGAAATGTGGTTTTGTTGAATGCAAAGGGAGACCTACTTTTCCCCTTCCTTTTCTCTGTAAATGTAGTGCTTGCAGCAAGAATATGATGACTTTTTAACAGGATATGTTGTTGTTGTCATTGTTTAGCTAGCTAATGTCACACTGGGGTGAAAGAAAGGGACCAGGGTTTGGTTGCTTTCAGATTTTTTTTTTTTCAGTTGACAAACACAGCAAAATATTGTACATTCACAACATGAGAAAAGGCAAATAATAAATACAATCAGTGCAAATGATTAATGCTCTTCACTGAGCGTTAACAATGACTTCTCCCCAGTACAAGAGCTAGAAACAAACACTTTGTAGTAGATCCAGGTGTGCATTGAATGCATGGGGAGAATGAAAGCACCTAGGATGTCGTATGGCACTGAGATTCGGAACTCCTTAAGCCAGAGCTTCCAAAACTACAGCATTTGGACTGAGTGCTCTTCAGAGAAACACAATTTCTGTCGGCATCAGCATTTTCCACTGCCAAAGGCTGAAGGTTCATAACAAAACTTAAAAAAAAAAGGCTATTTTGTTCCCAGATGCTTGAGGCTGTCACACTGCTCAGCTATGACATGCCCATGGAGACAAAAAAAGCTACAGAAGTTCTGCACAGCAGAGCAGTGACAAACCGTACAGTGCCTGACTGTATCATTACAAGCAGTGCTGTGCAGGACTTCCAGATAGCCACTGGGTTTAAAACGCTCCTGAATGTTACCGTGACCCTTGCAAAACAAGACTGAAATTTACAGTTGATCAAGGATGGCATTTTAGGAACAATGAGCTCTTTCAGCCTGGAAGTAATTACTAGAGATGCAATAGCCATGAATATCATTCTATTGTTTCAGGCCTCAGTGAACAATTTAAATGGTCTCAAACCCACAGGAGTACGTAACACTCCCTTCCTGTCCCAAATCCTCTCCATCATGTCTCTTCCCCTTCTCCCATCTTACAAACCTGATATAGGCACTGCTGTTATGGGAGTAAAACATTACCCTGCAGTGGTAATGGAGTGGCAAGAGACATGACACTTTATGAAGTGCCCTAAAAGGGTAGCAAAATGCAACCCTATGCGTGATGTCCTCTTAGAACCGTCAGAGGTTTCAGGGGCTGTTACAAGAGTAGACCAGGAAGTAGCTTCCAAAGAGCTGTTTAAGTTTGTATTTTTTAATACATTGCAAAAGGAATAACCTTTATGATATTTTTCACAGCCCCTTTATACCGCCCTGTGAACAGAGGGAGTACAGGGGACTAGTCTCACACCAGCATGAGCAATTCCCTCCCAAAGTGCTTACAGGACTCATCTTTATGATCCATGAAATCCATGAAGCCCCAAGGAAAGTCTGTCCACAGAGAATTTCAGCTGATCTAGAAGCTGTTTATCAACTTTATTCATCCTCTTGGATTTACATAGACACAGGAATAAAGGATGGCTCAAATAAGAATGACTGCAAAAGAGTTATAATTTTATTAGACTGAATTATCCCTAAAATGAATAAATATTTAAATGTGAGCAATCATATTGCAGCCACACACATTAGATGTTTATCGTCCAGTGCTGACCTTGTATTCACACCATTTTTCTTCTCCTAGTTTCCTTTGTAGGTTATTTGATGATGTTATTTTCAGTTCACTTCATATGGCTCTTTTTTGCTGTTCACACATTGCCAGAGACTAATGGGACAATTCTTCAGCAATTACACTGAAATGAGCACAACAATGCCCTGGTTATGTTTCATATTTCAATACAAGGGAACACTGCATGCCATCTTTTCCCTTGAATTTCCAATATATTAAACCTTAATAAAGATATACTTCAACGTTAGGTAAGACTACTTACACCAATGAATTCCTTTTTAATTTTTTAGTGTATAGTCCAGATGTGGCATCAGTGCATCATCCAGTCAAGCCAGATGAGAGCTAAATCACGGAGGGGGTAGGATGCTGGCACCCAGTCTGCTCAAGCCATTCCTCCTGTTTTCTAATTCTGTCACTGTCTAGTGACAAAACTTTTGAGTAGGAGTAAGAGCCCAGGACTTGTATTCCTTGCTGAGTGCCCTGAATGCAGCGAACGCAGGTCCCACTGGTGTCTTTCTACAGCTATAGGTTACAGTGCATAGTACCCATCACTGTTTTTCAGAGGTGGCAGAAACAATTTTTGCAGCTGTACTTAATTTAAAAATCTGATTTTTTTCTATTCCTGTACATAAAGAACAAAGCCTTCTGGGCTTATATATTTTAGTACTCGCAAGACCCTAGGAAAATTGTCTGGCACTAGCCGCCAAGAACACAAAACAAGTGTTTCTTATAGGTATGTAAGAGAACTGAGGTGCAGCCATTCCTTTAGAAATGAGCGGTGTTTGGACATCCAACTTTCCTTTATATTTGGTAATCTTCCATAAAACGTGTTTTCTACCCAGATAAACTGTCTCACAATATATCCTACGGAAATAACTACCTGAATAAAGCAGTATCTTTTATTAAGAGACAAAATCTTGAAAAAGTCATTCACATTGAGAGAAGTTCTGATTTCTTTTTCTTAAAATATTTGGTTCCATGTCTTGCCTTCAGCGATTGCCTATCACAGAGCTAGAAGTGGAGGTGGGAATCAAACAGGCAGAGGAGATAACTGAGGAAGAATGAAGTTGCTTCTGAATCTCCATCGACGGTATGTAAAATCCATTGATGTATACTACCAGCTGCTTGAGATGAGAACAGAATCTCACCTTGTACAATCTCTCTTGTAAAATGTTGAATAAACTGTTTGGAGGCACCTAGAAATAATGGTGTAATCACCTAGTGCAACTGCGCTGGCCTGACCTGAGTATTCATATTTGTGGGCAGTTATTTACACGGGTATCCCCACCTGACTTACTGGGAATTCTGGAGCAGGCAGTTGTCTACTCATACAAACAAAGCATCTGGACTACCAGAGCTAATGTTTGCTCTCATCTCCTGGTTTCACTCTTCTTGCAGTTGGATCTGTTGAGGAATACCTATGCCTTTGACTTACTTCAGTATGTGTAGATGCCGTTATTAGATGCAACGGCCAAAATGCCTAAGAGGCTCCCACATTTCAATGCAGGCTCTTAAATCGATTAGGTATTTGTTCTGCAGAATTTATTTAGTCTTCAGACTAAATTACTTAAAATTTCTTTTAGTCTGCACAATGGTACTTTGATGTCTTAGTCACTTAAATAATTTTAAAAATACTGTTATTTCTTCCAATTTTTTTTCGCTTTCATTCTTCCACTGCTTTTTTTTTAAATTTCCATCTTTAAACATGTTTTATGAGCTATTTTTGACATTTCTGTGTCATGCTGAAGTGTCCAGAAAGTTGTGTAGATACTGTATATTTAGGTGTTTAGATATCAAATAACAAACTCCAGAGGAAGCAGAGAGAAGTCCTGACCTTATGTCACTTGGGCATCTGAACTGTCCACTTCAAAAACTCTTGGGTTGACAAGTCATTAGAAAGCTTTTAAATGTAAAGCTTTTAAATTTAAAGCATTTAAATGCAAAGCTCTAATTTTTCAATCTGTCATTTATTATGGCATATTATTTAATTATAATGAATAGTGCATATGAGCATATATTTGTCATAATATGAGACACCTCATGGTTGGTCTACTGGATAGGGCACTAGATGTGGATCAAGAGAATTGGGTTCTGTATGTCTCTTTTTGTCTCAGCCCTTCAGTTTTTGGGGACACTGGCATGGGGCATGGGTGAAATCCATAGAATCATAGAACAGTTTGCGTTGGAAGGGACCTCTAAAGGTCATCTAGTCGAACCCCCCTGCCGTGGGCAGGGACATCTTCAACTAAATCAGGTTGCTCAGAGCCCCGTCCAGCCTGACCTGGAATGTTTCCAGGGATGGGGCATCCACCACCTCTCTGGGCAACCTGTGCCAGTGTTTCACCACCCTCAGCGTAAAAAATTTCTTCCTTATATCTAGTCTAAATCTACCCTCTTTTAATTTAAAATTCATGCCTTTCTCTTGAAGCTGAATGAGACTTCTGGACTGTAAATTCCTAGCTAGGTAGACTCTAGTTTATCATACAAGGTAGTGAATGCAATGAGGCACCCACCTCAGAGGGGGCATTTAAATTCGGTATAAACAGGGGAAAAAAGCAGAGCACTAAACTATTCCTATAAAATGTGAGATGCCACTTAGATACAGAAAATTCCTTAAGGTTTGCTCCCTCCCTTGATTTTTTGCACTATTTTTTTTTCCAGTTAATCAGGCTTGCTGTAAAAAAATTCAGATTCAAATAAGGAAAATATTCATGTTCTCCAGTGAGTTGTAAATGCTTCTTCCTGTCATTAACCACAGCTGCTCTCCTACAGCCAGATCTTCAGTGCTCTTGCACTGCCACTGGTTCATATTAACTTTAGATCAACTACTCATGTAATAATAAAGTCTTCCTATTAGAAGAATATCTCTGCTAAATAACAGTTCCACAGGTTACTGTTTTTTCAAAGAAACAATCTAAGTCGTGGGTTGGATTTATTTTGCAGGACAAACTTTTAAAACTCCTCAATATCTTCCAACCTGCTGAAGGAGAAAACATCTCTTCAGCTGGGACAGATTTGTGCTGATTAGGTTTGTCATGTTATTTTCAGTTCAAGTTTGACTGGGTAGGAGTTATGTAAAAAACAGGGAAAATCTTGGACATGAATTCATACACTATTCCCTTGAATGCAGCTGTTAAAAATCCCCATGGATACTGTTAGCCTTGCTTCTAGCACAGTAGTCACATTGCTATTCTCTGTGTGTGCTTAGTGAGCGTGAGTCAAGCCATATAATAGCTGTGAAGAAGCCTGAGATTTAAAAAGGTCCCTGGGTTATTTCACGCTATGAAGTATTCATTTTTTGAATCAGATTTGTCAGTACCGCTGGTACAGATGATCAACATATGCATCAGCATCACTGCAGAGCCATATTTCCTTTAGACCACAGTATTTTTGGAGAGATCCATCCCTGACAGATACACTTAGCAGGGTCAAACCTTTCTCTCTGAGGTGGTGGGAACAGCAGGGGACACAAGGTAACAAGCTGATACTGAATGCCCCTGAAAATGAACCACTTCATGTGTTTCATCTTAGGAAGTCAGTGTCCATGGAGACCGTGGAGAGAGCAACAGTAGACGGACCTTAAAGACATTGGCGTTTCTGCTAGCAAATGCAGCTGTTGACAACTCTGAAAGAATTATAGACTTTGAGGTACAATTGGTGTTTGCTTCCAGAAAGACTTGGCTTGTTAGATCTTCACCTTAGGTCACAGAAGGAAGGGAAAACGGTCTAAAAAGTTGCAGGCAAAAAGAGTATCTGTATGTTTTTGACTATGACAGATTCAGTTCTTAGTCAGTTTGCTGCTTGATTACAGTACATAAACATTATACGAGGCATTAAATTGAGACATTGTGAAGGTGAGCTGATTCAGAAGCAAGCCAGGTGTCTCCAAATTTAGAGTTGGAAGGTTCATCATTCACAGAAAACCTTGCTGCCCTTCCTCCTCTCCATCGCAAAAGTGCTAGGTTTCATAAAGCAGAAATTACAGATGCCTTAGCAATTCATTTGGGACATCTGGACATGAATGTAATCCTGATTAAATGAAGAGTAATTTCTGCCTCTTCCCACTCTTGTGGTCCCCCCATATATTTCACCTGTCAACATCTTTCTTCAATCTAAGGCCTGAATCTTTTGTCGGTGTGAATGGTGCAGAGTCCAAGATTAGTAGCTTTTTCTGCGGTGAGCCCCAGTTTGAGGTGGATTCAGCTTCCATTTACTCTGCTGTAAATCAGGAGTAAATCAACACACGTTAGCAGGACCAATCACACTGGACTCGAACTGGTGAAGCATGAAGAGAGTCAGGCTCCGTATGTCCTATTTCTGCTGGGCATTCACCTTGCCATTTCTAGTCCCTTCATTGCTCGGGTTTGACAATGTCTCAAGCTTGTGAACGTGATGGTCCAACTTTACCAGCATTTAGAATTGTCTCTACTAGATTAGAAAAAGAAAGGTGCTCTGTAGTTTCTAGGATTTCTTTTTCTCTTTGTTTCTGTTTTTGTTATTGAGTAGCTTTCACAAAATCAGCTCTCTTGAAAGTAAAGGAATTAGACTGTCCGCTAGTCCTTGTTTTAATGGGTTGAGTTAGTGCCTTGTATCTGTAGCTTTTCTCTTTAGGAAATTAATCTTTCTGAAATGCTGTGTGATTTTTGTGGGAACAGTTTACAGCAAAAGCAACTGGACATGGAGAACTGTTTGGCATAGTAGTTTGTTTGCAGAAAAAGAAAAAGATGCCCTAAGGAAGGTGTAGTAACAGTGACATATTTGCTCCAGGATGAACGACCTCAGGGTGCTCTCCTAGCAGTTTCAGCTAAGCTGTGAAGCAGTGATCTTGACAGAAGGCATTTGTAAACTCTGGACAGTTTTGAAAACATGACCCTAAAACATGGTGCCTGCTTTTGCCATTGTCCATCATTAAAAGATAAATGGGGAGGAAGCAAGTAAACATTTTGCAGAACAAAAAATATCATAAAGTCTGGCCTCACAAGGATGTTAGTGTGTCTTCCACATTACAGATATTAAATGCAGTAAGGACTGCAAAGGATTAGCAACCAAATACACGTAAAATAGCTTCATGTACATACTATACTAATAGAAAGGGCAAGCACATGCAATGAGGAGATGCTGAAGCAGCTGAAGTTGTGAACATCCTGTAACTTGAAGCTAACTTTATTTAGCTAAACTTCTGAAATCTGGCCTAACCTAGGCTTTTAGACACATAATTAAGTGAGTATGTGAGGATTTTTCCCCTTCTGAAAAGAGTGGCAAATCCCTTCTGTTCAGTGGAAAAGTTCCCTGGTGTTAACATCACTATGTTTTCCACTTAAATTGAGAATTCAGGACTGTAGTTGATTCACTTGCTGGGTCCTGTCAAACACTTCATTCTCTCTGTCATCCACAGAAGACTTCAGAGCCATGCCATCTATTCATAATACCAAATTAATATTTTTTTTTTGCTTTTGCTTTCTGAGTGTGTTCCAGAAAGTTATTAAGGTGTCCAATTTCTGATATGTCTTGACCTACAGACACAACATCATCAGTAACGACTGCCGTAGGACAAGGACAAAGAGAGGTGGAGGGAATTGCTTTCTTCCAGAGCTGAACAAGGAATGTTACCAGAATTCAGTAAAAGTAATAAAGAATGTAATGGAGCTGTGAAATTAGATATTCAAAACTGCCAGAATATCCATGTGTTAAGGTTACCTGTGGACTTTTTAAAATATGGAAATAGCTGATATATAACAGCGTTTTTGCTTATTCTGCCAGCCACTTTTTCTGAGCTCTTTTCTGAGCTCTACGGTACCAACATTGATGATGACAGGCTTCAAGGATTATTTCTGCATGTTGTTCTTATAGAAGGGCTTTTCGGGTAACGATAACCATAACACATGGACAGGACCTTCATACAAAATTTGTTACTTTGTGAGGGTTATGGCATTCTAAAAATGAGGGACATCCAACATTTCTGACACCTGAATCACCCAGAAACAGTGGAAAAAAGATATTTCAGTGGCATTCCATGCTACGTCTGCCCCTGAAAACTGCAGCTCCTTTCCAAGGTTGTTTCTAGAGTGGCATTATTGAATGCTGTGTTGCTATGAACTGCCAGTTGAACTGTCAACCTATGGCTATGAAATACCTTGGCTAGCAGACTTTCTGTTATCTTAGAAATGCAAAATGTTTCAATCCTATTTGGAGCATCATAACTTAAGCACCATTCCAGAAAGAGTAGTGACATTTCCCTCTACCCAATGGTAGGATGCTCAGGCAGAGCAGGAGATGCTCACAGCCAGTCACTCTCTCTACCCTGAGGCATTTCAAGACTATACCTGCACCTCCTCACAGGGAAGTCTGTGTGGATTGCTTCCACTCTCTTTTGCTGTTGGTTTCACTGGTGCAGCCTGCCAGCTGAAATACATGCACACAAAACATGTCCTGAGTTTTTGATGATCTACATGCTGCAAAAATAATTCCAAGCTTTTTTTTTTCGGTTGGTGAACGCATGATTAAATTTCTTGTTTTCAGTGTGAATCAGTCTCCTTTTGTGTTCTACTCCCAACAGATTTTTCTTACAGCAACAAGGAGATAAGAAGAAGAGAAGATGTAGAATGACACGGGTCATGCTTATTCCCTGATGCACTGCTACCTAGTTTGTTTTTTAATAATAAATGTCAGATATCTGTCCTTCTAAGAAAACTATATGAAAAATGATAACTTTCCATTTCAGTAGGGGAAATACTTTGCAACTTCTAGGAGTGCAGGTTTTCAAAAATGAAAAGCTTGACCTTTAATAATGGCATCTTTTATTTAAGTGAATCCTCCAGCTTACCTTGTGCTCCTTCTAGCAATAGTGCACTTAGCATTGAGACATCCTGTGTTAAATGAATATGGCAAACTCTCACTTGAGCAGATATATTGTAAAGCAAATATCATTAAGGACCATTGGCTGTGGAAAAGTGCTTATGGTAAGCACTCTGTAACAGCTCAGCTTATTTTCCCCTGTACTTTTTCATGCTTTCATCTGAATTCTTTCCACTGAACTCTCTGGCTGAAGCTGAAACACTTGTATGGCACAGACATTCCCACTTAAATTATGCCTTGCAACTAACTATGTCAGCCAAACTATCTCAAATTTCCACTAAAATGGCTCCCAGGAATTTCAAAAGTTAATATGATTGAAAGAATATTGCCACATCTGTGTTGCCCTTTAAGGAAGACAATATAAAGGAGATGTTAACAATGCTCTTTCTGAGTTATTCCACATAAATTCTCCAAGGATGTTTCCTCCACGCTGAAACCTGTAAAATTATTTGTCCTTATTGAATAGCTGAGCTCACATGAGAGTTAAATTATACAGTTTGCCTGCTTAAACTTCTTATTGTCCCTGACTGTTCTCTTGTCTTTGTACTTAGTTATCTCAAAATATGTTCAGTAACAAATTCCTGCATGGAATTTGATCTTTATGTTAACGTCAGCTTCATCATCATGGAACTGCTAGTCCAATGTGTGGACGAGGGAGCAAGTAAGCCAGATATTGCCTGGGTGTCTTCGTTTGCCATTCATAGACAGCCTATTTTCCAATTAAATTTCAAGTTCTTCAATGAGATGAAGGGCAATTGTGCACCATATGTGTTTAGTCATTAATACATGGTGTAGTAATATTAATTATGGAAAAATGAATAAACAGTATTACAGTTGTGATTTTGACCAATAAGCTGAAAATCCATTTTCCTATATGGAAGACCAATATATGGTCTTCATAACCTTGTAGTGGGAATCATATCTTTGTCTTTTGAAACTGGGATAGTAAAGAGATGGCTAGATGAGCTGCAAAAGAGTGAATATCAGTGTGTATAAGAACTATAGGCTCTGAAACTACAAATGGCTGCTAATACTGAGGTTTCTGTATCTGTATTAAGTCAATTGTAGGATGAAAGTCTGAGAGTAAAGGGGGAGTGAGAAGCACAAACTGAAACAGAACACCTGATTTTCACAAGTGCAGAGTCACTGACAATGATAGGAGTTCCTGAGAAATAAAAAGCCTTTCTGAAAATATCAATTTGCTTATTTAGGAAAATAAATGTGCACTTAGGAGCCGAAGCTTTAGGCATATATTTTTGAAAAATGTGTCCCATGGCCCACGCAGCTCTGTCTGAGCAGCTATGGCCTTCAACATGCAGTTAGAAGCATGGACAGTTTCTCTGCTACAGACAGGAGAAGTTCAGTTTCAGTAATCCTCTGCCATTTCCTCTGTGATGTTTCCTTAAGCAACCCATAATTCACAAGCACTCTGAGTCTCAATAGCATGAGTTAAACATATCTTCTTGTGGATAATGCTAGCTCATGTATTCTCGGGGCTTAGAGGGAAAAAACAGTGGGCATACGATTCAGGGTTCAAAACACTGGAGACTTTGCCTCTCAGTGTTGCTCAGAGGTATCTTGCATTTTTGAAAGGCAGTGGTGCCTGACTAGAGCTGAACACCCAGATTTGCTACAAAGCATAACTGCAGCATCTTACCCCAAATGACTGCAGAGATTAAAAAGTGCTGGTATGCTGTATGTCTTATACTGCTACACTTCAAGTTCTGCATATTTCTCAAGCTGGAAAAGAGGTGAAACTATTTTTTAGTGGGTCACGTCTCTTTTACTATATTGTCTCTGGATTTTTCTCCTATTTCTCTCTAGCAACAGCTAAGAGCTCAGACTCCTCACTGAACACCAGACCAAAATATCTTGCAATTCTGTTTTAATATTTACTACAAAGGTAATTTCAGTACCTTCCCTTTTTAAATACACAAAAAATGCATCATAAAATCTGATGTATGCAACTGATTCATGTAGGAATTTCTCCATGTAAGTGTGAAAATACAACATGAGTAGAATTGGAGTACTGTGGGTAACTTGGAAATCATTCACAAAAACTCTTTCATGGTGCCTTTGGAACTATCCAGAGGTGTTCTGTCAGAGTGCAGATTGGCTTAATGACCTGCGGATCACTGACATATCTGTGTCAGGTATTAACATGCTTCAGTGGAGAGAACTGATGATAAAAGAACTAATGGCTTTGCTGAAATCAGTAGATTTTGTTCCAATAATAATTCTAAACAGCTCCATGAGAGGGAAGTCATGCTTTTAAAAAAAGAATACAAAGAAGAATGAAAAGTAATTTTCAGCAGCTTATGCAGATTAATGCAATGTTTGAGCGCCACCCTTAATTCTTGCTTAATATTAAACAGCAATGCAATGGGGAGCAAGGATAGTCTATGTATTTTCCTAGCAATAACTCAGGCATTTCATTTTTGTAAGGATATGAATAGCAATTAATACAGTTACAAACTGGTAAAAAAAAATCACCATTATCTTCTTTCAAAGTAAATCTATTTATCTGTGGTTCCTCTTCTTGGAAAATATGGCTGGAGTTTCTTCACTTTATGCTAAAACTCGGGCCTGGTGCGGGTGTTTTGGTTTGCCTAAAGAGCTTGTTAATGAGAACTGAATTCTGCCACCAGTTTTATTGCAGAACAGAGGCCTCTCCCACACCATATGGGTCTTTAATACCTTCCCGCAGGTTAAAGGTGGTTGGTGTGGGTGAAACCTCTGTGTCACCATAGTGGGACAGACCGTAAGCAGCCTTTTCCCCAGAAGATGGAAAGAAGGCAGCTGCAACCAAGTATTTTCCTCCTTTTTTGAGAAGTCATTCTTCATATCCCCTCACACTATCATTTCAAAGGCCTGACACAATGAGGGTAGGCTTTTCAGTTCCCTCAAAAGGGATGAAGAAAGCCCTGGAGGCTGGGGTAGAGTCTGCAACAGCCTGTGAATTAAGCTATGTAAAAAGCTTAAAAATTACCAAACATGGTGAATGATGTTATTTTTCAGTGTAATAGGTGTGGTTTACTTACATTAACAGCCTTGATAAATGTTCCAAACCACTAGTTTCTTGCTTCCTTCATGACACTCTTAGCCAAGTTGCCTTGTACTGCAGAACAGCTGCTTAGACCAGGGGTGGCCAAACACAATCCAGTAACAGAAAATTAGCCTGGATAGGCTTATAGGATATTGCTCTGTTTTGCAAAGTGACACCTATACCCATTCCCTTCCTCATGGTGCTGAGGAAATGACAACCCTCCAGCACTATCAGGTCTGTTAAACAGTCTGAATCAGTAGTAACATTTTGAGTCTAATCCTCCCCTTACCTTCTGTAACAGAACTCCTAACATTATTAATGGGCTCAGGAATCACCTAGTAGCTTTTGATCCAGCAAGCAGTCTGGAAAGTTCTTAGGGGTCAATTTGGAGAAAGGCGCCTGTCAAGCAAAGACTGGAACATTTGCCTTGCTGGGAAAGGTCACATAAAAGCTACAATCTCCCCCCCCCCCCCCCATTTATTTTAAATATATTTGATCTTGCTGTGTATGAGGCCTCAAATCCATAAACAAGAATGCTCTTAGACTCTTACTTTTCCTGACAGTAAGCTTTGGGACTTAGGTGGATTGAACTGACAAAGAGGTTTGTTCACAATAGGTCAGTATGAGATTCAGTTCTCAAAATAATGATTTGATTTCACTGAGGGTCATGGAAGATCTTTTAAAATACGTGTTCAGGCCCACAGGTAGCAATAGGTCAAAGTACACTCAGGGCGGTTTCTAAGCAACTCCTCCATGGTCTAAATGAAGCCATTATTTTGTGAATTGGAGGTGCTATTACGATCCCTCGTCTTCTGGTAAGGAGCCTTCAGACCTGCTCCCTAGTGACAAAATTAACTTCAGAAAATCCCAAGAATCCTGAAAGAACATCAGAGTGGGAGCACTGGGTGGAGGCAGCGTCAAAGAGAAAGAAAAGTAAGAACAAGCATTGTACTTTGATTAAACTTTTCTTCCCCTGCAGCGTGGAGGGCATCTTGTGAAAAGAATGTCTGTGTAGGTGGGATTTTTTTTTTGTCCCCCAACATCTCACAGTCTGTGTTTAAAAATATCAGCTTTTACTTTAGGCAAAAGGAGAAGCATTTGTGTTATTAAAGATGAGTAAAGATTGTTGCTAGCAGAAGAGATTTGAGCCGCATCACAGCAATGCAGCATCTGGGTTAAGTATACTAGTTAATCTGCTGGCTGTGTTAGTGGAGCTGCCTTCTGTAGTGAAATGCTTGAGCTCTTGCTTTAAATCTCAGAGATTCCAGTGTAGTTTGAGCAGCAACATCTTCCATAATTAATTGCATGTGTAATGCAGTCCATTTGGGAGGTCTGTGATTACTTGCCTGTATGTTACCCGAAGACATTACAATATCAATAGCACTACTAATTTTAATTAAAACTTTGAAATGTCTGCCTGTTGAAATATTCATTATTATCACTTGATTATGTTGTTTTGTAATCTTCTGCACTCTCTCTTCATTACTGATTATCAAGACTATGCAAAAGTATGACACTTCAAAGCACATACCTCCTCTATAAGGGCAACAGTCTTCAGAGATGTGTTTTAATTTTGTTTTTGTTAAGAGACAAAATAATCTCCCCCTCCTCAAAGTACTAAGTGTCTCTGTAATACACGGAACAAACTCACCATCTGTCATGCCCTCAATCCTACGGTGCAACTGAGCTCCAAAATGCTAACTGAAATTGAAGGCTCACGCAGTTCATTTATTTTTTATCTCTAGATTTTTTCATGCAGATCCACCTGATAGAGATGAGATTGAAATGCTCATATATCCCAAGCAGACTGAATCCATGTCACAGTTTGCAGCTGTAGTCCCAGAAAGATGTAGGAGTGTTAGCGCAAAGGAATTACACCTTAGGAAACACTGTACGTGTGGACTTCAACCTGCACTGCTTCTAAGAATCCTATCATAAGGTAAAATAACCAGATATCTATATTGTCGACATTGGTGATCAAAAGTAGAACAACAGAAAATGCCTTGACCAGGGATTTCTCAAATCACGGTATTCCTTTGCAAAAAGATAAAGAGGGAATACATTCAGGATGCACCATGTGCACATGAGAGTCACTCAACCTTGTTTCTGCTAATGAGTGACAAAAAAGTTGTCTCCAACTTTGTGGATAAAAGGGTTGAAAATCTTTTAGTGGACCTCTCATTGCTCTACCATTTAAGTCATTGTAATTGGCTTGACTCTATTTTTTCAAGAAGCAAGGTGATTCACCTATGCTGCAGTGACAGAATAATGGATATTTCAATTTCATGTAGTTTCTCTTTTAAAATGCTCTAATCTAACATGGCACATAAACAGTAAACTCTCAGGCTGTCACTGAGAGTCTATAGAAATAGATTTTTGTAATCTGAAATTTTACCTTCTAAGTCTCAAACAAAGTATGTTTGACTTAACCAGGTACTTGTGCATCAATTTTTTTTCTATCAGTGGCCCAAAGTCTCATCTTCCAAAAACTCTCCAACCCCTTCCCTCGGATTTCTTTTTGCCTCAAAAAATCCTTCTCTCAAGCTGCATCTATTGGAATCGACAGAGGAGTTTCAGTGAGTTCTGTCCAAGCGTCAGAAACTATTCTAGAAAACTAACCACTCATTCAACTAGAGTCACAAGAAATTTTTACAGAAGCTTGTAGCCTGTGACTAGCCAGAATATAGCACTCCATGGACTTTATATAACAGATCCTAGGCATCTAGAAAGCCTCACAAAAATAAAACTTCAACATTAATGGAACGAGAAAAAGGTTGTGAATAACTGCTGCCAATAAATAGTAGCTCCTTTGGAAGGAAAAATGACCTCAAGAATAGAAATAAATGTTCTGATGCTCACAGACTGCCGAAGGTAAGGAAGAGTTTGCCAGCACTGCAGAAAATTCTGTAGCAGCTGATATTTTTACATACTGTATAAAAATAACTACCACCGTTTCTTTGTCCCATCAGTAATTTTATTGCTTTATCTGTAACCAGCTTGATAGTAGTTATTTCCTTAGTGACCTATGCAACAAAATATTAGGAAGATGGTTTTGCAGACTATTAAAGTGATAATTTAAAAAAAATTGTCCACTGTAATAGCTCTGATATATAATATTCATAGGGTCAGCAACTATCAGGCCTTAAGAGATGATCTGCAATCATCTGCAGCACATCACGCTGCCCTAGGACTTCTCTGAATGGAGAAATCTTTGCACCTAGTGTGGATGTGCTCAGCCTGGTGATATCCCTGGTTCATCGCCCTCATTTGTGGGCAATTTGGGATGGGCTGTAAGCTGTATGGACTATTCCAGAAAGCCAGGAACTTTTCCGACTTGCCCCAGTGCTCAGGCAGAGGCTTCATGGCGTAAGTAGCAGCTCACTGAAAGTCCAGGATGGTTGGGGCACTGGTGCCCCTCAGGCAGGCAGCTCACACTTGTGAGAGGTCCCTGTTTGAAATGGGGACAAAAGCAGGACTGCAAGCCTGAAGACAATATCATATAAGAATACATCCCATCTAGATTTAAAATTGTCCAATGACGACAAGTTCACTGCAACAGTAGACTAAAAACACTGACTGGTTACCTATATATTTCTGAGTACAGCTCAGAAATTTTTTCATAACATATTGATAGTTTTAATTTCCAGCTATTGCATCTTACTGTATCATTGCCAGCTAGACGAAAGAACCAGCTATTGTCAAATTTCTCTTAGGCACTTACATCTTTCAAATTGCCAAGTAATTTCCATTTTATTAAGTTAAAGAGATGAATTCCAGGTTGTGTGATGTAGGTACTCAAACAGAGGTACCATTTTAGATGCTCTGATATATCTTGCCTGGCCTCCAGCTGCTTGCTTAGAAAAGCATTGGTCTCCTGTAAGTACTGGGTCATACGTGCCATCTCCTCCCAGATGTCTTGCATTATAACCCAGCCAGTAACTTCTTTTGTATAGAACAGGCCTAACTATATGTCTGGGATACTCTTCCCCATCCCCTCCAGGACAGTCAGGCCTCTTCCAGATTCAGCAAGTCAAAATAAGGTACTCGCAATAATTTCTCAGTTTTGAACACCAGCTGAGGACTGAGAAGAATTACAATTTGTATAGTAATGATGGTTACTGAAAATGGAAGAAGCCTGTTAAAAGGAGATTAAAAGCTGCAGGCAAAAGGATAAAATACTTGCAGTTGGTATGGTGACTGCTAAAAGACACTGTCAGAGATACCAACTGTATTCTGTCTATCAAAAAGGCTTTGAAAAGGCCAAACAAATGCAAACACAGTTGAACAGCAGAGTAATGGTGGCTAGAAAAGAGCATGAATTAGGCTAAATTAAAAGCAAAAGTGGAATAAAGATGAAGATGTTGAATAAGCTGCCAAGGGTAAAAACCCAGTTCTTTTTTTTTTCTTCAAACTGATCAAAATGAGAAAGCTTACCAGAAAGCTTGTAGGACAGACAGATTCTCAGGACGTAAGGGGAATGGTCAGAGGTGGTCAGTCTATAACAGAAAAGCCAAATGAGTCATTTGCCTCGATGTTTTCTTGAAGAAGATGTGGGAAGTCTTTACAAAGAAAGAGCGTGATGAACCATCTCAAAATGAAGTGTCAAGTTAAATTTCTCAAACTGAAAATGTTTTAGACAAAATAAAAGAACCAGGTGATATTCTTTCAAGCATTTGAACAGAACTTTAAAATGAAATTGTGAATCAATCACAACAGTAGACAATGGTAGTGTAGTTGCCTAAATAATTTCCAACATTAGGGGACTATAAAGTGGCAGGTGACAAAGGAGATGTAGAGGGCTACAGACGAGACTTTGATTTTCCTACTAGGTATATAAAAATATAATAAACAACAGACTTAAGTAAATAGAATTCAAGAACGCAGTCTTTCTTGTATAGATAGAAGAATAAGACACATGGCAAAGAATTAGCAACGTTTTCATACAGGGAAGTCATGCCTCACAAATAACCTAATGTTCTTTGAAGGAGTCAGTGATGTATGAATATAATTACCAAGTTGATCTACCTGGATTTCCAAACAGCTTTTGACATGATCCCTCATCAAAAAGGTTTAAGAAAACTAAGCTGTCTTGAGATAAAAGATAAATTCCTCTTGTGGCTTAATAAAAGCAAATATGGTAGGAAATGCAAAGATGGGAAAATGTGATTATGTGATTACGTGAAAGGAAACAAAAGGTACAGATAAGGAGAGGCATTACAATGGATGCTGCTGTTCAGAAAGTCTAGTTATTCAATATATTCATAAATGACCTAGAAAAGAAAGTAGATACAGGGTAACAAAATTCACTGCTGATGAGATATTATTCAAGGTATTCAACTCTCAAATTGACTGCAAAGGGTTACAGGAGGATTTCACGATACTGAATGACTGGACAGTAAAATGGCAGATGAAATTCAAGGTCAATATATGCAAAGAGATGCACATGGAGAAACACATCCTTAATTGTACATACAGAACGATGGGTCCTAAATTAGCTATTGCCTCTCAGGAGAGAGATCTTGCAATTATTATAGCTGGTGCTATTAAAACATCGGTTAAATGCTCAACAGTGGTCAGAGGAGCAAAAAGTGTGATAAGAATGGTTAGGAAATGAAATGAGAATAAAATATAAAATATCATTATGCCACTTTATAAACGTGTGGTGTACCACATCTTGAACAGTGTGTGTAGTTCTTGCTTATGCTTCTTGAAAAGGGAAAAGTGAAACAAAAAAGATCAAGGGAATGTCGTCACAAAGGTGGAACGGCTTCTTTCCAGGAAAAACTTAAACTGGTTGGAAAAGAGATGACTCAGGATGATATGAGATTGAGATATATATATATAAAATATATAAAATAATAACTGTCATGGAGAAGATCTGTGGAGAAAGTTTATTTCTTTGTCTTCACAGCACATTATATAAAGGGCATGAAGTAAAAATAGCAGCTAGAGACAGAAAATAAGCAAAAGGAAGTACGTTTTCACACCGTGTGTAATTGAATTGCAGCACTCTTTACGGGGGGATGTTGTGGTGATCAGATGTAGAGCTGGGTTCAAAACCTGCTGAGAGTGTGAGCTATTAAACACCACGATGCATTTCATGAATTCCATCAACTACACGTTGTTGGGATGAGACAGAGGTGGAGATACCACACAGTCCTTGCTTGGCCTTTTAATATTTCCTTAACCATCTGCCAGTTGCAGCTGTCCTTGAGGGGATGTTGAGAAAGCTGTACCTTCCTTCTTACCTGCTACAGCTATGTTTTGTTCCCTAACTCTTATTATTTCTCTTCTGATAATACCAAGCAGATCTCTTCTTACTAGGCACTATGCATGCAGAGAGTGAGTGCCTCTCCTTGCCATGAAGTGCTTACTTGAAGACCTGGTTGAAACAAAGATTTACTGTTTCAGAGATAAGGAAGTTTGCCTCAGCGGGATTATATACCTTGTCCAAGGTCACACAGAGAGCCTGTTGCAATGTGTTGTTGGTAAGGTCACCCTTGCGCTCCAAATGTGGTTAGGAAATATGTCACAGACTTTAGTCATGAGCATTTTTAATTATCTGGGCCTTGCTTGGGTTCGTTATTCTAAGTCATTTAGGACCATGGTCTTATTAATTATACAGCAACTTTCTGTATCCAATGATTTAATTATAGAATATTACCTCATTAAAGACAACAAAAATGATCAAAATAAAGGATTATTTAATACACATAATTGAATCCTTCAGCTTTTAATCAAATTAAACATTGATTATTGATTAAGTGAAATGGAAAGCACTGTCACCTTAACAGAGGAAAAAGCAGAGAGAAATGAACTAAGGCTTTGCATAAACTGTCTGAAGGTGGGGATACTGGAAAACTCACAGGTGTCCACTAGTGGGAACAGAGTCCTGATGCTGTTGGGACAGGCACATGTAAGTGTCCAAAATGGACACGACAGGCATGGCAACTCTTTCCAGGTTCTGTTCTGCACAATCTTTTTCAGTCCCAAACTGCAAAGCAGGATTAGCCATTTCCCAGGCGTTTCATCTGTGTAATGTGTTTGATGGCATTTCAATTCTTAGAGAAATTATTTTATGAATATCAGTATTTTAAGTCATTCAGTAGGCAGGTTATGCTGTTAAAAATGTTATCTCAGTCTCTTCTATGTTCCTTTTTTTTTCCTACTCAAGTTAGCACAGCATGGTTGGGATCCTCTAGTATCCCGCAGTTTCCTAAACAAACAAACAAACAAACAAACAAACAAATTGAATTTTCATCTTTACTTTTATTTTCTACTGTTCCTAAGATTTTTCCAGGATAGTGTTATATTCTTGAAATTTCCTGAAGATGTTTCATTTAATAGGGAACAACATAAAACTTTTTTCCTTTTTGTTTCTCTTTTCTAGACACTTTCCTTGAATATGCCATTGTCACAACCAGTCTAACTTACATTTTTTTTCCTTCCTTTACTGCCTTTTTCCTTTTTCTCTAGCACACCCACTGTGAGGTTCTTTCTCATCCCAGCTGCCTCCTATCATTTTTTCCTTTGTCCTGGTGCTATGGGAACAGAGTGTTCAGGCCCTCCATGCTGCCAGTGTCTTTTTTCTCTACTCATCTTCATTGCCTTTGAGCAATGCAGGAACCAGGTGCCTTTACCCCATGAACCTCAGAGACCCAAAACAGGTCAGGAGAACTTGTCTGAAGGGAGCTGATAGCAGTATATACTATTTCATTAAGTAATCAATGTCTGTGATATGACCACACATACAGTTCCGGTGCAATTAATGTTGCAGATCAACAGTGTGTTGAAAAACTCCTGAGGCAGGTACTGAAGTCAAATGTTTCCCTTCCCCAAAAAATTACGAGGGAAAAGCTGCATGGTAAAGACAATTATAGTCATGCCAATCATGTTTTCCTTCCTTTGGTTACCGAAACATTTCTCTTAAAATCTAAGCCACTGTCAGCAGCAAAAATACAGAATATATATTATGAAAATGCCTGCTCACAACTCAAACCTCATGACTTGTATTTGGATGGAAAACCAAATGGAATAGTAGCATGTGTGAGATATATTATTTTGCATGCAGCCAATAGACTTGCATGACACTGCATGCAGTACATAGTAAATTAAGCAGGTAAAGGAAGACCAACACAGCCTTTGAAAAGTGAAGGAGTACTGAAATTTTGTGCTAAATCATACTAAGTCCTACAAACTTTCTGAGACTTAGGAAATCTCAATTTGGACCGCCATTAGAAAAGCCTGTGAGACTCTCCTCTTTGTAGAGCCATTTTACTGTAACAACATTGGCACTTCAAACTCGCTTGTCTCTGAATATAAATCCCTAACCAAATATTCCAAAGTATCTTATCATCTGAAGAAAGAAAACCATAACACTGCATGCAAACAGGGCTTCTGAGGAGTAGAGGGGAAAAGAGCCAGTGATTTTATGAGACACAGTAGTGCTCATGCTGTCTTTGATCCATTCTCTATAGAAGGCTCATCTACTACTTTAATGGAAGGAAACTGAATAATAAAGTAAATTGAAAAGCTACAAGCTTGAAGGGAAAAAGATTCAGAATGTCTTGTCTGAGTGCGGTTGCATCTGATTGCTTTTCTGTCTTAAGGTGGTCTAGCTCTTTGATGCTGTTGTTAATAAAACTCTTTCAGATATGTATTATTGCACCCATCTTCCAGGTCAGAAAAACTAACAAGAAGAATGAGAAAAGTGACTTACTCCCTAAATTATGCAGTGAACTAACAGCAGAGCTGGAAACAGAAGCTACATCTTCTGAGTTTTGCCTCAGTGCCTGTATTTATCATGCTTATGGTGAGAAAAGGGCTTTTCCTGTGATACCAGTACCTGATCACCATGCACGTTTTTTTCTTAAAGTAAACACATGAGGTTCTTTATCTTTCCATACCCCCTTGGTGAGGTTGTGGAGGTGTGCATGAGGGTTTAATGTCTTTAGAAAGCTCCTTGAGGGTATAATGCTATAATGTTTTCTGTGAAGCTACCCAGATGCAGGATCATTCTGGCCTCATTGAGGAAAAACTTCATGACTGTGGGCTGCGCACCAGGTTCACATCTCAGGAGGTGACTCTTCCTTTGCCTGTGGCATGTTCATGTTGTAAGAGGTTACACTGTGAGAGATACCTTTGTTGCACTGACTAACCCTCACAAAGAAAGGACTCAAGCCTTGGTCCTTGTTCAGGGTTCAACAGGAATGCCAAGCTCGTCTATTCTCATGTTCAGAAAAACACTACCACATTTTGAATCAGCTATAACTTAGAGTTGAGTTTCGATTTGTAACTATGATGTGTTACAGTAATCAAGTTGAAAAGTCAGCAGCCAGCTACTAACATGATGATACAGGTTTAAAACAGTAGTCGGAGGACGGCATTTTACCCACCCATGACTGGTTATGGAAAACTGAGAGAAGTGCGTATTAGAATGCACTAAGAAATATAGGAGAGCAGCCAAAGACTGAATAAAAAATGATGACAAAAGAGCTAGAACACTGGTTGTAATCCAACCCATATTCAGTCAGTGGACAATAAGGTGTTGTGACAATTCCCAAGCTCCAGAGGTTACTGGTGCTCTCCGAAACAGTTGTCTCACATCCTTTGTCGTTCCCACATTTTTTTGCTAATATCACTTTTGAGTTTTGCCTTGCTTCCTGCAGAACTCTCCTAGCTCACACTGTTTCTTAAGGGCTCTGCCGTGATTTGGAGCAGCTCTGCTGGCAGCCCACCAGCACAATCAGAGGGTTTCACTGAGCTCCAAAGACAACCTCCTTGCTCAGGCTTGGTTGACAAAGTGGCAGGTTTGAGAGAGGTAAGGCAAAGGAAGCTTTGGGAACTGTTCTGCAATTAATCCCAGATTTGGTTCTTAGACTGATACCAGCAAACTGTCCAATGAGAGTTAATTTTCATAGCTCTAAGCACATCTGCTGAAGTTTTAGGTGATCAGACTTTTGTCTTTTAATAACATGAAATTGCAGAAAGGAGTCAGAGATTCTCTTCACTGCAAGTCAATCAGACTGTAAATAGTGATACTCTACTTTTCACCAACCTCAATTCAGCAAAACAACTCTTTGCTTGTTTAAGAATATACTGAAGGGCACAACTGCACAGGAAAGGGGGAGTTCTCCCATATGACAGTCTTGCTCAGTCAGTGCCTTGTGCAGCTAAATAGTGGTTCGGGCTTATGATACTGAATGGATATGATGGGTGAAATGCCGCTCCACTTCTAGGTAATGAGAACTTTTCCATTGCCTTCGCTGCAGTCATGATTTATTATTTTAAGCATTAAACTTAAAGCATTAAACTTTAAGCACATAAACCTCTTTTCACTTGGAATCATTGTTAATAATAATTAAATCAATGTGAAATCAACATTTGATACGGGAGTTCTGAACTATATTTCATCTAAATGAAATATTTCGTATTTCTTTGATTGCTTTAATATAACGTTATCTCATGAGTTATGTTATTAAACTGCTATGATTTTAATAACAGTTATTTTTAATATACATACATATAAACATGATGCCATTTTCCTGGCATAAATCATATTTTTGCATGTAATTTGTTCCATTCTTGTCTCTCATTTGTATGGATTCTTCAAATTTTGATGTGATCATTTCTCAAGTCTAAAGAGGTAAGCTAGTGTATCCACACAATGAACCAAATTAGAAATAAATTAAACCCTCCGCTGCTTGTGCTTCTCACTACTTCCTGCTATATTGTAGTGGCAGCATGGAACTTATTTATCACTGTAAGAAATTATAAGCAGCTATTCAGGAAAAGGAGACACCCTCCTTACCTTTGTGCAAGTTTGTGCAAACACAATTGACATGCAGTGTAGAATTGAGTTTTCTGCTCTGCAGGGAGGTGAGTGAAATCATAAACCTTTGAAGGCCTCTGTGGAAAAGCAATTGAGGCACAAAGAATATGCACATTGTCTCCTTAGTTAATTTTTAATGTCTTGTGGTAAATTATTTTCTCTTTACGAATACTAGAGATGTTGTAGTGATAGCACTGCTGGAGCTGTGTTTCACTAAAACCATCTAGGCACAGTTCTTGGTCATTTAGTCAGAGGAGAAATGAAAGGACAATGGAGAGCTTTCCAGAAAAATACAATTACCTCCCAAAGTGAAAAAAATCAGGCTATGAAAAGATAAAATCTAAACATTTTCTGATGCTGTCATGTTGTGTCATATGAAGTAAAACAATTACCAGGTTTTAGTGGTTGGTGACAATGGAGGAAAGGTAAGCATGTCATCCTTGAAGGTAACCTCTATGAGCGAGATCTAGATTTAAAATTGTTAGCATCTCTTCTTCAAATTGCTCCAAAAAGTTAAAATTATTAAACATTTCTGAAAATCACATTCACTATCCCTTACTTAATTCCAGTAGATAAATTGGTAAATTGTTTGTTGTGAAAAAATTAACACCTGAGTTGAAAATGTTAGTGAATTGATCTTTATTTCTGTGAATGTAAGCTATATATTTACCAGCATTCACAAAATAACTTTCATGCTGTAAGTTTGCAAACAGTCCACTCTGATTCTGAATGTGATTGTGCTGGTTTTGCTCCTTGGTTTATGAAGAAATAACAGGTGACGCCACAACTCCCCTATCCCCAAACCACACACAAACATCTTATCTTCATATATATGCCAATATGAGGTTTTACATATTCTGAGTCCACTATATAAATTAGGCAAAAAATACCAGGGAATAAACTATGTGTATACACAAGGCTGAACTAAGAATTCATCATTTGAAAGACTTAGTCAGAACTGATGTGATGATACTCAATCTATTGTAACACACTGCAATGCAACGGGGTTGCAATTTCTTTTATTGCATTCTTGGTCCTTTTGTGGAGACTTTGCAATGTCACTGAAGCGCCTGTTTGGAAAATTATATCTAGACTACCTATATTAAATGCAAGACAAAACAAGATGATCCCAACCTACTAAATTTTATGAACTGAAATACAGAAGAGCAGTCCTGAGGAATAACTAGGAAACATATTATACTTTGCTCAAGGTCAGATGCAAAAATAGCTAAAGAAATGATGAAAAGAAAAGCAGGGTTTTCAAAACATGATGTTTTCTCACCTGCAGATCCTGGGCTGTGCAAAACTATTTCAAATGTATGCCTAACCTATTGAGTGGAAAACCGAAAATTTGACCAAAGCACGGTTGGAGCTTTGTTCTCAAAGCTGTCTGAAAGAGAGGGTACCCCTAAGCCTGGACGCTGACACCAGTGTCGGTGCTCAGGAGCACATGGCAGTTCAGACAGGGCAATTACCCTGAAGTATCTTGTAGGGAATGCTGAGGTGCTTTTCTGATTTGAGGGTTCAGTGCCTGCTGGAAAGCTGCACTAACTCAAGAAACAATGGAGGTGGGCAGAAACTTTTAGACAAAGCAGTGTTTGCCAGAACCTGCTAGCAACAGTGGATGTCAAAACTTGGCACTGCTGATGGGGCTCCCACGTAGTTTCTAGATGTTTTTAATGTTGTTTTTAATTTTATATTTGCATTTGCTAAATCAAAAATTCTGCTGTTTGGGTTCAAAAGAAGTATTTGTCAATTTTAGAAAAAGAGTTTGAAAGCTAAGCAAAAATATTAATTGACCTGGACTGTTCTCACCCCCTGCTCCAACAAAATTGGAGCAGCATTTTTTGTAGCTGGATGACTTTGACAGCTCATTATTTTTTGGGTGCAAAGGAAACTCCCAGAAAATGCAGCAGGTAAGACACTTCACCTGTTCTTTTTCATGGCCTGTGGAGGAAACCATGAGAGCTACTGAGGGTGTCAGACTGTTGTTGGGCACTGGGAAGGAGCAGTGCTTCTCAGAGGTCCATCCTGCAGCCTTCCTTTTTCTGAAATGGCAATCAGGGGTCTTCACCTTTTGGTCCATCTTTTGGTGGGGAAATTGCTGATGTCCTTCTTTCCTGATCTCCCTTTTTTGGGTCTCGCCTGTAGCATCAGGACAGGCCAGGGGGCTGCGGGCACCCGGGTGGGGGAGGCCATGAGCTGCCCTGTGCCAGTCACAGCCGGTTCCAGCCAGCTCTGAGACCCATGGGGGTGGCTGGTACCTGCCAGGGAGCACAGGGGACTGGGCAGGCACTGCTGAGGGTGGGTGGCAGCCACGGGAGGAGGAGAAATGGGGGAGATGGGTGGAGGGGATGGTGCTGGGGACATGGCCGGAGGCCCACTGCTGGAAGAAGGAGCCTCCCCTGAGGAACCCACACCAGGGCTGGGTCACGCTGAGGGACTGGGGCTGTGGGCGACCCACACCAGGGCAGGGACACCACATCAGACAATCCATGCTGGAGCAGAAGAGCAGTAAGAAGCCAGGACAGAGGAGGGGAGAGAGAAAGAAGGGAGGAGGAGCAGCAGGAAATCGCTGTGCAGGGACAGCACCCATCTGGGTGGCCGTCAGCCCTCCAAAGGCCAGCAGGGGGGCCAGCACAATCATCAAATCATAGAATCATAGAATCATAGAATCATAGAATAGTTTGGGTTGGAAAGGGACCTCTAAAGGTCATCTAGTCCAACCCCCCTGCCATGGGCAGGGATATCTTCAACTAAATCAGGTTGCTCAGAGCCCCGTCCAGCCTGACCTGGAATGTTTCCAGGGATGGGGCATCCACCGCCTCTTTGGGCAACCTGTGCCAGTGTCTCACCACCCTCAGCGTAAAAAATTTCTTCTTTATATCTAGTCTAAGTTTGCCCCCTTTAGTTTAAAACCATTCCCCCTTGTCCTGTCACAACAGGCCCTGCTAAAAAGTTTGTCCCCATCTTTTTTATAAGCCCCCTTTCAGTACTGAGAGGCTGCAAGAAGGTCTCCCCGAAGCCTTGTCTTCTCCAGGCTGAACAACCCCAACTCTCTCAGCCTTTCTTCAGAGGAGAGGTGTTCCATCCCCCTGATCATTGTCGTGGCCCTCCTCTGGACCCACTCCAACAGGTCCGTGTCTTTCCTGTGCTGAGGGCTCCAGAGCTGGACGCAGTACTCTGGGTGGGGTATCACCAGAGTGGAATAGAGGGGCAGAATCACCTCCCTCCACCTGCTGGCCACGCTTCTTTTCATGCAGCCCAGGATACGATTGGCCTTCTGGGCTGCGAGCGCACATTGCTGGCTCATGTCCAGCTTTTCATCCACCAGTACCCCCAAGTCCTTCTCGGCAGGGCTGCTCTCAATCCCTTCATCCCCCCAGCCTGTATTGATACTGGGGGTTGCCCCGACCCAGGTGCAGGACCTTGCACTTGGCCTTGTTGAACCTCATGAGTTTCACATGGGCCCACTTCTCAAGCTTGTCCAGGTCCCTATGGATGGCATCCCGTCCCTCTGGCATGTCGACCACACCACTCAGCTTGGTGTCATCTGCAAACTTGCTGAGGGTGCACTCCAGCCCACTGTCTATGTCAATGATGAAGATCTTAAACAGTACCGGTCCCAATACGGACCCCTGCGGGATGCCACTCATCACCAGTCTCCATCTGGACATTGAGCTGTTGACCACTACCCTCTGGATGTGACCATCCAACCAATTCCTCATCCACCAGACACTCCACCCATCAAATCCATACCTCTCCAGTTTAGAGAGAAGGGTGTTGTGGGGGACCGTGTCAAAGGCCTTACAGAGGTTCAGAGGGACGACATCTGTAGCCCTTCCCATGTCCACTGATGTAGTCACTCCATCATAGAAGGCCACTAGGTTGGTCAGGCAAGACTTGCCCTTGGTGAAGCCATGCTGGCTGTCTCGAATCACCTCCCTGTCCTCCATGTGCCTCAGCATAGCTTCCAGGAGGATCTGTTCCATGATCTTCCCAGGCACAGAGGTGAGGCTGACAGGTTGGTAGTTCCCAGGGTCCTCTTATCTACCCTTTTTAAAAATGGGTGCAATGTTTCCCTTTTTCCAGTCACCAGGGACTTCACCTGACTGCCATGACTTTTCAAATATCATGGAGAGTAGCTTGGCAAATATATCAGCCAATTACCCCAGGACTCTGAGGTGCATCTTGTCAGGTCCCATAGACTTATGTATGTTCAGTTTCCTCAGGTTGTCACGAACCTGATCTTCTCTTACAGTGGGAAGGACTTTGCTCCCCCAGTCCCCGTCTTGCAGTCCATCCACTCGAGAGGTGTGGGAAGAGAGGTTCCCAGTGAAGACTGAGGCAAAAAAGTTGTTAAGTATCTCAGCCTTCTCCTCATCTGTTGTTACCAGTTTGCAAGTCTTGCTCACCAGCGGGGTACACTTTCTTTGACCTTCCTTTTCTGGCTGACATACCTGTAGAAGCCCTTATTATTCTTTGCATCCCTTGCCAAGTTCAGCTCCATCCACGCCTTGGCCTTCCTGACCCCACCCTTACACAACTGGGCAGTGTCCCTGTACTCTTCCCAGGACACCTGTCCCTGCTTCCACTGCCTGTGCATTTCCTTCTTGCCCTTTAGTTTGACCAGCAGGTCTTGACTCATCCATGCTGGTCTCTTGCCTTCCTTTCCTGATTTCTTACACCTGGGGATGGAGAACTTTTGTGCTCTATGGAAAGTGTCCTTAAAGATCTGCCAGCTCTGTTCTTCTCCCTTGTCCCTGAGGGCAGTTTCCCAGGGGGTCCTATTGACTAACTCCTTGAACAGCTGGATTTTTGCTTTCCTAAGATTCAGCATCCTGACTTTACTCTTTGCCTGACCCATATCCCTCAGGACTGCGAACTCCACCAGTGTATGATCACTGCAGCCCAGGCTTCCTCCAATCTTGACATCACCGATTAGCTCACTTGTGTTGGTGACCATCAGGTCCCATATCGCATCCCCTCTGGTAGGGTTGTCTGTTATGAAATGCCGTGAGAGCAAGGGAAGGTGGGAAGAGAGGCACTGGGCTGAAACCAAGTGCGGGGAAGGGGGAGGCGTTTCCCTCAGTGTTTGTTTAATTGTTTGTCTTCCTGTTTTTCTTAATACTTGAATCAGTAATTAAAAATTGATGTTGATTGGCAATAAATTACATTAAGTGCAATTCCCCAAGCTGAACTGTTTTGCCCACAACAGGTCCTTATCCTGAAACATTTGCTTCTGATGGTGTTACCAAGGAGGAGTTTCAGTGATGAAGGAAGCAGGGTTAGAAATGATACGAAATGATGGAGCCTTCTCAGATGACAGTCTCACCAACCTCAGGATATGGATGGCTGTGTTCCTCCTTCTCCTTCCTACTTTCCCCTGCCCTTCTTTCTCCCTATTCCCCATTCCTTTTCTCTCCCTGTTAGGGAAGGCAGCACTGCCCCCATAAGAAAGCAACTTTGGTGACAGGGCACAGAGCAGACATGCAACAAGGAGAAAACTTCTTCAGAAATGTTACAGTGGAAATTCTCAAGGTGTTGGAGGATCATGTCCTTGAAACTATTACGGTACATGGGGTAACCTTTGAGGATGGCTGCATGCTGCCAGTGTTGTATGAAGAGTTTTACATCTTTATTTAAACTACATTATTAAAATGAATGTAATCTACTATAAAGCCTTGTCCTTTCCTGGACTGAGTACACTTGACAGGGGAAAAAAGGATGCACTTATTATCTGTCTGATGAATAAATGCAAAAGTAAATCCTTATTATGAAGCTTGCCTATATAGGTCTGTTTCAGATATTAAACCATTATATCTTGCCTCTAAACTACATTATTCCCCAATGCAAACAGAAATTTTCACAAGGTGGCACATTTGAATTTATATAAAGTAAGGCATACAGTGTTCAACATCTATCAGTAAAAGCCTTTGATTTATATTTCCTAGAACTAGGTCACATAAAGCATTCATTTTAGTATGAGGATATGTATGTGCCTGCTTATACTCGCATCTTTGGCCCTGAATGAGAATATATAGCTGTGTTAAAGAGATATTTGTCAAGCAAAAAAAATGGCATATTGTTTTTCTCTGAGTTAAAGGTGATAATTACTCATGGTTTATATGAAGCCATCAGTAATGCACAGCTTCTCTGATATTGCTATTCACCCTGTAGGCACCCCTGTAAGTTTACCCCCAATGCCTGTTACTAACTTGGTGGTGGTTGATCATCCTGAGAAAAAGAGAGTTATGGCCTCCTGTGTCACAGAGTTCAGGACTCTGGTACTGCAGATAGCTATGCTATATAACATCTTTTTTTCATCTCATCACTCCCTATGTTAAAACTCTCTAGGTTTGCTGGAACACATTATTCTTCAAGAAAGTATTCCACAGTCTTCTCACTTTGCTGAAGAATAGAGCTTTCTTCTCTTCGTGGAGCTGTTGGATAAATGTTAATGCTCAGTTTATACTCATTAATTCATGAACAGAGACCTTTAAATTAAAGAGCTCCACTTCTTCCTGTAGTTTATCACAAATCATGTTGTACTTACAAAGCACAAACCAAATCTACTCCCAAACTTTATAAACTTGCCTAAAAGCCATATTTTTTTATTCTCATCTAATAAAAGAGGCTTTTGATTCCCCCAAATAACTTTGCAGCCCTTACGTTTGTCCTTTTGTAGCCTGTGTTCATCTTCTTTGAACACTGATGTTCAAAGCATTTCAAATGAAGCCAAGGCAGTACCTTGTACAGAGCCCTAATGCTTCCCCGTTACCAAAATATTTCACCTGAACCTCATCAGAGGATCACATTTGCCTTTTTTCTTGCCTGTGTTACAGAAGTAGTCATTTTACGACTGATTAAATCAGCAAATGCAAATGCTAGTAAAATAGCAACATTGAGGAAGTAATCGATTTTTAGGTGGCTTGTTTTAACAAACCGTTAATTTGGCCGTTCTGATATTTTTTCTTTTTGGTGCTGGGTACAGATGGTGCTAGGTGCAGACAATGCTTGGCAGCAAAGCTTACACTGATTATAACTGACTGACTGATCTCTGTGAGGAAGTCCAAAATCTGGAACTTTGCCCTTTGGGCTGACTGAATATTGCCTTGCTGTAAGGCACAGAGAAAATAATAAGGAGTGGGGGGTAGACAGGGAAGGTGCGAGAGAGGGAATTCATAGTTTTATGTACTCTGTATGCTAAAGAAGAAACATTTTCTCTGAGAAATGCAAACTCAACCACTTTCCTTAATTGACCCTTCACACTTGAAATAATTTATTTCCAGTTTGTTACTAGTTGTGTTTTGGCTTCCACCCTTGCACTGAGGGGTGGAGCTAGGTCTGTTCCTGAAGGCTGTCAGCTTTTGCTGAGCCAGCTGTTTTTGGGCTCTGCACATGGGCATGTGGCAATGAGATACGGTAGGTATAAGTAGATAATGCAGTGAGGCAGGACTCCCTTTAAATTGGGACTGAACTGAATAAATTAGAGGTAATGCTGTTAAAACTGTGGCTTGTGACCTATTTTTCTCTTGCATTTCACCAAGCAAGGGGATAGTCTAGGAGTCTTCTTCAAGCTTTAATGAGCCCCTACCTTCTCCTAGTTGAACTCTGAGAGGAAGGAAGCATCCCAGTGAATAAATGCCAGGAGCCAAGCCATGTGAATGACAAACTTTGTTTCTAGCAGGATTGATTTTAAAGCTCTGTGGGGCTGAAAGTTTATTCACACTGGCACAGAGAAGTCCAGATGACTTCATTTTATCCCAGAGGAGACTGCAGTACTTCACAGACATTAATCTCACAGGCATGAGTTTAAGGTCTGCCCTATAGATAGGGCTGGGTATCTGTAGATACAGATAGCCTGGAGGATATCTGTAAAGGAGCGGTGGAACATGGATGTCCCATTGGCAAGGGTAGTTAAAGCATACCTTTCACATTTGAAGACACTCAGGATGGACTTCTTGCCATCAAATGTCTCATAGCGCAGACTGCTTCAGAGACAGCAAGCAATGAACACAATAAATAGTGGTTTTTTTGAAGACATTTACCACCTTTTAGGCATGTGATTTTTGGAGGGTGATTATGAGAGGCGGTGATTTGGAGGTGTTCTGGATATTATGTGTGACGAGTCCCTTGTAGATAACATATCACAGCCTGGAGCAGAGACTCCAGAACAAAAGGCAAAGGCTCTTCCTCATGTCCATGAAAGGTCTGACCTTTTTGGCTTTCTTATTCTCTTTAGGGAAGGGCAAAAGTGAGACTGAACACATACCAACTGCTGAGGAACAGAATCTAGAAGGAAACCGACCCAAGGCTCCTTTCCAGTGTTTAATGATGCCAATCAGCATCATTGCTTGATCTCAGACGTACAACTGCAGAAGAATGCAGAGGTGATGAGACTTCCCAGCAGCTGGCTGAAAGTGGCTTCTCTTAACCTTTCAAAGTTTATATTTTTACTTGTTTATTTTTTGTGATATGAGCTCCTGCTGCCATCACAGCTGAGCAAACACTCTCCTGTCGATAGGTATTCGCTTTCATTTTCCCTTGCAGCAGCGGAGACTATGGCAAGGTCTGAGCTGGGAAGAGAAGACCCATCTAGCTCAGGGACCTGAGGGGAACTAAGACAGTGGACAGCCAGTTTGCTGAGCTGCTCTCTGTATTTCTCGGCTGCAACAAAGAGCCTTTCCATTGCAAATGGACATGAAGAAAATTTTTACGGGGAAGGTATTATCATAGTTTGGGAGGATGGATGTGATCAAGGGTATGCATTCAGCTTAGTGAGGGGACTACAAGTTATAAACACAAGGTAGGGTGATTAAAAGTGGGCAGATTAGTACTGGCTATATGTTTTGACAGTGGAAATTCACATTTTGCTTGGCTCAGGTAAGAAATATAAAACTTCTTGTTTTGTTGCTGTTCTTTTTGCATTTTCTTTCTGTCTTAATTACCCCTCCTGTCAGAAATAAGATATGCAAGCTGACAACAGAAAAGTTTGAGGTGTCTTTTCCAAAGTCCTAGAAAGATTCAGGTGTAGTTTGATTTGAGTTCAAAATGGTGATTCTTCTGAGAAAATGGTGCTGTCCTGGACTGAGACCTTAGTCACAGTCAGTCCTGTGACAACATCACAAACTTGCTTTCATATTTTTCCCGGGTTACAATATATGACATAAACAAGCTCAAGAGGCCCGTTAGAAAGATGCTCATTATTAAGCTACACTAACGTAACACATCCTTTTAAATCATCAACCAGGTCATTAATCCAAATGGCACTATGCAAATGATTGTTTCTGTATCTCTTCCTGTGATGCCCACACTTTTGCCTCCACTGCTCGAAATGAGGATATTTCTTTCTGCCTTCCCTTTGAAAAGGCAATTTCTTTGCCAGAGAATGTGTTTCTCAACTGTGGACAATTGAAAATCTGAACTGGCCCTCTGAATACATTTAAAAGTTGCACACGGAAAAAAAATACTTTGGAAAGGCTTTTGATATCAATAAAGTATGAATCACAAGTTTTTGAGAGGTGGAATAGGTCACAGCAATTACAGATCAAATTCAAAGCATTGTAGAGGACTTCTGAATGAAGTCAAGAGTTGTAACATAGAAATAATCTTCTACCTATTCCTTTTCTGTCACGCTGATTGCGCTCCTTGAATCACATGCCCAGCACTATATATCCTCACGTTGTCTTCTTCACTGGAATTTCAAAGCTTACATTTCTCCCTCCACCTAGTGCCCATCCTCTCTCCTCTGTTATTTTTAATGTAATTGTTACAGTGTCAGCTGTGCTGATCACTTCAGAGGGCTGAGGTCTGAAAAGTGTCGGTACACACATTCAATATTTATATAGCTTTTTATCAGGTTATTGGCTTTTTTCATTCACTTGCTGTATCAGTCTAGAAATGAAAGGAACATTATTGCAACAGCCTTGGCTTTTCTCTTGCATTGGGATTTTTCAAATGACAGAGTTACCTTTTAAAACATACTCAATGAACTCCAGATCTGTGTCACTTGAATTATTTAGCCTGACACTTAAACAGAGTGGCTTAACTTCTCCATGGAAGCAGTTTAGTTAAGAAAGAGCATGCAAATCAGGCCAGTTGCGTATTTAAAGTGTGACTGCACCAGCATGTGAACCCTACCACACTATCATGTCAACTTTTGATAGCCATTAGAGGAAGATGATAAATTTTCTTTCAGCTTTGGTCATTTAGAAGGTGTGTAGAAGATTTCTTTCCCCCTGCAAGCCTACATTACGCAGTCTTGTGTTTTTAAATCCAATCTGTCTGTGTCAGAAGCCCAGCAGTAAGCCTGCTTCTCTGTGTGAGGGAAATTGTTTTCTACTAACTGATGACCTCAGCATAGCTGTTTCTTTTCCAGCACATCAAAGCTCACAGTCAGACTTGCTGCAGCAAGTGCACTTTTGAGTGGCTTTATGACATATAAAGACCCTCTTTGGCATTCATACTGTGCTTTTCTATTGTTTACAAGTTAGCAGTGAATTATTTATGGGAGTTGCTGGAGATACGACTCTCTTTTTGCCCAAAAGCTGTATTTTATCTTGTGGTGAGATTTTATGTGAGAGCTATTTTGGAGGTTTATGTCCTTTTTACATTTATTTGACAGGTTTTATAGTACCAATCCCTTGTTTCCATTTTTATTACTGTTAAAACCCGTCTCTGAAAATTATTATTGAATGCAGCATGGCTTTAACTCAGCTGATGATATTTTTCTTTGCATATCTGTTTTTGAGTGATCTCAGATAAGATCATACTGAACAAACTAACATGAATATTCTTAGCAAAGGAGCAGGCATTTTGTTTCTTCAAATAAAGCTTAAGATCATCGGTTCATATGTGCCAAGTACATACCTTAGATCAGGGTCAAATTATGCTTCACTCTACCAATATTCATAAGTTATGGCATCAGTCAATAGTTGCATTGGCATAAAGCCAAACTGTTAGTAGTGACCAATGTTAAAACTCACTGATCGTTTGCTCTATTTTACAGGTATTGAAGCATCAAAGACAGGCAGTGTTATAGCAGTTTGACCAAACTGATCGTAGAAATGACTTACATAATTTCAGCTCTGTAGGAGTGAACTGCAATTTGATATTTTTTTTTTCCACTTAACAAGAGGAGGACAACTGCATTCATTGCCACATTACTCTTAAGAAGTTTTTTGGGCTTCTTCCTATAAATTCCAGACTCAGGATCAGTTCAGCTCAAAGAAGTAAATGATTCCAGACACTGGTAGTTAAAACTGGCCGAGAAGGACCTTTCTTCTCCAGGTTCTTCACCTTAAATGCATTTATTGTTTGGATGATGGTACTGCTTAAATGTTGTAATTAGGTCCTCTGCTAAAGGCAGAGTTAGGAACTTCTCCAGCTCTGAAGTTTGCATTCAGACATATAAGTATCATTTGACATCAGCTGAAAATGGAAATTTTGGCCCTGTGTCTCAGTCTTTCTGTTTGAATTCAGGATCTGGAATGCTTACATATGTGCATTTAGAGCCTGAAAGCCTAACAAAGTAGATATCCTCTGGATTTGTTGCAATTGTCAGTGGCTATGCTGCTGTTACATTGCATGGCTCTTCTAAAGTTTTTCACAGAGAAGTGACTATGCATGGAAGTATATGTCTCATGGACTAAAAGTTAAGGTACTTTGGAAAATGGAAATGCCAGACTACAGGCATTCCTGTAATTGTTTTTGCAACATGAAGCCTCATGGTTGGTTTGGTAGTGGTGTAACTTGCTCATCGAATGCTGCATTCATTTCACCTCGCTTCACATGTCTATGGTGTAGATGTGTAGAACTGAGTTAATCATCTTAAATCCCTTTACAGTCTATGGTGAAAAGTAAGCATTACTGGACACTGAAATTAATCTGACTCCAAGATATCTGCTGTTCTGAGCAGCATTGGAGCATTCATAGTGAACAAATGGCATGATCACATGATTTCTGTTTATGACTGATTGGATCAAACTTATTTGGGGTTGGTATGGCTTTTCAGTTTACAGATGTAAAGCTTCCTGCAGGAAGTGTTGTGAATATATAACATGGGATTTGCAGAAGTGGATAGGACCATTAAAAATGTATTTCATTGCATTATAAGAGAGCTGGATTAGCACTGAACGCTTTAGGATAAACTTTTTTTAGTTCCAGCTGTTCATCTTGGGGGTTAAGCATTTATGTTGGTTGCTTCTTGTTTCTCTTCTTTGAAGAAATATCTGATCTTCTGAAACACATCATGGCTGCCAGATTTTAATCTGAAGATCTGAAGGGTTCATCTGAGGTGCCTAACATTGGCATTTAGTTTCATTTGAGATGCCCCAGGGCATCCCTGATGTCTGAATAGGGCTGATAGATATTACACAGGAAAGAAGGGAGATAGATGTACTGCTGGTGTAGCAGATGAAGGCCAGCCAGGATACCCTAGAACATCTCAAATGGCATTAGCAGTCTATGCTTAGGAAGTGAATCATGCCCTCATTTGCTTCTGTGGTTTCCTTCAACTGTCCAGGTATGGTATGGGGCAAAAGAAATTGGAATCAGCTTCTCTAATTACTCTTGCTGTTACAGAGTCTTAGTGGAGACGGGACGCTTTCCATTTCTTGTTACAATAGTTGCAATTTCCTGTTTGACTTATTGATGTCTTGTCTTGTATTTACATGTAGCTTTAAAGATCTCTATATGCAGGGACCTGCTTTTATAGATAGACCGTTGGCATAGCTGTTGGCAACAATACAGGTATCCCCATGCCAGAACAAGCTCAGCTGTACAGGACGAGTGCATTTGTCTTTGGAAGTGGAGACCTCCCTCCTGCTTGTTTATTCCTTTTCTACTCACACACCATGGCAAACAGAACTTGGTCTTGATCTCAGTAGCTGGGGCATGGCATTTCAAAAAGACCCAGTACCTATTTGACTGACATTTTAAAACTTGCTTCTAAATCAAGGCTTCCCCACTCAGTCAACCACCCACAGAATGACATTTCAGAAATAAAAGCATAGCATCTCTGCAGATCTGTCCCTTATTACTGAAGCATCTCTCTGTCTCCAAGATAATTAAAGTCTTACCTGTGAGCTGCAGTCCTATATGTCAAGTAGGACCTTGTCTCTCAAAATCTGAAAGACTTTGGAACCTGCAAAAAGCAGATAAAATTAGGTCAGTGACTTCAAGACCTATTTTCGACCCGAGTTAGGAGTCAGTATGGAGACATTATGGAGCTAAAACCAGGAAGGAATAAGGCTTACTGGCCCTCAAGGGAAGCTTTCATGCTTGTTTATACCAATGTTCTGCATACAGAGCTTCCATCTAATTGGATGGAGCTTTATGTAAGAGGCAGGTATTGAACAGGAACTGGTCCAGCCAAATATTGCAAACAAAACTAAAAAATGACTAACCAGTAAAAAAACTCAAAGTGAAGAGAAAAATGTTAGGTAACTAACTGTTTCAAAGGAATTCAGAATACCTGGGAAAGCTATTTATTCATTCCCTAATGGGCCAAATTATTCTTTAATTTCAGCCAGTTTTTGTCATATCACTACTATTACTACTACTGCTACCACCACCACCACCACGACCACCACCACTACTACCACTACTACAACTACATAACTAACTAGATATACACCTGATCTAACTCACTTGATTTTGAGTACCTGTATTTTTTTCTTTTTAAACACAGAAGGGCACAGTGCTGCAGCCTATTGTCTCAGAAAATCCCCCTAATGACTAGCAGTAAAAAGTAGCCCTGTGTCTTTCATTGGAAAGCTGATGTTTTTGTTCATACCACTGTCTATTGCTTTCCTCTTCCAGACTTCCACTGAAGAGCGGTGATGGTTTATGCTTGGTTCTTTAAATTCAGCAGACAAGCTTCTCACATCTGGTCAATTACCTGTGTCCTACTTGCCCTTTCTATCTAATCCCTCTCTTATATACAAGTCTTTTATGACGTGACAGTTGAACATTAAAAACAATGTGAGGTTAGATCAGAGGCAAGCTGAACATAACCCCTGTCTGAATGACAGATGCCTCTGTTGTACTTATGTTTTGCTTCTCCAGCACAAATGCCCATGAAACTAATCTTTCATATATGACTTTACAGAAATTTCAGTTAGAACAAAATTTCTTAGGAGACCTTTTCAAAATTAAAAACATCATTGACAAAATTAGTTTTGCATAAAAAGTCTGTTTATTTGCAATGCTTGCTTAAAGGTGTAAGATCCTGTAGAATTCCTACCAGAAATGACTGAACAAATCCTGCATTTGATGCTTGGGCAGTGGAGTAAAAATAAAGCACCTTAAATACCTTGTGCTGTTGTGCTGACAGATGACACCTTTGTGTTCTGTTTATGAGTGACTTCAGTGCTATAATTTTGGGACGTTTCAACATGCAATTTAATCCCATCTGGAGTCAAGAAGTTAATTTCTTTTTTGCCATTAGACCTTGCTTTTCTCTTATACCTCAGCATTTCAAACTCATATTAAAATTTACACAGACTGTATTCTAACATTTTAATTATGACCAATATGTGCTTGGACTGGGTGTAACAGAAGATGTCACCAAGAAAAGGTGTCCATGGAATAAATTTTCCCGAGTCACTATCAGTTCTTCTGGGGGCTCTGGGGTAGTCTAAGCTAGAGACTTTTGCCCTTGCACTGGTCAAAAAGGAACCTTTTTGGAAGTAGTTTTGCCCCATATTTATATGCATTTAAATTGTCACTCAGGAGCTGTACTGCTGTGCCTAACTCACAGAGCTCCAGAGATTTGTCTTATTCTTCACTTTACTATTTAGTTAATCACAACTGGTTTAAATAAGATTTTTCCAAGGTGTCATCTGAGGATGACTAGTGGACCGCAAAGCTATGGAAATTGTTTCCTGGGATTATTAAACTGTGTTTTCAATAACATTTAGAATTTCAAGTATAAAGGATGCATGACTGTCTACAAAAAATGAAGAGGTTAAACAATGGCCCACTCCTCATTCCCAGATTGGAGAGGATTGCATTCGGTCATTAGTGCAGACAGTGTGAATGGGGAGCACAGGTACTGATTCACTCTGGACATTCCAGTTTGCTTGGGTTAATCCTCATCCTTTCAAAAGCAGCAGTTTTTCAGGCATAGTGCACAACACTCAAGACTAATCTAGTATTCAGCATAGCATTAACTGAAACTGTTAAAAATATGTTTTAATGTTTTTGCCAACACTAAGTATAAACCCTATGACAAATGAAGAAGGGGTATTTATATCTGTGTTTTTAGAGCTCTCAGAAAACACAGGAAATCCATACATTCACTCTGTGGCCCCCAACCCACTGCCATTTCTATGCCCTTAACGTGATATTTATTCATTGCAAATTAAAGCATTATCATTTCTGCATTCAATCCCTCTGTAATAGCGGAAGCAGTAATCTAAACAGCCTGCTAGATTCTGCTGACATATTCATTAGGACTGAATTATGAGTTCAGCACATCCTGAAACTAGGGACTGCTTAGTACATTTGTACAGCTGTCATTTTGCTGCAGGCACAAACCAGGAAAGAAATGACTGCAAAACCAACTGCTATAGTTCTATACATACCAGCTGCTTTGGTAACCATACCCTCCTTTCCTCCTCCAAATAGTATTCCTCTGACAGGATTTGCCTGACAGAGCAAAGGAGTAAGTTGATATTTGGAAATAAATGTAAGAGAAGGAAAAGGGTTCAAAAGTGTTGGGTGAAATATGCTCTAAAACTAACATACATCAGAGAATAAAACCCACTTGCTGCAATATAATTTCTGTTTTAAAACAGTAAAAAAGCACACAAGTTCACATCGCACCATATGGTGTTGAGTTAAATCTACTTCGTAGTTTTGAGTCAAGAACATATGCACCCAATGAAGTGGCACTTGTTATAGAAATTATGACTGTTTTGTTAGTAAATAACATCAGAATGCTACAAACAGCCCCTTAAGTGATTTTTTTCTCCAGTAGACTAGCATGCAGAACAGCCATTACCATGAATGAGCTTTTAAGGCCAAGCGACTCCTAATCACTTTAGAGGCCGAAGGAGCTGGCTGGGTGTGTGTGAAAGTCTGCACAAGCCTGCTTATCTGAGAAGAGGAGATCACATAAATACATTTGTTATACTGCAGGTGGCATTTTAATGTTTCAGTTCCACCTTTTTGAATCAGGAGTGCTCAGGCTGTCAATCAGAGAGGAGCAAGAGAAACAGCCCCTTTTTTTGCCAGACGCGTTTTCTCATTTGATCCTATATATCTTATGTGTGTAAATCAAGACATGAATCCTGCTAAGTGAAAGCTAAGTCAGGCTACGCAGCTGTTCGTGTTCACCTATTGCACTGGGGCAAAACCAGTTGTTTCAGCACGGCTCTCTGAACCCGGTGGAGAGGTGCTGGTGCTCCGTACCAGGTGCTGGTGAACCAGTGTGGTCCAGCCTCCTGGCAAACTGGTGACATTGTAGACTGTGTCGATACTGGGTGACAGCTCTATGGAGGGGTGGGGGAAGGACATAGAGCCATAGAGGAAAAGACATCATAGAAAGAGATTTCAGAGGATATAGGAAGGACTTCGAGAAGTCTCTGCCTTCTCCTTAGTGCATTGGCTTTTACTATGACTAATTCCATTCTGAGTTTGGGAGCAGTAAGAGGATATTTTGGGTCCCTACCATGCCTCAGGTGAGGAACTGGCCACACTCAAATACTTAGACATCATTGACTTCAGTGCTAGTGCTGTCTAAAACAGCAAATGCAGTTTCTGAAGAGTAGTGTATCTGTATACCATTAGGGTATGTGATAAAAGCTTAGAGAGACAATAAAGAAGTGGAACCCAAATAATACTCTGTCCAGTTAATGCCAGGCCCATCCCAGGAGCCATCAGCCCATCTAAGACCCATCTGCACAAGCCCAGAGGAGTATAGGGGCACAACAGCAGGTAGGGGTGAACCCGAATTGAGGAACCACCACCATGTCTGGGCCTCTCCCAGGGCTGCCCCAGCAGAGCCTCAGCCCCAGTGTCTAGATGTGAAACCCATCACCATAAGTCATTGTGAGCAGCCCTCTGGATCACCTTTTGGACTAAGAGGGCTGCTGCTTAGGGGTGGGACACATTATGGGATGCAGGGGAAAGGCAGTTTGGCATCTCACAGGACTTGGGGGAGGAACCAAAGGTGGGAAAAGGGAGATGTTCAGGTGATTTGGGGAGGAACAAGAATGGGAAAATAGAGAGGTAAACAGGTCAAAAGGGCTGGTTGTGTGTAAATAGTGGGCTGGTCACTGTGCACGTCTGGCCATGCCCTGTGCCTGATCAGCACAGTCTGTCCTGTCTTCTTATTAAATTCCTTTCCAGCTCTTTCCTGGGCCAGTGACTCTTTATTCTGTGTGTACGTGTGTGCATGGAGGTATGAGTGCAGTAACTGGAGTCAGACTGTGGGGCGGAGCGCCTGTGTGTCTATGGTGCCAGTGACTGCAGCGAGTGTGGGTGTGTGATCGCTAGCGAAGACCAAGCTGGTGAACAGGTGAAGTGGCCTGGAAGCAAGGGGGTGAGTGGGTCTCTAAAGGCCAGCTCTGATTCCAAGAGTGCCTGTTTATCTCTAAGGGCTGGGGCTTAGGGCACAGGGCACTGGTTACTGGGATCTGGGAAGTGCTGGCATCTCTGTGTGTGTGTGTGCGCGCGTGCGTGCGCATGCATGATGGCCTGCACCAGCAACTGGAGTGGGGTTGCAGCCTCGGGGTTTCATATGTCCAGGTGCCAGCAACTGGGGAAGCTGGGATCAAGGGGCAGACTGTCTCAGACCAGCTGCTAGAGGGATCCACACTGCGCACACACATATATATATGTATATATATTCTCTAAGCAGCTTCTGTCCTGCTTAGCCAGAGAGGGGAGCAAGATGAGGCCTTTGGTGCTGTCTGTGTTCATACAGGTGCTCTGAGTGTCTGTCTGTGATCTGTGTGGCTGGCCATGTATATACACGTATATATGTAAATATGTATATACTTGTGTGTGTATGTATGTATATATGTGGTGTAGGTGTGCGCTCTGTGTGCATGTCCCTGCTGGGAATACATCTTCAGCCTCATTACCAATTTGACTATGGGACACGGAGTGGGAGCACCCTCACCTCTGTCAGGGTGCTGAATCCAACATGATATATTTTCCTCTAACATATTCATTATGTATTATGTTTATTTGACCTTCTATTTTCTTTCCTCATTCACCATTCATGTTAAGAGCCCAATGCCAAGAACTGCTTTCAAGTGCAGCAAACGTCTGATGACTGCACATTTTGGTAGTGCTAGATCTGTATTTCAGGAACATACATCCCTTTCTGAACCCGTGCCATTAGAAGCAACTATTTAAAGCCCGTCCTGCTGTGTGCTGAAGGGATCTGCTGGAGCACATGGATGCTGGGACAGACCCATGTGGGTACCAAGAAAATTAAACTTTTTCTTATCTCACAAGCCACTGACCAGGAACAGAGAGCATGGAAATAGGCTCGTGACAGCTGTGAGTCTCCACAACTCGTGCTCAGCTGTCCATGGGGAGGAATGACTGCCTTTTCTCAATTAATCCTGACAGCAGAAAGATTGGACATGTGACAGCTGCCTTGACAAATATCTTGATCATAGTGCTTAATCTTTCTTTGGCGGTCTTCGCAACCAATGAAATATGACTTCTATCTTCAGGCTTGATAAGATCTTGGAAAGCTCAAACTAATTGGTAATCTTGAAGTCTAAAATCTCTGGAAAAGTGTTTACATGGTGTAATGGCATATGTTTAATTACAAAATTCTCTAACACCTCTAGGGCACTGTAAGTGCTACTCTGATCTCTGCTGAGGGCAGTTGCTTGATTGCTGCCTTTGCCGACCTTCCTTTCTCTCATTTTCACAGTCCTTACTCAGGTCTTTGGTTTTATAATTCTCCTCCTGTACTGTAGTATGACTGTGTTTGAATCTACAAGACAATATTTGGTGAGTGGCTGATCTCTAACTAGAGTTTCCTAGTCAGCATTTTAGCTTTTATACGAATAAAGCAAGAATCTGCCTTCAAGTTTCTGTGAAATCGTGACTGTAATATTTAAAAAAAAAATCTTTGGCTTCTTTCACATCTTTGCCCTCTTTTATCCAAAAGAGGGCAGTCTATACCTGCCTTTCTTCCAATTCATTTTGCTCTTTTTTTTTTTTCTTTTTTTTACATTCAATCACTAATTGCACAAAAGATGGTGCCACCTTTTACTTACAGTTCAAAATATGTGGATCTCCTTGGTTCACCTCTAATGAGAATCATTCAAAAAGTAGGGAAAAAGAAAACCATTCACTGCAATTCAGTAAATTATGAAGCACTTTTCCTTCTCAATTTTTCCCTGCAAGTAAAAGACAGGAGAAGGCTCATGGTTTGACCTATAGTGCGAACAGTTTCATTGGGAAAGTAGCATTTGGCCTTTCCCATGGTGGAAGGATAAAATCATCCAGTCTTATGCTTTTGTGTGGCACCATATTGTGTTTCTCTCTCTTGATCTTAATGCTCCTTGGGACAAATGTAGTCATTAGGTAACTCGTCTTGTGACTGTGCAGCAGCACCAGCACATTAGGAGACATCTGTCTGAATAACCCAGAATTCACCAATGCAACATGCTGAGGAAAGCAGCTGTTGCTTAACTTTGCATTTCGTCCTTCTGTCTTCTTTTCTGTTGTGGTCCATGCACTTGGCGTCCACATATTTTGTCCATAGCAGGAAAGGAAGAATGCTGTCACGTACCAGGCATGCCCCCATCCCAGGGTCCTCACTTTGGTGGTTTAGTTTGTCTTTGGTCTGCAATAGCGCAGAGAGAACCAAGTCCATTCTCCTACCTTGTACAGAGAAGCAGTATGTGAAAGCGGAGTTGTGAATGACTGAGCACAGCAGCCAGTGCAAGCAGATGAGAAAGCTTCTGTTCAACCACCAGTGACAATTTAAAATACAGTGGTCTGCTTTTGGATTTTATTTTTTGTTAATATTGGCTCTTAGTTTAGTCCCTTTTTTCTGAATGTGGACTGAAGTAACTGAAGAGATACGGGAAAGGAGTTTGTGGAGAGTCACTTGGGATGGTCTGTATAGTTGACAGTCTGTGAATAAGCTCTCTCACACCAGCACAATTGTTATACATTACAGCATCCTGTACTTTCTATACACAGACATGTGCATATACATGCATATATATACACATATATAAACCACTATGCGTATGTGTGTATACCATAAAACCAACTCCTAGTGAGCTGCTGTGGTGACTTAGATATGTGTAAAAGCGCCTAGCAGGCACCTAATATATTAAAAAGAGGCCTATTGATTAATATTAAAAACCTAGCTCTGTTCTTTCTCATCGATTATTATAGCTATTCATTAACACAGACTAAATTAACCCCACCAAATCAATCACACAACAGGAAGTTGTCCAAGACAACTCTTGTCTCTCTTTAAATAACATTTCTTCTACCATTACATACCTTGGGGTCTCTATGGCCATGTACTAAGTTGGGAGTTTTGAGTGAGTGGAAAAGATGAAGAGCATACATACATATATATATAATCAGCTTATTCTTTTCATAGTCCATAAAATATCTGTGCCAGGGTCTCTCTCATTTTAATTATCTCACCCTCAAATCTCCTTGTTTCACCTCCTTTGTCTTTTTCCGCTCTGCGGATCTCCTCATGACTCACAGTAGGTCTTGGATGATGCCGCAGACTGCTGTTCCTTTCAAATATTATGTGTTCCTTCAAAATTTTCTCAAGCGGAATTAAAAATTACTGTCCCATCACTAAGTTTCTGAACCTCTGGGGATTTATGACCAGAATGTTTTTATGAAATAATGGAGGGTCAGAAATGATAGACTTGACAGCTAAAAGGCAGTGCTTAGAAATGGAAAAGTGAATGGATAAAGGGGTCAGTTTCAGGGAGCACTGAAAGGCCAGAGGAGGAATAAGACAGTTATTACCCAGTAACAGAAATCAATCACCTGCCTCTGCCTACTATCTTGGGCCTGAACTGTAAGTGTGTACCCCTCTGCAATCACCTACGAAACCAGCACGAGCCTAAAATTAATCCAACTCTCTTACTGTCTGCCTCTTGACAGCCCAGCTAGTAGAAATGCTGGGCATGGGAGTTCAGGTAGTGCTTGTGAATCTGTGTCTCAGAATGATTTTAAGGATGATTTTTTAAAAAAAGTGAGCTAAATTCTGTGCTGAAATTTACCTTATCTAATGATAGGTGCACATTAATCACTGCAAATATAATACTTTACTCCCTCCTGTGATTACAGCTGGGGGCTAAATTCTGTCAAAGTCTGGACTCTGCTGTACTACATAGTTTAGGGAAAAATTAGTTCAGTGAATATAAAGCCCATACAGGAGGCAAGGAGCTCCATTTGCTTTCTTTTCAGACCATGAATTAAATTAGAGTATAAAAGCAGGATCTATCAAAAAGAGGTGTTATCCCACTTAGAAACCTGTGAGTTCTTGCCATCTAGTGCTGTGGAAGTGACTCAGCTACTTGAATTGAGACCTAGTTACTTAATTATTTCTTAGGATTTCTGTCTTTCACTTTCTTTCATCAGAGATAATAAAGGATATCTATGGTTTAGTTTGCATCTGTGAGTCAAGAACTGTCCATTGGTTTGGTTTCACTTAAGAAAATCAACCATGTAAAATATTCAGCTGGTTTTTTTCAGTTGGGTTTTTTTCAGATGATCCTTCATTGTTTTTTTAATTAGGGTTTTACCTATACCTATACCTAAACCTATATGTTTACCTATCTATACCGATATCTATATCTAATAATCTATATCTATATCATCTATATCTATATAATCATATATATCTATATCCATATCCATATATTTTTTCTTTGATTCAGTTTGAATACTTGCAGATCCAACTCTTAGAAAGTCAGCTAAAGGAAAACAAAGAGGACAGCTATTTTTGTGCACAAAAAGGGGAAAATTTTTAGCACTTACTGCTTCAAAAAAGTTAGACCAAAGGTTTAATTCCACATATTTTATCTGCTGACTTTGCTTCTTTTGAGCACCAGTGCTGTCTTATTAGCTACTTTTGCTCAATTCTCAGGGTCAGGTTCTACCCACCTCTATGTCTCTTCGAGCCTACTTGATTTCCATTTCATTGTATGTATTTTAAATCAGCTCTGAATGGGTTTCTGCCTGTTTTTCCATTTTACAGTCCGATAGTCAAATCTCTCTTATGACAAGTGTAGGTGAAGCAAACCCAGTTCTTGAAAAGGTGAGTTTGTGTCTTCATGAACTAAATTTCCAAGAAAACCTTTTGACTTCAGAAATGGTATTTGTCAGTAAGAGACATACACATATTTATATATAAAGGTATATATTCAGGAGCTGCAAAAAAGACTTTCAAAACTGCAGACGTATCTCTGGCTACTCAGCTGCCTTTAAATCTTGACTCCAGATAGTTTACTTGAAGCATCTTTACATGATTCTCAATTGAAGCACCTGAGGCTTTGCGCTCTCTTTAGAAGGCCTGTGCCTATGCCAAAAGGATGTTAGTTCCTCACCCTAACAGGATTTCAGCTAAATGGGATAATATGTAAATTAATCACACAGCATTACCGTTCACTGTATGTGCAGAGAGTCTGCCTTTCTCTGTGGTCATAGGCTTCTGCAGATTCCCTTGCATAGAGTCAACACTGTGAAGGGATTTCATTTTTAAAACTAAGCTTTCAATCCCAAACATGTACATCATCATTTGCCTGAAGAGTCCTGGAACAAAGTACCTTACAGCAAGAAAAGTTTAGAAAATGATTGAATGAAGGTAACTTAAGTGCCTTCATATAGATACACACGCACATGCACACACACAAATACATACATATGTATATATGTGTATATACATATACTCATATCTCTCCCTGAAAACAAGAAGAATTCCAGAAACTGTGCAAGTTTGTTAGTAGATTTTTTTTTCAACAAGGACATTTTCCATGAGGAGTAAGGGCTGGTTAAATAAGAAAGTAAATGTTTAAAATGGAAGAAAAGAAACATACAAAATCTGTTGTCTTGTGCAGCACAGGACTTTGAAATTCTTTGTAACAAACAAAGCCTGTATGAAGTACGGAGAAAATGAGTCGGTGATCAAACAAGATTGTTTCCTCCATTTAAAAAGTTTTGAGAAAGGGTGAATTTGTTACATTCAAACTTAGGATACTTAAAACTTGAATGGAAACATTTTCTTAACACTGTCAAGTGAGGATAGGGAAAGATCTGTCAATGAAAGTGACATCAACTCAAGCAAACACTGTCATTTACTTCTAAAAAGACACTATTTTATATCCATTTATAGATCTATGTATGGTCCGTCATGTCTATGTAGGAAAAGAGACAGAATTAATCAGATAAATGAATCAACTTGAGGCAGCTGTGTGTGACATTCAAGAAGCCTGGAGTTAGAGTATTTAAAAAAAAAAGGATCAATTCAAACCTGCTTTAGAGAAGTTTTCAGAGGTTACAAAAGGGATTGCATCAGGCCTTTTGTGATAAAGAATATTACACTCCTTCACCTTGGAGAATGATTCAAACCTTAGGAACGAGGCTCTAAAGGGCGCGTTTTGCTTAAAATCAATCACATGCACAAATGGTTTTCTGAAATGGAACCCTGTAGGAAACTTAGCTAGAATTACTACCTGTTAGTAATATTAACCTTGTGGGACATATTATTGGGAAAAGTGGTTTTAATAAATAATATGGTTTTGTTCAGGGGACACTCACTGAAGCAGGGTATCGAGCAAGTGAAAATCTTGGAAATTGGGACACTGCTAAAATAATGAAAAAAATGTTCAAGAACATTTGATCCAGCTGTCTTTCCCCAGCTCTTAACACTACTTACGGTTTAATACCATCTTACTACCACTGCCATTAGAAAAAGTTATCCTACTGCAGATATGCCATTGCATGCAGTGTTCAAACATAGTCCTCTCAGAAGTTTTCAGTTAAAATATAATAAGCAAAAATGGATGTGCCTCTATTTTGTTCAAGCTAATTATATATTGTGACTTAATATGTAAGAAACAAGAAATCATGAATACTGTATGTTACTTTCACTGTAGGCGATCAAAACATTGTTTGGTGCTTCTGTAATTATATTAGGAAAATTCACGTTCAGACTTGCAACATCCACCTGAAGGGTGAGACTAGTTAGAGTGCACTGAGCTATAATAGAAATCATAAAAGAGAACAGTTTAAAACATGCCAGCAGGCTTTTCATTGATAATGTATTCAACTAAGTTTGTTGTTAAAAAGCCACAGGTGTAAAGCACATTAAAACGTAATTGCAGTGACAGTTCAATGCAATTGTTACATATTACCTATTAGGGCATATTTTTACTATTTACTTTTAAGATATTTATGCACCTGAGCAACCACATCTAAAAGATCATAAAAGAGGAAAAGTTAAAAAAGAACCATAAAGCCAAATGAAAAAGAGAACAAGAGTTATGAGCACAATTGGTGAGAATTGTAGTAAGTGTATAAATGTATGAGAAACTGCTTAATGTTCTCATATATACATTTTCCACCATAGGAAGAAACCAAAATGCACTTACCCACAGGCTGCTGAACACTGCTGAGCTTTGACTAGTCTCCTGGAACGCTAATCACTCGCAAACTCTCAATTGTTAATGTGAGTAGAAATTAAATAAACAGTCTCTTTCTCAGAACTCAATTTCTTTGTTTTTCTCAGAAATTATTCTGCAGACTGCAACTGTTTGTCTAATTCTTAAGAAACCTTCACTCAACCTTAATGACATCTTCATCTTCAGTCCCATCTCCAACTTGAGTCAAATGAATTTGAAATTACAAAAAATAACTGGATTATAAAGCTAACAAGCTAATGAAATACAATTACAAGAGAAAAAATAACATGCTTGTACCCTCAAAAAAGGGAGAAATAGAGACTTCAGAAAGCTTATTAGGGACTAGACTGTGGTTATTGATTTTACATGGAAAGCAATCAAATTCAGTGGTAAATCCCCTTCAGAGATAATTCTGTTTGAAGAGCGGACAAGTGTAATTGTTACAATACACCTCTCTTGTCTACCATTGGCATGTAGCACAGCCACATCAGCTGCTTAATTAATGAAGGCTGGCTTGGAGCTAAGTCCAAGGAATTCAAAGACTTCAGCTTTGGTGTGAGTCACAAACTGCACACTTAGGTTCAGGGAAAAAGCACAGGCAATAATACAGTCACACGCACACTCGCTGAAAGATTTCAGCCTGCTAGTTTGGGATTTACATGTTTAAAACACACAGAAGTTCCCAGAGAAATCTGGCCTGTCTATAGTCACAGAAAGCTTCTCTTCTTTAAAACTGTCTTGTTGGCGATCATGGGTCGCCTATGCATGCTCAGAAGTGCCCTTGCTGGGGGGAGAGTGCACCTGACACGTGGACATCTTTTGCAACTGAAGCTTGGCAGGCAGAAATGGTGTAAGTGGACATTTCTGCCTTCTGTGGACAAGTGAACTGGAATACAGTGCTGCCAAAACACATGCAAATACCCTAAAGACCCAGTTGAAGAGTAGTCAGAGTAAAAGTCACCTCTACATCCAACAGCTGGAAATGAGCTTTCTTTGCATAAGCTGAAAATCAGAGAAGAAAAAAATTAAAGGAGGCTGGCTATAGCCTCAGGAAGGAAGGATACCCGGTCTGGTCCCACAGAACAGGCTGATCCTGCATATTTCCCACAGCTGGTGTAATGTAAAAAGCCTACACACTCCAGGCAGCAAGACTGAAAAGCCCAGTTCTGCTCACTTTGTGATAAAAGTGAGAATCACTCTTGCTTACCTCTGGCCATGACTTACCTCCAGCCATGACTTACCTCCTTGGTAATGGCATGTCTTCTGTAGAGGTATTAGAGCGTTACCTCTCCTCCTACCTCTGCAGCTAAGGAAGAATAAAACCCATGACCCTTACTTCCCATGTAAGTATTCTTATCACCAAACGATGAAACAAATGCAGGCAGGATTTAAAAAAAAAAAAAAAAGAAGACCTAGCCCTGTTTCACTGGGTGTCTGTTCTCAGAAAATGATGAAGCAGTTGGATTCCCAGAGGCTGAGGCTGGTGCCCAGTGCTGTCTGTTGGTTCTCCTCATAGACATCAGGGAGGAACCGCTGCCTGGGGAATCTCTTTGTGGACTTGGTTCCAGATCTCTTTCCAGAGGTCTTCAGAGGTGTCTATCTCCATCACTGACTTTATAGGGAATGTAGGTGTTCCCTTTAGGGGACAAGGTGTCTGAAATGTAAGAAGCTGCAAACTTCAGCTATGTTCACTTGTCTGGTGTCTGCTGTACCACAAAATGTTGAAGGGAGAATGGGGATATTGACTGATAATTTTAGACATTTAACTTATGTACCTAGTTAGGTAATGTGGAGCCCAAAAGGAGCCAGTGGGGAAGGACAGAGTTTTCCTGAGGGTGATGTGGAGCACCTAAGTAAGATTCCTGCTCCGAGTTGCCCTATTTCTCTACTTCCTTTTGCTAAGCTACTTTGGTTAGTAGTGGCAAATGTCTTAAAGCTTGCTGTTTGGATACTAGTTTCGGTAGCCTGTCACTTTCTCACAATAATATATGCAGTCCTGAAGATTCAAGGTGACACTGGACATGTCACAAATGTAATTTAAGTCTAAACACTTCATGCTAGTCCTACTCTCTAATGATGCCATTTAGTTATCTAATCACTACCCTTTGGTAAAGCCATGCACCAAATGCTTTATTGTATGAAGCACTGAAATAAAAAAAAATCTGTCCTGTAATACCAGCAACACAGACCTGACCAACAGCAGGAGGAAATGAAGTATTGTTTCTGGAGCATGGCAATTTTTAAAAGCTATTCTTGACTTGCTGACAACCAATTGCTTGCTGGCTTCAGAATTGCTGCGATGAACTCATGCGTCATATCAGGGAAGTTTTCTTCTTCTTTTAAAAAATATCCTCCTGATTTTACTTTGGCATTTATTGTGAATCAGAATCACATTGATCTGCTCATGACTTGCATCAGTTTACTCATCGGTTCATTACACAACTCGTTTTGGAGATGCAACTTCATCTTTCTCAGAGGAAAATGGTACTTGTCTGAATTGATCCAAATGGTAGTAGAAAGCAAGCCAGGAAAATAAGAACTCTTTTGTTTTATTAGAAAAGTGTAATGTCCCCTTACCAATAATAAAAATTTAATGAAAAGCAATTAGCAGAAGAAATAATTTTCAATACAGACAGTAATGTTCTATTAAGTCATACTTGATAGCTCAACAGAACTATGTTTTATATTCAGTATTAAACTCCATGACAAAGAAATTACAGAATTTCTGTCAAGCATAGTATGATTTATTCACCATGAACATGCAACAGTGGCTGGTAGTATCTTTTCTATGACAGGACTAAAATTAAACTCAAGGCTTTCTGCAGATACAAATACCAAAACACTATCAGCCATGAAGATGTCTGTTGGATCTTAACTCTGATAGTGATTAACATCCTGTGATGGAAGATAGTCATACTTTATTTCGAGGTTTCATTTGTAAGTGCTGTACAAATGAATAATAAACAGACCTTTCAATTAGCGGTTTATCAGTTGCTAGTGCCTACTGGGTCAATAGATTGTCTATAATCACGGTTTATGTACATCTACTGATGTGCAGTCACTATCCATGAAATACTATATTCCTGTCTGAAATAAGGTAATAATACCTATTAATCATATGTTACCCATTGAAAATATGTCCAATGTAAAGGCATTAGGGGTGATGAGATAGCTCTTGTTGCATGATGCTCTCCTTCAGCAAAATGCCTTTGCCAAAGCTGGCTGGACTGTTTCCCTAAATCTCCTGTTGCAGGCGTCCCCAATGCAGAGGGTAATCCCTTCTCATTTCAAACAATACATATTCTCGAAGATCACCAGGCCAAAATGAAGGGATGAAACAACAAATTAGTGTCTGTCTGATCTAAGGGGCTTATGTATGTGATTATGATATTAACAGTCTCAGTAACCAAAAACCACCCCCAAACCTCTACATGCTTTATCATTCCTCCTGGCAATAAAGATTGAGAGGAGTACTAGGATAATAAATGTCTCTAATTTGGCTCACCCACTACCAAGAGTATTGTTAATTTAGTTCTAGGAATGAGCTGGAAAGTGAAGGAGTGTGGCATTCTCTGTTGTTGACTTCCACAGTTTGAGTGGTCCAAGTTTGGAGGGGAGATTTTACTTATAAACAGCTGATTTAATCTAGGCTGCATTAAGAGGATGTTAAGACATAGAGCTTTATAATGATACTTTCTTGGAATAATTGAAGATACACAAAATGACTCTTACAAAATGAAATAAGAATTGAGGGAATGGTGTATACTAGGAGGAACAGGGAAAATGACAGAGGCTTGTCCTTTGAAGGCTTTATCCCAGAAGGGATAAAATAAAAAATAAACAACTATCATTCTGTGCTTCCAGAATGGTTTAAGCTGTGGAGCTGTAAACCATTTAGTGTTTCTGTGATTTCAAGTATCTTTATTTTCTCAGAAATTCTGAGCGCAGTCCTGTCCCACTTTCAATGTTTTAATTCCTCTCCTGTTTGGGAAATATTTCAAATGCTATTTGGACTTGCTAATTTACGCTTAATGTCTTGGAGAAAGAAAGAAGAATGACAAATGTTAGCTCTCATGAAAGATAACAGTTATTTATCTTGTGCTACTTTGTGGAGATAGGTTAGGGAAATAGGCACTGGTTGGAAAGGTCAGAGAGAGTTGGGGAAGAAGTGCCCAGGCTGGCAGAGGAGCAGTGGCACTGCCGGGAGGGCAGGAGCATGTATCACTGACCTGTGTGCGTTTTGGCAGTGGAAGGGGTGCAAGGGATGAAGATGTTCATTAGAACTGGGATGAGGAGGAAACTATGATGTTAGCCGGGTTAACCTGTCTGTCACAGTCAGCGTGTCCTCCTGCTCAGCCAGAAGGAGCCAATGACCAACATATGGGTGAATCTCAGTGTAGCTGCAGAGAAGAACAAATTTTCTGTGCCTTTTAACATGGAATACCAGGTATCTGTTCCTGGTATCTGAAGAAGTGTTAATTACTACCCTATGTCTTCACCCATAGCCCAGGCTCTGGACAAAAGAGAAAGGGTCTCCTGGCTGTGCTGTGAGAAGGAGGCAAGAGGCTCTGATGGGAGCTTGGCGAATGCCAGGGAGCGCTGGAGGGCCTTGGCTGCCCTAAGAAGGATTTTGCTTTCCACCAGTGGCAGGTGCTTCTACCACTTGGCTCTTCTACTGCTTAAAAAAACTGGAGCCTAAATTCCCACGACAACCAGAAACATTCTGCGACATATTCACTTTCTTAGGTCTTCTTGGATATAATGCCTCATTTTAAAATATGCTGGTGGGCGAGGGAATGTCTTCTATATCTAATGGAGTGGGACTGTCAGTAAATAAAAGTCCAAATTAAATGAGGATCTATGACAGGAAAGGTGAAATGAGAGCTTCTCTAATTGTAAAATGATTTCATTTTGCCTTGCTAATTATTGAAGTATGAGCTTCATGTAATTATACATGACTGGAAACAGCTCCAGGTAACGCTCACTACATTTGCCCAATTAAATTTTACAGCACTGTGTTTGAATACAGCTAGTTACGCTCATTAATAAAACTGTAGGTGGCAATAAACATGCAGGGCTTCTGAAAGGAAGGTTAGCATTTGCTCTTTCTCCTTCTTAGCCCGACTTGTTTTTTCTTTGGGTAGTGAATTGCCTCCATACTCGCTTACTGGCCATGAGGCCCCTGGGAAAGTGCGGCCACCCTGTGCAACACGGTGGTGCGTCCTGCACATCTGTGTGCCAAAGGCACTCCTCAGCGGAAGGACCATGTACAGCACAGTCCTGTACAAGACTTGCATCCTCATGTACGCACAGCCCTTGTGCATGTTGTCCACTGGGAAGACCTTGCTCTCAGACAACTTTGCCTGAGGTTGGAACAGAAAAGAAGAGAGGACAGAGCCTTTCTGAAGCCACCGAGGCGAAGGGCTCCGGAGCGGAGGATCGCGACGGGGGACCCTTCCTGAAGCGGCAAAAAACCGCGGCCAAACCCGCGAAAAGGAAAAGCGCAGGGAGCGAGAGGGAGCCCCAGCCCCGCCATTCCCCGAGCCGGAGGAGGGCGTTCCTGACGAGCGGCAGCTCTGACTCAGCGTGGGCGGGGACAAGAGGGGCGGCAGCCAAACCTCCTCACTTACAAGAGCAGCTCCAGGGAGCGCGAGCGACCCGGAGCGCGGCGAACAGGGCGGGCAAACAGGACGTGGCGCGTCAGAAGGGCGTGGCGCGGCAGTTTGCGCGGCAGTTGACGCGGGCAGGGCGTGCAGGGAAGGCGAGCGGGCAAGGCACAGCCCCGCTCCCGGCTCCAGAGGCCAACTCAACTGGTAATCGTCGGCTTCCGAGAAGAGGACCGGCTATGGTTTCCACTCGGCCGAAAGCCGTCGCCAGAAGGAATGTGGCGACCCAGACGGAGCTCACACGCAAGCATACAGCTGTCCAGGTCTCTGGCTGCAGGGAGTGCCTGAGCCTGTCAGCTGTGCCGGAGGGCGGCAGAGACACCACCTGTGTGCGGTGTGACCAGGTGGATGATCTGCTCGGCCTGGTGGCAGAGCTGAAGGAGGAGGTGGAAAGGTTGAGGAGTATCCGGGAGTGTGAGAGGGAGATAGATTGGTGGAGCCGCACCCTACCGTCCCTGAGGCAGAGGCAGCAGATGGAGGCTCCGCGAGAAGCAGAGGATCCCCTGCCTTCTTGCCACCAGGTAGAAAAAGGGGACCTAAGCGACGGGGGGGGATGGAAATGGGTCCCTGCTCGGGGTGCCAGGCGAACCCCTGCCCGGCCTCCCTCACCTTCCCGGTTGCCTTTACACAACAGATATGGGGCCCTGGAACTTGAGGGCGAGGCAAGCGAGGATGTAGACGAAGGTCCATCCGGGGGGTCGCCTAGGGTGAGGCAGTCAGCCCCACGCATTACGACTGCCGCTGCTAAGAAAAAAAGGAGGGTAATTGTCATAGGCGATTCCCTTCTGAGGGGAACAGAGGGCCCGATATGCCGACCGGACCCGTCCCACAGGGAAGTCTGCTGCCTCCCTGGGGCCCGGGTCAGAGACATCACTAGGAAGCTCCCTGGTTTGGTACGGCCTTCTGATTACTACCCGCTGCTGGTTATACAGGCTGGCAGTGATGAGGTTGCGGAGAGAAGTCCTGCAGCGATCAAAAGGGACTTCAGGGCACTGGGGCGACTGGTTCAAGGATCGGGAGCACAGGTAGTGTTTTCCTCACTCCCTGCAGTGGCAGGGAAGAATACTGAAAGGAGCAGGAAAACACACCTGATCAACGCGTGGCTCAGGGGCTGGTGCCGTCGGAGGAATTTTGGCTTTTTTGATCATGGGGAGGTTTACATGGCACCGGGCCTGCTGGTGACAGACGGAGTCCAGCTGTCTCACAAGGGAAAAAGGATCATGGCTCATGAATTGGCAGGGCTCATTGAGAGGGCTTTAAACTAGGTTCGAAGGGGGAAGGGGATAAAACCAGGCTCGCTAGAGATGAGCCGAGGGGTGGCGTGCCGATGCCGGGGGCGAAATCGATAGCCCAGCTCAAGTGCATATACACCAATGCACGCAGCATGGGCGGCAAGCAGGAGGAGCTGGAAGCCATTGTGCAGCGGGAGAGATATGACTTAGTCGCCCTCACAGAAACATGGTGGGGTGACTCTCACGACTGGAGTGCTGCAATGGATGGCTACAGACTCTTCAGAAGGGACAGGCGAGGAAGGAGAGGCGGTGGGGTGGCCCTGTATGTTAGGGAGTGTTTCGATTGTCTAGAGCTCAACGATTGTGATGATGGTACGGTTGAGTGTCTATGGGTAAGGATGAGGGGGAAGGCCAACGAGGCAGATATCCTGCTGGGAGTCTGTTATAGACCACCCAACCAGGATGAAGGGGCGGATGAAGCGTTCTATAAGCGGCTGGCAGAAGTTTCTCAATCGCTAGCCCTTGTTCTCGTGGGGGATTTCAACTTCCCGGATGTCTGCTGGAAATACAACACGGCAGAGAGGAAGCAGTCTAGGAGGTTCCTGGAGTGTGTGGAAGACAACTTCCTGACACAGCTGGTAAGTGAGCCTACCAGGGGAGGTGCCTCGCTCGACCTGCTGTTTACAAACAGAGAAGGACTGGTGGGAGATGTGGTGGTCGGAGGCCGTCTTGGGCTTAGCGACCATGAAATGATAGAATTCTCGCTTCTTGGTGAAGTAAGGAGGGGGGGCAGCAAAACTGCAACCATGGACTTCCGGAGGGCGGACTTTGGCCTGTTCAGGACGCTGGTTGAGAGAGTCCCGTGGGAGACGGTCCTGAAGGGCAAAGGGGTCCAGGAAGGCTGGATGATCTTCAAGAAGGAAGTCTTAAAGGTGCAGGAGCAGGCTGTCCCTGTACGCCGTAAGAAGAATGGGCGGGGAAGACGACCGGCCTGGCTGAACAGGGAGCTCTTGCTGGGACTCAGGAAAAAAAGGAGAGTTTACCGCTTGTGGAAGAAGGGGCAGGCGACTCAAGAAGAGTACAGGGATCTTGTTAGGTCGTGCAGAGAAGAAATGAGAAAGGCAAAAGCCCAGCTAGAACGCAATCTGGCCGCTGTCGTTAAAGACAACAAAAAAAATTTTTACAAATATATTAATGACAAGAAGAGAGCCAGGGAGAATCTCCATCCTTTATTGGATGCAAGGGGGAACATTGTCACTGAGGATGAGGAAAAGGCTGAGGTACTCAATGCCTTCTTTGCCTCAGTCTTTAACAGGCAGACCAGTTATCCTCAGGGTACTCGGCCCCCCGAGCTGGAAGACGGGGACGGCGAGCAGGATGAACCCCCCGTAATCCAGGAGGAAGCAGTCAATGACCTGCTATGCCACCTGGACACTCACAAGTCTATGGGGCCAGATGGGATCCACCCGAGAGTGCTGAGGGAGCTGGCGGAGGTGCTCGCCAAGCCGCTCTCCATCATTTATCAGCAGTCCTGGTTAACGGGGGAGGTCCCGGAAGACTGGAGGCTTGCCAATGTGACGCCCATCTACAAGAAGGGCCGGAAGGAGGATCCGGGGAACTACAGGCCTGTCAGCCTGACCTCGGTGCCGGGGAAGATTATGGAGCGGCTCATCTTGAGGGCGCTCACAAGGCATGAGCGGGACAACCAGGGGATCCGGCCTAGCCAGCACGGGTTCATGAGAGGCAGGTCCTGCTTGACCAACCTGATCTCCTTCTATGACCAGGTGACCCGCCTAGTGGATGAGGGAAAGGCTGTGGATGTGGTCTACCTCGACTTCAGCAAGGCCTTTGACACTGTCTCCCACAGCATTCTCCTAGAGAAGCTGGCGGCTCACGGCTTAGACAGGTGGACTCTGCGCTGGGTCAAAAACTGGCTGGATGGCCGGGCCCAGAGAGTTGTGGTGAATGGAGTTACATCCAGTTGGCGGCCGGTCACGAGCGGTGTTCCCCAGGGCTCAGTACTGGGGCCGGTCTTGTTTAATATCTTTATTGATGATCTGGATGAGGGGATTGAGTGCACCCTCAGTAAGTTTGCAGACGACACCAAGTTGGGTGGGAGTGTTGATCTGCTCGAGGGTAGGAAGGCTCTGCAGAGGGACCTGGACAGGCTGGATCAATGGGCCCATGCCAACTGTATGAGGTTCAACAAGGCCAAGTGCCGGGTCCTGCACTTCGGCCACAACAACCCCATGCAGCGCTACAGGCTTGGGGAAGAGTGGCTGGAAAGCTGCCCAGCAGAGAAGGACCTGGGGGTGCTGGTCGACAGCCGGCTGAACATGAGCCGGCAGTGTGCCCAGGCGGCCAAGAAGGCCAATGGCATCCTGGCCTGTATCAGAAATCGTGTGGCCAGCAGGAGTAGGGAAGTGATCGTGCCCCTGTACTCGGCCCTGGTGAGGCTACACCTCGAATGCTGTGTTCAGTTTTGGGCCCCTCACTACAAGAAGGACGTTGAGGTGCTGGAGCGTGTCCAGAGAAGGGCAACGAGGCTGGTGAGGGGTCTGGAGAACAAGTCTTATGAGGAGCGGCTGAGGGAACTGGGGTTGTTTAGCCTGCAGAAAAGGAGGCTGAGGGGAGACCTCATCGCTCTCTACAACTACCCGGAAGGAGGTTGTAGCGAGGTGGGTGTTGGTCTTTTCTCCGAAGTAACAAGCGATAGGACGAGAGGAAATGGCCTCAAGTTGCACCAGGGGAGGTTTAGATTGGATGTGAGGAAAAATTTCTTTACTGAAAGAGTGGTGAAACATTGGAACAGGCTGCCCAGGGAAGTGGTGGAGTCCCCATCCCTGGAGGTTTTTAAAAGACGTGTAGATGAGGCGCTTAGGGACATGGTTTAGTGGGCATGGTGGTGTTGGGTTGACGGTTGGACTCGATGATCTTAGAGGTCTTTTCCAACCTCAATGATTCTATGATTCTATGATTCTATGAAAAAAAAAAAAACCACAAGACCTGCAAAACAAAACAGTAAGCAGAGTCACCTGAGAAAATCTCATCAGACTGAATGATTCCTAAATCCTCTTCTCTCCTCCCTCTGCTCCTCCATCACTTTTCCACTGACTTGAGAAGCCTGGAATAACTCCCTCCTGCTACTGAAACTTTGTCAAATTAATTTGATGCTAACCTTTTTTGACATTATCCTATTTTTCTTCAATATTTATCCATCCTCCCACGGGTCATTTATGTCTGTTTCTGGCATCTGTCCCAGTCCTCTTGGGTAGGTGGAGTATGATAGTTTTAATGTAATTTTTTTTGCAGTGTCTATCTTTCTGCCTCCTCTGTCACTGAACTCTTCCCATGCTCCCAAAAGTGGCAGTGCCTTCTTCACAAGTCTCTTGGTAGGTATGCATACACACACACAGAGGTTAAAAAAAGGAAAAAGTCTGTTACTCTTTTAACCTTGTTCATTCCTTCTCTGTTCAGAGTTATGAGCTCCTTTTTTTTTCCATCCTGATCTTTTAGTATAGTTCTTTTTGATATTTAGCAGGACAGTTACTTTCTTTACCTTCATTCCTTATCATGGAGGCTGACTGCATAGCAAACATGACCCTCAAAAATACAGTGTTAAATATTAAAATGATTAAAATTATTGAACAGAGAAAGTCCACATTGCACATTTTTTTAGCACTCAGACCAAAGACCCAGTGTATGCCTGATATTCACTTCATCAGCTACAAACTCAGTGAAGGAAACTAATAATTAGATTTTGATTATATGAATTCTTTGACTAGATTTTTTATTTCCTACAATATAAAATCTTCATATTAAGGTCCAATTTTTACAGGATTCAATCACCAGCATGTATTTATACAATTTGCCATCAATTTGACATCACTTGAGACACCTGTAACTATAGGACATTTTGTCTTGGAAAAGTAGCTGGAGGTGGTTGACTGAAGTTAATAAAAGGTATAATAAAAGCAATCTGTTCCATACCATCCTGTCCTTTCAGCTAGGACCATGCCTACTGACCCTGCACCTCTTGAACCACGTAGCATTTTAGGCGGTGATTAGAGGCTAAGGCTGTGTCAGAGCCTGTAATCATGAACCTTCAGTATTACAAGGAGCTTAAGGCTAGAAGAGAGAACTTGAGTGGGAGAGAGTAAAAGGAGGCTCCAGCTGCTAGCACCAACAAATAAACTGGTTTTAAACTGGATATTCTAGAAATTGTTATATTTTAACCCCAGTCTCTTAAAAAGCTCACGCTCACTGCACTCTTTGTGCTGGAGACGTGGGACACAGATGTGTTCAGCGCTTCTAATCGTGCGCACCTTACCATCCACATAGGTAATATGTGCTCTCTAACTCTGGTTATCAGTGGGATGGTACGTACAGGGATGCCTATGCTGGCAAGAACTGAAGGAATTCAGCTACGACTGGGAGAGCCGGGGAGGTGCAGGAGTCACCCACCCCAGGTGATAGCACATAAGCCAGCTCTGCTCCCAAACAGCCTCTCTGTGCTCACAGGGAGGTGAGTCCAAGGAAGGAGCTCTGCTTCAAGCACAACGCCATGCACGTAGCATCCGTCTGCCTTTTGCCTTGACAGGCAAGTGCAGCCAGTGCTGCACTGCCCTGCCTGATCCCTGACCTGCATTCCTGTGCTGGGCCCTGCTGCAGAACGCAGGCAGACTGGAAGAAGACCAGCTGGAGGTGTAAAAGCAAGTATCTCTGATGAATGCCATCAGTGCCAGAAAATCACTGGAATCAAGACAATTATCCCAGAAGACAATGGTGAAAGAGAAATAAAGCAAATAGCATAAGAAGCATGGGAGCAAGAGCATGTGCTTTGTTTTTTTAAGTAGCAGGAAGGAATTTAGCCCCCTCTGGGAGTGGTTTTAGAGGAAGCTGGGTGACCTGAAAGGTTTAAGGGGAGCAACGGAGTGTTGCTGGAAATGGATAGTCTGAAAGACGCTTATACCAATTTCTCTAAGCTTTGTGCTAAATTTTCAACTTGAAAATTTGTCCTTCAATGTATTTTTTGAACAAAAATAAATGCATTTCACCCTAACTGTTAATTACATTTTAATGACTCAGCTCTCACAAAGGTCAGACATTTACAGTAAGTAATTTCAAACATACTCTATGACACTAAAATCAGTTATGTTCTCACACCCGACATGACAACAAGGAAGCACGGTTTAATTTCTAGTTATGTTCCTGACTAATAAAATAAAGACATCAAGGCTGTAAGTGGATAAGAATTAAAAAAAAAGCAAAAAACTTTTGACTGTCATTGTGTTCACATGCATAGAACTTCCCTGACACCATTTAAAGCAGATCCAGAATGTAAACTTAACCCCATTGATTTAATGGTAAGTACACTTATCTGTGCTTGCAGAGTACTGAGTATAAGTATAAATAAACACATATTACCATAAAAATTCATATCAGCCTTGTTTTTTTAATACTCGGTAGATATATTATCTACAAATTGGAAAAATACTTGTTAAACAAAAAAGGCTGTGCTTAAAGAAGTCTGAGTTATTTTTATGACATCTGAAGTCACAAGACAGGCTTGCTCAGGACTGTCTTTTAACTGCTTATTTATGTGATGTCTGTGGTGGTAAACGGAACAGGGGAGGACCGGGGTCTTCTAACATGCCTGGGTAAGGCAATATTTTACTGGGCTTGTTTTGTGCCATGTACAGTTGACAAAACACCAGAGATTACTTTGTGTAATATTTGATAGCAATACATTCAGAGCCTAAAAGATACCTTACACCAAAGAGAGTCCTCCCGGAATTGTGTGTTTGTATCCAAAACTTAAGGGAGGGATGACAGTACTAGTTAGATTTCTGTCCCAGAAGGACAGAAACAAGGGGCCAACAAAATTGTAGGTGACCCCAAGGACTGATCTCCATGGCTTTCACCTGGAGGGCATGTGGAAGGAGTGGCAAGCATGGAAAGAGTGGGGGGAGAGTTCTGTCCTTAGGCAGAGACCAGGACGGTGTTTAGCAGTTGCTGCATTTGTTTGTTCCACTCTGGTCACCAGATGTTGGCACACTAGGTTTCCTAAACAAACCTTCACTTTTGGGACCAGGGATCAGTTTCCCCAAAGAAAACAGATGCTGAGAAGCTTGTGGGCTACTGAGCCAAGTACCAAGTACTTTAAAAATGGACCATATCCTTACAGGTCGGATTTTGAGCACGGTGGTTGGACAAGTTGGGGAACATATTTATGCTAGTGTGGTGCAAATAAAAGAGGAGGAAAAAAGTTAAAATTCTGACTGTGCTGTTTCACACTGCTTTATACTTAAAATTTGCCTAAAATGAAAAGAGGCGCCTGAGTATATTTGACCACCAGAGGAAGCAGGCATTCCCTTTACTTTGGTTCTTGGTATACCCTGATTTGAGCATAGCTGATCATGTTGCTGGAGAGTATTTCACAGGCCCCAGCTGATTCATCTGCAGTTTGGCTTAAGCTGATCAGCCTTTTCTGTCACTGTTTTCTGTTTCCTTTTGTGCTAGCTCCTTCTTTAAATGTTCAAAGAACATGCCCCATTACACTTGATTACTGTGAACATCTTGCAGTCTCCTTTCAGAAGAAAGCAATGAAAATATTACCGTACAAGGCAAGAACAGGAAATAAAAGGGTGTTAAAAATAGAGAAAGAAAAGAGACAGGAAAAACAGACTCCGTAACATAAGTACTGCATAAAATAGCAAGAAGACTGCAATGTCATTTGAAGTTGTGCTTTAGACAAATATGAATCATTTGCATTTTCAGCCTCAAACATGTAATTTCTTAATCACAGTTTTTTAATGTGATTACAGCTGCAAAAAACCCAGTCTCTCAGTTTTTTATTTTGTTTTAATATTTTTTTTAATTTTTATTTATTTTCAGCTAACTACAGATAGATTTGGGGGGAATTTTGGTTCGATCACTGACATTTTTATTTTGATGACTTTCAGAACTGTGTTAGATAAAAATGCAAAGCTTCCTGCTGAAATGTATTTTCAGTAAGACTTTTTTGCTTGGAAAAAATGAATCCTAATTTTTTAGTCAGTTTTATCAAGAGAAGGGGTAAAGTTTATGACTTCCCTTTCAGCAAGGAAATGTGTCTATGTAAATGTTATACATTTTCATTTTCTCTGTATGTTCCTAACTTTGTGCTTTCCATTACTAGTTTCTGTGCATCACATCCCTCCTGATAAAGTACTAGATGGGTACCAATATGCTTTTGTCCCTGAGTCAAATGGTGAAGTCCTTCAGCAATTAAATAAGCTTTTCACTAGTTTCAGTGTGCAGAGTGTGCTGAGTGGAGGGCAGATAAATGAGATAGGTGGAGCATGCCTGGAGTACATATGACTGACTGCTGGCTAGAAGCCAAGAAGGGCAGCACCTAAATTCTGCCCAGCTCCCAAAAACCAACCATCTCTGGATTGCAAAGACTGCATCTACATTACTATTTTAATTTGGATCTTGAGTGTGCTTTTAAAACAAATCTGATTAAGTCTATTTGGTGCAGTTTTGTTCACACATTTAAGAGCAGGTTCAGAGAAATGAGTTCCTTTCAGATAAAACAGACCAGATGGTGCACTTCATGTGCTCCTGCCACTAATGCACATTCAGCCTGTGGGAACTGATTACAGCTAGTCTGATGCAGAAGTTCCAGAGTAAGTGTAGCGTGGATGTCGGGTCCTCAGCATCATGTCTCCCACTCTGGTGGTTTCTCATGTCTTACTACTGCAGACACAGTAAAAATCGGTACTCAGTTCATGTTCAGCAACTTGGTGAATATCAAAAAGAGAGAAATCCTCCATGATATTAAAAAAAAAATCTTTTTTATGATGAAAGTAGACTTACATTTTAAATCTGTAGTATGGTTAATGGGCGTGATTTTGCCATGGGAGTGGAGCCAGGTGGGTGAGAGGCAGTCAAAGGAGTTCTACCTGAAAGACTGGTGCTGTAGAAACTGAGGAATATTACCCTGAAAAAGGATAATTTGAGTTCTTACTATATTCATTTATAGGCTGTGATTGTGAAAGCTGTCCAAAGTTTGTACAAAGTCAACACATCGTACAAGCGCAGCCTTGCCTTCCTGGGAAAATTTTATTCTATATGGATGTTTTCCAACCTTCTACAGGTGAATTTTCTAGCAGTAAGACCTCTACTATTACACTGGCAGAAACCTTGCTACCAAAGTTAATTCTAGCTCCACAGCAGTTTCCAGCTTTACATCTCACATTCACACTAAATTATGACTCAAGTTCCTATTTAAACAAATCCTTTCAGTAGTTCTTCATCTTCTGAAATGGATTATTCTGACTGTAGGAGGACAGACATAATGTTGCCATACATTCCCGGGACAGTGCTGGGATATTTGTACCCAGAATAAAGTTTGGACAGCTTCCCATGGCTTATCCATGAAAGTATCCAAGGTATTTTCTGGGCTATGCATGCCACAACCAAAGAAAGAAACCCCACCAGTGGAGTTGCTGGTGGGTTGGACTGCAAAAAAAGAAAGGAAGATGTATTCTTAACATGTCAGCATCATTCAAGACAAAGCAAAAGTACTAAAAGCTTGCACTAATAAACAGGAAGCATATGTTACGCCTAAAGCAAACACAATTTTTGCTGGATACAAATTTCATGAGTGTGTGCAAGGAGGCTATAACCTGGTCTCATGTGTTAGTATAGGTGCAATTGAAAGCAATATTATTAGCATACAAATTGATATTGTCCAAATGCACTCTTTTGGTTGGAGATAATGGCCAGGACTCTTCGCAAAAGAAGAAAAACTTATGTCCTAGTGTAGCAGAGGAAGCAAATAAGCAATTTATGTTGTAAAAAACATGCTGTTGCAGAAATGTGACTGGCAAAATGATCAATTTGTAAGTAATCTTTATGTTGATTCGGGAAATTTTGGAATACCATTGCTTTGTTCATCAGTCCTGCATTGTTTTCAGTTCAGGCACTTACTTCTCTTGAAGGGTGTTGTGGTTTAATCTCAGTCGGCAACTGAGCACCACGCAGCCGCTCGCTCACTCCCGCCCCCCCCCACCGGTGGGATGGGGGAGAGAATTGGAAGAGCACAAGTGAGAAAAACTTGTGGGTTGAGATAAAAACAGTTTAATATTTGAAATAAAATAATAATAATAATAATATTAATAACAATAATACACAAAGCAAGTGATGCACAGTGCAATTACTCACCACCCGCCGACCGATGCCCAGCCAGTCCCCGAGCAGCGGCCCCCCCGGCCAGCTTTCCCCAGTTTATGTACTGAGCATGACGTCACATGGTATGGAATGTCCCTTGGGCCAGTTTGGCTGTGCCCCCTCCCAGCTTCTTGTGCACCTCCAGCCTTCTCAGTCGGTAGAACATGGGAAGCTGAAAAGTCCTTGGCTAGTGTAAGCATTACCTAGCAACAACTAAAACATCAGTGCATTATCAACTTTGTTCTCATCCTAAATCCAAAACACAGCACTGTACCAGTGACTAGGAAGGAAATTATCTCTATCCCTGCCGAAACCAGGACAGATTTTGAAACTCTATCAGAAAAGAGAGTATCGGAGAGGTGGATAAAGATCTAAATGCTCTCATTAAGAATTTTTTTGATTTTTAACAGCAAAACATTGCTATCTATATCCATGGCATAAGGAACACCTGCAGGTCCTCATTTCACCCATGCACAGCCAGAGCAGCACCCCCGCCCAACAACAAAACGTACTGTTACTCATCCAAAAGGCAGAACCTTAAGAAAACAAAGTCCTGATTCAGCAGTCAAGAGCTCTGAGTGTGTCTCTCAAGCACTGAATTATTCTTCATTAACCTCTATGAGACTTTTCAAAGGCTTAAACACTGGGCATGATTCTAAATATCTTGCTGAATGCAACCTAAATGCGTAGCTAGACAGTGCTTCTTGATCAAAGCCATTTTGGTGTGAGATAGATATTTCCACAGTTAAACAAGTTCCACAGCATGGCACTGTGCCTCTGCGGGAACTTTGCAGTGCAAAGAGAGTGCTGCTTCTGGGTGTTTACAATAAACAGTAATGTGAGCTCTATTAGGCATCCAGTTAGAGGTAAAAACATAAACTGTGTGTGAAGATTATCTGGATAATTAAATTATTAAGTAAGCATTATGTAAGGTGGGGGGAGGGGGTTGTTATTAATGCTAATATTAAATTTTTACTGCAGAAGGCAGCCAGGTGCCTTTATTCCCTTCCAGGAGATGATTATCTCTTGATAAATCAAATTCCCTTCAGTGGCCTTACTGCAATTTCAGAACAGGCATATTATTAACAACACTATGTAGTTCTATATTGGAAAAGATAGAGTTCAGCAGGCTGAACAGAACCTACAGCAGAGCTGCATAAATCCCGTGGATCAGTGTTACCACTCGGAGTATTAACCAGGACTCTCCTGTTGCTTATTCACCTCTGGAATGTGAATTTCCAAGGTTCACTTTCAGGTCTGGTGGGTAAATCTTCCTGAGACTTTAGTTAAGGCTAGGAAATTAGAATGGCTAGGAAGCTAACAATAGTCCCCTTCTCCTCGCCCTCACCCACATCTGGTGGCCTGCACTGGGCTCTGTTCAAATGCAGTGATAAACTGGGCTCCTCAGGACAGCCAGGAGGTCCATAAGGCAAAGTATGTAGCTGTGCAGGGTACAGATTTCAGGGGAAAGAGACTGCCCATTTAGCCTACATCTGAGGAGGCAGCAACAGGCTTTTCTAGCCTGACAAGCATCACACCATCAGAGCCCTCCGCTCTTGTTGGACATCTGACCTTGTCTTCCCTCCTTGTAGCTGGGGAGACCCTGATGAATGGACAACTATTGCACGTGGAAGAGATGGCAGGAGGTTTCCTGCAGGACAGAGGAGGGTTTAGAGAGAGGTGCCTGCTTCCCCCAGTTGTCATGTAGCTTGACAGAGGCAGCACAGCTTCTATGGCACAGCCATTGCTCGCTCCCCATCCTGGCTTCAGGGAGCTGCGCTGGGAAGCCCCCTTTCTGCCTGGGCACCAGGACTACCTCGTTACGTCAGTACAGATGCCAGCAGGTACATCTCTCATTTCTGGGCAAAACTCGGGGTGTGATATATTGTGCTCCATTGGGTATTTAATCCTGATAAAAAGGCACACAGTTTGATTGTGTTTGGAAGAATATTGCTCAGTATTTCTCTCTTCGCACCAGAGAAAACCAAACCCCAAACCATTTTCATGATATAGGTGAATCTGCTCTTATGTATTGGCATGATGTATTTATACAGTGATATGGACTACTATCTTCCATGTTCGGTGAGTATGGGTATGCAGCTTTGCACATATACGAAATGTTACAAAATAAATGTGAAAAAAATTGTTACTATTTTAGTTTTAATTTATACTCAAAGACAAGAGGAATGGTTTATCTGCAATAGTTATGTTTCAGCTGTTTGAAGCCAGCTGAGAGCCAGCTGTGTGCCCACAGCCTCTCAAGGGTGTGATTATTTAATGATAAAACTCATTTTCTGCAGTGGCTGCTGATTACTATTGCAAAAATTATTTTAACGCAAAGTGAAGTGGTGAATTTTTGAGCTGAAAGAAGGCAGGGTTGGCTACTCAGAATATTGAGCAGCCTTTTCAGCAGAACTGTGGTAAGTCCCATAAAATAACACTACCTGTCAAAATGCTTGGCTGAAGTCTAGAGTCCAATTTATCTTATAGTGGCAAATTGTCTGCCTAGCTGAAAAAAAACCTCTTCTACCATGCCATTAACATCATAACTTTTAGTTGCATATTCCTTAAAGACAACAGTCATTCCAGGTCAAATGGTTTTATAAGCACTATATTTGACATCCTCTGAGGCCAAGACTCTGTACTGGAGAAGACTTTCTTTTCACTCACGTTCAGCGTGAGCCAGACACAGTCCTTTGAATCATAGAATCATAGAATCATTTAGGTTGGAAAAGACCTTTAAGATCATGGAGTCCAACCGTACATGAACATGAAGGCTGAGTGATATGGTGGACTCTGAATAGGGTCTTTGGAAATGGAATGAAAGCTTGAGGCAGATGAAGAAACCATTATGATGATCCTTATGAGATATAAGCCACCTGCATATTAAGGAAAGCATTTGCATAAATCATTAACTTTATACTTCTCTTTATGTTCTTTCCTGAGTGGATGTTTTCCTGCAGTTGAAAGGCCTATCAAGGAACATCCTGTCTTCAGCATTTGGAAAGACAAAGGGAACGAATGACATCTATTTTCTTACTTGTCACCTGCCAAACTAGATGTTGTCCACTAAAAAGAAGGAAAAATGCATTTTTGATACTGTGGGATAAATTGTGTTTGAGGTAGCCCCCAAAAGGGTTTTTAGGGGGGACCTTTTGGTAAAATGGGAAAAATAAAAAAAACTTTAATTTTTAGTCACTTCTAAAACTTGTAGATCTCAAGACACTATATTTTTTTCATTTCTCTTTCTATTATACAGGTATCGAATTTGAAAAGAGAAATTCTGGTTTAAAACCACATTTTGGTTTTCAAATAAAATATTTTTGGCCTTACTGAAGTAAAACATTTGATTTTGAAACATTTTAATTTTTGAATATTAAAAATAGTTTTTTTATTTATACCTCTCTGCAAGTTTAATATTTGGATAAGTTTGTTAATAATTAGAAAAAAGTACTCCTAATTTGTATGTTCGTTAGCAGAATCCACAGCAGACCAGTGGTTCCAACTGATGAAGACTACATAATCCTAGAAAACCACCACTAGTCATAAGCATAGGTTTGCTCTGGATGTTTTCAATCACTCTCGGTTTGGGACACCTTGCCAGAGAGCAGCTGATGATAGCAGTGTAAACTTTTAAGGACAAAGTGGTATTAGCATTTGCTGTCTGACAGTTGACCAAAGCCTGCAGAATTAAAATTTCTACATTTTTAGTTGTACCGCACAGAAAGAAGCAGCCCTCTAAAAATTACAACTGAGGGATAGAATACGGGGTATAAAGACTGTATCTGAGAGTTATTACCATCAGTTATTATGTAAATGATTCCCCTTGCTCGCAAACACACAGACACACACACACACACACACTTTTTCATCCCGATTTAAAACATAATTGCAGCCCTTGACAGATTGCCATTGATTTTTTTTCATAGAATGAATTAAAATATTTAAAGTAGGAAAAGATAGAAAGGAACATTATGTCCCATTAAACTAATCAAATGTACTAAACCCAACCCCTTCACCCCAAAACAACCCCCTGCTGCCATCCACTGCATCAAGATGGGTTATGAATGAACAAATCCACTTGGCACTTTACAAAATGAGATCGTGATAAGTGCATGAAAAAATAAAATCAAAGTCTTTTATAGCTAGCAGGATCCTGGCTTTGTAGCAATGAGTTTAAATCAGGGCAGCAAGATCACAAAAGTGCTTCCAAATCCTTCCAAGAGCAAATTATAGTTTTCTGTTTCCTGACTGTCTTTCGTAGCTGTTGTGCAAGTTTGTTAAAAATTCTTCACCATTTTCCACAGGATGGTATAGAGGTCAATAGTATGAGTTGACTGAAAAAAAGAGATGTATCATTTGACAGTAGGGTAGGTCTAAGGGAAGCTGTAGAAGAGGATGCTGTAGAAGAGGATGCACTGTACGTTACTTCAGAGGCAGGAAATCCCTCCGTGACTGATGGTCAAAATCTGTGGCAGCTGACCAGTTGCTTGCTTGTAGTCCTCTATCATTTGGGGAGAGGGCAGCAGAAGGATGCAAAATGGAGAAACATCCATCCCTTTCCCGGGGCACCCACGCTTAGGACCTCTGTAACACTCGCTTCCCCTCCATCCCTTTTCTTACGAGATCACTTCTGCAGTTATACATAACTCACTCTGGGACAGCAGGATGCTGGCAACGTCCTTACTACTGAGAAAGGTCCAGGGAGTGGGAATATAACTCACTGTCTTCAGGAAGGCCATTTTTATGTACTGTAGCAATTTCATTACTGTGACAGTTAGTCAATGCAATAGAGCTCTTTACTGGTGGTAACTCTGTGTAAATGAGGAGCAGCACTTTTTCCTTTATAAATCAACATTGCAACATTTCTCTTCAGTTAGGGATGAATGAACTTGAGCAACCTCAAGCTCTCCATGCGCTGAGTTTTTAGGCAGGTGAGCTCCAATCCAGGTCTGAGCTCTGTCTTGATCTAATGGACATACTAAACTAACAAGTTTAAATAAATTAATAATTGACTTGTTTTTTGGATTGGTTGGAAAATATTCCCCTACACACATCCAGGTACTCACATTTATGTTGTCCACGTTATACGATGCTCTGTAACATTTAATCACACAGACACTGGAGCCCTAGTCTTTGGCATCTTGCTTGTTAATACATTTTGTAGACAGTGGCTTCCGGCAGTATTTCCCCTCCTGAGCTCTATTGTTTAATGCTTTAAGCAGTTCCCAGGTTTCTGAAAGGTGTCCCAAGAAATCACCTCTGTTTCCTTTTGCTTTCCACCACACATCAGTGGAAAAACATATTTACCACACTGATCTTTCCATCATATTGCTTAGGTCAGTGGTTTCTTATGGTCTCATGTGTCCTGTAGTCAGTCCTCTGTACTCAATACAGTATAATACTCTGTCAACTTTCAAACTAGTGGAAAATGCACTTCAGATGTGATGACTAATTCTGCATAAAGAAAAGACATGATCTAATGTAACAACCTGAAAGGATCTTGTGAAGAATAATTTTAGATGTCTGCATACATTGAAGCGTTAAGAAAAATGTACTTCAGTCATTTAATATGCATACAGATTTTCAAGACTAGCTTCTAAAAATTTGACTACCCAACATATTATATCCTCTCAACTTGTAGTCTGAGCAATTCAGGTATGATTCTATTTCAGGGAGCAATAAAAGAAAGACGAAAAGTTAATAGAGGTAAAGAGAACAGAGAAAATACTGTCCTCATAGTGGTGCAGTTTTGACCACAGCAAGAAGAGAAGAGCTGGCCTAGTTTTTACTATATTAAAATCTAACCTTGTATTTAGAATTTGCCAAGAGAATTTTAATTATAGTAAAGATTGATTCTTTCTCACTAACAGTTTAAGAAACTGGCATCTTTTTTTGCCACTGCTTGTCATCTAAGATGATGAGATTGGGGTTCAGTTGCCTTAACACAGACACCTATTGCTAGTTTAGATCTTCAAGGGGTGTTTCCGCTTGCCTCTACCAGAAGCATGCAAGTTCCCCCTGGGTCCTGGGTTACACCTGCCAACCCCCATGGATGTCCTAGACACCTGGGGGCATCCAGAACGGCACTGGGTTTGTGTGCTGAGGCAAATGAAACCCATTTTAGCTGCTTTCAAAATTCTAATTTGAAATTGCTTTTATGCATTTACAAAAGCTATTGATTTTTCCTGAATGCTTCAATATGGGCATTCAGTTTATTGCTTCGTATCTGGAAACTGTAACTTGTGCCTTGTAACTGATCTCTTAAGTCATATTATTTTTTTTCCCTGCTTAATAACTTGAGATTAAACATTATTAAATTCACTGTAAACCAGAAGTGACATGAAATTTTGGGGTGTGTTGGTTACAGTAAGAATTATCCAGCCAGGACTCAAAAACTACACAAAGTGTTGTTGTTGGTTTGTTATATGATTCCTGGTTTGTCAGCTATGTAAATGGTTCTGTTGATTAGTTCCTAATAACGTAACTTACGAACATACATTTTTAAAGAGCATAGACAATAAATATGAATTAAACTAATATTCAGGTTCCATTGTGTTGGCTGTTTGGGAAACATGACACCACAGCATGAATCATACAAATACCCAGCACTGTGCTGACTGCAAAATTCATAACCAATATAAAATTAAAAGTTGGCCATTGACACCGTTTTTAGCTAGCTTAAGCTAAATCCTGCCTTTCTGTAAGTTTTTGCATTAATGAAATTAGAGTGCCTCGTCTTTATGGGAAAGGAACTTTGGAAGAGTAGAAAACAGTAAAATGAAAATTCTCTTTTGAGAACTTTGTGCTCAGACAGTATGGAGATGGGTAGCAGCATAAAATCTTAAGACAAATTTGAACAAATGTTCAAATATTCCCCCAGCACACATTTACAATATTTGCAGCTAGTCATCCATTCCCTACCAAATGTTGTGCTTTGGAAACCAAGCAACAAAGACTATGGTAGAGAGGCTAATTAATCATACATGAGTCTCTCATTAAAAGATTTTTATTAGCCCTATAAGACTACAGTAACAGCTCCACCCTACGTACACAATAAGAATATGAAATGTCTACTGATTTTTTTAAAAATAGTGCTATTTTATACTAGGGAAGCCACAGTCTGACCTTCTCAGAGGCCATTTCCAGATACAGTGACCAAAATTGTAAGCCCCTGAAGGGCTGTAATTTTGGTAGACAATGCCATTTTCATTTTCTTCCTTGTAAACTGTACACCATGCACATACCCCATATTTTATTAAATTACTACAGAAACAAGAAAATAGTTATTGATGGGGATAAGGGAGTGATTCTGGTATTTCCATTTAATGGTCTTGGACAGTAGTTTGCCAGGCTATCGCATGCAGAGCGAACTGCACAGAAACATAGTCTTGGTACTTACTGTATTACTAATATCTGGATTATGAAGTGATTCATTTTTGGAAGAGGTTATAAATGCACAGGTCTAGACCTACTAAGAATTCTGTACTGTATTGCACAGCTTCTATGTCCTTGAAGAGCTGGGGTGCATGAGTATCTGAAGTATATGAACATCTGAAATCTTTATTAAGGTAGTTAGGTTCTGAGAGGAGAGCAAAATAGACATGCAGATCATCTCTCAAGCTGTGAGAGGAATTTATATGACAATGAACAGGCTGCAGAAGGAAGTCAGCTCAGAGTCTCTGCTCTTTTGAGAAGGTTTCAACTCCTTCAAGAAGTAACTCAATTCAGGCGTATTTAGTGAGTAAATGTTTCACTACCTGAACCAGAACAGTTTAATGATGGTCCATATTGTAATGGTTAGGAAGGAACAGTTTGCACTGTGTTAGGTGGTGCTGTGTCCTTTCCAAGGCACGTTTATTCCTGTTTTTCCTCTTTTGGGATTAAAAATGAGACCTTAACAATTAGGCTTGAGGAATGGGTCTACAAAGGATGAAAACCAGAGGATGAGTTGGGAAAGTGTGAGCAAGAAAGGTGGTTGAGGAGTTAGTTCCATTTTTTAGCTACTTTTTGCTTGCTTATTTCTATGTTGATTTGTTCTATAACTGTTTAAGCATTTTTGATTTTAAATTTTCCAAACTTAATTTGAGAAGGAAAGTCTATGGCACAGGGTCAATGGGAGAGTATTTCTGGGAAGGTTAAGTAAATTTACATGGAAAAAATGCTTCCTCTCATAATGCAAATCAGAGAGAACGTAGCAGAAAAAAAATTGCTCCTGTTATATAGTAATTATAAATGAGCTTTAGTGGAACAGTTATATGCTCATTTGAAAATTTTCTCTGTTTTTTGCCTTGGAGTGCTGAATGGTAATTAGAATAAAAGGTGTTCCTGCAGTGGGGCCAAATGCGCTACCAAGGCTGTACTGCACAAGCCCCATGGTTTCCATAGTGTGCAGCCCCTAAGCATCGACTCATATTTTCCAATTAGGAGTGACTAATGTTCCTCTATGTGTGCAAAAATATAATCAGTCATTTATCCCTGTGGGAAGCATATGAACAGAAGCCACTACTAAAGCTGTATTTTTTTTTTTAAAAACACTGTAGGTCTTTGCTAAGACTGAATATATATCATGCTATTTTTTATTAAAAAAAAAGTAATCATGAACTTTTTAGGATGAGGTATAGTACAGCATAAGTTTTAACCTATGCAAAACAGTTGGCTGCTGAGTAACAGAGGAGAGATATGAGGAATTAACTGAAAAAATAATGCTCACTTAACTATACATAGCTTATCATGCACAACTTGCAGCATATAAGAAGGCGGCTAAACCAAAGGCTGGACCAGAGCTGGGTTCCAGCACTGGGTGAATGAGTCCCAGCTGAAGTCTGTCACACAATATCCAAGTATCTGAGTAAGGAAGCAGTATTAACTCTCCCAAAAGACCTTATCTGAGCTTCTGGAAGCAGAACAAACACCCTTTATGGCATTTTACATTCTGTAAGATTATTTAAACAATGGAGTTGTACGTAATTGACCCCTAACTTACTTCTGTCTTTCCTTCTCTAGATGACTTTCATGATGATCCCTAGATGGTCTTTGGTTTTGAGTTCCATGGTGGAAACTGCAGTGTGTGACAGACTAGGTATGAAAGAGTCATCCCTCTGGAGAGTATGGTGTTACACAATCGCTGTAGTCATAAAATCTGTTCCTGACCATAGGGTCTTAAATGTGAAATAAGTAATTGTGTCATTTTAATAAAATACTTTTTACAAGGCTCAATAGGTCATGGAAAGTAAATGCAAGCACAGAAGGAAGAAAACAGATTGAGGACTTCCTCCAGGTTACACAGGAATTAGAGCTGGAGACCTTCTTAGAAATGACAGACTCATAACCATTAAACATACAAAATAGCTATTACATAATATGTCTACATTATGTACTGCTTTGCCACAAATGTTATTCCTCACAGAAGGTGTCATGTCTTGTTTATTATCTCTTTTAATGGAAAGTGTCAAAGAGGTTTGCAAAGCTACTTTTTCCCAGGATGTTAAACCTAATTTTTCCTTTGTTGTAATCTATTGGATTTCTTTTATACATTCCTGAGGGTGTTTCTTTTCCCTCCCCATGATTTGTTCCTACTGGAGAATGCCAGTGCTTGGCCTCCTAGATCTCTTCCTCAGTTTGTCACCACAAAATTCTACATAACTCGAATCTAAGTGAGAGCAGCCCAATTTCAGACAAGTGGTATAGGGGTTGTGTACTTTCCCTGGCTGCCGCTTCAGATGTTCCCGAGCACTCTGCTGTGCATCTGTTTCCTCATCCATAAAATACAAATAAAGATAATGGCCTTTGGCTTTATTTTTTAAACGAAAAGACTCGAATATGTATTGGGGAAGAATGATATATGTATGCTTAAAGTTCATTATTACATCCACCACTTGCATGTGGTGTTTGGTAACCCCCTCCTCCCCCCTATAATATTCCATGCTTAGGTCTTATCTGTGACCTCATGTCCTTACCTCCTTTTTCTAGTTCCTGCATGCATCTGACCCACCATCTATGCTCCTTATGGACTGAGCAGCTGCACTTTCCCCGTGATGAACTTCCATCTATATTACCCTGAAAATATGCTTAGCTGCATCAGAATTGTTGCTTTTTTGCTTCTAGTGTTTGCGGTATTTCCTGGATTAGGATCCTCAGCAGAGCTAATTAATGCAGCCAATAATAATTTATTTATATGTGTAAGTGATCAGAAAAATGCTTAACGTTATGCACTACAATGGGGTTACTCAAAGTTCATCAGCTTAAGCATATGCAGGATGTTGGCATGACTGAGGCCATGGATTTAGATTAACACATATTCATTCAGGAGGCAGCAAAACTCTCTTGAGCTGGATACTGTGTTGCCCCTGGATGTTTGGTTTTTTTTTTTGCTATTCAGATGGTGGTTCTTGACCCTCTGAACAGTAAAGGCTGGAGCCTCCGCAACTGAATGGGAGGTTCCTTCTTGCCTTACTTTCACATGAAGAATAGTGTTTGTAAATGTGACAAGATTAATAACTCTGACATTATTATTGGTAATAAAAGAGCTAAGGAATAACTAAAGTGAAGAAAAGGAGTCGTAGACAGTAATAAGAGAGGATCTGTAAAAGATTGGCTAAAATAAGACGTGGCCAAGCAATATACCTTTTCTAGCCTGGGTGATCTTTAAAAGTCTCTGTGTCAACACTTAAGTCCTAGAAGAGGGAGCAGACTGTGGTGTCAGTGGAAGTCTGCTGCTGCATGCACTCACCCAGGACAGCATGTTGTCTACTGAGAGCTTGCTCTCTACTGAGAGCTTGTTTCACTTGTGATTTATAAATGAACCCTCAAAGGTCTGATGTTTGGAAATCCAGTTGAAAATCAGTGTTTTGTCCAAAAACCTAAACCAGATGGTACTTGGCCAGTACTGTTGTTTGGAGCATTTCAGTGTGTAAGTAGCTGGCCAGTTTCTTTTGCTGAATGTCCTCTTCTGATTCAATAAGCTATAATCCTCTTTTTAATGTTTGGACAAATCATTCACCAAAGTCACAGCAGAAGGCTGTGATTAAATGTGCAGTTCTACACAGCTCCAAGAATCGCTAAAATACCTGGCTGAGGCTAGAGTCTGATACACACCAGAGGCTGCCGGAAACAAAAATGTATTTCCTAGTCTCAGTGACATGAACTAAATTAGCGCTCTGAAGCCAAACACCTTTGCTGGATGTAGTCTGATACCTGCTGATGCCAGTAATTGCAGTTACTCTGCTAAAATAAGCAAAAATGATTATTGTCACTGACAGTCTGCTCTGAGATAGCAGCTGTTGCAGACAAAGGGCTTGATACCATGGTAGCATGTGCTAATGCCACAAGATGATATGCACAATTTCTCTGGAGGCTTCAAGCAGGTACCAGGCACCTGGCATGGCTTCTCTGTGCAACATCTGAAGGAAGGCATTTCCTTGCTTTCCTTCTATAGTGGACTACTTCTTTATGGGTTTGAGTCATACTCTATATTATTTGGCTGTACAGCAGTTTGGATACCAGGATTTTGCTCTAAAATACAGTTCTTTGCCAGACCTTTCACTTTAATTGTACACAATTTGCTTTAGTACAGAAAAACAGAAGGTTGAGCTGTTTTGAGCTGGCAACGTTGATAAAACACTGGAAGAGTGTTTTACCTTGTTAAAAAGGTCTTTGGAGACACGCTATTCTTATTTTCAGTTTAACAGTTCAGGCTTAGGATGGTATGCGTACTTAAAAACAAATATCTTTGGAATACCACAGAAACTGATGAGATTTTTGGAGACAATGAATGTGTTCTAGCTCTGTAATGATTTCAGTTTGCTCAGGGAACAAAGGCTAATAAAGGTAATACTTATATTTATCCAGCATGTGAGGAGGAAAAGAAAAGCCCATGCGCAATGCACCAGATGTGCACAACTCTCCATACACAGCTGTGAATAAATCTTCAAGACAGGCTGCAGCACTGTATTGTTCTTCATCCCTTACAATGTGCTTGAGAAGAGTGCCTTCAAGGCACTGTGCCCAGCCGAACTGGAAGAGGGATGAATATATGTTATCCTCAGCCTGATATGCCTGTGTGGCTCTGTTCACCCTCCTTGAGGTCCTTGGCTGTTCCCACGCTTGGTCCTGGACGTGATGCTGCTGCCTCATCTGCAGGGCACTCTGCAGGGTGCTTCCTCCAGAGGACATCGCTTTCTCATGCTATTAATGGGATTTCTAAATAATGTAATTTACTACCACATAGCTGTTTAACAGCAAATAATCTACTCAAATAATTCTTAAAGTTTTTAATGGTGCTTGTGTGGGGAGGTAGAGAAGCCTTTATAAACACTGCCAGTACAAGGGTTCACTTGCCGTTGAGGTACCACAGCTATATCACTTACAGCTGGCAGGAGCTGCCACCATGCTCTGTTGATAAGACTGGAATAAATACCTGTTGCCTTATCCTCTGATCTATTGCTTACCAGCATGATGTTTTTTTATCCCAGAGGTTGTAGGCTGTCTAGACCTTTCTTTGTGTTAATTTTTTGTAAAACAGAGTGCACAGTGGGGAATTTATTCTGGAAGAAGATTCTTAAATATTGATAGAATGCAAGTAGCAAGTAGCACCATTTTTACTGACTTTGCTTTTCATTGTTCAAGATAGGAATGTTGCATTGTGTTGGTGTGATTTAAAATGAGAAAGAGGGTTTTTTGCATGCCTACTTTTTTAATGTTTAATATGGAATTAGAGTAGAGGTTCGTATGGAAATAACTACCCTAAAATACGTACTGTTATTCACTATGTATTTGTCCTCCCTGATGTTAAAAGCTATGGATATATAAAGCAGTCAAGATGGATCCTACTTAATGCACACTTTCACATGTGCAAATCTGTACAGTTCAAGATCTACTACAAGCAGCTGACACCCAGTAAAAGTAAATCTCCAACCTAAGAGTGGGTGTGCTTACTTACCTGCATAACTTCCGTAAAACTTCATGCTGAATCTTACAATTCCACAGAGATATTTTTCAACGTGATAATGAAACAGAAGATGAAATGCTTGAGAAGAATTTGCTCTTGCTGACAAAGACCAGAGTTGCATAGATTAAAATGGTTAAAAAAATAGTCTTAAGCCTCCAAGTTAAGCACTAAAGTTGAGTAAAGTTCAGAAAAATTTACCTAGCAGTGGTAATGCTGGATATTTACAAGTACATTGGTGACATTTTTAACACCGTTGTGAAATGTTACCACTTTGTGTAGAAAGAAGATGCTATTTTGGGCCCTGTCTCTATTCACTCTGCCTTGTTTGCGGTTCAGGGAATGGGGAACCGACAACCTGTGATGCATCTGCAGCCCACATTGTTTCTTCACATAGTCCATATCCAGCCACAATTTTTCTGCAGTTTTATTGGATAATGTTCAGTTATGCATTAATTTTGACAGATGCGCTTGAAAGATCTGTTCAAAAATCAGCTGTAAAAAGACTTCTCATCCATGGTATAGCTAGTTATTAGTGACTGTCTGTGTTGCTCAGGGCTTGCTAACCAAAGAAACGGCATACACTACACAAGGCACTGGATAAACATGAGCAGTCTAGTATAAAATCCACACTTAAACCAGTGTAACTGTTAATCAGCTAGAATAGTCTTACCCAGAATAAGGCCTTACAGTTAAGGCTATAGCATTGCTTGTGAGTCAAAACACATCAAAGTAATGGTATGATAAAGTGGCCTCAGCCTTCAAAAATGCATATATATCTGGTTAAGATAATTTACAGCAGAGGATTATGTTCCCTCTTCAGGAAAAGTTTGTAGACAGGGCTGGAGGCAGGGTTGGGGGCAGGGGCTGTAGCAGGAGATGCTTAGACTACCTTGCCCGAGTGCTCTTTGCCACTTCTTGTTTGTCCCTGGTAAAAGTCTGCACCTTTTGGATAAGAGCTTTATCGTCTTGCTTGTAATCTTCCCCTTATACTGTTGTACAACCACATTATGCCACGCTGACATCAAACACTTTTGATAGAATGTAATTTGAAAAGACGGTAGACATAATTCTGAACATAAAAATGAGATTTTTATGCATAGAGTGCATATGAAATGCATAAAAATACATTTTTATCACTAACAATGTCTGAGAATATGGTTTAGGAAACTTCTGTGTGACAACCACAGAAAAAGTGTGTTTGCAATGAATTTTGTATTAAATTTCATAGGAAACATGATGAAATGGAAATGGAAAGCTGCATTTGCCAGCCAGCTTCCAGAGGCATTGCATTTTGTTGCCCTTTAGGAAATGTGCAGGAGGGAGGCATTTTCAAGGAACTTAGAGTGTAGCACTCGGCACTCATATTCATGATGAAGTGGTTAAAGGCAGATAAACATTTAATCGGGTGACTTTTTCAACCAGCTCTGTTTCTGTATTTGAAGAATACAGAAGCTATACAGTGAAGCTATTTTCTGGGTCCTCTGTGCTAGGAGGCTTAAACTAGCAAAGAGTGATAGCGCTTCGCCCTCCTGAGCTCCTTAAGGTTTCACGGTTGTAGAGGCAAAGAGCCTTACAGCTCTCCTACAGCCTTTAAGCATTTCTATGCATATAAAATTTGAAGTGCTGAAGTGCTAAATCGGCTGAGCTCTAAGCCAGTTTACCTCTACAAGCATGATAGTTTAAGCAGTTGAACATAGTCAGAGGTTCCTGTTGAGGACAAAGTGCTTGCAAAGTGTCTGTGGCTGGCAGATTTCCCATGCTTTGGTCTAGCTTTTGCTGGCCACGTCCTGCAGCCTGACATAACTGCAAAGATGATGTTGCTTCACCAGCAGGGACAAAAATCTGCTTGTCTGAAGACTATTGTGCTTTGTTTTAGAGCTCACTTCTGTAGAGATCTGCTATCTATGTATGAACGTGGGTATCTAAATAACTTCCCTTTGTGAGTCAGGGGTCAGGACTAAAACCCCTACAATTTGCATCTGAAAGGTATACTAACATTGAACTCGTTGTGACTTGAAAAAGATGTCCAGCTCCACAGCTGGAGCTATGGAATAAATTCTTCCTCTCAGTCACCTCAATATTTATTCACTCAGGAATTTACAAATGGCAGTTCGGTAGCCAGCAGTGCAGAAGGAGGAAGATGGGCTTTCTGAGTAGCAAAAAGCCAGAGATCTGAAAGCCAATGATATTATTTCTAAGCTTATCACCATCAACTTCATGATCAACAAGAATAATATTGTGCAGATGAACAACTCTTTCCTTCCATGTGCACGGAAGAGAGGAGAATCCAGGTAACTCTTTGTGATGGCACTGGCAATGCAGCATCAAGAAAAACACAAGTGAGGGGTGTTATTTTGTTGGTTTTTTTGTTTTGCTTGTTTTTTAGTTAGGTAATGAGCAGAACAGATTCTCATTGCACACAGGGTGAAGATCTGTTGAGTAACGAAACATTAAATTTGTATGGGTACTTTTCTAACAATACTCAAAATCACTCAAATTTCTCCATATGAAAAACCATCAAGAGTCCAGGAAGAACTAAGAAACCAGCAAAAGTGACAAATAGTTGTTTCTGAGCATGCAGTGGTGTGTCAGGAGCTGCTTCTTAAGATGTTGTCTGCTGAAACAAGCTGAAGCTTGTACAACTTTCAGACATAGAATGTGTCTGGTTGGCTTTATTCTTTGCCATTATTCTTTCTCTTAATTTTCACATTCAGCATCACATATGAACTAATTTGAGGTCTGAGACATATACTATGATATTCCCTTTAGCCTCATAGATATATAGGTTTGGATGTCTGGAACACTGAGAGAGAAGACGGTTGTTGATCCCTTATATTCTTCTTCCCCATCAGTGGTGGCATTTGCATGACATTGGTGTGTCATCTAAAATTGGGATATCTCAATGGGATTAGACTACACATCTGCTAACACTGCAGCAGCCTAAGTGAGTTGATACAGTGTAAGATCATTGCTCCAGTGCATTTAAATGTAAAAGTTTATATGTGTTGTTCCTCATTCCAAAAGCTGCAGGCAATGGACTTGAACTTGGAACTCATCCATCTCGTGATGTGAGTGAGAGCCTTCCCTCCATGGTAGATTGCTGTGTGGTGATTTTTGCTTTCTTCTCTGCAGCTCCTGCTCTGTAGTTAGGAGAAGTCACAGTTTCACAGGCAGCATGGGCTCTGGTTCTCTGATAAACAGGAACTGCAGTGAGTATAACCATGAGATGTGTCCCCTGCCCTCTTGACCCCTACCTCTCAGAAAAAACTCTCTGTATTTGTGTTGAACATTTTGTTCATTTGTTCAGCAAAGAACTACTGCTTTATCTCAAGTGATCAACCTTGCAGAAGGGAATGATGACAGGTGAGAAACAATACTCACAGCAGCAATGTTACAGTCAAGTTAATTGGTTTGGTGAGTGGAAAAAGGTGAAGATGTGGGCAGCCTTCACTGATGCCCTAAATTATTAGAGGAAGATTTCTGCTTAAGAGCAGAATTATTGCTAATAGTGTTTCTGAAGTGTTGATTTACTTATATCTAGTTATAATGTATTCCTGGAATAGTTACATTCCTATCTCCTGAAAAAGCAAAAAAGGATGGTGCCAGAGTGCAACCAGTGAATCATAATTATTTTGCATGGAATAATCCAACTTGTCCATGCAATATGAATTTATTGATATTTTGAAGAGATTCAGAATCCAGGTCTAGTTCTGTGTTTTGCAATAGTTGGCTAATATTTCTAAAAAACTAACCCCAGAGAGTACCTCCACTGTACTTCAGGGATTTAATATATACATGGGAATTCTGTACTTCTGAAAATGTCGTATTTCAACATTTCCATTCTCTGTTAAAATATTCACCTCCTTAAGGCAGGTAAATTTTAAAGGGCAAGCAGAAGGTCTGCAATGGTGCTATTAAGTTCTATTTCCAGATGTGCCACTACCTGATTTTGAGGTCTTATACAAGTCATACTATGGTCCATCTCACTCATTCTCCAACACTTTGGCCATAGAGTTTTAGACAACTGGTAGTTAATATTCATAGCAATACTTTTCCACCACCTCATTTCAAACACAGGTGCTATTCTCAGCTTGTCAAAATACCTGTAAAAAGAATGAGGGAAAGATTAATAAAGTTCAACTTCTAGAGTCAACCTAAGATGTAATTAGCATATTTTTCTGAGGAAAATGGTGCAAAGTAAGCAGACGACCTTCCAATTAAGAAATACACTTGCCTTTTTAATTATGTTAATTGTTTTCAGCTAATACTGAGAAAAGACGTCTGATGTCTGCGTCATGAGTTTCTGGTTAATAAATGAAGAATCCTTGTCAATTTATTAGCAAAATAATGTTTACTACTGGAAAAAGGGAAAGACAAATGCCAGCACCTCAGAAAAAAAAAATTCCTGAGAATTATAACTCTGTAAGGACCTATTTTCATTGTATGATTGCTTTTACCCCTACTGAATTTTAAGAATTGCTTAAATTTTTAATATATTAGTTACAGAAGATGATCTTTCTTTTATTTTAATTGCTTATTTAGCTAGGTGAAATGTTCAAGCTTATAGTATTTGATTTCTGTCAAACATGGACAGTTCTCAAATGTCAAGGAAAATAACACCTCCTGAACCAGCAATCTGAATTTATTACTCCTGAGTGTGACTGAAGAATAAAACAGAAACTTTAAGCATTTAGGAGTTTTAGACTATATTCCATATCACAACATTTTTGAAGCTATAAATGAATGCCAGATCAATTTGTTCTTTGCATTGGAATGTGATATTTTTTAATAGAAAATTGTAAATATACCCAAAGGGAAGGTTGTAACTCCTAAGTGTATGGCCAAAAGAAAAACAAATCAGGAGTTGTTTTGACAAAGAACAAGATGCATTACTGCTAATTAAAACATCAGATATCATTTTGGCAGAGATGTAAACTTTACTTTAAAGGCAAACATTTCTGTAAAAAGCTTTTGTGATTGAGAAGAAATTTTTGTATAACACGAGTGCCTTTTAAATGAAGTATACCAAAGAGAAGAATAGTGTGGAGTTGAAACTTATGGTGTCAGACCATTAAATTCACTCACAAAAGTAGCCTTTCTACCTTTCCTTCCTAAATTTCTTGGTAATAGCCATATGAAAACAAATTAATTACAGTAAGGTTACTCTTCAATTTCTAATCTTTACATTCTTCAAATGTTAATGAGAACAGTGCTGATTTGAAGGCAATTTTAAAAGAGAAAAGATACCTAATATTAAAGGTGGTTGACTCTGGTGCCCTCTCAGATCTTGGTGTTTCTCTTGTCTCAGTCCCACGGATGCATTGGCTCCTTGTGCCCAGGCCCAGCAAACAGCAAGGCTGAACACGTGTTCCTAGTACGCACACAGAGACACAGACACATATACACACAGACACAACCTCACAGACCAGCAGACACAGCACAGTGCCTTTATCAGCCCCCAGACCTGCGTGGACATGACCAACATGGATGCCCATGTACTCTTCCCTCCATCTGACCATGATTGAAGCTTGCTAATGGTACGTATACACACCCTCACTCTCTGGATTTACAGGCACACACACATTCATGGACTCAAGTCCATCTGATATCCCTGCCCAGATCCCAGGACTCTCACCCTGTCACCAGCTCAGACCTTAGGTCTTTATAAGGGTTGGTCTCCTCCTGCTGTGTCTAGTCCAACTTGAAAGTTTGCTAACAAACATGTACACAAATGCACACACACAGAGGATAGAGGGCAAGATCACACAGAAAACAGGAAGAGGATTTAATAGGAAGATAGTGCAGATGGCAGTGATCAGGTGCAGGGCTTGGCCAGATAAGAGTACTGGTCAGCACCTTGCTTACGTGTGACTGGCCATGTTTGCTGCCCTTTCAGTTCATCCTTCCACACTTGTTCTTCCCTGAAATACCTTGATCCCTCTGTTTTCCTGCCTTTGTCCCTTCCTCTAAACATCCCATAATGTTTCACAGATTCCCATATCCCCTTAAAACATCCCATAAGAAATTTTACACAGTCCCAAGTACCCCATGAGTTTGCTTTCACTGTAATCTTGCTTCCCTCCTCCTTATCAGATACAAATTTGTGCTGAATGTCCCCACAGCTGCCCTTGGTGATGCTTCCCAGGCCCATCAGCTGGTGACTTGAGAGGTGCCGTCCTTGAGACTGTCTCTGTTGTCTACTGAGTGTCTGTGTGTTTAATTTTCCTATTTTCTGTCATATATTGAACTGCTGTTCACCAGATAGATATCTTTACAAATCAGCCTTATATTCCACATCTCCTTGCACACAAATGCCAAGAGAGCTGCAAAATGAAGCAAGCACCTGACCTCTGTTATTTCTATAACATGACAGACAGAGCCAGGACTTCAGTATCACTGATGAGATGGAGTTTTCAAAAGTCCTGCCAAAGTAATCTTCCACCCTGCCCCTTAATGCATTTAATGAGATACTGAAATTCTGTTGTAATCCAAGCAACTAACAGATCATCCTCTTCTATGCCAAACTGTTTTGACAATGAATTCCTAGAAAGGTGACAAAATCTAACCTTCACCAGCAGAAAGAAATCTAATGTGAATTAAAATTTGTTAATATCTCTGTGACAGTTTCAGGAGTGCTCTTTAGATGATTTACCTGTAAACGAGGTGTAAAACTGTCTTCATTTAGATAAAGCTTAATTACAAATATTTCTACTTGCCAGATGGGATTTACCAATATCTCTTGTCCACGTATAGAAGATGTTAGTAATATATGATGGAGTGGAACAGGGCTTGCTGCTGGCTTGATGGGATGAAGTTAATTTATTTTCTTATTTTATTTAGACTACAGTCTCAAACATGGTAGGCCACCCTCAGAAACACGGTTCCTGTTAGAAAATCTCTGCAGCAGGTCATAAGGAAGAATCTACAGCTAAAATTATATGGGTTTTTTCCTTCCAGTAAAATACTCATAATTAGGAACTGTTGTTACTTAACATGCTCTTAATTATGGCATTTCCCAGGGTTTTCCACATGGCACTGAAAGCGTTAAGGTTTGTTTCTCAACAAATTAAAAACCCCAACCCTTTTACTTCCTAGGGAGATAAAACTTTATTATCAGGGTATTTTCCAGACAATTCTATTTTCCATCCTCATTTAGAGAGGATAACAGGTGTTATGACCTTAAAATTAATTTAAATAATGAAAAAAGCAGGTGAGGTTTAAATAAAATTGGTTCTAGTAAAGACAACAATGAGGTATTGTGTTTTATCAAGTTCAGAAACCACTTGCATATTCTGATTTCCAGACAGACATTACGGACTGGTGTGCAAGGAAGAAATAAAATTGGGTTGGAGTGAGATAAATGTTGGATAAACAAAATTAATGTGGACTTTCGGTCAGAGAGGTTGAAATAAAAGTTAGACAGAGGTTACCCATGCCTGGAGGTAGCAGTTAATGCAAAGAGCCCATCAAAGTACAAAGGCTGAGTTGAGAGTATCAGAAGAGAGACTATACAGAGCCGCTACAAAACGTCATTTTGTTGTGAACAATGGCATTAAGAAAACACAGTTCCTGTGGGTGTATGTCCTTTATCCTCTCTTTACATGCTATTGTCCCCTTGTCCCGGCTCCCCTGCCCTCGAATGGGAATGCCTCTGCCTTCTTGCAATTCACCCAGTTCCCTTACCGCCTCTGCAGCCTCCTCTGTTCTCTCGTTACCAGCTGAGCAAGAAGACCCCCCAGGATGTGGGTGCTTCCACGTTGCACTTGTGCTGCTCAGCTGGTCAGTGTGTATATGCTGAGTTGCCACCAGGGCAAAGAAAATAAATAATCGTTGAATTTGGGTGGCAAAATTTATGTTAGATGAGGCACTAATTTGTGGTACTCTCCTCTATCCAACTGTCTATGCTCATGACAATATTTCCTTTGAGACTGTACTCCTCTGGCAGATATGTTGAAATTGGCAAATGACTTCAGCAGCTATGGGGAAGGCTTAGAGAGAAAAGGGCAGGCAGATGCTATTTTCACTTCCTTGAGAAGCTTGGCTAAAAGCATAAAACTACTTTAAAGAAAATTCGATATTCAGCATATGATTGACTGATTTTTTGTATCTTGAGTGTTCAGAAAACATAGCCAGAAATAGGTTTTTCCTTTTCCCATCTGTGCCAGTAGAAAGGAAGGTTTAGTGTGCGGGTGCCCAGCTGAGCAGGCAAAAACCTGCATGCCAGGGTAAAGTTCCCTAGAGCAGGCAGATCATAGCTGTAATATAGTACATAGCAGCTGCACTGCACCAGGTAGTCTGGCTGAGGATACTGGAGAAAGAAGAGAGGGAGAAGAGGAAGCATTTATGCAGAGCAAAGTACAGATTAGAGTAATATATGGTAACAATGTCAGTTTACCGAATAATTTTCTAATAAACCCACGAAGTACAGTACAGCAGCTTTGGCATGGTCACAGTCTCCCTCATGCCTTTCCCCCCATTTTCCTATTACTTTCAATTCCATAAAGACTCCAACACTTGCCAAGGGAAATTTGGCTCCAAACCATCACAGCCTTTGCTAGCTTCCTGCCAGGCCATGGCTGTCTAAAGAAGGAATGCCACCAAGACTGAAGGGGGACACCTAAACTCGTGTGGTACTTCATGTAATCTTATTTATTTTCAGGGCAGTGTAGTAAGCCTTAATGGTTTTTCCAGTCTCTCCTAACAGACTAGAGCATGTAGCGTTTATTGCCCATTCATCCAGTGAGCTCTCCCATCCTGGAGAAAAAGCATAATGGCCCTGAACAAAGGGATAAAACATTGTTGGATGCCAGCTAGCAATTTCTGTACATTTACCACAGGGTGGAGTAGTTTCTCACGTTAAGACTAGGGAGGTTGGTGAAAGCTTGTGTGTATGTGTGTGTGGGTGAGGGTGTACGAGCGCTGACAGTTCCCATTCATTCTGCTTCACTATACAGTGTTTGGCTTCCCAGGTATGAATATCAGATTATTCTGTGAACATAAATGCTGGCACTGTTCTTTTTGGATTTGTGTATGAAGTCTGAAGGCCTTGATAGCTTCATCTATTGCACCGAATTGTACCCTTTTATCTACAATTATAAAATACTTCTTTGAGACACATCCTTGCTGCACTTGAGCTGCAAGCAAGGTTCAGGTTCACAACTCTGATTTAATCCAAGCTGTTGTACACTTGCAGGTGGCAGCATTTGGAGAGTCATGCAGTCTGACTTTTGAAGACTGCTGATGTCTACTGTGCATTTGAACAGTACAGAGGCTGGAACTAAAAACTGTTCATGTCCTGCTTTACTTTTGACACTGAACTTTCTCGTTGTTTGCTAGCATCTCACCTTTGTTCAATACCTGGTCCATGGCCATACATATGGGTGATTTAGGAGATGGAAATGGTCCTTTGTCCTTTCACTCAGCCACCCACAGTTGCTATTTATAACACTTTACTTAAGCTATCTAGACACTAGTTGGCTGTTTTATACTATACCTTTCCAAAATAGATATATAAATGGTGCTTTCCTTTTGCCACTGACTAGCAAGGGAGACTGCCAGAGACTAGAGGCATAACTTAAAAGTCTTGAAGAGGCCATGCCTGCTTGCAAAAATGAAAATAACAAGACATTTCACAAGACTGGTGGACTATTGCTTCCCAGGCCTTAAATCCAGTGCATTTCATTTGACGTACAGATATTTCCAGCCCATTTTAACAGCTGTCTTCCCCCTGATGTTCTGTTTCTCTCTGGTAACTGAGATTTCAACATATCAATTTTCCTATTATACCAGGAGAGATGGTAAGTTATTTGTTTTAGTTTTCTGCACTGTTTTCTCCATACAAGCTTCTCTCCCTAAAAGAAGAAAGTACCACCCAGTCCATCCACTTTGTTTATTTTAGGCTGTATAAAAATAAAAAAATTCAAATGAGGAAGAAAGAGTTTAACAAAGCAAACTCTTTTTGTGAAACACTGGATAATTGAAATACCGTCAAAAAACACACTGCGCAGAAGTCACTCTGCTAGTCATATCTATACGCTGCTTATATGCTTTTTTCTAACTCCTAAATCCTTTGAACTTTCATTTCACACCATCCAATGTGCAGTTAGATACTTGTCTACTGTAGGTATCTGTATATACCTCTATATATGTTACATATATTTTACATGCTTATATGGAGTTTGTGTGAAGGCACTCTAGGTGAATTTTCTTCTACTGCAGAAATTGCCTGTAGGAGTCTTACAGTTTTGAATATCTCTTGTTCAGGGCCATTCAGGTTATCATCCAGGTTGCGGAAATCCATCAACTGAGTGACCTGATAAATATAGCCCTGATTTTGTAGGCTTTCTGATTCTGCTACAAGCCATGTGACATCTCAGGTAGCATCCTGGAGGCATCCTGGGAGTGAGTTAGTCTTATAAATGTCTTATAAACAAAACACAACAGTGTTTTACCTCAAGTCCTGTATTGTAGTTATTTCTAAGCTTTTTTCTATCTATTCCTCTCAATTAAATATTGTACCAAAGTTTAAATTTCAATAAAATTATAGCTTGGATAGCAGATTTTTAGTTAAAGAATACAGGAAGAAATATGATTAAGATATTTTTTAGCAAGGCTTCAGCATCCATAATAGTCTATGACAACTGCATTAATTTAGCTCCTTGGAGTGTGCCATGTTGAAAAATAAATAAAAGATATGCAAATTGGAAAACAACTTTCATAGAATCATTGAGGTTGGAAAAGACCTCTAAGATCATCGAGTCCAACCGTCGACCCAACACCACCATGCCCACTAAACCATGTCCCTAAGCGCCTCATCTACTCGTCTTTTAAATACCTCCAGGGATGGGGACTCAACCACTTCCCTGGGCAGCCTGTTCCAATGTTTCACCACTCTTTCAGTAAAGACATTTTTCCTCATGTCCAATCTAAACCTCCCCTGCCGCAACTTGAGGCCATTTCCTCTCGTCCTATCGCTTGTTACTTGGGAGAAGAGACTGACACCCACCTCACTACAACCTCCTTTCAGGTAGTTGTAGAGCGCGATGAGGTCTCCCCTCAGCCTCCTTTTCTCCAGGCTAAACAGTCCCAGTTCCCTCAGTCGCTCCTCATAAGACTTGTTCTCCAGACCCATCACCAGCCTCGTTGCCCTTCTCTGGACACGCTCCAGCACCTCAACGTTCGTCTTGTAGTGAGGGGCCCAAAACTGAACACAGTATTCGAGGTGCGGCCTCACCAGTGTCAAGTACAGGGGCACAACTTTGAACAAGTCAGAACAAATACTAGAAGAGTCCTGAAAATTTAGTCCTAAATTTTTAAACAAAAGTAAATACTCAAGAGTTTGAAATATGAAACAAAATAAAAATTGTCATCTGCTTGATAGGGCTGCGCAGGGGAGAGTGTTTATGGCACTTTTGTTTTGTAGTGAGTGATTTGGCAGAGCAGTGGAAAAGGGATCTCTATTGAGCACAGATAGACTCTGTCATTCACATATTGTATTGCAGAGCTGTGTTAAAGGTGGCCAAGCTGGCTCTGAGAAACTGGTATGTGCACTCAGCACAGCACAGAGATGCTGCCTTGGGTCCCATCATCCGCACTACCAGATCAGTGCAGCTTTCCACCTTGCTGAGAAGCAGAGGTTTTACCTCATCGCAGAGACGTCTGTACAGTGTCTGGTTTGAGAGCAAATGTGGTGATTTCTGCGCATTGTGGCAAACGCTGTGGAAAACCTGTGTTTATTCAGGAACAGGCTTGTTGTCGGCTTGATTGCCTGGGAGTCTGGCTCTCAGAGAGGACCTCCCATCTTGCTCAAGTCTTATCACAGGAGACAATATCTTCTGAGCCATGCGGCTGGGAGGTTGGTGAGACCACTCAACAGGAGCTCAGATTGGGGCATTTTGGCAGCCTGGTGTGATGCTTTGGCTCTGAGACCAGGTTGAGGTTGGGGTGGGGTGGAGCCTTCTCAGATCCAAAAATGTTTCCCTGCAAGGGAAACCTGTGACTTAGCTAATACATGAAATACAGGTATTGCAGCAGGAAAGTGTGTCTGGATCAAAGTGTGACACTGAACAAACCAAACCCACTGTGAAACACAATGCTACAACAGCTTCTTCTATCTTTTGCACAGGAAGTTCGTGTTGCAGAGAGAAAGCAAACTAAGCTTTCTGATTCCTAACTAGGTTCACACAAAGGATAGGGAAAGTGTCCAGCAGAGGTGGATGAAAATTTGCTTGCTCTGCTAAAAGGCTAGCGCAACATACTTTATCCAGGTGAAACTGGAGACTACATTGTGATGCTGAGAAGAAATAATTTTCAAGTGAAATTCTGCCTCCATAAAAGAAGTGCCAAAGCCTTGCTGGACTTTGCTTTTACTACCAATTATATATGAATGGTTCTCATACCTGTAGGATGGACACGGGGATAAGACCTGTAAGATAGACAGAAAAAAATCGATAATATGAAACCAGAAACTACTACAGTAGTCTTTTCTTCAGTGAGAGTATTTCTCTGGTGGAAACTGAAAGTTCAGACTATGGGCAGCAGCATAAGATAACAATGATTGTAGATCATTATCTCGACTTTACACTGAGATATGTTTTGGCTTTATTTAAAAGAAAAAGGCACAAGTTTCCTGCTTCTTTCAAAATCCAAAATTCTTCCAATTACAATTATCTCAGTCTGTGGTTCAGATGTGCCTCTGAGTGCAATTATGGAACCACAAATAGTCTCTGAACAAAAGAGTTTAAAGAAATGTTGGCATCAACAAAAAATGAACTGAAAAAATACTTAACAGAAAATCTGTCTTCATCCACTCCTCATGATACCTTCACATTAATGTATACTTCCTTGCATTTTGCCTTTTTAGGTGACGGCAAATTCAGTTGAATTTTTGGAGACTGGGGAAAAAAACCTGCCTACCTCAGAAATAATAGTGCTGTATGAACAGTGAACATCACTTTGGAGTAGGTTTGTTGTATGTCTTATTAATGCAAGTATATGTATTTGATTCAAATGTGAATTGCCTTGTCATTTTTTAGTACTTTTTAATGAACTTGTTCAGATTCATTTATTTATACTTATTGTGTACCCCCTTAATGGCACAGAAATTTAGCCTGGGTGGTAAAGAATGATTTTGACAGCTTATTTGGATTTTTGAATCTGCTCTGACTACTCTGTGGGCATACAGCATGAATCCAAATGTAGGGAGTCTAACCGATCAAATGCATACATGTGGTGTAGATGACCTGCATGTGCAGGAAAGGCCACTTGTTGCACTAGAGAACATTTGCACAGCAAATGCATGAGAGATAATAAATGACAGATACATTGGATTACTGCACATATTCTGCATAGATGTTCTTTGTGTGTGTGTTAAACGCCCTGAATTCAGAACAAGTCAGGTTTACTTTGTCCATTGAGATGAACTGTGCAAATCCCAGCTGTAATTTACAGTTTATAGTTTGGGTGCTGCTGCAGCGTCCTGGTTTCAGCTGGGATAGAGTTCATTTTCTTCCTGGTAGCTGGTACAGTGCTGTGTTTTGGATTTAGGATGGGAACAATGTTGATAACAACCGATGTTTTAGTTGTTGCTAAAGTTGTGCTTACACTAGTGAAGGACTTTTCAGTTTCCCATGCTCTGCCGACTGAGAAGGCTGGAGGTGCACAAGAAGCTGGGAGGGGGCACAGCCAGGACAGCTGACCCAAACTGGCCCAAGGGACATTCCATACCGTGTGACGTCATGCTCAGTACATAAACTGGGGGAAAGCTGGCTGGGGGGACCACTGCTCGGGGACTGGCTGGGCATCGGTCGGCGGGTGGTGAGCAATTGCATCGTGCATCACTTGCTTTGTATATTCTTTTATTATTATTATTATTATTATTATTACTACTACTACTACTACTACTACTACTACTACTACTACTACTACTACTACTACTATATTTCAATTGTTAAACTGTTTTTATCTCAACCCACGAGTTTCCTCACTTTTACTCCCCCACCCCACTGGGCAGGGAGAGTGAGTGAGCAGCTGTGTGGTACTTGGTTGCTGGCTGAGGTTAAACCATGACATGCAGAAATATGATTCTTCCATTCAATCTCTGTGTGTATTTTGGCATCTATTTATTGCAACTGTCTGGTGAAAAGCAAACCTCTTCGCTTTGCAATCACATTGACATGCGTTAAGGGATTGTCTCTTTCCAATGATCTGTGTGTCTTGTTAAAAAGGATGAGGATGCTTATCCAGTTCTCATCTTAAATTTGATATAAACTGTGTATACAGGGTATAAGACATTAGATGGCATTTTATTTCCTTTCATTGGCATTTCTGACAAAGCCCATTTAGACTAATTCTACATGTGGGTGTTGTAGACATCTCTCTGCATGTAGACTTGCTGCACCAAGCTCCTGTAACAGACCTATGGAGAAAAATTCTGAAATAGATTAGATGACTCGTACCTACAAGTACCTATTTCTCTGTACTAACTATACAGGGAGGTCTGCTGTGTGATAAGCTCAGATGTACGGGTATTATTTGAAGATATTTAAAGTTTGGTGAGATGACACTTGCAAATTCATTCCATGACTAGTGCAAAAACAATTGTTGCTTATTTTGTACAGAAGAATCCATTTGCCTGATCACCTCTGTTTAGACAGCAGAACTACCTTACAGTACAGGTAAACTAAATTGGGGGTTTCAGATACTGAGTGTTTCATATAATAATTTGAGAGTTCTGTTCTCAGTGGCTGAAAGTGGAGAAGGTTCACTGGCTTCCTTGTGTGTCTCATTTTTAAGTTCTTTTAAAGATCTTTACAAGCAGGAATCAAGACCTTGGTTCTGCAGTATCTTCTGTATTAGCAGAGGGATTCACATCCCTGGCAAAGGAGCTCTGTGTATAAGAGGTGGCTTACAGACACAACTTGCATTTAAAATAGAAATGTTTCTGTCATCAATTATCATGGCCAGAGACTGGGATTTCTGAAGTAACTGAGCCCAGGTCTCCTCTCTTTCCTCAAGAAAAAAAGGTCTAATTTTCAATTAGAGCTAAGTTTAGAAAATGTTAAGCTGGAAAATATAGCCAGCAATGAGGAATCATTTTTGGAGTCAGGAAAGCCTAGTACAAATGAAAGAGACCTTATGAAAAGGTAAAGAGAAGTAGAAACAAAGGCTTGTTGAAATAATTTAAGATTCAAATGGACCAGGCACTTTTGAAACCTGATAATACCAATTTTCTTAATGGCCTTCTAGTTTTTCACTTCACACATTTTAAATTCCTCTCCCCCCCAACCCCCCAAACCCCCCAAGTATGGAGCATTTAATTTTGTGGAGAAATATTCCATTCCCTGAGTAGTAATTGTAGTTTGCCATTTATTTGCCAATAATTGCTTATCTTTCTGTTCCACTCTAGGGAGCATCTGAGGACACCAGCTGGCTGAATATTATTCTCCCTCCATCATCTTTATTTATAGACAAATAAAAGAAGCCTATAGGAAGAACCAATGGTTTCTTTTTACCTTTAAAAGTGCCTCTTGGGATAGCATGACCCTTCTGTTTTAAATCCCATGCTTCCTGCTCTGAAATTTTCATTACTTCAGTATAATTCCCTCTACACCAGTATGCTTCCCAAATACTTCAGTCTCCAGGCCGAATAGCAGGCATTTCCTCTCACCCCAAATTCTCCTTGCTCTTTTGCTAATAAGCTGGAAATCCAATAGCATTACTTCATTTTTAATTTCGGTGAAGTGCCTCCATTGCAAAAAGACAATAAACCATTGTGCTGGTAGTTTGAACAGTCATTTGTCATCCATGGAGCAATTATGCTGAGAAAGAGTTGACAGAATGGACCACTTTCTGCTAATAGTGCCAACACTCTGCTTTAAAGCAGACACTATCCACAACCAAGCCCAGCTAATGGGTATGTGTCAAAAATGATGTTTCTGAAGCAAAATCTCGGGTACTTAAGATATTCCTATTTCCTCCCCCAGACATCTGCTTAAGGTGATGAATGAGAAACTGCCACTCTTCTGTATAATTATTGTCTGAAACAATATTTGCTGATAGCTGACTATCCTTAATATTGATTACCTGGAAAGGTCAGAATGATTCCTTGGTATTTTATTAGCTTTATAAATAGAAATGATAAAGGCAAAACGTGAAAGGTAGCAGAGAGCAGATTCAATAGAATTAAAAGGGTGAAAATGGGAAAGGCAGTAGAGATATCTCAGGAAGAAATATCTGCACAGAGTAACAAGAAAAGTTTCTAGGTTGTGTATGATGTGTACACATAATTAAAAGAAGCGTTATGAGGAGTGAGACAGAAAGACAAGAGAAATCAAAACTTGTCACCAGGAATAATGAAGAAAAGGTCACATTTTCACTTAGATTTAGAAAGTAAGTATCTTAGTGGCATGCAAAAGAAAGAGACAAAATGTGCATCAACTAGCGCATGCAGCAGAACCGTGCAGAAATTTTGAGCTATATGAAGTGCCACAGATATCAAAGTTAAAAGGAGAATTTCAGTTAGCAGTAGCATTTTATACCCAGTAGTCAAAATCTGAGACAGCAATACTTTCAAAATGGCTTAAGCCATAAACTACCCTCAATAGCTTATTCTGGTTCATATTTGGTTCTGTTATGATTTATATGCTTTTGCAAAGTTGTCGTATGCTTTCTGGAGAGCATCACATTTAATGTCTAAACAGGTAAAGGTGCTGCTAGATTTTCTGCTGATTGGCACTGCCAAAGTGCTGAAGACTCCATGCTTAAACGTCTCTGACCACCACAGTCTGCAGATGTAGCTGAGAGGCACCAGTTACAGACAAAAAGGGGAATAGTCACCATTCGTTTTGGTGACACTGTTGCACACTAGCTGAAGGCCACTGCCATTCACCAGTTGGTCCTGTTAATCAGAGAAGTAACCTTAATAGGTCCTTTCACCACTTTATTTTCAGAAGAGACTGGAGAGGGAAACCCTACTGTGAGGGTGAATAGCTGTCCCAGTTTACCATACCAGTGCAAAGCACAATAGAGTGGCAAGCTACAAGATACCTCAAATCAAATCTCTTTGTACTGCCACTAAGCAAAACTAGGATCTATTTACCACGCTGTATGTGCATTTCTTTATTACTGCCATTTTTAAAAACTAAAGAAAAGATACTCTGTAAGGTATGAAGAAGCTTGAAATAGTTTTGAGAAACCATCCCACCACGCTAATAACTTGTTTCTGTTGTTCTAATTTGTGTCAAATGACAAGATTAAAGTGAAGAAGCCTAAGGATTGGTGGTATTAGGAGTGTCTTTGGGCCTGGTACGGTCTGAGATACTCTTTATGTTAACATATAGACCATCCTCCAAAGGGATTCCAGTCCCTGTGTACAGCACTCCCATCCTTTCACACTCGTCAGAAATGGGAAAGCTGCAAAATACAAACACCCCCAAAGCCAGCCTCCCTCCCCGACCCCACAGTGAGACTCCCCTCTTTAAACTATATTAAAAAAAAAAAATCATTAAAGTTTTCCTTGAAAGGAACAACATCTGGATTATGTTGTTCATTTCAGTTTCTACTGAAGAAATTTCAGCTTACTTAATTTTGGCCATTTTGTGGAGAGCCTGGTGTTGTTTTTTATTGGGATGGCTGTCTAGCTGTTTACAAGCAAGTATATTTTTTGCCTGAAATTGCTAGAGGAGGGTGTGACTTCAGGAAAGCAGTGCAGGGATGACATAAAGCTCTTTGTCCTACCTTTATGGAAACTAAATTCATTGCCTCTCATATCACACTGTTCCTTAGATACTAGGATGTGCACGGGTTTAAGAGAGCTGGAATACAAAGTAAATCTTGCAGTGAAGTGAAGGAAAGAGACTAAGGTTCTGGCAAGATGTTTTTTCTGCCAAGTAGCAGGACATTTTTTCCATTTCTCATTCCAAAGCCCTGCAGTTTGAATTGTTCTTGGATCCTTTAATGGCTTGCAGATCTCAGATGGCACGATCATCCAAGAATGCCATCTTACATTTGCATCAGGCTAGGTACTTATTAATGGCCCTCTCAAAAAATTGTTTTACCATTGCAATTTTCTAAGCCTCCTTATCAGATCAGTGTACAGCCATCTGCTCTACACTGGGCTAACCCTGAAGCCCAAGAAGATGTTACAACTCATAGAAATCACAGCTGCTTATTTATGTAATCATATTAGATATAAAATATTATCTCAGTTCTTTCCCAGACGAATGAGCTTCATATAATTTTCTGGAAAAATTTCAAGATGTTCGCTTCAGCCTGTGAAAAGCTGTATTAGTGTTAAATACCTAAAAGACTGTCACTGATGAAATTATAATATAATGGAAAAAATGTTCCCAATTTCAGCACCAGGTGGTTGCTGCAGATTTTTATAATCATAAAGCCCTTGACTGTGCTTGATTCAACCTTTATATAAACATTTGACAGAACTAGGAATTTATTGAAGGGCATGATGAAAGGTTTAACTTTTTCAAAGGCTTGTGTTTTAGAGGAACCTACTTAAGTGAATATTTATGCTCAGGGATATTTGGTTTTATATACATTTTTGGGGTAAAGGACCTGTTCATACGGAGTGTGATATGTGTGTATGAACATCAATAAAATGTACACTTAAAAAAGGAAACTGCAAGTAAACTGAAGAAACCTGAGGCAGCGTATTTTCTCAAGTAAATTACATAAATTAAAAATTAAATCCTTAGGCACCAACAGTTTCAAGATACTCTAATGAATTAAAAACAACGGGTAATTTATAGCCGGACAGTAAAGTAATGAAAAATGACAGAGAAAAAGAGTTTACATTGGATATTTAAATTCACTGGAGGCAAAGAAAGGACTTTCTGCTAAGAAACTTGAACCCGAATCACAAAATGTTCAGTATATGAAATGTTTTAAAAGGAGCTCTTCATCATCAGTTTGATATTAATCCCTGTTCCTCTTTATGCACTGCTGTTTTCTTGGCCCAAATCAGATCTTTTATATAAAGGCAAATCTGAAAACTAAGAAGCATCAGGATGTGATATCTGGGTAGAGAAAATAAGGCTTCTTCCTCTCAAATATTGGTTCTTTACACTGATGACGTTTCAGGGGTGATTCCTGACCAAAATGACAGAGAGAAAGATACATTCCTAAATCAAAAGCAATTTTTTTCAATCCTATTCAGCTGTTGTATGACTTTTGTTCCTACTTTTTCCCCACTACTGTGTCTACATTTCCTAACATAATAGTCTTTAAAAAGATTGTGCCTTTTTTGGACTCTGCATCTTGCTGCAAAGAATACTTGTTACAGCTGGCAGAGCAGACAGCAATACACCTCAATTTTTGACCATACTTTCTTGTTCAAAACATGGTTTGGCAGGTGTATTGGAGAGGTGTTAAGGCCAAAAGCACCACTGTAGGAGCAGAATTTCTCCATCTCCAAGGATAACTACTAGTCACAGTCTGCGAAAGAACAGATGGGGTCTATTTGCTATATAGTAAACTGACAGCTCAGCGTTAGCTCAGACAGATTTCTTAACCTGATGAGAGGCTAAGATAAAGATGAAAATGTTCAGGTGCTATAATTTGTTGAACAAGAATGTACCTAAGTTCACACTGCCATGGGACTCATAGTACTAACTATGCACAAATCTCCTTTTGGACTATTAGCAAATGCTACTCTGTTTGGCAGATAGTAAGGTTTGTGACTTTTGAAGCCAGACATGGTCTGTGCAAAAGAAGCAACTGAATCCAGAAAGCAAGAGATGTTTAAGATCCATTCAAGGATTTAGCTACTCAAAGACATTTCACAATTATTCAGAAGTGTGCTTTTCCAGGTAGGTACCCTACTATCCAAATGTTCATATACAACAGTTACATCCTCTCCATTTTACTAGCAAGTCAGTCTAGTGTATTCTCCTTTCATGTGGTAAAGACTGGCATGGTCAGGGGAACAGAATGCCTTTCTCCATACATTTGTTCCAATTAGGATTAATTGATTAGGACCATGAGTGACACAAATTGTACACACAGTAATTTCTTCTCCATTATCATTTCCAACTTCTGAGTTTTCTACTTCTAGCAGATATTATTTTTATTATTCCTTAAGTGAATTTCAGCCTACTTCTATTATTCCAGATCATCCAAATTTAAAGGCAATCCACATCTCACAATATGATGCCCTTATCCTCTTCTGCACAGACAAAGTCTCTTAACTTTATGTTCACGTCCAACTTCCTTAGCACACTCCTGCTTTATTATGCTGAGATATCTAATTAAAATATAAGTCATTTTAAGGGCAGATTATTCAGGATTGTGAACCTTTATCCAACACCAGTAGTTTGCTTTCAGCATAACCAGTATTGCCTCCTCATCAGGCAATTTTATATACTTGTTATAAATCCTGTATTTGTCTCCGTCTTCTCCCGTTGAACTATTTCCTGTATGTCCCCATGTCAGATGCTTTGTTGAAGCACAGATAGATGAGATCTACTGCATTTCCCTGCTCTAGAAAAATCAGTTATCTTACTAGAGAATTTGTCAGGTTAGTCTGGCAAAACCTGTCTTTGAAGGTCTGACAACCTGAATTCTATCACTTTTATCATTTAACTCCATGTCTTTAATTTACTCTCATACCATTTGTCACCTCCTACTTCTCTAGCTTTTACCAAGTCTCTTACTTTTACAGTTTACAAAGCTGAGTTTGCTCATTTTCTTTGTCTCTTTCTCACCCGTTTTTTTTGCACCTCTTTCTGAAGTGATAAGGCAATGGCCAGAGATTAAGTCTGGCTTTGAACTTTTCACAATAGGCTGCAAGAGTGACTGTAATCACTGTCTAAGTAGGGAAAGAAAAAGGGGAGCTCTGCAAGTGTGACAGTATCAGCTGAAGCAGAGGTTCATATCCCATTATTCAGTGAAGAACTGCAAATGTCATACTCTCCATACTCACTGCCTGCTCTTGCCTGTCCATATTTATTCAACTGTCTGATCTGGAGCTGGAAGCTCTGATCTACTGCCCCAGGCAAGCTACATGCCCTGCAAGTCTGGCAGAGAGGTGGAGAGGGGTCCTCAGGGACTGATGGGGACCTGCGTTGCATGTGTAGCTTTTTGTGTAGACAGTTAGACTGTCCATGAGATGTGGGCTCCCAGGCCTTATAGAGAATGTGGGATTGAGATTCTCTTAAAAATGTAACTTCACTCTGATTTTGAAAAGTTTAGGATTGAAAAATCTCCAGTGAGACATATCCAGTTGAGTCACTCTAGGAATATATATTACTTGTTGAGTTTGGCTTTGCCCCAAGGTCTAGTCATGCTCCCTTTGAAGTCAGTAGTTTTCCCCTTCATACTTCAATGGAAGAAGAAGCTGAGCTGTAAATATGTGCCATGAGACTAGAGGCAAAATTTGAGCCCTTGGGCACCTTTGCCATGGAATCAGGCTTGTCAGGCACCTGGACAGATCAAGAGCTGCCATATGAAATAGTGTTGGTTTCTGTGCATGATAGGCTATTTCATTCTTCTTTGCACTTCTTAACAACCACCAGGAGAAAAAAGCTAACTACAAAATGCCACATGATCCAAATCTACTTTCTGATATATAAATCTACTCATGTCAGTGGAGCTGCTCTTTATCTATACCCATGTGAAGGAGAACTGCATCAGCCCTGAAAATCATCCAGCACAGAAAATATTGATGGGCTCCCTGCTGTCTCACTGGGATAGAACAGTGCTTTTTAACTTCCACTCCAGATAACTACATCGTAGAAATGAGGCCCAAATAATTTCCACCAAGGAAAAGTTAACTAAGAAATACAGGAATCCAATCCATGTAGCAAAAAACAAAACAAAACAAAACAAGACAAAATAAAACAAAACAAAACAAAACAAAAAATAAAGGAAAATAAAATAAAATAAAATTTAAAAGGTGCCATTAGTGTTCAGGCTTTCAGTCAAAAATTAAATGAGACTAAAACTACTGAGTAACACAAAGTCATTAACATTTCCTCTTGCTGAAAGCAAAGGAGAACAAAATAAGCTCCAGTAAGATTTTTAGTCAGCATTATTCTTGGTAGTAAAAACTAACCTGCTTCAAACAGCAACAAGAACCGTAAACAGTATCTGTCTTTTAAAGCTGCATATTAAATGCAGACATAAGCACCCATAAACGAGACATACTGACGGTGCATAAATGCTGTGGCTCCCTGTACAGAGTCCCAGTAATTTGAGAAATGTGCCACCTGAATGAAGACTTCAATATTTCTGTCTTGTAATTTATTCATATCCCAAATCCCTGACATTGCTAGGAACCATAAACTTAACTGTTTTTATTGCCTTCATCAAGCAGTGGTAGTGAGACAGCTGATGGCAAACAGGCAGTTTCTGGAAAATAAAAGTGTCTGGAGTGGCTGGATAATCCCTGTTGATTTTTCAGACCAAATACTGCCTACAGCAGATCTACTGTTTCAAGAGATACAAAAATTAAACAGCATGAGAGGAGAGATGAAATGAGGGTACTTTACAATTTTATGTTTCCACAGTCTTTATATTACAAAGAAAACAGCCATTTATTTATTTCCCTTTTAATGGTCTTATTATGCTGTCTTAAGCTTGGCAAGAGAAAGATGTACTGTTGCTTGCTCTGAAGAAAATGTAATATTCTTGGTTCGGTAGAAAACACCTGTACGGATGTTAACAAAACATGGACAGTAACGAAGAATTATGAGGTGGGTAACTAAGCATTCTCAATTGGCAAAACACTAGACTCTATCAGCCAAACCAAGTAAAGACTAAGCAGGAGAATCAAAAAGGAACTATGGCGGATTTTTACACAACATAGAAAGCCTGCTATGGCATTGCTAGCATAAAGTATATTTTTCTGGCAGTCCAAATCAGACATAACTATAAAGTTAACATGAATTTGTAGTTAAGCTTGAAGAACTTTTTTAAAGAACACATGTACACACACATGCAATGGAAAGCTCCTTAGACGTAATTTAGAACTGGTCATATGCATATATAAATTGCCATTCAGCTATAAAATGGCATTAAAAAACCAATGTCATTCTTTTCTATATCTTTGTCCTGGTTTCAGCAGGGGTAGAGTTAATTTCCTTCCTAGTAGCTGGTGCAGTGCTGTGTTTTGGATTTAGGATGAGAACAATGTTGATAACACACCCATGTTTTAGTTGTTGCTAAGTAGTGCTTACACTAGTCAAGGACTTTTCAGCTTCCCATGCTCTGCCGACTGAGAAAGCTGGAGGTGCACAAGAAGCTGGGAGGGGGCACAGCCAAACTGGCCCAAGGGACATTCCATACCATGTGACGTCATGCGCAGTACATAAACTGGGGAAAGCTGGCCGGGGGGGCCGCTGCTCGGGGACTGGCTGGGCATCGGTTGGTGGGTGGTGAGCAACTGCACTGTGCATCACTTGCTTTGTGTATTATTATTATTATCATATCATTATTATTATCATTTTATTTCAATTATTAAACTGTTTTTATCTCAACCCACAAGTTTTTCTCACCTGTGCTCTTCCAATTCTCTCCCCCATCCCACCGGGGGGGTGGGGTGGGGAGTGAGCGAGCAGCTGCGTGGTGCTCAGTTGCCGACTGAGGTTAAACCACGACAGTCCTTTTTGCGCCTAACATGGGGCACGAAGGGTTTGAGATAACAATAGATTAACTGGAGTGTATTAAGGAATTTATATCTGTTAATAGTTGTGGTTCACAATGTTGGTTTCTCTGTTCTCGATATTGATTTGTCTAATCTGTATTGTGCTCCTTTTTTTGCTGTACACGTTAAAGATTGATGCTGGGTTTTGCAGTTTGCTGTGGTCTGCAGCGATTAGTGATGTTTCGCTTGTGAGGTTTGTTTTTAGAACATTGACCTTGATGTTAGTGTGGTATGTAAACTTCGCAATGAAGCCGTTACTGTACCACGGAGATCATTTCGTGGAGACAACTAGCAATTGCAGTAACTTTTCTGAGAGTTTTTTTACGGAGGAAATAAAGGATGGCACTGTCACTACCCTATTCTATGATGCTTCCTCCTTCATTACAGTAACTTTTCAGTATTTTGAACATCTTTGGGTAGTTAAGATACTTCTATTGGTACTCCTTTGGAATATTGTTTCGGTTTTGTCTAAAGTTGGTAAGCAATTTAAGAATATCATCCAGAGATCTGCCCCAAGGCTGAATAATTATGAGTGGCAGGGTGTGTGGGATAGGATGGGCAAGTACCTAGGCCAATGGGCACCCCCAGTGTTTTGGAACTTCACCCCTGAGCAAGTGCAGAATCCTGAAAAGTTAGTAGAATATTTGGACAAAGGATGCTGTCACCCTGGCAACTCCAGAGAGATGCAGATCATTGCAACATGCTGGGGCCTGGCCCATGCCTACCGAGCCCTGTTCAACACCGTTCAGTACCCTCAAAGGGAAGAGAAGGTCTCTAGATCTGACGGTAAAATAACACGCACTGCGGCCACTCAGACCTGGGCAACACGCCCTGCAGCCACTCAGACCCCAGCGACACGCCCTGTGGCTGAACCAAAGAACCAGCCTGTGCCGGTATCAGTCGCCCCTGTACACAAGAAGAAATCTTGGAAGCGGAAGTCGGCTCATTTAGTAAGGGAGGAAAAAACTTCTTCTAAAAGGGAGCCAGAGGAAGAAGTGGAAGAGGCAGACTACCCTGGAGAAGGGCCATCACGAGAACAGGAGGAGGAGGGCCGGCAACTGCTTGGGGAGGAAGAAGAGGAAGAACTCATAAACGAGGCAGTGACCACCCGATCTCTATCCCTGAGTGAGCTGCGAGATATACGAAAAGATTTCAGCCGTCATCCAGGCGAGCATATTGTCACCTGGCTGCTCCAATGCTGGGATAATGGGGCCAGTAGCCTGGAATTAGAGGGTAGGGAAGCCAAGCAGCTGGGATCCCTTTCTAGGGAAGGGGGCATTGACAAAGCAATTGGAAAAGGGACACGAGTCCTCAGCCTTTGGAGGCGACTCTTGTCAAGCGTGAAGGAAAGGTATCCCTTCAAGGAAGATGTCATATGTCGCCCAGGCAAGTGGGCCACCATGGAGAAGGGTATCCAGTACCCGAGAGAATTGGCTGTGCTGGAGGTGATTTATGGTGACCTGAGCAATGAACAGCTATCCAAAGATCCAGATGAAGTCAAGTGCACACGACCCATGTGGTGGAAGTTTATAAGGAGCGCACCATTGTCATACGCCAATTCATTGGCAGCGATGACCTGGAAAGATGGAGAGGAACAAACGGTGGATGAATTTGGTTGGTCAACTCCGGCAATACGAGGAAAGTCTCTCTTCCTCCCTCATCTCAGCTGTGGAGAAACTGTCCCAGGAGATCCAGCAACTCAGAGAGGATAGGTCCTACTCCCCACCTGTACGGACCAGTATCTCGGCTATTAGGAGTCAGCATTCTTTTGCTCAAGAGAGAGAATATAAAGGGTACACATCACGGGGCACCCTATGGTTTTACCTGCGTGACCACGGAGAGGACATGAGGAAGTGGGATGGAAAACCTACCTCAGCCCTAGGGGCACGGGTACGTGAATTGCAAGGGAAAACAATCACAGAAAGGGGTTCTTCCAGGAAAGTCGCTGCTCCAGTTTCCAGCAGGCAGTTCCCCAGGCAGACTAGAAGGGCTGATCTTACTCCTGATCTTAATGAAGAAACTTCTGACTCGTACGTACAAGAAATGAGAAATGAGTACTGTGATGAGGATTAGAGGGGCCCTGCCTCCAGCCAGGGGGAGGAAAGGGACAACCAGGTTTACTGGACTGTGTGGATTCGGTGGCCTGGCACATCAGACCCACAGGAGTATAAGGCTCTAGTAGACACTGGTGCACAGTGTACCCTAATGCCATCAAGCTATATAGGGGCAGAACCCATCTGTATTTCTGGGGTGACGGGGGGATCCCAACAGCTAACTGTATGGGAAGCCGAAGTGAGTCCAACTGGGAATGGGTGGCAGAAGCACCCCATTGTGACTGGCCCAGAGGCTCCGTGCATCCTTGGCATAGACTACCTCAGGAGAGGGTATTTCAAGGACCCAGAAGGGTACCGGTGGGCTTTTGGTATAGCTGCCTTGGAGATGGAGGAAATTAAACAGCTGTCCACCTTGCCTGGTCTCTCGGAGGACCCCTCTGTTGTGGGGTTGCTGAAGGTCGAAGACCAACAGGTGCCAATCGCTACCACCACGGTGCACTGGCGGCAATATCTCACCAACCGAGACTCCTTGATTCCCATTCATGAGCTGATTCATTGACTGGAGAGCCAAGGAGTGATCAGCAAGACTCGCTCACCCTTTAACAGTCCCATATGGCCAGTGCGGAAGTCTCATGGAGAGTGGAGACTAACAGTAGACTATCGTGGCCTAAATGAAGTCACGCCACTGCTGAGTGCTGCTGTGCTGGACATGCTAGAACTTCAATACGAACTGGAGTCAAAGGCAGCCAAGTGGTATGCCACCATTGATATCGCTAATGCGTTTTTCTCAATCCCTTTGGCAGCGGAGTGCAGGCCACAGTTTGCTTTCACTTGGAGGGGCGTCCAGTACACCTGGAACCGACTGTCCCAGGGGTGGAAACACAGCCCCACCATTTGCCATGGACTGATCCAGACTGCACTGGAACAGGGTGGAGCTCCAGAACACCTGCAATACATTGATGACATCATGGTGTGGGGCAACACAGCAGGAGAAGTTTTTGAGAAAGGGAAGGAAATAGTCCAAATCCTGCTGAAGGCCGGATTTGCCATAAAACAAAGTAAGGTCAAGGGACCTGCACAGGAGATCCAGTTTTTAGGAATATAATGGCAAGATGGACGTCGTCAGATCCCAATGGATGTGATCAACAAAATAACAGCCATGTCTCCACCAACTAGCAAAAAGGAAACACAAGCTTTCTTAGGCGTCGTGGGTTTTTGGAGAATGCACATTCCAAATTACAGTCTGATTGTAAACCCTCTCTATCAAGTGACCCAAAAGAAGAATGATTTCAAATGGGGCCCTGAGCAACGACAAGCTTTTGAACAAATTAAACGGGAGATAGTTCACGCAGTAGCCCTGGGGCCAGTCCAGGCAGGACAAGATGTAAAAAATGTGCTCTACACCGCAGCTGGGGAGAACGGCCCTGCCTGGAGCCTCTGGCAGAAAGCACCAGGGGAGACTCGAGGTCGACCCCTAGGGTTTTGGAGTCGGGGATACAGAGGATCCGAGGCCCGCCATACTCCAACTGAAAAAGAGATATTGGCAGCATATGAAAGGGTTCGAGCTGCTTCGGAAGTGATCGGCACTGAAGCACAGCTCCTCCTGGGCACCCCAACTGCCGGTGCTAGGCTGGATGTTCAGAGGGAGGGTCCCCTGTACACATCACGCAACTGATGCTACGTGGAGTAAGTGGGTCGCAGTGGTCACACAATGGGCTCGAATAGGAAACCCCAGTCGCCCAGGAATCCTGGAAGTGATCATGGATTGGCCAGAGGGCAAAGATTTTGGAATATCGCCAGAGGAGGAGGTGACGCGTGCTGAGGAGGCCCCAATGTATAATGAACTACCAGAAAATGAGAAACAATATGCTCTGTTCACTGATGGGTCCTGTCGTCTTGTGGGAAAGCATCGGAGGTGGAAAGCTGCTGTATGGAGTCCTATGCGACAAGTTGTAGAAACTGCTGAAGGAGAAGGTGAATCGAGCCAATTTGCAGAAGTAAAGGCCATCCAGCTGGCTTTAGACATTGCTGACCGAGAAAAGTGGCCAGTGCTCTATCTCTGTACTGACTCATGGATGGTGGCAAATGCCCTGTGGGGGTGGTTGCAGCAATGGAAGCAGAGCAACTGGCAGCGCAGAGGCAAACCCATCTGGGCTGCCGCATTGTGGCAAGATATTGCTGCCCGGGTGGAGAACCTGGCTGTAAAAGTCTGTCACGTAGATGCTCACATACCCAAGAGTCGGGCCATTGAAGAACGTCAAAACAACCAGCAGGTGGATCAGGCTGCTAAGATGGAAGTGGCTCAGGTGGATCTGGACTGGCAACATAAGGGTGAATTATTTCTACTTCGGTGGGCCCATGACACCTCAGGTCACCAAGGAAGAGATGCAACATACAGATGGGCTCGTGATCGAGGGGTGGACTTGACCATGGACACTATTGCGCAGGTTATCCATGAATGTGAAACATGCGCTGCAATCAAGCAAGCCAAGCGGTTAAAGCCCCTCTGGTATGGAGGACGATGGCTGAAATATAAATATGGGGAGGCCTGGCAGATTGATTATATCACACTCCCACAAACCTGCCAAGGCAAGCGCCACGTGCTTACAATGGTGGAGGCAACCACCGGATGGCTGGAAACATATCCCGTGGCCCATGCCACTGCCCGGAACACTATCCTGGGCCTCGAAAAGCAAGTCCTGTGGCGACATGGCACCCCAGAAAGAATTGAGTCAGACAACGGGACTCATTTCCAAAACAACCTCATAGACACCTGGGCCAAAGAGCACGGCATTGAGTGGGTGTATCACATCCCCTGTCATGCACCAGCCTCCAGGAAAATCGAAAGGTACAATGGACTGTTAAAGACTACGCTGAGGGCAATGGGTGGCGGGATGTTCAAACACTGGGATACGCATTTAGCGAAGGCCACCTGGTTAGTCAACACGAGGGGATCTGCCAATCGAGCAGGCCCTGCCCAGTCAGAACTTTTACGTACTGTAGATGGGAATAAAGTCCCTGTAGTGCACATAAAAAATATGTTGGGGAAGACAGTCTGGGTTATTCCTGCCTCGGGCAAAGGCAAACCCATCCGTGGGATTGCTTTTGCTCTAGGACCTGGGTGCACTCGGTGGATAATGTGGAAGGATGGGGAAGTCCGATGTGTACCTCAAGGGGATTTGATTTTGGGTGAGAATAGCCAATGATCTGAATTATGTGATGTTAAGTGCTACCTAATATTATATGCCATACTAATGTTATTACAATAAGAATCACCCACATTAATGAAGAATAACTTCAGTGAAACCAAGCAAAGCACAGTGATGATGGTACCAGAACTGACTGCAACATGAAACAATCCAACACCACATACCATCTCCATTTTTTCCTGTCCTGGAAGATTATTACAACAGATGGAGCCCGAAGTCATGGACTAAATGAACTCACTGAACATTTTAGAGGGATGGCCCACAGACTAAGGGAATGATATCTCTGTGTGTGTGTGTGTATATATATATTAAAAAAAAGGGGGGTGGTAATTAATGGAAATGTACTGGAAAATATGGGACTTGAGCATGACGCAGATGGTATAGAATAAGGGGTGGATACTGTCCTGATTTTGGCAGGGATAGAGTTAATTTCCTTCCTAGTAGCTGGTACAGTGCTGTGGTTTGGATTTAGGATGAGAACAAAGTTGATAACACACCGATGTTTTAGTTGTTGCTAGGTAGTGCTTACACTAGCCAAGGACTTTTCAGCTTCCCATGCTCTGCCGACTGAGAAAGCTGGAGGTGCACAAGAAGCTGGGAGGGGGCACAGCCAAACTGGCCCAAGGGACATTCCATACCATGTGACGTCATGTGCAGTACATAAACTGGGGAAAGCTGCTCGGGGCGGGGCACTGCTCGGGGACTGGCTGGGCATCGGTTGGCGGGTGGTGAGCAATTGCACTGTGCATCACTTGCTTTGTGTATTATTATCATATTATTTTTATTATTATCATTTTATTTCAATTATTAAACTGTTTTTATCTCAACCCACAAGTTTTTCTCACCTGTGCTCTTCCAATTCTCTCCCCCATCCCACCGGGGGGGTGGGGTGGGGAGTGAGCGAGCAGCTGCGTGGTGCTCAGTTGCCGACTGAGGTTAAACCATGATAGTCTTTCTTAGGGCAAGAACATGGCACATTACTTGCACATTAGCTTTTCTGACCAGCTCTGAGCAGGCCACAGTGACATTTAGACCTTCATGCTGAGTGTACCAGTTGCTTCGATATGCCTGCATTGGTCTGTGTTATCTATGCTGAATTTAACCTGCTGTAATGATGCTCAGCTACTTTGCTCGGTCTTTCTTTACTTCTTCCCATCAGCTTGTCTTGAATAATCTAAGCCATTTTATGCCTGCTGTGGTTTTTTCCACTCCACTTTTTAAAAAAAGGAGAACATCAGTACTACAAAAGAAGTGAAACCTAGCATTAGAATTGCTTTATAATGTATGCACTTTGATACAGGTGATCTTCAAATTGAGGGATCCGCTTGTGATCTGGGAAAAATGTTTTCTTCTACATGTAGGCATCTCAAGGCTGAGTCTGAGATTTTAGTGAATGTAATTAAGTATTTCAGAAGGGACAGGATTAACAGTGGAAATAAATTGGATTTGTTACTACAAGCGTAGAAGCAGCAGCATATACAAGAATGAGTATATCATAGGCATGTGGTCCGAACAGTAATGGAGTCTGACAACATGTTATAAAGCAAAGCTTTATTGAGGCAGTAGGAAAGAGAGGTGACAACATATCCATAGAGCAGCTCAACCAATAAACACATAGTAAACACAGGATCAGAAGTGATGCCATGGCTCCGGTGGACTGCCAGGGACACTTGGTGTCCAGGTCATCTGACTGCAACAGCCAATCGTGCAAATGCTTTTTGAATGCAGGTTAGAGTTGTGCCGCCCCTTGGCTCCACCAATGGTAGTGTGATTTGAGAGAATGACACCTTACGTGAATAATGTGGGTTGCATCCTGCCTACATTGCTGATGTCGGTCAGGGGGCAGGGTGTTGGCAGTCTGCCTATGCTGCCGATACTGGTCAATGGCAGGGTGTCAGGAGGCAAGGTGTCAAGGCTTCATGTTAATGAGTCCCAGAGAAAACTCTAGAACAATAAGCTCCTTTAAAAACAACAGCTGTACAAAGCTACTTATCATTCAAGCAAGCTTCATCAACTGGGTCCTTCAAATGTTCAAGCATTAGATGCACATGGGGTCTAGTCTTACCTAAAGAGCATTTTCTCGACAGTTTCCTTCCAGTTGCTCAGCTATGCCCTCAGCAACACTCCCTAGACTTGTCTGATTTTCCTTTTTGGTCTATTTACAGCCACTTGGATATTTTCCTTAGCCTACTTTGAGATTTTCTGCTTCGCACTATTTATGCTTCTCAGTACTCAACAAGCATTTCTGAAAATCCTGTCCTTTTGGCATTTTCACCCACTTCCAGTGCTTTGTGTGCTGCAGACTATAATCTGTCCATGGCACTTCTGGACATCCACTGCACCTTCCCTCCATTATTATCTTGAATGCTCTCTACAATAATCCTGTACAGCTTTAACACTAACCTGCCATTTTCTTCCCACAGAAAAAAATCTGTCCATTTTTCTGAGAGTTTGTCCTTCAGTTATTTTAATTCCATATTTCCAACTGAGTAACCTTTCCCTGGTAAAATATGGACCTTTGTATGGCTAACAAATTTAGTGAAAAAGAGAGGAAAACAAATGACAGAGCTGAAAAAAATTATGACTCAACATAATCTTTGATAATTCCCAGTGGAAAACCCGTTATTTCCATTTGGTTACTGCAAGTTAAAGGTACCTAGGAGGGCTCCTGCATATCATGGCTGAGGTGGCAGCTATTACAATTACATAAGAAAAGCTGCACAATATCTTTCTTGGAACGTGTAGTCACATATTTAGGTATTTGCTTTCAATAAGAGTTGAGTGACTAAGTGCTTTTGAAAATATCACCAGATCCTTAACTTAAATACTTTTTGAAATATCATTTTATATATATATATATATATATATATATGCCTAATTATTTTCTGAAGATGGGAATTAAAAGATGTGGGCATTGTAATACTGAGTTGGATGTTATCTAAATATGCTAAATATGTTTAAAATTCTGGGTCTTAAATCTTTATTTCAATGTTCTTTTGTCAGAATATGCAGTTATCCTGGGGTTTCGGGGGAACGGTATTTGCTTTGTCTCCCTTGTATGTTATCTTGCAAGTTTATTTGGCCTGAAAGCTGCCCCTTGTTCAATGTTTGGACAACATCAGCCTGACTTGCCTTTTGGCTTTACTGGAGAAGAAAGAACATGACACTAGAACTCAACTCTTGAAACTTTCAACTCTTGAAAGGAAATTTTGATTAGACATCCTGCTGGAGAGATGAGAAATAGGTGACATTTGTGGACATGGGAATGAAAAAGAGGGAGAAAAATAATTTAATTAATGCAAAATGATTAATAGAAAAAGATGCTGCTCTTCCTCCTCGACACTAAAAACCCAAACCTAAACTCATTTCCCCAAATCCCAAACTAAATACATTTATTCTTCTTAGAGGACAATCTAAATTCTGATTTTTCTTTTTCTCCTGAGAAAGGAATGAGAGGTATTTAGTCGGGGTTAAAGATTTCCTATTCTGTCTTGGATGCTGCCTTTGAAAACCTATTTGAAGCAGAGGGCATAGGCAGCAGCTCCAGGAGCCAACACAAAACAGAAGCCTATCAGCACTGGAAGCCAACATTTTGTTGTTGCTGCTGTTGTTTTTACATTACTTTATTGAGATTCAAGGCATCAAAGCCCAAAGGAAAGGTACAGGTACTGTATTAGAGATGTTAGCTGATATTTTGATCTAACAGTAAAATCATCTTTATTGTCTCAAATTACAAAATGGTAGTAAGTATAGCAATGTGCTGCCACTTTTAAGATTTTGTTTTTATTTTCCACACTTACCATTCAACTGATCTGATTGAATTGTAATCCCAAAAGCATATATCAATGCTAGAGAAATGCTGAGATTTAGAGTGAATAAATTAAGAACATCTAAAGTTCTTAGGCAGGAGTCTGCCTTTCCATTTTCCCAGGTTGACTCCTTGACAATGTTTATATGCTTAACGGCATGGCTCTGTTACATCTTTGGATTAAATTAAAATAAAATTTAGAAAAACAAAAAGACAAATGATTGAGTCTATCTACTCAGGAATCACCAGGCCTTCTGGGACAATACAGCTGCATTGGCTACTCCAGAGATTTGAGCTTGACAAGCCACAGATGCTCTGAGAGACATCTGTCCTTATATCTCTTGATGGAGGGGAGGGTGTCAGGCAGTGATGTAGGTACTGATTGAATTCTGCAGGCAGCAAAATGCTCATTTTGCCTTTTTGCTTTGCCTACTGGCTTTCCTCAGCAGAGCTACTTCCTCCATTACAGATCTAACAGGAAATTCACAAGTCTTGGAAGTTAATAGTTTCTGCTTTTATCCCCCTTATCTTCCTCCCCTTCATCTCTCCCTTTGCCTTCTGCCTCCCACCACTTGCACTTTCTCTAAAATGTCATTACTATGAAGTACAAGGATGATAATATTTAGCTCTGGTCAGATACAGTTAATGACATGTAACTGCTGATTCCCAGAGCAAGAGATATAGGAAAGCAGTCTCTGGGTTTGTGTTTTTAAATAGTTCTTTTGGAGACAAGGCAATGAAATTTTTGTAGAGTTGATTTTATTTTTCTGTCAATCTTATTTACTCTTCTGACTAATCTATACTCAGAGGCAAAACCACTGGGTCAACCTGATGTTATTTGTGCAGACCTATGTCTAAATAAATTTCAAATACACACATAGCATATGATATCAGAGGTGTATTGAGTACCCTAAAATGAAAATAAAATATGCTACCAAGACTTTAATAAGGAATGATAGATTTAGAGAAAAGGGAAATTTGGACTCAGGTAAGAGAGAGGCTTATGAAAAAAGGGATTATGAGGTAGCTTCTTTTTATAGAAGGCCCAGCTCTGAAAGGATGAAATAGTAGACGAGGCCTTCAAAGGGACCTCGACAGGTTGGAGAAATGGGACAACAGAAACCTCATGAAGTTCAACAAAGGGAAATGGCAAGTCCTTCCCCTGGGGAGGAATAACCCCAGGCACCAGTACAGTCTGGGGGCTATCCAGCTGGAAAGCAGCTTTGGTGTAAAAGACTTGGAGGTACTGGTGGACACCATGTGCCCTTGCAGCAAAAACGGCCAACAGCACCTTGAAGTGCATTAGGCATAGAGTTGCCAGCAGGTTGAAAGAGGTGCGCCTTCTTTTCTACTCACTCTTGGTGAGACACATCTAGAGTGCTGGGTCCAGTGCTGGGCTTCCCACTATAAGTGAGCGAGTCCAGTGAAGAACGATGAGGGTGATTAAGGGTTTGTAGCATTTATCTGACATATGAGGAGAGGCTGAGAGAGCTGGGGTTGTTCTTCCCCTGAAAAGGAAGCTTGTTAGGTATTTCTACCTAAGTATTTGGTGCAGAAAAAACAAGTCAGTAAATACAAACAATTGTTACTGAGGTCCATACGTTTCCACTATTTGTGGTTCAGGTGTTTTACTTCAAACTAGATTTAATCTACTTTGAACAAGATATTGATTCCTTGATCCAGACTGCCCTACCATGCATACCCTTAAAGCTGTTGAAAAAATCAGTCATTGGATAAGCTGCTTGTGTGCCCTTTTGGGATTTTGATTAGACTTGGTGTCCCCTGAAACAGATCACCCTGTTTAAAGTCTTCCAAAAAGAAACAGTTTTTCATGCACCAGAACTGTTCTGTCAACCAAATCACTGCTCAGTAAGTGATGACAACTCAGGGAGATCCTTCCCCACAGCATTACTGCTCAGGACCAACACAGTGACATATAGGCACAGGCTCTCAGTCTCAAAAGGGAGCAGGAGAGAAATGGTGTCATGAAAGCATTGCACTTCACCTTCCATGAGGAGAAGAGAGAGGTTGATTTCTAATCCCATTTTGACACTGGATTGTATGTAACTTGAGCAAGGACACAAGACCGTAGCAGGAATTAGCCTCTTACTGATAGTCTAGTGGACTTATGCAGGAACTATGTTGTTTCCTTTCCTCTTTGCAACTGATGTGACAAAAAAATTAGCAACCAGCTGCTCAGGAGACAGCGGTGACACAGCACTAAACTGACTGTTGGTAATGAGTCCCAACAGCCACAGTGCCCTAAGCAGTACTGGGTGTCACTGCCACCCTCCAGCTGTGAATTCTTTGTTTTTCCTAAGGAAGAATGAAAGCATTGCAATGATCTCAAAGGCATTAGAAGCTGCCCGTGACCCTACAACCCAGTTATCACATAATTTCTATTTAGGCACCTATTTCAATGTAAGTTTCAAGCTATACTAAAGAACATTCGTCTGAAAGACAAGGAAGTGTTTGGTTCAACTGGCCATAGCTGAAATACATACTAGCACTGGGATAGTATCATTTAGATTGTAATTTCAATTCCAAATCTAATCCAGGTTCAGTCTAGTAGGTAGAATCTTCATGTTCCTTACACTGTTTTGTGAATTTTACCACATACATAAGAACCCAAAAATGTTAACTAAATTTTCACTAGTTTTCTTGTTCCCTAAAATTTAGTTTCCCTCCTTTTATGTATATTTGCAATAACAATGACAAAAAAGATACATCCCTGTCGGAGTTTCCCTTTGTTCAGTGTCGACGACGGAGCGGGAGTTGCGATTCCGGAGTAATGACAGATCTCAATATGAGTATGGTCATTCTCCTTTATTTACACTTATAACAAGGCTTATATAGTTATCTACTATGGACACGCGCTACCTGCAGCTTGCAGATAGGTTACAGCCTTGTGTTCACGCGCATCTATGCTCTAGCAGATTGGCCCGTTCTTTCTGATCATGCGAAATGCCTTCATGGTCTTTATCTTGTTTTTCTCCTTTCAACTGCACATTCCTTTCTCCGTTATTTACTGCTTAAGTGCCTTGTCATGCCAGGTGGTGCAGTGTTTGCTCATTAAAATCAAACTCAGGAATGTCCGTTAGTGAGACTCCCATTCCCACACATCCCAACAATCTATGATATCTCTTGGAAGTCTTAATTCTTTATGCTGACTTCATCACCGTACACTTGTTATCATCTACAATATTTATGCTGCTTCTGTTGAAGTCAGATTGATAATACTGAAAGGTTGTTACTATGGCTATGCTATTACAGTGATATAGATGTCAATAAGCACCAGCAACATAAGACATACACCATTTACAACTGTATGCCACTTAAGTAATAGTTTCAATAATAGAAAAAGAAATTGCCATAGCAAAATTTGCTTTATGACAAAACGCATGGTCTCTGTTTTTAATACTACAATTTTTAGTTTCTGTACAGTATATATGTAATCTTCTTAGCTGTACAAATTCTCTTCCTTATTAGCACAATATGTAGTTCTGGAACCTCTCCCCTCCTGTATGTTTTGTCCCTTGCTGAACAATCAGTAGTTGTCTCCTAATTTAAGAGGATTCTCTTGAATTGCTATTTTTAAAGAAAGCTTCTTTATTTAGAAGGAATAAATTTTAACCCCCAAATTGTCCGATTCTGGTGTCATTGTAATCATGTCATCAACTGTTCTGAGTCACTTCTTTGTGCCTTCTGCATTGCACATTACGATGGCCTCTAAGCATCTCTCTGATGTGGCTATATTCCTTCCCAAATTTGAGATGTGTTTCAAGGCAGGGTTACAGGCTTACTAAAAGCCAAAAGGAGGAGGAATGGACCACTGATCAGTATTTACTGTGAAACCTGAGGAGGTCTGCCTTTTCCTTAACCTGCTTGGTTGGTTCCGCTCCTGACACAGAACATTTTCATAGAAATGAAGAGAATCAGAGGAGCAAGAACACTTCAGTAACCATTAACTGTAAGAAACAGTCATTTATCCATACAGGGCAAGGCCTTGTGGCACCATTTGCCCAATTACATATCTATGAGGAAAACTGGGGAATAGACAGACATGCCAATATGTTGGCCTGAGCTTTAAACCTCTGAAAGTGTTAAACTTATTATTCTTGCTAACAGACGTGCTAATGATGTCTTGCCTTTGCTACTAGTAGGTGTGCTTCTCTGGAACCAGTTTAGGCTCTTTTCTCTAGAATTTTCCCTACCCAAAATCTGCCTCAAGCTTGTCCTAAGTGATCCCAGGCACCAGTTTGAAATTAAGCTGTTCCTGAGTAGAAATCAAAACTTTTAGGCCTGACCCAAATCTCACATTTTTTCACCTTCTACCCTACTGACTTCAACTGAACTGTTCCAGGGAATACAATGATAAGACAAGCACAAAACTCAAATTTTACCCAGATTCTTGGGTTTTGGAATTGACAGGAACTAATCCTCCCCAGAAGAAAATAAAGATACTGTGTTTGTTTTGCCTTTGTCTTTCGCTTTCTAATTGATGCATTGCTTCCACCACTTTCTGACTTTAAGAATGTTGATTCAAACTAGAGCCTGAATCAGAGAGAAAAGATTTCAGGCTTTATCATCCTCTACTAGATTAGCTAAAAGGATTCACTTTCGTTCATATATTCTGCCTTCTAAATCAACCTTCTTCCCTTTGCTTACCCCTCTTCTTTCTTTTCTCCTAAATAAGACAGAGCCCCATCTGCCATTGTGGAGGGAGTAGCACCATTTTCACCAGGCTTGCTAACCTAATTAGGAAGACTTTAAGCTAGGTTGTTCAGGGATGGTGACCAAAGCCTGAGGAGAAGTCATAGTACAAGGAACAGTGAGGAAACACCCAGGGCACAGCATGATGGGGAAGCCCTCACACTTCACTTGATGGCAGCACAACAGAGAGCCCATCTGATGTGCCTCTACACAAAGACATGCAGCTCAGGGAACAAGCAGGAAGAATTAGATGTCCATGCACAGTCATGCCGGAAACTGGTAGGTAGGATCACACGGGAGGCTTTCCTGAGGTCAAGGAGGCCCAAGGCAGCTGGCTGATCAAGGTCTGCCTCCTCAGAGCACAGGAATGGCTCACCCTAATGTGCAGGATATCAAAGGTCTGGGGCAGAAGGCTAGCATGGCTGAGCTCAAGCATAAAAAAAAAGTGTTCAGAAAGTGAAAGGGGTACAGTGTACCTGATGATAGGAATTTAGCAACTTTGGCCAGGCATGTAGGGATGGAGTTAGGAGAGTTAAAGCTCAACTGTCATTTAAACTAGCAAAGGATAAGAAGGGCAACAAGAATAATTTCTGTAAGTACATCAACAGTAAAAGAATGGCTAATGTGGCTCCAACACTCAGTGGGGCTGTGGACCCAATGATCAAAACCACAGAAAAGGCTGAGTTACTTGTGGCCTTTTTTGCCCTGGTATTACTGGCACAGTTTGCTCTCTGGCCTTCCAGGTCCTTGTGCCCAGTGGCTGAGTTTGGGAAAGTGAAGTATTATCTTCACTGGGTGAGGGTGGTGAAGCACTGGAACAGATTGCCCAGAGAAGTTGTGGATGCCTTATCTCTGGAAGTGTTCAAGGCCAGGTTGGATGGGGCTTTGAGCAACCTGATCTAGTGGAAGGTGTCACTGACCATGGCAGGGGGTTGAAACTAGATGATCTTTAAGGTTCCTTCCAACCCAACCCATTCTATGATTCTATGATCTATGGTAGAACAAAACTCAGTCATGGATCACTTAAAGCAACCGAACATACCTAGAACTGTGAGACCAGACAGTATGCATCCAAGGGTGGTTATAGTGAAGACAGAGCCTGACTCTTCTCAGAGGTGCACAGGAAAAGAAAAATAAGCACCAGACACAACTTGCAGCATTAGAAATTCTGATTAAATATAGGAAAAAAAAGTCTCCCTCATCCACAGTGAGAGTGGTCAAGCATGGGACAGGTGCCCAGAGAGGTTGTGGGATCTCCGACTTTGGAGATATTCAAAACTGGACACTGCCTGAGCAACCTGCTCTGAGTTGGCCCTTTTGTGAGCAGGGGATTAGACCAGATGACCTTCAGAGGTCCTTTCCTGCCAAAATTATTCTATGGTTCTAAATCTCAGTGGGAACTGACTAGGAACTGAGGCTTTGCCTTTGTACTCCCATACTTACTTTCTCTCTTCCCTCTTCTCCTTTTTCCTGAAGTGTTTACGTCTTCCCTGATCTCAGTGTATTCAGAATAAATAGTTATTTAGGAAGTCAGTCTGTCACATACTAGGAGAGACACATTTATGTTATTTATAATTAAGGGCAATATGCATCTTCCTTCAAACACTCAAAAATGCTCTTCAGGTGGCTTCAAAGCCAGGTAACCACTTTTAGGCTTGAATAATATTTGAGCAATAAACAAATGAGTTCCAATTAACAGTGTCACTGATGAACGTGGAATTCAGATGTTACTTCAACATTGCTTCATAATTTGTTTTGTTGGGGATTGATTGCATACCATTTCACAGATATTTTTGAGCTCATTCCAAGTCAGCCAAGGTCTGTATTGTCAGAGCAATATGATGCGGATCCATGACTGAAATATCCTGCCTTTCATATCATGAAAGAGTCAGTGGGTAAGAAGTAGGAAACCAAAAAATCAAAAACCAAAGAAAAGCTCTGTTCTTGTTGGAGGAAACCAGGTCTGGTGGACTTCAGGAACAAGTGAAGCTCTCCTTCCTAGCCCTGTAGAGCTGTCTTTCATCCCTCTCAGACCTCAAGGTTTCTCCTGTCCCAGCCCCATGGATGCAGTGACTTCCTGTGCCTGAGCCCAGCCAGCAGTGAGGCTGAGCATGTATTCCTGGTGCATCTGTACACACAGACACACTCAAACACATGAACACATGCCCATACACGCATCTTGACTCTCTTGATTTTCAGCCACTCCCATATTCATGTGTCTCCCAAATATCAGAATGGGTTTTAAGTCCGCCTAATATCCCTGTCTGGATCCCAGGCCTCTCACTCAGTCGCTGGCTCTGACCTTGTGTCTTTCAAAGTGCTGATGTCCTCCTACTACACCGCTAGTTCATCTTCAAGTTTGGTAGTTGGTCCCACTGTCTCATATGGTTTCCACCAGTAGCTAGCTTTTGACATTCAGGCTCTCCTGGGTCCCAGACCCGTTGCCCTACTCTTTGGTGAGGCTGACTTGAAGTTTGCTGGAAGTTCACACATGTAGGCTTAGAATAGGGTGTGAACTCCCACAGAAGATAGTTACAAATGAGATTTAATATAGGATGGACTGCAGTAATCAAGAGCAGTGCTTGGTGTGACAAGCATACTGACTAAACACCTACTTAAATGTTACCAGCCCCATTTATCCCTCTCTTTTTCTTCTCTTTTCCTATGTATGTTCCTCCCCAATCCTTCTCTTTCCTTGCCATTGTCCCTTCCCCTAAACATCCCAAAGGAAGCTTTATACAATTCCAGAAGTCTTTCTGCCTCGTCCCAAAATTCTCTTCCACCCCTGCACCACATAATAGGTTCTATAACCTGTTGAGCAACAATCCCCCACAGTTTGCATGTTTTGCACAGGGGACAATGCTTGAGTGTCCTGTGATGATCTTAACAATGCAGTGTTTTTAGCTTGGGTACTTCCACCCATCACTCTAATCATCATGGGTCTTTGCTTTAATTTGAAAAAGCTTTATTCATATAACCTAGCAGGGAGGGAGAGGTTACCTTGATTTTTGAATGGTGTTATATATATATATATATATATAGTGTTAATTGCACTTCTGATTGTAAACAGGTGATCTACCTCCTATGTACTTAGAGGTTTACACTCTCTCTGCTCCAGTGAATATATAAAAGTGTGCTTTGTTTTGTATGAATTAATAAATTTTATTCAGAGGAAGACAGAAGACGGACCTTCCAGCAGTCTGAAAATAGTAACCTAAGTCCCTAAGAACTGTGGGGTTTTGTCCATTCAACTTTTGTGCATCCCTTTTTAAAAGCCTAAGTCTCTCCCCTGTGTGAGGAACCTATATATCTCAAACTACGATCTTACACTAGGGACAAGAGACTCGATACCAAGCTGTTTTGTGGAGCTAAATCAGTGGTTTTCAACCTGTGTTTACAGATTATTTCTATGGGTCATGGAAAAAGGCAAGTAAGAAATGCCTGCCTCTTGCTCTTATGGTTAAATTCATTACCTCGTTGACTGCATCTTCAATGGAAAAATTTTAGCTGTTTGCCAATGTAGCCCCAAGTCTTTACTTTCCTGTATTCTCCAGCTATTCAGAGGTAAGAAATGTGCACATTTGAGAAAAACCTGAAAGACATGCATACCAAAAATATTTCTTCTGAGGTGAAGAAACCCACTGTCTAGACTGATGAATCAGCAAGTTCACTGAACCTATAACATGAATGATAGTTTCCGTTTTGTGGAAAATACATATTCTTTTGGAAATGAATGTGGTAGAAAATTCTCAAATATTCCAAGAGAAAAAGATGAAATTTTGGTTTTAGAGAGAAAACAAACAGAATTATGATGAGAATTAGAGAAATTCTGAGAAGCATCAACGTGACTAACAATTCTCAAGACTAATAGTTATGAAGAGGAGAACCATTACATATGTCAACACCACAAGCTTCTAGCTCGAAGATCTTTTTTCACGAGACAGTGGATGCCTGGTAATGAATCATGTTAACAAATGCCCCCAAAAGGCAGTGAAATTCATGCAGGTAGAAATAAACTATCACTACAATTGAATATAGCTTTATAAAATATTGCAAGATCTACTGACCACTTGCATTTAATGTAATTTCAGTCTTTACACAATGATGCAGGTTAAAGAAATAGTGTTTGCATCACTTCTCAAATAAGATTAAGTCAGGCAAATCCTTTGGTAACCATTTGAACAGGTCAAACATGAATTAAATCTTTCCAGAAGCCTCAGCAGACTCAAACTGAACAGAATCTTTATGCATTTATTTAATAAAAAGTATCATCGTATTTTCTCAGCTATTAAACCTGACCCCTGGTTACCCACTAAACATTATACAGAGCTCTTATTGGACTTTTACAATGATCCATAAGATCCATTAATCTCCACACAGAGAGAACCAGTAGAAAGTGATATAATCTCAGCCTTTAAGATGGCATGAAATACAATTATCCAGCAACAGAGGAACACTTTGTGACACTAACTACTGACATTTCCATACCATTTTTCACTGGCTTTGCCAGATTTTGTGAAAAACATCACTTTGGGGGATTTTCTGCTGTTCCTTCACCACATTAAAATTCAACTTTAAAAATGACTAGTTTTCAAAGATAATTGAGAGAGGGAGCAGAAGGGGGGGAAAAAGTATATAAAAATGTAACAAAACAAGAAACGCTAGGAGAGCAGATACATGAAAGAATGGTGTGACTGGTCACTGTCAGACACAAGTTACTTGGTTTATAGAGCTAACTGGGCCCAGTACAGCTGTCCTTATGTTCCTATAAAAACACAGCAGGGCAGAGAACAGTAGCTGTAATAACATCACATGCTTATCCCCACAGGCAAAAGGCATCCACAACTGCAAGACTCATTGGCTCTGTCCACAGTTCCTGTTGTGGCTGTTCATAAAGACACCCTCAAGACCAAGCTCAGCTACGATGCATGCTCTATTATGGCTGTGGGCAAGGGTGCAGGCTGATATGTACCCCAGGGAGCATGTTCCTGCAATTGCCTGGTAGGTTAGCAAGCTGCCAGGGACAGATGCATAAGGCTATCCACCAGCTACCCCAGGCACTGAGGCCCTTGTGTGGATAAAGGCAGATGGGAGGTGGAGGGAGTGGAGGTGCTAACTGCTCCTGGGACTGCCTTTATTAGGGAGGAAAGATGAAGGCTCACAATTATGGCAGCTACATGATTGCAATAACAGTCTCCTGAGGAGCTGGGGTGAAGGGCAGGCTATACATAGCTGTATACAACTAGAAAATGTACATGGCTCACCCAGCAATAATCTCTTGCCTTGGCACTTCTACAAAAGAAGAAACTTTGCTAATAGTTGTTGGAAGAAAACAGCAGGTTTTAATTTTCTGTTCTCACTCTGGATAAGTGTCCCCAAATACTGCTGTCCTACAACTGATTGTTTCATCCCCAAGGCAGCCAGGACATATGGCTCTAACCAGTCCCCACCCAACATGCAGAATACCTCCCCTTTTTCTCCTATGCTCCAGCAGTGTGGGAGGGAGAGGACACTGTCCTTCAGTTGGCTCACACTACAGCTGTAGTTCAAGTGCCTTGTCACTGAGCTAGTCTTTAAACAACTGCGGCAGGGAGGCATTTGTCCTGCTTACCTCCAGCTCACATTAGGACCTACTGCTGGTGCCCAAGTGAAGAGAGGATTGCCTGCAGCAGGGTCTCTGGCACTTTCACAGCAGTGCTCACACACTCAAAAGCTCAAAAATAAGAAAGGCTCTCAAAAGCATCATGGCCAGCAAGTTCTTACAGCTTTTACTGGCAAACTCTTGTGTATCTGAGATACCTGGCAGAGGCACTAAAATCACAGATGGGGTAAACTTGAGAAATGAAGAATAAAAGTAACAAGAGAATCCTTGGTGGCGTATGTTGACTACTTAACCAGACAAGATTATCCAGTTAAAGACAGGTTCTTAGATCATTTGGTCCAAGCTGGAAGGTAGCCTGGGTGAAGGTGCTATTATACACTTTCTCCATCCTTTACTAGAAAAGATCTTCCTAGAAGGCTTGCAGGACTTGTTAAAGGTTTTGATCTGCTTTCACATATCTTGTAAGCATGGATATGATCATGTATCTCACAGTACTCCTCCTTTTACTTGCATTTGTATTTACATTGCTTCTACATTTGTATACCATTATGCTTGTTTACTGTATCATTACCAAAGTTAGACCTTGTAAATATCTTAAAATATTTGGTGTCAACACAGCCTGACTTCACCAGTGTTTCATAAGAACATGGAATGGTAAAATATCATTCTTGCCTTGTCTAGCCATGTACTAACTGAAAATCTTAATGCAGTACAAGTTATCATCTTGTTACAAAAGCATATACCACCTTCTATGTCTACAGTCCTACAGTAACTTCGGTCATCCAAACCTACTTCTGAACCAGTAGTATTTCTTGGGCACTGAACTGCTTATTGCTTATCAAACTTTAAAATAAACATGACCAGGAAAGTAATTGAACATCCAAGACAGCTGCTCCAGAACATCCCTGATTACAGATGCCCCTTCTCTGCAGGGCCCTGGGGCTGCAACCAGCCTGCCCACTGACCCTGTTTGGGGAAAGAACTCAACTCACTGTCTTCTTTCCCCAGGACTCTTCTGAGTTACAGCCAGTGCTTCTCTCAAAGGCAGTAGGGTTGGAGATGCACCACCTTTCATTATCTGGTGTTGATAGCTGAATGAGTGCAGCGCTGATCACGTTGTAGTGGGTTAACTTTGGCTGGCTGCCAGATGCCCACCAATGCACTTTCACTCCCCCTCCTCATCCAGACAGGAGGAGAAAAATAAGATGAAAAAGCTCATGGGGAGATTGCTTACCAATTACTGTCATGGGCAAAACAGACTCGATTTGGGGAAGATTAATTTAATTTATTGCCGATTAAAAATAGAGTATGATGGTGAGAAACAAAGACAAAAACTAAAACATCTTCCCTCCATGAACCCCATTCTTCCCAGGCTCAACTTCAGTCCTTCATTCCTGGCTCTTCTGCCTTCTCCTCCTGTAAGCAGCACAGGTGGGATGAGGAATGGGGGTTTCAGTCAGTCCATAACACTTTGTCTTTATCGCTCCTTCCTCCTCACACTTTTCCCCTTCTCCAGCATAGGGTCCCTCCCATGGGTTACAGTCCTTCATGAACTGCTCCAATGTGGGTCCTTCTCATGGGCTGCAGTTCTTCAAGAATTGCTCCAACATGGATCCTTTTCATGGGGTGCAGTATTTCACGAATGGACTACTCCAGTGTGGGTCCCCCACAGGGCCACAGGTCCTGCCGGAAAACCTGCTCCTGCATGGGCTCCTCTCCACAGGCCTCAGTTCCTGCGAGGAGCCTGCTCTGGTGTGGGCTGTCCATGGGCTGCAGCTTTCTTCAGGGCATGTCCACCTGCTGTGGTGTGGGGTCCTCCATGGGCTGCAGGGTGGATATCTGCTCCACCGTGGTCCTTCATGGGCTGCAGGGGAATCCCTGCTCTGATGCCTGGAGCACCTCCTCCCCCTCCTTCTTCACAGACCTTGGTGTCTGCAGGGCTGTTTCTCTTACATTGTTCTTACTCCTCTCACAGCTGCTGTGCAGCATTTTTTGCCCTTTCTTAAATATGTTATCACAGAGGCACCACCAGCATTGTTGTTGGCTAAGCTGTGTCCTGTGGTGGGTCCATTGGAGCTGGCTGGAATCATCTGTGTCCAGCACAGGGCAGTCCCTGCTTTCTTCTCACAGAGGCAACCCCTGGAGCCCCCCTGCTGCCAAAATCTTGCCAGGTAATCCCAATACACCTCTGTCCTGAATCCCTGGGAATGACGAGGTGAGCTGGTCAGGAGTCATGACAGTAAACAGAAACAGGATCCCCAGGAATATCAGTTAATCTGCTCATTAACATCAAGCCTAGTCTGGAGATGAAGAATGGGACCTGTAAAACACCAATGAATAAGCAGCCTAACTGGTTGCCACACTGGAATTTTTGCTGGCAGCATCATCAGCTGTGGAGAGACACATTAGTGTCTCTTGGGAAGACAAGTGGGCTGATCCCTGACATAGGAAACAGCCCCTACTATGTTTCTGGATGCTGTCAGGCTCCCATCTGTAACCATAATGCTGATGCTGAGAAAGCTGAGTGGGAGCTAGTGCAGACTGAGTATGACTCATATGGCTAATGACCAGATGACCAGGTCTGGTGCTGGTTTTGCACTGCTCCAGACCCTGTGTTTACCCAGACAGCGGTGGAGTTTGGGCTTGTCCACCTCCTTTCTCCAGCCCCAGTCCTCTCACCCTCATTAAAAGCTCAGGCTGGTTATTACTCATACTTTCTGTTTTCTCTTTGTTCAAATGGAGCAATTAAAATATGTATTCATCTAATGTCTCTTGTTTTGTCAAAATTCTTCCACGAATCTCTTTCTCCTTGTGTTAAAAGACCTCTTATTGGCCTGGAGTGCTGTAAGGCTCTGCTGGCACCTTCTGCTCTACAGCCCAGGTGTTCCTCTTTGTCTCCTCTGTCTCCTTCCTCCCCCCTCCTGGTGATAACCCCCCCTCTTTGTCTCTCACAGCCACCGGCAAGATTGTGTACAGTTCAGCTGTGAATTCTAAAGTTCATTCTTTCCAGAGCATATCCAAGGCACTCCTCAATCCATGCAGACGCTAGTAGGCTCTGCTGTAGTTGTTGTTGTGGCTTTAGGGGCACAGATGTATCTGTTGGTTAGCTGTGAACTCTGGCATGTGCTGAAGGAGTTGGGTAGCTGGGAGAGGTCAGCACTGATGAGCCAAACAATTAGTGTGATGTAGTGTGGAATAACCTGGCCTCAGTCTCCCTAGGCTCCCCACATGGAAAGACACAGACTACATCAGAGTGTGATTCAGAGCAACCTCATCTTCTTCTGAATGTCCCTGGCAATTGCCTCTCCTTTTCCATTGACAGTAAATATCACTAATGGCAACCCCTTTCTAACTTAACCATTGCTTTAATAGAGTGGGAAGGTGGGAGTCAGATGGGAATACAGTAGAGCTGGAGAGCAGAGTAAGGGTGGGAAAAGAAGTGTTGCAGATAACATACCAATGTTATGGAGGTATGCATTAGCTGCAGCAAGTCACTAATAACACTAATAACAATAACAGCTAAAAAATCTTGCAGACAGATTTTACATTTTTTTTCTTCACACATCTTTATAAGCTGCTTATTTCCTGATCAGCAGAAAAGAGTAGCATGGAAAAAGCTGCAGAAAAGCAAAATATCTTTTTGTTAGCTGGATTGCATTTTTGCCTGAAACTTTCTATATTCCTTTAGTGTCACTGAACAATGGCTGCTGAACTGCCAGTGATAGTATTTATTACTATGCTGTATATGTCACTGCCCTGCTGCCAGTGGCATGTGTACTCATCAGTCAAACAGAACTACCCACTATGTCTGATTTACTGTCACTGAATCAAATCTATTTGTGGGTTTCCATAACATAAAACATTTTGGTAGAGATTAATTCCTTGATTTGCATGTTGCTCTTGGGAGCTATATCATTATTTTCCTTGATGGATTCATTTTGAAGTCAAGAAAGATGCAACTTGATTTTTACTCTGTATTCAAGGTGGGGCCTTGCTCTCTGTTATCTGACCTTTGTATTAACTCTTCCCCTTGTCAGTCTCAGAGGCATTACTCATATTTGTGTCTGCTAGTGGAAGATTAAGTGATTTCAGCTCAGTCAGGAGAATATGAATAGACTCTCAGAACACCTGGTGAATGTACCAGCAAATACCATGCTTCTGATCTTGGCATTGTTGCCTTTTCTCAAGCTTGTTGCTGTGAACCTGCTAGAAAATAAAATTGTGTTTGTTCACTGACATCTGTTTCAATTTATATTCCAGGATGAATATTCACTTGGATAAATACCTACAAAATTGGTCACTTGTAAGGAAGGTTATGTATGGTACAAATGTTGTTAACTTACTGTAATGTTGGTTAAATTATATGAAGTTCAAAATATTTTGGACTGTGCTAACTGGAATTTTCCAGACATAAGGAGAATATTTATTTTTTTAAAAAAGTTTATAATCTAATTCTCTTTTAATACTCATAACCTATTGCTATCTGGGATGGTTGCCAAAGCAATGATTCATGACTTCTCAATTCACGCAGGTAAATACTGGATTAAATTAGCTTTGGTAAAACCAACATTCTTGCTTGAGCTATCAAAATCATTTAACTGGGTTTCTTTCATTATAGATGTTACAAGGGCTGCTGATTTTTCTCTTGCTCACAACATTGTGAACCTGATATTCTTCACTGGTATCAGTTTTATCACAGATGAGAACTAATTAAAAGTTGGGTTATAACAGTACCGCACTGGTCAAGGGAAATTTTCAATGGGAATGAGATAATAGAATCATGAAGTGGGTCTCAGGGTCTGATTAATCTGGTCAGTACATCATTTGCTTTCAATATCTTCTCATGCTTTCCATGTTACGAGAATTTGCCCCAACAAAATCAGCAGAATAAAATAAAGACATTGGGGACTCCATTCAGTCCCACACATAAGGTTCCCAGAGGGGTCTAGCCTGGTTTCTAACTACTGGTCCAGAGGGCAAAGGTTTTCCATAGGTCTTGTGTCATATCCATTAGTCTCATGCAGATGTATCAGATACCCCAGGACACCTGAAATGGCTCTAGGAGCATGTGATTGGGCAGCTAAGCCCCTGAGTTAAGCCCCTAGTCTATGTAGGACATGGAGTCTAGAGAACTATGCAGTTAACAACTACATCTAATAAGCTGGAAAGTTTTTCCGAGTCCTTTGCCTGTACTGAACACGGATTTAATTGCCCACATTTGAATAACTGGTGACATCAGGGGTACCAAAGACTTCCTTATGAGACTGGCACACATGACACAGGGCCTCCTGGGGACCCCTGCTCTTCTGGTGGGTGTGCTGGGGAGGTAGGGCGGCTCAGTGGCACCAAGTGCTTCTGCGCAGGCAATTGACTCCAGTCCTAGATCTCTGCTGGCCATTAAAGCAGCTAACTTACTCAATGCACATGTACGCATCTAGATTTAGACACCTAAACTATATGTGCCCAGTTTGTAGCTGAATCCAGGCATTAGCAAGAAGAGCTAAATGTTGGTCTCAGGGATTTCTGTGTATCTATGCCTAGAAATGAGGGATATTTTTCAAAGAGACCGCTTCCTAGGTCACTTTTGAGACAGCACTCTCTGCTGATGTCTATTGCCAATATTGTTGAGATATTATGTCATGTGAGAAAAAGGAATTCCTATCACAAAGTTAAAGATTAGAGTCATTCTTTAATAGAAAGAGCTGGAACCCAAGCCTACATCTTTTGCCTTTTTTTCATATAGTAGTGCATTTTTCAACAATAATGAAATGAATTCAGTATCCACAAGTGCCCTGACCAACTACTGCATGTTTTTGTAGTTTTCTCCTAATTAATATGGTACAGCTAGATTCTGTGTTGGCTGGTACACAGATGTTGCCACTGAAAAGTAGGTATTGGACAGTGTGATTAATGAAGGCAGAGTCCCTTCACTGATATAGACTTTGCCTCATTTGCTCTGAGTTCAAAACAGGTGAACGACTTAGAGTGTTCATACTGAAAGCTCTTATAGGACCTTGTTTAGTGGTGTGTTTTGAACACAAAGTTGTTAATCATTTTCATGTTTTCATCAGCAAGGTTAATTAAACACCTTGTGAGATTAGATGCAAGCTTGTAGCCCGGGAAGAGGCATGCTTGGAGTTTATCTCCAGCTGAGGAGAGTTTAACTCAAATTCTATTCACTTAACATGTTTAAATCAATTTCTCTGAAAAAATACCCTAAACCACATGCATTTCAGATTGCATTTCAGATGTGTGCATGGCATCAAGTCAATCTTTTTCCCAGAGTTATACCTCAGGGTCTTTTTTTCAGATTTGTGTTGGAAGATGCTTTTGGTATTCTTTGACCAATGCACAAAGATCACTAAAACTTTCCTCACCTTTCTGCTGTCCTCATTTATTTTCTTTGAAGATTGCAGTTAGAATGTTTCCTTTTAAGACCTTGTCTGCTGTTGAAATTAGCTAGGATATTAACTGAGGCAAATTCAGAAGCTGACAGGAATAGCCACAATTTGTAATAGAATCATAGAATCATAGAATCATTAAGGTTGGAAAAGACCTCTAAGACCATCGAGTCCAACCATCAACCCAACACCACCATGCCCACTAAACCATGTCCCTAAGTGCCGCATCTACATGTCTCTTAAATACTTCCAGGGATGGGGACTTAACCACTTCCCTGGGCAGCCTCTTCCAATGTTTAACCACTCTTTCAGGAAAGAAATTTTTCCTCACATCCAATCTAAACCTCCCCTGGCGCAACTTGAGGCCATTTCCTCTCGTCCTATCGCTAGTTACTTGGGAGAAGAGACCGACACCCACCTCGCTACAACCTCCTTGCAGGTAGTTGTAGAGCGCGATGAGGCCTCCCCTGAGCCTCCTCTTCTCCAGGCTAAACAGTCCCAGTTCCCTCAGCCGCTCCTCATAAGACTTGTTCTCCAGAACCCTCACCAGCCTCGTTGCCCTTCTCTGGACACGCTCCAGCACCTCAACGTCCTTCTTGTAGTGAGGGGCCCAAAACTGAACACAGTATTCGAGGTGTAGCCTCACCAGGGCCGAGTACAGGGGCACTATCACTTCCCTACTCCTGCTGGCCACACTGTTTCTGTTACAGGCCAGGATGCCATTGGCCTTCTTGGCCGCCTGGGCACACTGCCGGCTCATGTTCAGCTGGCTGTCAACCAACACCCCCAGGTCCTTTTCCGCCGGGCAGCTTTCCAGCCACTCTTCCCCAAGCCTCTAGCGCTGCATGGGGTTGTTGTGGCCCAAGTGCAGGACCCGGCACTTGGCCTTGTTGAACTTCATACAATTGGCCTCGGCCCATCGGTCCAGCCTGTCCAGGTCCCTCTGCAGAGCCTTCCTACCCTCGAGCAGATCAACACTCCCGCCCAACTTGGTGTAGTCTGCAAACTTACTGAGGGTGCACTCAATCCCCTCATCCAGATCATTGGTAAAGATATTGAACAAGACCGGCCCCAGTACTGAGCCCTGGGGAACACCGCTTGTGACCGGCCGCCAACTGGATTGAACTCCATTCACCACAACTCTCTGGGCCCGGCCGTCCAGCCAGTTTTTGACCCAGCGCAGAGTCCACCTGTCTAAGCCGTGAGCTGCCAGCTTCTCGAGGAGAATGCTGTGGGAGACGGTGTCAAAGGCCTTACTGAAGTCCAGGTAGACCACATCCACAGCCTTTCCCTCATCCACTAGGCGGGTCACCTGGTCATAGAAGGAGATCAGGTTGGTCAAGCAGGACCTGCCTCTCATGAACCCGTGCTGGCTGGGCCTGATCCCCTGGTTGTCCCGCTCATGCCTTGTGAGCACCCTCAAGATGAACTGCTCCATAATCTTCCCCGGCACCGAGGTCAGGCTGACAGGCCTGTAGTTCCCCGGATCCTCCTTCCGGCCCTTCTTGTAGATGGGCGTCACATTGGCAAGCCTCCAGTCATCCGGGACCTCCCCCATTAACCAGGACTGCTGATAAATGATGGAGAGTGGCTTGGCGAGCTCCTCCGCCAGCTCTCTCGGCACCCTCGGGTGGATCCCATCCGGCCCCATAGACTTGTGAGCGTTTAGGTGGCATAGCAGGTTGTTAACTGCTTCCTCTTGGATTATGGGGGGTTTAACCTGCTTGCTGTCCCTGTCTTCCAGCTCAGGGGGCTGAATACCCTGAGGATAACTGGTCTGACTATTAAAGACTGAGGCAAAGAAAGCATTAAGTACCTCAGTCTTTTCCTCATCCTTGGTGACAATGTTCCCCCCCGCATCCAATAAAGGATGGAGATTGTCCTTGGCTCTCTTCTTGTCGTTAATATATTTCTAAAACCATTTTTTGTTGTCTTTAACGACAGCGGCCAGATTGCGTTCTAGCTGGGCTTTTGCCTTTCTCATTTCCTCTCTGCATGACCTAACGAGATCCCTGTACTCTTCTTGAGTTGCCTGCCCCTTCTTCCACAAGTGGTAAACTCTCCTTTTTCTCTTGAGTCCCAGCAAGAGCTCTCCATTCAGCCAGGCTGGTCGTCTTCCCCGCCCGTTCTTCTTATGGTGCATGGGGACAGCCTGCTCCTGCACCTTTAAGACTTCCTTCTTGAAGATCGTCCAGACTTCCTGGACCCCTTTGCCCTTCAGGACTGTCTCCCAAGGGGACTCTCTCAACCAGCGTCCTGAACAGGCCAAAGTCCGCCTTCCGGAAGTCCATGGTTGCGGTTTTGCTGGCCCCCCTCCTTACTTCACCAAGAATGGAGAATTCTATCATTTCATGGTCGCTAAGCCCAAGACAGCCTCCGACCACCACATCTCCTACCAGTCCTTCTCTGTTTGCAAACAGCAGGTCGAGCGAGGCACCTCCCCTGGTAGGCTCACTTACCAGCTGTGTCAGGAAGTTGTCTTCCACACACTCCAGGAACCTCCTAGACTGCTTCCTCTCTGCCGTGTTGTATTTCCAGTGGACGTCCGGGAAGTTGAAGTCCCCCACGAGAACAAGGGCTAGCGATTGAGAGACTTCTGCCAGCCGCTTGTAGAATGCTTTATCTGCCTCTTCATCCTGGTTGGGTGGTCTATAACAGACTCCCAGCAGGATATCTGCCTCGTTGGCCTTCTCCCTCATCCTTACCCATAAACACTCGACCTTATCATCATCACAATCGTTGAGCTCTAGACAATCGAAACACTCCTTAACATACAGGGCCACCCCACCGCCTCTCCTTCCTCGCCTGTCCCTTCTGAAGAGTTTATAGCCATCCATTGCAGCACTCCAGTCATGAGAGTCACCCCACCATGTTTCTGTGATGGCGACTAAGTCATAGCTATCCCGCTGCACAATGGCTTCCAGCTCCTCCTGTTTGCCGCCCATGCTGCGTGCATTGGTGTAGATGCACTTGAGCTGGGCTATCAATTTTGCCCCCAGCATTGGCATGCCACCCTTAGGCTCATCTCTAGTGAGCCTGGTTTTATCCCCTTCCCCCTTCGAACCTAGTTTAAAGCCCTCTTGATGAGCCCCGCCAATTCATGAGTGAGAATCCTTTTCCCCCTGTGAGACAGCTGAACTCCATCTGTCGCCAGCAGGCCCGGTGCCGTGTAAACCTCCCCATGATCAAAAAAGCCAAAACTCCACCGACGGCACCAGCCCCTGAGCCACGTGTTGATCAGGTGTGTTTTCCTGTTCCTTTCAGTATCCTTCCCTGCCACTGTAGGGATAGAGGAAAACACTACCTGTGCTCCCGATCCTTCAGCCAGTCGCCCCAGTGCCCTGAAGTCCCTTTTGATCGCTTCTGGACTTCTCTCTGCAACCTCATCACTGCCAGCCTGTATAACCAACAGCGGGTAGTAGTCAGAAGGCCGTACCAGACCAGGGAGCTTCCTAGTGATGTCTCTGACCCGGGCCCCAGGGAGGCAGCAGACTTCCCTGTGCGATGGGTCTGGTCGGCATATTGGGCCCTCTGTTCCCCTCAGAAGGGAATCGCCTACGACAATTACCCTCCTTTTTTTCTTAGCAGAGGCAGTCATAATGCGTGGGGCTGACTGCCTCACCCTAGGCAACCCCCTGGATGGACCTTCATCTACATCCTTGTTTGCCTGACCCTCAAGTTCCAGGGCCCCATATCTGGTCTGTAAGGGCAACCGGGAAGGTGAGGGAGGCCGGGCGGGGCATTGCCTGGCACCCCAAGCAGGGACCTGCTTCTATTCCCCCCCGTCACTTAGGTCCCCTCCTTCTGCCTGGTGGCAAGAGGGCAGGGGATCCTCTGCTTCTCGTGGAGCCTCCATCTGCTGCCTTTGTCTCAGGGATGGTAGGGTGCGGCTCCACCAATCTATCTCCCTCTCACACTCCCGGATACTCCTTAACCTTTCCACCTCCTCCTTCAGCTCTGCCACCAGGCCGAGCAGATCATCCACCTGGTCACACCGCACACAGGTGGTGTCTCTGCTGCCCTCCAGTACAAGTGACAGACTCAGGCACTCCCTGCAGCCGGCGACCCGGACAGGTGTATGCTTGTGTGAGGGCTCTGTCTGGGTCACCGCGTTCCTTCTGGCGATGGCTTTCGGCCGAGTGGAAACCATAGCTGGTCCTCTTCTGGGAGGGCGACGACTACTAGTTGAGTTGGCCTCTAGAGCCAGGAGGGGGACTATGCCCTGCCTGTTCGCCTTCCCTGCACACCCTGCCTGTGTGAACTGCCGCACCACACCCTTCTGATGCGCCACGCCCTGTTTGCCCGCCCTGTTCGCCGCGCTCCGGGTTGCTTGCGCTTCCTGGGGGCTGCTCTTGTATGTGATTTATAGTTCGTATGTAATTTATAGTTTGTATGTAATTTATAGTTTAAAACAAGATTGAAACATAGCACTATAAATGCTAGATTTTCAGAGGCAATACACTATATTGGTGCATATGGAGAGGGTATCGAAAGAAAACTGGAGTTAATCTAATATTGTAGAAAGCTGAAAAAATAACACATGAATATGTCACTAAAATATTAAAAAGGTTTCAGAGAAAGAACTAATTAAAAATAGTAATAATTACATATCAAAATACTATTTGTCTAACACAGATGCTGTCCTACAGAAACTGTATATTTAGGGCCATGCATTTTTCTGTTCCAACAAATTTTTGGCAGGGCTTCTGATGCAGCTTTGCGACAGAATACACTTTTCAATGTAGTGTGCCACCCTAGCCTGAGAGGAATTGTGTCTCTCATGACAGAACAGTGCATGTAATCACTTTTGACCTCCCTCTCACATAACTGAAATGCAATGTGAAGCAACCTTGTGTGAGCTTATGCTGCTAAGGTAATCACATGCCTGAGATGGGTTGGGATGTGTTAAAGAGTTTTATGATAGAAGAAATACTGCTGATGAAATTCAATTAGCTTTGTAGAGTACAAAGGAAAACAAGAGCAATGGACTCCAGGAATGTACTCTGGGAAAGTGTTACTAACCTATATAAAATACAGAACACAGATGACAAACTTTTCCACATGAGCGAGAGCCAAACTTAATGAATCTAGCTAATCAGAAGGATGATGTTTAATGAGAGAGATGTAGATGGATGAAACACAGTTTGAAGGCACACCATTTGCTTGGTGCACCTGGGCATACAGAAATTAAACAGCTTAAAACTCCTCAGAGAACAATAGAGGGAGGTGTAAGGAAGAATAAAGCAAGAAAGAAGAAATAATTTATTCTTCCTGTTCCCAATGGAAAGCAGGCAAGAAAGCTGTCAATGTTCCCTGAAGGAGAGAAAGAAAGAGTGCAGGTGTGAGAGAATGAACCCAACTTGGGGGACTGGGAGAATGAAGCTGACTGAATTTTGATGTTAAAGCCACAATATTATTTGGAATGTCCCTGAACCAATATTTTCTTCAATAAATTCTCCTTAAAGGATAAACCTTAGGGTGAATACTTGGCCCCGTGGAAATGAATTGGAGTTTTGTCAATGACTTAAACAGGACAGGCATTCCATCAAGCACATACACGTTCCTGTGTTCTTCCCTAGCACTCTGCTGTTCTGTGTAGCTCTGCTTGTTACACATGATGCATCTCAAACTTTATGGAGTGCTCTAAATATTAACTGGTACTAATATTTGGCCAAATCTTTAAATCCTCATATTATTCCATGAGTACCTGACGCTGTTCAGGTGAAAGAAGTCATGACATTACCATTGGAGTGGAGCTCAGCCCCAGGATTACTACAGTCACTGACAAACATTTCCCCTCACCACCAGGGAAAAAAAGCTCACCCCCAAAACAACAAAACAACTCCTGAACAATCAGTTTTTAGGTTCTCGCTGAGTGCTGTGCAAACAGAGTCCAGGTTGTGTGGGAGTGAGAGCAGCAGAGACGCTGCCCAACTGGAATTTACTGGCGTACCGTTACTTAGATTAAACTTCCTCCCCTCACTCCCTCCGAATCTGGAGGAGCACAGTTCAGAACCAGGTAAGTATAGCTCTCCCGTAACTACATTGTTTTGAACAACAAATGACTGTGGGACATTTGGAAAGCATCATTATCAGGCAGAAAGGTACTGGAAAAGGCAGTAAACCTTGAATCCTTTCTAGTACAAGATAGGTCGAAGCTGCTAGTGAGGCCAATGGCTAGAGAAGTGTCCTGGTTTCAGCAGGGATAAAGTTAATTGCCTTCCTAGTAGCTGGTACAGTGCTGTGTTTTGGATTTAGGGTGAGAACAATGTTGATAACACACTGATGTTTTAGTTGTTGCTAGGTAGTGTTTACACTAGTCAAGGACTTTTCAGCTTCCCATGCTCTGCCGACTGAGAAGGCTGGAGGTGCACAAGAAGCTGGGAGGGGGCACAGCCAGGACAGCTGACCCAAACTGGCCCAAGGGATATTCTATAGCATGTGACGTCATGCTCAGTATATAAAGCTGGGGGAAGAAGAAGGAAGGGGGGGACGTTTGGAGTGATGGCGTTTGTCTTCCCAAGTAACCGTTACGCGTGATGGAGCCCTGCTTTCCTGGAGATGGCTGAACACCTGCCTGCCTATGGGAAGGAGTGAATGAATTCCTTGTTTTGCTTTGCTTGCGTGCGTGGCTTTTGCTTTACCTATTAAACTGTCTTTATCTCAACCCACGAGTTTTTCTCACTTTTACCCTTCTGATTCTCTCCCCCATCCCACCGGGGGGGAGTGAGCGAGCGGCTGTGTGGTGCTCAGTTGCCGACTGAGATTAAACCACGACAAGAAGTTTCAGAATTTCCTTTTCAGAGAAGGTGTCATGATCATGAATGTGATCAGAGAACCTGTTCCTCCAACACCTTTTTAAGCCAAGTAGGCAAATCAACATCTCAGACTAGTGATGCTTCAGTAGCTTTAGATTGTTCCAAGAACAAGTAGATCTGAGTATAGATTTTGCCTTTAGTTAGAAGAGGAACAATCAGCAAACAAGAAAAACAACCAAAGTGTGTGCAGAGATGACACTATCCAGATCTAAGAAAAGTGAATGCATGGGAATCTAGGAGTAGCTTTACTATCTGTGTTGAATTCTTGTTGGGAGAAAACCTGTTTTGCTTACTTTTAACTTAGAAATGGTTTTGTGTTTACTACTGTGTATTGGGTTTATGTAGCAAGGTTTTGGTAGCAGGGGGGCTACTGGGGTGGCTTCTGTGAGAAGATGCCGGAAGCTTCCCCTATGTTGGATGGAGCCAGTTCCAGCTGGCTCCAAGATGGCCCTGCCGCTGCCAAAGCTGAGCCCATCAGTGATGGTGGTAGTGCCTCTGTGATAACATATATAAGAAGGGGTAAAAAATGCTGCACAACAGCAGCCAGGAGAGAGGAGTGAGACTACGTGAGAGAAACAGCCCTGCAGACACCAAGGTCAGTGAAGAAGGAGGGGGAGGAGGTGTTCCAAGTGCCGGAGCAGAGATTCCCCCGTACCCCGTGATGAAGACCATGGTGAGGCAGGATGTTCCCCTGCAGCCCATGGAGGTTCGTGGTGGAGCAGATATCCACCTGCAGCCCGTGGAGGACCCCACACAGCAGCAGGTGGATGTGCCCTGAAGGAAGCTGTGATCCCGCTGGAGACCCGGTGCTGGAGTAGGCTCCTGGCAGGAGCTGTGGCCCCATGGGGGAATCATATTGGAGCAGTCCATTCCTGAAGGACTGTACCCTGTGGGAAGGACGCACGTTGGAGAAGTTCATGAAGGACTGTCTCCTGTGAGTGGGACCCCACACTGGAGCAGGGGAAGGGTGTGAGGAGGAAGGAGTGGTAGAGACAAAGTGTTATGAACTGACTGCAGCCCCCATTCCCTGTCACCCTGCACCGCTCAGGAGGCAGAGAAGCCGGGAGTGAAATTGAGCCCAGAAAGAAGGGAGGGAGTGGGGGGAAGGTGTTTTTAGATTTGTTCTTATTTCTTATTATCCTGCTCTGATTTGATTGGTAATAAATTAAATTAATTTCCCCAAGTCAAGTCTGTTTTGCCTGTGATGGTAATTGGTAAGTGAACTCCCTGTCCTTATCTCGACCCACAAGCTCTTTGTTGTATTTTCTCCCCCCATCTTGTTGAGGAGGGGGAGTGATAGAGTGGCTTGGTTGGCACCTGGCAGCCAGCCAAGGTCAACCCACCACATACCTGTATATTAAAATTTTAACAGCAATTTCTGAGTCTGGCACTATTTTTTATCTTGGTTACTGAAGAAAGAGAAAGGATCTTGTGACAATCTCTTTACAGCTTATTACCTGCATGTAGCATAGAAGAACAGAAGGAATTCCTAAAGCCTCTATGTGGTTTACAGTGGTTTACATATCTCTATAGGAACCTGAAGTGACCAATTCAGTGATGCCCTCTATTGGGAATATACTGTAGAATATAGCCTGTGACAAACATTTCCGGAAGTGTGAGTTGTTACATATATGTTAAAGTAGGAGATGATTATGTCAAAACATGGCATAGGCCTTATCAACTGTACAGCATGTTGTATGGTGGCAGTTCTGTGAAACTCTTCTTAAAAAGTCCCTAGATTCACCCTTCCAGGACTCGTGTGTTGACCTCTGGTGTTCTTGCCATAGTGACAGTAGTTTCTTTGTCTTAGACTTGTTGTCATTACCTTATGGTGTTTCATATTTTCATCTCAGTTTGAGTCATCAGGCTGTCTGTCTATACAATGAGAGCAGATAGATAGATGCCATAGGGAACTGAAATCCTTCAAAATGACAATGTGTCTATGATCTCCCATTATAGCCCCAGATATCAGCAACAAATATAGCATAAAGATATTCTGAAGAAGAAAAACGAACTTGCAAGTGTTTCCTTTTATAGAAGTCTCACAAAAGCATGTCTCTGCAAGCCAAGCAACAGATGCTTTATTGGCAGGCTCCCATGTTGACAAACTGTCACTGAGTCTTGGTAGAAGATATTCCTCTGTGGTGTGCATTGTCTTGTTCATCTGTGCTTGCTCATAGGCCCAGTATGGATTGTCACATTAATTATTATGTGTCATACACAAAGAACTTGGAGGAAGAAAACTCTTACAGCAATGTGACTCTTCTGCATGTAGAATTTCAACACTTTTATAATGTCATAGCTTTTAAGTGTTTCCAAAGTAGTCCTTAATACTACTGAATAGCCAATCTCAGGAACAGTTTATTAATATGCATTTTATGAAGTTAGGGTCTTATGGGACATCTATGCTAGAACTCCAGTTCAGATCAGGAGTGTGTTTTTGAAGTGAATCTCCAAGAAGTCCCTACTTTACCATGCTTTGGCTCACTCTGTGCAGTGGACTCCTTCAGGAGGGTGCAGAAGAGGAACGTGCCCTCTAGGAGAAATCTGATGAGCTCCAGACAATTTGGGCTTTCAGATCATGGGTTTGTATGTGAACTAATCTGAAGTCGACCTCAGAACTTGGATAGTGAGGCTCAGCATCAACTATTTCACTCTACAAATCTGCTCTTATTGGCCGAAACTACTTGCAAATATTGTCAGGGTGCAGTGAGGGATAGCTGTGGGATGAGACTAGGATGGGAAGCAATGGGAGACCTTCCCCTGCGGCCCCATCCCACTGTGCCTACAGGCAGCCAGCAGAGCCAGGCTGGGGACAGCGACTGGGCTCATCAGACAAATACTAGGTGACAAGTGAGGTCCAGGATTAGTTTGGGAAGTCCAGTCAGCATGTCAGGACAGCAGGGAGTGGGCTGGGGATGCGCACATCTACAGTGTAGATCAGGCCAGCCCTGACAGGCCTGGGCTGAGCTGAATTGGTGTCCCAGGCCTGTGGGCAGGGGTGGGGGGAGGCCCCAAGGGAGGCTGGGCAGGGACAGTCAGGCACCTATTGGTGCCTCCAGGGCCTGACAAATACAGGTATACCCTTAGCTGTTTTTCTGCACCAAATTATAACAAAAAACTCAAAAAGTTTAAGTTAATGATTTGTGAATGAATATATTTGGAATTTCTCTGTCCAAAGGGTCCCAGATTTGCTCTGGAAGGTGGATGTTGTCATTTATTGTGACAAATCAGTTTTCAAAAAAGATTCCCTATTCATGTGTATTTTTGAAGAGTCTGAACATTAAACTCATGTCCTGGCATACTGGCGCCATTTGGGGAAAACCATTCATTTGTCCTTGGCATAAACAAATCATACCACTTTTTAATAAGAATGGCAATAGACAAATGTGCAGGTTGTGTATTACTTCGTCTTAAGAAATTTTGCTCTCCGGACCAGACCTCCAAATGGTAACCCTTTCTGGCTTTTAGTATCAAGAGGAACACAGAGACATCTGCCAAGGGAAGAAACTGAACTCCTGTTCAGTTCAGGGTTGTTAGTTAGGACCTATGCTACAGTATATGGTCCAGAGCTGTTCATTAACTGCCAGGTACACTACTACTCTGGAGCGGTGAACACCCAGATTTAATGCACAACATGTAAACCTGGGCCAGTCATTGTATGCATGAAATTCATTCTGCCCTAGTGTAACCACCTACAACCTGTGTAGAAGTCTACACTGCACATGTCTAGTGGTAGATGAGACAATCCCATCACCTATGATTTTACTCTCGATTAGTGATTTCACTTTGGGAGTACAATGGTAGGACAACCGTAGCCTGAGACATGTAGAAAACCTTACAATGGTTGGGCAATGGTAATTAGTCTTTTTTGGGAGCTATTTTTAAGAAATTGTTTCAAAATTGTTATCACTATTTTTATGTGAGCTCTAAAGATGTTTATATATTTGCAAAATAATAAAAATATGTATGGCAGTACCTGGGAAAAAAATCTCAAACCAAAAAGCTCATTCAACTGTAAATGAGGCTCAAATGACTTCATAATAATGAACATGGTCTTATGTATTAAACTTATGTCTGTGTTTATATATGTGTTTGTATATATATGTATATGCATATGCATAATTCTGTGAGAGATGTTAAGGTGAGAAATTAACTTCACATTAAAGTAATATTATTCAAGTTTTTATCTAGAATTCAAAACCAAACTACATTACTACTGAGATCCGAAAAACAGAATGATCTATTACTTTTCATTTATCTGAGCTTCACCTAATGCACCCCTTGTTTCAGAGTTTTCCAAGAGATTATAATTATGTAAAAAGATACGGAATTCCAGTGGCTGGCTGCTAGGATCTTCAAAGGATCCTGCAAGCCTGAGTATCTAACTCCCATTAGAGCCGGTATAATTCGGGTACTTATCTCTCTCTGTTTTCTTTGAATATTCCAGACACTTTGTTTCCTAACCCCTCACTGTTACACATCCCTCAGGATGCACACTTGTAAGAGCTGTGTAGAGAGCTGGGCCCCTAGAGATTGAAGCTTGTTTTTTAGATAAATGTTGACCAAGTAAGTCGTGATAACTAATTGATACAAACAAAGTCCAAACTAAACCTATTTGTTTCCCCCCCTCACAAACCTATAGGGTCTTTAAACGATTGGTATTGTTATGCAAAAAAATTTTATGCAAGACATAGCAAAGGACTTTGAAAGGACGAATGGAAAGATTCCTGTATGTTGTGTGTCTTTTTTACAGTGTTCAAATTCTTTCCTGGAAACAGCATCACATCTATAACACTTCAAAGAAACCCTGGGGAAAGGCCTATGGAATCTCCTCCCCCTGAAGTCTTTGAAAGACTGAGAACTGTTTTCAAAAGAGAGACATATGATGTTGCAAAAAGAGATTTTAGGGGCCAGATTCTGATCTTAGTTTTATTAGTGTGTATAGGTGGGTAGGTATTCACAGAGGCAATAGAGCATCTCTATAGTTACTCCGTGGTAACTAAGATCAGATTGTATGTGTACTTACTTTCAAGCAGGCTACGGATACTTCAAAGTAAATTTAAAAAACATTCAGTTTTTCTCTACTGCGACTAGCTCTCCCTCCAGTCACCAATAGAGAGAAAAGCAGATCTCATGGCTGGAGTAAAATTTTAGAGTAACAATGTCAGTGCACACCAAATGATCAGGTTTATTGGTACCCTAAAGCTCTATAATGCATGCTGTTCATTTTAAGCTAATTAAACTGAATAAAAAACATTAATACTTTTGAAATGTCAATTTGTTAATGTTAATTTCTTTCCTAAACTGGATGTTGCTTAGTGATTCAAGCCTGTAAATCTGTTGTACTAACATGGAATTGTCATAATATTCAATGTCAATGTAAACATGTTTGTATAACAGATACTGAGTGTGGTTGTGTGGATTTCTTTTAGCTTTGGCTAATCAATTTCATAAGAGACTGATGACTTGTCTTGTGCTCTAGGGACGGTTTTTCAAATGAGTTCTGACATAAAATATCACAGATGGGAATACAGAGTTGCCAAAGGGTCTGATCAGGTTAAAATAAAAGGGGGAGGAAGGGGAGTACCCGCGCAGCTTTCATTAGGATCTGTACTTGGCTCCCTAACTTAGGAGCCTTGAGTCATGGTCACTGGAGACAAAAAGGGAGTCTGTAGGATGACTCGGGACTCTTGTGTGGCAGTAGCTAGGTCTTACCTACATCTCTGAGACAGTCTCTGGAGAGGTTTGTTTCTCTCCATAGATATAGCTTTGGGGAATAGAGGCTACTAACTGAGGAACCTAGGATGTGTTTTTTGTTTAGACCCGTTCAAAAATCCTACTAATTTCCACTTTATACCTGTAGGGCCGAAGCTGAAAAGTTATTTATTTTGGTGCTTTTGTCACAAATTAGCAACCTAACACAAAAGAATTTGAGGCAGAGAATGATTTTGACTTTAAAGCCCAAATTGATTTACTTCTTGTGAAATCAAAAGCCAGCTCATTCATTTGTTCCTGGTCCTCCATGCCCTATAGAGGACGTAAAGTGTGTGAGTGGCTAGTGAGTGCTTAGTTGCTGGGTGGGATCAACCCACCACGCTGGTCTAAACTGGACTGGAGGGGCAGAGGTAAAGATTGGTGTGAGGCTCTCTTCTTCATGAGCGTGTCATAAAATAGAACCTTTGGAATGGAAATTGCTATCCACATTCTATCCACCCCACTTAATGAAAAAATTTTAAATATTATGTCACTGAGTGATGTGATTCTGTCTCTGCAGCTATGACACCCTTGAATTCCCCTGTGATCAGCAGATTCAGAGAAATGAATACTATGAAGAACTTGGAAGATAGCTATAAATCCTTATGAATGAATGTTACATATCTCACTTTTTATTATTGTTATGATATTGTTTATGCAATTATATGAGAAAATATTAACAGGAATGGACAGTGTACTTCTCTGGGAGCATGTGGTTTAGTTTCATGTAGTACCATTTGGTGGCTTTTCAAAGATGTCACTGGAAGGTGCTTTTTGGGAAAGTTCCCGGCTTGGAACCTCTCAAAATCTGCTGATTCAAGGTGGAACAAAATTCTTTGGAATAGATAAATAAGCTCTGAACTCTTGACTTTGAGGAAAAGATACTGGGATCCATGCTGTTGCTTTGTACCAGGAGTCTATGACTGCGGTAGCAACTCAAGCGTTTGAACAGAGAGTTTCAACCTGTACAATATCCTAGAGATCTTCCTGCAGCTGCAAAAAAGAGATTTTTCCCCATGTAAAAATAGTGTGGCTGTAAATGTCTTCAAGAGTATGGTTTGTTTGCAGCCAAAACACATACTGAGGGATTGATAGCACAAGCCATCTACTCAAAGTGCTTGTATCCACCTGCCATTCCTTTATTGCTGACATAATAGAAGATAACTGAGTTCACTGTGATTTGGAGAGAGACAAACTAGCAGAAAGCCGTCTTGCTTCATGGAGCCCAGGGTACTATGTGCATTTCAACCAAATGCTTTACATGCCATAACAAAGCAGATGACAAACAGGTCTGGTTCACCTTCAACTATTTCTCACATATTTGCTGCAAGACCTTTGCCCATTAGTGAAAATAATTTAAAGTTATTTATAATCCCATAGTCATTAGTCTGGTTTCTTCTGATTAGATCAAATATCAAAGCAAAGCAAGTCATGTCTGCCACAGTGAGAAAGCAGTGATAGATTCCAGCATTTTTTATGCAGTCCTGAATGTACGAAAGGTCCTGCTCCTCTGAACAAAGTAGAAAGCAAACATCAGGCAGCAATATCTTTTCTCAATGAAATTCCAGACAGTGTGCAAGCCAACAATTCCTAATTATTTTTTTCAGGGAGCATGACCTGCTCCCTGGACAACATTGCTGACTTACCTGTATATCCTTGCTGTGCTGCTGGTGCCTGCTTTCTGTGCACGCTGCAGTGCGTAAGCAGAGCTCAGTAACTTGTTTTTCATCTGTCTCCCAGTACAGCTTTTCTGCCCACCACATTCAAGACTGCAGGCCCATTTTGCATGTGCCAGAATTTCTGTGTGTTGTTTTCCATTATTTCATCTTTCTGTTCCACAGAGGGACCGGATGGTTTCTCACAACAGTTCTGAATGAACGGCAACTGTCAGATCTGCCGTCGTCAGTGGGGTTCTGCATAAGCACTCCACATAACGACAGCTACAGGAGGGGAAGAAGAAAGGAAAAAGTTGGACTAGATTCAAATAATTGTCCAAACAATATCATGTTAGGTTGTATAGTCATTTAAGAAGAGCAGTTATCCGGACTATCTGCCCTTGTAAATACTCTGTATTAGTCAGCAGATGGCATTCATTGTACAATAACTATTCCACCAATATTACCACAAGTACTTTAAGGCACAAAGCATATGGTTTCCTCAAAGAGACACATTATTTCCTCATTTGCAGTTCAGTGTTAACTGTGAACTATTTAGTGATAAACAAAGAGGGTAATTTTTCATCCCCATTTACTTTGAGTAACAGATTTAATAGAGTCTACCATCGTGCAAAATGTAAATAAGACACATGGTGGCAAAAGGGTTTTCAGGGTATACAAGCTAATAGAAGGTCATGCATTGGCTTTTGGCAGGAAACTTGAGAGCACTGCTGAAACATTTTGGATAAGACTGAGAGGTTCCAGCAAAGTGCCAAAAGGGGAAAATATCTCTTTTCTCCCTTCATCATGAGTTCAGAAAACCAAAAGCTCTCTTAAATTGGCTTTGAAATACATTTCTGCATTTTCATTGTTAATGCAGGGCCAAACGGGGTGATGGCATAACCCAACCTCATAAAAGTGCTGATAATCTGCACAGACTGCCCTTTCAGTGTCTCTGGGAAGGAGTCTGGCCCTTTGACACAACTCTGATGCACACACTGTTCTCTGGCATGCCTTTCACCTATACTCAAACCCATCTGTCTAGATGGCATAATGCCAGCTCGTAAGGTGTCATATCAGTTTCAATAGGGCATAAGTGCCAATTAAAGATTGCTTTGTAGCTAGAGCGTAGAATGTGAAGTGTCATTTTTGTCTACAAGGGGAATGTCCTAGTGGAAAATAAAAATAAAATGAAGGCCATGTGCTTCAGTCCTTGTGATTACAGTTACTAATATTATTTGAAGACATGAAAGGCAAAATTTGCACCACAGGAAATTTGCAAAAGGCTCATATATTTACACTGATTTCATGAATGAATTTGTGATACTTTATAGTTTCATTTTTCAAAGATGTGTATGAATACAGAAATAATTTTAGAGGTGATAATTCAATATAGTAATACAAACCATTAAGCACACACACACATACGTGTGTGTATATACGTGTGTGTATATATATATTTATATTTATATACACATTTGATTTATTTCCCTTTTTCCCAACCCCTGCTATTTCATTATGCAAATTCTAGTTTTAAATAGTCATAAACAACTTGAGCTTGTTCATGATGCAAAGTCGCAGACTGTACATGCTTCCAACACATTCACCAAATTCTGCACTCATGGAAATGGTTAAACTTGAACAAGCATTACCAGGAATGTATTCATTTAAAGTAGGAGAATATGTATTCCAACAGCTTTCCCTCATCCTCATTTTTCTTCTTCTAATTGCTGTTTGGGAGCTTCCTTAGACAGAATTATAAATGCACCTGCTTAACAGAGAATAAACTCAGCTACTTTTTCATTTAACGCATCCCACATGGAACTCTGAAGTACAATAGGATTTAGTTATCACATGCTGTAATCCACTATTAGGCAGCTCAGTTTAACAATGAGGAGACAAAGAACTGTCCTAAATGGTAGTACGCTATTAAACATGCCAGTAACTTATATCCACAGAGATGACATTACAACGTCTAGATGCCAAATACCCTGGGTTCTGGCATGATGCTCTTAGTATGCACGGGAGCCAGTTGGCTGTGTATTTGGGAGTCAAGCTTGACAAGTTTGGATAGTACACAGGTGGATGCTTTACTTTCATAACATTTTTTTCTCAGTGCAAAAAGACTATGGTATTGCATAGGAGAGCTCCTTCCTGCCCACCTTTCTCCACCCTGGTAACGGAGGAAAGGGGTGAAGGAGCTCACACAAGCACAGAGGAGCACACATGAGGATTGCTATATTAATGATTTTCTCACAGGGAAAACTTTTTCTCTGCTGAACTTAATATTTAGCATCTGGGCAAAAGTGTCACTAAATCGTGCTTTTTTTTTTTTAGAAAGTGGCAGTTCTTTAAGAGGTAGCTTATTTAATAGCTATATGCTTGTCCTGTATTTCCAAAGAGTTTTGCTAATGTCCGTAACAAGCTTTTAATTTGTAATCGCAGAAAATGTTTTCTACGCTGAGGGAAATACAGACAAATTTCAATGGGTGTATGTCTAAAAGGGGACTTCTTAACCTGTAGGAGGGAATCTCAGAGCTTTTACCATGACCTGTGCTATTTTTCTGAACTGAAATGGGAAAATTTTTAGCTATGTATACATGACATCTAGGATATATGTACCCCATGGTACTGACATATCCACAGCTTCTCTCCAGGTGAGGAGACACAGAATATTTCAGGTCACTGACTCAAATGTATTTCAGACCTGTTCAGTGAGCCATGAAAACTCAGTCAGTGTCATCACCGGTTGTTGGTGCCCCCTGTCATAAACAATATTTACAGTGGTGGTTACTCTGACCAGCAGGAAAATGCCATCCAAGTTAGGGGGAAGCACGTCCTCCAGGGATAATGCCACTGTGGTTTTATTTATACAAGACTCCTTGTTCCAGCCTAAGCCTAAAGATTCAGGCTAGTCCTTTCTTTATTGTCATTTTACATTTGAAATTATTATCTCTGTAAGTTGATTCCTCTCACACAGAGCATAAGGTGAGATGTGTCTTTATGGTCTGTAATTACTGGGGATAGGAAATGGAGCAAATAAAGCCAGAAGCATCAATGACTGTCAATTGAGACTGGGAGAATTTTTGTCTCCCAAATCAGTTTTAGGATCTGCAGGTTCCAAGAACATAAGTTATGACAGAAAGAGGAAAAGGGCCATCTGGTCCAATTTGTCTGCATGTTTGTGCTGTTCTGAATCCCAGCTCTTAGTTTATTCTCCAAATTCCTTATTTTCCTTTCCTTCCACGGGTACCATTTGATATTTATCGCAGACTGTACAACCATTTGCTTTCATCATTTTCCTAGGTGATTTTGAAATTGTACGTGTGACCTCAGTGCCACATTCTCCTCTACTGTGTTCCACCCGTGTTTTGCTTTTTGTTCCTATTTTTTAGTTAACATTCTGCAAACCTTTCAGCATATTACTGGTGCAAACTACCTTAATACACATTATTGCTCAGTCTGTCCTGAGCTTCTATGACATGGTCTTTCAGCCTGATCTATTTTCTGTAGCTATAACTCAAAGGCCTGTGCTGGAACAGTACATTTTATTTGGTTATATTCTTTTTATTCCAGCTGGCTGTTATTATATTACAGAGATCAGTACTGTGACCTATATTCAGAAAGACCACTATTGAAATGGAACAATGATTATCTCAATATTACTAGATAACAATGTGTTTACAACTATGTGGTCTCCACACCACTCACATTCCTCTCATTAACTCAGACACAAAATCCATTATTTCAGAAGCTCCAGATGCAAGCTTGGCTCTGGCACTATGATAGAAATGTCTGAACTTCTGAATTTCTGAACTTCTGAATTTCTGAAGCAGCCAGATTCCAAGAAGACATCCTTGAAGGCAATCAGACTGCAAACAGCTGAATGTTATAGGAAGCTTCCCATTAATATTAATTCAAGGTAAGGTGATGGATGATTCATATCTTTTGAAATTAATGTTGCCAGCATGGGATTCAGGTGCTGTGTATGACAAATATCACAGGGCTGAATTTCTGAGGTGAGGGTCTGCCTGTGGTAATGTTTTGCTTCTACCCCTTCTTTGCAGGTTCTCACCTTAAAGGGTTACATAAAGATCAGGCTTTGGCGGAGAAGTCAGTCAAGTGGCAGGAGTGGCAGTGGTGTCATTCTGGTGATTGGGCTGGAAGAGCAGCCACCATTAGAAAAGCAATCATAACTCAGGTTCGATGTGATTAACTTTTGAAATGCACCAGGAAGAGTGACTATTTTTCTTACGTTTGCTGGTGTTGAGCAAAAGACTTTCATGATGTGTGGACAATCACATTGAGCCAAGAGATGAGTAAGGGGCGGAAGTTAGCTAGCATCAGCAACATTTCAAATTTACCTGAACTGAGTTTTAAATGGGTAGCTTTCTTCTATATCTTTATGTTTACTAAAGTTTTGGAGAACAAGGAATTCATTAGAGGATGGATGAAACTCTGACTAGCGTGGTAGGTAAGACATTATGTGGAAAGCCAGAATACCAGGCTTCATTCCAGCTCCACCAGCAACTGAGTTATTCAGTGAATCACTTTCCTCCTCTATACCTCAGTTTTCAATCTGTGGAAAGAGAACGTGTACCATCTTTTCTGTTGCTCCTGTCTTGTTCTTTTTTCTCCCTGACACATGACCACCCTAGGAGTAGTCTCCTGACTGAAGGTGCTGTTTAAGAGTTGCCAGGATTTTGTCCAACCTAAGGGAAGACAGCCACAGCATTTGTTAATAAAATTCTCAAATGAATTGCTCTGATTTTAGATTGCTAAGAATAGAGAGTGAGAGCCATGTCATATGTGTTTAAGGTAATTAACTGACCTTGCAGTGTACAAAAAATACTGCGGGTGGTGAGTCCAGATGAAGTTTACGCAGCAGGGGTGAGCTGCCTGTTCCCTCAAGCTCTGGTGCTTGTTTCAATGGTTTGAAAGAGGTTGCTCTGCATCCAATCAGTTTTCTCTACAACAAAGGCTAATAAAGCTGGAAATCATTCCCTTGAGTCACAGACATTCAGGACAGAAGAAAAGAAAACAGATTTGCTGTGATTTGATTTGGTTTATTTCTCCGGTAATAGTGCCTTTACACGTGAAATTTCTTTTTGTAAAAACGAAATAATGCTGCAAAAATTATGGTTTTAAAAAGAGAGCACAGGCAGTTTCATCCCTTGTTGTGACAATGAGGCTCTGCAGTCAACTCACTGAACTTTTTCTGCAAGAAGTGGCCAGCAACATCAACATTAGAATCAAATATACTGATTTAATTCATAACAAAAAGAGTAAGTAAAGTGTAATTTGTTACTTAGAGACTTCTCCATATAGAGGGAGCTGAAGTTATTGATTCAGTGAAAATTTGCCATCACAGTAATCCAATTACTGATGTCTGTGATCTGTTATAAAAGAAAAATGCTCTTGATGGCAGCAGAATTCTAATCATAGGCATGTTATCCATGTCAGCACTCCAATTAAGTGTTTTGTACCACGTCTCACATGTGGGAAGCTGAACAAGTTTCTGCAAGCTAAGTCACAGCTGTAAGAGCTCTTGGACTGTTTCTTTATTTATTGAAAAAACCCACTGAGAAGTAAAAAGTAACTGAGGTGGATGAAGTCACATCAAAATCCTGTTACTTTGATGATGGTGAAGAGGTTTTTTATTGAAACTGATTTTTTTAAAAAAGTGTTCTTCTGTCACTTTGAAAATTCTCTCATATAAGAATTTCTTCTAAACAACCTCAATGAAAGGAATTGTATGATTCATTATCAAACATTTATTTTTGCTTTTGTTTAGGTGGGCAAAGTAAATAGAAGAAGAGTAAGCTTCATATGAGTTCCCCTTTGCAGGAAGATGTCTTCCTTTTTTTTTCCTTTCTTTTTTTCTGTATATTTCTGTTTTTTTGCTGTGGAATCACGAACTAATTCCATATGAAATTCATGTTAGTGATGTGGAAGAGACTGTGTAAATAAATAAAGTGAGATAAAGACAATGAAGAAGTCAGATCCATTATGAAACCAAAATATTATTAACACTTTCAAAAGCATTTCTCAGAAAAAAACCATCAGAATATAAAACTTATTAGAATAAAAATAAGTTAGTGTCTGTTGGTTCATTCTAAAGCTGTCTCTGGACAGAATGAAACTTTATTCAGACAGTAGGTATTTAGGAGTAAACCTGAAGAGCCAAAAGTCAATGGCAATTTAAAATGAAATTTTATCAGAAGCACTTAACTCACTCCTCATTCTCAAGCGTCCTGCAGTTTCTAATTTATTACTCCTTATAATACACAACTATGAGGCTGGAAAATGCTCTTACCTCTGCTCTACAAATAAGTAATTGAAACCAAGCACTTGGAAAGTCTTGGTTTCATCAACTGGTGTCAGAGAAAAATAATTAAAGCTCAAGAATGGTCTTGCAGAGGAGAAAAAATTTATTTTCTTCAGGTAATATTTTCAGTAAACTAGAAAAAGACCTTGGAATAAATAACTAATAGATAACTATAATCTGAAAAATTGAAGTTGACTGGGCCTAGTCAAAGCTAGATGTATCAAACATATTCTACACCATTCTTTTTGGAGGGGGACAAACATCCTAGAGTAATTGTCAGTCAAAACCTCTCTGAAGCAAAAGTATATGCATGGCCTGTGTACACAGGGAAGTGTCACTGGTAGTTTTGGGAAGGCTTGTGCATGAAAAGAGAGCTAGCAGAAGGACTATGGAAACCTTCAATGGAGTCCAAGAGCAGATAGTTAGTGCATATGTACCCCCTTCACAGGTATTGACATTAACATTCATCTGAACGTCATCTCCATTGATGATTTCATGTTTTTTTGAATCTCCCTAGTAGCTATGGGCAAGACTTCTCAAGCTGTTCCATTTTAGAAGGGTTCAGGGCTAAGCATGCTATGGATATGTTGTACACAGTTAAGACTCCCATGGCAGCACTGTGCTTCTACCTTATCCTCATCTCTGGTAGCCAATGAGGACAGCTACTGGGATTCCAAGTGTGCCCTAATTATTCAACACACAGTAGCTGTTAATCAGCAACATCCCAGTGATGTTCCTTTGGTAGTGGATAGTTTTATGTTTTTCACTGAGGACTTCAGATCAACATTTATCTTCTTCATTCGTTCTACAGAAAACAAATTCCCCCCTCCTCCCTTCCTTTTTTTTTTTTTTTCAAAAATACATTACAGTAAATTCCCTCAGGACTGTCCCAAATGTAAACATGTGATAGAAAATAAACCTTCCTGAAAAGTCAGGAGAACACTGTAGGGAAAAATAAAAGCCTGTGTAGGTAGAGTACATGCTCAGGCATGAATTAGGAATTCAATAGCTGTGCTACTGACCATGGCAATCGGACGTTTAGACTATGGACAGATGTGTTGTCTTAGGTCTGTTTTTTGCCCCTGACTCTGACACAGTCTGTGATGAATTCAGCTGGGCTCCCAAGTCAGAATGAATTGGGCTAGGTTAAACAGCTAGCCCTTGCAAAACTTGCTTACTTGAAATAAGATACTTTATGGAGTGCTAAAATATCAGCTGGGAATTGCAGGGAAGGGAGTCTTGGGTAGATCATGCTTCTGCCTCTGCTGCAGCTGCCCCACATGCCATCGTCTCTCCCTCCAGCAATAGCACTAGAAATCCAGGATTTCCAAGATTCTGGTACAGGCAATGGCCTATTGCAATCTGCCTGTTCCTTGTGGCCATTTACATATCCATGCTGTCAGACATTAGGGCAGCAATAATCTTTGTCAAAGGGGCAACAATATGCACCTGGGCTGTGGTGGAGGACATCCTTCCTTCAGCCAGCACAACAGTTTAGAGAACATATATCTATACCCTTATGTAGCTGTCCCTTCTTGAAGCGCAATTAGTTTGTGTACAGTATTTCCAGAAACATCATGTCCGCTTTCCTAGGCAAACAGATTTTGTTTTCATTTCTGTCTCTTGGCCAATCTTATTTCAAGTGTTTTTTTTTTCCAAAACTGACATATGCAGTTATTCGACTTCCCCACATAACATGGTTTCCTTTCATGCTGAAGCAGGATTAAAAATTACTATGTAGATAGCCTTCTCTATCCCACGCCTATGTATGAATATTCAAACCACATTAGCAATCTCTTCCTACTCCCACTTCACCCAGGGTTTTCCTTGTCTGAACCATTAGTGTAATCTAAAACACTGTATGCTGTACCCACATACTCTTTTTTCTTCTCTTTATTTATTGATATCTCATCTCACTTCTTGACTAAGAGTTTCTAAATTGTCACAGAATAATAAGAGGCCTTAATAATATATTGTACAAGGAGTCAGCCATTTTTTCACTGAAGTATGTCTAGTCAACCAAATCCTCTGACTTCTATCTGGTTTTAGCTAAGGCATCAACAAATACCTCTTAAATACTCCTGCCTTTCATTTATCTCTCCTAGGTCAGCAGTCTTTATGGTGTTGTGTGTCCTCACAATTAATTGCACTGCATTGCTGAAAATTTAAGATGCCTAGAGGAGCGTCACCGGGTGAATGTAATTGGTGTCCTTGTGAGTGCTGGTTGCTAAACTGCCAGAAGAACATTAGAAGAGGCTATGGCTCTGTGTGTCAGGTGTAGGTATTGGAGGCTGCTTTCAAATATAATACACTTTCACAGCAAGGGAGTCAGCCCAGCTGCCAGGGGTAACACCTGAAGAAACAGGTATGGAAGGCAATTTCCACTGAGACCTTGATACAAACACAAGAACCCTTCAGAGAGGTGAAAGCTCTGAGGGCTATTGCCAGAAATTAATTATTTTGTAGCTCTGTAGTATTTTTTGAGTAGAGGCATAAAAAACTCTGTTTAAGAAATTCTCTGTGAACATTTGTTCTACATGTTATGTGATTTCCAAGGCGTTAAGGTTGGAAAAAAAAATCAACTATGGTGGGAACCTGAATAATATGGAAATGGCTGGAAAGGCTTTATTAGACACTGTTAGTTTTTGGAGACCAAAGCAGTTCATTGTGGAGTCCCTTAGCCCACAGAGGAGAGATCTGATCCTGGGTGAGTGGTTATGTACACCACAGCTGGGAACTATAAATATACTTTGTTCACAGCTAATCAGTTCAGACAGATGTGTGTGGTACAAAGGTTTGGTCCAGTTAACACAGCCCGTTGACTTTCTGTATAAAGGATTTAGCAAAGACTGTGATTAAGCTCACAAATACATGCCAATTGAATGCTTTCTCTGCCTCAGAAGAAAAAAGGCACAGGTGAACTTTGTTAATGGAGGAGGACAAATATTTAAAAACAAGTTCTACCATGCCTGTTGAGATGTGTACATGAGAAACAGGAACATTAGAGTTAGTTGCTGTCATATCCAAATGACATTTTAAATTGGTCTGAGTATGGATGCATTCTTTGTATTGCAACACATTTTATATACTTCTGTTGCTGTATAGAAATATAATAAAAATTCGTGTGTTTACTGCTAAGGGACACATGATGTCTATACCAGGAAGAGGATGAAGATGCATATCCATCACTTTCATTTAGAATACTAGTAAATAATCATGTTAATAGTCCTGGAGTAATTTTAACTCTCTGTCTCTAATAATCCTTCAGTTATAAATGGAATTGTAGTATTATATGGAACCTGCTGTGTACCTATGTCAGGTGAAATATTTTTCTGAAAATCTGTCATTTCACATGATACAGAGAAGCACTTGCACTTTAAATCCATGACTTCAAGGATGTTATATGTCTGTTTCTATCTCAGAGGGATAGAATGCCATTGGAGTTTCATAGCTAAGGCAGTACTTTTTTTCTCTTTCCAGAAACTTTGGAGCAAAATAACACTGAGATTGTGGGAGCAGTGCTGGGTAAGAGGAGGCAAAGTTATAGACCCATAAAGATTGGAGAAACTTCGTGGTGTTTGTGAAGTGACTCTATGGAACCTCCCTTCTGGAAGGAGACAAAATGCCTAGTGCAAATTTGTAGGGAGGTGATAGATGAAGCAGAAAGGGAAAGGAAGGGGAGAAGCATGTTTCCATGGGGTGAGCAGTACTACCCTAATCTTTAGTGCAGACTCAGAACTAATGGAAAATTGACCCTGGGGCTTCTGGAAGAGACCAAAGGACATTCACTTTGGGGAAAGTCAGTTTATGAGACTGACTGCGCCTGAAAGGTCAGCATAGTGTTGTCTAACCTTATTTCAAGTACACATTCATCCTAAAATTCATGATGTGTAATATTTTACCAGATATCCTAATGATACAGCTGATGATGTAGTTCTACACTAATCAGTTTTTCATGTTCATCCTTAATTATGTCAATGAAAACAGAAGTTCTTGGATCTCTATTTCTGTTTGTAAAATTATTCGGTCTCTTTTCTCATTATTCTTTTGTCATTTGCTGGCAACAGGCTAGGGAGTAAATATTTGGATGTTTCTTAGATATGCTTGGGAAATCTTTTAATTTTACATGTGAAGGGCCTTAAGTACAGAGTCATGAGGTTTTTCTGAAGAGCTAAGATGCAGTTCTGTTTTGAGAACAAAGATAAATTTGTCCTCAGAACTATAGGTTCCTCAGTGGCTGTACAGACAGGCTTTATTATTGATCAGACATGAAGTGTACTTTGGTACCTAACAATATTCCTGATATTTCTTAAAGAAATCTATTTGCCAATGTAAATGTTCTCACAATGATAATTAATGCTTGGGAAATATGTCAGCAAAACTTAATTTCTTTACTCTATGTAATTTTTCTCTTAATGAACTGTGTATGAACGGAGCACAATCTCAGCATATACGTTTTCATTATTCAGATTTATTTGTTGAAATGTGTTGTTAAGTTGACAGGGTTTGCTGCTTTTTTGTGATTAACTTGCTATACGAATTAGTTACCATTTTTAAAACAAGTTGTTCTGCGTCATCACAAAAAGCACATTGTCTGACTGTTCTTTAAATTTTTGAGAGCCATACTTAAGCTCAAGATCCCATGGAGACTCTTCAGCAAAGAAACATGAAGTAATTCACTGAATTAATCCAAATGCATTTTTTAAATTTTATTATTATTGGCATGCCTATTTGCTAAAAAGTCCTTTGAAAAAATCTTATATGTCATTGCACAGTCATGGTGAGTTTGCTCAAAATTCTGAAAGCAATTTTTTGGAGAAATTTTTCAGTGAACACTCCAGAACCACTCATAAACAGCAAGAGAAGCAGGAATAGTTTGACAATTGCAGTTGCATGTGATGATATTCTAAGTGTAAAGTTGTGGTTGCAGAAGAAGGAAGTGTAGATGTGCTACACTGGGAACTTTTCTCTGGGTTTTTATGACTATAAGAAAAGACCCAGAGTGTTATCTGTTAAAATAAAAAATGAAAATCCTCATGGATTGAACAGCCCACTAGCTGCTTTATGAAAAATGACTGAATGTTCATTTTCAAATTTTAGGAATTAGAACATGAAGTGCATAGTTACCCTTAAAAAAAAAAAATTAAAAAATTGTGGTACCAGCCTTGGTATGAAATCTTGAAGAATTTATCCTTGTTTTCCTCCATCAAACTGTAGCTATAAATAATGAAGTCTATCTTTTCCCATCATATGCTATGTCAGGATATATTTTGCCTCATATCAGAGTAATATGTATTATTTATTGTAAATCTTAGAGAATAATATGTTGTCAGTGCAATGATAACATAGAATAGATGATAGAATCATGAGTAATTTAGGTTGGAAGGGAAGCCTAGTCCAACTCCCCACCCAAAACAGGGCCTGAGTTTTGAGCATGTCCAAGGATGTAGCTTACATCTCCTCTCTGTGTACCTGTTCCATTGTTCTACCCCCCTTACTATGAAGACCTTTTTCTTTTATGTCTTACTAAATTTCCCCTTGTTGCAATTTGTGTCCGTTACCTCTTGTCCTTTTGCTGTGCACTTTCAAAGTGCCTGGCTCGATATTCTTTACTGTTTCCCTTTAGTTTCTCCCTTACTCTACTCTTTTCCAGACTGAACAAACCCAGTTCTCTCATCTGTCCTTGTATGCCATCTACTCCAACTCCCTGACCAGTAGACTGCCACTGGACTCATCCCAGTATGTCCACGTGTCTCCTACTGGGGAGCCCAGCACTGAACCCAGTGCTCCAGATGTGTCTCACACAGGATTGAGAAGAGGGGAATGTCACCTCCCTTGACCCACTGTCTACTTTTTTGACAGTACAGCCCAGGATTTGCTTTCTTTGCTACTAGGGCACACTGCCGACTTGCATTTAGCTTGATATCCACTGGGACAACAGAGTCATCTTTTGCAAAGCTACTTTCCAGCCAGTCAGCCCCCAGTCTCTACCAGTTTTTTGGGTTAGTCCTCTGAGGTGCAGGACTTGGCATTTCTCTTGGTTGAGCTTGATAAGTTTCCTATCAACACATTTCTCCAGCCTGCCGAGGTCCTTTGGAACAGCAACCCTGCTGTTGGTTTGGTATCAGCCACACTCCCCCAGTTTGATATCATCCATAAACTTTCTCAGAGTGCATTGCATCTCATCATTCAGGTCATTAATAAAACAAAAAACCAGTGTTAGCCTCAGTATGATACACACCCAGTATTACTGGAAATTTGCCACTGCTTGGCCATTGTATCACTGATTACAGCCTTTTCAGCTTGGCAATCTGGATAATTTTCTACTTACCTTAGTGTCCAACTGTTGAAGCTGTATTTCACCAGTTTGGCAATAGGACCCTACAGCAATCTGAAAGCATTGCTAAATTTAAGGTAAATGACCTCCACGGTGATCCTCTTGTCCACAAAACCAGTCATTCCTTCATAGAAAACAATGACATCATGCATAGATGGAAAAGCCATGCTGGCTGTTTTTAGCCACAGCCTTATCTGTGTCTTTTGTCATTTGGTCTCTGGCGCCATTAAGCAGTGGCCTCACACTTTCTGTAGTCTTAATTCTGTTGGTGATGTATTCATAGAAGCCCCTGTTCTTGCCTTTCACATCCCTTGCTAGTTTCAGCTCCAGCTGAGCTATGACTTTCCTAAATCCACCCCTGTAAGCTAGAGCAACCTCTCTATATTGATGCTAGGAATCCTGTCCTTGCTCCTTGCTCCTGAATACTTTTTTGCATTTGAGCTCAGTCATGAGTACCTTTTTCACCCATGCTGGCCTTTGACCACTCTTCCTTAACTTTCTGCGCATTGTAATGGATTGTCCTTGTGCTTTGAGGAGGTTGCCCTTGACCATCAGCTGTTCTGCACCACTTTGCCTTTCAGAGCTGCCTCCCATGGGATCCTGCCAGCCAGGTACCTAAAACGAACACATACTGTCCTGAAGCCAGGACCGTGGTTCAATGATGATCATCAAAGCATTTTAAGAGCAGTTTAGTTCGCTCTTACAGTGTGTTTCTAGGGTTTGATACAGCCAAGTTGTACGTGTCCTCACCCCAGTGGTCTGAGTCAAAGATTATGATTCCACCTAACAGAAGATCTAATGACCTTGAAACACTAAAATCTCTGGCCTTCAAGATATTAAGGTACCTACATTGATTTAAATGGAAGTTAGGATATTCCTGCACAGATAGCTGGATATAGCCCTAAAATGCCTTGCATTTAGACAGTGTATTACGCTAATGTGTACTTGGCTCAAAGCTGAATGTCAGCAAAACTGCACGTCCAGGCAAATGAACCAAATACACAGGCCTGAGAGTGAGCATACACCATCATGATGCATGGGTAGAAAGGAATAAACCAATCCAGATGCAGTCTGAGTAAGTGGAGACAGGAAATATTGGCAAAATCTTTCTCCACTTACAGTTGGCAAGTGGTATCTACAAGATGAGTGACAGGAACATCTCAAATTGTCTGTCAGTTTATTTTGACTATACAAAGTCATTCCTGGTAGCTATTAACAGAAAGCTAAACAGATTAGTTTAGGTCATTGGTACATTTGGATGACTATACAACTTTAAAGAGCTAAGATGAAAAAGGCTAATGTGGATTCTATTCCTCTTCCCAAATTCAACTTTCCTAGGACAGAAAGAAAAAACATATATATACTTTTTCTATACTTAGCCCAAAAGCACTAAGTGCTGCCAGGCAAGAAGATTCAAGAAACCTTTGTGTCTTTGTTCTCCAGAAGGGCTTTATTTGTGCTGTGTTAATGAAGCTACACAAAAGATTAAGCTAGAAGGTCAACAAAGTAACTAAGAGCTACTTGGCTATCTGTATTGCCGGCTGAAGGAACTCCAACATTTCCAATTTGGAAGCCAAGAGACATGTGAGAAGACAATGAGAAGAGATGGAGATCAAGTTTGTTTACTGTGTAAACAATGTGAGATTTATGATGTCCTCACTATTATTTAGTTTAATTTGCATGGGTTGTGAGGAAAAAGCATGTTAGGTAAATGAACTGTCCTCAGTGAACAATCTTATCAAGTGAAGTTCTGACACACGTGCAACTCAGCACTGACCTGTACTTCAGCTCAGATCTCTCATGCCTTTTTGCTTGATCTTTTGTAATCTTTCTGGGTAGGATAAGAAACATTTTCATTAGAGAATCATAATTTTCATTCTTTCTCTTGTCAGAGGTTTTGAACTATCACTAGGGAAATGAATTTACCTTTTGTTATCTTAGTCACACTAACTTTACAATTCCCCTAGACCTTTGGTCTGTGCACTTTTATGTATTCTTAATTGAGTGGCATAATATATTACTTGCTCAGAAAAAGAGTATAAAGTTTAAGACATCCAGATTTCTGCTGAGTCCATATTAAGAATGAGAAATCACATTGTATGACCTTTTTTGGTCAGCTTTCAACATCTACCGAGAAGGCAGCAGAGATGCTAAATCTTTTATTATCTAATTTTATTATGTATTGTTAATCTACCTTTCTTTCTGAATTGATGGCTTTGCATGTGCCTTTCTGATCTCTGCTGTTGAAAAAGGCACTTATGGTATATATGATATCTCATTTTAATTGTATATCTAATATATCTTCTACAGCTTTAGACTAATCTTGTCTCCAATAAAAAAAGCTACTTTAGGAATATTATTTATAATATTTTAATTTATTAATTCAGAAGAAGTCTGGAAGATTACATTGGATGACAAAAGTTAACATTACATAATATTGTTTGAAGTATTTGTATGTAAGAATCTTCTTACTCTATTAATAGGTGTCCTTAAAATCTATGTGTTTGAAAAACAAGTAACTCAGAAGGGTGCTCAGAAGGATATTAACTTTTTCTAGGGAATTTTAAGATCTTCTTTGGAACTGTTCGAAACAATTTTTGCATCTAGAAGAAAAGCAAGATGTAAATCAAGATAGTGGGGGAAGGTATTATTCTAACTCGTACTGATAGTCTAGTACTGGTTAATTCCCAAACCATCAAATGATAATCACAGGAAGCACAACACAGCATTAAAATGAGAGCCGTTAGTGAGATAGGTGTGATTTTGTGCCTGATTTCATTTGTTTATATATTTTGCTAATGAATCGTAATTAATTTAGTCAGATGGGTAAATATATTGTTAAATTCCGTAATGAATTATATAGAAAGCACAGTAATGGATAACAAATCACACCTTGTCATTATGTTGACTTTGAAGGGTGAAAATAATTACCTCCACTGATGTTATAGTATGGTATACACACAGGTGTGTAGAAAATGGACTTTAGAAGTGCCTGAAAGCTCAGGTCATTAGTTTGTAAAGAATACCATAAAACCCCACCTCTCCAACAGGAAAGCCCACTGTAGACTTCCAAAAGTTGAATACCTAAAGACCTACATTTACATTTACATTTACAAAGTAAGTAAATACTTAAACAAAATATTTACTATCTATTTCACGTCCCTTATCATACATCTAATGCTTTGCCACCTTAATGGATATGCCTTACGCCAGCCGTGTGCCAAAGAGACTTGGTGTTATCCCACAGCCAGCAGAGGAACCTCAGGCTCTGCAGCCCACGGAGGCTGCCCGGCCTCTCAGCAGTGTGACTCAGCCTCCGTGGCTGAAATGCCACTGTCAGCTGAGTGAGGCAGTTTTGTGCTAGCTCAGACGTCTCCTCACTCTCATGCTGTGACCTCTGTGTCTGTAGCGTGAAAGCGAGTAGCCTGAGAGGATGCACATTTTTGACAGAGGAGGGAGTGCATATAAGTGTTACAAGGTGCACAGAAAGGACTGTATCTCTCTTTTTCTCTGTCTCTTTTATATACCCTTATTTTAAATGTGAGAAACCACACAATTGCTTTTCTTTTCTTTTTTCTGTTGCCATTCAGATTTTGTGTGCTCCTTTCTATAACAGCTCTTCAAGGTTAGTTCCCCAATTATAAATGGGAATTAAAGAGACAAAATGTAGAATGAACATGCCTCACAGACGTTGTCTGATCATTCTCCCTGTGTACTGAAATTCCTCACCTCTGTTCCCTGAGTTTTCTTTTCTTAGAGTTGCAAACACTGGGCAGGGGAGGGAAATGTTATTCTGCCTATACAATGACCAGGGGAGAATGAGAATGGGGGATTGCTCCCACTAACAAGGCAGTTAAAAAAAAATGGGCTTTTTACAATGTTGGCAGCCCAAAGGCAGAACAAATATGCTGCTACTGCTGCTGATGTAGAGTGTATAATGGACTGGAAAGGACTCTCACAGGTGTGTTAGAGGACAGGCATCCATGGATTGAGAAGGCAGTTTGGAGGCTAAATGCTGCCCAGGTTCTCCTTTCACATAAACATCTCTGACATATCAGATATATCTGACATACCACATCTGGTAATGTTTTCATAAACTTAAGACTCATTTCCTTTGAGAAACCCACCAAACTGATAATTAACAGAATGATGCATAGGGGATTTTATTTTATTTTATTTTATTTTATTTTATTTTATTTTATTTTATTTTATTTTATTTTATTTTATTTTATTTTACTGGCACAAGTTAGCTCAGTTTTTCCTAAGAACAGTTCTAGCATGGTGGAGGTTGAACACTTTTGACCCACAAGTAGGTCTTCAAACAAATGAGGAGCTTGGTGCCATTGCACGAATGTCTAAATTTAGTGGTCTGATGACCTGACTTCCTGTAACTGACTGTGAACCACATATATGTAATTCTGCAGTTTATATTAGTCCAGTTTTGGAAAGTGGATCAAATTTCTATTTCCCTAACACAATAAGTTTTCTTATAAGGTTGTTATTTTCCCTAAGGCTGATAGCTTGGTTTGTTTTCTTTCCAAGTAGACATGGAGAAAAAACAAACAATACAGCTAAAAAAGATTTGTTTTATTGTCTTTAAGATTTTCTTCTCTGGTGAAAAAATTAGACTGTAGCTATCTATAGAGACCGCTGTGATGACAAACCTCTGATTTACAGGTCTTGAGGAAAATTTGATGAAGGAGTGCCTGTGGGACAAAATGATGCATTAAAGTTCTAAAAATCTGCTTTTTCTGCAAGACAAATTTCATTTGTCTGTTGAGTTTATATGTGCCTTATGTGTTCCTCATTAGTGAAAAAAGCACAAAAAAGGTTTGCAGTGAAGAAAAAAAATCTGCTACATTTCAGAGGTATTTGTATTATTATGTTTAAAAAATAGTTTTTTTCTTTCTCTGAACAGCCCTGGGATGCACTGAAGCAAACAGCAAAGCAATGATTCTGATCAGATCTGATCTCCTCCTGCCTCACTGTGCCCTGTGCACACTTCCTACGGCTCTGTTTTAATAAGATTCTTTGTTGAGAATTTGAGAGAGCAGACCTAGTTTCTCTTGCGTGTTACAATCAAGGTTAATAAATGTGGGAAAACAGTATCTAAATAAAAGGGATTTTTATTTCATGCACTTCAGCTTTTTTCCTCTTTGAATTATTGATTTCCCAGTCTCAGATGCTATGTGTTGGGAAATGACTTACAAATTAATGATATTCACAGAGGCAATACTGAAAACCTTTGTAACCCGTGCGACTCTTTCCTGAAATTATTACTCATCAATATGAATTAGTCATCAAACATGACAAAACAGAATGCTTTTCTAGGAAGATCTGAAAAAGGGTAAGGCATTATTTAAAGATGAAAACTGAGAACACCTAGTTTGAATGAAAGGCAGAAACTTCTCAAATACTCCTCTTATAAGCTGCGTACCGGCAAACAGTAAATGCCTCTCAGCCGTCTTTCTTCTCTGACTTCTCTTCAGCCAGTTTTCCCTGGCTGCTCAGGCTGCTGACAGGTTAAGCGGTAGCAGACACGACCTTCCTCCATGAAGCGCAGGAACTGGCTTTATCCTGTTCCTGGTTCACACCAGCTCAGCGACACAGGCTTCAGTTCACAATAAACAACCTGCCTACATCCTCAGGGTGCCCTGTTTCGGCTTTTATACGTTGTATAACTCTACTAGTCTGCATTAGTGAGGCTGAAGCTGCTATTTGTAAGTTGACCACATCGCACATCACAGATGCCCTCACCTTTTCCTTTGCTATTATTTTCTCATTCTGCTTCTTTAGCTTTTCCATTTTTCATCCCTCCTGTTTCCTCCTGTATGGCCTCAATTCAGAAACTCTATTACACTACTAGATGTCTTGGCTACCAACATGAGAAAAAAAAATTACTTTTTTTTTTTTTGGTACAGCTGAATGGTTAGTTTTTAAAGGCAAACCGAAAGTTAACATCAAGGAAATGCCATCCTTCTCCTGGGTCACAAAGAAGTGCAATATGTAACATTGTTATTGTGGCTTAAGTGCCATTACAATGTTGACTTAACTGCTTTGCTGATGGGGCCCTATGTTTCATTGTTTACAGCTTCATTTAGTTTCTGAGCTTTCTATCTTTTGATTACTTTTCCATTGCATCTGCAACTAAAAATTTGCGCAATGTTATTGCTTGCTGTCATTTACTGATTTCAGTGTGAGTTTTGGTAAGAACCATCTGTAATGAATGGAAAAGAATGAGATTTTGGTCAAGAGAGAGTCAAAACTTGAGTTCAATTCATTCATGTTGTTCTGGCTGTATGATCTTTGGCATATCTCCCTGTATACGTTGCCTAAAAGGGGAAATACAGTGAGGATTGCAGGAATTTGTTGTTATAGAATTGATAAACCATAGAGTTTCTTAGTAGTAATATATAGATAATGAGTTGAGGGGAAAAAAAAAAAAAGAAAAAAATGTTAGGAAAGGAAGATAACAGCAGGTAAATCACTGTGTGAACGTACACCTACAATACAGCAAGCTCCCCAACATTTTACTCTGTGCAAGGGAACTTTCCAAATTATGACAGACTACTGTAAGACACTGCTTTCTCAACAAACTCTCATGGTATGAGGCGTAAAACAATCCCTGAGCTGTCTCTGGTGTCAGACAGCATTACTCTAATAGCTGGCGTAATATCCTGGGGAACTAATAATCTTAGGGTGTCCTGCTGCCCTGATTTAGAAATTCTCCACAAGAAAGTGGGGAGGCATTGCTCACTGATAGCCATTTTCTCTGAAGTCATTATGAATTCATGCAAATAAGGTGTTTGTCTACAACGTATAAAATGGACAATGATACTTTGAGAGTTTGTTACAAGCCCTCCCAAACAAAAGAAAGCAAAACCCCCACAGTTCATCTACTTAGCCCTAAATTAAATCAGAATAACCCTGTTTCACTGTCTGGATGTAGAAGTTTCCTAACACTGCTTTTAGCAGGGTGCTACCCTTCCTCAATACATATGCCACAGTTTGCGTCTCTTAATGAGACTCTCCTTGATGCCAGAAGCTGTTTGTGTTTATAGTTAACTTTCTTTTGTTACTTCTCCAGAGGGACCATACAAATTTGATCTTCTCCCTCAAAATTTCTTTCTTCCTATGCTTGCCTGCCTTCCTTCCTTCCTTCCTTCCTTCCTTCCTTCCTTCCTTCCTTCCTTCCTTCCTTCCTTCCTTCCCTCTCTCTCTTCTCCTCCCCTTGCCCCTCTTTTTTTCTTTTTGCCTGCCTTCTCTCCCAAAACACACTTACTTGTAATTTACTGAGGACATATTCTTGAGGTTTCTCAGACTGAAATATCATGTCACTTCCTTTGTCAGTTTAGGTACTATTTCCTGTACTTGATTTACTAATGAACAGCTCCTTCATTTAATGAGTGGTAAGACTGTCTCCCAAACTCCCAACCCCCACCTTCCTCAACCCATTTTGGAGGCTCAATACGCACCTTTCAGCATGAAAAGTCTTCATCCACCGAACTGTGCATTCTTTGTCACTTTGCAGATTGCCTGAACAATTGATGCAAACACTTAAAAAGACTGAAAGCCTGACAACTGCTTGATGCTGGACATGAGGTTATCAAATATTTTCAGGTAAATACAAGGTTGGGATGAGTGACAGGTGTCATCTTTTCTTCCAGGGATACCATAAAATAAATAACAGAGAGTTCTTTCTAATGCAGAAAAAAAACCCCTTTGAATTTATTCAAAATTCTTAGACTTTATTTGTAGTCTAACTGGATTTGCTGAAGTTCATCATCCTAAGCTCACTCAAATAGGATGCATAATCAGACCCAATAATTCTCCATATAGTCACACATTATTCTTAGACAGACACTTAGCTAAATTTTACTTAATGTTTCTAAGTGAGCCAGCATTTACACTGCAGTACAAAAGGAATGGATTTAAAAAAAAAACAAACAACCTATTTGAAAATCTGTTAAAACTTATAACTGCCTAGAGAATGGAGTAGAGATTTCCACTCACTTAGAGTTAAAACAGTTGAAAAAATGTCTAAATAACTGTGGATAAAGACTCTAAAAGCAGCATTAACTCCGAGCTCCATCCCCTGCAGAAAGTGGAGAGAATGAGATCCCAGATGGTGAAAGGGGGAATTCAGTCTGTGTGGGTTTTCCAGGAGGTGTTTGTAAACTCAAAATGAAGAAGTAGTTTTAAGATATGGAAAAAGATGAAGTGATTTTTTGAGGAAATCTTAAATAAAAGCCCTTTCCTCTAATTTGATTTCTATTTTAAAGATATTTTTTTAGAATCTTTACTCTTTTAAACACACATTTAAATTAATTTTCTAGCCACCATGATCAACCACACAGTGCTCAAAAAAATTGGCAACCAAAGCAAGCACAAAACCTATCAAACCACTTACTAAGTTTATAATGGACTGAGTAATTCTACCTATGAGGTTTTTGAGAAAATGAGCTCAGCTAAGCACAAGCCAGGTCTTATGTAAGAATGTATTTAATCATTTAGACTTCTAAAAATACAGTTTCTTCAAGATGAACCTATGAGGAAAGCGGTACAGACATAAGTACTTTTCCTTTATTTGCTGATGAAAGAGTTTTGGATAAAAGAACTGTCTTATGGATATATAACTATTAAGAATGCATATTATGGTTGTACGGAAAACATTCAGTTTGGAGATAGGGTAATAACACATGGGTGAAAAAAGCTGTGTTTACATGAACATATTTACAATCCTAAGATGGGTTCATAGTAATAAGATGCAGAGTTTCACTCAGTTGTCAGGTGTGTGATTGCAGAATTTTTGCATCACAAATTATTCTCTTTTTCACACTGTACTGAAAGATGAACAACATTGCTTTGTACTTGTGATGAAAAGTTGACCTATTTTTTAAGCCTACTCCATGTTATAGTCACATATATTGAAAGAATTCAACTGTAACCTTTTATAATTAAGAATAATGCCTATGCATGAGATCCAGACTGCTCACAGGACTTAAAAATCAATTAATTTCTTATTAGTTGCATTGTACTGATTAAACATGTTCAACAGAAAACAAAATAAACTGCTGAACTGAGCTTTGTGAAATAGACCCAACCCGAGCTATTAATTTTACTCCTTTCTGTCTCTGATTTAATTAATCTTACCTGATGGTGGAATCAGGATAATGAAATATCTGAAGTAGTGTAAATCTGGCTAACAACATAAACTATACCTAAGTATATTATACTTTTTTAATTTATTTGTATATATGTATATAAAATACATCACAAGAATGCTAAATTTGTGATCTGAAAAAGTATCAAACTTGTATGGAAGTATAACTAAAAAATGTAATGTTGGGTTTGATCTTCTAAGTTACAAACCCCAATTGTCTTCATTAGAGATACCTTGCCACATAGTCACTTCCAGGAACTTACCAAACTTGGACTTAAAACAGTTTAGATTTGCTGCCTCTTCAGGTTTTGCTCATACAAAGTTATCACACATGGGTGGAAAGAGACATGCTTACATGATCACGTGTGGGACACTAAGAAGTTCTCACACAAGGTTGCACACTTTCACTACAGTTAGCAGCTCTGTGCTGTGGAACCTCACTGCTCCAGAGGCAGAAAAACTTGTGATTTCAGGCTAAGTGTAAACCCATGTTTATACACCCATTTCTTCACAAGCCGAAATAACTTTTTTTTTGTTTAAATATGTTTCCTGGAATGATGTTTCTCTTCTTGATATATTTATGAAAAAGTCATGTCCCCTTGAAACAACTAACCTGGACTGAAAAAGCTGAGCTTTCCTACTCTGGGACTGCCATTCACTAAGAACTCTTCTGTTCTTTTCTTAGTTTCAGTACATTTTTCCTGAGCATTGGTGGCCAGAGTTGTGTACCAAATTTTACCTATGGTTTCATAGTTACCTTGTTCAATACCTCCATTGGCAACCTGTTTTCATTATTTCTTCCTTCATTTTTGTGTTTCCTAATGGAAAAACCTTTCTGCTTATGACCTAGGATCACAGTCACCATTTTCTAATTTGCTTTCCTGTGGAAGCTCAATGATCCACTGAGCTCTCTATACTCTTCCAGCCTCCCCAGGTAATTGCAAAATGTTTAAATGCACAATCTTGTGTTTTCCCATTGAGTTTCATCCTTTTTCCTTTTATGTAAGTCCTAAAATCAACAAAGTCTGTCAGTATGGTATCTTGATCTTTCCTCATATTGACATTAACTTTCAGTTTCATGTCACCAGGAAATGTCCTAGGCATACTCCTATTTTTACTTCAAGGCTGTGAATAAAACACTAAGCAAGAATGGTTCTGTTAGTGATCCTGAAAAAAATTATGTATCCTTTTTGAGTAGGATATTTTCTCTCTCACTTCTGTTGGATACCTCATTTTTGTCAGTCCCTTAACCAGCATACATTTCCTTTAGGAACTTCCACCACTTGCAGATTTTTCAAGAACTTTTTGCAAAACACACCATCAAATGCTTCACTAAAAATCCTCACAGTGCATAGCTATCACATTTCCTTTGCTTAGAAAAATCACTTTTCTCATAACCCTACCTTTTCTCTTTCAAGCACATGTATTACAAGGCAATGGTAATTGCATGACCTCAGAATAGCACTGGTTCAGAAATCCTGCCTTTTTCTTTGCAGAGTAGACAGTATATGAACAATAAGGAAATAACTTCATTTTAATGTGATTATGAAAAAAACCCCAACCCTGCATACAGCATATCTTCTATGAATTTATGAACATTTAAAAACCTTGTGTGCCCACATTCATTTACCAGACTGCATAATGGTAAAATTCAATTCAGAGTATAATTCCTAATACGGACTGCGAACTGCTCCTACATTAGCCCTGGTAGCACTGCTCATATGATTTGATCAAGGCTGAATCAGGGATTTGAGGTCTATTGTCTTACTTATTTTCACTGCATGTTGTTCAGACAGCATAGTGAGGAAATGAGTTCATAAAAGAGCTTGAGAATGCATTTAATTTTGACTATAAGAGCTATTCCATTTAAGTCATTGACTCTGTGCTAGTACTGCTATTGTTGCCACGTGCCATTACATACTGCACTTTTTTACATTTATGTGCTGAAATGATCCAGTTCATTATTACATGGGCAGAATTAAACTAAACATTTCCAGATTTGCACTGAGACCATTCTCTTAATTTAAACATTTGTAGGTAGGCAGATATATAGCTCAGTGGTCTACTTTTGAGCTTAAAGAAAATACCATACCTCAGTGCTTTGCTGGTATGGGATCTTAACATGTCATAGTTCCAGAAGAATTAATAGCACTTGTTCAAATAATTAAAACCTTCTTATAATGCATATCCTCCCTTTCTCCCAAGTTGGAAAACTTAATATTTGATGTGCAATTTCAGCCTTGTGATTTCATATTACTGGGTGTTTTGTTTTATATTAAAGCTTGTTTTGTTGGTGGCTGAGTGTGGAATTTCCTATGGTTATTTTGAAAAGAGCAACAAAACTTATCTAAGAAAGGTATCTAAGAGTTATTTTATGGAGTTACTTAGGATTTTCATCCTTATAGTTTGGCATTCAGAATGGTGGAACACAAACAATGCAATGAAACGGAAGGTGAGGGTGCTATCCCATCGTGCTAGAGGCAGCATGTCTCTTGAGGTCTCCACCTTGTTCCAGTCATATAGAAAACAAACATTTAAATATGGAAAGGAGGTGACAAAAATTATCACCTTACCTACCCTAAAGGACAAATATCCAGTTATGGGCAAAAATTTTTGTATATCCAGAAATCTTTCCTACTGTATGACATTAACATGTTCTGTGTATCTGCCTCCATTTTTTTACAACTTTAGGGTGGCTTTTATTTATATATACACCCAAGTATGTATGCATAAAGACATATAAATATTTGTATACAGGGGGTGACATTCTTACGTCTTAGAAACTGTTACTACTCTACTTTTACTTAAATGTGGTCATAGTGTCACAGTTAGTTTATGTTGCCGTTACATAGTGAAACCAGTCACTTCACTAAATGATTAAAATTTTCTGTCACTGCAAAATGACTTTTTCAGACAGTCACTTTGTGGAGTGACTCAAATTTGTAGGCATTTAGTGAAATGACTGGAATAACAAGCACTTTGTTACCCTATTGGACTGCTCCACTCAGTCGTTGCATGAAATGCCTAAATGTTTTGAGTATTTCATAAACCCATTCACATTAGTGAAATCTAGCATATTACAAAATGTAGCATGTAGGATGTTCTGCTGCAATACTGCTAAAGTAAAATCTTCCATCAAAAAATGTACTCTCAGAAGCTTCTTACAATCAGGATGTTAGTTAACAAATACAACTGTTGCATAAGAAACCCTTTATCACTTTGCTTCTCAGTTCTTTTCAGCTCTATTAGACTTAGGATGCTGCTTCTTTTAGGGAACTTCCTTCAAATTTTTAGTCTTCCTTGGTCATTTCTTTTAGTCTTTTTATCAAAAAGTAAAGGAAAATCTTCCATCGTTCTGGTGGGAGTCTCATCAGTTTGAAAGAACTTCAAGCTTCTGTGACACACAGCATCTAAACCATGGTCATGTTACTCTGGATACCTCCATCAATATTTTCTCTTTAGAAACACAGTAACGTGTGAGTATGTGCACACATGCCCATAGAAGAGACATGCAATATGAACTCTAACTCTTGTTAAGCTTTAGGTGGTAAAATGGGTCCTCTATCAGTAATGTTTTAAAATTCTGATTTGTAGCAAACTGACAGGTCCAAGAATGTTAAGATAAAGTTTACAGATTCAGCCGTGGGTCGTCTCAAAATTCTTGTTATAGCTCTCGCTCATCAGTAATTTTGGAGAATTTGTCTTTTGTAAACTACCAACCACAGCTGAATTTAAAATGGAAAATGAAATATTTCAGCTATTTGACTTTAAAACACTCCTGAGTAATGAAGCAATTGCTATTATCCCAGGTGAATAACGATATATCATATCACACTGTTGATGTGATTTCTGTGTGCTACATAGTATACAAGAAGAGAAAACATGAAAGTATGTCAAACTTCTCTGAACAATATGTGACTCTCCACTTATAACATACATGTTCTATAGCTATTCCTTTATTTTATCAATCTTGGGCTAGAAGATGCATGGTATATAGTGTCTTTACAATAACCTCCTCTGAAAAAGGCTTCCTAAAAGACATACTACATTTTTTGGGCCCCTTCAAACTATCTGGCAAACTATTCCACAGATCTTTACATTTAAGACTGTAAGATTGCTTTGCAGCAATATTGGTTCCTACTAGCAAAGTAAATCAACACAAGTGGCTTTTCAAGGTCTTGCAAGATCCTTTCAGAATACTATCAGAATTGTACAACTACTCATTTTATGTAACTTACTTTGCAAGTACCTGGATTTCACAGAGGTTTTCTTTCATGATTCACCTCACAATGAAAATGAGAATGATTCTGGCTAATTACTGATTCTCTTATCAAGATAGTTTAAAGAATGGCTTCTTTTGCCAGATTTTGCTTGATACTACTTTTCTACTTCAGTTCATCTGCAACTCATTTCAAATTAGTTTGAGATTGTGTCTCCAGCGATATGCACTGTAGGAGAAAGGTCACTGATATTAGAGGGTGGAAGTTAGGGTTTTGGTTTTCTAGAAGGGAGACTCATGACATCCACTGCTACTTTTTAAAAAGCAAGCATAGGTCCATTAGGTCATTGATAGACTTAGTATTTTAGGAAAAGGCAATGAACTGTTCTTAGCACAGTGCCTTTCCTTCTAAAATGAAAGCTCATTAATTGAACAGGGTTGTATTCTCACAGGAACATTAAAGAAAGTCCCCTTAGTTGGACATTTTGGGCATCTTGCCAAACATTTAAAAAACATTGCAAGGTTTTTTTTTGTAAAATGTACATTTCTCTATAATAACCCACACCAATATTTTTATATACATTCTACAGTTCTTTCACATTTCTGTTGCTTTGCAAGAACTACCAAATTGCATTGAATGAACTTATGCAAAGAAAAGTGGGGGCACACCTGATATTGATAGTGAATGCTTTGTCTGTTGTGTGAGATCAAATCCCTTGGTATAAATATCAGTTCTTTGAAAACAGAACCCAACCATTTCCTAATGGATGTTAGAAACACAGGGTTTTTCCAGCCAGTAAATCAAACAAGACTTTTACTTCACATTAAGAGTAATGTATACTAGGCAGAGTGGCTACATGTTATATCTAGGTGCCACTAGGTACTACCTGGAACACTACTACTTTAGAATGAGTAAAGAAATAATATATCTATTATATTCTAGAATATACATATGTTCTAATGATTGCTAAACTGTTGAAAATCAGCTGCTATAGAGAGCAACAGTGAAAAAGGTTGCTTATTATGATAGTTTGTAAACAAAAAGAGTGTTCTTTTCTGGTGTTTTTATAGCTGAGTGTATCATATACTGCTAACGTTTAAAACATGGTTCTAGCAGCTATTCAGAACTCAGAATTGTAATACAAAGTGACCATAAAATTCCTCCCCAAATTCTAGCTAATAAGTTAGTTTTCTTATTTCATTATGCCTGCACCAATAACATCATAAAATTGCCATTAAAAACATATTTCTGACTCCAGGGAAGTATGCTTAGAGAAACTGCTTAAGGCTGGAAGCAGAAATTTTGAATACCAAACCTTTTTGCAGGATATATATTTGTTCATTTATTTATTTTTTTGCATACTCTAAGCATAGCACATACAGAGGAGGAAAATGAGGTCCCCTCACCTTGTGGAGAGCTTGAGAAAGGGAAAAGGTAGCAGATCTTTCTGAATTTTTAAAGGTTTTCCTTTTTTCTTTTTCTGTAAAAAGAACAGATTCCGTAGACAGCACAACTGTGGTTTTTTTGTTTCAGCTTTAAAAATCACTTAAAAAAAATCAATTTTGAAAGAAAAAGGGCTGTTTCCCATATCTACAAGGGAAAAAATCACAGAAGATCTGCACACAAACCTATTTTAAAGCAACACTGTAACTTTTCTCTTTTTGATTGAAATCCCTTAAGGTTTGATGCTAGTCCTGGAATGAATCCCAGTACTGCATACATGTCACTTCATTTTGAAGGGTAGGTATGTCTTGCAGGTGTTATTTGGTTTAATTAAATGAGTAAAGAATATCTTGTCTCTCATTTAATGCAAGTGGATGAGTTGATCTCTGGCACACATTTTTCCCCTGATTATTTTAGCTAGACAATTTACTCTAAATTGACCAATACTCACAATAAAACAAATCACAACAGAAATGAAATACATAGGCAAAACTTCAGAGTTTCTATGGAAAAGTACCATGCAGAGCAAAGGGTTAGTAGGGATTTGGTTTGGTTTCAATTAATGTTGCAAAGCCTGAAAACAGGTCAGAACCTTGCTGAAAATGTACTCTGTCTTTTCTGGTGGGATTCATGTGAGCAAATAAAGACCTTTTAGCAAAGATCCCACAAATTGATCTCTAAAAAACACGCTTACTGCTTTCTTCAAAAAGCCAAAGACGACTGTTGCTGATGTAGTCTTCCTCACTTTGGCTATCTCAAGCCAGGTGAGATAAATCCCACATTTAATATCTGCAGTGTAAATGCACAACACTCAACTGAACATATGCCCAAGGTCTTAAAAAACATAGGTGTTTTAAATATGTGTTTTACCATGCTTAAGTAGGTGTTTTACAATGGTATCTCACATTTCATAAATGCAAAGCCATTTCACTGAACCAGTAACAGTCTGCTTAACTGTTCGTAAGTTCACCAGGAAATAGATAATTACAGTTAGAATAACTCACTTGCAAGGAGTGTGTTTTAGAGTGGTAACAGGGACAAACAATAATTTATATACTCTGCTGGGGTTTATCATCTAAAGAGATGAAGCAAGAGAATCTTTCTAAAATACTTTGAGAGCCTACAGGAATTCCCTTGAGATATATATTGATCTTATAAACCCACAGATTTCACAAACTGCTGCTATAAGAGTGCTTTTTTTTTTTGAGAACTGTTTGGTGGCAAGCATAGGTCACTTTACATCAGACATGTTGCTCTTAAACTAAGAATCTAGAAGGTGAGTGTTAATAGCTTACAGCTGTGCCATCCTCTATTATTACCTTGAGGAAATTGGTTCCCTGTTTATATTTCTGTTTGAGCATGGATAGCTCCTTATAAGAATATTTTCAAAGGTATGCAATAAAAGTCTGTAGACATAGGACAATTAACTCACTTTATGATGTATATTGAACTATGAAGTTTAGTGAGTAAGAATGTCTTTTTGTCTATTCCCCAAAGCTGAAATTAAATCCCAAGGTATGGTTCATACCAGCAAATACATATGTTTTCTGAAGGACTGGTAAAAAAAGAACTACTTTTTTTCTCCTAGGGATTAGTTCTGTGAAGGCCTGATGACCATCAGGAGAGGGTATTTCCAGTCCGCTGGCCTCCCTAAGTTACAGTGCTTGAGGTCTCTCTCATATTACTACTTTAAAGCTATAAGTATCACATACTGAGAGAGGCTGAATTGGTCCTTGATGAAGTGGTTCTACTAAATAAATAGTCTAGGGCATAAGACACAAGTAGCATGTCACAGGTTGCATGCACCCCATTCCTCCCTTACCCCCTGAATAGGGGACTGCATACAGCTGCCAGCAGGGAATGGTCCTTGGCTACACTAGTGCCCCAACAGCACCTGGGTGTTGGTTTGGGGACTAGCAGGTGGCCCAGCTGAAAAAAGTGCAAAGGATCACTCTGGAAATCTATAGGCATGACCATGTGCCAACGCTTGGGCCTGCACTTGCCCTGGCCTCATTTGGATTGCCAGCACAGATATAACTAAAGATATTCTGATCACTGTTCCTGGTTTGCATTGAGGGCTGTAGAAAAAGGATGAGAAGATGTGTTCAAGGGACACAAACTAGAGAGGTTATGTGCTGTGGAGCAGGGGTAGCTCTTTCTGCGTTGTGGATCTCTAGCTGTGAGGGGATGTGCCAGGGCACGCTATGGTAAAGGTGGTCACTGCTGATGTACCCTGGCTGGGGTGGATGGACCGGCACAATGGCATGCACAGGCCTACCCCCATCCTGGTTTATATATGCCCTCAGCTGCTCCCACATTTACAGCAGTGGAAAAATCATAGAAATACAGTCAGATCTTCTCAATGTGTCTCAAGTCCTTGTGCTGCTCAGAAAAAATGCTTACGGCGGGGTGTTTTCCCATTGCCTTGTATCACCATTACCTGTTCATTTTCTACCACATTGGTTAGTCTCAAGTGGGTGTAGGCATATATTACAATATCTGTGATCTCTCTTGATCAGACTACATTTCAATCGTACTTCTGCAATGCACACTCACATTTTTACTAATTAGGAATTTACACAAAATATCAGTTTTAAATTCACAAATTCTATGAATATTCCTTCTAATAAACATGTCCAGTAAATTATTAAAGGAAAATGAACAAAAGCATGGTATTGCTTTTGTTGCATTAATCCACAATAATCCAACTGCCAAAATAATTTTGTATTTTGTATATGTATTATGTATGCATAATACACACACATAGAAAACCATACATAAAGTATTTTGGTCAAATACTGTTTTCGGAGATGAAACATATTGGTATTTCTAATAATGCCTGAACTCTGAATATTTACTTTCTGCTCCGAAGGAACACTTAATGGGCTTTTTAGTTACCCATTTTGTACAAATGTTCTCTTCTGTCTGACAATGAAGCCAGAAAACATGACGATTCAAATTCATGGGGGCTCCTACTAAGATTGCTTCAGCCTGATTGTCCACAAAGCAGAAGCAGCCTTAGTCTTAGTGTTTGTCTTATCTGTATTTATTCTGAGCTATCACTGTAGCTCTCAGTTAAGAGATTTTAAATTATTAGTTTAACCAGGCTATTCTGACTACACATTTTTGAGGATATAGCAGTGTGATGAAACTTGTAATTTATACCTCAGTAGAACAAGGGGAACTAACATTTTTTTCTTACATGCTTGTTGAACGGAGTTTAGTCTCCTTATCATTGCATTCAACACAGTTTTATTTTGTCATCAGTCAAAGCTTGTTCTTTATCTCATTCTGTTTTCTTGCCAAATTCAAAGCATTAAAAGAATATAAATGAGTAACTCATGCTCTTTTTCTCTGTAGCAAGCTCTACTAGCTAAATTTACCAGTGATGAAAACGCTATAATTTAAGATACTCCTTCCTGAGAATGAAGCTAGAGCATGTATAAAATAGAGAAAAATATGAATAATAATTAACCACTTAGTCAAGAAGAATTGTGGGGAAAGCTTTTTACAATTGCTTCAAATCAGATTGCAATATGCAAATAACAAATTACTGACTGGAACAGTATAAAACCAGAACCCAAGACATGAAAACATGGTACCGATGCAACGTCTTTCTATATAGCTGCTAGGCCAAACATCTTAGCCTTTCATATAGATATTATCTTTGTTACCAGTTATGGAAGAGAAGATGAAGTTGCCCTCACCAATAGAGTCTGCTCTCATTTGCAGTAACTTGTACCAGTTTTTACACAGGAAGTTAGGAGAACAGTTGAGGATAAAACACTGAGGTAGCACTAGATCTGAGGCTTTCTACTGGACAGCACTGATGGATCAGGACAAGTTAATCTGAAATTGTTTGTCTGGATTATTTCAGACAAAATTACTCACATCCAGGTTCTTGAGAAAAAACTTTGCAAATATGGATAGCATGGTTTCCCATCAAAGCTGGGAAATGCATTTCATGTATTAGGTTATTTATTTACCTTTTCTCCTGATTTTTGCCTTTAGTCTCAAATATTTTCTTGTCCAGGTGATTAAGGAGGTAACACCTGGAACCTCAAGTGAAAGTCAAGTTTTCTGTTGGGTATCATCTAGTTTAGATTTTTCTTGTATTTTTCCCTGCCAAATTTCCATGAGTGATTGCAATTTTAATGAAGTGACATCTTCTAAAGTTTTCTCTGATTTTCACAATTATTCATTATTAACATCCATTGCTCCAACAGCATGCCTGATAGATAAAAAACAAATAAATTACATTAATGTTGCATCCAGCCTACTCACAAACCACCAAAAGTTTCACATAGAATCTGTGTCATCTTCACATCCATCATTTGCCTTATGCAACCAAGCAAGACATGAAAAATTTGAGATCCTGACACTCCTGATCTGACTATACCAAGGTCCCTTAGAGTAAAATATATCTTCCCCTTTAGAGGTTCTGACTAAAGGCTGTAAATTGAAATTCCACAGCTGACATAGTGTCCAGTATGGAGAATGAGGCTCCATATTTGTTAACCAAGTTGAAAGACAGCAAAGATTTTGAAGAGTCACTATAATATTGATCCTATGAAAATTTCCACTAAAATTCACAGGTAGTGATTTTACGCAACACATGAAATTTCCTTCTAATGTGTTAGCACAGTCCTGTATATAGTGATGTGTCATAACTCAGAGAGGAGGGAACAAAGTCTTGAATTACTGCAAAAAGGTTTTTAAGCAGTAAGTAAAGTCACAGATGGAAGAAAGAGCTGCTACAGGCAACTAGTCAACTTTTGCACTGACAAAAGGTATATGAATTCCCTCAAGCACAGAAACTGGTGAGAACTTTTACTCTGATTGCTTCTTCTACATTTGTAAGATAATTAAAGAAAACCAAGATGTGGAGTTTGCTATCATCCATGTATCTTCTAACCCTATGCTATGTCCATGTGGCTCCAGGACTTGTGCTCAAATACAGATATGTCTACTGCCTGTGTACAGCCTAATGTCACTGCTGTACCCAGTTCTCTGTTGCTGCTACTCTTAAAGGGTTCGGCACACCTCTGATTGCTTTCTAGTCATCTTCATCCTTGTACAAGTGGAATCCCATGATTTTTCCCTCCTTATGTCTTGAATGATAATCTATGTACCCTCCCAGAAACTCAACACATCTCTCCAGATCAGTCCAGTAAACATTTTTTTTGGGCTTATGGTCAGTGTTAAAAGCAGAGACCCCAAATCTTCTTCAGACCTCGGCATTAGGAATGCAGTAAGGCATTAGGTAATCCCCTCACCCTATATAAATGCACAAGCAAACTATACATATCTTTGTTTTATTAAAGAAGTGTGCCACATCTGAAAGCTTAGGAAGATCTTAAGGTTTCAGATGATTTCTTGAGGCCTGTGTTTCAATCACAGTGTTCCTTGACAGATGATCGGTCTTCTTGCTGGCAACTGAGCTACGGATGACATCTATCTGGACTTCTGTAAGGCCTTTGACATGGTCCCCCACAACATCCTTCTCTCTAAACTGGAGAGGTATGGATTTGAAGGATGGACTATTTGGTGGATAAGGAAGTGGTTGGATGGTCGCATCCAGAGAGTAGTGGTCAATGGTTCAAAGTCCGGATGGAGATCAGTGACGAGTGGTGTCCCACAGGGTCCTTATTGGGACCAGTACTGTTTAATATCTTCATCGATGACATAGACAGTGGGATCGAGTGCACCCTCAGCAAGTTTGCAGATGACACCAAGCTGAGTGGTGCTGTTGACATGCCAGAGGGACGGGATGCTGTTCAGAGGGACCTGGACAAGCTTGAGAAGTGGGCCCATGTGAAACTCATGAGGTTTAACAAGGCCAAGTGCAAGGACCTGCACCTGGGTCGGGGCAACCCCCAGTATCAATACAGGCTGGGGGATAAAGGGATTGAGAGCAGCCCTGCCGAGAAGGACTTGGGGGTACTGGGGGATGAAAAGCTGGACATGAGCCAGCAATGTGCGCTTGCAGCCCAGAAGGCCAATTGTATCCTGGGCAGCATCCAAAGAAGCGTGGCCAGCAGGTGGAGGGAGTTGATTCTGCCCCTCTACTCCACTCTGGTGAGACCCTACCTGGAGTGCTGCGTCTAGCTCTGGAGTCCTCAGCACAGGAAAGACATGGACCTGTTGGAGGTGTGGCCTCCAGAGGAGGGCCACGACAATGATCAGGGGGATGGAACACCTCTCCTGTGAGGACAGGCTGAGAGAGCAGGGGTTATTTAGCCTAGAGAAGAGAAGGCTTCGGGGAGACCTTATTGCAGCCTATCAGTACTTAAAGGGGGCTTATAAAAAAGGATAAGGGGTAATGGTTTTGAACTAAAAGAGGGCAGATTTAGACTAGATATAAGGAAGAAATTTTTTTACGCTGAGGGTGGTGAGACACTGGCACAGGTTGCCCAGAGAGGTGGTGGATGCCCCATCCCTGGAAACATTCAAGGTCAGGTTGGACGGGGCTCTGAGCAACCTGATCTAGTTGAAGATGTCCCTGCCCACGGCAGGGGTGTTGGACTCGATGACCTTTAGAGGTCCCTTCCAACCCAAACCATTCTATGATTCTGTGATTCTGTGATTCTAAGAACTCACTTAGAAGTGAGGTTCTTTTCATATGTTCATTTTCCAGAATGGAAAAACCAGCCATGTGGCTTGGAAGTACCTGCTTTGCAGCTAAATAACAGCATTATTTTTGTCCCTATTGGAAAGTTACTTATCAAAAGACATTGTGTTGTCTTTCTGCTATTTCCTGAAGCAGCTTTTCTATTGGAATACATCAACATATACCTATAGCAGGTATTTTAATAATCTAGTCTTGCTATGCAGCAACAGTTTTAACAAGGAGGGCATAAGCAGTATTCAAATTATTCTAATTATTTCAGGTCAGCATACCTGCCTTCTCTCTCACCCTTTCCCAACCACGGTGATGCAGAAAAGGTAGGACTGAATAAAATGTTAGTGGGAAAAAGTAAATTTAATTAACTGTCTCTTAGAACTATGAGACGAGGTGAAGTACAACTCAAATTTCAGATCATGATTTTCACCTAAATCTTCTTGTATCAGTGTCTATTAAATAATTTGGAGCAAATAATTCAAGTATTTTCTCCTTTCTTTGGCTTTTAGCTCATAGTATATGCTATATTTAATTTTGAGTCCAGATTTAGAGCTGTAGTAATGACTGGAAGATTTCTTCATCCTTGTCACTACTATAAGGCAATTTCACACTTTCCTGACTCTCTAAGAGATGTAATACTTGGAAGAGTTAATTGACCAAATCATCAGTAAGAGGGAGAGAAAAAAGGGACCATGAAATATAATTCTGTTCAAGAGTTTGACTTGGAAATGTGGGAACGGTCATTACACAACAGATATTCAGAGGGAAAAACCCTTAAGCTCCTTTCCATTTCAATAAACTACTTTAAATTCTCAAATGGACTGCTTAGATTGAGCAATAAATATACCAGCATTCTGTTGAAGATTACACATCCACCAAGGAAGCTGGTTAGGCCAGACATTGACCTTAATTTGAAGATAAGCCTTTCTTCTCTCATCCAAATGCTTGGTTAAGGAAAGTCAGACATGGCTGTGAATACTGAATAGAAGGTTTTTTCAGGTGTCAGGGAACTGCTACAGTTACTTTGCCTGTAAAAATCCCTGACCTCTTTCTGGATTTGTCAAACATTGGCTTCCATCTTTGTTCTTGATGCTGGGGGAAGCTGAAGATGCCCAGCCTTAGGCAGGTATATACTAGTTCACAGAAACAAGATCTTACTGAGGCATATATTTTGAAAAATAAATTAAAATTAAAAAAAAAAAGAAAAGAGAATTTACTGTCTCAGATTTGAAACAGGCTGCAAAAATAAAGGTCAAATTCTTAGCTGGTGTCACCTGATAGTCAGCCCAGGAGTATCCTGGGATACTTTATGGTGTATGTTGCTAAGTTAATGGGAATTATTAGCTCTACTTTATGGGATTATGATTGGTCCAGATCATTCTTTGATTAATTTTTTCATTTGCAAAACTCACCAAGAGGCAGGAAAATCTGCCTGTCCTGTTAGCAGAGACAGACTGCCAACATTATTGGTGGATTTACTCCATATCACAATCCTCAATGTGGTTTTCATTGTTTAAGAGTGTGGAGGGAATACATATCTTAATCATGACTGACTTTCTTTTCAGGATGCCAGAAGATCCCCTTCACAGACAGATGAAGTGAATCCTTTCCAGTGAAGTCTGTGTGGATCTCAGAGGACAAGGTAATGGAGCAGCAAAAGGGACACTCTCTTTAAATAGACAGCTTGGGGCTCTTCCTATTGAATTACAGGTCTCTTTCTCATTGCTACCGTAGAAAAGAAAAAAGGTTATTATTCACTCTGTTTAAAAGCAAACATAAATCCCAATTCTTGTCCTTTTCACAATAATCTTCACCTTCCTTACTCGGTGAAGATAAGAAAAACAAAGATACCAACAGTGATGTTAACTTCTTCCTAGCAACAAGCTTGGAAATGAGAGTTATTCTTCAATCTACATGTAGTATCAGAACTTTAGGTGCATGAAGATGGGGAGAAAGAAAACAAACAGAAAAACCAGCCAAAATCAATCCCCAATTCTTCTCTTAAAACATGTGTTTGTATACTTCTTTCTTCTAATTCTTACAGAATTGCCAAGAACTACACAGGGCAACAAATACCTGGGCATGAGTGGTCTTAGTAACAACAGTGCTTACAGAAAACTAGCCCCTTCTATGTTGTCTTATAGGTGATCCACAGTGTTTCTTTTTAAAGATGTCTAAAAGTACCTAGACTTTGGAGAAAAAAGAGAAAGTGGAACAATTAATATCACAGAACTAAGCTTGAATAAAATTTGCATTTTACATTTGGCTCCTGAGCTGAATCACAGTGATTTGCATTCTTCCCTGCCTTCCCTCCTGAAAGTGTAAAATAATACTTCAAAACTTAAAAATGTGTCTCCCATAACTTTAAATGGCACTTAATACCACTTCCTCTTGTCATAACAAACCAGGCTCATACTCCAGTGGGGGCTACATGGTAATTTTGACTAGAACAGTGGAATTATGATGGATTATTTTTAGCTTTGGTTCCAGCTCTTTGAGTTTCATTCTGACTTGCTTGATTGAATTGATGGAAAAATTAAAAGCAAAACTTAGCTGAAGCAACAGTTTTTAGGGGAAAACTAGCCAAGGAAGCTGATAAAACTCTTTTACAGGTCCTGTTAAAGGTATAAAGGGCTCAGTCCAGGCATGTTCTGACCCAGCTCGGGTTTCTTGTAAGGAAAAAATGTAAGAGCTGAAGTCAGATATCAAACGTAAGGACAGACTTGGGAAGTTTCTAACGTTTTTTAGTTAGTTGGAGGTAGGGGAGCAGAATTGAGCTTAAAATCAGTTATGTAGCTCATCCTTTTCTTGCTGGAAAGTCCTACCCACAAAAATACCTACCTAATGGTATATCTAATGGTAGTGGAGGAGATGCACAAGATGAAAGAGTGTAAAAAAAGAGAAGAAAAAGATGAAAGAATATACATAAGGAAAAGAAACAGAATCAGAGAAAACTTGATAATGAACAGAGGAAAGATAACACTGAGACAGGAATACATGCTTAGGTAGTACCGATTCTTTTCCCTCCACCCCTTAAACTGTATGAAACTCATTTCATACCTAAACATACTTAATTGGGGGCAGAAAACAAATTCTAATTCAGAAGTTATGACAAAAATGGTCATTTAAAGTGATAATCATTCTTCATTCAATCTTTTACATGGATAGTTTACTTTAAAACACAGTGAGGACCTGTAATTGTACAGACAATGAATTTATCTGATCTTTTTTTCTATCTTGTCTATTTTGTCATTGTCAGCATGTTGTGCCTTCCACCACATCATGGGCACACCTTTTTTAAAAAATCTCTTTAGAAAATCTAAACCCTTTCAGAGGGGAATAACCCTGTGTTTCCCTCCTGGAGAATCCTGGAATAGTGTGGTGTTAATACTGACTGTCTCTCTTTCCTCTTACTGTGGTAAAAACATTATAATAAATGCAATGAATGAGAAACCCAAAATATTAGAAAAAGAATCTGAAGAAGAAAAGAGGCAAAATAAATAATGGTTTTTTTTTTTAATTAAAGAATTGTTTGAGCAGAGTATTTGAACAGCACCTGGGTTGATGATCATTCTTTCTTCTGCTTCTTACTTTTTCTTCCTTCCCTGTTTTCATTCCTTTTTTGGCAGTTGTACCTTCAGCTGCTGCTATCATCAGACATTGTGTCTGCTGGGGTCAAAACACTTAGCCAGTTCTGCCCTTCAGGGTTGGGTTAAGAAGTAAAATGCATCCATCTGTTGCTAGCCATTTAAAAGAGTCCATCTGAGGCTTAAATATAATCAGGCAAATAAAATTGTTTGTGGTTAATTATTCTGTTTTTATTGGCTTCTCTGGCTGGAGATTAGCAAGAGAAAAACATTTCTGAGTTGGTTTAATATAATTACTTGATGGAACAGGGTTTCAGGGTCTAAAGATTGGAAGATTAACACAAGTAATTTTACTCTCATAATTAGTTTTGGGTTACAGTCTGTCTCTAATACAAAGAAATTGAAGTGGTTTCGCTTCATATCCTAGATCAGCTTAATGTGAATTTGAGTAGCTTTTTTGAAAAGGACGGCTATCAGATTTAAATGCACCTATGATCTTGCATAGCTGTCAATGCTTTTAGCATCTCTTTAATTTATGGTCTACGTCCTCTGTTATGTCAACATGTCATCCCTCCCTTCCAGATAAGAGTAATATAGGGTTAACTAATAATACACAAAAGGATTATTTGAAATAATAATTCAGTGCATGAAAATTCAGCCCTGCATAGGTAGATTATATATTAGCAGTGCACCAATGCATAATTCATAATTGTCTTTGACAGCCCAATGAAAGTAAACGTTTTAAATTGGCAGTCAGGAACATGTCTGCGTTTCTGGATAAAATAAGAGAAGAATCAAAATAGACAACACATTTTAATGTTAACATCCATCAAAATAGGTAAAATATTTTTTTACAGAATATTTTAAATCTTGAATTACTACAGGCAGCTACCCAGTTTCTGAACACTTTTTGGGGACCTATACAACCATCAGCAGCTCTACCATATGCTCTAAGGACTGTAGACAGCAACCAGACAAATAAGGCTGATAGCTCATTGCATTTTAGGTTTTGTAAAAGTGCTCACAGCCTCACATGCACCAGATTCAGTACTTCTACTTGCTTTGGGGCAATTGTTTATGGTTGCTAGGCCTAAAACTTTAATAACATCATGACATCAAATGGAAGAAATAAAATAAAGCTCTACAGTCAAGCAGGGGAGTGTGGATGAGTGACGGAGTGAGGAAGAGAAAAATAATAGATGTCATTTTCTAGAGGACAGGGACAGGCCAGTAAGGAAATAATTGCTCTTAGGAGTTCTTTTAGGGCCAGGGGCAGAGAAAATGTCATATGTGAACCATAAATACAAAACTGATAAGATTGGGAAAATTGCAAACATACCATTATGAAAACTACCTTCCACTTATTCCAATAAAATAAAAAAACAACTTGTGCCATATAGCCAGTAAGAGAGTATTAGGCATTCTAGGATATGATTCATGCTGAGTTGATGTAGACACCAAGAAAAGGTCAGATGAATCCCAACCTATAAATATGTACTCCTTAATTCATTAAATGACTTCTCTTCGGCCAGACATCCAAAGCTTTCCCCTTATATTGCCCACTACTATCTTCTTCATCCATAGAAGTCGATGTAATTTATTGGATAGAACCATATCTGGGACCTTAGAGTGAAATGAAAAAGTCTTTCTTAAAGTTTTGCAAGATAGGACTCAAAAAAAGTATTTAATTTACAGAATTGCAGATGCCCAGAATGGCTGAGTCAGGAAGACACCTCTGGAGATTGCCTAGTCTAACAGGTTAAGCGAGAACTGGTTGCCTAGGGCTGTGTCCAGTTGGGTTTTGAGTATTTCCAAGGATGGAGACTCTACAACCTTCCTGGGCAACCTGTTCCAGTGTTTGATTATCCTCACGCTAAGAAAGTTCTTTCTTACCTTTACATGGAATTTCCTGTGTTTCAGTTTGTGCCTTTAGCCTCTCATCCTGTCACTGGGCGCCACTGAGAAGTGTCTGGCTCTGCCTTCTTTACTTCCCCCCCATCAGGGATAAGGTCCCCTTGAGCCTTCTCTTCTCCAGGCTGAGCAGACCCCACTCTCTCAGCCTCTCCTCGTATGACAGATCCAATTCCTAAATCATCTTCATGACCCTGCACTGGACGTGCTCCAGTATGTCCATGTCCCTCTCATTCTCAGGAATCCAGAGCTGGACCCAGCATTCCAGATGTGTGTCACCAGTGCTGAGCAGGGGGGAAGGATCATCTCCCTTGACCTGTTGGCAACACTTTGCCTGATGCAGCCCAGAGTACTATTGGCCTTCTTTGCCACAAGGGCACATTTGTGGCTGTTGTCAAACTTAGTGTCCACCATTATCTCCAAGTCCTTTTCTGTCAAACTTCTTTTCAGGCAGTTGGCCCCCAGGCTGTACTGGTGCCTGGGTTTATTTCTTCCCAGGGTCAGGACTTGACATTTCCTTTGTTGAGCTTCATAAGTTTTCTGTCATTATGTTTCTCCGGCCTGTTGAGGTCCCTCTAATCGGCTGCACACCCATCTGTTGTATCAGCCCCTCCTCCCTGTTTTGTATTGTCAATCCACCTCACTTTCCACTTAGCTAGACTGTACTACATCAGCTTGTCTGTGGGGATGATATGGGAGACAGTGTCAAAAGCCGTATCAAAGTAAAGACAAACAGCATCCACTGCTCTCTCTTCATCCACCAGTCATCTAATTGTAGAAGGCTATCAAGTTGGTCAAGCATAATTTCCCCTTCATAAATTCATGCTGACTGCTCCCAATCACCTTATTGTCCTTCATATATCTGGAAAGGCTTTACAGGAGGATTTTCTCCATTGCCTTCTCAGGGACTGAGGTGTGGTTGACCAGCCTGTAGACCCCCAGGTATTCCTTCTCTCTTCTTGAAAATAGGAGTGTCATTTGTTTTCTTTCAGTCCTCACAAACCTCCCCCAATCACCATGACATTTCAAAGATAGTCAAGAGTGACCTTGTAGTGACATTGGCCAGCTCCCTCCGTACTCGTGGATGCATCCCATCAAGTCCCACGGACTTGTGTCTGTCTATTCTGTTTAAATGTTCCCTAACCTGATCCTGCTCTGCTGAGGGCAAATCTTTACCTTTGGTATCGGGGGCCTGGGATTGCTGAAAGCCAAAGGCAGAGAAGATATTCAGTACCTTGGTCTTTTCTGTGTCTTTTGTCACAAGGTCTCCTGACCCTTTCAGCTGCAGGCCCACATTTTCTTTTGTATGCCTTTTGCTGCCCATATATCTGCTGAAGTCCTTCTTGTTGCTCTTCACATCCCTCACCAGATTCAACTCCACATATGCTTGGCCTTCTTAACTGTGTTCCTGAACCCTCAGACTGTGCCTCTATATTCCTCCTGGGTCACCTGTCCCAGCTTTTGCCTCTTGCACACTTCCCCTTTACATTTGAGCTTTGCCAGGAGTTCTTTGTTCATCCATGCAGGGCTCCTGCCACTCTTGCTTGACTTCCTGCTCACTGGGATGGACCTTTCTTGGAAAGTGACACATTTCAGTGTGAATTTCACAATTCAGCATACCTACATTTTGTTCTACTTTGGTGGCTCAAGCCTTGGACTTATTGAGTCTACTTTAATTGCGACTTTAATTTTACTAGTGCATTGTTCCATCCCTAACTAGCTAAATAAAACTGTAATACTTTAGCTTGGTAATTAGCCTTCTTAAATGAATATTTTCTTGCTCATCTATTTTAATAAAATCAATGAAGGGTATGCAGATTTGGGTTGCTCTAACAAATTATAATATGGTTCAAGAACTATGAGGGCGTTGCTAGCCTCAAAGATGCCATTTCTAAACCATTCAGATCATCTTCCAAATGAATATTTAAGTCATTTTTGACTATTACCCTTAGACCAGGCTATGTGAGTTAAGCAGATCTCCCTTGACTTCACTGACATGCAGCAACAATGGCTCAGGCCAAAAGCTGCCACAGAGCTGTAATGAACGTGATCTATGAGATGGCAGAGCACCTTGCTCTCTATTCTTTCTGTACGTTAGGCAGAATCACCTCTGCTTCTGTATGACAATGGGGATCGCACTCACCACTGGGACTGGCCAGAAGATCGCTGTGGTCGTAAACCATTCTTCTTCGCTATGCCATTGAGACTTTTTGAAAAGTATGGTGAGAAAACTATGGAATATACACATTTGTATTGGTCAGACTCAGTTTGTCAGGCACTCTTCTTTTGGTCTAATTTTTTATCTTCTAGTGTATCATACAGCAATAAACTAACTCTTTGGAAAGTGAGATTAGGAAGTGTAACGAAGAACTCTTGGCCGTTGCATAGTCCACTGTGTACTTAACACCAAGGCTTGTGTATGTGTACACCTAAATACCCTACTGGAAAGCTTGCCACAGTGGCTGCTGTTCACAAAACATTACCAGTAGGATTTTCAAAATGATTTGGCAATCCCAGAACTCATGCACTATCAGAATCAATGGACAAACTTGAAATTATACCAGTATACAATACTTTTGGAAATCCTTGCCCACATGTTAAGGTGCAGCTGATCAGGATATGTTATCTACATTTTTTGTCAAGATGTCAGAAAATAAATAAATACCTCAGTCCTGGCTTAATCAAATAATAAATGCTCAGAATATATTCTGGGAGCAGACAAATGGAGAAGAAATCAAGGTAACAAATCGCCTTCATTCACAAGCATCTCACTACTCCTTTCATGAAGTAGTAAAATACCTAAACTGCCTCAACTCAGGTTAGGACATTAATGTGGCATAAAGCCCAGGTTCTGGACCCTGACATTTCTCTGCATAGCTTGCTGCAGATTTTAATGAATACAGCATTGGTTGTTGAATATAGAAACACAATGTCAGTAAAAAGCACCGAACATTTTAATCACAAATGAGCTATAACAAGCTGTTTGAGCAGCTGCATTGAATGGCTCTGAGGGCCATTTTCTGAAGCTGAATTGATGGGTGACATTTAGTTTACATTGTGGGTAATATAAAAGGTAAAGTAATTTTGAAATATAATTGCTAATAAAGAGAATAAATAATGTCTTATAAATATGTTAACAAGCCATTCTAGTGAAATTTAATACAGACATACTTAAAAGCAGTTAATAATCAGATATTCACATTTAACAGTGTTACTGTTTAATGGTGTTTCACTGCTAGATCCCTGAAATTATGTCTCTAAATAATGTTAACAAGTGTAATCATTACTGTGCTATCGATTCATATTTGAAATTGTCCTTGGTGGCAAGAAAAAGGCATACATAAAATACTTGCATAATCAAAATCTGTATTAATGGGAAGTTACCATGTGAGAAAGAAAAAAGGATATTCAAGGAGCGGAAAAGAAAGTGCAGCAACCTTGTAGCAGTGGTGTCAACTAGTCTAACTAGCAGGAAGATCAGGTAGTTTTCACGTACGCCTATTTCCCTCTTTCTACTTCCTTTTGCTCTCTTTCTCTTTCAGAGACTACTGAGGCTGAAGATCAGAAGTTCCTATTACAGGAACCTGTAGTATTTTTGTGCAGGAAGAATTGTCCTATGTCCTCAAAATTTCTGAAATTGTATAATGAGTGTCTGAAACAGATATGCTTAAGGTTCTGGTTTGCCTGCTCTTATTCGTGGTTGCCTTTCCCTTGAGTTCAGAGTTCTTGAGTTCTTTGCTTTTGACAGTTAAGATCCTGTGTGTGACCTTCTGGCTTCTGTACAGAATTCTCTCACCGTGGAGTGCTTTTATGCTACCAGCATGGAATAAATACACAGTGTATCCAGAGCTGTTAAATGCATTAGGTGAGAGAGCTTAGAAATACGAGTTGTCTTTAAAAGAAGAAGGTTACCTCACCTAAGAATCATTTAGCCAAGTGAGAGGCATAATGGGGATCATTTATTGCTATTTAATGTCAACAACAACATTCCTAAGTAATGACAAAATATGTTATGACAAGTGAAGCACGAATGTGAATCTTTGTCTGCAATTTGTATGGCTTTTCTGACATATGAGCCAAGTGCAGCTACAATCTGTCAGTATCATTTAAACTGTTACTGTATTTGCCAACCTGGTATCAGCAGTATGATGGAAGAAGGCAGGCAAAGACTAATTCCTGAACAATACCATGCCACATTGTTGTAAGTACAGTGTAGATTAAGCAGTTAGTATGAAACAGGCTGTATCTGTGTATGTGTATTCAAAGCCCATGGAAATCAGTGGGAAGGAACGTAAAAATTTCAAGGTTCCTAGAGGAGGGATAGCGTCTACAGCAGTGGTTAAGTCCTACTTACTTCTACCAAAGACTGGAGAGTGCTTTAGAAGATTTTATACAGTCCTTAAAGCTTCCTTTTCTTCCCTTGATTTCAATTGCACTTTGGCTTTAGAAGATTTAATCTCATTTAAAAATAAGATTTTCTAATATCACTTGCTTTTAACTCTGTAGTTGATGTTTTAGCACTGCTAATTTTCTCTCTCACAGCCTTTTGTCTTTCTTTTCACATAAATGCTTACATTTTAAGGGTTTTTCACACAAGGTGATTGCAACAACTTAACAAAGTGGCCTATAAATCTCTCACTTCAGATAACCTGACTTTTATAAAGCTGATTTGATATTTTAGAATCCTTGAATTACAGAAGTGTTGGGTTGGGAAGGGATCTCAGGAGGTCCCTAATCCAACTGCCTGCTCAACATTGAAGTCAGCTCAGGGTTTTCTACAGTCAGGTCTCGGAAACCTCCAAGGACAGAGATCCCACCACATTCGTGGGCATAATTTCTAGTGCTTAATTACTTTCCTAGGAAAAGTTTTCCCTTTATGTCTTTTCCTTATATATCTGTCACATAGCCCTTTGTAGGAAAACAATGAGAGGTTGCACAAATAAGATGATGAAATTAATGCAACTAAGATATCAGGTGGCTGTCCCACAAATATTTGCAATAGTAGGAAGAGAACTTAAGTAGTAGAATTAAAAAAGAAAAAATTATGGCCATAACTTTGTGTGCCTGTGTGTGTCTGCATTGATTCCCCATCTTCTATCGCATCTGGAACCTTTGTACTTTATTCCTCTCCGAACATTAATTTTCACATGCTGTGTTTTTACCAGCAAAGCTTTTATTGATTCTTTATATTTTATTGCAAGTGACCTCAAGGTTTGTCCCCACTTACATTTAAAATAGAGGAATGTATAAAAATCCACTTTTGTACTGCTCCCTAAAATCCACCTGTGCCAGGATATCTTCAGACCGCTGAAGACAAATACTGGGTTAATCAGTCTTTGTGCCATGATTTCTGATTATCACATGAATCTCTTTCTGGGTGTTCTTTTCCTCATCTTTGTGTCCATCTATTCTGTCTTAATTTTGAATTAGAAGCTTTTTGGGGTGCTGGGGGTCTTCTCTTTAAATGTCTAGACATTATGGAAAACAAGCCTCTGGGCCATGATTGGGTTCTTTAAAGGTCAAATAAATAGTACAGAAACATTCTGGAGAGTTAATTGGATATATTAGTGTACAAATGAACATTTTAAACCCAAATGAGAGGTTTCATAAATCTAATCCATGACAATGTCAACGCATAAGGATTTTTTTTTTTTTAATATTTTGCAACCAGAAAAATAATGCTTTGGTCTTACACCTAAAAGATTAGATTTTTTTTACTATCAGTAAGCTTACATTGTGAAAATATAGTTACTGATTATAAGAATTCCTTAAGATTATCTTTGGAGTTATAGGGAAATGTTATTTGGAAGAAGCAGAGGATGGCACTGTTGGACTGCAATTATGAGGCAATACAACCTGCAAATCTTGAATTACAACATTGCACAACCTTACAGAAATTATATCAGATGTCTTACAAGAAGCACAAGCAGGAAAAAGGTTTACACTGGTTTTTGATCATCAAAATTTTGTTTGAAGTCTAGCAGTCAGATAGGAAAAATGGTTCTTTTTTTGATGGGATGTGTCTGTAAAGTGGAGCAATGGAGAAAAGGTAGGTGAAGAAAAACAAAACCATTGTCATATATTTTGGGAAATAAATTAGTACTATAACTGTGAAGGGCCTTTCTGGCACTGAGTCCTTAGCTGTGAAGCATCGGAAGTACTCAGCATTTGCAAAGGCGTTGGCTCTCTAATGTAGGCATTATGGTGTCCACAGGCTGTTCAGATGGATTCTCCCACAAAGGCTGTAATTCAAATAGGAACAGAGGATAGATTTGCAAACAGGTAAACCACTTTAGAAAAAATGGACTTTCTTCTCAGAGATATGTCTCTATTCTGTATTTGTGTAGCATGTTGCTAGCCTGTTCCTCCAGATTTCACAGGAAAACCTTTATCTTAAAAAGCTATTTAAGTGAATAGGGTGAAAAAATATATTTACGGTGAAAGGGGGAAGAATCACATTCCAGGAACGTTAATATAAGTGTTTAAAAATGTTGTGCAATTAAATAATTCAGTTTTGTTATGCAAGATGCTGTCAGCTGTGCAAGCCTCCAAATTTTGCTGGCCACGTGTCATCAGTGAAACCAGCGTTCACTTTATTTGTTTCTCTGTCATCGTAGTTAAGCTTATGAAAACAAAGCACAGTGGCACAGTCTGGTTAAAGAAATGAATTTCACCTCTAATATGACCGCTGCAGTGGGCTTACCCACTGGTCTAGGGAACTTTGGGAGACAAGTCCTTTTTGTGTGAATGGTGTGAGCTACACAGTACTGTAGAATGTATTGGATACATACAAGCCATCTTGCAGTTCAACAAGATTTGTTTTCCAGGATTGCTTATGCTGCCAAGTATGTTGGAGCAACATGCTAGACTGCCAGTGTAATTTGCAAGTAACTACCTCTTAAAAAGCGCAATTGTCAAAAATAAAATTAAAATAGAAGTAGAATTTAGTTGAGACCATGACTTTAGTTCTGAGAAGTTGGCATGATCATTTTACTGTGATTAGTTTGGCACTCAGAACCCAAACCAGTCCAAACTGCTCTTATAATTTTGCATTATAACTACAAACCCCAATGAAATTCCATGTTTACTTGGGAGCTTTAGAAATCCACGTGTACTTTTCATTAAATCTCAGCTCAGTTTCATTGCAATGAAAACTCAGATCAAGTTGCCTTTGCAGGTGCCCTTGCAGAACGGCTTCACCGCTCTGCAGGCCAAAGAGGAAAGTCCTGTCACACCAGGAGAAGCGCTGGAGCTGAGTAATGCAGCCCGATCTGCCCCCCGTATAACAACCAGAACAACTAAGAAAAGGCGACGGGTGATAGTAGTAGGCGACTCTCTTCTGAGAGGTACAGAGGCACCCACTTGCCGACCGGACACACACTCTAGAGAGCTGCGCTACTTACCAGGGGCTTGCATCAGGGATGTCACCAAGAGGCTACCAAGCCTCATACAGTCCACTGACTATTATCCGCTGCTGCTGTTTCACATGAGCACATGTGACACAGCAGGAGCAGTCTGAAGACTATCAAGACTATCAAGAAGGACTACAGAGCCCTGGGAGTGGCAGTAAGGGACTTGGGAGCGCAGGAAGTTTTTTCAATAATCCTGCTGGTCAAAGGGAAGGGGTTTGAAAGGGCCAGTCAAATCTGGCGAGTCAACAAATGGTTACGGGACTGGTGCCACAGCCAGGGGTTCGGCTACTTAGACCATGGGACTCACTTTGAGAAACCTGGTCTACTGGGGGCTGATGGGGTCCATCTGTCAGAGGAGGGGAAGAGCATCTTTGGTCATAGGCTTGCCAAGCTGGTGAAGAGGGCTTTAAACTAGAGATGCCAGGGGAGGGGAACCTCAGTCCATCCTACTCCTACCAGTTTGATGCCAGGGCCAGCAACAGATGCCCAGAGCCTGGAGAAGGATCACAGGTCAGCAGGAGAGTGCCTGAAGAGCAGCACAAAGGAACTCCAGGCAGTAAGACAGCTTCATCGGGGGCCCAACTTAAATGCCTCTGTGCAAACGCATGTAGCATGGGGAATACACAAGAGGAGTTAGAGACGTGTGCACTCCTGCAGGGCTATGACTTTATTGGCATCATGGAGACGTGGTGGGATGGCTTCTATGATTGGAATGTTGGGATGGAGGAATACAGGCTTTTTAGGCAGGACAGGCAGGGGAGACGAGGAGGGAGTGATTCAAGACAGCCAGCATGGTTTCACCAGGGGTGAGTCCTGCCTGACTAACCTAGTGGCCTTCTATGGTGGAGTGACTACATCAGCAGACAAGGGAAGGGCTACAGATGTTGTCTGTCTGGACCTCTGTAAGGCCTTTGACACGGTCCCCCACAACATCCTTCTCTCTAAACTGGAGAGGTATGGATTTGATGGGTGGAGTGTCTGGTGGGTGAGGAATTGCTTAGATGGTTGTGTCCAGAGGGTAGTGGTCAATGGCTCAATGTCCAGATGGAGACTGGTGGCGAGTGGCGTCCCGCAGGGGTCCGTATTGGGACCGGTACTGTTTCAGATCTTCATCAATAACATAGACAGTGGGATCGAGCGCACCCTCAGCAAGTTTGCAGATGACACCAAGCTGAGTGGTGCGGTCAACACGCCAGAGGGACGGGATGCCATCCAGAGGGACCTGGACAAGCTCAAGAAGTGGGCCCATGTGAAACTCATGAGGTTTAACAAGGCCAAGTGCAAGGTCCTGCACCTGGGTTGGGGCAACCCTCAGTATCAATACAGGCTGGGGGGATGAAGGGATTGAGAGCAGCCCTGCCGAGAAGGACTTGGGGGTACTGGTGGATGAAAAGCTGGACATGAGCCAGCAATGGGCGCTCGCAGCCCAGAAGACCAATTGTATCCTGGGCTGCATGAAAAGAAGCGTGGCCAGCAGGTGGAGGGAGGTGATTCTGCCCCTCTAATCTGCTCTGGTGAGACCCCACCTGGAGTACTGTGTCCAGCTCTGGAGCCCTCAGCAGAAGAAAGACACAGACCTGTTGGAGCGGGTCCAGAAGAGGGCCACGACAATGATCAGGGGGCTGGAACACCTCTCCTCTGAAGAAAGGCTGAGAGAGTTGGGGTTGTTCAGCCTAGAGAAGAGAAGGCTTCAGGGAGACCTTCTTGCAGCCTCTCAGTACTGAAAGGGGACTTATAAAAAAGATGGGGACAAGCTTTTTGGCAGGACCTGTTGTGACAGGACAAGAGGGAATGGCTTTAAACTAAACGGGGGAGATTCAGACTAGATATAAGGAAGAAATTTTATATGCCGAGGGTGGTGAGACACTGGCACAGGTTGCCCAGAGAGGTGGTGGATGCCCCATCCCTGGAAACATTCAAGGTCAGGCTGGACGGGGCTCTGAGCAATCTGATCTAGTTGAAGATGTCCCTGCCCACGGCAGGGGGGTTAGACTAGATGACCTTCAGAGGTCCCTTTCCAACCCAAACTATTCTATGATTCTATGATTCTATGATTCCAAGTGAATTCTAGGTGGTTTTAGTTTTCATAAGAAATCATATTACAGAGTTCTGAAAATACCCATGTTTTCTGTATGTCAATACTGTGTCATTATTACCTTACTTATTTTTCTGTTTTGGCAAAGCAGTTGTTTTTTTTTTTTTTTAATTCAATCATGGGAAGAAAAGAAAATAGGACTTTTACATTCTGAATGCAGTCTTTTTCATAGTAGTCATCTCAGTCATTCACAGATTTATTAACTCCTTGTGAATGATGAGTGTCGTGGTTTGCCCTGAAAGCTATTTTGCCAGCAGTTGTGTTTTTTGTCTTTCCACAGTAAGAAGGACTGCTGTGATTCAAGCTTTGAGGACTGTGATTATTTTGCAAATGAATATGTTTTTCCTTTTTACTGGGAATAACTCCTGTAAGAAGGATTTAATTTTTAGGAATCCTTTTTAAATTCTCCTTGGCGAGTGTGCTTTAATGTTCAAAATTTAATTTACACTGGTCTAAGTTCTCTATAGTCACATGGTTTATTGCCTGAAGGTATCTCAGGGATACCTTGCGAGTAACTATTTGTACCAGTTACCCTGGTGACATTTCTGGTTTCTCATGATTTTCACTTTTCTAAAGTACTTATAGCATAAGAACTGTCAAATCAACAACAACCAAACATAAAAACCAAACATAACAACAAACATAAAATTATTGAGGAAAATACAATGTGTTTGAGCAGCTGAGCCACAGCAGTAAGAATGATCAGGCTTTTCCATGTGCAATTCGAATTTTTAGACTTTCTAAATCCGTCATCTTTCCAGAAGAATCCTAGCAGATAAAATCAGCATAACAAAAATAGCTTCTGGGGTTATGGCATCTGGAAATCGTTGCCCACAGAAGGTTGTGGCAGCAGACAAGTAGTTTGATAGAGGAGTAGACAAATTCTTGGACTATTGATCCATAAATGGATACAAAAAGGACTAAGCATCCCTAATACAAGAGTTCCTGAGGAGAATGGATCCCAGGAACTGGCCAGGCTTGAGGGCACTCTTTAACCAGAATCTCCTCTGCCACTGTCCTAGGCAGAAACTGAGCTTAGATGGATGCTTGGTCAGACATGGTAGGGCATTTCTCATGTTCTTACAGACTGACAAGCAGGGCAAACTTGGGTTTTCATACCATTAATTATTTCAGTGAACTATTGGATGTGTTGGTTTTAACATTCAGAGTTTGTGTAGCCTTATAATGAAGCTGTAAGAATATTCAAGACTGCTCTCAAATCTTTAAGAATATTCAACATCCTGTTAAATAAACTTTTTAAAAAAACAAAATGCATCAGACATTTTTGTTTGAAAAGTGAAGGTTTTCCTTGGTTTATTTTAAATTTTTCATTGAGTGACATGAAATATTTGCCTCAATAAATAGTAGACACACTAGGACAACTTTGTGCAGTTGTGTATTTATTTGTAGGTCCTAAAGTTGCTTCTTTGGGTTAAATGGGTGAGCACAAGTTATTTACTATTTTAAAGTGTATCAGGAAAAAAACCCTCTTTTTCAGACTGTTTGTAGTAATTTCAGAATCATTCCAGTCATTACTCTTCTAGATTGCTAATTTTAAGATCAAAGTGTTATGTCAGAAATGTAAAATTAGATGTTCTTGAAATAACATCCTACAGTTAACACACTTTTTGGTAATATTAGAAGAAGCTTCTTGGAGGTATAATAAGCTAAAAGATTTGGAGTCTTTTAATTTGTGGGATTAATTGGGTTCATTCATATCTTGCATTTGAAATTTTAAAGCATAGAAGGTCAGGAGTTTGATGCCAGAATGAAATATTCAGGATGAAATCCCAATTTTACTCTGGCTAGTGACAAAGCTTTTGTTAACTTCTTTGGGGTTCTTCCACTAAATGTACTGTCTGTACAGTATACATACTTGCTTTACTATAAATACATATTATGTATGTATACCACATATGAAGTCACGGTTGATAAATGAAAACCTCAGAAAACTTCAGAATAACTCTTAAAACTTAATTTCAAAAGTTTGAAACATCTTTAATTGAAACTTAACATTTTAAAACCTTTCTCTTGCTTTCTAACCTTTCTGAAAAAGCAGGGAGAAAATGTGTGCAATGCTTGTGCAGAAACATGAGCGATGCTGAGCTTCCCACATGCACATATAGAGCAGTGACAGTCCAGTTTTTCTTATGGCTGGAGATAGTCACAAATTCTGCTAAAATAAATCAGCTGAGAGTTTTGTCAGGGTTTTTTTTTTTTCCCATTTTCCACCCATTTCTACTCCAGCTACCACAAGGTTACCTTGTACCTTCTCCTTGCATCTTTCTATAATAGCTTTTGTACCCTGACTTTTGAAAATATGTACAGGCACTCACAGTAGTACTCTGGGGTAATTGGTCAGTGTAAAAGGCCATCACGGTTTATGGGGCAGCAAATTCATTTTAGAGATAATTAAAGACTATTTTTATCCCATACCATTATTTTTCTTGTTCAAATGCTTCACAGCGATAGAGTGGTCTAGGCACTGTTAATGATTTGTATAGTTGTCACCAAAGCAAAAGAAGAGGTATTTGTCTTAAACTATCTGTCTAGTGTTATTTATACAGTAGCACAGTAAGCAATTGCTGTATATTAAAGAGTTCATGTGAGAATACTAAGACCAACAACACGTGACAGGCAGTTCTGAATGCCTGCAGAGATTAATATTTTTAAACTTATTTAAATTGCTATATTTTCTCACATACAGCCTGCATCTCAGATAACTTTAATCCCTGTAAAAGTCTTGTCCCTGTGATAGGTCCTTGGAAAACTCTGAGGACCTGAGGTCATTTCAGCAGTGAGGCATGAGGGGTTTGAAGGAAAATGAGTAGGCTGTAAGGGGCAGAGAAGGTAAGCTATTGGAAACAAGAAAGCTCTAAGGTAATTTTCTTCTTCGGATATATGCGCATGTATAGTCTGCACTGTTACTGAGTCACAGGTTAGGTTTTCCTGCTTCCATTCAATATTTTTGTTTGTTTGTTTGCTTTGTTTTGTTATGATAGATAACCCAAAAGTTATGCACAGGAATTCCTCATAAAGCATGCAAAGATAACCCTCATAAGACATTCAGAGGAGTATGGTTGAAGACCTACTGTATGAAATACTTTTTGAAACAGTAGATTAAAGTTGCCCAACCCACCTGATCAAGTGAGCAAAATACTCATAGCTTCTGAAAGAAGTTGAAAAGAGCACACTGAGAAATTTGGCTTTTTGATTGCTGTTTCCTTTTCCCTAAATTGATCAAAATTTATACTGTGACTTTGGAACTCATTACTTATTAATAAAGCTGAATAGGATTTTTCCATCAATATTACTTCTTCTTTAAAGATAAATTCCGATTTTGTTTTCTTAAAGTAAAATATTAAACACCTATTTTTATAAAGCTGTTTGAAAATTATCATTAGAAAACTCAGATAAAATGTTTTGGGTTTGGACAAATTCAATCCAAATCAAAACAATCTCCATCAATGGCAATGTTATGGTGGTTGTTCTTGCTTTACATTTGCTCAATCCATTCCTTACAATCCATCATTCATATAATTGTTGATTTTAACATTTTAAGAACATTTACCTGGTTGTATGTCCTGGTTTCGGCTGGGATAGAGTTAATTTCCTTCCTAGTAGCTGGTACAGTGCTGTGCTTTGGATTTAGGGTGAGAACAATGTTGATAACACACCGATGTTTTAGCTGTTGCTAAGTAGTGCTTACACTAGTCAAGGACTTTTCAACTTCCCATGCTCTGCCAACTGAGAAGGCTGGAGGTGCACAAGAAGCTGGGAGGGGGCACAGCCAGGACAGCTGACCGAAACTGGCCCAAGGGACATTCCATACCATGTGACGTCATGCTCAGTACATAAACTGGGGGGAGTTAGCCAGGGGGTGGGGGCCGCTGCTCGGGGACTGGCTGGGCATCGGTCGCTGGGTGGCGAGCAATTGCATTGTGCATCACTTATTTTGTATATTCTTTTATTATTATTATTATTATTATTATTATTATTATTAATAATAATTATTATTATTTTTCCCTTCCTTCTCTGTCCTATTAAACTGTCTTTATCTCAACCCACAAATTTTACTTTTTTTTTTTTTTACCTGATTCTCTCCCTCATCCCACTGGGTGGGGGGGAGTGAGCGAATGGCTGTGTGGTGTTTAGCTGCCTGCCGGGTTAAACCACAACACTCTATGTCTAATAGCAGTAAAAGTGGTCACCTGTATTTAACATGAAGAAAAAAACAAAAAAGAGGTATTCCCATTTTCCTCCAATATGACTTTAACTCATTGTATTTCTTGACTAGAGAGGACTTAAAATAAGAATGATATTTGTCCTGAATTAGAGACAAAGATAGATATATATACACATATATATTTTAGGTCTGGCAGGTCTTTAGGTCTTATCACTTTATATAATAATGAGAAAGAGGCAAAAAAGACTCTCCTGGCTGCTTGGTATTTCTTCCAACTAAGAATTTCTCAGAAACAAAATTTTAATGAATTATTTCTCCTAGCTCCCTACAAATAGATATTTTCAGTGGCTTTCTTAAAATATTTTTCCTAGTGGTCTGCTGGGTCCTTCCTCATCACAATGACAAAGTAATTTACTGGACAAATAATAGGTACTACTTGTTGTTTGAAATGTTGTTCATCAGAATTTTCTGTACATGCAGACACTTCACTGCAGCTTTAATAAAATACCTGATTACAGCAGTATTAAACCTGTATTCTGTTGGCATGACTTTGCATTCTTTGCCAAGGGCACTTCAGCTCATTTGTATGAAGATAAAGTAGGTAGGCAATTCTGCGTTCACCAAGTTGCCTTTGATCTGCTGGCAAGAATGTGGAGTTTATACATACAGAATCTCTGTTTAATGACTGACTGTACAGGATAGATTTTTGCAGCCTTGGATAACACTACATTTTCTACTATATTGCATTCTGCCTCCATGCCATTTACTCAAGATACTCTACAAGATTATGTGTAGATGCGACACTTAGGGACATGGTTTAGTGGACATGATGGTGTTGCGTTGATGGTTGGACTCGATGATCTTAGAGGTCTTTTCCAACCTTAATGATTCTATGATTCTATTCTATGATTCTAAGATACAAAGTATACACCTAATTTTCCCTTTAAAGCTTGTGTTTGCAGACAAGAGATTCTGTTTCTTTGTGATCTGTTCAACTTTCTCTTATGACTTTAATTTATTAGATGCACATGGTTGAATATCTTTAAAACTTGCTGGCACTGAATAAACTGGTAAATGTTGGAACCATTTTTCTCCTATAAATGGAAATTTTTCCCCTTTATAGAATGCATAAAATTTCCAATCAGCTAACCAAATTTGTTTTTCAATCTGAAATATTACTATTTTAACAAAAACATTCCATTAGATTGTTCTTGATAAACTAGGCATGTAAAAATCAAGTAGAACAAATTTATTTGGACATCTTTTATGGATCTCACTAATTAAATACTTTGGAAATGTTCTTGGCACAATAACTTGCCTGAATAAACTATATCATATCAGGTCCATTCTCTTTTTCCCTTTTTGATTATTATTATTACTCTGCTCAACTGTGATAACTGACATTTATTTCTTTCACGTCCATCTAAATTTGATCTGAGATTTATTAAAATGGACGTAATAATATCTGTATAGGTCAGGAGTTTCCTAACAGATAATAGCACATTCAGCTGTTTGACAGTTAAAAGAATTATTAAAGAATTCAGGTGTTGTATCATGGCATTTTGTGATTGTGTGTGTATTTCAAGAGTTACACTCTTGCATATTTAGATATATATATCTAAAGTTATATAGATATAGTTTTATGTAGTGTATAGTGTGTGTATATACTATATACTTGGTAATTACTGACGGAAGGTCTCTCATCAGCACGATTTATAGATAAAGCCCTGAACAACAGCATAGCTGTTTCGAAAGTGTGTCTTCAGTATTATTGACACCTGAGACAAATTTCTAGTTGAAGAGATTGGAGAGAAGGCTAAATGTTTGGCTGCAAATCCTGAAAACAATGCATGTTTGTGGGACAACAGGGAAAGTCTTCATGGTGATGACAGATATCAAATAAACAATGTTCAGTTCAGCTTCAAACTCCAAAGAGCCATGGCTGACAGAGGAAGAATGGAAATTGTGAAAAACAATCAGGTCTTGTTTGCTTACTGGAAAGTCAGTCAGTCCTTCAGCTTTCCCATATAACTATTAGTTTTCAAGTCTTGGTGGGCTGTTGGTGTCATGCAAGGTGTGAGGCCCATCACAGGTGGATTTATGGTGGGCAGGTTCCTGTGGAAAGCTGCTTTTATAGAAAGGAAACAGAAGAGTTCAACAAGTTAAAGGGAGCTGTATCTGCTGATCTACTGGCTCTGCTGTCCCCTAAGGAGTGAGACTCTTCTCTTAGACCCTGTCGTGGTTTAATTTCAGTCGGCAACTAAGCACCACGCAGCCGCTCACTCACTCCCCCCAACCCGGTGGGATGGGGGGAGAGAATTGGAAGAGCACAAGTTAGAATAACTCATGGGTTGAGATAAAAACAGTTTAATAATTGAAATAAAATGATAATAATAATATGATAATAATAATAATACACAAAGCAAGTGATGCACAGTACAATTGCTCACCACCCGCCGACCGATGCCCAGCCAGTCCCCGAGCAGCGGCCCCCCCGGCCAGCTTTTCCCAGTTTATGTACTGAGCATGACGTCACATGGTATGGAATGTCCCTTTGGCCAGTTTAGCTGTGCCCCCTCCCAGCTTCTTGTGCCCCTCCAGCCTTCTCAGTCGGTAGAGCATGGGAAGCTGAAAAGTCCTTGGCTAGTGTAAGCATTACCTAGCAACAACTAAAACATCGGTGCGTTATCAACTTTGTTCTCATCCTAAATCCAAAACACCATACCAGCTACTAGGAAGGAAATTAACTCTATCCCTGTCGAAACCAGGACAGACCCAGATGAGACATGAACCAGAATTGGAGTCATGAAGGAAAGGGAAGTCCATACATAGACAGCAAATAAGGTTTTGCTTGTAGGAGAATAGGGCCGCATCAGGCAGTGTGCTTTACCTAGGTATCCCCTCAATGCTGCTGACACTTCAGCACACTCTGCTAAATGCTCAAAGGTTTGCTTAACCAAGCAGAAATAAGACAGGTCAACAGTAAGTTACATCTCAGATATAACATACTAATTTTGACAGGTAATTAGGTGAGAGGTTTACCTTGGGTTGTGGCATAGGTCTAATATGTCCCTGAACTCAGAAATACAACCTATAAATAGTTATGATCAAAAAAATATGGCTGATAAAATCACGAATTTGAAAGAGTTAAGTGGTGAGGATTTCATGGTGTATAGATTTAGAAACTAAACATTATGTGGAGCCAGAAGCTGGCTGAATGCTTTGAAAGGATCAGTAGTCAGCCAGAAAAAAACAGGCTACTCAGAAAAAATAAGCAGATAAATTCCCTGAAATCTTCAAGTGAGATTACTGTGGTTGCATAAATATGTGCAGTTCATTTTGCAACCGTTTGCTGAAATGGTATGATAAGAAATGGAGAAATTTGGTGTGACCCAAAACCTGCATTCTTTTGGTAACAGCCACTGTTGTGAGGAATCCTCCATGAAATTTCTTATATCTTAGGAGATGATTATAGCCTGCAGAGAGATTAGGGAGGAACTGGATAAGATACCCATGGGTACTTGGAGATGCCTGTGGAACCGAGGCAAAGAAAAGCCAGGAAGATTTTCTTTTGAAAGCTGTCGGCTACATATCTGAAGAAGTGAGTTGAAGGCAATGGAGTGTCCTCTGAGCTTCCCTGCACATTGAGAGAGAAGATAACAGCAGAATCTTCCCTGTGCTGGAAATCTGGCGTGTCACTGCAACACATTATTCTCGCAAGAAAAGCAGGCACGATGGCGGTGCTGCCTCAGCAGTGTGGATAAATATGCAGTGCTTAAGGCTTGAGTATGGGAAACATACTGAGATAACAGGTCTCCCCAGAACAAAACAGGAGAACGTGGATGGAAAACCCTTTCTCTTTACCAGCTATTTCTAAAGTTTCTCTCCAGTTTCCAGTACCGTGGCTAGATCAACTCTGTAAATGTCAGCAGAATCCAGATGGATTTCCAGCAGTGTAGCTAAGATTAGAATTAAGAAATTTCCTCTATGTCTATATATAGGGGTGTGTATATATATATATAGGTATAGGTACAGCTATCTATACCTATATATCTGAAGCTTGCTGGCATTTCCTAGATAAATCTATCTCTAAATTTAGCTGTAATGGGACTATGTACCTAGAATCGTGACTTCTTAAGGAATCCAGTGAATTGTGGTGAGCCCTAGCTGCAGTTTATTTGGCTCATTCTGTTCACTAGTGGCGGTGCTTAGTCAATGGCTAAGCAAGGCTGCTTCCTCAGGTGGTGTAAATCAGCCCAGCACACTGACGTTAATAGATCTTTGCCAATTTACATCAGATAGGAGCCTCTCTTGCTCTTTCTTCACAAAATTTATGAGGATTATGGAGATGAGCTGTAGCCCTAGTGGCAAATGCATCATTTATATATGCCGCGTCTCATGCATAGTGTGATTGCTGTGCTCTCCAAATCTTTACAGACATTCCATGATATATGTGATGACTAAGTAGTGGAAGTCGACAGAAAGAGGAGTAGGCATGGCATATGGAATTTTTCTTTGGGTACTTTTCCCTTATCTTTCTTTCCGGTTAGGGACGAGGGTTAAAATTATACTTAATAAATTATTTTATTGAGTTATTTGTATTTTAACTCATCTTTACACCTGGGTTTCCTTCTTTTCTGCTAATATTTGCATTGTCAAACTACTTGTCTAATTTTCAAGGTCTCAACATTCTCTCCTCATAGCTTATTCATATGCGGTCTACTGAGAACTGAGGAACTAAAGGCAATTGCTGAGCCTACATTTCACACAGAGCTGCTGACCCTGTTCCGCGAAACTTTTATATCTGTGAACTAGGGTAAAAATAAAACAAAACCTAATACTAAGAAATCCAGAGCCCTGTAAACCTAGAAAGCAACACTTATTGTAGCTTTAGTAAGCTCCAAAGATGACTTCTCTGAATAAATTCAGTATTTCTTATTTAGATCTCTGTGCTTTAGTATCAGAGAAATCAAATTCATGAAACAGAGACAAGGAATGAAAATAACAAATAAATCCACATTTCATTTAAAAGGCCACTCGATTCAATACCTAATTCTCTCCTTTTCCTCTGTGGCTTAAAAACAGAAAATCAGCACCTTGGAAAAAAATAATAAAAATATGGAGTCTGTATGAGATTTTTGTCTTTTTCCCCTAGGTATCTTTGAGTTACTTCTTTTTAGTTTGCTACAGAGATTGAAATTTATAATAGTTATATTTACTTCCCTGTTTGCACATCATCACTGAGGATGTCAACTATGAAAGTAGCACCCGCCAGCTAATGACTAACACAGAATCAAATTTCAAATTGTACTATCCAGGTTTCTATAAGGTTGATGGCACAGATACCTTCCCAGTGACTTCTGATCAGAAGGATCTCACTTTTTAGAAGGATGTGAAGGTCTTGAGGACTTATGGTGCCAGTACTAGCCCTAAGAACAGTGAGAGGCTGTGCCTTTCCCCTCTGGGAGCCTTTGGCAGCTCCCCTTAGCACACCACTGATGGCCATAGCAGGGGTGCGAAGGGGGCACAGGTATCCTAAATAGCAGTCTGGGGTGTGTGCCAAGTGTGGGTAAATATGATGAGCATGAATGCTTTTAAATAGCTGGTTATGGCAAAGCAATGCTATATGAAGTGTCAGGAAACATGGTAGGAGATGAGAAGGTGCAGCAGTCCTGGAGGCAGTGCTGCTGTCCAGGGATGGCAAGACCCTCTTGGTACTCAAGCCCTGATACAGCTGTACACTGGCCCACAGCTCTCCATGGATCGAACAGGTACTAGAGAAGGAGAACTTTAATATCACAGCAAAGAACATATTTGTCTTTCAGCAGCATTTAGCCCCAGCTAAAATCAGGCACCTCGGTGCTTTGCACTTTACTTTGCACTTTGCACACAGAAAGACAGTCCCCTCCTGAAGACCTTGTAATACAAATAGACAGTCCAGCCAAAGAGGAGGAGGAAGAACTCCTCCTGAGTTGTACACACCAGATTATGTTGCTTGTTAATTACATTAAATTCTATTCTGGGGTTTGGCAATGGAAAACATCTTGCTTTGTTTCACCCAAGGTTAACCCCTCCTTCTGGAAATCAGTTCCTCTCAAAATGGCACTCAGACTTTAATAAGCTAAGCTGCTGAGCAGCAGATGCCAATGGTAACACTGTGGGAGGGGAGCAGGACTCTGTTTTGTTGATCATTAATAACAGAGACACATGTCTGACTTTTTAATGGCCTCAACATTATTGTCTACTCCTGCCTATATACATGCCTCGTATCTGATCTTCACTGCCATTAGTTCCAGTTAGAACTCATGGTCAAGATAATTTATAATTATATCACTGCAGATAGGCATTTTTCTATTCAATTTTTAGCTCAATTTCCTATATGATCCCTATATGACCATGTCTGTCTCTCTGTTTACCCCACTCAACAAGTCTGAAACCCAGTCAACAATTTCAAGAAAATTAATCAGAAGAAAAGAGGTTTGAAAGACATTAAAAGACTGTTATTTTCATGAAAATAGGTGATGAAATAGAAATTCAGTACATACCTGTCCTGAATGAAGGGAAGGCTAATCTTATTAGACACGGAGAATTAGCATAAGAAGCTGCTGTAATGAATGCTTGAGAAAAGCTCCAGGAAGAGATGACTTAGACATCAAATGCAACAAAAAATGAGGCACCCATAAGTTTTATTTTAGTGCTCACAGAACTCTTTGTCCTAACTCTAGAAAAACGGAATAACCAGAATGGTGAAATTTCATCTAAATGCAGGGCATGTTCACTTGCTAATCTCTGGTTTATTAACTAGGCTATTTGCTGATGTATCATTACTACTCCTCCTCTGAATGCATTTATGGCTCAAGATGTGCTCTCCAAAAAACAAGACTTTATTGGAAAATTGAACAGGTAGATTGCCAGTGGAAGTAAAGCCCTTCTGAGCTTTCCTGTGTACAGAGCAAACACTATAATGGCAAGCACAGATTTATTCTTTGGACCAATGATCCTCACTGAGGTGCAGCAAAGAAGGCTGGCACAAGACAGGTAGATGTGCCCATCAGAGTCTCAGGGTTTTACAGGTTTTAGGATCAGATGAGACCACAAACCCTGTGCATAGTACAGGCCAGTAATGCATTCAATTTTGATACCTATGTACTGAAACTGCAAAGCAGTTGATGTCTTTTTGTGGCAGTAGTAACCAGAAACAATGGACTTCCATATGTCAGCCTAATTTAAGAAATTATATTATGGTTTATCCCCAGCCTAGGGTGAACTAAGCAACATAGAAAACAAAATGTCAAAGGAGTTTTGGCAGATGCTTCTAAGGCCTAAAGAACCGCTTTGTAAAATACTTTAAAAGGATAATGTAGTGGAAGGTACATTATTTTGACAGAATGGGGATGAGTGCTCATTGCTCTCCTGCTGAGCTTACTGCCCTTACTTACCAGCTGTTCCTGAGTATGTCTCTATAGGATATATATACATACGCACATGCAAACGCACACAGACACACATATATATGGGTATTATAGAACTGCTGATACCTGTCATAAATGTTGACTGGAATTTCTAAAGCTGAGCTCTAGCACGGTGTTTCTTAATTTACAGGTGAAAATTTCTGATGTTCAAAATAATTCTAAGCCCTGCCTGATATCACTCCAATCTCTACAAATTGCTCTATAACCTCTGTCATTAAAAAGGTGCAGGGTGGTTATAAACCATTTTGGCTGTTGTTGCTACTTATTCAGACAGTAATAGAAGCTAGGACCCCACTGGACTAGAACCCATGGTACAAGGTGCTGTATAAAGACGGGCAGAAAGACAGTTTATGCCCTGCCAGTGTGAAATCTTCTGTTTAATACACATTGGTATACTTGATATACATTTTTCTTCCCTCTTTGCACCTTACCTCCAGCTGAAGGTGGGTCTGGCTTGTGTCTTACAGGGAAGCAGAGACTGTCTTCTATCTCCTGAGGCCTGAGACAATAAAAACCAGATAGCCTTGTGGATCTAGAAGACACTATCACTAACATAAATACATACTTATCAGTTCTGCTAATTAAACTTCATGGTAACAGTGATACTCCCAATGCAGATAAAAGTTCTTATCCTACCTATACATGTGTTTCTGAAAGGGCATAAATGTTCTAGCAAGGTTTTTCTGAGAAAATAATATGGTTCATGGTTGCGTTCCTCACATAGTAAATATTTTCCTTTTTCCTCTTATTTTTAATATTTAATTTATCTCCCCCCTCCCCCTGCCCCGTATTATTAGATACTGTTAGAGAACCAGAATTTATTCCGCCTGTACATCCATTGTAACAGCTAATTTTTTTCTCTGGTTTATTTCTGTGGTAATGTTATAATATCACATACATAACAAGCACTTATAATAAATTTGAAATAGGTGAGTACTGCTGGGCACTAACTACGGCAAATAAAACAACATTTTTGTGCAGATGTCCACAATAATGTTCGTGTAATAAGATGGACAAAATTTAGGAGGTTTGCCAGCTGCCTCTGTGGTTAGACATTTTTCTGTAACACTGTATTTCTCAGATTGTCACACTCCTAAGAAAGAATTGTTTAGGGGTATAAAACCTTCCACTCCTACACTGGTAGGTGAATTTGCTGGAAAGTTGCAGTGTCTCTGCTGGTCAGAGGTACTGGAACACAAAACCATTAAGAATGCTTTTCCCCCCTTACAACAGAACTGCTGTGACTGACCTTTCCCTGACCAGCCCTAGAGCTGTAAAAGATTAAGTTTGAAATGTGAAATTTATCATGAAAATACTGTGGACCTCACTGAGTGGATGGCCTAATCATAATGGAAATTAGCTTTGATTTGACTGTGTTAAGGGTATTTGAAAAATCAACTTTCAAGGCAAAAATTCTTTGTAAAGCTGAAGAAGCGTGTCATTCTGGTTTTGGGGGAGCAGAGGAGATGATTTTTTTCCACACTGCTGCTCTGGTGGAGAGAGAAGTCCTTACAACCACTTGTTGAAATAAAAACTGCTTCGCTTCATTCCCTTTCTACTAGTTCAACTAATGGGATGAGGGAAGGTGAGAAGAGCTTTGCCTCAATGTATAAATATAAATTTTCCTTTGAGATCATGGTGCAACCTCATCAGAATTTCCCAGATGTACCCCACACATAGTTCACAGAAGTAAGACATGTTAGTCATTATGGCTGATTGGAGAGTTAAGATACTTATCTTGTATCATTTTAGAAACAGAATAATTTGGTATCAAGATAATGTAATGAAATCATAATGCATTTTTTTCTGTGAACACCATGTACCATTTTCAAGAGTCTGAAAGTTATACGCTGAATCTTAAAGAGGGCATTTCCTGAAAGTTCAACACAAAATACTCTAAGATAGATATGCCTATATATTAGATAAATAAAATAGAATTAGATAAATAAATAAGACTTAAAATAGTTTTGCATCAAATATGATGTGAAAGCAGAACTGTTTTGAAATACAAGGCTTTTCAAAGTTTTCCACAGAGAAATAGAAGCTTTTTTAAAAAGGAGATAACAAACTGCATTGTTACAGGGTAAACATTTTAAAAAATGTATTTATGGCACCAAAGGAATATCTACCGCATTGAATTTGTGACTTTCCTCATATTCAGCAGCTCTATAATCACTCCAGTTAAACAGTTCCCTTGACTTGTGCAATTAGTTTTTCCTGGAGGACTACCTCATGTTTTTGTGACTTCCTAATTAAACAGAAAAAGCTTTTGCTTGCAATTATCTAAAGGGTCTATTCCTGCAAACTAACTAGGAAATCATACATATGGAGTTTACAGAATTATGGCCATCATTTGCTTAGGAAACAAATAAAGTTCATTTAACAACTCTGGTTATCTCTAAAACAATCCTCAGGGGATACACAAAATCTAAAGGTTTCAATAGAAAACCTTTCTTACTTTTCTCTCCTGTTTATGTAAATGGATAAAACAAGGAATGGCAGAAAAAGATTCACAGCGATTGAACAATTAAAACCAGCCCATTCTTGTCATCATGTTACAAGATGGGATGGTCCAGAAATACATATTTATTTATTTATATTTAATGTCTTCTTACTGAAATAACAAGAACATTTTTTGCTGTGAGTGCATGGGTAAGAAAAGAAATGAAACTTTATTCCCATACTGGGTTGAAACTTCATTTTTCCTGCACTGTCTCAGGAACTCTTCTAGTGCTCTGTCAGTAGTTTCGCAGGTTTTCATTTTCCGATATACAAAGACTGATGGAGTCCCTGAAGGGGAAAAAGGAATAGAGATAGCTAATTTGATCTGTTTCTGTGGTGAACTTTGGAAATCTTTGCAGCACTCATCTTGTTTGCACAAAATGTATGAGTCCAGACTGAGATATTACAGTTCACAGCCCGAGCTGAAATAGTTACTCCCACAGAAAATGAGCTTTTCTGGTGAGCTTCCACACTACATCTTCTTCACTGAGAAGAGCCAATTTGAGGGTGTACACACAATTATGTCTTCACTGTCTGTAGCAATTTTTTCCACATCAACATACATTGAAACCTTATTTAATGAGGTTTTATAAGGGCGTTGTGATTTCTTCTCTGTAGTTAATCACAGCTAAATTTCAAGTCCAATTTCAAGTCTTTTTCTTTTTGGTTCATGACTTAATGTTGCTTGTTTTCTCCAGCTATACCTGGTAGGTATAACCTGCTAGAATTATAATGGACTTCCCCTCTCCCCACAGTAAATGGATATAACAAAGAAAAAATCTGCTTGTGCTCCCCGCTCTTCAGTAGATATCCATGCTCCACTGTTAACTACCAAGAGCTGAATGCACTGATTCCATCAGCCTGATTCACAGCCTGTGAAGAGCAAAACTAGATAATCCTGAAAATGTGCACGAATGAGTGAAAAGCACATTTCTAAAGGAACAGAAATTAATTTCAGGCAGACTCAGGGTATTTGAATGCCTGTCATCCGAACTTTTTATGAGCATTTGGAACTTGCTTATGCAAGTTTGTTGTCTGCACAACCCTTGAGAAGGCTTTGGCCCACTGTCTACACGAAATATGTGTGTAAGTCTCGTAGGAAACAAAGTACTCATAAGAACTTTGCTTAGATATTAGGACTGAATTATGTTCTCTAGTGACATACAAACAATAACTCCTTTAAGTTCTCCTGAGCAGAAATGGAGGGAGCTTGGATCAAGTCAGATTAGATTTCCATTTTCCTATTAACTTATGCAAAGCCCCCTGTACTGTCACTTCAAATCAGAGCTGCAATTACCTCTGATCAAAATGTGTCTTTTCATTTTAATAAGGTGTTGCTCATCTATTATAAAAAAATTAAAAATCATCTTGTAGTTATACTATCCCACTTGTGATCTTGGGAAAAAAATAGAAGTTTATTTTCTGACTTTGGTTATGGAACAGTCAATTGGATACTTTGATTTACGACAAATATGGTGACCAAGCAGAGCAATGCAATCCTTTGTCAAGTTTTTGGAACAGATACATAACACTGAAAGTGAGCCTGAAGAGTATGTTTATTCTGAGTAATTTCTATGATGACATCAGCATTGATATTACCTATTTAAACCCAACTTGAAACAAAAAAAACAAAACAAAACAATTTTTTTCTAATTATGAACAGAAAAAAGATACCACTTTGCAAGCCTCCCATTATCAGAGAGATTATTATTTGTTATTGTATAACTAATTTGAGTAGAACACATCATGACTAATAGACTAATAGAAAAGGACATTGGATTAAAAAAACAACAAAAGAAACCTGAGATGACTGCGACCCACAAGAAAGCGCATATGGAAGCTCTGCACTCTCCAAAGTTTGAAGAAGAGCCACAAGACAAAGGTAATACAATAATAAGGAGGTGAATTGCATGAGCTGGAATGACAGAAGCCAGTGTGATACATTCAAGGACTAGGAGAAGGAAGATTGTGGAAGTGGCTTAGGTGACAACTGTATAATGTTGGGATAAGAATAAAAACACAGATGAGGACATGGCGTTCTACCCATATTTTTATTACTCAGAATATTTATAAAAACTTCATGTAAGTTAGCAAGATAATCTCCCAATTTGCCACACAAATTATTGTTTATTACTGTTTAAAGGATCAAAGTGACCAAGAAAGGAGTTCATGTGGGGTTTTTTGTAGTTTCTGTCAAGTAACAGTTCTAAACCACCGCAGAAAAGACACCTGGTACATGTTTAAAGTAAGCTGCTCAGGCCATGGAGGCAAATGAGCTGAAATAGGATGGAAGTGTAATAATGTCTACATTAGCAAGTAGTGCAGATCAACACGACTGTATCTGCAGAGAAAAAGGTGGCACTGAGGAGCTGACATTCACACTGTAAGCATTTAGAAGGATTATTACTTCAGGTGGTCTCTAGACTGATTCCATGGATTCAATGCCTGGGAGTGGTTAGAGAGCATTAGAGGTACCCCTGGAGTGCATCTTCCATTTAAGATTGATCCGAAAGACCCCAGTTTGCATCCCAGACACTGGTCTGAAATACGAATTCTGCCATAGCAGAACTGCTATTGATACAGAACTTTGTAGTTTTTATCAACATACAATATGGTTTTTACTTAGCAGCTGAGATCTTTATATCTTGTAGAAACTAACCTTTATACTGCAGGTTTATAAAGTTGAAAAGATGATTAAGAGAAAAGAAAGGATGGCTGAAAAGGCTCAAAATTTTAAAATCCTAAAGTTTTATATAAATGCACACTTCTTATTTTATATATGTCCACTTCTTATTTTATGTGTCAAAGACAGAATCTGCATGATGAATTCAGGTCTCTTAATTTCTTTTTTTTTTTTATACCTATAAATACTGTGGAAATTATTCAAACCATACGATAATGTTTATGCAAGTTCCTCAAATTTTCAGTAACATGTAAATATTTAAAATACAGAATGAATTTGATCTTAGGTGACAGTGTAAAACTTGGGTAACTCCATTCCATTCAGACATCTCTAGACCCACAGAAGCTCAGGAGGAATATATGTTAACCCCATTTAAGTATATGTGCATTAATAGGATTAACTTGGTCTGGATAATTTCCATATATGGTAACACTGTGCACTTTTAGAAAACTTTGTGTTTCAAAATATAAAAAGTGTTTCTTCTCACATTTCTAACAGATAGAGGAAATTATTTTAGCCAGTTCATACTTGCATTATCTGAGTCCTGGAGAGAACAAGTAATGGGGATGGAAAAAATTCTTCAGTGCATTTCCTCCACAATGATATTTCTTCACAGCGTGCACAGAGCATCATCTAATAGTTCTGCTTTTCTGAATGTCTTCCAATAGTACAGCAGTCCATTATCTGGTGTCATTATCTATAAACCATATAGTCCAAAGGACCATGTTTTATACAGGAAAATAAGAAGTTAAAAATGAATCTAGCAAGATGAGACATAACTTCCATCTAGGAACAGCCATGACTTGGAAGGTTCTACTGCACTGTCCAGTGTTCAAGCAGTGAGAAAACACCTTCTTAATTCTAACTGTAGTTCAGCATCTGATCTTTACTACTGTTAGGTTCATGTCAATAGTGAAAGCAGTATTAGCATTACCTACAACATGTTTTGCAGTATGTATTTAGTATTGTAGCTCAGGTGTCTGCAATGTCTGAGGACACTACTACATGAATAGGAACACTGCCTTTTTAGCAAAAAAATAAAAAGTGAAAAGTCCTATTTATTTTCTTCAAGGTACTTTAACTTTTAAAATACTTCTGTGCAAAGTGAACTACTAAAATTGGGGTATGCCTCAAGTTGAATCATGTAAATGGAAAACTCTACATTAGAGGAAATAAATGTTGGAGGATTGTTATACACACAAACATATGAAGCAACTTTTCTGTAATTAAACCTAAAACGCTTACCTTAACTCTATCTGAGTATCTTAAGCTATTTGATAACAGCTGAAAATTGTATAGTCAAAGTACACAGTTTAAGAGTTTTTGGCATATCTTTTTCTACTCTTCATCATTTTCCGTCCATGTCATAAGCATTAAAAGAAGTATTTAGTATCGTGTTCCCCTAAAGAAGTTATGAATTTGAGAGTTACATCTTTGCAAACATGGAGATAAAAAAATGTATAAAGACAAAATTACAGAAAGCAGAAGATCGAAAGCATTTGTTTTTCACTGAAAGATTCTAGCAGAGATAAACTTTAATTTTTGACAGAACAGAGGTTTCCTAAAACAAAACAGTCCTGTAAATACTAGCATGATATAATGCAATTGTTGGCAATATTAAATTGTCCAGAAAAGTACTGACATTATGCAACCACCACTAGAACAACTGTATTAATAAGATACCAACCTACTCTAGGTTTTTCTTGGTTTCTACTATTCTACAAACCCCAGAACTTAAAAAATTTAAAAGAAGAAAGACAATTAATTTCCCAATTAAAAGAAACCCACTATGCAAATACTTAGAATTCACATTAAGAACTGCTTTTGCATATATACACTGTCCTTGTAGCAGGTCAGTATAAAACCCCGAGAAGACCTTTCTCTCCCTTTACTAGTCTTACAGTTTCACACAAGTGGGTTGTCTCATTAGATATGCTCCAAGCTTCAGGCCTACCACAGAGCTGGTCCATTAACAAACAGTTTGTTGCTAAATATTTCATTGTTATGAGCTCATGCTTAAACCTAAAGAGCAATCTGTGAAAGAATGGAGTGTTAAAGATTCTATTGCCCATAAAACAACATGAAAGTAACTTTTAGAAAGCTGCAGAAGGATTCTGGAAAAGGATGGCTTTCTTTGCATTTTATTGCTTCTTGGTGAATATTTTCTGTTTACTGTCTCCCTACAGTAATGCACAGGATGACTGTTAAGTCTATTGTGCAAATAAATTGATTGGAAATTCTGAAGCTTGTTATCCAACTGTCTCCATTCCTTTTGGGGTGTGCCTCTACAAATGTGAGCATAGCATCACTGAAAAGATCCGGTTTGTGAACCTCAACTCAACCTTGTAGTATTTGTTACTCAAGGAATGAGATTTTGCACAGGTAAAATAACCCATAATGGCTGTTGTGGTAATGCACTTTTATCCAGGGATTAACACAGCTCTACAGATGGATGTGTTGTCCAGGGAGCAGAAGCTAGAAAAGAGATCATGTAGTTTATTCATTTTACATTATTCTTTAGCCTGGAGTGCTGGTTTCAAGCTGGTCTTTCTTAGAGGAAGTAGCCGCGTTTCCATCACTTAAACATACGCCCCTTTTGGCAAAACATAGGACATGGTCTACCTACCTTTAGCAGGCTCAAATGAATAAATGAATTGCTGCAGTTAATAATTTAGGATGGCTTTATTCTGCCCTGTATCTGATTGCTAGTCAGCCTTTTTAAAACTGAAACCTCTTTTTCATTCATCTGCTTCAACTTTTTATGTTGGACTCAAAAAGCAAATCTATCAAACTACTAAATAATAGATATTAACAGATATATTATCTTCAATGAGAAAGAAGCTTCTCTCAGATAGATACAGTGTTCCAAGAAAAAGAGAACAAGGTTCTACCTTATTTTGGACTGTATACTGTAATTTTCGAGTTTTTGTCTTTGGAGATGGATATTTTCTGACCTTGCAAATACATGAAGTGGTCTAGATAAGATTCCTCTTTTTCACTTGAGTGCATACCATAAAAGTACATACAAACAATTCTATTTAAAATGGCAGTATAATTTCACAAGAACTGAAGGCCTTGGCAGAATCAGAGAATAGCAACTCAATCAGGGCTTACATACACTTCATAGTCACTGTGTTGTGGTTAAAATCACCAGGTAGTGATGCAGGCAGTGCTTTCTCTCAGTGACACGAAAATTGAATTTATTGTTGAGGTAGATGCTCAATTTTTTTTTTTTCCAGGCCATTTACACATTAGATACAGAGCTGCAGTTACAGGAACATGATACAGTCTGCCCTTCTAGCAATTAGTGCACTCCATCAGCACTTTCTTACGTTTCTGAGATGTGGACAGAGTAATAATAGTGCTTACCGATTTTCTGAACTGTGAGCTCAACTGAGAAAAAGAGTGAAAGGATATAAACAATAGTTGAAGATGAAGAATGTTGGCAAGAGGTTCAAAAAGGAGACAGGGAGAATGGCAGTACTTCAGACAGAAGTCTATTGATGTCATCTAAGAATTATAGCAATATGTAAACTGGTTAAAAAAGCCCATAAGTAAAATGTGAAATGAATGGGCCAAAGCTTACATATTATAAATTAGGCCTAACTGTTAAATGAAATAATGTGAAGATGGTTAGTTCCTTTCTCCCTTTTCTTTTTTGAAAAAGTGAGCTCAAGAGTAATGTGGAAAAGGATTATGTTTCATTTGAAATGTGATTCTTTTTGCTTTTCTGTCTCCGTTCTCTATCTCTGCAAGCTTTTTGACTGATAGTGAGACCAATAGTTCTGTACAACATCAATAAGATGAGATGAAATCCAGCTCTGTCCAGTCTGAAATTATACCTCAGCTATAAGCACTGCCAAAAAGAGCTATAAAAATGCCAAATCCTTGCCAGAAGCTTACTTAGACTAACATGCCTATGCATTAGCATGGACCAGTGCACAGACTTTCTCATCACTGTGCACCATAAACTCTTAAATTGCTTGTTTTGCTGATAGCTGCAGCTGTGGGGAATCGTTTTTGCTGATATATAGGATTTTAGAGGATTTTATTAGCTTGTTGAAATGAAACTGTATTTGATATGAATAGCTTTGATATGAAACCAGGACCTGAAAGTAGAAGGACTTCAGTGTCTTCCCAAATATACGTATTCTGATCGGACTGCTCATGCAGTGACCATACACATGAAAAAGATAAGGAGGTTTAATATGTAGGCAGGATGGTGCCAACACTGGAAAGATGGTAGTCCCCTTAAGAAGAGAGAAAGAGAAACTATGCATCAAGATCCTATCTCTCACTTTAAAGAGCAGTGCGCCTGGCTTATGACTTGTTTGATTTGGGCAAGTCGAGGAGTGACTATTTTAATCACTGATGTGAAGTACGAAAACGCTTATAGCTTGTTTTGTTCTGCTGTAGTTGTGTACAAGCTATGCTCACTAGCAAAGACTTCTAAAGTCCTTGTGTTTGTCTTCCATGGTCACCTTGATTCCTTAAAAAAAAAGTTCTTGTTGTAATGGAAAGGAGCGACTTTGACCGCCCAGCAACATGCAATTTTCAGACTTGGGAGGACAGTCAGGATCCAGAGCAAAAGCTGTTGTTACAGACTTGTCAGCTCAAAGTATCTTCTTGACTGAATGTTTTCCTGTCTTCCACCTGAGAGCTGTCAGAAAGGGCTGCAATTTTTCCAACTTTTATTTTCTGATGTCTTAAAATTTGTGTCAAAATCAGGAACGTTCCTGCCACTTTCTTACAGATCACTTCAAATTTCAACAGGTCTAACCTTTTTTATGGTGAAGCAAGCTCTTGACATAGTAAGAGACTCAAACTGAATGCAATGAGTTTGAAAAAATTTGTTTATGTCCATCCTGAAAACCTACTCCATTTTAATTTAATCATCTTTGATTGCTTTTTTCTTGATCTATATATTTCCAATTTTTGACATGGATTTTCTAACCTTGCAATCAAAGCCACGAAACATAGTTAACTTTGCTGTATGTGACAAGTTCATGTTAATATTTTGGAACTTTTGGGCACAACAGTTCTATCAAAATTAATGCAATGTGTCCTCTAAAAAAAGAAAAATTATCTGGAAGAAGAGATTCTGTGAGTCTTACTGTACAGCTCAAATTCTAACTTTCACATTTGATACTAAAATATACCTTAGAATGTGTACTTTTCTAATTTATAGAAAAAAAATATTTATCTCAAGCTTAGCTACTTCAGTGAAGGAACAGATACATTGATTTATTGACAACACTGGGTACTAAACTGATATACCCCCAAACAGCCACTGCAAACCTCTGGGAGGTTGTCAATGACAGCCACATGTCTTTGATCATGGGAAGGGTGACCGAATGACACTGTCATACCAGGCAGTATGTGTAAGTAGAGCTACCGAGCTATAATGTTAAAGACATTCTGTCCTGTTGGCATTCAGCACCTGGTTATATCAGCAGGAAAGTTTATTATTCTGCATATATGTGCAAGCACAGTGGAGTTTTTCTAAGTTACAGGTGTCTGACTCATATATCATTTGTTCTTATATGTGAATAAGAAAAGCCATAGGAAGGATGACTTCGGTTTTGGCCACTAACTGTAAGTGCTCATAGCTATATTAGCCTGCTATAAATTCCACCTGCTGTTGTTTGTCATCTTTTTTGTGTTGTCACAAAGATTGACCAGTGAAAGCACTACATGAATGCTCCAGTGCATAATTCCTCTTCAAGGCTGAAGACCTTTGAGAGATCCAGACAGACAAGTGAGACCGTGGCAGTTTCCCCAGGGCCTCCTGTGTGTAGGCGGACTCTTCTTGGTGAGTACCAGAGAAAGGAGACATAATACTCGTTCTTTTCTGTCCTGGGAACCAGAGAATCCTTGTCCCAGAGTGACCCTAAGTGACAGTGTGGCATTACAGAGATCAGAAACATTGGGGGTCTATATGATTTCCATACAGGGAAGCACAGAGAAAAGAAGCTCCAGAATGACATCCAAATGGGCTTTCCTGGTCTAGTTCTATGCATTAAACAGTTCATACCTCTAAAAGATAAATTTGAGTTATTTACTAAACAATTTTATGAATTGCTTTTTTAATGATGCTGAATTATATACTGGGATTCCTATAAACACATACAAATCTCACCCTCCCACCCCCTCACCGTGCTTTCACATCAATGGACAATGGCACCTGCCAGAGTTCTCTTGCATGAAAAGAATCTTTTGGAAAGTAATATAAAAACAGAGAAGAAAATAGAAAGAGTCTATGGACTGGAGAGCAGTCCTATTGATCTGGAGCTACGTGACTTTACAATATAAAGCAACAACAGCTTGGCATCATAGGGGACCTATGTGATAATTTTAAACATACAGCTGAAGAGCTATTGTTCACAGGCTAGATGGATAAACAAAATAAGGGCAGAGGTCTAAATGTGGGCAGCTGTTAATTTGAATGCATAGAAATGACCATCACTGAAGAAAGACATGAGAGTATCACTGACAGCAGACAGATTCCTTCTGGTAGACCCAGATGACTCTTTTGGCTGTCCGAAACCCACAGAAAAGTCTGGGCCAAAGTGTCTTGGCTTTTTGCTAGCATTTAGAAATCATGAGATTTAATGAAGGTCTAATATAGTTTTGTTTAATATTCATTAAAAACCAAAAAGTCCCTTTGAAAGACCGCATCTTAAGTACATGATGTAAATGAGTTTGTGAGGTCTAAAGAAAATAACTACAGATGTTTCTTTTGTAAAAGATCCACAAGGATAAGGCCCCAAAAGCTGGCATATTAGTGTCTTGAAAGTAAAGCGATCACAGAGAAAAGGATCCCAGAAAGAAAAGTCCTGCATATACTCTGTAATACTTGCAGAGGTACTACCAGGAAACCTTCCAGAAAAGCATTTTCAAAACCTCAGAAATGCACTTTGCAAGAACTGAAGGGCTATGATAACATTCATGAAGATTAAGATATGGAGACTGCTGTGTTTTCAACTGATTATACCTAGGTAACTCAGGCTGTAATTTCCTACTTGCAAAAGATTATGATAATAATTGATGGTTGGTCCTAAAATATCAGGGCAAAACAAAAAGAACTGGAGGTTGAGATAGAAGGGTAACAGTAAATAGTAAGGCAGAACATAGATAAATAAAGAAAGGCAAAGACCATTGCAAGAATAATGGATAAAAAGGACAATTCAGTGCAAATAAATATAAAAGATTGATCAGTCAGCTGAATCTCTATCACATGTCTCAGAGCATATAAAATATGGAATGCAAAAAAAGAATGTAGAGTAACTACTTGTTCCATTGATGAATGATGAGAAACTGCAAAGACAAAAAAAAAAAAAATCTTACTGTCTCTACAGACTAGTAATGGATCAGAATCATTATATAAACCTTTATATTTCATAAAGTAGCACAAATACAGAAAATAGGAATAATACAATCCTGCAATTGTCATATATAAAATCCTGCAATCCTACATAAGTAAAAGTGAAGGAACAGAATAATAGTGGAACCAACAACAGAGTTCTGTCAATTATGAAAGAAGAATATACAAAGGGATGTGAACGTATCCCAGACCTTTAAGCGTGAATGTATCCCAGACAGAAACAGACAGCTTGCAAAGTCTGCAATTTACCAGCATGTTGGTATGGAGAAATCACCAGAGAAAACACAATGGTACTGACATTAGAAGTCTCCTCTGATGAGAAAAAGCAGGGCAAGCTGGGTTAGGAACATAGGAACTGCCATAGCAAATTAAATCAGTAATTCATTTGTTCTGTTATCCTGTCTTTGACAGGGAGCAGCTATCAGTGCTTCAGAGAATAGAGAAAAATATTAAAATGCATACAGTTCTGGAATGACCATCTCATTGGTGAAATTTTTTCTCTATCTCTATTGATTAGAGGTTGGCTTGTCATCTAGAGGTTTAATCTTATGACAGCAGTCAAGGAAACACTTTAAATATAACAGCAAATACTGAACTTTACTCACATCTATATTTTTACTTATAAGTATGTACAAAAATGCCTGTCAAAATAAAAACAGCTGCAGAGCTAGAATGGAGAGATTGTACCCCAGGCATCAAAGGATTTTATTACGCTTTTAAGGCTGGCTGAGAAGCTGTGGTAACACTCCCCGTTCTTCAGCCTGTTGATTTATATGCGGAAGTTCTATGTTGGACCAGAAATATCCACAGTTTAATTGAAGTCATGTAAAATAAACAAATCTTCCTCTTTGACACTCACTTGCTGAAGAACAAACAATTTCAGAAGTGGAATTCTAAAAAACACCCCAAACCCTTAAATGAGTCTTAAAAATTTGCTATGACGATTGACAGATTTAAGAACACATTGACTTTTTGCATGGCCACCATGCATTACCTCTCCGTTTTGTTTGTTCTGGGCCTTAAGGATTTTACACTTACTTCCCCAAAAGCTTTAAGCAGGTATTTTTAAGCTCTGGTGACTGCTTCCAAGCTGTCAGTCATTTGAAATTCACTTGCTTGCCCTTCCTAGTCCTCTTCCATCCTATACGTAAGATGGTTTTATATATGCCAGACAAAGAGAACACTCTTTTTTTTCAGTCCCATATGCCTTGACATCTCAGTACAGAACAATTCAGAGATCCCAAGTGGGTGCTGAAGGAACTGGTGATGGCTTCAGTATGCCTGGGTCAGCACAGTGGCGTCCTCGCCTAATCAGCTACCCTGAGATAAAGGGCTAAGAAGCCTTGGAGCAACACTTCAGTAAAGCAACCTTATTTATTCCAGGACCTGTGTAGCATCTGGATATTGTTCTTGTCTGGGCTGAGGAGCCATCCCCTTGGCAGTTCAGAAAAAATGGGGCCTCAAATACTCTGAAAGTGTAATAAGCATCAAACCAGCATACTCTGGTACAGAATATGATTGTAAAGTGCAAACCCACTAATGTATGTCCTCCTATTGGCCTCACTTAAATGTACACATTCATCCTGCTGTAGATCTCAGACAGTATATTAGACACAAATGCAAACATCATCCTGGTAGACTGTGTGAACATCAAGAAGCTAATGAATCCTAAGAAGTAAAATGATAATGTAGCAAGGATTTTGTTTCTACACTACCTGAGTGATGGTAGGCTCAAGATGCTTTTTGTCACCAAATGTAGGTGATCATTCTTTGGAAAGATCTTTGCATTTGCTCTGTAGAGAAGCCACAGTAGATTTAGGAGAATTTCCTAGAACAGATCTTGTTATAGATATTGGTGCTTGAGAATTTCTTAAAAATGTCTTCATGTTTTCACTAAAACAATAAAAGTTCACGAGAATCATGCAAAGAAGAAAGAAAGGTCTGAACAGCATGTTTTTTCTTTAAATCATGCAGCAGACCATGGAAAAATATAAAGAGAAAACAGCAAATGTAGGAAAAAGACTATTCTAATGCTGTCTGTCTATTCCAGTACCCATCTGCTAATAGCAGATGCCAAATGAAGATTAAAAAATCCAAAGAAGTATATGGAGATATGCCTTCAGTACTCTCCTAAACACACAGTCATCAGTATAGAAATCTTCTGAACCAAAAAGTGTATTTAAATCACCATGTTTAATAACCATTAGGATGAGAGGAGATGGCCTCAAGTTGCGCCAGGGGAGGTTTACATTGGATATTAGGAAAAATTTCTTTACTGAAAGAGTGGTTAAACATTGGAACAGGCTGCCCAGGGAAGTGGTTGAGTCACCATCCCTGGAAGTATTTAAAAGACGTGTAGATGAGATGCTTAGGGACATGGTTTAGTGGACATGGTGGTGTTGGGTCAACGGTTAGACTCGATGACCTTAGAGGTCTTTTCCAACCTTAATGATTCTATGATTCTATGATTCATTATTGTAGTTAAGAATATGTATATTTTACCTATTCTATTTCTTGGCTTCTACTCTCGTATGTTGAGTGAAAACCTGCTTGCTCTGTTAGGTTTAAACTTGCTTACTATTAATTTTATTAGGTACCCTTGCTTTTATTAGAAAGAACAGTGAGTACTTCTTTCTTTGCCTTCTGTATATTTTTATGAATTTATAGATCTTTAACATACTCTGTTTTCCACCGTTTGTTTCCAAGCTGGAGAATTTGAGTCTACGCAGCTTCTTCTCAAGCAGAAGCTGTTTAGTACCTCTGATTTACCATTTTGTTCTTTTTATCTTTTCTAATTTTACTACATTCTTTTGGGAAAGACAACAAGAATCACCTACAATTTAAAAAAATGTAGATTTATTTAGTAGTATGAAAGAATTTTCATGGTGTTTTGATTTGCCGTGTTTATTGCTGGGGAGCCTTACGCTTGGCATTTTCAGCAAGATCTTGACAATGAGTTTCTAGATTCTCTTTCCAAATCATAACAGATCTCTTAGAGCTTATTGCAGTGAAAGGATAGTTAAGCTTTCTTTTCTCTCATGTGTACAATGAAGCCCCCCAGCATGAAAGAAGGCGTTCCTCTCTGTAGAAGCTTTTTTTGGAAGTCTTTTTGGTGTTCCTTACAGTACCTGGCTCTGGCTTGACCCATGAGTGGTCCATGCAGTGCTCTAGCAGATCTTGAGGGTTGTGAAACCCACGGGGTCACTGTGACAGACTGAAAATTAGACAAGCTCCTGAGGGAGAGATACTTTTTTGCTGAAGATTACTGTAACCCTCAACAATCTCTAAACAGAATACAGAAAGCACAAAAATGGCTTGCTTTCTCTTCATAAGCCTTTGCAATGAATTTAACTCTGACAGAACTGAGGACTTACAGCTTTATGGCAAATAAAAAAAAAATAGAAGAAAGTATCCTCCACTGCAAATATTTCTGGGTCCAACTCATTAGATGCCTCTAAGTAAAAAATTTTTTCAATCCATTGATAATATTCCTTTTTACATGAATTGCTTTATTCTTTGTTTCAGATTTCTGTAATTTTATTGGACAAAGAGTTATCAGACTAAGGAAAGCTCAGGTATTTCTTATATTGGTGCATTTTAAACATTACTAATGTAAATGTTGAGATGTAAATATTAAGATGTAAATATTAAGATGGTTCATGGAATCTGTGCATTATGGAAATTACATTAATGTAAAAAAAAAAATCCACTAAAGAAATTCTACCCAGCAGAGAAAGCATAAATAGCTCCTCCTACTTTTACTCACTTTTTATCTCCCCTCACTGAATACAGTACAGGGAAGCATGTAAAAGTGGAAGACTTGTCATGCAGGTGGATTTTTTGTTTATATTAAACTTTATACAGAAAGTTCCTTAGTTTAAATTTCTGAGCTTGTTATATTTTGCCCATGGTCCTCCAGCTGGGCTTTTGAGCACATGGAGATTGTTGGCCAGTCACTTCAGAAGCAGCTGAAGCACCCACCATGAAGGAACTTGGGAAGATATCAGGAGGCACTGTATGAATGGGGAGAGCAAAACTAACTAGAGTAACTGTGCAGGGAGCTACAGATGTGATTAAAGTCCTACTGTACACAGCACAATTTAATTTTAACCATATCTGGGGTTATAGTAATACTAGAACTTCTGTAGGTTTTCAGATGTATTAGAGACAATATTGAAGAATCCAAGCATCAAGTAAGTGAAGAATATTTAATATTTTTTTATTTTGCTCAAATCTGCTAATGGAAGGATCAATATCCTTGTTAGTGATCACACTGCAAAGGCTTTGAAGAGTACGCAGGAAAACAAATTTCAATGTGTGTACCTTGTAATGAACAACAGTACGTCGATGCTAACATCTCATCAGAGATGAGAATGATGGGGATGTCAAGTTTTGAAATGCAGACATGGAAGAGGAAAAATGACTCCCACAGATGGGGAACTCGTCTAACGCAGTCAGAAGTTGAGAATCTTTTTCTTCTAAAAGCTTTTGAAAATGTATCCATCATCTCAGGGCTTAGGGAAAAATTGGATTTCAGTCTCTCATTTTCAGGCCAAGAAGGACCTTCACCAATGACAGAAGTTAGCTCAGTCTGTTCATGGATGGAGTGAGAACGTGGTTTTGTTTACTAAGGCCTAAAAGCTTTCCTTAGCTCACAAGTGGATAGGCTCTGTGATATTTTTCTCTGTATAAGCCTGTATAAAAATGTCTAGGTTCTTCTTACTATTTCCGACTTGGAAACTTTCAGAACTGTTCTTGATGTTATACACAAAGAGTATGTTCATTACTGTTAAGTAATGGACAAAGCCACATTACTTGATTCTCTTCAGTTTGAAGGATAGACTTTCTGTTTCAAGAACAAGATAATACCTTCAGTGGCAACTTGTCATCCATTTAAATGTTTCTATGATTCTACTCTTCTTCTCTTTATGGAGAGGCTGTTTACAGATATGCCAGAATTACCTCTCATTAATGATTTTGTTAAGATGGAATAAAAAAATACATGGAACTCATGACCCAGTTTTCATTCTGTTCAGACTGTTTACGCTGTTCTCATCATAACTGGGGCTTATAAGCCTTAGGTACTCCTTCACAAATCTCTTCTTATTGCTGCAGAAAAGTCTGAGTTCATATTCAACAGTATAGCCAACGAGCATATCAACCTCTGAACTCGCAAATGTTTAGTTTCAAACTTGGGTGTTTAAGAAAGAGGAAATCCTTGGGGGAGATTAGGCATTAATTAGGAAAATCTGAGGATCCATTGCATTTGACAACAATGTGTGTAAAATCTTCTATGTTTCTTCTCACTTACTGTAGATTTTTGGCTTGGCTGTTAATTATGTGGGTGTGCTTTATCAGCAAGGGAAAAATGGCTTGGCTGTAGAGGAAAACTGACTACACAAAGTGGAGTTCAATGCAGAAGTAAAAAAAGTTTAAAAGCGTGGTTAAATGGTTTGTTTCTACTGGCTGCTGTCAGTAACAGCTACTACTTTTAATGATACTAAGTGCAACATTGTTAGAATTGTAATTTTCAAGTTGAAGATAATCCCTAAACATCTTTCAAAATTTAGATGGCCTTGTAGCCTCTTAGGCTTGCTGACAAACACAACCACTCCAGAGACAGCAAAAAGTTTCATGTCAGGGGGCAGCAAGCATGACCTAAACCTGTAATTGAAATTTTACATCATTAGAGAAACATACAAAAAGTCCAAAGCCATTTCAGTAAAATGTTACATGTCACTAACTTCACAGTTATCTAGCTGTCTCACTAGGATGTAGATGGAAGTAATCTTCTAGCTATGGCTGTTCCAGTGGAAAATGTGGTCTGTACTAGAAAGAGGCTCGCCATTTTATGTGTGCATGCCCAGCAGAGTAGTTTGGGAGACTCCTCCTGAGCTATGTTAAGCTAAATCAATTTGGATTAGATTAAATAGTTCAAACAATTGGATTAAGTTGCTGGATTTTGCTTGAAGTGAATAAAGCAGGATCCACAGAAACAGCCCTTCCAGCAGATCAAATCTAGATTCTGTGCATTGATGGAGAACTGGTGGCTGCAACGTCTTCTGCAAGCATGGCTGGACCCTGTGTAAACTTCTTAATGTTACCTCCATTTATGAATACTACACTTTAGATTTTTTTTTTTTTAATTTGTGTTAACATTTTAGAAATAAAATACATGCATTCGGGGAAAAAAAAAATCACTATATGGTACATGTTACATTAGACTAGCCGAATTTAGGTTGTTCTAAATGGATGGCTATTCATTTTACATACCCCACTACACACTGATCTATTTCAAGGCTGCTTAGAATGAAATTAAAGATTTAAGAAACATTTACTATTCTTCCACTGCATTTCTTGTTCTCATTTCCTTTATGAAGGTTCTTTTCTTTGTATTGTCTCTTAGAAGCTTCAGGAAATATTTATCCTGAAATGTAAATAAAAAACCCCAAACAAACAAACTGTGGGCTTGGTTTTCAACTGCTGCAAATCAGACTAACTTCACCAGAACAGAAAGAACATTAACGTGAATTCTTCACATGGGTGGGATATCTCTGGGTGATAGGAAAACTGATTGCATCCTTCTCCTACCTTTAAACCATTTGTTTCAAAAATCCAATCATTTGTTTATTTTTTTCTGGATAAGCAGATCTAGGAAGCTTCCCCCCCCCCCCCTCTTCTGGGATATATTTTTTGAATCTGTTTGTTCACACAATATATTTGCAAAAATTAACAGAAAATTTAGATAAATGAATAGCTGCAGTCTGCAAAGAGGATGACTGTGGAACAACACCTGCTTTTAGTCAGCATATAATAAAGAGCAATTTCTTTTAAAAAAAAAACAAACCCAAACCTATTCCATGTTTTCATGAAGTGGCTGCCATCTCTGGAACAGGGACCTTTATCTTTCCTCGAGATCTGTCCTGCTAACAGTTTCAGAGTCTAGTAGTAAGACATTTCAGCTGACTTAAAGTGACAGATGATTCTAGCTGATTTCACAGTAAGCTCAAGGTTGAATTAGGGACAGGCGTCTGGTCACAGTCATTGCAGATGAGGGGTGGAGAGGGCTTTCTTCCCCTCGCAACTTTACAGGCTGCCTTGCTAAGAAGAGAGCCTAGGCTGAAGTTTATCTTTTGTTGCTAAGCTCCTTAGAAAAGGAAAAGTGAGTGTGAATGAAAGGTATGATGACTCATCTCTAATCTCTCTGGTTTGTAATTAACAGCATTTAAAAATATGGATCAGTACAGCTACCTCTTTACACAGTGTAGACTGGCCTTGCTCTCTGCCAGTCCAGAAAATGATTGCCACAAACACTGTTAAAAAAAAAAAAAGGAAAGCTCTCAGTACTAGTGCATCAGCCCCTTATTTGGGAGCAGGGAGAGAGCTCATCTTCCTTTTAAGAAATGTCCTTCTATATTGTTTTTCCACTGTGTGTACTGCTTTTTTCCTCCTTTACTAAGCAATTGCAGGTAATTCTTCCCCTCTTTTTTCCAGAGAAATCCACAGTCTTCACCCAGCTTTGAACCCAAAACTCATTGCCCTGAAGATGCTGCCTTCCGTGTTTGGAGACTGGGATTTAAGAGTATCCTAAGAGTGTTCATGGGAGGAGAAAACAAAATGGACATCAGAGGATGGAGAAAGTGTCCTACATCTCTGACAGCCTCCTTCTCCCTCGTTGTTGCTACTTCTTTTTGTCCTCAGCGGGCTTTTGAACCTCTGTTGGGAGCCCTTCCCTTCTGCCCTGGACACTTGAAGGAACTTCTGATAATCCACCTAGTTCTTTTGAGACTAATAATATTTTGCTAAGTTGGCATCTGGAAAACCCTCATGGCAGAGACCTTATTAGGTGATGAATAGATTGACCCCTCAACAAGTTGTACATGTAATACTTGCAAAGCATTAGGGCAAACAAGAAAAGATAGCACAAGTTAATTTGTTAGCACAATAGCTAGTAACGACACCATGTACCTATTGCACTTGAGTGTAATACGTTATATGAAGATGAAAATAATGTATGGATCTCAGTAAAACTTAATCGGGCCCCAGATATGGTGATATTTCTCCTTAGATTTTACAATGTATAAGGCAATAGCACCTCTCAGTTTACAGATACTACCAAAGGAAGGTGTGTAATATATGACCATACTCAGTTTGGATAGATTTTATGAGAAGCTGAAACTGTAAACTCAACATAGAGAGCTAAACATTTCAGTAAAAGTCTCTGGATGGGTCAACAAGGCATACATTGTAAACCTGTTTTCACCTATTAACTTCAGCTCATGGACAATATCCTGTTGTTTATATCACTGCCAAAGCTTGCTCCATAACTGTTATGAAAGCAGTTTTTGCTATTGTTATCAGCACTTCAACATAGTCACATTAATGGCCCTGTGCAGGAGATATTACTGTAATATGTGAAATGTAGATTTTTTTTTTTGTTGGTGGTGCTTTGTGTCAAAAATATGGGAAAAATAATTGCACTGCTGAAATTGGTGATATACAGTTATGATACTTTTAATTAAAAGCAAAAAAGAAGACAGACACTGGGTAATAGGATATTATTTTCTCCCCTTTTAATGGGATTTTAAATGAAAATTTAAATGAAAATTTAAAAATTTAAAACTGAAGCATAATGTCACTTAATAGGAAAAATCTGTCTTTATATTGAGAAATATATTGGAAAAAAATGCAGTACCATTTTCAGATATTTTTCATTTTATAATATTGCAACACAATACTAGACTAGAGCCATAACAGTGATTTTACAGGAATTACAAAAGAAAAGTGGAAAAAATGTAGGTTCACCATTCGAACCAGACACATTTACACATTTGTTCAAGCTTCAACAAGTTTACAGGTGAGGTCTATTACCTTTGACATCTTCTTTGAATATAGGATTGAATCTGTTTTCTGGGCTTGTGTTTGCTTAATGCTTATTTCAAGAACACGGCCAACCGTGCTGCTGAATCAGGCCCAAAGTTTTCAGCAGCTTGCAGGAAAACACCCTCACTAACAACAGAACTCATTCCCAACAACACCTGCAGAGATGGCAGGGAAATGTCCTGTGTGAAGGGTGGCTTTTGCAACTTGCTATTTGTACCTGAAAGGCAAATAAACACACAGGACTTAGAAAAAGTGGTGTGAGTTGGATGACCTTACCCTTAATTCAGCATAATTCTTGAGCTTCGAGAAGCATTAAGAGCTTTACCTTGATAATCAGGTTTGGCATATTGACATCCAATACCTCTTTTTCCTTTGCTTGACTGACACCCCTGCCCTCATAACAGACTGTCGTTAATCCAGTTCTTCATCATCTGTAGTGCATAGTATATATACAAAAGCAGGGAAAAAACTGAAATATGGGACTACATGCAGAAAAGCTTGAGAACCAGCACATCTTAGATTACACAGGTCATTTATAAACTCTCTTAAGAGTACAATTAATTCTTCTCTGGAGCATATGCATTTCTGAAACAAAGGTAGGATGAAACTTGTTTTTTAGAATAACTCCCAGTACCTGTCTTTTTGTAAGAACTGGCAAGTCACGGGTGTGCTGTGGCAGTTATGTGCTTATGCCTTTGGGACAAGGGTATGGAGTTTTACAATGTAAATTAGTCTGTTAAGTTCAGACAAATAGACACTGCCCACATGTGCAGAAGAGATTCTCCTTTAGTAGTGCTGTGTGAAGACAAGCATATGTCGAGAGGTCCAGAAAAAACTGTATTAATTTACATTAATATGGAGAGAAAGAAAAGCAGCACATGAAAATGTTTAATTAAAGAAGAGGTACATTTATGTACTTTTTGGTCCAGCTTCTGTAATTGAAAAAAATCAGAAAAAATATTTTTCTTTCCCTTTTGAAATTTAATGAGCTCTGCTCACAAGCAGAAACATTCAAATGTAATGCAATATTTCTCAGTTTCAAAATACTGGAAACTTACTCTCATAACCATCAATGTTTGTCAAATGAGAAAGAGCAGTTTGACACAGAGAAGAAAAGAGCATTCCTCTGAGGTCTCCATAGCAAATCTGAGTGCTGAGAAACCTGGATAGCTTAGAAAAGATTCAAACGCATCAAAAATGAAGTTCCTCTTTTGAACTGAACCCTGCTAGCTGAGTTTCAGAAGTGCTTATGACATCTACAAGACTCTAGCAAAAGACTGAATGACAAGGAAGAAGAGGTACAACTGAAATGCTGTTTTTTAAGCAAGGGAGAGCTGCAGAGTACAGTTCCTGAGAGCAACAACAACAAAAACCCCACAGTTTTTGTTCGTGTTACAAATAAAAACTAGAAATGTTCTATACCTTCCTTTCAGGGAGTTGTCACAAGATAAACTGCTCCCACTGATGTCAGCTGAAAAGTCACTTAGTCGCTTTATCTTTTGGTAAACTTTGCATTTTGTTTGAGCCAGAATGAGCATTAGATCAAGCAGACTTATCTGTTCATTTAAAAATGGAGAGTGTAGGCACATTCCTAAGATCACCATTGTTTTTCAAGTTGTCTTGATTTACTAAAATCAAACTCTAGATGAATATCAGTGGCAAGTACCTACCACTTAAGCTCAGAGCTAGAACTATTGAATTCCCCAGTGTATAAAGTGAATTACATTATTTTTTCCATTTTGGTTGGAATAAATTTCTCTCAGGAAGACTGTGTATGTTGCATCAAATTTCTTATCTTGACAAAAACCCCAAACATCTATTGCAAAATAACTTATGTAAACATTCTGCTTTGACAATTTTAAAAATTAAATGTCTCCAGTTCTATTGTGGAAGGAGTTTTAAAACATGAAAGTCTTTAAAAATCCACAAAGTGAAATACTCAATGATTAAACCAAGATGTTTTGAATTATTGTAACATTGTTTCCTTTGCATATTCTCACTTCATGAAAATGTGAGATTTTTCTTTTTATCTTGTGTTAAAGATGTGAGAAGTACAAAACAGGACATGGGCAAATACCGGAAATCTTGAAAATTGTAACAAGATAGAAAATCAGATTTCTGTTCAGCTCTACAGAAAGAATTAAACTGCTATGAAAATCATGTCAGATTACGTGTGATGATAAAAGGATGATACACTGTTTCAGTGCACCTAGAGATGTTTGCCATCCAGAAGTTCAACCTGGTGCATAAAATAATGCAGACATCCAGGCTCTGTGGTGTGCTTTTCTGCTAACTGGATCTATGAACAGATGGATCTATAGTTCATGGAACATGCCTTGAAAAGCTAGAGGACACTGTCATTTTTGTGTCATGGGAGGAGCTGAATAAGGTAAAATGACATTCATGGAATCACAGAATCACAGAACCACAGAAGGGTTGAGGTTGGAAGTGACCTTTGGAAGTTGTCTGGTCCAACCCCCTGCTCAAGCAGGGCCACCTAGAGCCAGTTGCCCAGGACTGTGTCTAGATGGTTTTTTAATATCTCCAAGGATGGAAACACCACAATCTCCCTGGGCAACCTGTGCCAGTGGTCTGTCACCCTCACAGCCAAAAAGTGTTTCCTGACGTTCAGAGGGACCCTCCTGTGTTTCAGTTTGTTTTCATTGCCTCTGGTCCTGTCACTGGGCACCACTGAGAAGAGCCTGGCTCCACTCTTTCCACTCTCCCTTCAGGTATTTATATGCATTAATAAGATCCCCCCTGAGCCTTCTCTTCTCCAGGCTGAACAGTCCTAGCTGTCTCAGCCTTTCCTGATAGGAGAGATTCTCCAGTCCCTTAATCGTCTTCGTGGCCCTTTGCTGGACTCCCTCCAGTAGCTCCATGTCTCTCTTGTACTGGGGAGCCCAGACCTGGACACAGAACTCCACGTGTGGCCTCACCAGTGCTGAGGGCAAGGATCTCCGCCCTTAACCTGCTGCCAATATTTGCCTAATGCAGCCCACGATGCCATTTGCTTTCTTTTCTGCAGGGACACATTGCTGGCTCATGTTCAACTTGGTGTCCACCAAGATCTCCAGGTTCTTTCCTGCCAAGTTGCTTTGCAGCTGGGTGGCCCCCAGCATACACTGGTGTCTGGGGTTGTTATTTCCCAGGTGCATTCAGATCTGTTGAAAACTTAGTAAGTTGATGACATTGCCAATATTTGACATGAAAGAAAGGGGATTTCATAATGGTTTTATTCTTTCATTCTCAGAAGTGGGCACTGTTATTTTCTGTTAAATTTTGACTTGACCCTGGGATGTGTATCAGGCCCAAGAAGAAGAAAATACCAGTTAAAAATAGCTCTACTGTTCAGACAAAAAGGACTCACCAGCGGTAATTGTTTTACTTACCAGTCAGTCAGTGTGACAAGGAAATTTTTCACTCCTGTTCAGAGCTATTCCTTCCTCTTGGGTTGATGATGATGCATTCATGCTGAATATCGTGTTATTCTGCACTGCTTCCAACGGGGCTGCAGGTGGAGACACTTGGCTGGACTGCCGTGTATGTTATTAGGGCACCCGCTGGCATGGGGACTAACCAAGGTGATGTAGGGCTAACCCTGGTTTTCTAACATATAAGCACAGACTGAGATTAAGTTTGATTTACAAACAAGTGATTTACTAACAACATGTGAGAGTTCTGGCAAACCTGGGAATTAATCGAGATTGCTAAGGTAAACACTTTTTTCCTCAGTTTTAATGTTGCTTTACTGCTGCAGTTGAAAGTGTTGTTATGTCCTTATGCTCATCTTCCTCCTTACACTTTAGCGTTCATTTTGTTGTATTTTACTTTCCTTGCAATGTTATCTGTATGTTAAGACAAAGGAATCACAACATATTTTAAACAATCTAAAAATCCTTTTTCTTCACTCTGAACAAAGATAAATGTGAATGAAAAGCCTTTGTAACATTTCTTCTTTCCCAAAAGGTTTTGTTTACAAGTGGCTTTTCACTGCTGTTTTATTTTTCAAAAGCAAATATTGTAACTGCTTAACTCTGAGACAAACTTTCTTCTTCTTCACTGCTTTGAGGAGCTGAAATAGAAAAAAAGAAAGGAGTGCTCATGCTCTTTGGAGAAATTGAATTCATATCGGAAGAAGGGCTATGTGCAGCTCAAAATGTTATCCTACAGAGTAAGATGTCTATTGGATAGGCAACAGTCACAGTAAAAATCACACAGACATAAAAATAATAAATTGATGACTGCTAGAACAAAGCTCTACTACATGCTTCACCTTTCTGGTTAATGAAAACTGAAATTTGAATTGGACCATCAGGAACCATTTAGCATATCAGTGTGTTTTGATAGAAAACACCATCCATGAGCATTTTTTTTATCATCTCAGGTTATTAATTGTCAGGGTGTGATTTTAACCCCCCATTCTCATATTAGCTGTAGGTATAGCCTATATTTCATTTAGATCTAGGGAGCAAGAAAATAAATGTTTTGGGGCCACTTCCCTGAATCAAATTTCCTTGTGTTTTTCCATTATGGTAGTATAATTATTTGTACTTTCTACAAAATGGGTGCAAATGCTGTCACATCTGAATTCTCCACCCCCTATGCCTCAGCGTCCTTTATCTCTGATTTTGTGTTTGTGTGTGAAATTCATGTAGCACCCTTCCTGACAGAGCTGTGGTCCTCTTTTTTTCCCCGTGATCCAGTCTGTGGGGAGTTGTGGGACAGCAAAGATCCCTTACTGATGGCATGGATTAAGAAAAAGGTTGAAAGGGTTGCTAAGGACAAGTGTGAGTTGCACACACAATGCAAGGACATGGAAGAATCAGGCTTAACTATCAAAAAGGAAATGGATTGCAGTGTTTTGCCCCAGATACAGTAACGAAACTAAAGTAGTACATCCCTGCCTAAGTGGTTTTATACATTGAACAACAGGGTTGAAAACAGGGGCATTCACCTTCTTAGTTTCCCCTCAGTTCCTCAGATATTCGTTGCCACCTCTCACAGTTGCAGACCTGCAGCCAGTCCTGTTGTCTATCAACTTCACATGTCACATTATATGACTTGACTCAAGACAATATTGACAGCTGCCACAGAATGAGATTAGGAAAAATCATTAGGGTGTGATGAAAAGAACATGTTAACATATAATCAGGATGAAACTATCTTCTTCTTAAAGTGCAAAACCCGGAGTGAAAGCAGAAAGCTTTGGGCTAGCATATGTGATCTTAGAATTGACTATATTCACCTCTAATGAAAACAGTATGCTCTTCTCAGCACAAAATGCCAGTGTCTATAGTTCAGGTATACGAACAACCCGTATATCATTGCCACTGCTGAGGACAAGAGACAGACAGCTAAGTACCTATTTATCCAACCTGTTGGAAGCTTGTTACAAGGATCTATGGAGAGAAGGAAAATTGTAGGCAAGTTTGGAAGCAGGAGGACAGTGGATGTTCAGTCTCTGCTATTCTATGCCTGGGGTTCATTCTCTAGAAGAGCTGGGACTGCTTATTCTTGATTAATTGGTGTCACGGAACGGGTGACAAAAGGAGGCTGTATTCTTGCAGTGTTTATCATTCACCTTTTGTAGAAGGTTTAGGCAGTCATAAAAAATGAGTATAGGAAATTTGTGAATTATTCTATTGCTTGCAGAAAAAGTTCAATGTGCACACCAAGCCATTGCTTACCTGTTGGCAGGACTTCCTTCTGAAACCAGTGGTTCTCTGTGGGTCCCTGTGGGTTTCTTGGGAATATGTGTCAGCAGCCATCGATTACATTGTTTTTCATCACACTGTTAGCTGTCACAGGGACAAGTGGCCAAACAGAACCTGCCAGGCCACTGGGACTCCTTCCTCTGCCGACACTGTTCAACATAACCTTCATCATGAGAATGTTTCTTTCCCTCCCCTGGCAACTCTGGTTGGGAGGATCTGCAGGGATATTTGGAGAGTGGTCAGGCACAGGACAGGGTGCAGCCACAGCACCACTGCTGGATAGCTCTGACAGGGGCCAGCATGAGACCCTCAGCTTGCAAGCAGCTCCTGAGGGAAGAAGGGGCAGGTCCTGTTCACGGCTTGCTTTAGAGCGGCTCTTGTCAGCCCAGGAGCTGCCCTTGGGCTCAGTCAGCTAAACTAGAAGCCGGAGGACGCTGGGGGCTGTGACACATACTTACAGCCTAAATTTATTCATACACAGTTACACTTGCAGGTTCTCAAGTCAGCACTGTTTTTCAACTTACTCAGCCCTTCTTTTTTTCCTCGTGTTTAGTTACCCCATCAGCTATATTTGTAGAGAGAAATAATATTCCCAGTTGCCTTATTTTTACTAGACTGCATGGTACAGATTTTTTCAGTCTCCTTTCATAAAAAAGGCTGTCCATTTCTTGAATTTTCCTAGCAGCTGCTCTGTGTAGCTGTTACAGTATGAAGTAATTTTTTGGTGTGGGTGACTAAAATTGAACACAATACTCCATCCTCAATATTGTCCTCATTACGCTGGAAATACATCCCTGAATTTTAGGGTTTGGAAGTAAATAGCTGTCTTTGCTGACTGCAGATCACACTACACAGTGCAGTATAGCTCAGACTCAAAATCTAAATATGTTTATAGAATAGAAGAAGAAAATCAGTTGGCACTGAGTAATGTGGAAGGTTTGTCAACTTGCTGTTCTTGTAGGATGTTTACATGCTTTAATTATACAGATAGAAACAATCAGTAAGAAAGATTTTCATAATTTGTGGTAGGTAAGTAAGTTTCACCTGTTTTCCCTTCAACCACCTCAGAGATACAGGTATGTATGCTTTTATTGACACAGTACTGGGTTTGCTGCACTATGTTTAGCTTTAGTCAGTCTGATGGGACTATCTGGAAATTGATTTGGAAGGAACTTCCCACAATGATGTGCTATTTGAATATCTAGTGGGATAAACAAACAGATACCAACCATATCCTATGCAAGTGGTCATTTTCTCTATTATTCAAATGAGCCCAGTGAATTAAATAAATCCATTTTTTTCTCCAAAGCATTACGGATGCTCTTCACATTGCTCATTTTCTTTAGGCTTATAATTATTATTTTCAGTATCTGTATCCCAAACATTTTCTAATAAAGTACAAACATCAATGTAGTAGTGCATAGCAATGTGTGCTATGCACACCACCATTCTTGTATGACTGCTATAATATATACACAAAATAGCAATTTGTGAAAAAACGCAGCAAGCCAAACAAACATTTTATCATAAGTATGATACTGAAAGGAGAAAATAGAGAACTAAAACATCAGCACAAGTTAACATGTTGTTGATATAGAGAGAAACCAAAAATTCAGATCAAGGCTCAAGCATGTTTGAAAGGGAAAAGTAAGCAAAACTGAGTATAAAGGAAATTCAGAAATGTCTTGTACTACTTCATCTCTGGGAGCAACACAGAGATGGAAAGAAAAAGAAAGACAAAAGAGCTGGAGCAGGTTTGAAATAGGAAGAAAGATTAAACTAGACGGAAGCAAGTGTGGAGAAGTTACAGTGGAATGAAAGAAAATGATGACACTCTATCAAAGGAAAATGGAAGTACAATCTAAAGTAAGTTTTCCTTCAGAATGAAAGAGGTGACTGCTACTCCGTGCAGATAATTTACATTTCAGTTACTCCAAACCAGTAGAGAAGTTTTATCCACTTGCAGATCTGTGTCCCTGGGAGATTTTTTTTCCTCTTCTATGTCTTTCTTGGTCATGTGTAGTATATTTTTCTGCAGAGACTTCTGAAGATTTGGATTATGTTAAGTCAGTTCCGGAAAGTAAAATAGGAATAGATGAAGGAAGTATTACGTATACATTGTAAATAAGTGTCCAAGATGAGTTCCTTTAAATAACATATGTTTCTGCCTCCAATCTCCAGCACTGTGCACTGCAAACCTGTGCATTTATTTGATGCATAGAATAGTTAGAGAAGGAGAGACTTACTACTGCTCTTGAGAAATAAGTGTACCACAAGAACCACTTGGATATTAGACAGCTAGCTTTTAGCAAGACAGGGAATTTGGAGGAATTTGTTCATCGTGACTACTGCAGGAACATGCTGCCTGTCACTGTAGCAAGCAACATGAAGAAGGAATAAGCTCCCTCTGAATACCGTGCCTCTTAAAAAAGTTGGTTCTATGCATGAAGATGACATTCCCTCACTTTTTCCTCATCTTCCTTCTGATGTCATTATTAAAATAGTGGAGGGTATTTATGAGAAAGAAATGTTAGTTTCCAGATCTTCCCCTGGACAGAAATATGGAGGCAGGATAACAATCTGAAGTTGGTGAGATAGAAGGGATCAGTTTGGGAGACAGAAATTGCAAAATCGTTGAATTTGATGGAGAGGGTGAAGAAAGGGAAGTGTATTGCACTGAGCTGTATTTTTTGAATATATACCATCACATTTTCATGGTATTTTGTTTTATTCTCTGTTATTTCATTTCCTTTCAGCTAGTTGCTCAGAAGGCTGAGATGTGTAATTATCTTTAAATACTGAGTCCTCAAAATCCTATTTAATAGACAACTACCAGTAGAGAGACACTGAAGTCTGTTGACATCTCAAATGCTCTAAATGTATATATACCTACAAATCTAATTCTAAGTATATAGATTTCTTAATTCTTAGCAGCACAGAAGAGCTAGGTATGGAATTAATACCTTTGTGCTATGGCTAAAATAATGGTATATCAGTGCTCCAGGTTTAGACATTCACAAAACACAAGTCTAGGAATGACCATTATGACTGTCAGACTTTCTCTATAACTTTGATCACATTTTATGCAGTATTTTCTAATTATGAATAAATACCTTTTGATTGAAGTAGAACTTGAAGAGAGTTTGGTGGAAGTTAAAAGAAAATCCACCATGTAGCTTGTCCTAACAGTTCATCACTCCACTGACAAACATTTCCTTTTTGTTTCTAGTTTTAGACACTGTGTCTTATTTAGATGAATTACTTCACAAGAGCTAGATCTAAAACTTGCAACATCTATTAAAACCCAAGGTTTAAAAAAGAGCAGGTTATACACCATACGAAGAAAATACAGGGCTCTAAATATTGTTTTCTATCATGAACCCATCCAAACCTGCTGTGTTTGGTCTTCATGACATTTGAGAATTGTCTTAGAATGGTATAAGCCTGTTACAGGAAATCCTGAGTTCATCATCACATCTAGTAGGTATTTTAAATCTGCCACTAACTTTTCATCTATGATTAATGGGTCTGTTATTTCAAATTCAATGTGTAGTTCACACAATGTACAATTAAGTGACTTCAGCATAAACCAGAATATATTTAATAAAACGTAAAAATGAGCTTCAGCTTTACAGTTCTAACTATGCTTAGCAATATTTTTCTCCTATTGATTTGGATTCTCCCTGGCTTTCAAACTTTCTTTTTTTTTCTTTCTTGTAACAAGGTCTTTTACTCTCTTATAAGGCAGACTAGACCTTTAAGCTAATTTCCTTTGGTATCCTTATGGGACTCCTCTTGACTGTTAGAATAGAAGTTCCTTATAGATTTCCAGTACTTATGACAGTCTAACAAGTGTTCTCCATTCTTTAGTTCTATGAATATCAGATATAATTAAATTAATTTGAAATATAAAATACAAAATTGATGTCTTTTGGCAGCTTTTAATCTCTCCAGAGAAATGTCTACAACAATTTTACTTGCAATAAATATGGCAACATCTTCAGTAGGATTTAGGTGGGAGCCATTGATTAATTTCATAGAATCATAAAATAACTCAAGTTGGAAGGAACCCATAAGGATCATTGAGTCCAAAACCATTAAAGAGCAAACAAAAATAAAGGCTGATACTTCTGATGAATATTTACAGGAGTGGATACTGTAGCCCCTGCCTAAGCCACCAGTTCAGAGACTTGCTCTTGCTCAGTCTCTCACCATGGCAATACCTGGCAACTTGGATTAGGTTGAACATGAGCCAAATGAGTAGGTAACAAAAGCTGCAAACTGACTGACCTTACAAGAATCAGAGCCAGTAGACCTAAAAGAAACTATCTCCTTTTCAGTACTAGTGAAGCTGTACCTTGTTTACTGCATCCAGTTTTAGGCACCCAGTCCCAGAAGGATGGGTGGATGTGGATGGAGCCTTGGGCACACGGCCTGCATGAGACAGAGGGAGCTGGGCTTCCTCAGTCTGGTGACAGAGGCTAAGGGGGGACAGTTTAAGAACTCCATACATCTATTCAAAGGGGATGGGGCCAAAGATGATAGATGGTAAAAGAAGTAGCAGCCACAAACTTGTCCAGTTTCTAGCCGGATGTTAGGAGAAGCTGTGTCACTGGGAGGGTGGTGTGGCACTGGGACAGATTTGCCAGAGCAGTGCTGCAATCTCTGCCCTTTGGGGTGTTCAAGACTGAGCTAGACAAAGCCATGGCAGAGCTGATCTGGTGCTGGCAGCACTCCTGCTTTGGGTAGGAGGCAGGTCTGGGTGACCACCAGAAAAGCCTTCCAACCAGCATCCCTGTGACTTTGTGACTACATGATTTTGCTGAAAGTCAGAACGGGACAGGTCAGATTAACTTAAATCTCATGGACTGGGTATTCTTTAGAAAATTGAAATATATGGATTTAGTCTCCTCAAGGAAAAGAAGAGATTTAAATTTGAGTCTCAAAACTTTGTGTGAAAAGAAGCAGCTTTACCGTTTCCTGATGGGATTTGTGAAAGACACTTTCTGTTTCACCTCCTTACTTTGTCTAAAATTTCTGAAAAGGTAGATATTGTTTGGCTATGAATGAAATGATATCCTTCTCTTTTGAAATAGATGGTGAGAGAGGGAAAGAAGGAAGATATTTTTGCCAAGATATACTCACAGGAATGATAGTTGTAGATGAATTCAAATCAAGTATTTCCTCTGCACTTTTAAGGTTCAGCAGGGGAGAAAAAAAGTAACTCTTTTTTCTTCTCTATAATTTTGAGAAATGCTAATAAAACTCTGAACTGTCTGATTATATAAAAAACTTCGTTCCTAAATATTTCTAGTTTTGATTTTTTTTTGCAACATTTTAAAAAAGAGACTAGACTAGAAAGAAAACCTTCATAGTGTTTTTTTGCCTATGTACTCTCATCTTTCTTTACAAAGAGTAGGTGTAAATGACTTCTGGAAAAAGTCTCATTATTTTGAATAAACAGCAATTGCTATGACTAACGGTCCTGGACAAAGAAAGACATGAAAGTTAGTCATTTCAATACTATGTAATTTCCTTATTTCATATTTTCATATTCTCTTTTGAAAGCACACAAGAACTGTGGAAGGCATACAAACTTCTGCAAGCACCAAACTTCTTTTCAGCTCTGTAGGGCTTGGAGGATACAGTAAAACAGTGAAGTCCGAAGCCTCTGCTGTTGCACACCCTAGTTGAAAGCTCTTCCTTACTGGGTGATTTTTTCTAACGACCGTAAGGCAGTCCTGCCATGCAATGCCAGCCTATATCTTACCTCTGCATGCCTGGCAGCTGTGAGCAGAGTTTGTCCTAGACTCTATTCCTGGCCCCAACCATAGTATCATTCTTGCCATAATGTGCTTATGGTCCATGTGAACTGCCTTTGTATTTGCAAAGTACCATAAGAAACTAAGACTGCAGACTCTGCTACCTCAGGGCATTAGCACAGGCATCACTGAAGAGTAACACTAACTCTGAACCAAGACTCCATCCGTCTTCCCTGGATCAAACCCGAATGTAGACTTTTATCTCCGTCAGCCTTTTTGTCTATCCTTTGAGCATTTGCAGATGCCAGCCAAGAAATGAGCTCTCAGTGAAATCTCATTGTTTGGCTCGGAAGTAGGCCGGGGTCTCTTGGGGATGGGAAAAATTTGGTTAGGGTGTAGGACTGTGAAAATGAAGGATGAAAATGTAGATTTTTTTTTTTAATGAGTAGTCCCAGAGGGCCCAAAAGGCTAGCACATGCCTGGGTCAAATTGATGAGCTTTGGGTTTGGGGCAGATATGAATTTCTGAACTATAGTTTAAATTTAGGTGAGCAAAATCCCGTGTGAAACCTGATTTTAAGTGCAGTACTTCAACCCTATGATAATCTAATACTCAGCTTTCCCCAAGAACACTCATTAGCAGAAAGGCAAAATGTTTCTGATGGTAGATACTTTTGGATATCTTTTTGATATCCAAAGAAATTTCTGCTACAATTAATATTGTTTAGAGTAAACTGTATTTTTGCTGTTTATTGCTAGTGAGGCCATGATTATGACGTTTCCTTTCCAGTTCTGATCATCTGAATTACTCAATTAAACCATCATAACATGAAATATAATTGGCCCAAAGTAACTCTGTATAGCTCTATAATTCAAGCAATACAAAAGACACCAATTAATTATTTTAGAACTGTTTATGAGCTCTTAAATCCACAAGTATTTTTCATGGATATGTATTCCTTCTGATGCTGGAGTACCCCTGTGCATGGCTTGTAAAAGCTCCCAATGCCAGTCCTTACCATTGAATAAGTTACTAAAATATCTCCTCTCCACTTTCTCATAAAATCCAGCTTACAGTCAGATGATAAAAGCTGCTAGGCTGTTGAGTAAACCAGCCTTTGCAGGGAGCAGGGCAGAAGCCAGCAGAGCAGGAGTGCTTATCCCACCACTGCATAGGGGACATAAATGGCATATGGGATGGTTGGACCCCTGAAGCTTGACTAGCAGACAGCAGAGTCGGCCACGGGCCATGGATGACAAGTACTGAGGTTGGACATAGAGGGAGTTCATCCAGAAAGAGGCTGCAAGGAGGTGAGTTAAGCAGATACACAGCTTTTCTTAGCAGCAAAAGAGTCTCCATATTCTTAAACATTGACTAACTTACAGAAGCCATGTCCAGGAAAAAGGGCACTCCCCTGCAATCCTGTGAGCATCCGTGGGTCTCAGTGATGGTAGACTGTCCCCCATGCTGGTGGTGAATGACTGATAGGTTTTGACTCCTAGAAGACCGCTGGTGAGTAACCCGTGAGAGAAACAACCCTATGTCAGTGAATGCAAACTCTACCAACCAGATGAGGCTTGGAGTAGATCTTGGATATCTTCCATGTCTTTGACTTGTGGCTTCTTCCAGGTAAAGCAATGCATATGACAGGGTATATGTTTGCTGTCTATCTGTGATTCACCTGCTTTTCTTTTTCCCACCTTTCTCCTTTTATGATTTCTTTGCTCTTGGCTAAAACTTCTGCTGTTCTATGACTGTAATTTAATTTCTGTGTTGTTACAGATCCTAGAGGTTTTCAATTTTTTTACATATCTAACAATTAAGTACGTTTACATTTTGTAAGGAATCAATTCTAATCTATAACCTGCAGTCACCTTGCCTGTTGTTTATAGTGAAAGGACAAAGCTGTTCAAAGGACACTTAAGAGTTCCTGTAAAGTTTCCTGGTCCAAAGGAGATCTGTATGTATTTATAGCATTTCCTATCTGCAGTTACATTCTTTTACAATTATACCCAACTAAAACAATACAGGTTCTATACATGTGTTTGCATTTAAATTAATCTCCTTTCAGTGCTATTTTTATATTGCATTAATTTAATGCATTGTAATGACAAAGTTCTTGGAGAAGATATAAAATGATTTGATACGATATTGATTGCTTCCTGCACAAATATCTATTATCAGAATCTTTTTAGGTTTAAGAACAGAGCAGGCAGAGAGACTTGTGTCTGCTTGTCTTATGAAGACATGAATTTTATTAATGCATTCAGTTCCTGACTGTCAGTGACACTTAGCTGAGCACATAGGCACAGATACTGGCATGAAAGCTAAACAGCAGATACAGGAAAAAATTGGCCTGACTCATCTCATTGGCATCTATCAATCTACAAGCTATGCAATCCGCACAATATTTTCTTTGAAAGAGCATAAACAATCCTGGATCTCATGGAGGAAACACACATCCAAGACATAGGTCAGGGAAAGTCTTATCAGCCTGAGATTTATTTCCATCCCAACTTTCGTTTGTGTCAGCAAACTCTGTGCATCAAGATTGCCTCACAGTCAGAAATTTTAAAGGGAGCCCAGATTTTGACTTTGTAATACTAAAAATCAATTTTGTTCAAGGACAAAAAAAATCCTTTCCAAAACAGTGAGCATAAACCCAATAATGAAGAGTCCTCTTCCAGCACCATTAGGTGCTGGAGCGTGTCCAGAGAAGGGCAACGAAGCTGGTGAAGGGTCTGGAGAACAAGTCTTATGAGGAGTGGCTGAGGGAACTGGGACTGTTTAGCCTGCAGAAAAGGAGGCTGAGGGGAGGCCTTATCATGCTCTACAACTACCTGAAAGGAGGTTGTAGTGAGGTGGGTGTCGGTCTCTTCTCCCAAGTAACTAGCGATAGGACCAGAGGAAATGGCCTCAAGTTGCGCCAGGGGAGGTTTAGATTGGACGTGAGGAAAAATTTCTTTCCTGAAAGAGTGGTTAAACATTGGAAGAGGCTGCCCAGGGAAGTGGTTGAGTCCCCATCCCTGGAGGTATTTAAAAGACGTGTAGTTGAGGTGCTTAGGGACATGGTTTAGTGGGCATGGTGGTGTTGGGTCGACGGTTGGACTCGATGATCTTAGAGGTCTTTCCAACCTTAATGATTCTATGATTCTATGATCCTTGGTCTTAGCCTTTTGAAATTAATAAAGTTTATCACCATTTTTTTTTCCTCTTAACTTTGACCTTTTTATTAGTGTTAACAGGAGTATCTCATACTGATGTCTGGAAAACACTGAGCACTGAGGTTTGACACCATAAACCTCCACCTGGGAACAGTGTGAAGGATCCTCTGCCTTGTCATTGACACCCGTGGGACTTCATGTACAGGTAATATTCTCAGCTGGTGTAAAGCACAGGGTTTTGGTATTTATACAACTCTGCCACCTGGAGCAGAATTGCTTCACTGGTTGTTAAAACAGGACTGGGGATAGAAGTTCTGCAGAGCACAGCAGGAACACAGTGGAAAGCACACAGTGCAGCCCAGCTTAATGCCTCTGGAGTCCCTGGCAAAAAAATTGAGTGTTCAACTTTTTCCATAGAGAGCTGTTCTTGGTGTATAAGGAATAGGACCATCTTTCTTCATGTTAAAGTAATACCACAGCAAGATTTGGTTTGAAATCCAGTGATATGGAGAGTCCTCTGAGGTCACTGAAATGATCTCCCACTGATGTCAGGGTAATTTCAGCTGTGTTCTGCAGCTTGATAGAAATAGATTGTGAAAAGCCAAAAGGTGTTATTTCCAGACATGCTCTGTTGCTCATGATTGTTACATTTCTATAAAAGAATAAACATTCTTTTAACAATAATAAAAAAATACTATCTTATTGGTATCACACGAGGTTCCTCTGGGACCTTTAAACAAGATTGGTAATATTTCAATTCCACAGAAAGACCAAGTGAAAATGGAACTATTTTGTGGACTAAGATGTTGCACCAAGAAAGTAAGAATGCTAGAATTTATCCAGGTCATTGTTGCTGGGGCCTTTTGATATGGACTTGTGAGCTAATCTTACAACAATCAGACTTACTCTGAGAATAATTAGGATGATGGGATCAAATATTAAGTAACATCAAACCAGGAACTGGGATGAAAGCTCCAAGATAATGGTCACTCAGAGGACATGTAGGCTCAATCAAACATCTCAACTATTAATTTTTGGTGCAAGTAATGAGTCATGTGCTTACAGCTATGAAGATATGGCAGCTTACTGTCTGTCTAGAATTTCTGGGGTCCAACCCTAAAGCTTCCTCCAAAATTTATTTAAGGTAAAAAATTAACAGCAAAACTTTTGTCATTTTGTCTCAACAGCAATAAACTTTCAGGTACAAATAAAAATTACTCAAATTATAACAACCTGCAACTCCTTTATCTATTTCTGCCTGTTTCCCAAGTAAGCCTGGACATGGGCACATGTGCTAGATGTAAATAAATTGATTTCTGAATTAAACTCACTACATGTCACAAAGCAACCAACTCTGTGTCACAACCTAAAGAGATACCTGGCCTGCAGGTGTGTAGAGATTGGGACTATGGGTTCATAGGATTCTGTACTACACAAGGACACAGAGGTTTTGTCCTCTAAATTTTTCTACTTTATTACAGATTACCAAAAATATGACACAAATTACCACTAGCAAGTATAATACCATAAAATCAACACTAGCAAATATACCTATGATTAATAAAGCGACTATATATATATTTATTACAATTTACTATCAGCAATCAATAATACGGTATCAATCAATAGTATAGCAGCAGTCAATAATAGAAGCAATCAATTGCATAGCAACAATCAATTGTATGACAACAATTAATATAATAGCAACAATCAAGTAGGTATATACTATTACAGATTACTACAAATTTATACTTACTGAAGTAACTTATTAACAATATACAGCAGATATTCTTATGATAGGTTACTTATATGGATATATAGTACCGGTATCAAGTGAATTAGACAGATTTCAGAAGGAGCCAAACCATCCCAGAGGGGAGGACAAACTGATCCCAGAGAGGGACTCAATTATCCCAGAGGTGGAAGAACAAACTGAACCAACCCCAAAAGCGGGCCCAAAGGGGGATCAGTAAGACAGCAGGCAGAGTCCCACTTCAGAGACGATCCGTGTCACAGAGCCTGGAGTCAGTCAGGCATGTCCTGTGAGAGTCCAAGATCTCATAGAAAGTTCATGTGGAGAGTTCAATTTATTTAGGAAAGGAAAAATGTGTGCAGAATGGGAAGTTCCCAGAGAGAGAGGCTCCACTTTGGATAAAAGTTTAGTCCTTTTCATGTCATAGAGACATAAGAGGGTGTAGGATATCGCCACTTTGAGCAGCCAATAGATGCTGTTAGTTTCTATTTTTCAGCCAATAGATGATGCTGTTTTCTCTTCTTTCAGACCCATTTTATTTTTCCATACTGTTTCCACTTTTCAGATGATAAGTTGCCATTACAGTCCCTTGTTTTTGTGCTTATCGATGGCATCTGAAGGTGTCTTTGGTTTCTAGGTACGCCGTGTGTACTTCAGAGAGGTGAGCTGCACTTTTCAAGGATGTTTCTAGTTCCCAGACCTAGCCCTGGGCTCACAGCTCCCAGGCTGGCAGGCAGTTTCTCTGTCAGTATTTTTCAGAGGACATTTTCTTCTGTTCAGTAATTTTCCCCTTCTAACCAGGCCACCTTTATGGCTGCTCACATCACGTTGTAAGGGTGATTTTCTAAATGTAAGTCCAAGTAGACACAGTGAAGGCAGCTCCACAGATTAAAATTATTACAGACATTTATTTTGTGACAAACTCTGTTGACTACAAAGCATGTCTTAAAACTATGACCTTAATAACACAGGGGGCACAGTTGAGTCTTCCTTAACTGTGCGGGTTTATGATGCAATCATGGAGTATTTCCCCAAATCATAATCATGTAATCATTTGGTAAATATTAAGAAGTACACATTATTCCCATGTTGGCTGTTGACTTTTAGAGTCATGTAATGAATATTAAGTACTCAGTTTAATTACTCAGTTAAAGTAATAATTGAGTGGTGGTGCAAGCTGTTTACAAAGTCACCCAGCTTGGCAGTCTAGCTATTGAAGAGGCTACTCTTCAGGCAGTTGACAGACACTTGATTCTGGTTTTAAGTCACAAACCATCAAAGGAAAGCAGGAGATGCTGGGGGAACCTTGTCCTGAAGTGACAAAACCTGACACTTTGTATGAATCTCCAAACTTACAGTCATTAAATTGCTCTTCTATTTTTTATTTTTTAATTCAATGCCCAGACTCAGGGCTATAAGCTATATGAATAAATGTGGTTTTCTGTGGCACAATTGGCAGGATGAGTTGCATTATGTAAATTTTTACTTGTTAAATGTCTCCTAACCAGTGTCTTTGCTGATGGATAAGAAGCTACAGAGATAAGGCAAAATAGTGCTGATATATATATAAAATATATATATACACACACAAAATCTTTAAATCAGTGGATCACAAGATATTTAACAAATAGATCATATTTTCATTTCACAGATGGAAAAAAGCACAATATAATTTGTGATATTTTTGCAAGTTAATTAAAACAGTCTCAGGAAAAATGAGGGACACTTCTCCCTCAAATCATTAAAAAACCAGAGTGGACTAGATAAATAACTTCTGAGGATACTAAGCACTTGATCCAAAGCCCATTGAACTCAGTGGGAGACTTTCTGTCAACTTCAGCAAGCTTTAGATGAAGCTAAAAATGTTTTTCCCAGTACCTTCAAAGTAGAAGCTACAAACTTAATTAACAATAAAGGAAAAAATTTGTAGTTGTTTTAGTTCTTTCCAAAAAACCTACCTGGTTATTCCTCGATAACAAATAAACATTTTCATATTTTTTTTTGTTATACTAAAATTCTGGGCACAAATGTAGGACTATTCAAAAATTTATGTTAATTACACTTCATAAAAGCAATAATAACATGCACCTATAAGTTCGTTCAGTGTTAACTAGCTCTGAACATGACTATTCTCATATATTTACAGTATTCAGGCACAAAATCAACAATTTGTGCTTCCTTTTATTCTTCACAGCAGGACATCACTGTTAATATTTTGTTTTTGCTTTATCTAGAATAGCATTAAGTAATCAATTACCTTCTTCATTTTTATGCTCATTCAAGGTCAGTTTGAGTTAAAGGTGGTAATGTGAGGTAAAAATTGAAATTAGAGAGACCTTTTTTTGGATCTTATTCCCGTTAGCTGCAGTAGGAACAGGATTAATTATCAACACCCATTTTCAGAAAAATTTGTAGGGAAAAAATTTCTGCATTGCCACACCATTTGACATACTGGAGTATAGTCCCTTCCCCAGGTCGTTTCCTATTCTTTGACCAGGCCTGTACAATGGAGGGGTAATTTACAGGCTGGGTGCAATCCAAAGAACAATGTTTTTGGCCTGCATCACAGCAGAAGTGAGGGGTTGCTTTGTGGCAGTCCCTTGGCTTTGGCACAATACTCTGCAGAGCAGAGGGACCAGGGACAACAGCCATTGCCTCTCAGCTGCCTAGGAAATCACCCTGGGACTGCAGGAAAAGCTGCTGCCTGCATGCTGGGAGGCAGCAGGGCAGCCAGCTCGTGGCTGCCTGGGTCTCGTGCCTCTGGCTGGGGACCCTGAGCGCCTCTGCAAGAGGAGGCGGGCAGTGAGGGGAGGCTTAAGGCACTGAGTTTGTGGTAGAAAAGGAAACTGGGAATACTGTTTGTGTGCCTAGGTGTGTGAAGGAGAGAGAGACAATGATGGTTGGGGGATAGAGGACCCTGCTCCTCCTCTCCTTGTTCTGGAGATACAGTGGTGCTCAAGGAGAAGGGTCCCTGTAGTCAGTGGAGAGGCATGAGGCTCAGCTCATCCTTGGATGTATATGTAAACAATATATATAAACAAAAGTGCCCATTTTCTGCAAAAAAAGGAGTGATTGAGAGTGACACACCCTACATTTTGAGGCAGGAGTCCTACCCAGTCTTTGGCACGGAACTAAACTATCTGCCTTGGTGTACACCAACACCGTAAGTTGCCCTGGTGTCTGCAGTGCACCCAGCTCAACATGCCAGCCAGCTGTAGGGATTAATCTACAACGACAAAGAGGAATCTGAGTTACACTCCTAGGCCCCTCTGCAAGTTATATGCAAAGTAGGATACAGAATAAATTTTGGGCAGAGAGTTAAACTATATTTTGCCAGGACAGATCTGCCCAGAAACTGAAATTAAGGAAACAATAAAAACAAGAGAGCACTTTTCAGCCTTACTTCTCTAGGGTTTAAATTCCTTCTTCAGAGCTGGATGAAGGAGTCTTCTCCTTTGAGGACACAGACATGAAATCTTCTTGGGAGAGAAAAGGCTTATCCTGAAAAAAAGGAAGTCTTTTATATCCTGTAGAAACCATTTCACTGCGTTTAATAGAGCACATTGTTCTGGGAAACAATAGACCTGATTTGACATCTTTGCTCTGACATTGCTGTACATTACACACATTCATAAAAAAGTTACTGTAAACTATACATAAACAGTCCAGGGAGCAGAAGCTAGAGCCAAGGACACATTTCTTTCTTTTCTTTTAGTCCAATGAAATTTGAATTCTTCTCTGCAGCCTGTATCCCCACACCATGGGTAAGCCATTTAGTGAAAGATGGGCAGGTGTGGAGAAAAAGAACACTGCTACTTCCTCTCAACCTTAAAAGAAATCCAGGAGCAGTCCTAGCTTTTATAAAGAAAGCTGACGTTGTGCCCAGGTGGTGTGTTACAGAATACCTACCAAACTGTGGCGTGACAAATGTCCTTCCACTGGGACACCTGGGTGGAAATGCATTTACTTTCAAGTAGGCATTGAGCTGCTCAGCAATAATCTCAGCTGAGGTGCTCGTGCAGAAGCCCAGAAGCAGAACCACTATAGAGTAGAGAACTTTACAGTTAAAACCCCCCAAAATAGCATCCTGCCTATTGATTTTTGGCATCTCCAGAGGTGGAAGGCACTTGTAGGGTAGTTTTAGGATTGCAGTTATGTGTGTGAGTACCTGACTTCCATTCACATTATTTTTTTGGATTTGATTCTCAAGTATTGGCTTAATTTTAAATGTGAACTGAAAATTAAAATCATTGAAGTCATATATCACACTTGAATTCAATAGAGCCCGAACAGTTGTAGGATCAGCGAAAATAATTCATCTGAAAATGAACTAGACAAGTATTTAGTGTGAAGAAAATAAATAACGGTCTAGCATATTAATGCAATAATAAAGGGATACAGTTAAGGTTTCTTCCTTTTGAACCCTGTCAGCTGCTAACACAATATAACCATTTAAATAAGACAGAGATAAATAGCATCTTCTTATAGGCAATAGATAATGCTGCCCTGCTTCTAATGCAACAGCATAAGTGAACGGATTTCAAAAACCAATTTATAAAACTGAAGATAAATATACTACCAAAGCGAATAACATACCATACAGGAAAAGAAATGGAACCATGTACAGTGTTGTTTGTGTGACACATTGTGGTGGAAATAAAAAAGAATTGATGAGCTTTTATACTGCTGAGGATAGTGATTTCCAGAATTATGGGTAAAGTTAGCCTGGAGTGTAGAAGAAAACATATTTATATATTATAATCAGAGAAAATATTTTTTTTTTTCAGTATTCAGAGTCAGTCTCTCTAATGAATCATTAAGTGTGGGTGATCTACTGCCTTTCCATGAAGTCATAATTATTCCTTTTTTTCCTCTCAGAAAAGAACTGTTAAAATGAGTTTTCAGCTTTAAAAAATGGGTACAAAATGCTGTTAATCCTACACCAGCCAAGGCTGGAGTGGTAGTAACTGATTTACATCACAGGATGGTACATGATTAAAAGCCTGATGCATCTGCAATGTGGAAGGTGGGAAGAATTAACCTGGTTCACCCCCTTCCCTTATCCTTATATGAACAATCACAAGGGGGAAGAAAAAGCCCAATTTTGTCCCATACTGGTTGAAACACTAAGTTCCAGTACTCCTAAGGAAGGTGTACACAGAAGTACAAAACATACAGAATAACTTGCTTACTTCTAAAATGTTGTGCCTTTGATTCGTATCCTCTCAAACCACTGTCTAGTAATTTTTCTTTAAATTGTATTACCCTTTTGTTACAGGAAATAACTTGGATGTGATTTATCATCAAGCCAGCTGCAAGTATTTTCCTGAAAAAAACATTTACCTTGAGTGACTAACAATGCTTTGCAAAACTTTAATTTCAACATTATTTCCCAGTAACTCAGGAGAAAATATTATTCTTTAACAGGTGGAAATAATAATAATAACAACATCTAAAACATTTAATCTCTTCTGCTTTAGGTGTCAGTTTGACAAAGTATCATTTGGCATAGCAGAAAACTATCCCATTCCCTTTAACAATTGGTTTGAATGACATATTTTCTTTTAAATATGGTACTGTAGTTGATGCAGTTCATGACAGCGTTACTAAATAATGGTTTAATAATAAGATCACTTAGCCATTAAACTAGCGCACCTGATGCTAGCAATCGTGTTCACTGTTGCTAGTGGCTATGAATTGGTGTTCACCCCAGTGCTCTTCCAGCTACCTGTCCCTTTTCCACCTCATGCTAATTGTCTGCTTTTTTGTGGCTGCTAAATACTGTATTTTGGTTGGTGTACATTTGGACTATACAGGGTTTCAAGAAATAACAGCAGTTTTATCTCAACCCAGTTATTAGTAGGGACTGTGAGTTTCAAGAAGCTGAAATGGTATTTTGTTTCCACTGGGGTGCTGCCAATTAAGCAGCTTCTAAATATGATAAGCATGATTTATACTGGAAATATTGTAAAAATGTCAATCACATTTCAGTATGGAAAAATATATTGACATTTAATATTTGTCCTCTGACCAAGTGTATTATTATTATGGCCATATATAATATCATAGTTTTCCATAGTTGTATGTTGTCTAGAACATGACCAGTAAATCTCTGGTTTTCATATAAAAAAATGTAGTGCTGATAGGCATTAGCGGTGCAGAATTTCAGCATTTGGGGAAAAGATAATGGAATGCAATGCCTTTCCTCTCAAACATAATGATTTGAAATCCTGTGTACAGGTTCACAGTGAGAATGGCCAAGTATCGTTATAAGGTGATGACTGCTTAGTGCCCCTCTTGAAATGATTATGGTGGGTTCAGCCCAGGCACAGCATTCACATCTCAATTACTGGTACTAGCAGAAATAAGATAGAATGACCTTTTTTTAAAAGACAGATAGGTCATTTTGAATATCCAGAGCTATTTCAGAATTTAATGAGGGCCGTTTTCACACACTCCCAGTGGGTAAGGGAAGATGACAGTTTGTATGGGACTGCTTCTGTAACAACGCTGTTAGGCACTCGCTCAGATCTCATGTTGTCTCCCTTTCTTGTTACACTGTAAGAAGATTCTCAACATGAGAGATACAGGATGGACTCCAAGTCTAAGAACTGCAAACAAATGAGTAATATGTCAGAGAGTGTTTACAAAGGCTCTTGCATCAAAGTTGCTCTTCAAGGGGAAGTATATCACCTTAGACCCTCTCTAAGCAGCCGACGGGTCAGCCAACTGAGGTGGCCTTGATGTGCGAGATGCTAGAGGGCATGCTCATAACAGGAAAAGCTGCCTAGGAAGGAAACTTTCAGATCTAATCCTGATCCTAACCTTAACACTAACCCTAAACCTCTGCTCCTTTGCAGAGCTGAGGGAGGAGTCGTGCTTGGCAGGGGTGGGGCTGGTGTCAAGGAAAGAGAAGCCAAAGAGAGGATCTGCAAGCAGTGGATGTGATTATGGGTCAGGCAGATACAGCTGGGGTGCCTGAGGTCAGGTGGGTTTATGTCTCTGCTAAACAGTGTGGGTAAAGGTTACATCTGTGGTTTGCGTGAAACTTTCTGAATTTCACATCAGCAGGGCTTTTGTTCTACATGTGTTAGGCACACAGAACAACCCCTTCCCTCAGCCACTCTTGTCCTGAGATTCACAGACACCTGCTGACATCATATAAATGTTATCTCTGCCTCACCTGGGATTTTGCTTAGTGTGGGGTGCTACTGCTTCTAAGGAGGAAGGAGGGAAAGGAGCATTTCCCATTTCCATCCCTTCCATATTTGTGGTAGGAAACTGTGCCAAGTAGCACTGCCAAACACTGGAGAGCTGGCTGCTCTTTGTGCCATTGATAGCAGGGCCATGCAGTGGGAGACTGCATAGTACACGGCAACACAGAGGAGAACACAGCTGCTGATAGTACTGTTCATGTCCACCTTTGACATCACTTGACTCCGTAAACTTTACAAACATGATGTTACCTCTAAATCATCCTATTAAACTTCATTAGTGCCATGTAATTCATTTTAGAACTGAAGGGATGACATCAGACCTGACGTGTAACCATAATATATTCAACCTAAAGCCTGTTCAGTAGGACCACCCTCCCCTCCTCCAGTGTTCTCACTCATTGTCCATGAACAACAAACTTTCCTGTCCCTGGGGCACTCAGCAATGCCTCAGTTCAGATTCAGGTGTGGCACTAAAATTTATCTGAGAGAACTTTAAATCACATCTGAGTAGGTTTCTGTCTCAGCCTGAATATTTTGTTTATTAAAATATGTAATGTAGTTGGTGATACACACTTGTTTCTAAAGTAATGCCAAAGATACTTGATGTGTTATGCATACAAATACTGGCATACTTCTTTTCTACAAAAGACATCTCTTAAAAATGTGGGGTTCATTCTTGCCTCAGGTTTATGCTCTTGTTTGAAGGACATATGTAGATTTGGGATTAACAGTCTTCTGGACAATAATATCTAAATTCCTTTAGGAAAACAAATGGAGATAAAGAGGTTTTGCCTGCTGTGCCATTTAATGTATGACAGGATTAACATAGCATCTAAAATTTTGCTGCTGGTCACGTTGTTCAGCAGGTCAGCTGTGTTAACTCCTCTCCACACAGTTCACACTTTCACCTTCTTTTAGGCTTTGTCAACAGTTCCCCACTTCATGTGAATGTCCTTTCTCTGCTCCTTTGATTCTTCTCTCTTTTCTTACATTGCACTTGTCTGTGTCTTCCCCTCTATTACCCTTTTGCCTTTTCACTTACTGTTTCTGGGTTGGGTTTTTTTTCACCTTTTTTTTCCTGTGGCCTTAACACATTCCATACCCTGCAGGTATGTATTTTGAATTATCTGAGTGATCATACTACTAGTTGCAATCCAGTGCTTTGTTGCAAAAGAATTGATTTGTTTTTCGTCCATGCATCATGTTATGACACATATGATTCCTATGTGAAAATTGCTCCCAAATCCACCTAATTTCTGATTTTCATTCCCTGTTATTTTTAAGGAGGAAGGAAAAAAAAAGCATAGTAATAGTGGGTCTTTAAAGTATGTTTTCATTTTTGTTCACTGTCCTACTAGTGATGTTTTCTTTCATAATTTTCTCACTCTCTTCTCCTTCCATTTCTCTCCTTCATCTTTTAAAACCCCAATGCCTACAATATTTAGTAACAACACTATTGCTGTTAGGGATGAGCAAGTTTAGTGCATATATTTATTCCAAACAATCTTTTATATTGGTCAGATTAATTTTTCATAGTCTCCAAAGGAAAAATCATTGTTGTTTTCAAAATCAGAAAAACAGCTCAATAAATCAAGTTTTCAGAAGAATGCTATGTGTAACACCTATATGTCACATGCAAATTTCCTTTTTTAAATTCAATTGTCCACTAAGATCACTACATGCTCCTTACTTTCCCCATCTTTTTTAAAACTCAGTGTCTAAAACTGAACACCATTCTCCAGATAAGGTCTACGTCATTTAAGATTCAAGAGAATGACTTCTCATCAGGTTTCTCACCTTGTTTTGGAGACAGATTCCTTTATTCTTCGTAAACAATATTGCTTTTGTCCAGTAATCACTTGGGCAATTAATATTCACGCAATAGATGGTCAATTCTTCCTCCAAGACACTAGTGTCTGACCAGTTAACTGCCACTTTGTTAAGATTCCTTATTTATGAGAACCATGTTAAAGTTTTCTTCTTAGTAATTCCATTTTTACAGCTGCAATAATTTATGATTGAAAATTTCATGCAGATGCTGTAAATATGATACACTTAATATACGTACTCCTTTGGTTTGTTTTAACCACAGGTCTCACATCCACCAGTGTATTCTTTAGAATTTCAATGAAAATGTGGAAGATGGACTCCGTGGTGTGCTCAGGGATCCTGGTTCCCCACTTGTTGAGGCTGAGTAGCCAGGTGAATCTTAACCTTCTCGGCTGCTCTCCTTGGTTTCCCACCGATGGAAATGGAAGCTTGAGAAGATGTGTGAGGGCTCAGGTAACATCTCTGGAGAGAGTTAGGCTATTTTTGCAGCACGCAGTGTAACCTGCAAGCAGCAGAGAATTTAAAAATCCTGTATTTCAGAAATAGATTAGGGGATTAGGAACAAACAGGAAAAAACCCAAGGAATTGTCAGGGATGTTTTTGTATGCTTTGATGTTTTTGGCTAGATTAATGTCCATATTATTCCACCTGTGATCCACTTCCCTTGTAGTCTTCATCTTATCTGGAGTGGTTTTGGATTAGGGGAAGATGAGGATGAGAGAAGAATAAAATCAACCAGGATTTAAGAAAAAGGACAGAGAAATTCCTGAAGACAGAGGTTGCTTAGACAGTTAGTTTTGAAAAAGAAATGGACTTCTGAAAGGTGAAGTTCAAGCAATGGCATTGCTGGCTGTCAGTACTGCTCTCAGCCTTTGTCTCACTGTGCTTTCAGTGACCTACTTGAAGGCCTAGAGCTCTATTAAGACATACCAGCATATGGCTCTGCTGAGCTCAAACCATGTCCCTGTCATGGTACACGTCGTCATAAAGTCACGGTTGTGTAGTACTACAAGTCCTCAGGAGGGATAGTTAATCTCACTGCTTTAACTGCTGAAGAGGCACTAATGGGAAATTGATAAGAAGCTTAATGTTATTAAACACCTGTGAGAAACCATTTAAGGCAGAAGAGAGTTCTGCATCACTGAGGCCATAATCCTGCATCCACACTTCGTGATGCTTTTAGGGGAAAATCCAAAGCAATTAAGGGTCATATTTTAATAACTGTTGTGTACTTTATTTCACCTCATAGCAATCCCAGAGAAGTACATAACAAACAAATAATTATGAAATAATTATGAAAGTTGGTGGTCAAATGGACAAGTCCCACGGTCTGCTTGACAACTGTATTTTGTACATTCAAATTTACCTTTTGCTGAATCAGAAACTTCAGGAAAGGTATCTGATGGCTAAAACAAGGGCAAGAAAATGAGGGTTCTTCTATTCCAATGCAAACTAAGTCACTGGTTAATTGTGCAGCCTTTGGTAAATCACGTCAGGTGTGAGGGCCAGATTCAGAGAAAGCTGCAAAGGGTTGAAGGCAGACAGGCAGCTGTTGAGAGCCCTCACTTATATTCTGAATGACGGTGGTATGAGCCAGGTCATGTCTAGCAGCCTCAAGGTTGTGTGATGGTCTGGAGAACAAGTCTTATGAGGAGCGGCTGAGGGAACTGGGGTTGTTTAGCCTGGAGAAGAGGAGGCTGAGGGGAGACCTCATCGCTCTCTACAACTACCTGAAAGGAGGTTGTAGCGAGGTGGGTGTTGGTCTCTTCTCCCAAGTAACAAGCGATAGGACGAGAGGAAATGGCCTCAAGTTGCGCCAGGGGAGGTTTAGATTGGATGTAAGGAAAAATTTCTTTACTGAAAGAGTAGTGAAACATTGGAACAGGCTGCCCAGGGAAGTGGTGGAGTCCCCATCCCTGGAGGTATTTAAAAGACGAGTAGATGCGTCACTTAGGGACATGGTTTAGTGGACATGGTGGTGTTGGGTTGACGGTTGGACTCGATGATCTTAGAGGTCTTTTCCAACCTGAATGATTCTATGATTCTATGCCCATGCTAATATGACCACTGGAGACGCAGAGCTTAATACTGTGGGAACAGTGAAACGTTGCAATCTCCCAGTGAGCTCTGGATCAAAGCTAATTTGAAGTATAGGCAAAGCTGTCAAGAATACACTGAATCATGTTTAGCCTCCAGTTTTGAGTAAGTAAATCCTTTAATGGGTCTGGTCTTGCATACCACTTCTTGGTAATCCCTTAATGACAATGTGTCATGAACCATTTACTTGAAGGAAGGTAAATAATGTCACATAATTTTCAATTTCAAAGAGAAGAAGCTATTTGAATATTTTAACTGTTATGCAGCTTTTCTAAACATAGCCCTTTTCTTCAGAGCTTATCCCCTTGCTCGTGTGATACTACAACAATGACCAGCAGGCACTGCCAAACGAGAGGTTTCTTGGTAGAAAGGAGAGGGAAGTGCTGACAAATCTTGTCTATGAGGTTTCCCAGACTTTGGGAAAGTGACTCCTTTAGTCGTTTAGGCCATTGATTGATAAGTATTTATTATTGCAAAGTCCCTCTTTTCTTTGTATGTTCCACTGCCAGCAAGGCATGAGTAGGTAGAGAGTTGAGGTATTTTTGCATTTTCTGTGTTTTGCTCAGTGGGATGCAGAACAGCCAAAGAATAGGATGATTGTAAATTGATGGAAATTAGAAAGTAAATGTTCAGTGAATAAAGCATAATAATTATTAAATTTTTAATAATAAGTATGAATTAGTAAATCAGGAGTTTTAGCAGAAGTTGTAAATTACCAAATGAATTACAGATTTAATGCATCTGTGTGCTGAAAAGCTGAAATTTATTAACAGTGAAAATGTTGTCATTTACCAGGAGAAATCTTCATGAAAGAAAGAAAGGCCCTGTCTTCCCATGACCAACACATTTGTTCATGTTTTTCTCTGAAAATGTCATTTTGTTAAAGGTGGTGGCTGGGCAGCAGGTTGGGGAGCTTGTTTCCTTTGTTTGGGTGGGTGCACCCTGGCAGCAAGGTGATGCTGTGTTTGTGTTTGCAACCACAGAGTACGTTGAGCCAGGAAGACCAACAGGTCTGTAGCGCAAGGAGGGGAAAGCAGAGAAACACCAGCACAAGCTACGACAGTCAAATATTCTTGGTTCTACAGAGTATTTTGTTTTAATGAATCATTTCCTGATTTTTCTCAGCCATCTCTACTGGAGCTTTATTGGTGAATGGGTTGCAGCTGGGTACTCAGACTATGCAGGACTATAGCAGAAGTTTCCTGGGGGAGAAATTTCTTCAGGTTTTAGCTCAGCCTTTACTGATGCTAAATATATGGAAAATAAGCAGAAAACACACGGCTTTTGACATATGTCCTGGTTTCGGCAGGGACAGAGTTAATTTCCTTCCTAGTAGCTGGTACAGTGCTGTGGTTTGGATTTAGGATGAGAACAATGTTGATAACACACCGATGTTTTAGTTGTGGCTAGGTAATGCTTACATTAGCCAAGGACTTTTTAGTTTCCCATGCTCTACCGACTGAGAGGGCTGGAGGTGCACAAGAAGCTGGGAGGGGGCACAGCCAAACTGGCCCAAGGGACATTCCATACCATGTGACGTCATGCTCAGTACATAAACTGGGGAAAGCTGGCCGGGGGGGCCGCTGCTCGGGGACTGGCTGGGCATCGGTCGGCGGGTGGTGAGCAATTGTACTGTGCATCACTTGCTTTGTGTATTATTATTATTATCATATCATTATCATCATCATTTTATTTCAATTATTAAACTGTTTTTATCTCAACCCACAAGTTTTTCTCACTTGTGCTTTTCCAATTATCTCCCCCATCCCACCGGCGGGGGGGGGCGGGAGTGAGTGAGTGGCTGTGTGGTGCTCAGTTGCCGACTGAGGTTAAACCACAAGAGTCCTTTTTGGCGCCCAACGTGGGGCATGAAGGGTTTGAGATAATAACAGATTAACCGGAGTGTATTAAGGAACTTATATCTGTTAACAGTTGTGGGTCACAACGTTGGTTTCTCTGTTCTCGATATTGATTTGTATAATCTGCATTGTACTCTTTTTTTTGCTGTACTTGTTAAAGATTGCTGTTGGTTTTTGCAGTTTGCTGAAGGTCTCTGGCTCTGACAGTAAAATGACACGCACTGCGGCCACTCAGACCTGGGCAACGCGTCCTGCGGCCACTCCAACCCCAGTGACATGCCGTGCAGCCACTCAGACCTTGGTGACAGGCCCTGCGGCCACTCAGACCCCAGCGACAGGCCCTGCAGCTGAACCAAAGAACCAGCCTGTGCCGGTATCAGTCGCCCTGTACACAAGAAGAAATCTTGGAAGCGGAAGTCGGCTCATTTAGTAAGGGAGGAAGAAGCTGCTTCTAAAAGGGATCCGGAGGAAGAAGTGGAAGAGGCAGACTACCCTGGAGAAGGGCCGTCACGAGAACAGGAGGAGGAGGGCTGGCAACTGCTTGGGGAGGAAGAAGAGGAAGAATTCATAAACGAGGCAGTGACGACCCGATCTCTATCCCTGAGTGAGCTGCGAGATATACGGAAAGATTTCAGCCATCGTCCAGGCGAGCATATTGTCACCTGGCTGCTCCAATGCTGGGATAATGGGGCCAGTAGCCTGGAATTAGAGGGTAGGGAAGCCAAGCAGCTGGGATCCCTTTCTAGGGAAGGGGGCACTGATAAAGCAGTTGGAAAAGGGACACGAGTCCTCAGCCTTTGGAGGAGACTCTTGTCAAGCGTGAAGGAAAGGTATCCCTTCAAGGAAGATGTCATATGTCGCCCAAGCAAGTGGGCCACCATGGAGAAGGGTATCCAGTTTCTGAGAGAATTGGCTGTGCTGGAGGTGATTTATGGTGACCTGAGCAATGAACAGTTATCCAAAGATCCAGATGAAGTCAAGTGCACACGACCCATGTGGTGGAAGTTTATAAGGAGCGCACCATCGTCATACGCCAATTCATTGGCAGTGAAGACCTGGAAAGATGGAGAGGAACAAACGGTGGATGAATTGGCTAGTCAGCTCCAGCAATATGAGGAAAGGGTACACATCACAGGGCACCCTATGGTTTTACCTGCGTGACCACGGAGAGGACATGAGGAAGTGGGATGGAAAATCTACCTCAGCCCTAGGGGCACAGGTACGTGAATTGCAAGGGAAAACAATCACAGAAAGGGGTTCTTCCAGGAAAGTCGCTGCTCCAGTTTCCAGCAGGCAGTTCCCCAGAGAGAGTAGAAGGGCTGATCTTACTCTTGATCTTAATGAAGAAACTTCTGACTCGTACGTACAAGAAATGAGAAATGAGTACTGTGATGAGGATTAGAGGGGCCCTGCCTCCAGCCAGGGGGAGGAAAGGGACAACCGGGTTTACTGGACTGTGTGGATTCGGTGGCCTGGCACATCAGACCCACAGGAGTATAAGGCTCTAGTAGGCACCGGTGCACAGTGTACCCTAATGCCATCAAGCTATATAGGGGCAGAACCCATCTGTATTTCTGGGGTGACGGGGGGATCCCAACAGCTAACTGTATTGGAAGCCAAAGTAAGTCCAACTGGGAATGGGTGGCAGAAGCACCCCATTGTGACTGGCCCAGAGGCTCCATGCATCCTTGGCATAGACTACCTCAGGAGAGGGTATTTCAAGGACCCAAAAGGGTACCGGTGGGCTTTTGGTATAGCTGCCTTGGAGATGGAGGAAATTAAGCAGCTGTCCACCTTGCCTGGTCTCTCGGAAGACCCCTCTGTTGTGGGGTTGCTGAAGGTCGAAGACCAACAGGTGCCAATCGCTACCACCACGGTGCACCGGCGGCAATATCGCACCAACTGAGACTCCTTGATTCCCATTCATGAGCTGATTCGTCGACTGGAGAGCCAAGGAGTGATCAGCAAGACTCGCTCACCCTTTAACAGTCCCATATGGCCAGTGCGGAAGTCTCATGGAGAGTGGAGACTGACAGTAGACTATCGTGGCCTAAATGAAGTCACGCCACTGCTGAGTGCTGCTGTGCCAGACATGCTAGAACTTCAATACAAACTGGAGTCAAAGGCAGCCAAGTGGTATGCCACAGTTGATATTGCTAATGCGTTTTTCTCAATCCCTTTGGCAGCAGAGTGCAGGCCACAGTTTGCTTTCACTTGGAGGGGCATCCAGTACACCTGGAACCGACTGTCCCAGGGGTGGAAACACAGCCCCACCATTTGCCATGGACTGATCCAGACTGCACTGGAACAGGGTGGAGCTCCAGAACACCTGCAATACGTTGATGACATCATGGTGTGGGGCAACACAGCAGGAGAAGTTTTTGAGAAAGGGAAGGAAATAGTCCAAATCCTGCTGAAGGCCGGATTTGCCATAAAACAAAGTAAGGTCAAGGGACCTGCACAGGAGATCCAGTTTTTAGGAATATAATGGCAAGATGGACGTCGTCAGATCCCAATGGATGTGATCAACAAAATAACAGCCATGTCTCCACCAACTAGCAAAAAGGAAACACAAGCTTTCTTAGGCGTCGTGGGTTTTTGGAGAATGCATATTCCAAACTACAGTCTGATTGTAAACCCTCTCTATCAAGTGACCCGGAAGAAGAACGATTTCAAATGGGGCCCTGAGCAACGACAAGCTTTTGAACAAATTAAAGAGGAGATAGTTCACGCAGTAGCCCTGGGGCCAGTCCGGGCAGGACAAGGTGTAAAAAATGTGCTCTATACCGCAGCTGGGGAGAACGGCCCTGCCTGGAGCCTCTGGCAGAAAGCACCAGGGGAGACTTGAGGTCGACCCCTAGGGTTTTGGAGTCAGGGATACAGAGGATCCGAGGCCCGCTATACTCCAACTGAAAAAGAGATATTGGCAGCATATGAAAGGGTTCGAGCTGCTTCGGAAGTGATCGGCACTGAAGCACAGCTCCTCCTGGCACCCCGACTGCCGGTGCTAGGCTGGATGTTCAGAGGGAGGGTCCCCTGTACACATCATGCAACTGATGCTATGTGGAGTAAGTGGGTCGCACTGGTCACACAATGGGCTCGAATAGGAAACCCCAGTCGCCCAGGAATCCTGGAAGTGATCACGGATTGGCCAGAGGGCAAAGGTTTTGGAATATCGCCAGAGGAGGAGGTGACGCGTGCTGAGGAGGCCCCAATGTATAATGAACTACCAGAAAATGAGAAACAATATGCTCTGTTCACTGATGGGTCCTGTCATCTTGTGGGAAAGCATCGGAGGTGGAAAGCTGCTGTATGGAGTCCTATGCGACAAGTTGTAGAAACTGCTGAAGGAGAAGGTGAGTCGAGCCAATTTGCAGAAGTAAAGGCCATCCAGCTGGCTTTAGACATTGCTGACCGAGAAAAGTGGCCGGTGCTCTATCTCTATACTGACTCATGGATGGTGGCAAATGCCCTGTGGGGGTGGTTGCAGCAATGGAAGCGGAGCAACTGGCAGCACAGAGGCAAACCCATCTGGGCTGCCGCATTGTGGCAAGATATTGCTGCCCGGGTGGAGAACCTGGCTGTAAAAGTCCGACACGTAGATGCTCACATACCCAAGAGTCGGGCCATTGAAGAACGTCAAAACAACCAGCAGGTGGATCAGGCTGCTAAGATGGAAGTGGCTCAGGTGGATCTGGACTGGCAACATAAGGGTGAATTATTTCTAGCTTGGTGGGCCCATGACACCTCAGGTCACCAAGGAAGAGATGCAACATACAGATGGGCTCGTGATCGAGGGGTGGACTTGACCATGGACACTATTGCGCAGGTTATCCATGAATGTGAAACATGCGCTGCGATCAAGCAAGCCAAGCGGTTAAAGCCCCTCTGGTATGGAGGACGATGGCTGAAATATAAATATGGGGAGGCCTGGCAGACTGATTATATCACACTCCCACAGACCCGCCAAGGCAAGCGCCACGTGCTTACAATGGTGGAGGCAACCACCGGATGGCTGGAAACATATCCCGTGGCCCATGCCACTGCCCGGAACACTATCCTGGGCCTCGAAAAGCAAGTCCTGTGGTGACATGGCACCCCAGAAAGAATGGAGTCAGACAACGGGACTCATTTCCAAAACAATCTCATAGACACCTGGGCCAAAGAGCACGGCATTGAGTGGGCGTATCACATCCCCTGTCATGCACCAGCCTCCAGGAGAACTGAACGATACAATGGACTGTTAAAGACTACGCTGAGAGCAATGGGTGGTGGGACATTCAAACATTGGGATACGCGTTTAGCAAAGGCCACCTGGTTAGTCAACACGAGGGGATCTGCCAGTCGAGCAGGCCCTGCCCAGTCAGAACTTTTACGTACTGTAGATGGGAATAAAGTCCCTGTAGTGCACATAAAAAATATGTTGGGGAAAACAGTCTGGGTTATTCCTGCCTCGGGCAAAGGCAAACCCATCCGTGGGACTGCTTTTGCTCTAGGACCTGGGTGCACTCGGTGGATAATGCGGAAGGATGGGGAAGTCCGATGTGTACCTCAAGGGGATTTGATTTTGGGTGAGAATAGCCAATGATCTGAACTATGTGATGTTAAGTACTAATTATAGTTATAATAATTATACTAATAATACACTGATATACTAATAATACTAATAATATTATATGCCATACTAATGTTATTACAATAAGAATCACCCACATTAATGAAGAATAACTTCAATGAAACCAAGCAAAGCACAGTGATGATGGTACCAGAACTGACTTCAACATGAAACAATCCAACAACACATACCATCTCCATCTTTCCTGCCCTGGAAGACTGTTACGACAGATGGAGCCCGAAAGTCATGGACTAAATGAACTCACCGAATGTTTTAGAGGGATGGCCCACAGACTAAGGGAATGATATCTCTGTGTGTGTGTGTATATATATATATATATTGAAAAAAAGGGGGTGGTGATTAATGAAAATGTACTGGAAAATGTGAGACTTGAGTATGACGCAGATGGTATAGAATAAGGGGTGGATACTGTCCTGGTTTCGGCAGGGATAGAGTTAATTTCCTTCCTAGTAGCTGGTACAGTGCTGTGGTTTGGATTTAGGATGAGAACAAAGTTGACAACACACCGATGTTTTAGTTGTTGCTAGGTAGTGCTTACACTAGCCAAGGACTTTTTAGTTTCCCATGCTCTACCGACTGAGAGGGCTGGAGGTGCACAAGAAGCTGGGAGGGGGCACAGCCAAACTGGCCCAAGGGACATTCCATACCATGTGACGTCATGCTCAGTACATAAACTGGGGAAAGCTGGCCGGGGGGGCCGCTGCTCGGGGACTGGCTGGGCATCGGTCGGCGGGTGGTGAGCAATTGTACTGTGCATCACTTGCTTTGTGTATTATTATTATTATTATCATATTATTATTATTATCATCATCATTTTATTTCAATTATTAAACTGTTTTTATCTCAACCCACAAGTTTTTCTCACTTGTGCTCTTCCAATTCTCTCCCTCATCCCACCGGGGGTGGGGTGGGGAGTGAGCGAGCGGCTGCGTGGTGCTCAGTTGCCGACTGAGGTTAAACCACGACAACATACTTTGTAACACAACGTGAAAACATCCTTAAATGATAGTTGTTTTAGAGACCACAGATCTCCTGAAATTTCCTGTTCTGATCACAAGTAATTTTTTTTTTTTTTAACATGGTGTGCTGTAGCTATAAAGGGGGCTGTGCTCTGCTGTAACAGGGGATCTGATATGAACTACAGTGAATGTATCAATGCACATTGCTTTTACTCTACAAAAAATAGAAGTAATGAACAAAACAGTTTTACTAACTAAGATCTTTTTCCTCATAAATTCTGATCCTCAAGAGAACTATTGATTTCCTCTAGCCTCTGCTCCATGCCTTCTGAAACACAGAAAAAAATAACTATAAAAATTAGCAATATTTGCTGCAGGCTGCAGCTGTAACTTTCTATCATGTCTCTTTCCCCTCTGATACATTCCTGTTGTACAGAAAGTTCTGTAGTGAAATACAAAAGCCAGCATTCAGGCAACTTTTCTTTTATAATATTTTTAACTGTTATCTTGAGGGGAAAAGGACACATTGTGGATTGCGTAAAGTAAGTACTGTCATCACATGTTTTATGGACTGTTTTGATGACATGCTGTATACAGTCTAGCACCAAGAGCACAAATACAATGAATCCAGCTGAGATAGCAAACTTTCAAAGCCGGGAGAGAGCTAAGGCTGAGCTGTCACTCTTATCTCCACTTTTCTCATATTCATGACTTATGAGATAGTCTCTTTTGCAGACCTAGAAGGGTATGAAGTATTAATAACATCTTTCACCACTGGAATTTGAAGGAAAGAGTATGATTTTGGCCTTCATGGAATAGCGCACATCTAGCTTTAAGAAGTGAGATTTGGACAGGAAGACATGTCTAATTCAGTTCCTACGTGCCCTGGCAGTTTTGTGGCTTGTGTGCGCCTGTTTGTAAACTTGTGTACAGATAACTCTGGTATTGGACAAACCTTAAATGAAATTCATTATTTTCTCAAAGCAAAATGAAGCTTTTCATTTTTTCTTGGTCTAAATCTGCTTGTGCTGGCACAGCCATGGTGCTACGTGGGAAGTCTACTTCAATAGTGTATGTGCTGAGGGCATTTGCTGGGTTATAGGTGCACTCATATGGCTATCATAACGGCACAACTGTTTGGTCAATGAAAGGACTGTGTTGCATCCTTAAAGCTTTGGTACATCATACAGCTTACATTTTGAAAAAATTAAGCAGTTTCATGTCAAGTTAACAAATACGGTGTCAACATGAAGAATTAGAGAAATGAAGGCTTTAATTTCTGATCATATTTCTCTGCAGTGGATACGTTGGGGTGGAGGAGGAATGAATCTGTTTTTGGGGAGGCCTCCTCATTTGTGTTTTTGTCAGAAAGATAAAATAAAAAGTTGGTATGAGCAAAAGGAAGGGTGGGGATAAAGTTTCAGTGGTTAGCGAAAAGGTAAACGTGTAAAAGAAGAATAACGATGGAATGATAGACATTAGAGAGTCAAACAAAACTTTGACTCTCACACCTGAATTTCCTTGGCTATTATGTTCCTTTCCAGTTCTTAACTTAAACTTCTCAATTTTAAAGGACATTGTGGGAGTTCCTTCAGCCCACCTGCCTGGGAGATACTTGGTAAAGCAAGATCTCCATCACACTTTGAGTCTGTTCAGTTAGTTCTGTACAGCAAAGGAAAAAGAAGCGTAAACACACACATACTCTAACGCTTCTCAGGTTTTCTTCAGTGGCATTTTTTATTTTTCTTCCCTTGCTTCTCTCAGTGAAAACTCTTGTGTCTTAGAGGTGTTCAGCTTACAGAGGAACACTTGAAAATACTTCTAAAAAGCAAATGGTTTTTGTGAAAAGCTCAGTTCATTGAAAAGAGAATGAACCCCCTTTCCAAATCAGGAAATCAAAACCCTTAGGGAAAAAAAAAAAAAAATTAAAAAAACACCAACCAACCAGCCCCCAAAACAATCCCCATGCCATGAACCACTCAGCACTTGTCAAAGAAACTTTGGAAGAATTTTGGAATTTTCATCTCTGCTCCCTGTCAGTTTTTGTGAGTTTACAAGACTTGTCATCTTGACTTGTTATTTTTCTTCTTTACTGTTACTTCTGAATATTCCAAGTCTATTTTTTTTCTCTTTTATTTGACATATACATCCTTCCACCTGTCAAAACCTGAATGTATAGATAGTCTGGCATGATAAAGGCCAGAGGAAAAAGCACATCTAAAAGATAATCACGCCATAAGCTTAAACATAAGCTCTACTATAAATATATTTTTTTCTATGACTCCTGAATCGTCTTTCTTCTGAGATTTTAATCAAGAAGAGTTTGGAAATGCTGACGGGGAGGGAGTAGGTTTAGGATTAAAATGCTGTGTGCTTGGGGATGAGCATATGGATTTTATCAGTAGTTTTGTTGTTACTTGTTTAGTCTTCACAGAGCTTTCTAAAGGACTGCAATGATGTAGATGCCAAAATTAAGTCTGCTGAAATTGGATTTTTCCTTCTCTCTCTGTGGAAATGCAATTAAATAGGACAATACAAAGAAAATCCTATTCTTTAAAAGTGCTTTCATTCCGGTTTGCAGTTTCTCCTTCATTCCACAAAATCCTTTACTTTTCTGATCAGGTAGGGTCAATTGAAGACAATAACAAGAACAACTCTGAAATGTGCCTTTGGCATAACAGAAACTTAAGCGCTGCAGACTGTACTGGTTGCCTGAAGTACTGCACTCCAAAATGAAAGCATAAAATAGAATGGGAATGATATGCAAATTGGAAAAATCAGTAGCAGTTATGCTTACATGGTACTGAAGATAAACAAACTGCTTTGTTTGTATTCTACAGCAATAGAATACAGGTTTAACTGAAAACAACTTTTTTTGTGTGTGTGTGTGTTTCTCTAAATAAAACATTTCCTAACAGCACAAGTGGCTAACTTACAAGGGAAAGTCTGTTGAATCTCAGTGTTGGCTCAGATTTGGGAAGCACAGGGTAAACTAAAGGCAGGAGAAGTTCTCATGGACTAGAAATGCATCTTATAGCAGGTGGCTCTTTGACGTTGAATATGTGAATATATGTGAATTCACATATATGAGGTAAAGAATTTTTAGAAAAAAGTGCAAAAAAAAAAAAAGTAAGTGACAATATCACTTTTTAGGTTTTGTATCATTGAATTTATCATGATATGGTCAAAATCTATGAATGACTGAACCTGTTTTGACCTGAATCATTATTATCTTTTGATACACTTATTGAATTATGCATTCAAGGAAATATTGTACATTTAAACAAGGGTTTAAGCACAATTTAATTACTAGCAGAGCTGGGTTAAAGTTTCAAGTGTTTAAATTTTTATTGTTTTATGTCAGGAGCTAGAGAAACAATACATTGCTCATGGCACCAGAAACAAACAGTGGTCATAAATAACAGTAATTTTGTCTTGTATTGATATCTACATTCTTTTGTGGAAAAGGTTAGCAAAAAATGCAGAAAGGAAGGATTGACTGCCCCTGAAGGGCTGGTACCCTGTGGAACAAGTATGACTTTGGTGTCAGAGCTCTAGTGAGGTAAACATTCTGAAAAGAATCAAGGATAGTGTAAGGACAGAGAGGGGCATATATAAAAAGGAATAATGGAAAGTCAAAGGTTCAAACTAAATCAGCTTTGGAAAAGAACACATTTCTAATGCCTGTGAAATAAATTGATTTGGAGAAAGAAAAAGGCTTTGCAAGGTTGTAGAAAGTTTGGGTCAAGTTTTGTTTCTCCTGACACCAGCTTTTGAAACTTGTGTGCGTACACTATAGACGTCCCATAGTTTCCTCTTTCCCCAGAAATTTCACCTGTGGTCAGAATGCTCAGTCACAAAAAGTTGTGGGTTTTTTTTTTTGGTGTTTTGTTTTTGTCTGGGTTTTTTGTTTGCTTGTTTTTTTTAATACCTCTATTCATTTTGGTCTTAGAAGTACAGAATGATAGCTGGTTCACTTTCAGTATGTAAGTAATCTCATAACTAATCACTCTTCTTATTAGAACTATATAATGATATGTATATAAAGAATGTTCCACAGAGCATGGAGAACTGTAAGCTGTAAAACAAAGAGGATGTATTCGGTATGGAAGCCAAACTGATTAATAATATACTGCCTTAAAAACAGAAACAAAAAAGTGAAACTGCACCAAATTATTGAGGATGGTTCTAAACTACAGCTATAGTAGCCAAATTTTTAATTGATATATGCCTATAATTCCAATGACTGGGTGGGCTTGCCTGATTAAAGCAGCTCATGCTGTAGACTATATGACATAGCTCTGTTTGGTGTTTTTTAAATGATACTATAAAATAAATAGGTATAAAGGTACCGACACTTTTATTGATGAACAACTGTTCTGGGAAAGTTAACTCCTAATAATTTTTATGGCAAGGAAGTAACTTAAAATCTATCACTAATAGCATTAAGTGGATAGTACTGTTTGAAAGCTTTAAAAATCACAAATTATATCTTCTACCAAAAAAAGTGTCATTCAAGAAGTGTTCTTCACTTTTTTCTCTTTAGTGATTAGTGGCTTGGATATTAAATTTTTCATTTTCTCACATATAGATCTCTTACTCTTTTGAAACCCAATCGAGACAGTATATCCTAATTTTTGTTTTTGCATCATTATGACATTTCTAATAAAAAATGTAATGGTACTGATTAGTCATTTAACATAATGTCTGATTTTTCATATTCTTGTTTGCTTTTGATAAAAACTTAATATTGACAGGAAATGTCACATTCATCATAAATGCCTCAGAACTATATATACAAAAGTGCCTGTAAAGTAAAAAAAAAGATGTAGAACTATTGGAAAAATAAAATAATTATACACAAAAAAATAATAAACCAAACAACCTTGATTACACAACTCCCTAGTGCCTTCTTCACATGCCGCAGGCTCTTTGTTATTCTTTAAAAATACAGGGATCTTAGGAGACTGTTTACATACTTACACTTTTAATTATGACTTTATTAGTTTAAATAAATGGTGATATTTCCATGTGTCCATGGCTGTACTTCAGTTGTTTGATAATTCAGAGAGTGCTAGAGTTTTGATCTATGCTAGAGCTTTGCACTATGTAGAGCAAGATAGTGGTAGCGAATGAGTGTGACTTCTGTACTGCTGTAGATTTGTTAAAATAATAAACAATAAAAAAAAATTACCCAGAGCAATCAGGGAACTGCTTATGTGCTCAGCAGAATAAAGGATGAGATCTTCATTAATTCCAGTCATGAAGGTAAAAGCCTTAGGTGGTGACTGCAAAATGAGATTTTGTAAGTTATTATTTATCTTGTATCATAGAATGAAAATTAGCTATGTAAATAGTCTCATAATCTCAGATTCCTGAGCCAAAATTTATGACAGAGAATATATTCAATCTGCCTTTTCTGTGTACCCCCCCCACAATTTTTCTCTCGCTCACTGTATCCTGTGAAACAATCCAATATTTAATCCATCACAGTTTGAACAAGGTGGATTTGTTTAAGGAAGCAGGTAGGCAGTCAGAAGAAACTAGACATCAGATTGCATATGGCATCAAACTGTTACCCACTTATAGGCTGGAAATAGTACAAAGTGACTTGCATTAAAGTTGAAAATGATCAGTGTAAAATCTGTCACGTGATCAGTGTAAAATCTATCATTAAGCATTATATGACACCATTTGGTTAAATCACTCTCTAGCTTATAACGTCAAGACCTGGATGGATGACTCAGTGGCTGTGGGCTGGTGTGATTCATCCCCTTCAGACCTGCATGGTGTATTGCAGACTTCAGACTCGTGACAGAAGGCAGCCAGGGCTTCATTCATCTATCTGCAAACAACAAGCCATGCCAGGGTTATGGCAAGCTAAAGCATTAGTTTTTCATAGAACAATGGAAATTGGAGCTAAAACAGTTCTGCTTATTTAAGTTCTCACCACCGAAGAAAGATTATACAGGACCTCACTGATGCCTTCCTAGACTTGATGTGAAACATCCTTTATTGGTCTTGTTACAGTACACGTATCAGGAGGGCCAAAGCCTCCTGTCTTCAGACTTTCTAACAGATCCCATACATTGACATTAAGAGATTACAAAAGATCATTCCCAATATGGATCTATTTTGTAAACAACTATGAACCTATAGCACCCCAACACTCCTAGAGGCTGGTATATTTGTACAAACATGAGTTCAGAACATCCTACGTACTGAACTGGTATTTGCCAGTCTCAACCATGTAATACCCATTTTCCTGGAGAAGGAGCACCAATGGCTAACTCTACCTTTCTCCTGGGTGTGGGCGCCTGCAAATACCCATTCTCATTTTCATCTTGTCTATCATGTTTGGTGGCTGTAGGTAAGCTGGCCTGGGTTTGAGAGCTGCTAAGCATGCAGACAGCATACATGGCTACTTACTCTGTCTGTCTGGTGACTCATTTAGCATACTGCAGTGATGTGTCCTACCAAAGCATGAGTGCTTAGCTGTGTAGGAGATTCTAGCAATTACAGTCTGCTACAAGAGGTCTTCTCAGTGGAGGTGGCCAAGAGCACATCAAAGCTGGCTGCACAGCGAATATTGAATTCAGATCAAAGTCTACCCATGCCTGTGTAGCACTTGTGCACAAATCTGAAGATACCTAAAAGAGTCCTTGAAGCTCCAGTACAATCACTCTGGCTAAGAGTTTTACACCTTCTAGTACCTTGGTGCAAGACTGTGGAATGATTTTTTTTTCATAGCTAAGGATTATCACAAAATTCAGCACTCTCTGGTCCCAGAATAAGGTACTACTCTTTGATCTTGTCTTCTGTACTCTAAATACATTGCAAACTGTAGATTAAAAATTAATAGTACTTTTCCCCAGCACAAAACATCTTAACCATCCAAGCTGTCATTCTGTACATGCTGTTGTCCCAAGAGAATAAACAAGTGTCATATGAGTTACGCAGTCTGGTGTAAGCATCTCCACCAGAAGGAGGAAGACGCAGTCACTCTCTACCATTCCCTAGTGTGTCTGCCGGCCAGGCCTTGTCTCTGTCATCATTCGACGTCGAAGTGTTGTCTCACTCATAAACAGAGTGCTTATAAATGTCTATATATAGAGCAAGAGCTCTTTTGGGGATGGACTTTTCTTCTGTACAGGTTCACACCATGGCCCCAGTCCTGAGACGTTCTTAACTGTCTGAGAGCCTGCAGAGTTGTGGCAGCGTGGGAGCACAGGCAAGTAGTGGATGATGATAAGAAGCATCCAGTCTGTCAAACAAAAGCAAATTTGAGTTTTAGGTTACAATTACAAATGACTGGCATGCAGAATAAGCCTTACTAGCTCTTACTCGCTGAATAAACCAAACATGCATTGTTATAAATCTCATTAGACTGGCAGTCGTGCCTTACTGGTGACTGAAAGAAGCTAAATGCAGTTATAATGGGACCTGATAAGTCTCGCTTCCAAAATATATTTTATTACATTCTGAAATAGCTTGTATTAAACTAAACAATGAGGGACTTAATTACTTCAAAGCCTGTTGATTCATTATGAGACAATAGCTTTTTAATATGATATTTGGCAGCTGACTCATCTCAGGACTCAGCTGGTGCCTTACATAACATAATGCTGTGATTGAGACACAGCATAAATCATGCAGCACTGAATCTCTGGGAAAAATACATCCACTATTGTAAACAACAGCATGTTGCATAGAGAAAAATCAATATCAAACTAAGTATCAGTTTCCTTTTCACACATAATAAAACACTGCATACACAATTACTTTTTCTGTCGTTGCTCACAAATTTCCTTGCTATGTTTTATATCAGGATTTCTTTCTAACCCTGCCATCCCTCATAAATAAGACAGCTGTGTAGGTAGGTAGTTTTCACTTACCAAATTAGAGCTGAGCCCCTAATATTGTTTCACCTGCTGTTATAATTAGGCCCAGGAGAAAAAAAAAAACCAGCTGTTTACCTTCTCTATCATTGTGTCATCTTATTTGTATTAAAACTGAAAAAATCTTACAGTTGCAGAGTATTGCTCTGTAGCAGAAGCTGGCAGAGTCAATAAGGTTCAACGCAGACTGACCCTCTTCCCTGCTGTGCCTGGACATTTCAGCACATATGGTATTACTCCACACTTATTATGAATTAAAATGTACGTATGTGGAGTGTGCCTCTTGCTCTGCTTGAAACTAAATCCATTTGAAACGTATGGAAGGATCCGAGAATAACGGAGTTATTTTAGTTCATGTTATCTTCAATTCTTAGGCTGTGTACCATAAATGAATCTTATGCCACAGTGTTTCTTATATGAAGAGATATGAGAAGAGATGAATAATTTTGTGCTTACACCTGAGGAATACGCTGTAAGAAAGCCTGAATCCCAGGCTTTACTTGCTGGAGCTGTGTTTTCATGTTAGCTGTAGGCTTGGGCTTGTACTTCAGTCTAAAATCCCTGGCTATCCTCTGTGGTCTCACTCTGGTGCTAACCCCCAGTGAGCCCTGGGAAGGGAAATGGAGGAGGTCTGGGAGGGCGAGAGGGGACATAGCACATACTTGACTTCTGCCCCTGCAGGCAGTGTATGCACAACTGGACTGACCTTCTTGGCTGTGTACAGTCAAGGGTGTCTACTAAAGTAATCATCTTCATTTAGTAACCCTGCATATAAACAGGGGCGCAGTACCTAACACTGCCTTGTGGACAATAGGAACCGTGCTACTCATCCGTGTGTACTGTGCCTAATATAAAGGAAGCTACATCTGTAGCACTGATGTCTCCAAGACCTGCTGTAATATAAATGCATAGCAAATTAAATAATAGAACAAGTGATATGGGCAACAGTTTGGTCCAATATCACAAATTAATTCTCTCTCATCATCTGTATTAATTTCTTCAATTGCCAGTAACCTCCACCTTATTTCACTTATTTTGTCTTCTTGCTTATGGCAAAACCACATGGAAAATTAAGGAGATGCTGTGTTGGCCAAATCATAGCCTCTTTATCTGCTTTAAGGTGACATACATTTTCAGCTAAAACCGCAATGACTCATTAACAGACTGAGAGGTGCACTGATGGTGAAATCCAACATGTTCATAATGCATAAAGTTGTCAAAATTCCTCTCTAAACCAGGTTATTTCTGGGACTATATTAATTGTCGTTTAAAATAGGTACTCCTACACTACAAAGATTTGACAAAACTACATTTGAGAGGTTTTGGAGACTTCTCAAATTGGCATATGAATACCTATAGTTTCTGATTTATGCCTTGAAGTTGAACAATCCCTCAAAATACTAAAGTAATAAAAACTAACTATGGTAATTTACTGTAGTCTGTGTGTTTGAAACTGTGTGGGACACAAACTTAAAAAGAGCCATAAATTAATTTACTATAACATCTTTTTACACTACACTGGCAGTAAAAATGCTCTTAAAATGAAGAAAACACTACTCTTAGTTACCTTACCATGTTTTTACATTATCAGTACATATTAAAAGGCCAAAACGTTAATACTAATTATTCCCAATGACCCAGAAGTGTAACAAATATTATTGCCAGGCTTCATTCTGTTAAGATAGAAAAATTTTTTGTAATGTATTTTGCTTGACTTAATCTTCTTATAGTGACTGTAAGTGTTTGCAAGGTGTTAACGTATCAATAGGCATTGAGGCATAGACCTTGAAAATGCAGAGCACAAAAATGTCTCCCTAAAGCCAACGACAAAGATGGGCAGTTTTATTCTGTGGGAATCTCCCAAACGTGCAACTCGTTCACTGCTTTGTGCTGGTGAAAAATCCACGTGGAAAGGTATTAAATGTGGAAGCAGTGCCAAATGCTCTCTGATGTAGAAGACAACAGAGAACCAAGTTCAACAAGCTCTTTCCTGGCGTATTTAAAGTATGCACAGATGCGCGTAGGCTGACAGGGGTCTTTTGTGGAAGGGCCCTGACACAGTGCCAGAGGGAGAAGCGGGTCTGTGAGTGGCCTGAGCTCAGGCTACGTTTACAGTAGTTCAGCTGTGCAGCACTAAGCTTCAGGCCTTCTGTGCCCAGTGATGGGATACATACACCTGGCTCAGAAAATAGGATGCACTTCATCTACTCTGTGGCTTGTACACCCAGGGACAGTGGGGACATAGCCTGAATCTAAACAAAAGCATGCTGTTGAGGTTATAGAAAGTTCCTGGGAAATGAAAGAATATATATGCTGGAAAGAGGGTTAATATGACATTTACAAAACCATATGTATAGGGAGGCTCACAACATGCAGTAAAGAATTGGGACTTTGAACGCTGCGTAAGAGAAAAGGGATACTGTGGATAGGAAAAGGAAGACATGATACAAGTGAGAATGCAGGAGGAATTTGTTATTGATAAAAGTGAAGCAAAAATGCTGGAAGGTTTAGTGAACACATTAAGACGTTTGAAAGAAAACTTATTGTGTAAAAAAGTGAAAAACCAGCAGCATAACTGTATAGACATGAAAGAAATGTCAGATTTTTAGAACAGAAAAGTGTCTTCTGCTAGATGGACTGTTGGAAAAGAAGACTGGATTTTGGAGACATGAGGTTTTCATCAAAGGGAAGTTTTGAAGTTCTTTACTATTAATTTTTTTTTCTGAAGAGAACCATTATCAGTTGTTTCTCTGTGTAAAAAAAAAAAAAAAAGGATGATAAAAATCCATTCAGTGAACACCAAAGGAAATTTAAGTCAGCTAATAGGTAAAAACAAGTGTCTAATTCTTAAAGAAGAGAAGCACTAGAAGTGAAAGAGTGACATTGTGAATGGCTTTCTTTTGGAGGTCTTTTAAAATAGATTACACAAACATACAGCCCATATATCCAAGACAGATTAGTCAGTCTTTCAAGGCCCTTTCTAGTCCTATCAGGAAATTTGCTTAGTGGTATGGTTGAGCTCTGATTTGCAAAGCCATGTTCACATGAGTGTTTCCTTATTCTCTTTCCCCCTTTTGAACTAATAGCTGTTACTTGCTGATTTCTGGGATTTTTTCTGCTGTCTATCAACAGGAAATCAAATGCTGTTGAAATGCAAGAAGAGCTAAACTGGAGTCCAGTCCAAAGACATCTCATTCTTCTGCATATATACAGATGTAATACATCTCTCCTCTTGCTGTAAGATGTCATGTTTATCAATCTATGGAGATATGTTCTTTCCTTTTTAACAGGGATAAGATGATTTTAGGGTAACTAAACAATAGCTTATTCTTTTTCTTCCCTCAAAAGAAAAGGCAAGGGGGAAGAATTGGGTAACTCTCATAAAATAATTAAGGAAAACTGCAAGGTACTTTTGGACTATAAGAGATCCGTTCATTACCTTGCAATTCACGGACACTGCTTAATGTCATTCAGTGAACCAGAAAACTGTGGTAATTTCTAAATAGTTCTCAGATCTGTCCTGCACATCCAGCTACGCATGCAGAGCTCAAACCATGCCTGTACACATCATTGATTTTGCAGGCTTTCAGGTCAGTTATGAGTTTTGAAATAGCTGCATATGGTCAAGTAGCAAGTATGTGAGGACTTCAGTGTTCTCACTTCAGCACATGAAGACACAAGCTAAGTTTCTTTGGTAAATTTGTAATGCTGTAAGCTACATTTCACATAACAAATGAAACTTTTATAATTATGTGACAAAACCAAATCCATCAAAGTGATAGTCAGTGTTCTTTCAGGGTGTGCTGATTCTCAGGTATAAGCCAGTATGTTGCAAAGGAGGGAACAGACAGACTTGCACTACCAACTTCCCAGGATTTTGAAAAAACAAGAAATAAGTGAGCCTAACATCCTTGGGAGGGAAAAGATCAGCTCTTTACATAAAGTGAACTCGTACAGAAGATGCTAGAAGAAGAGGTATCATGGAAGAAAAGTCCAAGTAAGAGTCAAAAAGTAAACCTGCTTTATTTTATTTCTTAGACTGAGTGCTGCTTTGCTCTCTGGAGTAGAATGAAATGCCTGAAGGGATCTCTGTTAGTGCTTGAAGAACAGCTTCTCCATTATTTCAAGACTCCACTCACCAATTTCATTTTGTTATTTTAAAATCACAGAATGTGTGTATCCCACACTACAGATATACTGACTGATTATAAAAAACAATCCCTAGTTATTGCAGAAAAAACATCCAACACAACAAACTGCATATATATATATATAAGAAAAAGAAACAACCACAAAACTATTTTTGTGCTCACAATGAAACTCTTGCAAACTCCTGCCCCTCTACTGTCTTAACCAGCTCAGCCACATGAACTTTTAGGGCAGTTTGCACTAAAGCCCAAGACTTTTGGCTACATGTCACAATTCCAAACCACAGAAACTTCATGGAGAAAAACCTGTCAGAATCTTTTTTCTAGATCACAGTAGCATTTCCCATGTTCCTCTGCTGAAAGCAACACAGCAGTGTTTGATATATGCATAAGGTACAGACAAACCTTAAATGTGCCTAGCTAAATAAAGTATTATAACTTAAACCTTAAGCACTAAACTTCACTTTAGATCAGCAGGTACCCAGGACATCACAGAAATACGTGTTTGTAGCAGAATCTTCCCTTTGATTGATGTCATTCATTCCTTCCAGCTTCAGTGCAGGGCATGTTATGGGAGACCTCACTCCCCTGAGAGCGTGCGAGGGGTCTAGCCTAGAAACTTGAGGCACAAGCCAGCCTTCAGTGAGGAAACTTCTTCTCACCCCCATCATATGCAAATCAAATAAAGCAGACAGGATCACTGCTGATTTTTAATTGTCAAACAGGATTCCGCAATTAGGAACTGTGGTTCACATGCAGGACTGGACTCACTGATCATCAAGGTGAGTGTGCGCTTTTAACCAACTTTTCCAATGAGAATCAAAAAATCATCCTAGTTTCAGTGTCAGAGTCAATTAAAGAATAGAGAGTCAATTAAAGAATAGCTTTGTGTTATATACATCCCAGTCACCCAAGATTATAATCTGATTATACCAGTTTGTATGGTACCCCATTGTTCATGGCTGATTAAAAAAGATGCATTCATTAGCTAGACTCAGTGTGTGCTTAACTTTCGGGAACCCTGTTCAGATGTGCATGCACTGGTGTTACACATGCTTGTCCCAGTCCCAGTTCTTTCTTTGATGGGTGATGACAGTACTGCTCTGGGCTCTCTGCTCCTAAAGCCCACTTCTCTGAGCCACTGAATGATAGGAGCAAGTATAAGGTTAGAGTGGAGCCACCTGGAGTCCCTGGTGGGGAGACAGCTTTCTGCTTGCAGCTGAGGATCAAACTGGGTGGGGAGAGATAGAGATATGGTCTATGTTACGTGATGGTGAGATGTTGTATTGGATGTACATATCCTCCTCCACATTCCCCTACCATAATTTCTCTGGTTGCATCTATCACTGCAGTCCAGTGATGACTCTTCATCAGTCTAAACCAGATGAAAGCTCCTGTTCCAACCACGGAATGAAATCTCATCTCTGTATAGAATAAAATTTAACTCCTCAGCATTTTACAATACCTCTAGTTTAAGAACCTACTTTGCATATTTTGAATAACAGCATGGCAGTTTAATGGTTTATTGTTGTTTCAGGTCATAAAGCATAATTTAAAAGTGAAATTTTATTGGGAATATTAAAACTCAACAAATTTTTCACTGGGGAAGGAGTAGATTTTAATTTCAATTAGCCATTAACACTGCTGGTGTTAGCATTTTACTCACTGTAGGTTATTTTGTAGTTCCTTCCTTATTAACCTGTGATTGTAATATCTCCAAGCAAATATATTTGCTTATGTCAGATTTACTGTAATTTTTACCTTTTATGAGACAAAACAGGGTTATATCAAAGGCTACTAGGAATTCTCTTTTCCCACTCTGCAAACCCAGAGAATTTTATACTGTTCTGTAATACTGCTAGAACAATGCTCCAGAGAGGCGTGAGGTGGCTTTGAGTCAATCACGCTAATTGTTTCTGTATTTTGCTAAGCTACTGCTATCTTCAGTTGCAATTAACATGACATCTGGCAAAGCACTGGGCTGGAACATTGATTATTCTAATGTTTCTCATTAGTAATCATTAATAACAAATGAATAATTCAAGCAATTATCAATTAACCTCTGGCTAAGGTTTTTGACACTATTTTTCCTCTGTAGAGACTCACAGCATGTACTGTTTAACTTGCTCTGATGTTCACTTCATCTCTCTTAGAAAATCAAATTGTATTTCATTTTACTCTGAAGCAGTATAATGTGTACCCTGTGTTTCAGGAGCACAACAGTCAATGTGCTCTATTCATTGAGACTGCATTTGTATTCTATTTACATATAACCATTGTGTGATTTCTCAACCCTGTGTGCTTACTCATATAAGGATATGAAGCCGTACTTGGGTGGGCAGGGGTACGTAGACCAGAAATAGGTGGAGGCAGGGTAACTGATAACTTGCCAGCAGTTATGCACCATCATCTAAGTGCTACCTCCCAGAACAAATGAAAATTAGGAAGGAACATTTATTTCTTAGCTATAACACCTTCCCTGGGAAACTCTGTATCTGGTGAAACACTGCTATGGCTTTGTCCTTGGTGTGTGGCTTAGTCAAACACATTTTGCTTAAGAAAATGACTCAGTTCCCTATAATTTCATGTTCTTACACATATATAACCATTAAGACTACAGAAATATCATGGTGGTACAAACTGCTTATTTTTTAGGAGTAAAATGTAACCAGGGTACATCTGCAAGAGCTAAATACAGCGGAAGAGAAAAAAATGGGAAAGCTCATTTGTGATTTATTAACTTTGCTTCCTCTTATCACAAGATAACAGCAGCAGTAGAAGTAGAGGAATAAATAAATAAATAAATAAATGGGGGTGTCACCACAAACTCTTACTATATTTGATAATAAAAGTGAGAAGCAGAGATACTCCTGATTATTGCATCTTCTGTGAATGTTATGAACACCTGCATAACATATCATCACATATTTATGCTTACAGTTTCCTGACTAGACTTAGGAACTTGTACTTTCTGGAGTAAAGAACAGTATTTCATAACCCACATATGTGAAGCTGCCTACACAATCAGACCCCAGCTTTCATCTCTTTCTCGTGTTAAAGATGATCTTCAGGAATGGTGATGGACACCTGGGAAGACAGATGTGGAGTGGGAGAGGGCACTCACTGTACCAGTGACACCTGGGGCGCATCAGAGCAGCTTCAAGACAGATCTGCCTTCTGTCAACCTAAGACCAACCTCTGTGAGCACAACTCTGTGGCACAAGGTAATGGCCGCTATAGGCTCTACCCTGTTCCTCTTGCCCTAAGGGATCGTAGGAGTTCAGAGTATTCCCAAGTATACCCTTCACGTTGGTTTCAGGAAGGATTCATGACATAGGAGAAGCTTTTCTAATGTTGGTCCAGTACCCATCTATTATACCAAATGATTATCTTGGGCCTAGATATTACGGCTTTTAAGCAGTTTTGAAAAGGGAGAACAAGTCTGAATTTTTATTCAGAATCTAAATGTTGAAGCTGAAAAGACAGCTGCCAGAGAGAAATACCGACTTGTTAAGCTTCTGTCACTGGCTGAGTTTGAAATGCAGGCAGTAGGAAACTTCCTCTTTGCTGTTCATGGATGAAGAGGAAGCAGTAAGCTGATGACCTGCTACTGAGTCATGACTGCTGGGAAGATGATACGACCAGTAATGCACTTAATTTTGCCTTCGGAAACAGTGCTGACTGCTTTACGCACCAACAGGCACTGCCCAAGGTGACTGAGCTTTAGGAAAAGGGACAAGCCATGGGATTTCTTAAATCTCCTACAAAATTTCAAGGTTTAGGTCCTTAAAAATATTCATCAGAGGACCTGCAAAACTGTGCCTCCTTAGGTTAATGAAATGCTACTGGATATGTTACGTGTAGACATGGCACTTAGGGACATGGTTTAGTGGTGGACTTGGCAGTGTTGGATTTACGGTTGGACTCGATGATCTTAAAGGTCTTTTCCAACCTAAATGATTCTATGATTCTATAGTTCAGATGCAAGCCAGCATAAAGAAGCTGGCTTTACTCTCACCATTTTCAAACAAACAAACAAACAAACAAAAAAGGAAAGGAATTTTCCCCACCATTTTCAGATCTAGTACTCCTAAGAAACATGAAGCAAACTCCTATAATTGCAAACATATGCAGAGCCACAATCTTTACTTTCTCAAAGAAAACTGAGAATCATGCTAAACCATGCACAATTCTTCAGGTGGCTAAACACCTGATGTCTAAGGCTCTCTTATGTTCTATAACACTTCTTATTGGTCAGAGAGTCAAATATAAACCCCTGCATCTATTTAACCTAAATACTTAATTAAAAAAATACAATATTAATGAGCTCTATTTTCTTCAAGAAGGGAGATTTTTTCCTCAGAACTTCCTCATTTCTAAATATAGCTGAATTGCCATACTTTTTTTCTGGTAAATGTTAGGATTCTCCCGCATCTCTCCTTTAAAATATGAGTCGATCCAGCTTATGTAAAAGTGCTTTTTCTTTAAGAGTACTCACTGACTAATTTACATGAAGTATTTCAGGCTGTAGAACTTTTATGAAGAATCTGTTAAACCTAATGCTGACAATTGATTAACCACTTGTTTTTAATAAGAATATTGGCTAATTCTGTTAATGTGACAATGGATCTGGTCAAATATTGATGACTTTCCTGGTGCAAGAAACTCTTAAATCTTTTAATGATCAAAGGACAGAAACAGGTATATCTAAAACCCAATTCATTCCATCCTAAAGCAGGCATCAAATGAATCAAATGTGGTCAAATGGGTCATTCTGTAAAAGATTTCATGTCTTCATTCTATAGGAACTCTAAGACATATACACCAAATAGATCTACAGCTAGCTAAGGTAGTTGGTATGCAGCTGGATAATAATGTCTCTAATTGGGTAAGCGGTGAGTAATTTTTAGCGTCTGCTTTTGAACAGACTGAGTTCAGTAGGCCAGATTGTCCAAATGCTATTATATCTGAATAGAAAGGACTGTGCCCCATTTTGAAATAGTGTAAATGGCTACAGAGCATACAAAGTAGAAGATCTGGCACACTGCTTTTATCCATATGTCTCTTCTGCTCAGCCAGCTTGTCGTCATTTTGATTCATTGCTTTCAGTAAACTTCAGTATTTCAATCTTCGTAGTCACCCCAGGAATACAACTCAGATTGCCTTCAGTTACGTATTTAATGTGAAGGACTTAACAGGATGCCATGCATCATTACAATGACATGAGACCCTCCGGAAATGTAAAGTGATGTGTTTTGCTTGCAGACATGGTTAAAGAGACTATAACTGTCAGATGAAGCACAAAAAAGAGGAAGATAAGAGCAGTCACCCTGTCTGTCTCTCCAAATGATGTTTAAACAGAAAAAAATATTTGTGACCTTGTGAAAGGAATTTGGTTATTTCTTTACAGCTTTGAGGAATGGGTCGAGTGACTAAAGGCTTGTATCAAGGCAGCACTGAGAACATGTTGATGGGGAACATTAAAGTGTAGGATTTATCTTTCTCTTTTCTTACCCATTCCCCCCTGCCTCTTTCATGCACATGCACACACACTTTCTCCTTTAACTCACAATTCCCAGTGTAGTTCAGCTTCTGAGAAAGACTTGTTCCTCCATTTAGGTTCTTCCTGCTATTCCACCTATTTTATCCTTATGGTGCAGCTGAGGACAGGAAAAGGGAGAATTAGCACAGGTCCCATCAATGTAGAACTATTAAATCTGAGTTGATGCAAAAACCCGGATTCAGCAAAAAGAACAGTAAACAGAACTTCCTGCCAGAAGCTAAAATCTCAACTTTTAACTGAAACAAAGGTAAAGTAAATAACTACCATCCTGTGACTCAAAGTTAAGAACAAAATGCCTGGTACTGTTGTACTTTTTTGCAGGTGTTGGATGCAAGATACTAATGATATTCCTGAACTGAACAAGAAATAAATATCTTCTGCATATCTTATTGCAAACATTAGGGAGTGATTTTTGAACAAAGATAACACTCAAGAGGTATAGTACCAGAAAAGTCCTGTAAGAGTATCTTTCTTTCTGAGAACATTGATACAAAGCTTTAGTATGTGTATTGCATGTTGCATACAATTACAAAAATTCAAGTAAAATAAAACCTGATTAAATCACTCATCCTTGCACTGATGCAGAAGGTGAAGGTACCATTTGGAGCCTCAAGTGGCCCATTGTACTGGCTCTGTAAAGGCATAAGTGCTTCAGAAATTCTATAGAAGAGTATAAAGGAGGATCACATCCTACTTAGTGATTCTTCAGCTTCAGTGACCAGATGTTTACTTTGCACCTGAACCTTTCCACTGGGGATGGGAAGCAGGTCCAGGCTTATGTGCTTGGATCTGGAGGGAGATACTTAAACTGCTTCCGCCTATGCTCTTACCAACAGCTGTACTGAACCAAGACAGTCTGCTTGTAGGGTAGTAGAAAATTAATTTTTAGTCTTTGTTTTCCTACTTTCTACTTCGAGGTAGTTTTGACTTATTTTATATTCAGTGATTATACTATAAATCAGGATCTTAAATCCCACCTGTATCTAAAGTCCAGTACATCCTGGCCTGTGTTCTGTCAAAAGAGGACGCTAGTGCTGTCTTTAATGCTTTATAAAAAGGTTGGCTAACATATAAATTTTCTTATTACAATGCTTTACAGCAGCAGTAAAGAAGAAAAAGGAATGCTTTCTTTTCCTTTTTTCCTTTTTCACTTCAAATATTTTTGTTGTTGTTCTTTTCCAGTAACAATGACCATAAGATTACGTAAACTGAGTTCCCCCCAGTTTTAGATTTTTTAACTTTGTTCAACTGTTTCATACAGCAGCAGAGACGTATTAACACTGTTACTATCTTGTACCTGTTCATTCCATCTGAATGAACATAGCGTGACAGCATGACGTATTTTCTTTCTTCTGGACTCTATCAAGGGGTATCCATGTGTTCAGAGATTTTCATGCTTATAAAGTTAGGGGACATGAAGAACCTCTTCTTTTCTATAGGTCCCCTTCTTTAATACTCATGGGTCTTCTGTTAAAATAACATCTAGAATAAAAGTTGCATTTTTTCAGAACACTTCACAGCATGATGTAGTTATATTTGACAAAATTACATTGTTAATGCTATAAAGGCACACACTGCAGACAGAAGTTTTAGTCTTAGAAGAGCAATATAAAGGAATGGTGTGCCTTCCTGAGGCATGGCATCAGAAATAACATGTGAAAATAGGGAATTCAAACTCCATTAGATCTTTTTACAGTCATGACATAGATGATTGAACAAATTTAAAATAGCAGACCTTATATAGCCATATTTGGAAGGAACACTCATAGGTAATTCTTACCTACTTTTATCTAGTGCCTCCTTATACATGTAAATTCTTCACTTAGACTTGGCAGAGTAGCTCTGCAGAGGACTAAATAATTGGAAGGACATCTAGTCTATGAATTGGGTCCAGTGACTAGCGTTTAACTTCTCCTCTTCCTTCTGCTACTTCCTTTTCTCCACCCCATGCATTTCCAAAGGGTTAAGTTTTACCATTTATAACATTTAAATTATGTCTATTTCCCATTATGAAACTGATCTGACAAATATCCTTTATTTCAACAGACCTTAATGTATGACCTAAGTGCGCTGCAGCACAGAGTGCGTGCTATTCTTAGTACTCATTGACATTGTAATGGCACGCAGGCAGTGCATCATTGTGCTGTGGTGGCAACTAACAAATCTGTGCCATGCATCAACACCATATATCATGTTCATGATGAATGTTCCTGGGCCATGCCTGGTCTCGTAGAGCAGCAGTCGATTATGTAGCTTTGTAAAGGAATGCTGCAGGGGAAGGCAGGTCTTCTGCCCTGCGTCAGAGTCTATACCTTTTCCCTCCCACCAAACCTTCCTATCCATGTGAATAAAATAAGAACAGGTGGTGATATGGGACTTAAGGCTATTAAACTGCAAAAATGAAATAATTAAAAAATCCCACACATTTAATCCCACTTGACAGTGGGAAAATAACAGATTTATAAGATACCTAAAGGAAGCAAAATGTGGAAGGGAAAAATAGTATATTCCAACTTATTTGGCAGTGCATATTCGACCTTGCTTTCAGTCTCACTTTTATGAGGACCAAAATTCAGTGCAGACATCTTTCATTGCTTTTATTTCAATGAGACAGATCTGCAGTGAGCTCAGTGCTGCAGAATCAAGTGTATGAGTAAGCAGCAAAACAATGAAATTATTACAGAGGGCAAAGGGGTCCCTCCTAGACTCTTGTCCATTAGGAGTAAAATCCACACAGATAATACTGGTAGCAATACTCCTGATTCATGATTGGGAACTGATTACAGAAGGATTCGTAGTTATTGCTTGAAATTTCCTTGTTGAATTGCTCAGTTCCATTTCCCACTGATGGCAGCTGGAATAATGCTTATCAAGTTACTAGGATATTGATGACTGCCATTATTACAGATGTTGTTTGTTTCATATCTTTATTAATATTTACTTTCTAACTGTACTTAAGCTTATAAGCCACATATTGACACCAGTCAAGTGTAATCATACACCAAGGATTCAGTTAATCCTGGGGGAAAAGAAAAAAAGATGACAAAAAAAAAGAAAACAACAAAGGACCCATATACCTAGTGAAATATTGGCAAGAATTAGGAATAACAAAGACAAAACAAAAAACAAAGTCTTCCTTTGAAATGAAAAATGAAGACTTCAGAATAGCAAAATTAAGACCTTCCATTAAAAATCTGCAATAACTAGTCAGTATTGGCCGGAAGATATCCTATTTATGCTAACAATTTCCTGTTCTGTTTGTAGAGGTATTTATGTTATGTAAGATACTGTCAGTAAATTTATCTTTTGATGCATTAAGAGCAACCATATTTTGTGTATCCATAACATGATGGGTCATTCTAGCACAAATCAATGGAAACGCTGTAATAGTTCATCACATTGATTAACCACATGCCATATCATGCAGAAAGTGATGCATTTTTCAATTATTTGATTCTATCAAGAGAAATATTGAAAGCTCAGAGAAACTATGTCAATCTGACAGTTTGTGTATAAAAATAAGAGTGTTAGAGTGACAGTTGATGCTGAAATTACTAGTGTTACACATAATTAAGATGGTGAAATTAGGCACTGTGCAAACAAGGTGAAGCAGACAAAAATGGAGGAATTGTACTTTTTCTAGGTTGTAGCATTCAAATATTTTGGAAATGGCAGCTACGATTGTGTCCTGAGATGACCATGCACGCAATGGAAAGAGCTGTTACAGCTTAACACCCATTCGAGGCAATGAGTAGTGGAGTTGCAGCATTTCACCAAACTCTTTTGCAGGGTAAAGTATTTCCCAGGATCTGTGCTTTAGAGGAAAGTCTCCAGAAACCAGTTAGTCTACTTTTCTTTGGTGCTTAATATTTAAGTAAGGTGACATCCTTCCTCTCACAAAGCACCTTCTGGAAACCATACTGACTGTAAATAAAGAGAATATTAACAGCAGACATTTTTGTAGTAAGTTCTATATTCCTATCTTAACTACCTTCCAAATTTTGAGTGTTTGAATTTTTAAAGGATGAAACAGATGCCTTGTCCCAAGCGAGGATAAAAAGAAAATCAGTTCTCTTTTGAGCAGGCAGATCCACCCAACATTGTGAGCCAATTTTGCTGGAAAAAATCCTGTGGTCTCTCATTGTTATACACCCTTGTTTTTTATTCATCTGAACAGAAAAATCACATTCTAAAAAGTTCTCAAACAAAACCTTGACTATTGAATTTACCATATAACACTTGTACAAACACATCTATACTAGGGAAGTGCCACTGTGGCTTAATTTGAGTAAATCTTCAGTAGTGCCTAAGGTTCATATGTGCCTCCCTCCCAGCAATACTTTCCATGCAGTAAGAACAAACATAATAAATTGAAGGAAGACCTGAGTATTTCAGAAGGGTGTTTTCAAATTTTGTGAGAGCATGTGTTGCTAAGGAAACATCATCTTTTCTCTGAGCCTGGTCAGGGAGGATGGACCTCAAATAATGTAGATCAGTATGTAAAATATACTTACCACTAAAAGTAGGAAGTGAAACAAATTTAAATAAATATGATAAGACTGATCAAATGTATTTGTGATACAGATTACAGACAACAACAATATACCAGTAAACAACATAAAACTTCTTATTCATGAGACATTAATAGCAAGCTGACATCGTATTCTAACCCAGCTTGTTTGAAATAATGGACGTAATATGCCATAATGCAGTGCAGTGCAGATTGAATTGGCTTTGTCTTCTTTGTCCAGAACACCAAATGGAAGAATCATTATTTTGTCGCAGCATGCCAGCTTCTATTTATGGATTGTCATTTTATTTTCCTAGCAATTCATCTAAAGATGTGTCATAAGACACCCTCCCAGATGCATACTCACTCTTTCAAAAAATGTGCTATCTTTTCCACAGTATTGTTTCAAAAGATGTGGAGTGGTCTTAAATAAAGTAACATATAAAACAATGTTGTCTGATTTAAACATTTTGGCCTCCACTGGTAGTCGAGCCCAGTGCTTGCAGCCAATGAATTTTATCTGTTGACTTCAGTGGGCGCTTAATCAGTCCTTATAAATTCTAAATTAGTATTGCAGGTTTCATAAAGAATATAGTTATATACTAAGAATGAAATACTGTAGTTATGTTTAAATTTCAGGTTGGCTTTTTTTAAAATATCTTTGCTCTATAAAATACTACAGCTAAATGATATATTGCACCATGTGGGCCATATATATTTTATAGGAAATTATCCAAAACACACCATTAAAATATACTCACAGATTTCTTTTGCACATAATTCTTATGAGACAGTAAGAAGAGATATCCAGTACTTTAGCTCCTCCTGTGTCTTTTTCAAGACTGTAATTATATGTGTTCAGACCTGACTTTGCAGAAATAACTAGATCCCTCCTACATTGTATTTTTTACCAATTGCATACATAATACATTTTTAAAATCACTTGAAATATTTCATAAAATGTATTATTCTGTCACAGGGTCTCAAAGGAGAAATGTATGATTTAAGTCTTCATGGCATGCAGCGTAATACTTAGTTTTTGGAACAAGCCTTAAAAAAACAAAGGAGGGGTGGGGCACTCATCGTAACTCCATTGGAATAAGCCTTTAAAAAAAACAAAGAAAGGATGGAGGACTCAATGTAACTCTTCTAGAGCTAATTTTTTTTACTATGACTAGTAAAACAGGGTTGTGCTCTTACTTTCTAAACCTCATGGATGGGTCCTTGTCACATTGTAAAAAGATTGCTCTTTCCACTCAGCAGAGTAGCCACAAGGTTAGTTTACCTTTGGTGTTTGAAAACACCAAGACAGTGTATGACTGAAATGATCACACTCTTGATCCTTGGATCCTTTACCCCAAAGAGAACAAAAGGAAAAAAGCCAACAATTGCTCATGCCTGTCTGCTGTAATTGTGGGCTGTTGCTGGTTTGTATTAGAGGCAGCATCAGTGAAAAAGCTATAATTTGTTCCAAGTGAAGATGGGGTGAGAGTAAAATTTACATTTATCCCTTTCTCAGATAGCAGATGACTAACTATAATTTAAATTTCTACACTGTACAAACTATTACTGAACACGCTACACTCTGTTCATTACTATGGTGTTCCTGCCATGGTAATGAACCAGAACTAGAATTTTGAACTACAGTACTGTAGAAACTCCTGGAAAGTCTTAAGGTATGGAATTATTCTTTACATAAACAAACAGACACCACCTGTGCATGCACACACACACAGAGACACATGTCAGAAGACTTAGGACTACTGACAGAGTGTAAGAAAGAGATTTCCAGGCAGTGGTAGAAGTGATGGAGACAGCAGAGGATAGGTAAGAAAGCTAGAAATTATTTAGATAGTCTTATTAACTAGCAGTGGTAATTCTTATTGGCTCTAGCAAAATCACAGATAATCTTATGGGTGCTAATTTTGAGTTACTTTCTGGCACTCTACAGAGCAGGCCGTTTCTGACAGCTTCTGAAGTAGCAGATGGGTATTTACAGGTATAAGAACAGTGTATTGTCCAAGCAAAATTGTAAGTGGCCAGAAAATATACAACCCTCCCTTCACCCCCCTTTCACCCCCCCCTTCACTCCCCCTCCCTTTTAGAAACAACTGAAAGCTGTTTATTTTGAATGAACTATCTTAAGAGTCAAGGAGAAAGTTGCCCCACTGTGGTGACATACTACTGACTGGAGGACCAGCTGGCTTTGATGCCAATGATCAGCATGGCTTGGGCCTGAAGTTAGAGTTAGCCTGGATTAGAAATTAAAATTTAAATACCATTAGTGTCAAAAATGCAACGTATACTTTTAAGTATCTAAGACAGAGACATTTCCCATTCCTCTCATTCTTATGTTACAGGTTCCAGGGTTTTGGAAAAACACAGCAAGTTCAGAACTCCAGTTTCTTTTACAAAACAGTGCATTTCAGCCATTTGCCTACTCTTTTTTCTTTTAATACACTCTTAGGAAATAGCTTTAAACAGTGTGGTAGGTCAAATAACATGAATCAAGAAACAGCAAGCCCCTATCACATAAGTTATTCACCAGTGAGAAGTTTCTGACCTAAAGTAGCTTAGGTAATATCATTTTTGTTTGATTTACCTTGTTTTTCTAAACTTGAGGCTAGTTATCTTACATGCTTTGTCACAAAATACATGACACTGCTGACTAACTTCCTGGCACTCCTCTCCCTGGTCTAATTGTCCATTTTCTTGCCACGAGGAACCAGCTGCGGTCTGTGGCAGGAAATGGGTACATCTCCAGGGCATGGCCTTTTCATTTCCACTGGGTTCTGAAATATACATTGAAGGAGCAAATTCCCCTGCCAAAAACCCTCTCCATTTCTCAGCAAAGCTAATATACTCAACCTCTGTGAAACAGTCTTCATTTCCCTGTCCTATGACTCACAGTTACCATACATGTTAAAATAAAAGTCCCCATTAAGAATTGTGTTTCATACTGCGCTGTGCTCTGTCTGGCTTTGTGGTTCACTGTGTCACACACACACACAAAAGGAGCTTTGTTCACAAAAGTAAGCTGGACTCACACCTCTAGGTCTTCTAAATCTAGACCTCTAGGCCGTCTAAAGCATTTAACATTTGGCCTTTTGCAGCCTGAGTAAATGCCTTTAAACATCTCCACTGAAGCTTGGGCTTTCCTCTTTTTGTGAGCTTTTACTCATAACTACTCTACGAGAAGATCTGGTGTGAGAAGAGGGAAGAGAGCTCTTGGAATAGGAAGGTAATTTGTGCTCCATAGGGGAGGCAGGGAAGGAGGAGGAGTAGTCCAGGCCAACAGAGGCTAAAACTAGGAGCCAGGGGGGAAAAGAACTCCAGAGCCTCTTTCCCCACCTTCCTAAGGCAGGAAGCTTGGCTATTATTTTTAGTCATGTTGTGGTTTAACCCCAGCTGGCAACTGAGCACCACACAGCTGCTCGCTCACTCCCCCCCGGTGGGATGGAGGAGAGAATCAGAAGGGTAAAAGTGAGAAAACTCATGGGTTGAGATAAAGACAGTTTAACAGGTAAAGCAAAAGCCGGGCGCACAAACAAAGCAAACCAAGGAATTCATTCACTCCTTCCCATCGGCAGGCAGGTGTTCAGCCATCTCCAGGAAAGCAGGGCTCCATCACGTGTAATGGTTACTTGGGAAGACAAATGCCATCACTCCAAACGTCCCCCCCTTCCCTCTTCTTCCCCCAGCTTTATATGCTGAGCATGACGTCATATTGTATGGAATATCCCTTGGGCCAGTTTGGGTCAGCTGTCCCGGCTGTGTCCCCTCCCAACTTCTTGTGCACCCCCAGCCTACTCGCAGGTGGGGTGGTGTGAGAAGCAGAAAAGGCCTTGACTCTGTGTCAGCACTGCTCAGCAGTAACTGAGTGTGTGGTAACATCAGTGTGTTATCACAGTATTCTCAGGCTATATCCAAAACACAGCCCCATACTGGGTACTATGAATAAAATTAACTTTATCCCAGCCAAAACCAGCACAACTTTGCATTCAGTAAATATGTATATCTATGGCAGATAGTATCTGGCTGGTCTGGTCTTTGATTATTTCTAAAAAAATCAGAACAAAGATTAACAAGACCCTGCCACAAAGCTGAAGCAAAATATATTGGTGCCATGAAACTGAGTACAACTACTATAATTTATGATGTCTGTAAAGCCCTAATTCAGAGCATTTTTCTGTAACATCGACTATACAAGACAGTTACAGGGAAAATCTGGTAGGGTCTAACAAGAAGGCAGAAAAAACCAGAATGCTAAATAGCAGAAAAATTGCTAACACAATAAATGTTTAACAGAAAAAAAAAATCCCTACAAAACACATGCATTAGCCATCTTAACCCCTTCATATAATAAGCTTATCTTCCCTGTGAGATAGTAATATACCCCCCAAACACCTGTGATTAAAATGGATGTGGTGGCACCTGAAATTAATTAAAAAAAAAAAAAAGTAGAAAGAAAGGTTGGAGGAAGCTGTTTATAAAGACATGCTTGGTTACAGAAAGCTTAAAAAAATTGAAAGAACCAAAGAAGTTATTGTCTATGTTTTTATGAGCTTGTTTATGGAAGACTAACATTGTGAGGAACATACAGATTCTCCTATATAAGTAAGAAATGAGGAATTCAAAAGGGTTTGGGAGGTGGGGATCAGGAGTGGTGATGTTTGCAGGCAACACAAAACAGAGGAAGACCGGAGCTCTTACTCAGGTGTTGCTTGTTGAGTAGCTCCCAATAGCACATTCCTTTATCAGAGATGTTGCTGCTTCTTTCAACTCAGACAGATTTTAAAAAAGCTAAAATCCCCCCTAGGAAATGGAAAACACTGTGGGAAATGAAAATAGAAAGAGAAGGAGCACTTCAGACATATTGCTGCAGCTATAAATTTGTGTTCTTGATATTTATACTATCACGCAGTTCACTATTAGTCTTCTGAAATTGGCACTTGAGAGATCTCTCAGGCAATTATTCTCTGAATATTGCTAAAGACCAACTAGGTATGTCTTCAGGAGAAAATACATCTGGCTACTCTTTAGCTCGGTGTTGTTCATATTGTCAAAAATAGTAGCAACCCATTTTGATAGAAGGGGAGGATTATCTATATTTCTCATACAGGCAAAAAATAGGTAAACTCTCGTAGATCATGTGATTTGTGCATAAGATTGTCATTAGAGCATGATTTACACAAGTTTTAGAGGCTCTTGAAAAGCCTTTATGTTAAAGTAGATGTTACAGCAGGATTAGTAAATTGCATCTTCTTGTCAGATTTTTTTAACTTATTCACAGAAACTGGAGTTTTCCCTCAGTGTCCCAGGAAATACGTGTTGTATTTGTCTGTCATTTCTTGATGTGAATGGAAGATGAAAGGAAATGGCTCCCACTGGAGATACTGTGGGTTAGACAGCTTCAGGGACAGATTAGGGGATGCAATGTGAAAAAAAAAAAAAAGGAAAAAAAGTTGCTGTAGAGTAGTTGATCCATGATAGCAGAAGAACTTCATTTTAGGTTTATTTAGCTAAACCAAAGAAATCTCCTGTGGTCAAGGTGTGACACTTGTTCTAACTCTTCTTGCACAAGTGCCACTTCTAATGTACTTTACCAGAATCATGCAGACAGGTATGTGCCCCTGAAAGCTCGATGGATAATGGTGGACAAGTTTGATGAGGACCTTGCTTCAGATGTGAATTTCAATGAGTTGTTAAGACCCCAGGGAAGGAAGAGAAGAGTTAGTGTGATGTCACATCTGACATGCAGTACCTAAATTGGTGAAGCATTGTGTGCTTTGCTATTTTATATTTTTTGATGGAAGTAGAAAGGTAATGGTACTCTCATGTGAAGAACAGGAATAGGCAACCTCATGAGATGACTCTAAGCCAGAGCCAATGCTGCTATTGCAAACTGCAAGAACAAAGCTTCACAAGGCCTGCACATTCTTTAGCTATCTCCAAAGGCTTCCTCCATCATGAGCATTCCATATATTTTTAATCTAATACTACCTAGTCTAATACTACTTTTTTCTCTAAATTCCATTGCCATTGATCCCTGTTGCAAATAGGCTAGTGCAATGAAGCTTGTTTTCACTGCAAGTTGTATGATGTTTTTATAACCCAACATAACAGACTTACTGTATATCTGCATGTGATTTAATATTTGCTGTTAATGTTATATAGAAGTTTTACTTTTATTAGAGCAACAATAGTTTTAAAACACATATTTGCATAGTTAGGGCAGCTGGCAGTGTGGGTTGAGATGTATCTGCTATGTCATACAATAATAGTCTTTTATAGTTCATTAAAATATACCCTGCAAATTATGAGTCATCTACTTCCTACCAAATGAAATTTGTTTTCAAAACTTGTTCCAGCATGATTATACAGGGAACAGGCATAAAATATAAAGGATGTAAGTTTCAGAAAGTAAGAGCTGCTTGATTCACAGAGTATTTGGCATGTTTCACTGAACCTTCTAAAAATGGCAGAAGACAAATATATGAGAAAAGCAGAATATTCTGTATTTCCGTAATCGCATTTCTAGTCTAGTGTGGAACATGCTTTCTCAGAGTCAGTGTGTGTGTGTGACAGCTAGGGATGGGATTGATATTAATTCTGAAACTTTGTCAATTTTGATTGTCTCATCTTGACAAGGAAAGATCATGATCATGAAATAAAGCTACTCTGTTTTCCTTGTGAGGCTTAGATCATATATCAAGGTGCAATAAATATGTAACACTTGACTGAATCAATGAAAAATACCTACCTAGAAAAAAACCCAAAAAACAAGACCTTTTTTTTTTATTTTTCCTGGTCTGTTCCCGTGGTTAGAAGGAGACTGGGATTCATGACAGGAAATACTATTAGAAATTTAAGTTTTAAATACATCAATCAGTTCAAGTGGTTGCACAGCTCTCTAATTTCCTTTCCTCAAGGAATCTCTGTTTGTAGATAATAGACTCTCATGGGGACTAATCCAATTGGATCCCAGCCTGGCTTTAGCCAGGACACTGGCACAGCCCGCATAAAAACTTCCCAATTTTATTAGATAACCTACCTCTTTCCCTAAGTATTTGGACAGGTACAGATATTCTATTTTTGGGGGGGAGGGCGGGGGGGAGGGGTGGAGTGAGGGGAAAGTAATAGTGTTTTTTAATGAGTTTCCTGTTACGTATCCAAAGCTTTTTTTGCAGAAAGTAGAAGAAAATGTTTTGGTGCTGTAGATGAACTTTAGTCTGATGTTAAGGGCTCAGACTGCACTATCAAGCCCCTGAAGCTGCACAAGAACAACTTCTCTTTGTTGAACTATGCTGAAACACACATGGGAGTCTCCAAACCTTTGGCACAAATGCCCATAGTAAATACAAAATTATTGCTGACAGGCCAGAAGTGGTATTTGAAATCACGGTAGAGACTTCATAACAGGGAAGTCAGAGCTCCATGGCATCAGTCATCTCATGAAATCCCTTGGTCAGGCATACTTTTGAGCAAAGTAAATCCATTAAATATGAATGATGATAGCACATACAGAAGGAAGACCTTCAATTTCTTTTTGCTTTCAGAAAGAAGAATCTGAACAAAAGAAGGGAAAATCCTCTCAAAATTACTCAGACTTTCACAGATCAATAAGATTATTATAAATACTTCAGTAGATGTTACTGATCATAATGCTTCAAATGTGAATGTATGCATTCCTGAGCACAATGACAGCTGTTCAGAAAGCAAAGGCGCATTCTTGCCAAAGATGAATCCAAGGTTAAAAACTTGGTTATAGCACCTGCATTATCTAGGGCATATTTAATGGAAGACAAGAATAAGAAGAAATGGGACATGGAGATCATAGAATCATAGAAAGATTTGGGTTGGAAGGGACCTTCAGAGATCATCTAGTCCAACCCCTTTGCCATGCATGAGCAGGGACATCTTTCACTAGATCAGGTTGCTCTAAACCCCATCCAACCTGACTTTGAACACTTCCAATAATGGGGCATCCACAACTCCTCTGGGCAAACTGTTCCAGTATCTGACCTCCCTCATTGTAAAAAATGCCTTCCTTATATCCAATCTAAATCTACCCTTTTTCAGTTTAAAACCATTGACCCTTGTCCTGTCACTACAGGTCCTGGCAAAAAGTCTTTCTCCACCTTTCTAATAAGCCCCCCTTATATATTGGAAGGCTGCAATAAGGTCTCCCTGGAGCCGTCTCTTCTCCAGGCTGAACAACCCCAACTCTCTCAGCCTTTCTTCATAGGAGAGGTGTTTCAGCCCTCTGACCATTTTTGTGGCCCTTCTCTGTACCCACTCTAACAGGTCCATGTCTTGTGCTGGGGGCCCCAGAGCTGGACACAGTACTCCAGGTGAGGTCTCACCAGACCAGAGTAGAGGGGCAAAATCACCTCCCTTAACCTGCTGACCACACTTCTTTTTATGCAGCCCAGGGTACGAATGGTTTTCTGTGGGCTGCAAGCACACGCTACTGGCTCATATCTAATTTTTCATCCACCAGTATCCCGAAGTCCTTCTCTGCAGGGCTGCTCTCAATCAATTCATCACCCAGTCAGTACTGATATTGGGGATTGCTGCGACCTAGGTGCAGCAGTAGTCCAGGTAGAAGATGTGATTAATAAGATTCTGCAACTACTGATTGACTAATACAAAGGTGGCAGAGAACTCTTCTGAAAGCACAGATTAGCACATGTTCAGCTCATGATATTTGAGAGGTACACAAGTGTGGCTTAATTTGTAATTAACAGTTGCTTCCAATCAATATAGGAAAGAAATACTTTGCCCTTTATTTAAATACTTCATTGACCTCTACTACTATAATGTTGAAATGTCAGATATATAATCTACAGAAAATCTAGAATCCAGAAAAAATACTTAATCTTCAGTATATTCAGATACATAAATATGAAAGAATTTGGAATATTGATTGAAAGATTTCTTTTTCATTTTCTGCTCATAATGAAGACTCCGTGCAGCTGAGGTATTCATAAAGCTTTGAGATCCTTAAAGCTAATTTTGGGAGGACCAAAACCATCTCTTTTTCAGTCATTATCAATTCCAATACTTTGTAAAATTTAGTGTTATAAAGTATTATCATATAATATTTATAACTCTGAACTTGTAGTCATTTTATATTCCTTTGCATCCAAAGTATCTGAGGTCATATGAGCTAAGAAAATGATGACTCAAAAATTAATAAGATTATCAAAACATTTCCCCCAATTTCTTCTCCTTTGGGTAAACTTGTACATGGAAACACACCTCAGGATTTGGCCATGGTCCCTGTAAAATCATCTAACATGACGATCAGAAAACCTGGATTCTATTCTTCTCTTCTTGGTACAACCCAAAATGAAAGAGAGACACATTTTTCTTTTAAAGATATTAAGTCCATTTGGCAATGTACCATACAAATTTCCTTCCTAAATGAATTTTAGTGATCTTGAAATAATAGTTATCTAATTATGATACCTCTCTATCTCAAATATGTATTAACTATCACACATGGCAATTTCAAAGGTTCTTCTGTATCCTTTGATAAATGCTGAATCACAACATAGTTGAATTAGAAGGTGCTTTGCTAAAAGTTAGCTATTTTTGAAAAGGAAAATCGTTCTTTTTGATAAGCTGATTGCTCCATTATTATATTCTTCCTCTGCCTCCTAGTTAAGTCTCTTGTGACCATTGATTTACATCAAAGATTTGCTGACAGTTCAGCATTCTCAGCTTATCCTTATGACTGGGAGAAGAAATGCCATATAGCTTAGATCAGATTATTCACGAGAGGGAGAGATGAAATTCCTTTGGATGAGGAACAGAACAGTAAAGCATTACTATACTGCAGTTCTTATAGTGCTACATCATTATGACACCCAGACCTACAGGACATGACAGATGATTGAAGGCAGCTGTGTTAGCTCATTGGGTGTGGGTGTCTGTGTACAGCAAATTTCATTTTTAATATTAAATACATTGATTGCTCAGTGCAGTCCTTTTAAAATGCTTTACACAATGGAAACAAGTATTTTGATGTTATCAGTTGTTAATGACAAATGAACTGCTCATGGCTGATACTATTTATGGTGTCTGGCAGATCAAAACTTGTATTTGATGTTGAATACAATTTTGTCCTTGCCTGTTCAGCAGCATAAGTTGAGAATCCTTAAATGTCAACTTACATGTAAATATTAGTATGAAAATTTATAGTCTTCTTGTTTCATGCTTATTTTGCTTGGGAACAAATTTGCTGTGAAGCTTGAGCAATGATCTAACAATACATAGAAACTTTTTATAAACTGGATATAAAAAAATTAGCTTTGGAATAGGAATGAACTTTTGAGGTTTTAAATAAGGTTATACCTAAAGAAGTAATTGTCAGCAGGGCCTTCAAGTCAGTGATCATTGTGTCTCCTTGTAGGAGCACACAGAGTTTGTTCAAGTGTTTGCAGTTCCAAACTGAGATCACATGTATTAAACTTGATTGATAATGTTACTGCTGACCTTTTATATCAAAGTATTCTATGGGGGAAGACAATGTAAAGAACATAAGGTACATGGAACCTCTTAAAAGGCTGCACGAAACTGAAATGACCTGTCCCAGATTTTGCTGTTAAAGAAACTAAGAGGAAGAAAATGCTTTTTTGTTTTGACTGGAAAGAGCAAAGTTCACTTTTGCTGTGGTGATGGAGAGGTGATCTGCGGCAGAGTGGTCAGCAGACGGGAGGGACTGTGAGTGGAGACCTCTCTCTCAGTCTTAAATGCTGTAAACTTCCCACTTAAAGAACTCCACTTCTTTTCCTATTCTCTGAAGTACAGGACTTTCCTGAAGCATCACCCAGGAGAACTGGACTTGTTTCCCCCACTCCCCAGCTGGGCGATAGACTTGCTGCCAGCAGAAAGGAGAGACTTGAGGAAGGTTGAGTAAAGCTGGGTGTTCAAATGGCAGCAACAGCTAAGGCTGCCCGGGGACTCTGGCTGCCTTAGCTGCCCGTGCTGCCTGTGCTGCCCATGCCCACCACCACTTCTGCCCACACATCTACTGGTCTGTGTAAATACATGTTTGTGTGTGGGTAGCATTAACTACTTGTACAATATGCCCCAATTCAGAAGACTGAAGTAAGAACGAACAGCTATACAGGTTGCTTCTAATTTTTTTTTGTTATTTATTTATTTATTTGTTTATTTAGCTGAAGTGTAAAAAAGGACACCTCCTATTAATACATCCTTTAGTAAGAATTTTCCTTAGAGAAGGTCTAAATTTGGTCTTTGACAAGTCGTATATCATGTTCACTGACGGTTCTGAAACAGCTAAACTAAATATCTTCTCTAAAACCCCCATACAGGTGATAACAGGCAAACTGTTATTCCTCCTAAAGATACTGAATTTACTGAATGAAAAATACAGGGAAGGTAGCAAAGGGTGAAGAGTGGCACTAAAAAGAAATAAAGATTCTCAGATTTAGGTTAAGGTCAGGAATAATCCTTTCAAGGTATTCTGTCCTATTCTGCTGCTTTTCTTAAACTTTTTAGTCATCTGAGGTAGGGATCTGATGGAGGAGAGTGGACAATTTGGACTGATGTTGAAAAGGTCACCTTTCAGCAGAAGGCTGTGGATTTATCTTTCTAAATGATTATTTTAGTGTTTTTGTATATGCTTAAGAAATTGGAAAGTGTAGGTTTTAAAACAGTTAATGGATAACAAAACTAAATAAGCACTGAGTCTCCTTTAGATGAACTCAGCTCTGAAGATTTTCTAAAGATAAATCCCAAATGAAGGGTCTTGGATGGACTGAGAAGATTATCCATTTGCTAGAAATTTGAGGCAAGACAGGCCTTGTTAAGAAGGGTAAGACAACAATAAAAAGCTGCTAGCTGGCTTACTAAGGCAGAACTACTGAAACATTACTTTCAAATATACCAGAGTATATTTAGCAGTGCTTAATATTTTCAAGTTCGTGATTTATTGGATGAACCATAATCGATGACATTTGTGCAGCTCAATAGCTGTTCAAATAATGGAAAGAATAGCAGCAGTTTTGTCTAGTAATTCAATGATAAATTCATTCTGGTGTTGAAGCAGCTTTAAGGCTGAGCAATAATGGAAGGGGCATGGGAGAACCTAGAATAGCTGTGAAAGAGGCAGTGATATTAGAGATACAACATTAGATTTGACTGCAATATCATGTAGAAAGATTACCCTGGAGGACTGGTAATCTATAAAAAAGGCAACTGCAGACATAAAAATCATGCATAGGTTGTATTAGTGCAAATATATTTTAAAGCTTTCTTTCATGTGAAAACATTTCTAGAAAGACGGATGGATAAAGAGCAGAGTGTTCAGCCTTGATAGGAATGCCACTGGTGCTTGCTCATTGCGGAGGCAAATTTGGAAATGTTGCCCCTGAAGAGACTTACATGTAAATGTAACATATTCTCTGCTAACTTTAATTTGACAAATCAGAACTGGGTCTCTGTGCTAGATTACAGACTTTGAAGTTTCTTTCCCCCCAAACCACTTTCCTAGTTTTTAGCTATTAGAAACATATCTCGCTCTTTCTCTTCCCTGCCCCCCCCCCCCCAAAGAGGCAAAGACATTGCAGCACGAGACTGTCTCTAATTAAAATTTTAATTATTCCAAAAATTCTAATTAGTTACCTAGAAGAATCATGACACCTTTTCCTCTAGTTATCAACTGACTATTTCATGAAGGAAGGGATGTCAGTTTTAGGAGTAGAACTTTGAATAACTAGACAGCAATGACAATGTAAAAAATAGCTGCATTGACTAGCCTGAAAACAATAGCAACCCAGGCCCCATGCAGTGCACAGCTTGTATACAGGTTTTGTGGCAGTCATAATTTTGTCATACAGTCCACACAGACTGACCCACACTGATCTTCTGTATGGCACACTGGTTTTAACGTGCCTCTAGAGTTTTTGGTTGCACTAGGAAAAAACAAGGGACATTGTTTTCAGTAAGCTCAGGTATGAACTCGTGACATTCTATATCCTACTGATTCCTGGCAGTAAAATTTAAAGCTTCGTTTTCAGGTCTGTAGAATGAAGTATAATGTCACTGTGATTCATGGCAGATTTGTAACATCAGTGGCACTCCCCTTTAGGGCAAAAAATTGTTCTAAACTGTGTGCAGCCATGAGTCAGAAAGATGACAGAGGGTTTGCCCAAAGTTAATAGCAATTACACATTTTTTTGCTTAAGCTGCTTAACTGATGTAGGAAAATGACAGAAGTGAAGACTGACCTGTCACAAAAACTGTTATGAAGAATCAAACCGCTCACAGTGGCTATCCTGGGAACAGAAGTGACTAAGATTAACTGGACTGCCCTGTGGTCTGTTACTGACAAATTTTATTTTTTTTTTTTTACCCCTTGGTCTGCAGGAACATTGACTAACGAGGTAAAAATGTCCTGGACATAACTGATTTGAACAACTGAACCAAATTAAATGGTGATCCAGATCAGCCTCTTGCAGCACAGTGTCTCTGGTAGCTGCTGCTCCTGGCCTGCTGCTCCTGCTCTCTTCTGTCACCCTACCAGGCAGTTTCCCCTCACAGAGGCTTTTATACTGCTGAATCTTCTATTAGGTGTATATTGGGCTATGGAGCAACATGGTACTACCTAACGAACTATCAAATTTGTGGGTGTAATTCCACTTCCCTTGGTGTGGGGGGAATTATATATATTTTATATATATATATAATTACTGACAGCAACATAAAAAGGAAGCGTTATGTTCTTTTTCAAGGACATACACAGGGCAAGAAATATTGAATTGATAATTATAATATAAAATAAAAAGAAGAAAAACTCTTCTGAGAGGAGATGAAGTATATTCAGACCAAAAGAGTATGCCTTAAAGTTTTGAAGCACTGAAAAAGGATTTTTTAATAAAAGTTTCATTCCACCCTTAAATATTATTATAATAAATAAATTACTACTATCACTGCTGTTATGTTAAAACATGCGTGAAAGAAAGAAAAACAGAGAAATTATTTAAGAGAAGTATGTGTTGTATATAGAAATGTTATCTGAGTCTTCTCATACAGCTTACCATCTTGTAGCTTTTAGAAACTAGTACTGAATAAAAACAAAGCCAAACAAATCTGATGAGATTTGTCCTTACTACTCTGTGAAGTTAGTGAAGTAATTTCCCATAACTTCCAATAGCTGAACTGGTTTTCTCTCTTTCCCTCCAAAAATGTTGTTAGACTAATATATCAAAAAGACTGATAACATCTTTTCTGCACTTATGTTCCTCTTGGAGTTTCCTTTGTTATGCACTTCTAAAGCATTTCTAACTAATTCATGATTCATGATGGAGAAAACCTAGCTGTATGCTTAACTTCACTCCTACGATACCTCCATTGAGATCAGGGGGAGTCTTAAAGTACATAAAATCTGCTGCACCAGATCATAAAAAGTCAAATAAAGCTTCAAATGATTGTGGTTGCTGGTTTCCCTGCCCTAATTTTTAAGGCAGATCCTGCTTTGTATTAAATGAGCAAATGCAATCCCAAAAGATACACCAAAAGATATAGTGTAGTTAGCTAATACATAGTCACAGTATTTTAAACTGAAACTGTTGTATCAAATTTTTATGTGTTCCATGTTATGATTGTTCATAAATAAAATATTATAAGCCTGGATCGTCAAACCAAGCTTTTCAATAAAAATCCCACAGACTAAAAGAAGGTAAGGATAAAAATGAATAGCAAGAGACTGGAACCCTTGCTCCAGGAAAATATATTATTGAAAAAAATTATTTGGATCGGATCTTAAAGTGAGCAGGAAATGCCCTCCACAAACCATTTTATTCCTTATTAACTATTTAAATCTCCATGCAGCATTTTAGAATAAAAATAAAAATATTAATCCATAGCAGTAATGATAATGTGTACTCACTATGTGTCATACTATATACCATAAAAGATCTCCTAAAGTTGGTATTTTCCTTTTTTTTTTTTTTTTTAAACGAGGATTTTATCATGTGGTACCGGATTTTGTCATTCACAGCTAGATTTGTTATTCTATTGACTATTGTATAGTTAGTTCTTGAAGGCTATCAAATGCTTCCCATCAGCTAAGGATTTTTTAGTTTGTATATGATATATTATGTCATGGTTTAACCTCAGTTGGCAACTGAGTACCACACAGCCGCTCGCTCACTCCCCCCCCGCCCCACCCTCCGGGTGGGATGGGGGAGAGAATTGGAAGAGTAGAAGTGAGAAAAATTTGTGGGTTGAGATAAGAACAGTTTAATAATTGAAAGAAAATAACAAAAATAATACTAATGTAATAATAATAACAATAATACACAAAGCAAGTGATGCACAGTGCAATTGCTCACCACCCACCGACCGATGCCCAGCCAGTCCCCAAGCAGTGGCCCCCCCGACCAGCTTTCCCCAGTTTATGTACTGAGCATGACGTCACATGGTATGGAATGTCCCTGGGGCCAGTTTGGCTGTGCCCCCTCCCAGCTTCTTGTGCACCTCCAGCCCTCTCAGTCGGTAGAGCATGGGAAGCTGAAAAGTCCTTGGCTAGTGTAAGCACTACCTAGCAACAACTAAAACATCGGTGTGTTATCAACTTTGTTCTCATCCTAAATCCAAACCACAGCACTGTACCAGCTACTAGGAAGGAAATTAACTCTATCCCAGCCAAAACCAGGACAGTATCCACCCCTTATTCTATACCATCTACGTCATGCTCAAGTCCCATATTTTCCAGTACATTTCCATTAATCACCACCCCTTTTCCTGTTTGTTTTTTTTTTATATTTATATACACACACAGAGGTATCATTCCCTTAGTCTATGGGCTGTCCCTCTAAAATGTTTGGTGAGTTCATTCAGTCCATGACTTTGGGCTCCATCTGTCGTAACAGTCTTCCAGGACAGGAAAAAATGGAGATGGTATGTGGTGTTGGATTGTTTCTTGTTGAAGTCAGTTCTGGTACCATCATCACTGTGCTTTGCTCGGTTTCATCGAAGTTTATTCTTCATTAATGTGGGTGATTCTTATTGTAATAACATTAGTATGGCATATAATATTAGGTAGCACTTAACATCACATAGTTCAGATCATTGGCTATTCTCACCCAAAATCAAATCCCCTTGAGGTACACATCGGACTTCCCCATCCTTCCGCATTATCCACCGAGTGCACCCAGGTCCTAGAGCAAAAGCAGTCCCACGGACGGGTTTGCCTTTGCCCGAGGCAGGAATAACCCAGACTGTTTTCCCCAACATATTTTTTATGTGCACTACAGGGACTTTATTCCCATCTACAGTACGTAAAAGTTCTGACTGGGCAGGGCCTGCTCGACTGGCAGATCCCCTCGTGTTGACTAACCAGGTGGCCTTTGCTAAATGTGTATCCCAATGTTTGAATGTCCCACCACCCATTGCTCTCAGTGCAGTCTTTAACAGTCCATTGTATCGTTCAGTTCTCCTGGAGGCTGGTGCATGACGGGGGATGTGATACACCCACTCAATGCCGTGCTCTTTGGCCCAGGTGTCTATGAGGTTGTTTTGGAAATGAGTCCCGTTGTCTGACTCCATTCTTTCTGGGGTGCCATGTCACCACAGGACTTGCTTTTCGAGGCCCAGGATAGTGTTCTGGGCAGTGGCATGGGCCACGGGATATGTTTCCAGCCATCCGGTGGTTGCCTCCACCATTGGAAGCACGTGGCGCTTGCCTTGGCAGGTTTGTGGGAGTGTGATATAATCGATCTGCCAGGCCTCCCCATATTTATATTTCAGCCATCATCCTCCATACCAGAGGGGCTTTAACTGCTTGTCTTGCTTGATCGCAGCGCATGTTTCACATTCATGGATAACCTGCGCAATAGTGTCCATGGTCAAGTCCACCCCTCGATCACGAGCCCATCTGTATGTTGCATCTCTTCCTTGGTGACCTGAGGTGTCATGGGCCCACCGAGCTAGAAATAATTCACCCTTATGTTGCCAGTCCAGATCCACCTGAGCCACTTCAATCTTAGCAGCCTGATCCACCTGCTGGTTGTTTTGACGTTCTTCAATGGCCCAAATCTTGGGTATGTGAGCATCTACGTGACAGACTTTTACAACCAGGTTCTCCCACCCGGGCAGCAATATCTTGCCACAATGCGGCAGCCCAGATGGGTTTGCCTCTGCGCTGCCAGTTGCTCTGCTTCCATTGCTGCAACCACCCCCACAGGGCATTTGCCACCATCCATGAGTCACTACAGAGATAGAGCACCGGCCACTTTTCTCGGTCAGCAATGTCTAAAGCCAGCTGGATGGCCTTTACTTCTGCAAATTGGCTCGACTCACCTTCTCCTTCAGCAGTTTCTACAACTTGTCGCATAGGACTCCATACAGCAGCTTTCCACCTCCGATGCTTTCCCACAATATGACAGGACCCATCAGTGAACAGAGCATATTGTTTCTCATTTTCTGGTAGTTCATTATACATTGGGGCCTCCTCAGCACGCGTCACCTCCTCCTCTGGTGATATTCCAAAATCTTTGCCCTCTGGCCAATCCATGATCACTTCCAGGATTCCTGGGCGACTGGGGTTTCCTATTCAAGCCCGTTGTGTGACCACTGCGACCCACTTACTCCACGTAGCATCAGTTGCATGATGTGTACAGGGGACCCTCCCTCTGAACATCCAGCCTAGCACCGGCAGTCGGGGTGCCAGGAGGAGCTGTGCTTCAGTGCCGATCACTTCCGAAGCAGCTCAAACCCCTTCATGGGCTGCTAATATCTCTTTTTCAGTTGGAGTATAGCGGGCCTCGGATCCTCTGTATCCCCAACTCCAAAACCCTAGGGGTCGACCTCAAGTCTCCCCTGGTGCTTTCTGCCAGAGGCTCCAGGTAGGGCCGTTCTCCCCGGCTGCGGTGTAGAGCACATTTTTTACATCTTGTCCTGCCTGGACTGGCCCCAGGGCTACTGCGTGAACTATCTCCTCTTTAATTTGTTCAAAGGCCTGTTGTTGCTCAGGGCCCCATTTGAAATCGTTCTTCTTCCGGGTCACTTGATAGAGAGGGTTTACAATCAGACTGTAATTTGGAATATGCATTCTCCAAAAACCCACGACGCCTAAGAAAGCTTGTGTTTCCTTTTTGCTAGTTGGTGGAGACATGGCTGTTATTTTGTTGATCACATCCATTGGGATCTGACGACGTCCATCTTGCCATTTTATTCCTAAAAACTGGATCTCCTGTGCAGGTCCCTTGACCTTACTTTGTTTTATGGCAAATCCGGCCTTCAGCAGGATTGGGACTATTTCCTTCCCTTTCTCAAAAACTTCTCCTGCTGTGTTGCCCCACACCATGATGTCATCAACGTATTGCAGGTGTTCTGGAGCTCCACCCTGTTCCAGTGCAGTCTGGATCAGTCCATGGCAAATGGTGGGGCTGTGTTTCCACCCCTGGGACAGTCGGTTCCAGGTGTACTGGACGCCCCTCCAAGTGAAAGCAAACTGGCCTGCACTCTGCTGCCAAAGGGATTGAGAAAAACGCATTAGCGATATCAATGGTGGCATACCACTTGGCTGCCTTTGACTCCAGTTCGTATTGAAGTTCTAGCATGTCTGGCACAGCAGCACTCAGCAGTGGCGTGACTTCATTTAGGCCACGATAGTCTACTGTCAGTCTCCACTCTCCATGAGACTTCCGCACTGGCCATATGGGACTGTGAAAGGTTGAGCGAGTCTTGCTGATCACTCCTTGGCTCTCCAGTCGACGAATCAGCTCATGAATGGGAATCAGGGAGTCTCGGTTGGTGCGATATTGCCGCTGGTGCACCGTGGTGGTAGCGATTGGCACCTGTTGGTCTTCGACCTTCAGCAACCCCACAACAGAGGGGTCTTCCGAGAGACCAGGCAAGGTGGACAGCTGCTTAATTTCCTCCATCTCCAAGGCAGCTATACCAAAAGCCCACCAGTTCCCTTCTGGGTCCTTGAAATACCCTCTCCTGAGGTAGTCTATGCCAAGGATGCACGGAGCCTCTGGGCCAGTCACAATGGGGTGCTTCTGCCACCCATTCCCAGTTAGACTTACTTTGGCTTCCAATACAGTTAGCTGTTGGGATCCCCCCGTCACCCCAGAAATACAGATGGGTTCTGCCCCTATATAGCTTGATGGCATTAGGGTACACTGTGCACCGGTGCCTACTAGAGCCTTATACTCCTGTGGGTCTGATGTGCCAGGCCACCGAATCCACACAGTCCAGTAAACCCGGTTGTCCCTTTCCTCCCCCTGGCTGGAGGCAGGGCCCCTCTAATCCTCATCACAGTACTCATTTCTCATTTCTTGTACGTACGAGTCAGAAGTTTCTTCATTAAGATCAGGAGTAAGATCAGCCCTTCTAGTCTGTCTGGGGAACTGCCTGCTGGAAACTGGAGCAGCAATTTTCCTGGAAGAACCCCTTTCTGTGATTGTTTTCCCTTGCAATTCACGTACCTGTGCCCCTAGGGCTGAGGTAGGTTTTCCATCCTACTTCCTCATGTCCTCTCCGTGGTCACGCAGGTAAAACCATAGGGTGCCCCCTGGTGTATACTGTTTATACACTCTTGAGCAAAAGAACGCTGACTCCTAATAGCGAAGATACTGGTCCGTACAGGTGAGGAGTAGGACCTATCCTCTTTGAATTGTTGGAACTCCTGGGATAGTTTCTCCACAGCCGAGACGAGGGAGGAAGAGAGACTTTCCTCGTATTGCCGGAGTTGACTAGCCAATTCATCCATTGTTTGTTCCTCTCCATCTTTCCAGGTCATCGCTGCCATTGAATTGGCATATGACGATGGTGCGCTCCTTATAAACTTCCGCCACATGGGTCGTGTGCACTTGACTTCATCTGGATCTTTGGATAGCTGTTCATTGCTCAGGTCACCATAAATCACCTCCAGCACAGCCAATTCTCTCAGAAACTGGATACCCTTCTCCATGGTGGCCCACTTGCTTGGGCGACATATGACATCTTCCTTGAAGGGATACCTTTCCTTCATGCTTGACAAGAGTCGCCTCCAAAGGCTGAGGATTCGTGTCCCTTTTCCAACTGCTTTATCAGTGCCCCCTTCGCTAGAAAGGGATCCCAGCTGCTTGGCTTCCCTACCCTCTAATTCCAGGCTACTGGCCCCATTATCCCAGCATTGGAGCAGCCAGGTGACAATATGCTCGCCTGGACGATGGCTGAAATCTTTTCGTATATCTCGCAGCTCACTCAGGGATAGAGATCGGGTGGTCACTGCCTCGTTTATGAATTCTTCCTCTTCTTCCTCCCCAAGCAGTTGCCGTCTCTCCTCCTCCCGTTCTTGTGATGGCCCTTCTCCAGGGTAGTCTGCCTCTTCCACTTCTTCCTCTGGATCCCTTTTAGAAGAAGCTTCTTCCTCCCTTACTAAATGAGCCGACTTCCGCTTCCAAGATTTCTTCTTGTGTACAGGGGCGACTGATACCGGCACAGGTTGGCTCTTTGGTTCAGCTGCATGTTGTTGGTGTTGGAGTGGCCGCAGGGCCTGTTGTTTTATCGTCAGATCCAGAGACCTTCTATTCCCCTTGAGGGTACTGAACAGGGCTTGGTAGGCATGGTCCAGGCCCCAGCATGTTACAGTGATCTGTGTCTCCCTGGAGTTGCCAGGGTGACAGCATCCTTTGTCCAAATATTCTACTAACTTTTCAGGATTCTGCACTTGCTCAGGGGTGAAGTTCCAAAACACTGGGGGTGCCCATTGGCCTAGGTACTTGCCCATCCTATCCCACACACCCTGCCACTCATAACTATCCAGCCTTGGGGCAGATCTCTGGATGATATTCTTAAATTGCTTACCAACTTTAGACAAAACCGAAACAATATTCCAAAGGAGTACCAATAGAAGTATCTTAACTACCCAAGGATGTTCAAAATATTGAAAAGTTACTGTAATGAAGGAGGAAACATCATAGAAGAGGGTAGTGACACTGCCATTCTGTATTTCCTCCGTAAAAAAACTCTCAGAGGAAGAACTGTAATTGCTAGTTGTCTCCACGAAGTGGTACCTGGAGTACAGTAATGGTTTCATAATGAAACTCACATACCAAATTAAGCCCAAGGTCAATGTTTTAAAAATAAAGCTCCCAAGCAGAACATCACTAATCACTGCAGACCACAGCAAACAGCAAAAAACACCACCAATCTCTAACATGTACAGCAAAAAACTGAGCAAGATGCAGATTAGACAAATCGATATCGAGAACAGAGGAACCAACATTGTGACCCACAATGCTCTAACATTGACCCACAATGTTAACAGATTCCTTAATATGCTCCGATTAATCTGTTATTATCTCAAACCCTTTAAGCCCCACGTTGGGCTCCAAAAAGGACTGTCGTGGTTTAACCTCAGTCAGCAACTGAGCACCACGCAGCCGCTCGCTCGCTCCCCCCCCGACCCCGGTGGGATGGGGGAGAGAATTGGAAGAGTAGAAGTGAGAAAAACTTGTGGGTTGAGATAAAAACAGTTTAATAATTGCAATAAAATAATAATAATAATAATAATAATGTAATACTACTACTACTACTACTACTACACAAAGCAAGTGATGCACAATGCATCAGCCGCTGACCAATGCCCAACCAGTCCCTGAGCAGTGGCCCCACCGGCCAGCTTTCCCAGTTTATGTACTGGGCATGACGTCACATGGTATGGAATATCCCTTGGGCCAGTTTGGGTCAGCTGTCCTGGCTGTGCCCCCTCCCAGCTTCTTGTGCACCTCCAGCCTTCTCAGTCGGCAGAGCATGGGAAGCTGAAAAGTCCTTGACTTGTGTAAGCACTACTTAGCAACAACTAAAACATCGGTGTGTTATCAATGTTGTTCTCCTCCTAAATCCAAAACACAGCACTGTACCAGCAACTAGGAAGAAAATTAACTCTATCCCTGCCGAAACCAGGACAATTATCATTATGGATACTGCCCAAATTTGCTGAATCAAATGACCTGGACACTTTTTTTTTCTTGTCTTCACCTGTCCGAAGATTTTAAAGCTGCAGACCCAAGTTTTCAAAATTGAACTTTTAAAAAGGCTATCAGTAAACCACAACCACTTAGTTTAGGAAACACCTGAAATACTGATGGTACCTAGTGTAAGTAGCGGGGTTTGTGACAACACATTAAAACTGGAAGAAAATGTCATGTATTACAGTTGATGTGGTACATAGTTGTTTCTGCAGTACTCATTATTTTCTGAAAATTAAACAGTGGTGTTTATGATTCCCTATGTTTATACTTTGTCATGATATGCAGCTTTATCACTGTAGCTGCAAAGGTTAGTTTTATAGGCTACAGTCACTTAGAACAAGGAACTATATTGCAATTATACCAAAACTGAGGACACTAGCTTTTCCCAAAACTTTTACAATTTAGAACCAATATTTTGTTTTAGTTTGAATACCGAAAGCTTCCAACAGGGGAAAATACTCAACAAAATATTTCATGGTAAGAATACATTCAGGATGCAATATCTTTTCATTGGAATCACAAATTAATAGTTTCTGAAAATTAGCACTCAACAAGACATATTCAACAAATGCTGACTTAGAGCAGAATATTTTGAATTGTGTTATGTGTGCTATTTTCATATTAATTTCCAATTAAATTAGTACCGTATAATGCAAATCAAAGTAATTCATACATATTAGATATTTAGAGTACTCTATTTTTTTTGCCATAAACTTTAATTCAAGTTGATATTTTCTGGACTTGGGTCATTTGACAAAGTATTTTTCTGTAAAATTTAGCAGGCACCATTCTGTTTTCTTTTCTTTCTTTCTTCTTTTTCTCTTCTTGCTCCATGTAGCATAATTATTCAGGTCTCTTCCACATTCACAGAATATTTCAGTGATTACTGTGAGGACATGGAGCCAGAACTGTTACATCTCATGTGACTGGAGCTGAATTCTGGCCTGTTTTAAGAACCTACTCTTCTTAAGTTCTTTAAGAACTGTGTTGACCTCTTTTGCCCCATTAACTGGGAAAAAAGGTAAAATAATTAAAAAAATATTAATTCTGCTGATATGTGACTGTTCCATTTGTACCGGGCATTCCCTGTAAAGTATGTGAACTCCCCTTCCCCAAGAAACATTACTAATAGCACATCAAAATAGCACATACATGCCAGACTAAAAACAAATCTAAACACTATGAAGTAGGAGTAGGTGAAAGGTGACTTTTAAATAAAATTGATTAAATGGGTTTCCTTTGACAGTGCTGTTTGCCTGCCGCACTAAGCTGATGTTCACTTTATTTGTTATCTTTTATGAAAGAATGATCTTTTCATGCTGCTTGTTACAGCTAGAAAATGACATAGGTACTTGAAGTAGTTTTAATTTTATCTGAAACAAGAATAATTAGCACTCTCGAGTCAACTGCCCATATTTCATTAAAGCTGCTTTATGCCATATTAGAAGTTAATACTCTGTGCAATTGCTTACGTTCCTTCTACTGCATGGCTTTTCACTTAATGTCATGAGACATAGTCCTCAATAAAAGCAGTCAGCAGAAAAAATAAGTTGAGATAACCTTTGGTATAGATGTATAACCTTAATAAAAGTCGAGTAAATAACAGCAGAATGGTAATCACCCATGCCTGCTTAAACCAGGCAGAAAAATAATGTTTGACTAGATAGGTCCCCAAACACGATTCAGGCTGACTTCAGGCAAGCAAAGGCCTCTTCCCCAATAGACATTTTTGTAGTTAAAAGCTCCCCATGAATGGAGAACCCTGTAGATTTAATGTGAGTTCCTGCACCACCTATAAAACATTTTTGTCTTCTTCTGTGGCATCGTGGTTTAACCCCAGGTGGCAACTGAGCACCACACAGCTGCTCGCTCGTTCACTGCCCCCCCCTGCCCCCCCCCCCCCCCGGGTGGAATGGAGGAGAGAATAGAAAGAGTAAAAGTGAGAAAACTCATGGGTTGAGATAAAGACAGTTTAATAGGTAAAGCAAAAGCTGCGCATGCAAGCAAAGAAAAACAAGGAATTCATTCGCTACTTCCCATCGGCAGGCAGGTGTTCAGCCACCTCCAGGAAAAGAGGGCTCCATCACACGTAACAGTTACTTGGGAAGACAAACGCCATCCCTCCAAAAATGTTCCCCTTCCTTCTTCTTCCCCCAGCTTTATATGCTGAGCATGACGTCATGTGGTGTGGAATATCCCTTTGGTCAGTTGGGGTCAGCTGTCCCGGCTGTGCCCCCTCCCAACTTCTTGTGCACCCCCAGCCTCCTCGCTGGTGGGGTGGTGTGAAAGGCAGAAAAGGCCTTGACTCCGTGTCAGCACTGCTCAGCAGTAACTAAAACACCCCTGTGTTACCAACACTGTTTTCAGCACAAATCCAGAACACAGCCCCATACTAGCTACTATGAAGAAAATTAACTCTATCCCAGCCAAAACCAGCACATGTGGTTTGGAGAGTTTCTACAGACGACAGGTCATAATATTTAAAGATGTTTTAATTCACCTTTTTTATTGAACTTTGTTTTTTTTTTTTCCTTAAACAGCCTGGTTCAGCAGGAGGCCCACAGGCTAGCCCAAGCTGAGGGGGTGCTCTCCTTCAGCCCACCGTCGGCTCCTTTGGAAGGAGCCAGGAGGCTGTGGCTGCTGCTGGGGGTGGCAGCTCCTACCGGGTGCAGCCAGACCCTGGGATGCTACTGCCTAGAGGGCAGGAGGAGGAGTTGGGCAGTGAGAATGGTCCAGCGACCTGGCTGCAGCCCCACAGCTGTTAGGGCTGGCCCATTCTCTCTGCACTCGGCAGGATTACTGCACTGAAATTCTTCAGCTGTAAAGATACTACTCTTGCTGCTTTAAAGAAAACTGTTTTCTCCTGAGGCAATGTCAGCTCTTTACTGGTTTTCTTGCCTATGCTCTGTAGATATGTTGCATCATCATCTCTTTTATATAAAAGTGATAGCTGTCCTGTAGACAAGGAAGGACTCTGCTTACTTGTATGGAAATCTGAGCATGAGTGGAGAGACTCTTGATCATTTCAAAAAATTGCAAAACATATACTAAATATATACTAAAATATACTAAATTTTAGAGTAGCTGCAGTTACTTTTGCTCTTTGCATTTTCTTTCTTGGTTTAGGCAATGTGATTTTGCTAATATTCCATACAAACTTCTCTGAAAAACAATGCTCAGTTATTTCTATATCACTGTTGCCCTTTCTATACTGAACCGCTGTCACATATATGTACATCTAGCTGCTATCTCCCTCCTATTTATCGTAAAGTGAAGGTCAAAAAGGCTGTGACTCTCATGCTTGTTCATAACCATCAGGCTGAGAATCCATATAACAGAGTCATTTAGAAAGAGAATATTATCTACATGGTTTCTGGCATGAAACATTTACATAAGTGGCCCCAAAGTGCCTTCTCTGGCAGCCACGGTGCATTGCAAACTAATGCCTAATTTTTTGTCCAATGTCATTCCTAGGTCCCCTTGAATCCAGCAGCTTTCAGAATTTCTAAGTCTAAAGTATTTAAGATTATTTTATGTAGTATGCATAGATCAGCAGTTTCTGTACTGTGGTACAATATATTGCTGTTCCCTTCATATCTGCGATAAAATACAACAATAGAGTAACATCAGTGGAAAATATTCACATCACGTTGAGGTAGCTTACATTTAGCCAAAGAGAGTCTAATTCAAAAAAGAATGATGCTTGTAGTTTCAGTAACATCTACTTTTTTGTTTGTCAGTTTTCATTGCCTTTTGCAACTCCTGCTAATTTAGTGCCATTTGAAATTTCATTAATGTGAAGTTAAATCTTTCTAGTGCTTTACTTCTACTTTCCAGTTCCCCCCTGGGAGAACAATAAGACTGTAAAACATAATGGGTAACTACATTTTTAATTAAGATTTATCCTGAGGAATTTTGCCATTTGACTAAAGAAAAGAGACTTTTGTGAAATGTTATTTGATTTACCCCTTGTAATCAGTTGCAGTTGCAAAACATTTGCAGGAAAGAAAGGGATTTGAGATTGATATTATTACACTAAGGAGCAATTTGATTCCTCAAAGGTAGTATCCATGATGTATAATGACATTGGGTTGAAAGAAAGAAATGACAGTGAGCTAGTACAAACCCATGCCACTTGGATGGTGTGGCACAACGCCATTTGGGGATGTAAGCTGGTTCTCACAGAGCAGGCTTGAATGTCTATGCAGCCATTGCGTAGAGATATGCAATCCACCTGCGTCCGTGTTTATGTGAAAGAGATCACTACTGGGTCTGGACACAGTAAACACAGTACTCACACCCTTCAGTAATAGGGGTGGCAGAAAGAAAATGGGACAGAAGATCATGGAAATAACTGGAGCGTATTCAGATTTTCCCTGATCCTTCTCTATGTGTGCTTCTTTATAGATAACCAGTGTGGCATGCAACAAAATTGATGATGTGAATTGCCATCTCTACTAAATGCAGGAACCAAAGATAAAGTCCAAACTTTCTGCTGAATACACTGAATAACAGCATCATGGGCCATAAATGCAAAATATTCCTACTTTGACAGTACAAAATATACTAATTTTCAGCCTATTCCTAACTGCACCTTTCTTGACGTACTGACTAGAGCCCGTCTGGTATCAGTCACATGATTCAGTGACTATCCGTAATCACGCATGCATATTCACACCTCCCAGCAAAATTACTGTTAGGAAGTGATTAAGAAACTAATTGGGTCATCACCCAGGAGGAAAAGCCTGTGATACTTATCACCAGATATTCATTTTCATCACAAGCTCTTAGTTCTGTCTGTAGTTCCCAGTTACAGCTGGTATAGCAAATATAACTCAACTGTAGGAAATGACTGATATTCCCCCCCGAAATTCCTGATGGAACTCGTGCAGACTGAAAGAGTTAGTTAAACACAATTTTTAGAGATATATTTTGAAGACACCACTGTTCCAGATCTTTTGGTGACTAGCTTTTGGATACCATCTTCATGCTTTCTTACAGCGGAGATATCATTTTGGACATGCTGTAGGAGAATCACACCCTGCATCCACAGCAGAGGTCACAACTGCAGGTTATCTAGATACACTGAGTCTATTTTTCAGATGCTGGAATTTGGTCATTTGCACAGATACCTTCCTAATTATTTTTGGTTCGTGTTTTTAAACATAAAGACTTCTTCAAGCAAAATTATTTCTGGTGCTGAACAGGCTTTCTTTCTTATTCAGTAGGCATCTGAGAAATCTGTGCTTTCATGCTGAAATGGCAAAGGCTTATTTTATGTCCACAACGCTCTATTGATCTGTTTTAATAGAAATCCCAGGACATTCAGTTCTTCTTCCATTTATTTTCCTTGCTAGGCATTTGATTACTTATATGGTAGCTTAAGAAGGCTTTGTCAGCTCTGACTCAACCTTATTCAAACAAGGATTCTTCTGTGGGGGCTTCTATCTTCTAGGTTTTTCCCTCTTAGATGCTCTGTTTCATAAAGCCTCTTATTTAAGCTGCACAGCTTTTAAGATTTATCACACAAAGGCTGCCTCAGCCACCTCACTTCCTGCTGCACGAGAAACATCGGAAATCATTCAGATTTTGACCATATTAGTACAAGCTTTTTGAGCGTCTCCTCGATTTCCCCCTTACTGTGCAGGCAGCTGTGTAGCTTACATATATATTTTTTAGCAGACAAGTGGAGCCTGGTTTTCCAAACAACTGATGTTAAGCATTATCAAACAGTATTATACAGAAGGAATGTAATCCATTACCTATGCAGTAAGGTAATTGTCAAGTTAAAACGAGTCACTTAACAGGGCAAAAAATACTTGGTACTTGCTGCAACACCATGCTGATCTGGAATAGGCTGCTTTTTTTTTTTCTTTATCCTCATGCCTTTGAGTATTGCACCAAAAGGATCAATTTGCTGGGGAATTATTAAGTGCTTTGCTTGCATACAAGGTCTTTTTAAATTACATTCTGCCAAGTAGTACTAAAATAATTGGATAGCTGACGATGTCATCTGCTGCAATAAATTTAGATAGTGAGTATTCGATCTAATTTAATACTGGGCATCAGATCAAAAACATTTCTTCAGTATCCCACTGATTTACAGTGAGTGAAATCTAAAAATATAAATATATTAAAATTGAGACTAGTGATGTGTGAATGTAGATTTACGTGTCTGTTTATTTTATCTTGATGATATGGTACCATAATCAAATTGGACATACTAATTATGAACTTCTGAATTAGTGAAATTAATTTGGATGTTACATCTACTCTGATTCTCCTAGTTAGAGTTCATCTGAAAAACTGCTGTGTACTACTAGAGAGGTACTGTGATGGAATTGTAATTCCTACTTGGTTGCTAAGAATTTAAATAATTCTTCTGACACCTTATTTGTGGGGGAAAGCTGGGGAAGAGGAGAGAAATTGTTTCAAAGTAACAACTTGATTTCAGGTTTTTCTAGAAAATAGCTTTTCAATCAAAGCTATGGAACAGCTTTTTGAGACATATGATACCACATTTTGCAACAATTAGTGTGACTTATTGTGATTCCTCAATTACAGAGAAATTATACTGTTCTTGTGTAAATCAGAATTATAAATCCACATGTCACAAACTGACATTTGTATATACATATGAGGTGATCTTGACTGTGTTTGCAGGGACGTACCATAAAGCTCACTTTTCGGGGGGGGGGGGGGGGGCTGTTACTTTTATGTCCATGACATGCAGCTTATTATGCATTTGACTTCTTTGCGTGATAGGAGATTTTCCTAGTATTTACATCAATTTTTAAGCTAGTTGATGTTTGCTGTGCTACAATAAGCCAAAGCAATTGGTCCTTACTTTGAAACAAGAAATGGATTTTGTGGAATCCACTTGTTTTCCTATTCATGTCATGCAGTGATTTTCTAAAGAAAGAAAAATATCTTTACATATCATGCAGCCTTCTGTTCTTTTCCTTGTTTTGCACCTAACACTATTTACTTTTATTCCTGTTAAGTATTATCTGAATCAATAAGCCAAAGGATTCCCATGCAGTACTCACAGTTCATTTTACCCTAACATTAAGGGGCAAGCAGGGATGCTGCTGGCACAGTAAGCAGTTGCTGCACTTCTTTCTGTGCTTGCTGGGAGCTAAGCGCCGGAGACTGGCGTGTGGGTGTAACAGGAACGTCTGGCCTGCCCTTGTGGTGGGTAAAAGCAGGCTGCCGTGGTAACAGCTGATGCTCTTTTGCTGATGGTAAAATATCTCATTAATGCAAATGCTATTCTTGATAAAAAACAGTTTGGGGTGCTGAGTCATGAATTCTGTTAGTGTGTAGTTATCCTCTATCCCTTAAAAAGCCCTCTTCCCAGTAACCTGTGTATTTTCTTCTTTCCATGCATTAACAATTACTGAAGATTAGTTATTCTGCGGGAAGAGAGCTGATATGACACATAAATACCCAGCCATAAGGATCTGTGCAGTGGTCCAAGAATGCCTCCTCATCTATCTAAGGTCATCCACCAAAAAAGGATAGGAACAAAATCTGAATTTGTTTTATGTATTTTGTGCTCAGTGTTCTGGTGCTATTGACTTCGGTCAGTATGCTGCAAATTGAATGTTTGCTACACAGGACATAGCTTCTTGTCAGGTTGGATTACAGTGAGAAGTGGATAGTTAAAATCCTTCATAGCTTGGCAGAAAAGGCACAGCATAGACAATAACTCCCAAAGCAAGATGCTACAGTTGGTAACTTGCTGTCCAAACTAAGTTTGAATATAATAAAAAATGCTCTCCATCCAAGTATTCTGGCTATGTGATAGATGTGTGCAATCGAGCATAACCCATCTGATGGGAAGAACCACAGGTGCCCCTCTCAGCTAGACCTGTTGGATAAAAATGGTGAGCATGCATGGCAGTGAGTCCCTGGTCCACCTAACTAATGCACACTGACTAACTAATAGGACTTCATGTCACAATGAATAAAGTCACAAGACCCGAGCGCTGAAGTGTACACTGCCTCAAAAAGAGACATAGGGGAACCTTAGCTGTTACTGTGAAAGAATTAATCTGATGTAACCCTCAGCCACATAGGATAAAATGAGTTTAAAATAGTTTCTTGCTAATGATCCTGTGTATCATACCCTTACCCTACCTTTTCCTTGAAAAGTTGCTACTGACACCATTTCTGAAGACTTAGATTGGGAATTTTTTGATAGACTTCAACACAACTGTCTATAGACAGGAAAAAGGAATTTTTTTTTTTTGCTTTTTAAAATGTATTTTAATATTCTAATGTTTAAAATACTTTAAAACATTTGCATACATCTACTATGTTCTAGGCACTTCAATAACTTGTCTTGAAGCTATACTAAATTCTGTTAACATTATTTTAGTCCCCTTCTCATTAAAATACACTGCCTGCTGAGTTCCCAGAACAATACCCTAATGAAGATGTTCAGACAAAATCTGGAGAGAAAAGATCTTCATTTCCTGTATAGCAATGTACTGTGATAAAGTTAAACCCTTTACACTTTTGCGTATAATAGGAGAAAATTATGAAGGAGTATGTTTTATGATCACATAGCTAAGCGTGGCTAGCTTCCTTCTGAACTTAAAAAAAAACAACCCCAACAGTAGGAGGGATAATACTTTTAACTGGAATAATAGACACACAATCTTGTATTGAGGGTCTAGAACAGAACCGGCAAACTTTGGTGTGAGTACAGTTTCATATGTTACTTTCTCGGTATGAAGGAAGGAATATAGATAACACAGTTTCCTCTCAGTCTTACTGCCAGCAATTTCAATCTGAAATAGCCCCATTAAAGAGTCTGGAGTTACTTTAAATCTTATAAGAAATAAGATCAAAAGATATGCTACTGTATACAAATTGTATGAATCAGAAATGTATGTCCTGGATTTGAGGGAAAAAAAGATTTCTTGGCCCTGTGTTTGTACTTCCTGAAAAGCTTTCCAAAAGCAATTGGTCACTTAAAGGCTGGACAGTAAGCCCTCCAACTAAGCGGTGCTGGACTTGATTGCCTGGAGTCCGCAATAAAGCTTCCTGAAGAAGTTACCTCTAAAAAAAATCACCCCATAGCTCCTACTGACATGAGTGATTTAAGAGCCTCAGAAGCAGCCTATAGACACTTTATTATTTTTATAATAATATAATATATTATTAATATAATTATTATTATTGTTATTATTATTATACTTTTCAAGGTGTTAGCTTAAATATTTGGTTATTTTTTCTTACTACCATTGCTCAAGGCTCCGCATTGTCCACAGACATCTTCCTTCACTTGAAGGTATTTGAGATTTTTATAGGTGATGGAAAGAAACATTAGTTGCAGGCCTATCTGTGTGCAAGCCTCCTTGCATACGCTGCAGGATCTGGTGCTTCACCACTGAAGTTGAAGAGTCACACTGCTTGCTGTCATTCTTCCTCCTTAGCCAGTTTTCCCCATATGACCCAGGAAAGCAGACAGCATAAAAACCTATGTGCTTCTACTGCCTTTGTTGCCTACCCTACACTTTTCACTATTTAACTTCAAATATTTTCTGTTGACCATTTTAGTTACCCCTCAAATCTTTATCCCATTCCCTGCCTTTACCAGAATAATCTAATCTACTGATAAACTTTTCTAGGAAGGATTTATCAAACAATCTCTCCTAAGAATCTGTTTCTCTCCTGTCTCCTTTCCAACTATTTCATATCCCTTATCAGAGAGATTGCCCTCTACTTGAGAAGGTACCAAGTCTTGGTTTTTGGTTGGTTTTTTTTTTTAATTTAAGGGATCACATGAAGTTTATTAACAAGGAGTTGTGCAAAGAGAAAAAAAAATGAATTAATACTGTTAAAGAGCCTGCCCAAATTCATCAAATACTTAGGAATGTACTCTTTTAGTGAACTGATATTTTCCTTATGAAAAAGTATGTGTGATGAAAGCTACTAATGCATATAAATATTTAAGAATTTGTTACATTGCTTCTCCATCTTCCCTTTATTTCGGTGGACTGAAAAATAGCATCTTCTGAAATTCATGCTTCACTGTGTAAAAGCTTGAAGAGCTTGAAAACTGAAAGAAATAAGAAGCGCTCACTGAAGATTTGTCTATTGCAGTTTTGCAGAGCAGAGGTAGATGTCAGGGCCCTGAGCACATGCCCATGCCAGGAGTTTCAGGGCTGACCTAGATGATGGTGTGGGAGTCCCACTTTGTGAAGGGGGCTCTTCAAGAAAGCTCTTGCTGGAAGGCCTCGGCAGGGGCTCCTCCAGCTTCACATGGGAACAGCTTTTAAGCAGCTGCCCTCCCCTCAGATCCCACCAGAGCTGCACCACAGCTGTGATGCAGCTGTGCCATGCTTGGCCGGGTACCCTCTTGATTTGGGCTGCAGAGGTGACCCGCAGATGTGCCATCCTGGCTTGACCTGGGACCTGCCTCATCGCCATGGACTTGCTCTGGGCTCTGGGCTGACCCCAGCAGACACCATCTCTGCTGGCTTTGCTGGGCACTACGGGAGGTGAGGCCAGTGCCCCTGCTCTTACTCCTACTCCCCTGCTCCCCTTCCCCTGTGGCTCCCTGTCAGTAGGAATAAGTAGAAAAGTTAATTCCCAACCCACATAAAAATGCTGCATATTCTGGACGTTTAAATGTGCAATACAAAATGCAACTCTTTCTTTAATAAAACTCAACCTAAAACCAGCAAACAGACTGGACTGTGTGGTACATGATAGCATTCAGGTAGCTACCTAGCTAAGTAGCAGGTGCTCAGGCATGCAAAACCCCACCGCTTTACAGTGTATAGTCACTACCCTTTTAGACTGCAGCAAATTGTTTACCTCTTCTAAATGTTTTTTTTTTGTATTGTTGTGTTACAGCTCTGTTGGATTCCTGCTTGTTCTAAGGAAAACTGAGTATGTACATGTTATAAAAGCAAATAGGTAGTAATGGAAGAAGACAAGAGTTATGTGTCTTCTGGAGTCGTTTTTCTTTTTTTAAAAATACCAGCCAATTCTAAAAGCTTTTTAATCATAGTAGCTGCCAAGATTGACTAACTTGCAATTTTAAAAAAAAAAAGAGTAGTGTTTTTCTTTTTAATTCAGTCTTGTATACATCTGTCACTGCAGTTCAATGGGTGGCCCATTGTAACTCTCATTGCAGCAGCTGTGGCTTACCTCTGTGGGCTGTGCATTTCAAAGAATAAACACGCAGAGGTCCATAAATTTGTCAGCTTCCCAGCTTGGTCATGTCAGGGATCCTACTGCCACAACAAGCTGATGCTAACATGCTGCTAGAGCTGTTTATTAAGTTTCAGGAGCTATAAACTATCATCTTTTCCTTTTTTTTTTTTTTTTTTTTTTTTTAATTGGAGTGGGGGGTGGATGGAGAAAGAGTTTTGTTTTCTGTGGATTGTCCACATTCAGTCTGTCTATCCCCAGTACCAATAGCATGAATAACTATATACTTGGAACTGTTAAGATTACAATTCTATTTGCACGAATTTTGAAGTATCCTTAAACTGTAGTAAAGATACGGAATTCACAAGCAAATGAATTAAATTTCTTCTTTGAAATCAGGAGTGCCTGACAGACCCTAAAACCGGGAACCGAATTATCTCAACTTCTGTTCAGCTGTAGATTCTTAACTGCATGCTGACAGGGTGTGGATAAGAGGGCTAATGCTTTAAGCACACGTGTAATTAAAGAAATAGAAGGTCTGCAGAATTATAATTAGGTACTGACCTTACTGTTTGCAAGTCAGCTATAGTCTGTCTGGTATCAGTGGAGAGGGACATAGGCCAGGAATGGGTCTCCTAAGTCATCGCGTCTGGTTCCCTGGCACCATAACTGTAGATGTCAAACAAACTCATTACTAATCTTATCAGCCACAGACTATAAAAGAAATGATGTTGTTAATGAAAGTTATTACTGTCTTGGTATGTAAAATTACTTCATCTCTCAGTAAGAAGATGTGACATCATGGTACATATGACTTGGCATCAGTCACAAATTTTGTCAAGCTATGATCTTGGGCAGAGGGAGAAGTTCCAGCTGCCAAATACCATCTACCTTGGCTATCAAGACTGAGCAAATTTAGGCACCATCCTGACTCCTGTGTCTACTAAACAGACCTCAGGAAAAGTTTGGGAGGGAGTGGGCATACGGTTCACTGGACTACAACTTCAGTCCAGACTTAGGTGATGTGCTTTCACAACTCATCTGGTCTGAAAGAAGGAAGGGTTTCTGCCTTACACAAGTGGGGAGGCTCTGAAGTGGTTCAAAGACCATGTAACATAAAAAGTGTTTTTTTTGCAACCATTCAGCAAATTTGCATTGCCAGTGACCAACTTATTTTATTTAGAATAAACATTTCTTATAAATTTCTTATTCTCATGATTTTAACATGATGCTCATTAGCTGCTGAAAAATAAGTTAAAATTAAGTAAATATAAGGATCAGAAGTATAAAAAAAGAGTTAATGGATATTTGCAAAGTTTTTATTTACTTAAAACACTAATGCAGTTCTATGTGTGAAACATTAAGATTTCCAAAGACTTCAGAAGAAACTCCCCACTATTTAGAGATTTCATAATTTAAAATCTTTGATAGGCTCCTAAAAATAAGAAATATTGCAACCTCCAGCCTTTCAGAAAAAGAGGATTATGCACCAGTGTGGAGTCTAGTATGAGCCTAGAAAAGGCCAAGAGTATGAGCACAGAAATAATGGCAGAAGATTATTTCAGTGAATAATATTTTTCAAGACATAATTATTTTGGCTAATCCATAAATAAAGTGACCTGATTTAAAATTAATTACAGCTAAAAGATAAATAGAATTATTGCATGGCCTGTGTAATAATTATGCATGCTAGATGTATAATTCAGATGCCCATAAGTGGCATTTGAAATGAATTGTAAACATCTTTGACGTATCTGGAAAAGGTTTGTCTTGGATTTAGAATCAGTCTTAGACATGCCAGCCTCCAAGGAACAAATACTGTCTGATGCTGCCTTTCCCACTTAAGGCTGATATGCAGAGCTGTGATGTATAGGCACTTGCGTTAATGTGCATGTCATTGATTGCCTCTGTCCTGTGATAGGGTGGTAACTATTTTCACACCCAAGTAACAGGCAACAGTGATAATTTTTTGATAACGCCCTAGTAATTACTTGACCCTCCAAGTGCTCTTGTGCAGGATGCAAAGATAATCCCCTAGTTTGAGCATGAATCTTGTCTCATTTGAGGCTGGCATGTAGTTAGCTTTTGCTTGGCTTCAGATGTTGTGAGCGACAGCAGAACAAGGAAATGGAAAAAAGGGGAGAGTATGAACCAACACTTTTAATCTGAATAGACTAAGGAGAGTAGGGTTAAACAGTTTAAATCTGTGAACTCACAGATTTTTTTTTTCAACAGGTTCTTATGTGCTTAACTATTTGCATAGGATCTTTATCCAGATGCACTCATTTTTGCATTGCTCGACTGAAATGAGACACAAGTATACTAAACAAATGGCTGTCTTATCTGTATGTATTTTGCTATGAGTATTGCTAAATATTATGCCACTATAGGGAACATTTAAATTTTGAAGGGTATGCATGTGTCCAAAGTATCCCAAAGAAGAGAGAGACATGGAAATCACCTAAGGTTACCAAGCCAGCAGTTAGAAGTACATCCCTGAGTAAGCCCATGCATCCTTTGACCATGTCAGAAACATAAACATTCTTTTGTAGTACTCTCTGCTGGTGAAGAGAAGATCATCATTCCTCTTTGTACTGCTTTTTTACTAGCTTACATGTGTGGTTTTTTTTTAATGGTTGATCATATGATAATTTCATATTTCTAATTTTTTTCTCACTGTTGATTAGAACTTGGTTTTAATCTCTAGCCATAATTTGATTAGATCAATGAAATTAGTATTTTACAAATGAAAACAGGCCCATTATTAAATCAGTAATTAGAAACTCTTCTGAAAATAAAAATTAAAAAATGTTGGCTCTTCTTTTATCACTCTAACAAGCAAATAAAGAAAAAGTGGGTTTTTTTCTAAGTAGTTTTGTGGTATGGGAGAATTTGTCTAAGTGTGTTTCTAAGTGTCCGGTCTTAGACTAAAAAAAATGTATTTGAACAGCTAGTAAAAAAAAAAAATCAACAAATTTTAACTTGCACTTAACAAAACTGTGTTTGGGTGCCTGAATATCAACACTCCTACAGTTTGGAAAACTCTGAAATTGCAAACAAAGTATGTTATGGCTCCAATGGACTCCTGAGATTTGGAGAACATTTGCATGTTTTGTCTTCTCTTTGAATTAATGACAGTATCTATTGGTTTGGTATGGGACAGTAAGGCACTAAGAACCAAAGTTAGAAAGTGAAAGTTTGTTCTTTGTTCAGCAGCATGAGTAATAAATATGATCTATACTGTTTCAGGTGGCAGTATCCAAAAGCCTGTGTGGCTGGTACTCCTCCATTGGTCTAGCCTGCAGAACACTTAGCTTTTTTGGATAGCTTTGAAATAGCCTGAAATAAGATTCCAAACCTTCTGTAGTTTAGACAGAGAGAGCGCAAAACAAACTGCTTTGACTTACTGATCCTCTTCTGCTGAGCTGAACTAATACTTATGCTGACAGTCGAGGGTTGTGGGCTTAAGCTGGCTCCTCTGCCTTCCCTTATTTATGGTATAGCTAACTAATGAGAGCTGGTTCTGGCATGGTGGCATCCATACTGCATAAGCATGATGTATATAAGCTTCACATCTCTTCTTGTATTTCCTCATGAAAAGTGCCAGCCATCAACCCCTGCAGAAGAACCAGGTGACTGCAGGAACACACCCATGGACATGGTGAATTGGTGCGAGTGAGAGAAGGACCTTTCTGATCAATAATTTGACATGATCTCCCTCCTCTACCCAGAGATGTGTTACCAATTTGTTGCAACCAATTTACAGAAGAGGTTGCTCAAATTTTCACCAGTCTGTTACACTAGAAATCTAGTTGTCGACAAAAGGAACACACTGTTTTTGCAAAGCCAATAATTTACTGTTAGCCTAATTAAGTCTTAACAATCTAATTAAAGAATGATTATTGTTCCAGTTACAATGATGTTAACACTTCTAGTTCAAATTATATGCAGTTAAAATTATATACTCACAAACTTTCCAGTATCTACCCCTTTCTCTGCTCATCCTTTCACTGCCCTTCCGGGTCCTAAGACTGATGGTTTCATCCTGGAAGGCAACCTACAGTGAGTCATCAGCAACCCAAGTGCTTCCTTGCGAGGAGTATGCTGCTGATGCTGATGGTTTCTTGCCCCACTGTCTTGGGTCTTGTTGGGGTCATTTTTGTGTGTTTGAGAACACACTCTGCAACTTGCACTTTGTTCACTTGTCTGCTAGTCCACATTACAACCAATTTTACTATACATTGAGTGTTTTATGTAGGCGAGATACTTGTTCTTCGTTCTCTTTGTAAACCCAAACGCTAGTTTTACCCAGCTCTCAAGACGACACTACTTTGATGATCAGTAGTTGACAACTTGTGTGTTGTTTATAGCCCAGGGATCTCCTGTGTTGTTCTGCATGTGGACTTTGAAGACCTCTGCTATCATCCCATGCCATTATTGCTCCAGGAGGCATTTTATTCCAGGGTCATAGCTAATTCATTAGACACAGAATAACTCTGTGTTATTACTAACTATTAGTTGACAAAACTATATGTAATATTAGGAGTTATGCCACACAATTGCACAAAGCAAAAGATAAATGAAGTAGGCAATTGTACCTTGGTTGTTAGATTATTGCTGTTAACAAGTTAAAACAAATTTTCAGGTAGCTTCTAGTATTTCACCTTTTTGACATCTGAATATATTTCCTTTCCTCTTCCACAGTTCAGTTCTCTTCCTCTCATAACTGCTTATTTCCTCCTGTTTTTTCTCATTAGGTCTTGGAAAATGAATAAATTTCTGTGTATTTTCTCCTCAGCCACTTAACAGGTTCTAAAATTTGACAGAGGGTTTATGTTTGGACTTTTGAATCCTCATGGGTAATTCCAATTCATTTTCATACGTCACTATAAATTAAAATTGGTAGGAGTAATATTGAGATATTAGAACTTTTAGGGGCTGACAACTGTGCTCTGTTTTAGGATTTGTCTTGGGGCTAAGTGATGACATTAAGCTTTATTTGCTGAAAAGATAGAGGAAAAGAGCAGAATTGTGTTGAATGTCAGACAAGACTAGGTTTTCACACTTCTTAATTTGTTAGGTTCACCCATCTTAAATTGCTTTAAAATTGTAACAGGAAGGCCATGGCCTGATTTCAGCAGAAACTGAGAAGCAGGTGCTAACATTCCCTTGCCATTAAAAGCGAAATAATTTTTTTTTCCCTGTGAAAGTACAAAACACAGGTAACAGGCTGAAGTTCTTGTCCTGTTGCTCTATGTCCATAAATATAAACCATATTTATCTTTTTAATACACTGAACTAGGACTTAAAAATATTTTAAACCACACCCCCCCCCCCCCCAATATTCTCCAGAGGCATCCCTCAAAAATCACAATCTAAACATACCATTTAGGTCCATGTCTTTTTATCTAGTTTGCATTTTGTCAGCCATTTTCTAACCGATACCTCATTAATACACTGTTATCTTAATTTTTCTAATCAACCCAAAGTATACATGCACATTCATCATATTCATATACTGCAGTTTATTAACTAGAGTTGTGGTATAAATCTTGAACTATTTCTACTTAATATACATCATCTCCTTTTTCTTCAGATAACACAAATGCCACTTTTGGGGTGCTGTGAATTCTGTTAAGTCTCATTGTCAAGTTTTAGGCTTCTCAGGGCTTCATCTTCTCTGCCTTGACTTAAAAAAACCCACATGCATCTGCTCCATTAAGAAATAGTAACTCCTGAAAGCAAGAAATAACTGGAAAACTTGGAGAAATACATAACCCAAACACATTTTAAAAGATCTTTGATAATGTATTCCTTATGTTATGAGGAGAAGGAATCACGTCACCGTACTTTTGCTATTGTTTGCTTATTTGGGCTGCTGTAGAATTTTGGTTTTGGTTGCAATTTGATCACATTTTTGTCAAGTTTTATAATAATTCTCAAATGAAAATCAAGATAAAATGAGAAAAGAATTCTATTATACTAGACATTTGACTGGGAATGGTCTATAAACTGCATGGATTTTCTTGCTCACAAAATTCAAAGGGAAGGCTTAATTTAAGATAAAGAAGTTTATCACATGTTTAAAATTTCCCTTTCACATAATTTGTTTGGATCTCTAATCTTTGCTGTCTGTAACTGTTATTATTATAACACAAAAAATATTTTCAAATGCATTTAAAGTGAGATTTGGAAGAAGGGTCAATCACTTCTATTTGATAAATTAATGAAGTTGGGAAAGAAAAAAAGGTAAAGGCCCTTCCACATGTTCTTCAGCTGTAGGAAGGACTGTGTATCTGAAAGTCTTTTAGTCCTTTATCTTCAAATATATGTTAGTTGTCCTTTTAATATGGTTTGGTCACATAAGATGTAAGGCTCTTAAAATCTCTTTATTAGTTAAAATAAAAGCTTGTTTTAACCTTTTTCCAAAATATAAATCCTCACCCCCCAAAGGTACTGTTACTTCTTTCTTACAAACCTTGCTTATACTATTAGTTATATTATGTTATGTTATAGTATATTATATTAATTTTATCATATCATACTACCATTATTAGTTTAAAATGGCTGAAACATCATTAATGCTACCTGGTACATAGACATTAACATAAAACAAATAAACAAAAAATACGTTAACAGAACTTAAAGTAAAAATGTCAAGAGTATGTGTGGAATTGTATGCTTTTTAATAAAAGCTACAATTTCAGTCTTTGGAAAATTAAAATCATCATAGACATTTCACTTATTCTTTTTAGGCTTTTTTTCTTTTTTTTAAGCAACCACCATAATAATCCTTTTCAGGACAGAACACCCACTGATATCACTGTGAGTGAGTTTTAGGGGTGAAGGTTTAAAACTGATATTTAAGATCAGCTCTTTCAAGCCAGGTGAGCAAGCAGGCTGCCCTGTGAAGCTGTGTTGCACCTGGAGGCAGTGGGAGTTCTCCACCATTGCCTTCTTGGGAAATGGGCTGCAAAGGTGGCAGAAAATAAGTGAATTACTACTGTCAGTTCTGATCTCTAATCATGTAGTTGAGAGTAAATCTTCAGGCTCTGTGGAATACAAAAGGGCTACTGCAGGGTGATAGAGCTTGTTAATGCAATAGGGCTAGCTGACTAATGTGGCTGTTTGGTCTTTACTACTTAATCTAGCTCAGATGTCTGTATCTGCTAGAGTGTCTTGTGCTGCCTAGGTGTATGCTGACATATTCAGAAGCAAAGGAAATAATAGATTTACTTAAGTTCCTTCTTCTCCTGATTTTTGTTGATGTTAATTTCAGTCCAACTAAAATTAATAACAGAATTGTTGACAACTTTAAAAAACAGTGGTCTTACTCAAAGATTTAGACTTGGATATGATTGTGGCCCCAGAGCTTTGGTAGTCTTTGCACTTCTCTGTTGGGAAGAAATTAAATCTGATTTTTTTTTAAAGTTTTTTAAATATTAAAAAAGTGAATTGATGTTAGACTAAGTATAGTTATTTGAGATCAAAAGGCTATAGATACTAATTTCAAACAAAATTAACTGATTTTGTACCATGAGTCTAATGACAAATTTGCCTTCTTCCTCAGAGAATGGTATTATGTCATTTCTCACATGAAAGTCACATTGACTTAAAGAATTCAGAATAAGGTACTTATTTTTCATCTCTGATTCAAACTATAACAGACCTATGACTTTAAGGATATACTCATACTGTGCTGAGCTCCATCCTGACTTGGGCTTTCCTTGGAATTCCTTTGCCCCTGTATTACACAAATTATAATTGGCAGGCTTTCTCATGCAAATGGAAATATTCCTATTCTGTTCAGGAAAAGAAAAGAAAGGTAAGACTCCCCCTCAACACTTTTTCCCCATGTTTGTGGCCATCCAAGCCACAAATGAGCCACAGATGCTCTCTGAGAAGCTAAGAATAGAACTAATGTTCACTGTCTTGCTTTAAGGTAGTTTTATCTATCTTGTCCATTGTTATTGACAAGATTTCATTATATACCACAGCAGACAAGGACCACTGTAATGAAGAACTTTAGTATTTAAAGGTCTCTCTTCTGGCTACGTTTTTAAAGATTTTCTTATCTGTATTTCTGTGGCTTTAATGATAGTAATTTGACATTTTTAAACCCTCATATACTTGGAAATTCAGCATCTAAGGTTTTGCAGAAAATAACTCTTCCTTCTGTGCTTATGTTATGACCTTTGTAGATCTTCTCCTGCAGCTCTTACATGCTCGTGGCTCTCCCTAGAAGCATTGGAGGTTCTAAGGATGCACAGGTTTCCAGATAAATACAGTCTTTCATTCTATTGAATCCAAGAAGTGCAGTAAAACTCTGGGGATGCAATCCTATCTGGATGACAACTAAATACAATATTGGTATAGCCCAATGAAGTGAATCTATCAGGCTTTGTACTGCTCTACAAGTAACAATGTTTAATAAGAGCTACTATAAGCTTTGTGTGTAGTCTATAAATCACAAGCACAAAGTATTTCTCATGACATTTCCTTTGAGAAAAGCACTTAGATGGTTCAGTGAAGGCTGAATTCCTATATTAGAGAAAGAACTTCTAAGTGAAGAGGAGGAAATCTGATATGGGACAGAAACTCAGTCAATTAACCTGAATAAATGAAAAAATAAAGAAGATGTATGCAGAGTGCCAGACTTCTATGTCATTTTGCACCCAGCTGTTGCTTTAAACAAAATCCTATTGTGAGTACATGGAAGGAGCGCATAGTTGGTGTTTCCTCAGCTGGAGGAAGAATTTTGATAATGGAATGTGAAAAGAAACTCAATGAACACCGAAAAGTAAATGTTTCTGAAACTGGTCTCTTGACAATAACTGGTCATTTGGATTATAAAATTAAAAAAAAAAGGAAAAAGCTGTTCAGAGGTTATAAGCTAACATGAAGGAAACAGATGTCTTATTTGATGTAACTTGCTATCCAAACTGAAAGGTTTTGCTTTGATTAACTTTATTGTATCAGTCTCTTGCCCATATGAGAACTGCTCGTTCTTTAGTCTTCGATGCCATTCACTCTTCTTTGCTATACATCTTCATTTCATTTTATAGTGAATGTCTGAACTCCAGATGGTGTGATTATTAAATTCAATTACTATTTGTTTTTCCTCCAACAGACCGTTGGCATGCTGGACTTGCTGCTGTAAAATCTAGTGTGCAATGTCATGATTCCTTAATCCAACAAAATTTTCCATTATGAAAGGGAGATTTTATTTTGACCAAAAAATTAGGCTACTGTGCTGACACCTGTGTGGAAGAGGTTAGGATCCAGGAGCCATATTTAGCATATCAGTAGACTGGCCTCATTTCCCTAGAAAAGGGAGGTATGTTTATGAAAATGGCATATTAATAAAATTCAGTGCATGTTGCTGCCTATCTGAGAAGCAGCTGATTATCTCCACCATTGCTAACAGATTGTTCAGCTTTACTGAATGAAAATATAAGCCCTTCACCTTCAAGAAGAGATAGGAGGACATTTGAAAAAACTGGATGTGTGGAAGGCAGTTATACTTAAATCATCAAATTGTGATTTTTAAGCACTTTTAAAGAAGAGAATCTGCAAATATTAAGAGTTATCTAAAAGACTGTTTCTCAAAGACACAATGTTTTGCTGCCTCCATCAATGACATTGATCTCCATTCATTATTCATCCCTTACTTTAAGATCACCGTGGGACTCACCATGTTTTAAATGAAGAAGTTAACCAAGAGAATGTTGAAACTAAGTTTCAGCTTCATATAGAAATGAATTTCTGAAAAAGAATTAAAATTAAACAAATGTAATTAACTTGTTTAAGCATCTTTCCAGTTTAAATCAGGTTTATTGAATTTAGTTTTCTGTATAAGGTATGGGGTTTTGCTGGTATTTGTAAAAATTTGAAGCTTATTACTATGACAGACTGAAGTACGGTAAGGATTCTACATTTCTGTCTCACAACTTGCTTCAGATAATTGCTCAGCTCACCAAAGAACTCTTTCTTTCTCTCTCTATCTTTCCGTCCTGTATGTGTGCGCCTGCTTGCACACACACATGTACACACATGTGCACACAGTGTATATGTCAAGAAAGTCACTGACTTGAATGGAGTACATGGTCTCTATTCAAAGCCAGGTAGCAAAGCTAAGAAGAATGTGTGCCCTCTCAGACCATCAGAGTTAATGTGGTCTGAGGAGATTATGGGGTAGCTGGACCCCTGCAACTATTTCAGTCTGGTTGGTTTCTCTGTAGTGACTGCCAAAAGGGTGTTTCTGAGACAAAGCTATTGCAATGTTTTGATGTGAACATCTGTTAAGTTCCTCTTTCTGCCTGCTGCAGTTTTCTTAGTACTTGCTTTAGACAGGCCAAAAGAAAGGCCAGAAGGACTTGTGCAGGAAGTGTTAAAAGCTAACTTTAAACATAGGTAATACATTTAATTAAGTACATTACAGGTCCCCCCCCACCCAGGGTGATAGTATCTGCAGTGAGCTGCTGAGTAAATCCTGACTGTTCAGCTATAGAGAAGATTGTCTGACCTGGGGAGAACCCAGGCTATTGGAAGGGCACAGATTCTCTGGCCAGCAATTATTCAGAAATCAGAATACATTGGTTGGGCTGCATGCTGAAGGAAGATTCAGAGTGAGAAACTGTGGGTTGCAGCAATAAAGCATGAATGAGTGCAGATGGAAGAAGTGGAGAACATAGGTGTTCCCTGGGATTGGGTCCAGGGTACTGATGAATGTTGCAAGGTGGTGAGATGTGTGCATAGTGAGAGATCTTGAGGCAGTGTTGGTGGTTGTAGATGCAGCTAGGTGTGCTTAAAGGGAGAGGGGGGAATAGGTGTGGATGGCTCTATATAAGAAGAGAGCAGGGAATGCAGGTGGCTTCCTGCTGCAGAAGACAGGATGCAGGAGGGCACAGAACATTAAACATGGTTGTAGCAGCCACATTGGGAGTCTAATCGCTGTTACTTTCCTGATAATGTTTATATTCTTCTGCCTCAATGCAACAGTATTCTTTGTCTTATCTTCTCTAGGAGAGTTAGAGCATCTGGATAGTGTGCCGGTGGGCCTTCGTACCAGAGAACAATGTATGGACCTATTCTCAACAAATCTGTGAAACGCAAGTGACGTCTCTTGCCTTTCAAGGATATGATGGTACATCTGACACTGGAATCTGTTACTACTTTATACATTCTTTGATCTGTTTGTTGACTAATATGTTGCTGAAGTGACCAGCAACATAAGATCCTTGAAGAGTTATAACACTTTCTTCAGCAAAACATTTTTTTTCCTCATGGCAGTTCTGTTGTCAGGAATTCTGTGGTATTCATTGCTGCAATCTGATTTGGATAACAAACCGCCTGTGAAGCAGATGGTACCCTTTGTCACTTCTACAGGATCTCAGGCTAGGACTAATCGAAAATTCCCCTGGTGAGTACAGAATTAAACTTTGCTCTAATCACCCACACAAGAGAAGAACCTGCTTATTTGCACAACTAAAAAAAACTCATTCACTGAGGTTGTAGAGATTAATAGATCCTTTTGCCAAGTTTCAGATGCACTGGAGACTGGTGACTATAGGGCTGTGCCACTGCTCTGTGGCTCTGCGGATCTGTGCTCCTGTCTGGCAACTTGCTTTTAGTTCCTGTTCCAAATGGTTTGGCCTTTTGCTGTGAAAAGATACTTTCACACAATTTCCAATCCATTAAGGGAGTATATGTCTGGCAGTTTTTAATCCATATGAGCCTGTACATTCCTACTCCATACGAGCTCATGTACTTTTTTTCTCTTCTCTCACTCTCTGCCTGACAGCGTAGAGAAGAACAATTTTTGCAAGGTGAAGAAAAAGGGAGAAGAGGTAGCACTGACTAGAGTTAACAACTCTTTCCTCTCTAGAAATATAGATTCTGCAAAAAGAACAGGATGAAAATGCTACTAATGGCCATTGTTCTTCCTGTTCTGAACATGAAATCAAAGTATGTCTTCTCTTTCAAGGTCTGCCTGTGGGACTGTAATAACCTTTATGGTACAGCTTAAAGTTTTTGCTTCAAATATTTTTATATTGTTTGATTTTCACTTTATATTAGAGATGGTAAGAGATACCTTAGGAGAGTGTATCCTCTTCTCAATACTCTAGTCTTTATACTTTGAATTTTTGTGCATCTTGCAATTTTTCATGAAGTTCTGTTAACATCATATGTAGCTTATTCTTGTTTCCTCTGCAAAGAGATATGTGCAGTAGAGAACTATGGGCTAGAATGTGGTTTGAGAAATTTACATTTTCTTAGTTTGAATTTTTGTTAATGAATAAGAGGTCGAAGAATTGTCCCTTGCTCTTGGAGCAGAGCGGTGGCATTTATACACTTAGGCTTCTGCTAAAGCAACCTCTCCACTCAAGCAAGTTTTATGCATCATAAGCTTTGTAATGCTTGGGAGTTAGAAGTCAAGATCAGATCCCTAAAACTTTAGATAAATTTTCTGGATATCCAGCTATAAAGCTGTTTCATTCTTTGAAAGCTGGTGATCCTCCTCCTAGCTGCACTGTTTTGAAGAAATCTGTATTCCCTAGAGTTTTGCAAAGGTTTATAACTTCACATAGAGACTTACTGTGCAAATGTAGTCTGGATGGCAAAGGCCTATATGAATGAACAAGTACACTGACAACAGAAGACCACGTCTCAAGCAGAGAGAGTTGGTGAAAATCATAGAATCATAGAATCATTGAGGTTGGAAAAGACCTCTAAGATCATCGAGTCCAACCGTCAACCCAACACCACCACCCAATAAACCATGTCCCTAAGTGACGCATCTACTCGTCTTTTAAATACCTCCAGGGATGGGGACTCCACCACTTCCCTGGGCAGCCTCTTCCAATGTTTCACCACTCTTTCAGTAAAGAAATTTTTCCTTACATCCAATCTAAACCTCCCCTGGCACAACTTGAGGCCATTTCCTCTCGTCCTATCGCTTGTTACTTGGGAGAAGAGACCGACACCCACCTCGCTACAACCTCCTTGCAGGTAGTTGTAGAGAGCAATGAGGTCTCCCCTCAGCCTCCTCTTCTCCAGGCTAAACAGTCCCAGTTCCCTCAGCCGCTCCTCATAAGACTTCTTCTCCAGAACCCTCACCAGCCTCGTTGCCCTCCTCTGGACACGCTCCAACACCTCAACGTCCTTCTTGTAGCGAGGGGCCCAAAACTGAACACAGTATTTGAGGTGCGGCCTCACCAGTGCCGAGTACAGGGGCACGATCACTTCCCTACTCCTGCTGGCCACACTCTTTCTGATACAGGCCAGGATGCCATTGGCCTTCTTGGCCACCTGGGCACACTGCCGGCTCATGTTCAGCCGGCTGTCGACCAGCACCCCCAGGTCCTTTTCTGCCAGGCAGCTTTCCAGCCACTCTTCCCCAAGCCTGTAGCGCTGCATGGGGTTGTTGTGGCCCAAGTGCAGGACCCGGCACTTGGCCTTGTTGAACCTCATCCAGTTGGCCTGGGCCCATTGATCCAGCCTGTCCAGGTCCCTCTGCAGAGCCTTCCTACCCTCGAGCAGATCAACACTCCCGCCCAACTTGGTGTCGTCTGCAAACTGACTGAGGGTGCACTCAATCCCCTCATCCAGATCATCGATAAAGATATTGAACAAGACCGGCCCCAGTACTGAGCCCTGGGGAACACCGCCCGTGACCGGCCGCCAACTGGATATAACTCCATCCACACAACTCTCTGGGCCCGGCCATCCAGCCAGTTTTTGACCCAGTGCAGAGTCCACCTGTCTAAGCCGTGAGCCGCCAGCTTCTCCAGGAGAATGCTGTGGGAGACAGTGTCAAAGGCCTTGCTGAAGTCCAGGTAGACCACATCCACAGCCTTTCCCTCATCCACTAGGGGGGTCACCTGGTCATAGAAGGAGATCAGGTTGGTCAAGCAGGACCTGCCTCTCATGAATCTGTGCTGGCTGGGCCTGATCCCCTGGTTGTCCCGCTCATGCCTTGTGAGCGCCCTCAAGATGAGCCGCTCCATAATCTTCCCCGGCACCGAGGTCAGGCTGACAGGCCTGTAGTTCCCCGGATCCTCCTTCCGGCCCTTCTTGTAGATGGGCGTCACATTGGCAAGCCTAAATGACTCATGGCAAACAAGATGTGACAGTTTATGCCTGGTTACTTACTATATTTGAGCACCTGAAAGCAGGTTAACAGTGGGTTTTGAAAATACCACTGCATTCTGCTCCCATTTAAGCAAAACATGCACTTCTCCCAGGTCTTCAAACTAATTTATACTTTAGGGTCCTGTTTCTGGCAGTGCCACAATCAAATGCAGTGAAGCCACTTGTTAGCTGTATTACCTGAACAGTTGTACATAGAAACCTCCTGTAGGTTTGGTTGTACACAGATTATTATTTTTTTTTAATATCCCTTGATAAGATTTACTACATACAGCACTCCATAATTGAGAAGTTGAGAAGCTGAACTACTATTTTTCATAACTAATTTCTGGACTCTGTGAAGGAGCTCCTTGGACTTTTGCCAGTTCCATTTTAGTGGGATTATGTTGCTTGCATATATTGCTGTAATATCTGATTACCATGGGAATTAATGTAATGACAAGTATTAATTTCAATAGTATCTGGACAGGAAATAACCAATAATTTAAAATCCATATTTTCTAAATATTAATAGTTCTTTTTGCATTGTAAAACATATAAAAAGCAAACACTAATTATCTTATTTACAAGCATCAGGCTATTAAAAAAAAGAAGATTAAGAATATCTCTTTAGCTTTCCCTTTCTTTTCATCCAATACAAGACATTGGAGGAAAGCAAGTAAACAAGATACAGCAGCTAAGAGCAATAATAACGCATGACATTTGATCATTCTAAATATTCGCACTTAATAACCCATGCAGGTACATTTACTCAGGCTTCTACTGGTGAATATCTAGAAGAAAGAAAACAAAATCTCTGAAAATGTACTTTGGTTTATGAGTGCTATCTGTTGAACTCTTGAGATTTGTTTCTCATCTCTTGTACAAAAAAATTAATGTCAAGATTATCCCACTGTTATTAATGGTGTTGCTCCTTGCTTGCACTGGGGCTGGTACTTAGGAATTGGTTTCCTAGATTTGTAGCTGGAACATTGTAAGTGCAGCTAGTTTAAAAACCTTCCTTTAATAATGGCATGACATTTTCCAACACATTTTAAAAGCTTAAAGGATCCCTTCTTTTCCCCTTTCCTCTCTTTACTTGTGTCCTGTGTCGTTGATGTCTGTGGATGACTTGTCTTTTCCAGATCCTACTGTGAAGTTGAAAAATTTATTTTATAAGCTAAGAAAAATCTTTTAAAAAGAAATAGCAATATGCAAAACTGCATTTTTGTTTTCAGGATCTCTTCAATATCTAATCCTATTCCACCCACTCTGCATATAAGATTGTTACTACAAGCAAATATTGGAATTAAAAGATGGAGAGAGGTAAAATAAAAATGAAAAAAAAATCCATATTACTTAGCTATTGCCCATGTTAATTTTTAAGACTATTCTCATTGGTTGATATGTGAAGTTCTTCTTCCTTGTCAGTTATCATCCTATGGACAAGTAATGCACATACTGTGCATTTCAAATAAAAACTCATACTAGGTAGTTTTAATGTCTGCAGTAAAGAGAGGCCGTTCAGAAGCTTGTCTCAAGTATCTGTGTCTGGAAACAAGAGGAACTGGAAGTCTACGTGCAGTCTCAGGGCTGTGATGTGATGGGAGCTGTGGGGACCTGGCACACATGAGTGGAGCACAGTCCTTGGTGGGTACAGGCTCTTTGAAAGGGCTGAGCAATAAAAAGAGGAAGGGGAGTTGTGCTCTATGGAAAGGCATGACTTGACTGAACCGAGCTTCGGTGCCAAATGGGAGACATGTCTGTCAAGACCTGACCAAGGTCAGAGGGAAGTAATTTCAGTGGTATCATCACTGGGATATGCTGCAAACTCTCTGAAGTGGGTTTGGATTCCCACCAAGAATTAGTGGAAGGGTCCTGACCATGGGCCCTAGTCTTCGTGGGAGATGACATGCACACAGCCATCTTCTGAGAGTGCAGCATGGCTTTGTGCAGCAATCCAAGAAGTTTCTAAATTGCATTGGTGACAATTTCCTAATGAAAATGCTAGAGGGGGTGAGCAGGAGTAATGCTCTGTTTGCCTAGTGCTTACAAACAAGGAAGAATGAGAAATGTGGCCATAGATGGCAGGGTGGGCTGCAGCAACCAGAAAATGGTGGAGTTCAGGACCCAGAGGAAAACTGGGCAGGTGAATAGCAGAGTTAGGGCTCTGAGCTGTGGGATATTAGAATCATAGAATTGTTTGGGCTAGGAAGGGACCTTAAAGATCATCTAGTTCTTGCTCAAAGCCCCATCCAACCTGGCCTTGTACACTTACAGGGATGGGGCATCCACAACTTCTCTGGGCAACCTGTTCCAGTGCCTCACCACCCTCACGGTGCAGAATTTCTTCCTTATATCTAATCTAAATCTACCCTCTTTTGGTTTAAAGCTGTTACCCTTTGTCCTATCACTACATGCCCTTGTAAAAAGCCCCTCTCCAGCTTTCTTGTAGGCCCCCTTCAGGTACTAGAAGGCTGCAATAAGGTCTTCTCAAAGCCTTCTCTTCTCCAGGCTGAACAACCCCATCTCTCTTAGCCTGTTTTCATAGGAGAGGTGCTCCAGCCCTCTGATCATCTTTGTGGCCCTCCTCTGGACTCACTTGAACAGGTCCATGTCCTTCTTATGTTGGGGGCCCCAGAGCTGAATGCAGTACTCCAGGTTGGGTCTCACCAGACCAGAGTAGAGGGGCAGAATCACCTCCCTCGACCTGCTGGCCACGCTTCTTTTCATGCAGCCCAGGATGCAACTGGCTTTCTGGGCTGCGAGTGCACGTTGCCGGGTCATGTTGAGCTTCTCATCAACCAGCATCCCCAAGTCCTTCTCTTCAGGGCTGCTGTCAATTCATTCTCCGCCCAGCCTGTATTTGTGCTTGGGATTACCATGACCCATGTGCAGGACCTTGCACTTGGCCTTGTTGAACTTCATGAGGTTTGCAAGGGCCCACCTCTCAATACTGTCAAGGTCCCTCTGGATGGCATCCCTTCCCTCTAGCATGTCAACTGCACGACACAGCTTGGTGTTGTCGGCAAACTTGCTGAGGGTGCACTCAATCCCACTGTCCATGTTGCCTACAAAGATTTTGAACAAATATTCGACTCTGGGCTATACTGGAAGCTGCTAGACAGAATCCGTGGGGCAAGCTGACCAAGGGGAGAAGTACCCAGGAGAGCTGTTTGTTTTTTGAGAAAAACTTATTTGAAGGTTAGGAACAAATCATCCCGTTGTGGAGGAACACTGGGAATTTCGGCAAAGGCTTCTGAATTCAAGAGGAAAATGGGAGGATATAGGAGGTGGAAAAAAGGACCAGCAAAGAGGTGTATGTAAGCATTGCTCTGACAGTCTGGGTGAAATCAAGGACAGTCAGCCTCACCTAAATTTCTGAAAAGATCATTGTTGTGGTTTAACCTCAGTTGGCAACTGAGCACCACACAGCCGCTCGCTCACTCTCCCTCCCGCAGTGGGATGGAGGAGAGAATCGGAAGAGTAAAAATGAGAAAACTCATGGGTTGAGATAAGAACAGTTTAATAATTGAAATGAAATAAAATAAAATAAAAATAATAATAGTAATAATAACAACAATAATAATAGAATATACAAAGCAAGTGATGCCCAATGCGATTGCTCACCACCCGCTGACCGATGCCCAGCCAGTCCCCGAGCAGCGGCCCCCCGGCCAGCTTTCCCCCAGTTTATGTACTGCGCATGACATCACATGGTATGGAATGTCCCTTTGGCCAGTTTGGGTCAGCTGTCCTGGCTGAGCCCCCTCCCAGCTTCTTGTGCACCTCCAGCCTTCTCAGTTGGTAGAGCATGGGAAGCTGAAAAGTCCTTGACTAGTGTAAGCACTACTTAGCAACAGCTAAAACATCGGTGTGTTATCAACATCATTATTCTGGTACTAAATCCAAACACAGCACCATACCAGCTACTAGGAAGGAAATTAACTCTATCCCAGCTGAAACCAGGACAATCATAAAGCACATTTTCCCAGAATTAATTTCCAAATGTGTGAAGGACAGGGAGATAATTAGTAACATTCAACTCAGATTTACCAATGGAAATTCCTTCTTGTTCAACCTGGTGACCTTCTACGATGAAAAAAACTGGCTGTGTGGATGTGATGAGAGAGGTGGATGTGATATACTTAGTACTGCTCATAAGCAATGATGTGTTCCCATTCAAATGAATACCATCTGATACCATAAATGTTTTTCAATCTTTTTTGGTAAATTATCATGGATATTTTTTTTAAAAATATTTCCAAATGACATTTGAACTCTGTATTTCCACTTCCAGAAATTTCCTTTAACAATGTAAAGTTTAAAAAAAAATCCCAGAGCTAAACACTGTTAAAACCCACTTCACTTTGTCCCAGTCCTTTAAAAAAGGTAGAATATTTTCTTTGCTTAAATGTTTCCCATTAGCGGCATATTCTTATGAAATGTCAAAGAGACATTATGAATAAATAAATACATAAGTATTTTTTTCCCCCCTGTTCTTACTTAACTTTCTTCTTTTCCAGTGATGCCAGCAGCTTCTTAGCTCTGATTCTGAGGTATTTTTCTTCTTGCTATATCCGAGCAAATTAGATCAGTTTGAGCATGGAGTCCCATCATGAAGAGTCAGATAAAATACAAGCTTCCTTATCCTCGCTAGGACTAAAAGCTTTTCCTCTAGCTTTGATCATTTGGGTAGTGATATAAAAATGAGTAAGCTTTAACTGGAGAGACTCAAAATGGACTCCACAAGTGCCAGAGGGAGATTCAGAAAATTGAATTATTATCTAAACTGCCAAATATGGGATATTTTTCAGTATCTACCTTTTGAATAGGCTTTAAACCTGAGAAGTATGTTTATTGACAAACGCTTCAGCAAGGCACCGCAGTTACTGTGCTTACAGACTTGAGTTATACATATGATTGTATTTATGATTCTTATTATTTATAGTGACTTTGAAGAACAGTGAAGAATGAGTCCTTATTGTTCTTGGCACATGAAACTGCTGTAAAATGAGTCCAGAAAGAATAAAAAGGAGAGTTTTATGGACAGCTCTCAGAAACAGCTGGCCTTCAAGTAAATTCTGCAATATTATCCAGAAACTGAAGAATAGAAAATGGGAATTTGCGACAAATTGTTTCCTGAGATCTGTACTGTAGATTTTAAAATGTGTAGAGCAGTTTATATGGAGAAAACATTTCATACTGAGCAAAACCAGTTATTACATGGGGAAGTTCTTCTCCATTGTTTCAGTTTTGCCCCATTTCCTCTCCTTAAATCAGCAATGCTCTACTGGTATAAATGTAAAGAATTATAATCTATTATTTGAATCAAACCATTAGTAGGCAAATGCAGACAGCACATTTTCACAGATAAGAAATCCCATTTCAAAAAACTTCCTAATTTCTTTTTTTCTGTGTTTGTATGTGCACATGTGCACGTGTGTGCATGTTAAGTCTGAACCTGCACTGAACGCTTAAAATGACATATACGTTATTTTCAGAAATTCCACTGCTATCTAATTAGTTCAGGTGTTTGTGCATGTCATCTATCTTGTTTCATTGTGCTAGTGCATATGTACCAGCAATTGGAGAAAACAGCTTTATGTCCCTGGTTAGGTCTATTTTTCTTAATAGAAGAGAAAGAAAAAAATTAAAAAAGCTGCTTACTTGCTTCATAATCTGATGCTTTATTCTGTGGCTATGTTTTATTGCACAGTGTCTTACATTGTAGCGAAAGTGTATACACTTTCTGTTTTCCTGATATGCCTTTATTCCTTTATTTGTTTTGCAGTTTTCTCCTGACTTTATGCAGCCTTGTATGGGTTACGAATAATCGGCTGAAGATGCCTGGTCAGACTGAGCATTTCTTTGGTTTTGTAACTTTAATTGACAAGTGAACAGCAAACAAGAACAAACCCACAAATACTTTGAGGTGGTCATAACAAGCAAAACTTAGCAGATGGTACACTAATTTCTCATTATGATCTTTTAGTCCATCTAATGCACCCAACTTGCAGTAAGTCTGCATGTTTTTTAAACTATATGAGAGAACAGGTTCACTGAGGATAAATCTAAACCATTGACAATATTTGCCCTACAGTGCTTCCTGGTTTCCCCCAGTTATCCAAACTAGGGAGCTGGCTAGTCTGTATGCCACATTTACGTTAATCTTGCATGCCTGGACTTCCATCTCATTGAAATCAGGCTGTGGATAAGGAGAGAGGCCAACGTGTGCCCGGGACTTGTCCTTTCACGAGGTAGGGAATAGTTAAGTCATGTAGTCAGGTCTCTTGTTTGAATGTAGTCTTATGGTACCATCAGTGATGCTATTTTGCATTCTTTTGCAAAGCTAGAAATGTTGTCCTTGTTATATATAGTTGAAATTTTGCACAGAGCTCAATTTTTTCTAATGAGAAAATTTAAGAAAATGCTGAAGTGGAGAGATAGCATCGCTCCATTGAAGCATTGCTGATTCATACCAGCGGCAGTCTGGTCCTGCAAGTCAGATTGGCTTATGGGCCACACCCTGGCTACAAGGTACCATCAGGTTTACTGACAAACTGGGCATGCTTTCTGCTACAAAAAGCCCACAGATTGAAACCCAGACTACTGGAGAAAAAGCAAAAGAAAGTGTTATGGCATTTGGGGACTTTTCCTCCCCTCTCCCAGCAGAATCAGATCCACAGTGATTCCTCCACCCTGGTTTTCACCAGTCCTTCTGTATCTTCCTTGGTTTTATTCTGCTTGACCTCTTTATGAAAACAGCTGCAGAGCTATGCTGTATGACAGCATAAAAAGACATTAGTCATAAAAGAGGAACTTACACACATTTAGGAGATATAGAGTGTCTACTAAAATGAGAAAATTGGGAAGACAAAGATAAAATCTTGTTTTCTTAATGTCCAGCAGCATCTTGAACTATACTCAGAAGAGAAAAATAATTAAATGAACAAGAACTGCCAAAAGCCAATGGCTCTACATTGCTTTTCATTCTTCTGACTCCTTTATTTAATAAATGCTCTGCTCTGAATACAGAGATTAATAAAAAGCTCATGATAGAGATTAACATTTTGTTCAATATTCATTGTTTCACCTGATGTAAAATGGAAACTGGAAGCACTTTGTTAAATGGACTGAAAATTTGAAAGGTTGTGTAATTTCACTGTACCTTCTATAAGTACCTCTTGAACATTAACCTGAAAAGCTGTTTTGTAGCTGCCAAAAGCACTTTCTCCTCAGGGATACCTGCACACCTTCCAGTCCAACAATATGGTACAGTGACTATATCTTCCCCTCTCCCCTCGTCTCCCCTCGTCTCCCCTCGTCTCCCCTCGTCTCCCCTCGTCTCCCCTCGTCTCCCCTCGTCTCCCCTCGTCTCCTCTCCTCTCCTCTCCTCTCCTCTCCTCTCCTCTCCTCTCCTCTCCTCTCCTCTCCTCTCCTCTCCTCTCCTCTCCTCTCCTCTCCTCTCCTCTCCTCTCCTCTCCTCTCCTCTCCTCTCCTCTCCTCTCCTCTCCTCTCTGAAATGAAATCTCATTTCATTTCATTTCATTTCATTTGCAGTGATTTATGGTTTTAGAGGTAAAATCCTGTCATACCTGGTTGGAGCGGGCAGCATGTGCTGCATGGAGGGAAGGGAGGAAAGACCACAAGGGAGTGCCGAGCGTGCATGAAGAGAATGTTTACACATAAGGAGGATTCTGGGTTTGCAATAACCGTGTAGAGAAATACCTGGAGGGCAAAAGGTACAAGTACGCTGAAAGATAGGAAAAGATAAGGATGCTGAAACAGAACAGTATTAAATACTTTCCACTGACAGTGCTACTGTTGGAATTTAGGACTTCATTCGTGTAACATCTAAATCTAGCTACTCCAACATTGTTAGGATGGTCAATACACTCTTACCTTTGACTCCCTTTGTTAAAATGTCTTTCTACAGTGCAGTCAAAAGTGAAACTTCCTATGTGCTATATATCATTGAAAATATTCCATGTAGAAGGACTTGCTCTAAAAAGGCACTGTGTTTTGAATTATCTTCTTTCTTTTAAATAATTATAGTTCAAGTGTCACTAGGACATCGGTATCTTTCTGTAGATTCTTCAAATTGTATTTGTTTTTCTATATGTACAGAGGGCTGGTAGTAGATGGTGCAAATAAGGTTAGAAGATGTCAGAAGATGCCCACTATGTCAAATACAAAATTGTTGTTTTCATGTGGTTTTTTTTTTAACTTGTAGTCAGCTTTATCTTAGCACTGGTGGGGTGGAAAACTGACAAACTTAGTCAATTATGCAAAAATGTTGTTTGGTCTTGTAAAGCACAGATAACATTTCAGAAACCTTTTCTCCTAGGAGAATTATATAGTTTTTTCTGGTTCATATGATGGTTATAAATGTTAAAATTCTCATAGAATAAAAATTTCGCGTTATAGCCCATTTGAGCTTTGGGTTACTGGCAGATCACTTTGGGCTCTGATCATTGAACATGTTGTTCCTGAAAGCAGAGTTCAGGTCCTTGTCTTTCATAAAGAGACAAGCACAGTAATCTATGATATGATTGTTTTCTTTAGTAACAGTGTAAGGACCTAGAAAGCTATAATTCCTCTCTCCCCCTCTCTCAGTTGGTGCACTAGTTCTTACGATAGTGAGAAGAGTAGGAAATCCTCTTTTCACTTCATGTATGAAATTTCTCAGTTGAATTGCCTTGAGGGTTTTTTTCCTTTTTTTTTTTTTTTTTTTCTCTGAGGCTGTAGAGTGGGTGGCATCAAAAAAGCAGCATTTACTGTTACTATGGTAAAGTACTGAACTTCACTGCAGTGCTCGCTGAATTGGAGATGTTTAGAGGAATAGGAAATAAAAAAGTGTTCATTTTATTCACCATCTCCATTATACATTAGTACATAAAAATATCTTTTTAATCTCAAAAGGAATAGTCCAACTGTACCTTCATGACACAAACACCTGCTGGCCATTAAGTATTTGATTGGCAGTTAGTGAATTTTGTTTCTGGATTTCTCATTATATAACCTTTGGGCTGAGCAAAGAAGGGAGTGAAAAGCAGACTGTGCTCTCCCACTAATACTGAGGGTCTTGAAATAAATTCTCTGTTACAATATTTTTTGTTGAATGTATGGATTTAAGGGTGTGGGGTTTTACATCCTGTCTCTTTTCCCATCATGACTCACTGTTAGTGTCTGAAAGCAAGAGAGGATATAAGATACCAAGCATAGTGATGGAGTAGGGATTTCCAGGATAACTATAACTGATTCAATATGTCCACATGTGTGTAGATATATTTTTTGCCAAACAATGCTAGCTTGGGACTCAGAAGCCCCATCTATCTTTGCTTCTCAACAAAGACAAATTAGCCTGGACACACATGGCAGCACAAGGCTGATGCAGATATGTTGTGTCTAGCACTGGAACTAGCACACCCAAAGGGACCTTGGGTAGCTCTCTCTGTCTTTCCTTTGCCTCTCACAACAATAACATAAGAAACTGCAAAGGGAGACAGTTATTGATTTGCTCTTAGAGCCAGACCAAATAAGTCAAATGAGTTATTGTCTTCTTTCTGAAGCTGAGAGAGCTATGAGCAGGGACGGACAATTTTGAAAGGCACCCAAACTTATGAGATAGCCAAGGCTAAGGTTTATATTTTCTTAGTTCTAGTTACACTAATAACAGAGGCAAGGAGCAAGCTTGCCTAGAGCAAGCTTGCCTAGAGCAATGCTTCTAGAGCTTAAGATGGACATTTAAAAAATTTGTTTTCATGATGCTCCTTTGTGGGAATAGGATGGCAATGGAGAGGAAGGAGAATGACCCCTTAAGTAAGGGACAGTATGAGAGACTAAGCCCAAGTATGCCTACTTTTAATCTTCCTGTAATCCGAGATTAAAGAAAGCAGCTATGTTTTCCTCCTAAGGTCTATTGTATGTAGGCGTAAGACAGAGGATTTACTTAATGTTTTCTTTTATTGGGTAAGCATCACCAAGAAGCTGCAGAGGTGTAGGAGGCCGGTATTCCTATCACTCTTGGCTGCTTTAAAAAGGAAAAATCTGACCCTATAAATGCACATTTTAAAACCAGTCTGTAAAGGAATGGCCATGAAACAATAATAGAATAAATGTCAGCTGAATACTACATTTTGTCAAACTGGTATTTAAGATAGCGCAATACCTTAAATATTTCCAGTCAGTGACAAAGTGACAAATTTTCTTTTCTTTGCTATGAAATACTGTATTCCTGTATACTCAAGGATTAACCATTACAGAACATACATAAACTAATTGATATCTTTTTTCATTGTGCATTATAACATTGATCACTTCAACTTACTTTTACTTACAATGCAGTTGGTGATTTCTGTTTGTCATGGAGGAAAATGGAAAGAAATATGAACACTTAGGCTATCTATCTAACTATCTAACTGGAGAAGAGTTGGCCATTTAGCAACAAATGAAACATGGACACACGCATGTTGATAAATGTTAATCGCAAAATCATCAGGTAGAAAATGGATATTTTATTTGATAAGAAAACTCACCTCACATAGAAATTCTGCACCAGGCCAATGAACTGGCCAAATCCATTCAAACCAACATGTTTTAAGAATACTTAGAAAAACACAGTAGACGGATTATATGCTGAGTTGATATTGCACATAATTTAATAAGAAATCATTTGAGTTAATCAATGTGTAGAGAAAATGTATGTGGAGGATTTTTCAAATGAGCAGAGCTACTATTTCTATCACGTTACTGTCATATGTGATAGCTTTCAAAAAAACCACCAACCTATAAACTTTTCAGAAAGCTTTTTGTCCTCTTTTTTTTTCTGTTTCACAGATCACATGTTCTATGAGGGTGATACCCGAGTCAGAAGTTTCTGTCACAAAGACTAGTTTGTCTACCAAAAACCTTACATCACCAGTTAAGTAAGACCATTTTTGAGAGAAACAGTCATTTCATTAAAGAGACATATCATCTTATGCAAAGTTAAACAGATAATGCAATTGACATAATTTCTCAATCTTAAGTATTCATTAGTTCTTTATAATAACAAATAGTTCCATAAGCAATGAAACTGATAAAATACGTCTGAATTAAAAAAGAGAACTTATTTTTTGTCAAGTTTAATTAAGTTGTCTTCCAGGTTCTTATGGGGCCTGACAGAGAGCTGTACAGATTGTGACCATGTAAGTCTTTTTCCATGCTAACAGTAACAATAATAATAAAATAAATTATGACATTTTCTATTTAGAACTAAATGATAAGGGAAATAATTTTTCTCCTTGGATCTCAATTTTGATAAGAGAAAGTCACTCTAAAATTGATTAAAATGAAGCATAATGCCTGAAATGTCTAAAGACTCTTACTCCATATGCCATTCACCTCACAAGAATGTATTTAGCTTTCTGTATTTATCTTGCAACCGTCTTATGCTTCTGGTTCCAGTAAGACAAGTTATTGGGAGGACAATAAAGCATATGCTGAAATTCCAGAGAAAAGAGTAGTTTCACAGAATACTTAGAGATTGCATCAGTCCAGTTCAATGTGTAGCAGCCTCCCAGCTGAGAATAAATAAGGGTCAGATGAGTTGCCAGAAGATATTTAGGAATCAGTTGGATTCCAGGATGAGCAGAGTAATTTATCTTGGCTCCCAAAGGAGGATGCAGCACAGGAGGAAACACCTGAAGCTGTATTATGAAGATACAGCGACAGGTTTGGGCTTTTGGTGTAAGGCCTTTGATTTAGCCTTGGAAGCCTGACAAATAGTATTTCATAGTATGTCTGAAATACTCAGGAACTCTTCTGATTTAGCTTATGAAAACATGTCACTTGAGCTGTACTCCTCCACCATATTCAGAGAATTACACTTATTTTTGTCAAGACTGACCGAATAACAAAAAGAGAAATATTTTTAAAATAAATATTATGTAATAAATAAAATAATAATAATTATTATTTTCTACACTATATTTTTCTATAATGAAAATTAAATCACTTCCATGGCAATATTAAAACCAAAATTTGCCATTTTGACTTACTCAAGGTTTTAGCATTTCCACAGTCTTGCTTTTCAGTCATCATGAGCTACAAAACTTGCATTTGTACATTACCATAATTCATGGTATTATACCTGCAATTCTAACACTGCCAAGGCTACCAAAAGCTTCTGATTAGCATATTTTTGAATTCTTCAATACAATGCCCCCCCGAGCTGGAAGACGGGGACGGCGAGCAGGATGAACCCCCCGTAATCCAGGAGGAAGCAGTCAATGACCTGCTATGCCACCTGGACGCTCACAAGTCTATGGGGCCGGATGGGATCCACCCGAGAGTGCTGAGGGAGCTGGCGGAGGTGCTCGCCAAGCCGCTCTCCATCATTTATCAGCAGTCCTGGTTAACGGGGGAGGTCCCGGAAGACTGGAGGCTTGCCAATGTGACGCCCAACCACAAGAAGGGCCGGAAGGAGGATCCGGGGAACTACAGGCCTGTCAGCCTGACCTCGGTGCCGGGGAAGATCATGGAGCGGTTCATCTTGAGGGCGCTCACAAGGCATGAGCGGGACAACCAGGGGATCAGGCCTAGCCAGCACGGATTCATGAAAAGCAGGTCCTGCTTGACCAACCTGATCTCCTTCTATGACCAGGTGACCCGCCGAGTGGATGAGGGAAAGGCTGTGGATGTGGTCTACCTGGACTTCAGCAAGGCCTTTGACACTGTCTCCCACAGCATTCTCCTCGAGAAGCTGGCGGCTCACGGCTTAGACAGGTGTACTCTTCTCTGGGTCAAAAACTGGCTGGATGGCCGGGCCCAGAGAGTTGTGGTGAATGGAGTTCAATCCAGTTGGCGGCCGGTCACGAGCGGTGTTCCCCAGGGCTCAGTACTGGGGCCGGTCTTGTTTAATATCTTTATTGATGATCTGGATGACGGGATTGAGTGCACCCTCAGTCAGTTTGCAGACGACACCAAGTTGGGTGGGAGTGTTGATCTGCTCGAGGGTAGGAAGGCTCTGCAGAGGGACCTGGACAGGCTGGATGGATGGGCCCAGGCCAATTGTATGAGGTTCAACAAGGACAAGTGCCGGGTCCTGCACTTGGGCCACAACAACCCCATGCAGCGCTACAGGCTTGGGGAAGAGTGGTTGGAAAGCTGCCTGTCAGAAAAGGACCTGGGGGTGCTGGTTGACAGCCGGCTGAACATGAGCCGGCAGTGTGCCCAGGCGGCCAAGAAGGCCAATGGCATCCTGGCCTGTATCAGAAATAGTGTGGCCAGCAGGAGTAGGGAAGTGATAGTGCCCCTGTACTCGGCCCTGGTGAGGCGCACCTCGAATACTGTGTTCAGTTTTGGGCCCCTCACTACAAGAAGGACGTTGAGGTGCTGGAGTGTGTCCAGAGAAGGGCAACGAGGCTGGTGAGGGGTCTGGAGAACAAGTCTTATGAGGAGCGGCTGAGGGAACTGGGGTTGTTCAGCCTGGAGAAAAGGAGGCTGAGGGGAGACCTCATCGCTCTCTACAACTACCTGAAAGGAGGTTGTAGCGAGGTGGGTGTTGGTCTTTTCTCCGAAGTAACAAGCGATAGGACGAGAGGAAATGGCCTCAAGTTGCGCCAGGGGAGGTTTACATTGGATATTAGGAAAAATGTCTTTACTGAAAGAGTGGTGAAACATTGGAAGAGGCTGCCCAGGGAAGTGGTTGAGTCCCCATCCCTGGAAGTATTTAAAAGACGTGTAGATGAGGCGCTTAGGGACATGGTTTAGTGGGCATGGTGGTGTTGGGTTGACAGTTGGACTCGATGATCTTAGAGGTCTTTTCCAACCTCAATGATTCTATGATTCTATGATTCTATAATGGGAGAAGTTACTGCTTACAGGAGGTACCAGGGATGAGATACTAATCTGTGAATTTGAATAGTGTTTGAATTACATGAGAATACACAAGAACATTACACAAGAATAAATTGAAGGATATGACTTCACTTTTCTTGGCAAATTACTTATCCACCACTGAACTGATAGTAGTAGTAGTATAAGCATGGTAAATCAAAATTAAGAGTGTAAATACATATTTGTGTGGTACTTCATTATTCTAGTTCAAAACTTGTCACTTTCTTTCGCACCTCAGATTCACACAGCTGTCTGGAACAGACCACTCAATATACACGCAGAGTTGTCCCTGGGATATTTCACTTTTCAAATCACGTGACTGAAATAATTTTGTAACTTCCACCAAAATGTCATCCTCTGCCCACAGTAATGAATGAAGGGCAGTACCTCCTGGTTCTAGGGCTCCCTGCTGTGTTCAGTAATTAATTTAATTTCTGGGGTGGGTCCCCTGTCTGTTCCCATGAGCCAGGCTTCTGCAAACCGTATTTCAAATTTGAATGAGAAGACTGAACATAAGAGTTCCGGGAAAATGATTTCCTTAGCCTTCTGGAGTCATTCATATCACTGCTCTCAAATGTCTCCCTCAAAATTAAATGTAGTAATTCCATATTGGATTAGAAAAGGAAAAACAAAACAAAATAATAATAAACCCCCCTAGATAGCATTGCAATGAAGGTCAATAAATTTCCACAAAGAAGTATATGAAACAACTGCCTGCTTGGGGATGACAGTCTAGAAAGGTTACTCTTGTGTAATCTACTTCTTCACTGTAAAATATATGTAACATTGTTGTTAAAGGCTGAATAAATATGTGTAGCATCATACTGATTTATCTCTTATTCATTGTTCCCTGGATACATGTGAACTTAAAAAACCACCCACTGTTGCATTTAAGTTTTTATCAGTGAGATTTCAGATGTTACCAATATCATATTTTATCTCTTCTAGACAAATCTTAGGAAGGAGTGAAGCTTTCATAATGCTACACAAAATTAAATTGAGGGCTTTTTTTGCATTATATTGTGAGTGTTGTTTGTTAAAGTGAAAATAAATAGGTGTTTTGAGTGAACCAGTGTTATTAAAAAAAAAAGTTCTAGAATTTACTCTCAATCCGCATATGTATGAAATGGACACATTTCCGGTTTTATTTATTCATTTATTTTGAGGATAGGAGAGAGGAAAAGTCTCCTTCATCTCAAGAATCACCATCTTGAATGTAGAGATAAATACTGAGTGTATGAATTGCACTGGAATACTTCACATTGAATTTTTCAATAATTCAAATTCAGGAAAAAAAATGGAAGACCCAAATACCAAAGCCCTGAAGTATTTGAGAAATAGTGTTTGTTCATTTTCTAAAACCTTTGATATTGAATATAGTTCCATAGGTGATTTCTTCGTGCTTTTGCTGTGTATATATGATGGTAGGTCAGTACGAAGGGAAACTGATAAATGGACAAAAAGCAAGGAGAGATGGAAACTAAGTTTCAGAAGTTCTTTCAAACGCCCTTGTAAAAAACTTCTTCAGCAGAAAGGTGAAGAGAAAATTTTCTCAAAGGGAAAAGTTTAATCGTAAAGTTTTAGTCAGCTTTAATACTGCTCTCTTTCCAAATTCTTCTCTAAGCACCACAGAAGCAGCTGTCAGGTGATGAACAGTTCTAAATACCTTCTCTTAAGACTTAAATAGGATCAGCCTTTTTGAAAATCTGACCCTGGCTTTATGGTCCGGACACACTGAAAACGCATTAATGGTTTATGGCTCAGCATAGGTGATTTTTATATGAAATCTTGCATCCCCGCTCGGAGCTCTCTGCAGCACCCTGACATGCTCTATGGCATGTGTGAAACAGCTTCTCTCTTGGTGAAGCCAAGGAGAACTTGTTCATGGGAGTGCCGTGTAGAGCACTTCTGCCTTAAGAGGTACGTCAGGTTTTGCAGTTGGTTGAGCACCACTCCAGCCCTGTTCTAGGGAGCACGTGTACAGGAATGCAGTTCTGAAAACAGCCTATGGTTTTGTCCTCATGTCAAGAGAGTTTAAAAGGTCAGGAGGGTTTGCAGGTACTCCAGCACTGTCTCCAGGCTCCTGAGCTGAGACAGAGGTATTGGTGATAGTGTCTTTTAGAGATGTTGCTGGCATTGCTTCAGGTTCTCAGAACAGGAAGCTTTTCAAAAGACTCTCATCATTTTTTGGTGGGACTCTATATTGTTATGTTAGACTTCATTTTTTGAAGTTATGCATATGCCCAGTTGAAAGAAGAATGATGTTGCACAAAGAGCTGTTTCAGCATAGCAGCTCACACTAATTTCAGCCAAACATTTTAGGAGTTTCTCTCCTCCAACAGCCCCATAGCTGTCTGTCACACTTAACCTGAAGCTAGTAGTGGACTTTACTACTGGGAGCAGTTCATCCAGTTTTCCATGTTGTTCTTACCAAGATTTGAAGCTTTGCTCTGCTCAGAGATGAATTTCTCATGTCCTTCTGAACAAGCCAATCTAGGCATTCCCACTGCCCCACTGAGATCTTCATCTTTGAAATTCTTTTAAATGCCTGGGGAATAGCAACCAGCTACAGACCCCTACGTTATGTCCCCTCTCTGATAATCAAGAAATGCTAAATTATAATTTTTTATCCTTCTCAGAATTCCCTGTGGAAGAGGAGAGTGAAACTACATGGTCAGACAACCGTTGCAGCTGCAGTCCCTCCTCCATGATTTGCCTCTGGAAGGAGACAGTGAGTTCAAGAGACGTACATGAAATGCATCCTTCAGGTATGAGGTGCTGAGGGGTGGGCTAAGACTGACAAAGGACCTGATAAAGGGGATTATCCTATGTTGGCCCTTGAGAACACCACCCCTCATTTGGCAAAGAAAGGGGTTGTGAGAAAATTTGTATGTTGAAATTTTGGGACACTAAGGGCAGTTATCTTTTTATTACAGGTGATCCTTAGTAACCACTACCCCTCCTTGTTCAGCACAGCTCTGTTCTTCAAAGAACAGCAGCAAGTGCAGACTATTTTATCTCAGTAGCAGCATGCTCTCCTCCCAGCAGCTGCATCTGAATTCTTAAATGTAGAGCACTCGGAAAGTTACAGGTTACATCAGTCCAGTTAGTTTTCAGAGGAGAAACTCTACTGCTCTCCCTCTCCCACCCCCAACACTGACCGTGCTCAATTTCTAAGTGACACTACTGCTCTTTTAAGTGACACTACCGCTCTTCCAAAGTGGCAGCAGCAGCTTCTTTCTCTTCATTCTGTTCTCTCCAGCTGTCTGTGTGTCTTCTACTGCCAGATTTTCAGCAATAGTCCCTTTGCAATAACCAAGGCTCACAGGCTGTGGAGGGACAGAAAAACATATGCCTTTCGGTTGCCACTTTCCAAAGGAAGGCATGGGGCTCCCTTTGTTCTTGTTGACGTGCCTCTGCCCTGGGCTTTTGCGCCGTTCTCAGTATGGCATTGCTGAGCTTCTCACAAGTGCCACCTCCTTTTCCCTTGCCAGAGATGTATCAGCTTGTTTTTCACGTTTTAGGTCGCTTTTTCCTACTATGTATGTTTCTATTATTTCCTTTGACAGGATTTTGCTGATGTCACTTTTGCCCTTGTACAACAGGTCTTTCCCTCCCTTCCCTCCACTGCCCCTATTCCTTCCTGCAGCAGACTTTCCAAGGTCTGTCCTGCACTGGCTACTGCTTTCCACTTTGCCAAGAAGGCAGACAATCTCTTCTTCCTCTGTTATATTCTCTCTAGCTATTAACTTCCCATTTGCCTTTTCTTGCTTGCTGCTTTTCTGTATACCTGGCCACATCCTCCCACCCTTCATAAAACCAGTATGTTGTAAAATGTCTCATGACCTGTGCTTCTCCCATATTTTTTCATGCCTATATTTTTTAACTCTAGTACCCACTGCTGGATGACAACACTGAATACTGTGTATCCCCAGCACAACCTTATTCCACAGGCTTACTACACTATGCCTTTGTACAGTGATTGCTGAAGCTGTTCCCATGCTCTTGCTGTGTTCTCCTGCTAGTCCCTCTCCCTTTTCACTCCCATTTTGACAAATTCATTTCTGAACTATAGCTATTGATTCTTTCCCTGTGTGCATTCAAACAGCAATGCATTCCTCTCTCGGGACCATCTCTTGCCTTATGTTAGCTGCTGACTGTCCATTGTGCTGTGTTTAACTCAGAGCCCAGTCCTCCTCTTTACTGCCATACAGAACTCTGATCTCTGATACCACATTTCCAAAAACAGTTTCAAAGTTCCTGCTTTTCTATGTGCTTCTGATCTTCTTTCCTCTAAATTCAGGAGATCTCTTCTCCATACTTTCTCTTGTTTTGCAAACATGGTAAGGACAAGTGGTTATCAAATTCTGAAGGGAAGAGTGCACCAACTTTAAGTACCTCTTCTAGAAAATGCTTTTAGATTAGATAGTGCTGGTGGGCTTATGCAGCGGATTTTGTGAACGGTTTTTTCTTTCCCTTTGTCTCAGGCAATTATAGCAATCTGTGCCTCTTCTCTGTCCTATCACATGTGTAAGTTAACTAGTTGGGTATTTTATACTTGAAAATACCAGAAGGATCAATCCCTTCTTTGCCCAATGAGATTACATATTATTCTCCACTGTAGTCTTTCCCACGTCAATTTGGTTTCTTACTGCCCTGGATGAACCAGGCACTGTCCAACTCCACAGACCACTGTTCTTGCCATATTTGAACATGTACAGGCTCGTGTGATCTGATCCTTTGCCACTGTAGCATCATTGCTGGTTCTTGGCACAGAGCTTTGAAAGCTGCCCTTCGTCTTGGACAGTTCTGCTCCCCCTGTTTAACATCCAGCACTGCATTCAGTCTTGCCACCTGTGCTCCTCCTGGACCTCCTCTGGAGCACAGGCACTGCTCTGTTCATGAGCAGCTCCTCTTACAGGAAGGAACTCCTCTCATCATGCCTTAGGTTTCAGAAAGTGGTATACCTAACTGCCATTCATTCCTGAATAGTTCTTGAGAAGTTGTGCCAAAACTTACTCCTGCATCTGTGAATTAGCAACCCCCCTGTAATCACAGAAAAACTTTTAAAATCTGCAGAAAATAATGGGAATTTATGGCTGCAACTTTGAAATTCGGTGTTGATAAAACCTTGGTGTGGTATGGATAGCATTTAAACAGTATGATTAATTTAAAATCGGTAGAGGAGGAAGGGGCTTTAGACTTATAAGAACTAGATGAGTGTGGGACAGGCAAATTAACATGGAAGTCCTTGCTAGGGAGACCCTCCCAACGAGGCCTTTTGCAGTAGCTGCATAGATTTTGTGCACTGAGGAGGCCAAGCTTTGCTCATTGCATTCCTACTGGTGTGCATCTGTGCACACTTAATGTAGCATCAGGTCCCCAGCCCAAAGAAGCAAATGGCATCTTGCTTCATTTTTCCTTTGACCATGGTAAACTCACACTTTAAAAACTATTTTAGATATCTACCACAAGCATGTCTTAAGGGATCTAAGAAAGTAAATGGTTAAAAAGAGGTCATGAGCTTGATGTGAAGATCTTTGTCCTGATTTCAATAAGGTTTGGAAATTCAATGTAGAATTTAATATGGTTTGAATCCAGCTTAGTGAGGAGAGAGACAAGAGTTTTTGGTTGATCTTTTTCAAGCTCTTCTGCTTTCGGCCTTCAGGACACAGGATAAAGTCCACCATGTTGCACATTGTTTCTTGTGGACTTTTTTTTTAATACATCACAAAAGAAATTCTGTGTATGCGGGTACTACTATTGCTAGCTATCCCTCACCATAAATATTCATGGAACCTTTGAAGACACTCATCTTAGACATGATTCATGAAACTTTCTGGTCATTCAGATGGAAAGACAGATATTTTATAAACATGGCACTCTTTAAATTGTCCATATTGTTCAGTAGTTTTAGTATCCCATAATAGTTTTATGTGAAACAGAAGAAGGATCAATTGTGGATGCTTACTTTAAAAAATGATGGTGATAAATCATATAAATTAATGATGTGCTTTTTCCAGTAAAATAATCAGTGAACATTAACAGTATAGCAAGCTGTAAATTATGAGGCATCATTAATTTTCTTAACAATTGAGAGTTTTTGAATTGAAGAGAATCATAGAATTGAGCATTAATTATAAAGGTATAAGGAAATAAGCTTCTGTGTTTGATTTCACACTGCACTTAGATTTATAATTTATACCTTTTTTTTTTTTTTAGTTTGAATTCAACTTGCTCTGAATAAGGTGTATTGTACAGACATTAGATCTAAAATAGATGAGAACTTGGCTCTCTGACAAATATATGGTTACCATAAATTAGAGATCTTTCTCTGAATGGAAGGAATTAAAAGCCTGGATGACAAGATCTTGTAGTAGATGTGAATGGACTTGCATGGCTCCTCCACATTGCTTAATACAAAACAAAACATAAATTGTTGAATCAAAGTAGCTACACTTGCGTGTACATGTTATCAGGAAAACTCAGGTATAATGAGGGAACTGTCAAACCAGCTAATATACATTCCAGATTTTAAATATCACTGTGCAAAGGACAACACAGAATTTTTACATCTTTTAAAACATAAAGAAAGTGTAGAGAGCTGAAAGGTGTGTAGCGACCCTTTCTCTTATCATCATGCAACTGAATAATTCCGCTGAGAGATCGAGTGTGCATAAGCACATATTCTCTGTATCCCTTCCCAGTTCCTCTTGGTTGCATTGGTCAAGCTCTGTGGCTATTACCACCCTTAGTTTAGTTGCAGAGTGTGTTTTAGGGAAACCAAGTTCAGCTTTTGTGTGAACTGTGGTGTGGGTGCGTGTGTTACTGAAATCCTGAGTCTCATCCTCTTCTGGAATGATGACATGACTGGAGCACACAGCAAGGCTCAGGATCTCCCAGATATTTTAGGAGGTTTCTTTATCGAAAGAGTCTGCAGCCCAGTTAGAAGAAACTTGTTATGTTTCCAAATGCAAGTAACTCGTCTCGTCTTGTCTCTTCTCCTCAGGAGATGATCAGTGATGTGAACAACATTCTGGATCAAAAGCAACAGTTCGAATACTCATTTTCTCAATACATGGAAATATTATTTTTCCTGTGATACTTTAATTTTCTCACAATATAAATCAATATTGATCTCTGGACTGAACATTTCTGGAAGGCTAATAAACATCTGGGTTCTTTGGCTTTATCTTCCTCTCTTAGTATCTCCTATTTGCCATTAACCACCTGTAAAAACTGACCATGTCCGGCATTCTTGCTAAAATAAAACACCAACAAAAGTGTGGAGTAGTCCTGGGTATTTATTTCATAACTGAGATGTCTTCTTTGGAGTATAATTGCTGCTACATCAAGTATTTGTTTCCCAGTTCCCACTCAGAGCTTCTCAGTGCTACTGAAAACGTTCCTAACAGAAATAAGAATCCTCCTTGATCTGTTCCCTCTCAGTGCTGAGCAAGAATATTGAAACTCCATGGAGTAAACTGCCAAACAAGATAATTTTCCCCTGGTACTAGTCAGAGTAGACAGTAGTATGAAGATGTACAATAATATGCATTCATTTACATTAAGTAAGCAGTAAGTCCGAACACTGCAACTAAATTTTATTTTAAAGATCAACCTGAAGCATCCTTTGCCAGCTGCTGCACAGATGCTGTTCTGTAAAGTAAGGATTTGCCATTATGGACCACTAGGTATTGTCTTCTGTTCTGAATTTAAAGTGTTTCCAAAAGGATCACTTGTGCAGGGCTATATATGTATTTCCAGGCACAAGACAGCTAAATAAACACACTGGGTACCTATAGAGTAGAAAAGTGAGTGCTAAAACCATCTCGTGACACACCAGCTTTAACATGATAGGTAGCTGCAGCTTGCCTATGGTCTGGAAGGAGCAGCTATGCTGTAAAAGGCCAGAAGATGGAAAAGAGATAACTGTAAGCTGTAGGCAGGCTGGGAGAAAGGGAAGGGGAGCAGGGGAGAGAGAGCCTTGAGAAACATCGTTTGAATACTGATCTTTGGAAATGTTGTTTAAAACAAATACCATCTTTTGAGACGTCTCCTGTAATAATCTTGCATGTATGGGACACTGTTGTTGTTGCTACAGGTAGGGACAAAGCTTCTGAAACCAACAGCAGGCATTTTTCTTTTAGCTCCAAGGCAGTGACAGGGAAGAAAGACATCCTCTGAGAAAGTAATGAATGACAACACAGTTACATCTGCTCAGACTAGTTAAAAAAGTGAAATAATATGAATAACAGCTTGTTTCCGAATTTTGAACGTTCTTTCCATCTCCACACATCAGCTAAAGTTATGTTCACCTTAAACACAGGGGTCCAGATACTTTGTTTCTCTTGCCTACTTTTGCTGTACTGTCAACATGACCTCTCTGTCAAGGCCATTTTTTGAGTCTGGAAAAGAATCACCCGAAGAAAGAATAAACCTGCAGTGACTGGAGAGCTAATGTTATGATATATTCTGCTTCTGGCAGAGAAAAGAAGAAAGGGGGCTGGCTGAAGAAGCATCAGTGCCAAACTTCTCCTTGTCAGTGACTGGTGTCCTTACTGGCCCAGGATAACTTAGAAAAGCTCATAGGTCACATGGGAAGGAGAAGGTAATGAAATATAGTTTTCCAGACCTTTTGTCCTATTTAATAATGTCTGCATTCTACCCCACTGTGCAATGGCAAGCCTGTCAGACTTTTTAGGAACCATCTCTCTTTAAATTCTTCCCTGAAACTGCATGATTCTTCCTCAGATGTGACTGTGTTGCACAGGTTACAATATAGTATTTCCAATTATAAAAACCTAGTTGCTTTTTCCAGTCAGGGGCCTGAAAAGTACCCTCTGTATGCCACTGGATTCAGCCTCAAAATAAGACCGTGTGGTCAACGTTTTTGTTAATGGACATTGACAGGTGTCGTGGTTTAACCCTGGTAGGCAGGTAAGCCCCACACCACTACTCACTCACACACCCCCCCCAGTGGGAGAGGGGAGAGGACTGGAGGGGTAAAAGTGTCAAAACTCATAGGATGAGATAAAGACAGTTTAGTAATAAACAAAAAAAAAAGAAAGAAAAAGAAAAAAGAAAACAACAAAGAAAAAAACCCCAAACAACAAACCAAAACAAGAAAAACAAGGGATGAAGAAAAAACACCCAACTGCTCATCACCAACCAACCAATGTCCATCCAGTCCCCGAACAACAGCAGCCCTGGCCAAAGTCCACCCCACAGCTTTTATTGTTGAGTACAATGTCATATGGTGTGGAATATCCCTTTGGTCAGTTGGGGTCAGCTGTCCCAGCTGTGTCCCCTCCCAACTTCTTGTGCACCCCCAGCCTCCTCGCTGGTGGGGTGGTGTGAGAAGCAGAAAAGGCCTTGACCCTGTGTAAGCACTGCTCAGCAGTAACGAAAACACCCCTGTGTTACCAACGCTGTTTTCAGCACAAATCCAAAACATAGCACCATACCAGCTACTATGAAGAAATTTAACTCTATCCCAGCCAAACCCAGTACAATAGGACAGTGTAAACATTGCCTACAGGTATTTAAAAATGCACAGGAAAGTTTTAAAAGAATTTGAACTCCACCACATTACAGCCTGCCTTTGGGAACTGAAATTCTCAGAGAAGTGCCATCTAAAAACATTCAAGAAAAAAAAAAGTGCAAATTTTCTCCATCAGTTAAGCCATTGGCAACATCTCTTGCGAGCCAGTTGCTCTTATGGCTTTTTACTTTGTCAAACTCTCAGATGCTGCTGTTAGACCTTTACATCATATAAAGGAGTGTGGAAATTATGTGTAATTTGGCATTTATATGAGCTAAAAATACTAATCCTCCTGGATCAAAGAGACTTGTTCAAAACAAACACACAAGCAGAGAAATAAAATCTTCAGGCTCACCGGAATATTTGCAGAGTAGGGTGGATATTACTTTTCAGAACAGAGGTCAAACTTATATTCTTTCTGAACTGAAAAATGTACTTCATAGTAGTAGGCTATTCATAAAACTTTGTCGAACCAAAAGAAATTATCTGAAAAGATCATTATTTAGCTGTTAGCTTGCTACGCTTACTTCCAGAAGTAAATATAACAAAACCCCCTCCGTCTTTAAAAAATAGAAAGGACCAGGAAATTATTTTGTTAGAAATTTTTTTGCATATTGATCAGAATACCAAAAAGTTTGGAATACCTGTTAGCTACATAGTGAAACTTTGCTAACACATATCATGGAAAATCTGAAAGGGATATTGGTATTACAGAAATAACTGAAATTTTATCTATCTAGAACTTCACAGTGTTATGAGACAATTCTTATAGAAAAAAAACCCCTGTAAACTCTGTTGAGTTTGTGACATCATGGGAATATATGTAAAGCTACTTGTAAAAAAAAGGGTAAAAAAATAGAAATTTTAGTAGGGCTGCTTAGTTTGGAAAATATAGATATATTATGTGTTTCTAACAAATAAGACTGACACAGAAAATTCAAAATCTTAAAAAAGGTGGTATGCATAATATGCACTACTTGTAAGATAACTTGTGGACATTAAAAAAATGCTTTTAAGAATCTCATTTCCATCACAAAGAAGCTTATACTTTTTATTGATATTTGCATTTCATACAATAGTCGTCCAAAAAATAACAAAATCCACCTCCAGGACAGCCAGTTGACCCTCGTCCCTCAGAACCAAAAACCCAGATTAAAAAATCCCTATAAAAAGATATTAAAACTGTATTTCTTACAAGCCAAATACAGAGATTAAAGTTAAACTAGAGTTTTACAGAATTTATAGATACTTACGTCCATTTGGCTGAACTTAGAAGAAAACCCTAGAAGACAAAATTTATGTATCAGCTTATCCAGCTGTCTCTACAGTATATAAATTAGAAGAAATAACAAATCTTTGTCTGAGTTCACACTTTGTTCACTGGAAGGACTAGAAATCACAGACACATTACAGGAGGACTTGGCACAGATATCTCTGGGGAACAGGAAAAGAGATGCTTGAGTAAAGACCCTCTTTGTGAAGTTGTCCAAATGGGAGCATGGTCAAGGACACGGGACTCCTGGGCATACACAACCTCTCCCCACACCTGTTCCTGCTTTTTTGACCTACAGTGGGACAAGTTCTAGTTTGTGAATCTGCTATTTTCTGATACTTTCTTCAATTTCTTCACAGCCAGTCTGCTGCTTCAGTCCTCAGCTTTAACTCCAGCCTCACCTCACCTCGGCCTCCTGCCCAGCCCCGCTTAGCTCTTCAGACTGCCTCTTTACATGCTCAATTTCCTATTGAATCATCCTTTACAACCCTGCAGCGTCCTCTCAGCTGCAGTTCAAGTAGACCCAATCCATCCTGGGTGGCTCCACCTCAGCAAGTAACCTCAGTCCACCCCACATCTCACCACTCACCTCTGTCACTCTCCACCCTCCACCTGGCTAACACAGCGCTGGTATAATACGGGCAACAGGGACACCTGCTCTCCTTCATAAGAATTTTGGTCCTGGATTGGGACTTTTGGATGTCAGCTGGGTTGGTTGTATCTTGGCCAGACCCTTGTGAAGGACTCTGCAGCTCTTTGGAGGAGGGGGAAGAGGTCTGGGCAAAGGGACGATGCTTTTTGGTAAAGGAGAGGAGGGGTGCGATGATTCTAGGCAGGGAGGAGAGCTCAGCCCTGGGATCCCATGGGGCACTTGTGCCCACTTTCAGGTGTACGTAGAGAGTTATGACCCTGCAGTGCTTAAACGCCCAATGTAAACCATGATGAAACCTGCTGTGTGGGATTAATTATTTTGATGGATACAAACTGCGCGATTGTGCTGTGTTTCCAGCTCACTCACTTGGGGTCAGTATCATTATGTCTGCATGTCAAAACAGAGGAGTATTTTTGACCTTGTCAGCAACTTGCAAGGTAATAATTTATTACTCTCACATTTTAAAAAATGAATAATCTTTAACTTCCCCATACAATTTTGTAGGAAATACTTTAATAAAAGATTCTGTGAGTGATAGTTTCACTAAGTAAAATTAATCAAGCCATTTAACAAAATGAGCACTACTACTGTACTTTCAAAGTCTTAAGGAATCAGTCAAAAAATAATTGTTCTGTTACCTTTATTGTTACTTCTGTTGATGACTCCTTTTAATTTGGTGGTCAATACATTTCATTTTTTTTAGCTCTGTCCAAAAGGTAAACAGAAGGTTTTATTATGATTAAATAATCTGAGGAAGAGAAACTCTTTACTTCATAAGATCTTCATAAATATCTCCAATATTTTCATACAGGTCTATTGACTGTGAAATCATCCTTTTAATTTACAGCATCCCCTATTTCTTTGAGAGAATGTCACTCAGAAAAAACAAAATATAAGTGTTTACCAAGTGTACAGAGCTAATTAAATATTTTTCAAAGGGTTTCTTTTGTTTGTTTTGAAAGTAAAGTAGTTTTCACTTTTATATACCTGTGTTTTTGTCACAGTTGCAGAAAACCCCCCAAAGCCCCCAAAATAAATAACCCACCCTGTACTGAAAATGAAAAGCTAGATCAGGGACCTGATATATTGCTATGGCAACGAATGCTACCTTCATGCAGACCATGAAGTACCAATTTATAAGCTATTAGACTGAAAGTTTTACAACGCTGACAGGAATTGTACAATATAATGTGCCCTTTGGTCAGCCACCAATTCCTACTGATACCTGGAGTCCCTGTCCAAGGTAATGTATCTGAGATGAAAGTTTTGATCCATGAAAGTTTTGATCCATGACATTTCTGACGTTAAAATGACTCTTCAGGGAATAGGGAATTTCCATGGAGAAGAAAGAGCATCCTACACAGATGTTTTGCATGAAAGATCTATTGCAAGCAAACAATGGTTTATGTGTGGTTAATGCATCTATGTATCCTTTAATCCACAGTAATGCTCCAAGCAAAAGACTAATGACCGAAACTGGCATTTAAGTTTTTTTTCTCTGAACAGAAACATGAGGGTTGTGACAGAGTCAGAGACATCTGTGGTTATTGCCCCACCACCAGAAAGACTGAAGCATTGTAGGCAGTTTTTCTTTCATATCTGAATTACACATCATTGATTCTTGACTGGAATATCCAGTTCTTACTCTGCCATTACTTGCTTCACTCTGTCAACACTTTCCATTAGTCTCCAACCATCCATTTCCTCGCCAGCTTCATATTAGAGGTGTCCACAAGACACCTTCAGTCCTACATAACATATAGAGGTCCACAGAAGACAAACACCCCAGATCATGAATGTGCTTTGCCTTAATTTCACTCTCTTAATTTTGACTCTCTACTCTGTGAGCACAGAAAGACCTTTTTTGCTTAGATAAAGGAGGAGGCTAAACTGGGGGGGACAAGAGAAGAATAAGAGGAGGAGAATATATTTTGCTTTAGTTCCTTTACCTGCTCATTGGAAAGAGCTGAGCTGAGCTGGGATTGTTGCTAGTGAAAGGAAGTGGGACTTAAAGTGATGTCCCATTTACCTCTGTCATAGCTATCTTCCCACTCTATTTTGGCACCTGTGATAGCAATATTATGTAGCTAATGTCTCTGGTCTGAATTGTCTCTCTAGAAAGAACCTTTCCCAGAAGGCAATTTGGAGCAGAAGCTTAAATAGTCTGAAGTTTTTCACCTGAAAAGACTATTTCCCTATTGCTCACATAGAGACCTAGGGAGACTAGCTGGGAAATTTGGGAAGCTACGTTAATATTTAAGTTGTGTAGTGTCAATCCCCCCACTACTTCCACCCAGCTCCAACAGTTAGGCAAAATGTCATACCTTGCCCAGACTAGCATACACAGATTTTTTATCTGACACTGTTTTGGGACTCCAGAAATGATCAGACTTGCCTCCATTCAGACATCTGCATCCTACTGATGGTCTGAGGGAGACAATGGTGAAGAATAAAATTACTTAAGCTGTATCACTGAAAATCCCTTTTTCTATTGCAGATGCAATGTATTTGCAACAGCATATTTGAGTTGGTCCCTACTGACAGGACTTGGCTCTGTGGTGGATAGGTAATAGAAGACAGCAGGATGGCTGCTCTCCAAGGATGACGAAGATTTCTGGTTATGTAGGGGAATAGTTAGCACCATGTTATTATTTTTTTCTTTCTTCCCTTCTGCATATAGAATTGAAAGGTATATTGATGACATGGTACCAGAATAGGAAGCACAAAATTCAGTCCACAGGTGGGGATGTGGGCTCAGACACTCAACTTTTCCTCTGTGTAATGATAATGCAATTTCTGATCATCAAAAGACTCCTACATCTGCATCCATTTATTTATGTCAGAAAACAATGTAGGTGGTTAGTTTAGAATCTTTTTGCAGTTCAGTGAGTTTAATTTCAGTAAAATATCTGATGAAGAACCTTTGGGCTGTTTAACTTTATTTAACTGCAGCAGCTAACACAAAATATTGAATATACAGCAAATGTAGTCTGTCTTTATAGAATACATGACAGATCTAATATTGCAAAAACAATATATTGTACTATGACTGTTACAGTGTACAACAGCTAAAACAATCCACACTATGATTTTATGGTTTGAAGCTTTACAGGATAAAAAGTTCTCTCCTCTGATCTCTTGGTGAAATGGTAAATCGTCTTGAGACTAGAAAAAGGAAGCAGACTTGTCTATATTAATGATCAGTGGGAAGTAGAATGGCAAAACATGCTTAAGCTGCAGAAACTTTCACCCTAGAATTCTTCTGATGACCTTCTCAGAACTATCGTAACTTTTAAGGGACACACAATTTGCTGATAATAAGAAAATCAGATTTAAAACCCTATGTGCTGCTGGTTTCCATTACATGAAAGAATTCCATGAAATTGAAACAGCTTGGGTATGAGAAATCCCATAAAGGTGATTTGCTGACTGTAACTGGAGAAGAAACCACCAGAGAAGAATGAAATTTTGTAAACCTCCCTAATTATTTAAAAAGTTGAGATTACTGTACTGTACTAGTGGCATATTACTCAGCATTCCTCAAGACAAGGACATCAGAAATAAACCTCAGGACTTTGTACCTATGCTACATTTAGCGTTGTAGTTAGTGCAAATGTTGGATGAGGTGGTTGGGCCGAAAATAGCTTGTTTATGCATATTCACCTAGGTATAAATAGAAAATTAGTGTTGTAATTAATACTGCAATATATTTTATTACTATATTGTTTAGAGGTTGGTTTGTTTGTTTGTTTTTCTGAAGGAAATATATGTTTCTCCTCCATAATGAATATTTCCTTACTTGAACATATTGCAGATCAGTGCTTATGAGCAAGAAGTCCATATTACTTAAAGGACCTCAAAAAAGTCACCCAGACACTATGTGGTAATTGATGCATTTTAAGATACCATATTTTCAGCTAACATTTTTTATTGCTGGCAATAATATTTAGAAGGTGGCTTGAAATTACACATTCTAATGTGTAATTACAGTTCTAAATATTAATTTTCTTCAATGTGATTTTTTTTCTGAAATAGCCTCTTACTGGCAATATTTCATAATTATTTATTTCAGTTTGTTTCTGATAAAATTTTTGTATTGGGTCTGGCTGGGATGGAGTTAACTTTCCCTGCAACAGCCCATATAGAGCTGTGCTTTGTATTTGTAGCTAGAGTGGTGTTGATAACACACCAATGTTTTGGCTATTGCTGACCAGTGCTCACAGAGCATCAAGGCTGTCTCTCCAATCCCCCCCAAACGCCAGTAGACTGGGGGTGGGCAAGAGGTTGGGAGGGGACATAGCCAGGACAGCTGACCTAAACTGACCAAAGGGATAAATAAAAGCTAAGAGAAAATGGGGGAGGGGGACATTACTTATTAAGGCGTTTGTCTTGCGAAGCAACCGCTACACGTATTGGGGGCCTACTTCCCAGGAAGTGGCTGGACATCGCCTGCTGATGGGAAACAGAGAATAAATCTTTTTGCTTTGTTTTGCTTCCATGTGTAGCCTTCTTCATTAAACTGCCTTTATCTCGGGTGAGCCAAGTCACCCTTGACTCCCTGGGTGTTAAAGTAGTATTAGGGAAGAAAGATGTGTATACACTTACGCATGTACGCACAAAGTGCAGTCTCATAGTCTGACTTCCCAAGACCTAAAAGGGCAAAAGCACTTCTTTTTTTATTTTATATTTATGGTTCTTTTACAAAATGTGTTAACAAAAACGCATTAAATAGAATACACAGGGGCAGGAAAGTTAAATGTACATTTCTACATGAGTTTCAGGTATAGTCTACCCTAATTACGCTTTTGAAAATCTAGACCAGTCTTGAGCAATGCATGGCCTCCAGCTCACATGCTTTTTCATTTATGGAGCACGTTCTTCAGTCAAAACTCAGGTACGTCTGAGCTCATCAGCCAGTCCCTTTCACTAGCTACTGTACATGTCATATTCTGCAAAGCCAGCCACCAAAGTGGCATATGCAGAAAAACCGAAGATGTTGCTATAGGAGTTTGTAGGGAAAGGTGGAAGAGAGAGCTATACTTTGGTAGGAGGAGATAGAAGGGTGTAAGTGCATTTATTTGCAATTCACTGCTGATAAACTGAAGTGCTTGACAGTCTACCCAGAAATTTAATTGGGCACCTGTGATCTAGAATATTTCAATAATCTCTGTAATTATACACACAGGCACACAGAGACATTCACACACATGCTCACACACACACACTTGAAATACTATAGGGTAGATGTTAAAACTTTAGGATTTCATTTTCTCATTTCCATCTATGTAGCTACTGTTGGAATAATTTTTCTCTGCTTTTAATATCCTATGTGGATACACAGGCCAGACTGAATACTGTTTTAATTCTATTGAAGTCAGTGGAGTTATAGCAGATAGCAATTTGGTTTATTGATTTTAGTAATTCAATCCAACTCCCATGTAAGGAATAATTAAGACAGTGTGCAGTTGAAATTATTATACGTACACAGCTAAATGTTAAAATATTTTTATGTTTTTCTCACTCTTACATATGATGAAATACAAGAAAATATCTAAATATATTTTTACTTATTTTTATTCCACAAACAAATCAGGCTATTTCTTAACTTAAATTATTAGTTAAAGTCCATGCAAACTGGTGGTTTTAGACATATACATAGCATTAACTGTGTGCTTATCTGTTTTATTTAAGAGGTGAAAATTTCTGAACCCAGGACATGAGGAAAAAGTGCTTTAATAACCAACTAAACACTCTGAAAAGGAGATGCATTCAGCATAAATTATGGTAGCAGGATTTGACCTTTGTAAATCACATCAGTGTAAATCCAGCTTTTAAAAAAAAATATTTGTCCCCCACCTCCTCTTCCTATTGGAAATGTGAAGGAGTTATGCCAGAACAAGCTAGCATTTAGTACAAATGTTTTTCTAGGCAATGAAAAACTTCACAGTGACCACTTAATAGGCTGGAAGTAAATCATGTATAGAGATATATTTAATTTACTAGCATGCATAATGACAGTAGATAAAAAAATGAAAATAAATACATCTCAGTCTGGGTTGTGTGACAGATTTGCATAGGAGTTGATTTTATAATCTGCTTACTATATCTAATAATACAGCACAAGTTTATAGTGTCTTAATTGGTTCAGGTTATTGGTTCTTAAGTATACAATGTGTAATTGCTCCTTGATATCAAAACCCACGGTTGACTGGAACATAATTTGTATTTCATCTTCCATTTCAGTGGCTCTGTTAATTCCATTCTATCATTCCTATCAATAAATGACTAAATGACACTAAATGAGCATTCAAAGTAATTTGCCTTGAATTCTCTGCTTTGTGACTTGTATCCCACTTTTGCATTGATTGGCAGCATGGGAGAAACAACTGTTGTTGGAAACTGTCCCCTTCACATTTTGAATTGCCTCACTAAAGGACAGATATGTTGATTAATTTTCTTCTTGTTTCCTTTTCTCTTATCTTATTTTTAGCCCATTCTGTTTTTACCACCTCAAATTTCTGACTTCCTGAGAGTTCCAGAACAACTGCAGTTTTCCAGGAAGGGAAGATGCAAAATTCATTAGTGTCATATCAGACAATGGACCACCACTGGCCAACATCATGCAGCTTCCCTCGGTGGTTTGAACCAACTTATTTCCTCAAATTATGTGTTTAGTCTCTAATGGAAATTTTATATCAGGAAATCCTACAAATGAATGCATGAAAATATGTGAGACTCATAGGGTTTCTTATATGAAGGCATTCAGCCCACAGCTAGCTCACTGAATGGTCAGGATCTACATATTAAGACAGAAGAGTGAGATTTAAGGAAAAGGTACTGGATATGTTTGCTGCAGAAATCTAATAACTGGGAACTCACTCATATCTTGTGGGACCAGACTCTGGAATAAAGATGAAGACACTGCGTTTTCCCTATTAAAAAAAAAAAAGCAAAAAAAAAGAGAGAAAAGATTTGCAGGCAGAATCAGTGTGAAGACTTGATGGTAACACAAGGCAATTTAAATATGAAAACCAAACAAAACACTATGAGGTACACCCATCTTTTGTGTTTAACCTGTTCCAGATTTGGAGATTTGCCTAGTTTGTTTGAGGTCAATGCAAATTTTTCCAGCTGATTGTAATCAGTGCTTGAAATGACAGCTGATAGCTCCGTTTCAGTGTACCATTAATACTATAAGAATTTAGTGAATACTTTTTTAAGTAAAACATACATGAGAAAAGGGAAGACCAGAATTATTGTATGTGAAAGTGTGTTCAGTTATAGCTTATACTGATACAAATGTTTGAGATCAGATCAGATATTTAGAAAAGAGATCCTTTCAGAGCTTAATTACACTATACAGTGGTCAGTCTCGAAAGCACGAACAATAGTGGTTTGGTCCTAAAAGTCATGAAAAGGGTTGGTTTCACCTGAGTTTGTAAAAATAATCTCAAGCAACTTCACATTAGTAGGTTGACCTGAAAGCTGCAGAAGCATGAATAAATGCCTGACATTTTAAGGAGCTCATTAAAATTAGTTTAGACTCATGGGTGGCAATGCTAATAAGGTAATGGAGATGTGACAGTGGGGATGTTTATTCTGATCTCAGCTGATCAGGGGCAGAATTCACATGTAGGTCTTCCCACCAATTAGGCAACTAGTGTGAGAATAAATGCAAGACTAGACTTCCAGCACATTGCAGTCCTGTAATATAATCAAATAGTGTTGACATGTCATAACACACTCCCGTAACAACAGGCAGAAGTCCCTGGAATTGCTCCATTGCAATAACTTGCTATAAGAAGTACAGCTAACGAGAGCTGGAGCTGGAGAGTAATTTAAGATGCAAGTTCTGCCCCTGTAGCCCAGGCATGTCAGATCTTTTTCTGCTCACAGATTGTGTACTTGTAAGATACTGCCTTTGTTAATGTCGGTTTTGCAACTTCTGTACCTATGGAAAATATACGTGGGTGAGTTTCACACTGTACCAGCCAGGTATAGCTTTAAAAAACAGATATGTGCAAACAGATGATGAAGGGAGAGTAGGACAAGCCCAATCTTGAGGGGTATTAATAAACTGAATTTAATAGGAATTGAAAGTCCTTAGTATTTCTTAGGACTTTAATGAAATCAGTTTTGCACCAAATTGATTGCTGGATTAAATGAATTCTTCTACTCCTTTCAATTCAGTGGTGTTCCCCAGCATACTGAAAACCTTCATCAGTTTTGCAGAAATACAAGCAAGAAAAATAGAGCACCTGATGAAGAACTTTACTGTTTGATATAAGTAGATGAATTATGATACAGCCTTCTTTTACTCAGGAAGCTGACAGTCTTCAGTGGTGAACAGATCATAAAGATACCTGTTAAATGTGAACGTGTAAAGGAGATACACAGTGATTATTTTGTATATTTGATGCAAATGTAAACGAGTGATTTGTGCAGTCATTAAGAATTAGATACCTGACTCTATTAATTGAGTAGTTGTCGTGGTTTAATCTCAGTCGGCAACTAAGCACCACGCAGCCGCTCGCTCACTCCCCCCCCGGTGGGATGGGGGAGAGAATCGGAAGGGTAAAAGTGAGAAAACTCATGGGTTGAGATAAAGACAGTTTAATAGGTAAAGCAAAAGCCACGCATGCAAGCAAAGCAAAACAAGGAATTCATTCACTACTTCCCATGGGCAGGCAGGTGTTCAGCCATCTCCAGGAAAGCAGGGCTCCATCACGCGTAACGGTTACTTGGGAAGACAAACGCCATCACTCCCAATGCCTCCCCCCCTTCCTTCTTCTTCCCCCAGCTTTATATACTGAGCATGACGTCACATGGTATGGAATATCCCTTGGGCCAGTTTGGGTCTGCTGTCCTGGCTGTGCCCCCTCCCAGCTCCTTGTGCACCTCCAGCCTTCTCAGTCGGCAGAGCATGGGAAGCTGAAAAGTCCTTGACTAGTGTAAACACTACCTAGCAACAACTAAACCACCGGTGTGTTATCAACATTGTTCTCACCCTAAATCCAAAACACAGCACTGTACCAGCTACTAGGAAGGAAATTAACTCTATCCCTGCTGAAACCAGGACAGTAGTTTTTAGGAAATGCTTGGAAGTAAGAAAAAGTAAGGTATGAATATTATGTTTAAAGATGTTTCTGTGGAATTATATTTACTGCTTATCACAATTTCTAGTTTATTACTCTGTACAAATATAAGAAAAAATTAATATTTATTGTTGTTTTTGTGTGCTGATGGGAGACAATCAGTTTAATTTCAATGTTGAACACTAACATATGTTTTATATTTTATCTTGTGAGTGTGTGACTTTTGATACTACCAGTGTGACTGAGAAGAAATTAACCCTGCTGAGTAATAAAGTATTAATTAGTCCATGTAGTCTGATAATCATCAAGAATAAACGTTTGACTTCAAAAATTGGATTGCAGTATACAGAAAGCTTGTTCCAGGTATGAGCACTCCTAAATCTCCTCTCTGATCACCTTATAAATCACATGCAGTTTTCAATAATTGCTGTGCTCTGTGTTATTTGAGCAGAACTTATGCTAAAAACAAAGTAATCTGTTTAATTATGTACCACAGCTTTAAGTATTACAAGACAGTGAGTTTATCTATTGCTCTAATTACTTGCTACAGTGGTGAGTGGAAAATGTATTTGCATTTAAAGATATAAAATTTACAAATAAATTACATGTTACCATGGTAGACGCTGCTGTTTTAACCTTTTCTCTTACAGGGCTGGAAGGTAAGTCATGATCCACTCAAGAATATCCATAGGTCCTTCCCTGTTCTCTGGACGTCAGAAGTTAGTGTTTTTCAATGCAGAAACAGATCAATATAGAATATGCTACCTAAGGCCAAGCATCTGTAAATTTTCACACAAGGATAGGTAGTGGCATAATATTAAATGCAAATATTAAATGCTTTGATGAATGTAGGAGAAAAAACATGAAATTTTATTTTGAAAAAGTAATGACAGTGTCACAGAAAGTATACAGAAATTGAATCTATATAGACTATTAAGTGCATCAGTTAGCTGGCATCCTTTCCATTTAGGAGCTCAGTGGAGAGCTGCTATCCACATACAGGAAGGGCGCTGACAGCCTTTGTCAGAGCGGGAGCAACACAGAAATATGCAGCATCTTCTGTCCAGTTGCAGAACCCAGACAGTTAGGAGCACTCAGATAGCCATCTACAGGATTTTCAGTTACTCCCAATATGAACTGACTGAACTTCACCTGTGGATGGAACAGAAGCCTCAAAAGCACAATGCTAATGAATGTGTCAGAAGATATGCACTGGCTGAGGTTGAAGTTTGCTCTTTACTATAAAGCTAAGTAATTCTTCTCAGAGGCTTTTAAGAAATATGACAACATCTGGGACAAACTGAAGGACACTAACAGTTTGTCAGCATGACTACAGACATAGTTTTCCCATTTCTCTCCAACTCTTTCCTCTGTGGTTCATTAGTTTACTAGTGGTTGTATTAGAAGCTGAATGTTAGCTCCTGACTTGCATTTCTAATTTGCTATGCCTAGACTAGGAAATGTGCCGTGGACAAAACTTTGACATGGAAGTCACCTATCATGAAAGAGCACATACCCATAATCTGTTAACCTCCAAAATATGACAGTCATTTCCATTCTGTGTATTGGGAATGCTCCCTGACACAATTCCCAAAACATGGGTAAGAGTTTTTGGGAGACACAAAAGAATGGCCGAGAGCATTCTCTCAATTTAACAGCAGAGATAATTGAGGTTCCAGTGCCCAGGAACATTTGGGCCCTAGAGGGAAGAGGGGTCCAAGAAAACTAGTTGATATTCAAGGATCACTTACTCCAACCTGAAAAACAGCCCACCCCAACAAGCAGGAAGTCAGGCAAAAGTGCCAGGAGGCCTGCATGGATGAACAAGGAGCTCCTGGCAAAATTGAAACATAAAAAGGAAGTATACAGAAGGTGGAAGCAGGGATAGATATCCTGGGAGGAATATAGAGACGCTGTCTGAGCATGCAAAGATGTGGTTAGGAAATCCAAAGCTCACCTGGAGTGGAATCTGGCGAGGCATGTCAAGGGCAACAGGAAGGGCTTCTACAAGTCCATAAGCAGAAAAAGGAAGACTAAGGGAAATGTGGCCCCACTGCTTAATGAGGCAGGGGCCCCGGTGGCACAGGACATGGAAAAGGATGAGGCACTGAATGCCTTCTTCACTGCAATCTTTACTAGTAAGACCAACCTTCAGGAATCCCAGGCTGTGGAGACCAGGGGGCAAAGTCTGGAGCAAGGAAGAACTACCTTTGGTGGAAAAGGATCAGATCAGGGAATACTTAAGCAAACTGGACATATGTAAGTCCATGGGCCCTGATGGGATGCACCCATGAGTGCTGGGGGAGCTGGCAGATGTCATCACGAGGCCACTCTCAATTATCTTCAAATGATCTGGCAGTTGGGAGAGAAATCTGAGGATTGGAGGAAAAAAAATTCACTTCTATCTTCAAGAAGGGCAAAAAGAAGGACTGAGGAAACTACAGGCTGATCAGCCTCACCTAGATCCCTGGGAATGTGATGGAGCAGCTAATCCTGGAGACCATTTCCAGACACATGAAGGACAAGAAAGTGATTGGGAGTAGTCAGTATGGATTCACAAAGAGGAAGTGGTGCTTAATCAACTCGATCACCTTCTATGGTGAAATGGCTGGCTTGGTGGATGGGGGAAGAGCAGTGGATATTACCTACCTTGACTTCAGCAAGACTTTTGACACATTCCCCCATAAGATCCTCACAGAGGAGCTGATGAAGTATGGGCTGGATGAGCAGACAGTAAGGTGGATTGGAAACTGGCTGAACAGATGGGTCCAGAGGGTGGTGATCAGTGGCATGAAGTCTAGTTGGAGACCAGTAACTGACAGTGCAGCCCAGAGGTCAATACTGAGTCCAATCCTGTTCAGCATCTTCCTTAGCAATCTGGATGATGGTGCAGAGTGTACCCTCAGCAAGTTTTCTGAAGACAAAACTGGGAGGAGTGGCTGATATGCCAGAGGGTCATGCTGCCATCCAGAGGGACCTTGACAGGCTGGAGAAGTCAGCTGACAGGAACCTCTTGCAGTTCAACTAAGGGAAGTTCAAAGTTCTGCACCTGGGGAGGAACAACCCCATGCACCAGTACATACTGGGGCCCACCCAGGTGATGCTTTGCAGAAAAGGCACTGTGCGGGTCCTGGTGGGCACCAAGATGAACATGAGCTAACAATGTGCCCTTGCGGCAAAGAAGTATAATGGTATCCTGGGCTGCATTAGGCAAAGCATTGCCAGCAGGTCGAGGGAGGTGATCCTTCCCCTCTACTCAGCACTGGTGAGGCCACACCTGGAGTACTGTGTCCAGTTCTGGGCTCCCAAGTATGAGAGGTAAGAAGCTACTAGGTAGAGTCCAGCAACGGACCGTGAAGATGATTAAGGGACTGGAGCATCTCTCCCATGAGGAAAGGCTGAGACAGCTGGGACTGTTCAGCGTGGAGAAGAGAAGGCTCAGGGGTGATCTTATTAATGAATATAAATTCCTGAAAGAAGGTTGCAAAGAGGACAGAGCTGGGCTCTTTTCAGTGGTGCCCAGTGACAGGACCAGAGGCAATGGGCACAAACTGAAACACAGGAGTGTCCCTCTGAACATCAGGAAACACTTTTTGGCTGTAAGGGTTACTGACCACTGGCACAGGTTGTCCAGAGACTGTGGGAGTACCACTTCCACGTCATCAGTCAGGGGGATGACTGGCAGTGCTGGGCTGCCCTCTGGCTGCATCTAAGGTGTCTATCACTGGTGTTGGCACGGTTAACAGCACAGGGATTAAGTCTTAATGCTAAAACTGAGCCCTTACTATGCTTTAGGACCTTCAGGAGCTGATATTCTCTCCCACTGATAGTGAAGGGGGAACCAGAAGCAGTACCACCACCACCTGGGTGCTTTTTTTGCTTAGCTTGTACGGTGAACAGGATTTAGTACAGATTTTTTCCTGTAAAGTAGACTTTGGAATATGTTGCCCAATTACAAACTGGACAGAAAATAATAGTTGCCATTATGAGGACATGAAAAAATAAGAGAGGAGCTTGGTGTTAACAGGCACTAAAAATATATCTGCATTCTTAATTCATATGAGAAATAAAAGCTGTTAACGTGACTTCCCATTTCCCAGCTCTAACGCTGAAATATGAAAAGATGTTTTCCAAAATCCTGAATTTCAAATGAAAATCAATCATGTTTCTCGTTTCAAGGCCACATATTTTCACTTTACTTTATTTCAGTTAGTTTCCAAATTGTTTCTATTTTAATCTCTTTAGTTCTGTTATAAATGTGGTATTTCAGCTACTTTATACTCTCAATAAAATATTCTTCAGCATCTGAATGTTACTAATATGCACAAAAACTGTTAGTCTTACAACAATTTCATAAAAATCATTACAGATCTTGATTTCTATGACTTTTTTAGTTTTTATTTTTTATAAAGAAAACCCATCTACAATACTCCTCAAGACTCTCAATAGTTTTTCAGTCATATAACTAAAGCTCCAAGGTCTACCATGATAAATTAGTAAGCTGTGGGTCATTAGCAAAATGTGAATTAATACAGAATGCACAATAGGCTGCACATTTTATCCTTTCTCCAGATGGTTAATTAAATATTTGAAAGCACAATATGACAAAAGTATGACAATATTATGTACTCAATGGCACTGATTATGGAAGGGGTTTAATTGTTCTATTTCTCTCTTTCATCAGTGATTAAAATAATATATTTCAATAAAATTTGGCATCGGTCAGCATCTCAGTATTTGCTCTTAGTTGATAATTAGGTCATCTTTCCTTAAAAGGACTGAAAATTATAATTTGCTGAACAAACTGGAATGTCACATTAAAAATACAGCCTTATAATATGTCATTTCTTTAAGGCTGAAATAACACACCCCATTTATTTATGTAACACTTTGACTTCTAAGATAAGCTGTTCTAAAAATCCACATTACATTTTCTGCACTATTTATTAATTAAAAAAAACCCTATCAACGAACAATATTATTTTGCAATCTTTTCAAGAAAACGTCACAAAATTTGAGATTTTAGCTACGAAGTTAATTTCTTGTGAGGTATAAAGAACTGCTATTTTAAAAGTTCATTAAATCACTATAAGTGTGGAGTATTTATTTAGATTTCATTTATAATAGTCTTAAAGTTATTAAAAGTGTTTAAATATAAATATATTAAAAATATTAAAACCTGGTGATTTGATTAGAGTAAGAACCAGCAGACCCTGGTGACCTGTTTCCCGAAACACCTCAGTCTCTCAGTTACAGACAGTTTTGTGGCATCATAGCAAGGCTCCTTGCAGGCTCTTCCTCCATGTAATAGGATACCTTGTAGACCTATATTTTTTAGACTATAGCATTACCTTATAAATGAGACAAGTTGTAGGGATTGTGCAGTCTCTGTGAAGTCTGCATGGGAGTCCACGGAAAAAAAAAAGTCACCAAGTTTGGGGAGGGAGATGAAATTTATAAATTAGAACTTGCTCAAGAGTATCAGCAATCTGTGTTTGTTCCACCCTTCAGCAATATTTCATTTGGGAGCTCAGAAACTGCTTTGGTGATTAACACCTTGCATATTTGCACGGCAGAACCATGGCCATATTGTGAAGACTTGTTATGTGACTTACTAGTACCATAAATTCAGATGCCATCCGAAGCTTAAAAAGGTTTTTAAAAGATTGGTCAAAAGAGCCATCCAGAAACAATTACCTCACTTAAAGCTTAACATTCCTTACAGAAAGCATGCTTTACTATTGAAATCTTTTGAGTTGCACAATTTTGAAAATCTTACACAGTGTCTTTCTGACACTTTCATTGTTAAGAGAGAGTATAAGAGTTTATAAGAGATGAGTATGAGAGATACTGAATTTTAAAGCTGAAGAAAATAAGGAGTTTGAGAAAAAAAAACTAAAACCCATCTAAAAGTAATATAGATTGGTACATCTCTATCAATTACAGTCCACATTTCCCTTCACCAATATCCATAAATAAGGAGAAAACTGTGGGGAAAGGATACAGGAGACCAGAACCTCCAACATATTAAGCACAGAAACAACGATCAGGGATTTAACTTGTAAAGAAAATGTCACAGCCTTACAGAGATAGTACTGATTTTCTTAAGTCACAGAAGTGAGGATACTAGTGACTACAATAACAGACCCTAAAAAGCTGTTTTTAAAATGTACATATTCTTTAACTCTTAATGAAGATTTGGCAATAACTGAGCTCTGTTTATACACAACCCACATAGCCTGTTCAGGACAGAGCAAACCTTTCCTTCTCTGTAGGATTTGTTTCTCTCTAGTTTCCCCCAAAGAGCGAGAGCATTATTCAAAGCTCATCCAGGTTCTGAACAGGTGCAGCTGAGATAGGAAACCCAGGGACTTGTTTATGTTTCTAAAACTTAGGGTAGTAAACTGTATTGGAAAAAGATTATTCACCCTTCTGTCTCCTTAGCCCCATCCCATCGTGGGAAAAAACCTCCCTGCCTTGCTGGTGGGACTTGAATCACTTGCAGTGTACAGTGTACAGCCTCTACCAGTGATTTCCTTAAAAATACCCTGTCCACTTGTAACACTTGAGCAGCACTGAGGATTTAGGATAAAATCCCACGTATGAAAATGCAGATGTCTAGCTGTGCAGAGCAGGATCTGTTCCAAGAGTGGGGAGAACGACCATGACCTGCCTGTGGTCAATTCTGGAAGAGCTCTGACACCCTCCATCACTATTCTGAAGTGTGCATAACTGCTGGAAGGAGCTGCAGTGTAAGCTAGCAAGAGTCTTAGAAGAAAAAATAATTCTAAGGTTGGTAACTTGGTAATTTCAAAGGACGTTTTGATTGTTCTAAATTTTATTCTGTTCTTTATTTTCCTTGTGGTATGGTGCGTCACTTATATTCACCACAGCTGAATTAAAAGATTTGGGTAATAAAATCTATTAAAAAATCTACCTTATTTTCCTTTTGTAGTTTAGATTTTTTTAACAGAAGTAAATGTCAAATACTGCAATTTATAATAATCTACTGAATGGGGTTCAGATTTACAGCTGAAGCTTAGGTATTCATAGAATTCTCTCCTTTAGTAGCTGGAATTTAATTCATATAAATGTACACACATGTACATACCCCCCCCCCCCCCCCCCCCCGTATCTATACAAGCCCATCTTAGCAATACAGTAGCTTTTTAGAGTTTAACTATACCATAGGCTCACAGAATGATTGAAGCAAAGAGGCACCTCTGAAGATCATTCAGTCCAACCCTGTGCTCAGAGCAGGATCAGCCAGACCACATTGCTTAGAGCTGTGACCACTCAAGTTTTGAATATGCCCAAAGATGGAGATTCCAAATGTTTTACATTTTTTCTATCAAATACTTTTGAGAATGAGAAGTACCTGATTTCTGAGAATGGCATGGCAGGCCTGAGATCATAGAATCATAGAATCATTAAGGTTGGAAAAGACCTCTAAGATCATCGAGTCCAACTGTCAACCCAACACCACCATGTCCACTAAACCATGTCCCTAAACGCCGCATCTACACGTCTTTTAAATACCTCCAGGGAGGGGGACTTCACCACTTCCCTGGGCAGCCTGGTCCAATGTTTAACCACTCTTTCAGTAAAGAAATTTTTCCTCACATCCAATCTAAACCTCCCCTGGCACAACTTGAGGCCATTGCCTCTCGTCCTATCGCTAGTTACTTGGGAGAAGAGACCGACACCCACCTCACTACAACCTCCTTTCAGGTAGTTGTAGAGAGCAATGAGGTCTCCCCTCAGCCTCCTTTTCTGCAGGCTAAACAGTCCCAGTTCCCTCAGCCACTCCTCATAAGACTTGTTCTCTAGACCCCTCACCAGCCTTGTTGCCCTTCTCTGGACACGCTCTAGCACCTCAACGTCCTTCTTGTAGTGAGGGGCCCAAAACTGAACACAGTATTCGAGGTGCGGCCTCACCAGTGCCGAGTACAGGGGCACGATCACTTCCCTACTCCTGCTGGCCACACGATTTCTGATACAGGCCAGGATGCCATTGGCCTTCTTGGCCGCCTGGGCATACTGCCGGCTCATGTTCAGCCGGCTGTCGACCAACACCCCCAGGTCCTTTTCTGACAGGCAGCTTTCCAGCCACTCTTCCCCAAGCCTGTAGCGCTGCATGGGGTTGTTGTGGCCGAAGTGCAGGACCCGGCACTTGTCCTTGTTGAACCTCATACAGTTGGCCCATCGATCCAGCCTGTCCAGGTCCCTCTGCAGAGCCTTCCTACCCTTGAGCAGATCAACACTCCCGCCCAACTTGGTGTCGTCTGCAAACTGACTGAGGGTGCACTCAATCCCCTCATCCAGATCATCGATAAAGATATTGAACAAGACCGGCCCCAGTACTGAGCCCTGGGGAACACCGCTTGTGACCGGCCGCCAACTGGATTGAACTCCATTCACCACAACTCTCTGGGCCCAGCCGTCCAGCCAGTTTTTGACCCAGAGAAGAGTCCACCTGTCTAAGCCGTGAGCTGCCAGCTTCTCTAGGAGAATGCTGTGGGAGACAGTGTCAAAGGCCTTGCTGAAGTCCAGGTAGACCACATCCACAGCCTTTCCCTCATCCACTAGGCGGGTCACCTGGTCATAGAAGGAGATCAGGTTGGTCAAGCAGGACCTGCCTCTCATGAACCCATGCTGGCTGGGCTGGATCTCCTGGTTGTCCTGCACATGCCTTGTGAGCGCCCTCAAGATGAACCGTTCCATAATCTTCCCCGGCACTGAGGTCAGACTGACAGGCCTGTAGTTCCCCGGATCCTCCTTCCGGCCCTTCTTGTAAATGGGCGTCACATTGGCAAGCCTCCAGTCGTCCGGGACCTCCCCCGTTAACCAGGACTGCTGATAAATGATGGAGAGCGGCTTGGCGAGCACCTCCGCCAGCTCCCTCAGCACTCTCAGGTGGATCCCATCTGGCCCCATAGACTTGTGAGCATCCAGGTGGTGTAGCAGGTCATTGACTGCTTCCTCTTGGGTTATGGGGGGTTTATCCTGCTTGCCGTCCCTGTCTTCCAGCTCAGGGGGCAGAGTACCCTGAGGATAACTGGTCTGACTGTTAAAGACTGAGGCAAAGAAGGCATTAAGTACCTCAGCCTTTTCCTCATCCTCGGTGACAATGTTCCCCCCTGCATTCAATAAAGGATGGAGATTCTCCTTGGCTCTCTTCTTGTTATTAATATATTTGTAAAAACATTTTTTGTTGTCTATAAAGTTTACCTGATAAAGTTTACCTGCTCACTCAGTTGGGAAAAAAGAACTGAAAGAAAGGTATACATGCTATACATGAAGAGTACTGTAAAGACTCAATATTCTCTTCTGTTAATATTGCATAATCATAACTTGGTGGCATTAAAATTGAATTTGTGCTGAACTGACTTGATTAAAGAATGTTATTCTCATATGAAAAATCAGGAGTGTATTTCCTATTTTCCAGCATGGATATATTAGGAACTTAGCTGTCAAATGACTTGACAGAGAGCCAAGAACTTGCAGAGATACTATTACCTGAGATTACATTTGAAGGGGAAAAAGTGCTGTAACTGGAGCAAAGCTTCAAATAAGTATAACATATGAAAGAAAAGGTCAAACCAAGGTGTTCCCTCACTGAAGCAACTCTTGGTACTACAAGAAAGAAAGTCACTTTCGGTGAACCTTCCTGACTACTGATTGTAAAAGCTAAGGCCATCAGAGACAAATTGGCCCACTTCAAAAGAAAATATGTAGTGAGGTACATTTAGATATTTCTTTAAAACTACTTTCTTCTCTCATTTCTCCTTTTGTACTTCCTCAGCACAAATGAAGTACTAGCAGAAGCTGAAGAGAGGGAAATAACTAGCAATGATGGACTAAAAAGTGATCAGCTCCTTAGGAGAATCAAAGTCTATATGGAAACGTTACTTTCTTGGCCAGCTACAATGGACTACATAAAACCTGAAATCATCACATTCATCAGGGGAAAGAAACTGCTCCCTACATCCTAAAGACATGTCTAAATGACTGTGGCATGCCTTTCATGTCCCCTAAGCCTATGGTCAAAACCAGAGCATTTTGGCAAGAACACACCGTGCCCCGGGAAGACCAACAGTGAATCACTCCAGAAACTAATGCTGAGTGAAGGAGTACTATAGCAATGAGTTTTCATAGTCATAAAGGATTTTCTTCATAACTTGAAGTATTTCTAACAGTTATTATTATGTCTATTTGATATTTTTGGTTGACTAACACTTCATTATGTGAACAAGAAGAATCTATATGAAGAAATCATGGTTGATAGAACAATTATTGCATTTAAGTTACGCATTAGAAAATACCAAAGCACAGCTTATATTTTTCCAGTTAATACTGGAAAAAAAAGGAATACAGAATAGACAAGGACTATACCAGAAGACACTGGTGGTGCTGAAGACAGAAGAAATTCTAATAAAAATTCAGAAACTGTGTACTTGCACATTTTAATTCTACAGCAACATAATATTGTGGAATGATGAAAAGACTGAGATAACTGTCAGATTTCTTAGACATTGCGCTCCTGTGGACAGTATTTGGTCATCACTGGAGACCAGATGCTGAGGTAGGTTTCATCTCAAAACAGCATTTGTAGGCTTCTACTTTAGGCTTTTACAGAACTTTTCAGAAGAATTGAGCCTACTCATCTGCAAAATTAAGGCATGTGTTTTTTCACCTGGTATTATAGCATATTTCCAAGGTTGGTTTAGAACTAGGCATCTTCCACATATCATAATGTGCAAAAATATATCCAGCTGTGATAAAACTTCATGAAAAATACTAGTGGGAAAGTCCATCTCTAGTAAAGCTATAGACTCCTTTTTTAAAGAAGATGGTGGTGCGACAGATTGAATGGCTTTTGTTTACTTGTTCATTTTGCTCTGATATCTTTTGAAGAACAATTATTTTAATACTTGATTGATGAACTCATTGAAAAATATTAATATGTGGTACCTTTAAGCTACATGTAAATAACTTTGTTTTAAATTGTGGAAATAAGTGTGTCTCTTGATAAAGGTAGCATTTCACATTAAAAATCTACAATTCAGTAGTAATGTAAAGCTACTCAATGTTGGTAAAAGCATTTGATAGAATTGACTCAGTTTTCATGAGTATCATCAACTCCATTACCTGTCTAGAAGACTTCCAAAAATAAATTTTAGATTTTTTACCCTTATTTCATTTAAAACCTAGGATACCAGTAACAAATAAGGACATAGTTTGAGTGTGTGTACTCTTAGACAAAGCTACTCAGAGTCAAATAGAAGCAGCTTTGGCTCTAACAGGAGCAGTTGGATACCAATGACGTAGGCAAATAAGCTCTTCCTATCCCACTTTTTGTTCTCTGTGTCTCTAATAAGAACATTGGGAAAAAAAAGTATTTGTCTCTTCCTATGATTTAGAGTTTGTAGCTTTTCCATTAGCCTAAATGAGAAATTCATTCAAGCCAGACATTTCACTACACAATAGAGACAAACGCTATTTTAACAGTCTAAGAAATAAATCCATTAAAGATAGCATGTAAGTTCTTGATTCTTATATATATATACACACACGCATATCCATATACATCCATGCACACGCACAGAAAATGGAAATCAGTAATCTATTCTTCTGTTCTTCTTGGAAAAGAAATTTTCACAACCTTAAGAGAAAATACCTCACAGTAGTTTGTTGTGAATACAGGAGTACATGCAAATTACTGCAGAAAGCAATCTTAAATGCAATTGCTACCTCAAAACAGATTTTCCAAAATGAACAGGCAGGGATATCACATCGACCATAGAACCTGGTAGCTGGAGAGCAGAAATAATAGACATTTATGTGAAACTGTACAGAATAGAAAAACAAGAGATGAAACCAGTAGTCAAAATATGTATTGTACTGGTACTGTTTAAATATTTCACTTCAAGTGACCAAACCTACACATTACAGCTTTTAAACAGGAATTGCCTAGGCTGTTTTCCAGACCTGGATTTTACAGGTCAGACAATCTTGTCAGACATTTTCAATTATTCAGAACTTTGATAAACATATTTTAAGACAGAAGGCATGGAAGTAGAACCTTTGGACTGCTACACTAGCAACCCCGTTACCAGAAGGAAGGTTTATGGATATTTAATCTGTGCAATCCAAGATGTTGAGAATCGTACTGTAATCTATGATGACAGTTTATTGTTAACTCAACAAATGCCTATAAACCTATTTTAGGTCACCTAATGATACATTTGTGCCTAAACTGACTTAGCCAGTTAGAATAGAAATATTTATTGCTAACCAGGACAAAAGAACTGCTTGAGAGTTTGAAAAGACTCCAAAACAAAAAAAAACAGCCCAGCTGTAAATTCAGAAGCAACAATAATTTTTAAGGGCCATATCACTGATCAGTTTTCAAAATCTAACCAACTAGATCTAGCTGGATTCTTTATAATGAACAAATTTTATTGAAATGGAACTTTTTTTTTTTCTGAACAGTTATTTTCATTATTTTTATCTTGTATCCACCTATAAAGACATGTTCAAAGGTGACACCAAGACTTAATCAGTTAAAAAAGAGGACTGAGGTATTCCTACATGCTTCTTTGAAAGGAGTGTTTTACCAAAAAAGAGGCTGTAATGCACTACAAAATGAATCTATATCTGATCATTGACAACAGTGGTCCCCATAAATTGGCTTTATTATTATAATTAGTAAAGAGTAATGCAAAGTTTTCTTTAACCTGAATTCATTTGTAGCTGTGTATCCTAACAGTGAGAAAATATGGCATATTATGCTGGGAGTGCAGCCAATCTAATCTGTAAAATTTCACTTACTTCTGCACAAGCCAGTAAATCTCCACAGTGTTAGGAGACGAGAAAAAGAGTTCTTAGAAAAGTGTTATGGGGGTTATATACCATTCTGGGTATATTTCCACGTCATTCTATTACCCTTCATGCAGGAGAGTAAGAGAAGGCATGCACCTATTTCTTTATTATAATCATACAACAGAAACAAAAAAAAACTTTTCTAAGAATGACCTATGGATAACTTACTGGATTTGTTGTGCTTCAGGACATCTGTCATTTAACACTTTAACTAAAATGACTGGTACTCCTCTATAGGCAGAGAATGAGAAGCCAGGAACATAGTCTCAGATGTTCTTTTTCATTTCAGTGAAAGTAATGTTTTGTATAAATTTTCATAGTTCATTTGATATTGTTAAGTGTAAAATTGCAAAGACAATTCTAGTAGTGTTTCTATATTTTTCCATGGCAGAAAACCTCCATAAAAACATATGTTGAGCAGAAGTTATCTTTTGCTTGAAATGAGTTTTGACACATTTTCTATTAAATAAGAAAGCTTATGAAGTTCAACTTTCTTTGAACTTCATAATGACAAAGATCTAATGTAATGAACAAACATTTATTTACGGGCAAAAATTTCTAAAATAAACCAGCAAACAACATATTGAGGTTACAATAATGACATCCTTTTTACCATATTATGAAAAAACAACCAAAAAGAATCTGATTACTGCTCCATGTTGATAAAAGATGTTGAAATAATCTTCATTCTTGCTGCAGTTCAAAAATACCAGTTAAGCATGAGCATAACTTGAACATAAATACTTTTAATGAAGTAAGTGGGGCCACTCTTGTAGTGTTCAAACTTGTGCACCAGTATTACTGAATCAGAGTCTGAGATGGAGTTCCTTGAGGAATATCAGTTATTTAAATATCAGGCTATAAGTAGTACTGGCCACACCACCTATTAAAAAGGCTAGAGAAAAGGTGAAATGCAGCCAACATGACTAAACAGTAAGTGTAAGGATGTTGCTAGAAGCAAAAAGACGTTCTCCAAAAAAATTCATTCTGTATCTGAATGCTGGCAGCAGAGACAATCATAAATTCCTGAATACGGAAAGCAAAAGCAATAAGACAGGCTGTCGCGGATGGAGTGAGACTGCACTTCACTTGTAAGAGAGAAGCAACAATACTTTATTGGTAGAAAACAGTGAGTTAAAGTGTGAATTAACAAAGTTCAATGGTAAATGCGACTGTGATTTAACATGATTTGATGGCAAGGTACATTTTTTTACTGCATAGAGGACAGGGTCAGACAACACTGTCAGGGAGACCCTCCCATTGAGTCATGAGGTTCAGAAAGGACCCCCTTGCTTTCTAAACTCCTTCTCAGAGAGGAGTCTAGGTGCGGCTGGATCCAATCCTAGTCCCAGACTTGGTCAACGGTTTATGTCTAAAGGATTATATATGCGCAATCAATCCTTTATATCACTTAGCTAAGATTTCAAAGTTTAGCATGCTATTAGTCACTTACCGAGGATCTGTTGTGGCAAGGAATCTCTCAACCTCGAGGAGTAACCCTGAGAGGCATCCCTTCTCAAGGGGAGATCCTGGCGCGCAGCCCGCTGCCATGCAGGAGAGCTCAGCGGGCCCTGGGCTGTCCACTATTTGTAGAGTAAGATGATTGACTTACAGTCATATTTGCGTATCAGCAAGTCGTTTGGGTCGCTGCTGCAGACAGCCCTTGGCTACTGTGTTGCCATCCATCCCCAAAGTCCAGCATAAGCTGGATGCAGCCACAACGACCCCCACTGGTGGTCATTGCTTATGCAGGGCAGGGGGAGCACACCGCCACACAGGCCAAAAGACAGTCTGAGGACCAAATAGCAAAATGAGTCAAAACTAATAAAAAATCTGTTTTCAAGCACACCCAGAGCAGAAAACCTGCCAGGGAATCTTTTATCAGTGCATAAAAGCAGCATTAAGATAAACTAAATTAATTCTTTGCATCACTGTTCACTTCAGGAGCTTCCCATACTAGACTCTTCCTTTGTGGAAGAAGCAGAAGATCTGTCTGAAACTGAAACATCTGTAAAAGATGTGAAACAAAATTGACAGTAAAAAATTGCTCAGGCCAAGTAGTATTAATCCAAGTGGTCTGCAAGACCTGAAAGGTGGATAGCTGAAGCAATAATGGTGTACACAGCTTCTCTTTTAACCAGCCTTGGTACTTGTGACTGAATGCTGGAAATATGATCCACTTGTTTAAAGAATTGTTCCTGGATTTCTCCTGAAACTGCAGCCCTGTAATCCTGTTGTTCAGTGTAAATTAGTAGAAACTCTAAGGATAGAAAAGAATTAGTAGATACTGGCTTAAATATAATCTGTATGAAAGGATCAACATGACTTTTACAAATAGAAGTCCTGTTTTATGAGCCTAGTGAAATTTATAGGTCTCCAGCAGTTGAGCAGCAGTGATTTGGTTTCTGCAGTCTCCTTGAATTCCTGAAAGCCTTTTGACATAGCAGCATCAAAGGCTTTTAAGGAAATGAAGCAATCATAGTTAAGATAGTAAACGATGAGTTTTCACAAAGTAGGGAAAACCGGAACTCTACAGGCATCTTGTGCTGGGACTTACAGTGTATTCATAATCTACCTTAGAAAAGAATATATAACAGGGTGAAAGCGTTTTAGTGATGACATTAATCTCTTGTGTTAAGGACAAGGACAATTCTGGAGAACTGGAGAAGGATCTTATGGTACTCCCTGAGTAATTAGAATGGCAGAAGAAATTCAGCATAGAGCAATGCATATGCAGGTGGTCAGCTGACAAACAAAACTCCTTCCACACATAAATAATGTGCTCAGGGAATACCTCAGCTGATATTATCACTCAGCTGATATTATCACCCCAGTATGACTTCTTGGGTTTTTTCACGGATGATTCCTAAGATATGCTTTCTTGTACTAACTGCTACTCAGAATTAAGTTGATGTTTTCATGAAACTGATAGGTAGGGAATAGAGAAATAAATGGACAATTTTATTATCACGACACTGCACAATGCCATGATTAATTTGCATTTTGAGTGTGAAGTGGTGCTGTGGTACTTTTGTCTCAAGAAAGATATGTTTGATCTCAAAAGGATTCAAAGACAAAGTTGATCAAATACATGGAACAGCCTATGCACGGGGAATAAACGGTTGAACTAGGAATCATCGTCATGGAAAAGATATGCTTTAAATGGGGTCTACAAAACCATAAGTGGCACGGTGAACAAATTATTGTTCACTTTCTCTTCCAACACAAGAATTAACAGCGAGCCAGAAGATGCCAGTAGAAGCCAGTTTCAAAGCCAAAGGATCTGGTTTTGCTGACAGCAGACCTGTGGCACTTCTTGTCTCAGGGTGTTGTGGCTGCTAAATTTGGGACTTGAAAGAAAACTGGGCAAATGTTTCGAAATGATTCTATGATAGTTACCTAATGTGTAAACTTACACACAGAATGTTGCCATGGTAAAAGGCAATATGCCATATATGTGAAGCCAAGAATTTACTGATAGCCTAATTAAAACTTAACAATATCATCAAAATACAACAAAAAGTTGTTATTAGTTCAGTTACAATAATGCTGATACTGATAGATCAAATTAATACAGAAAAGCTGCATTACTAATAATACCCCTAAAACTATTAGACAGGAAAGCTTACTAATATTTATCCATTGCCTTTTGCATTTTGATCATCCTTCCAGCATCCCTGTGGATCTTCAGGCTGACAGCAACAGGCTTCCTGAGGCAGAGTAGCAGTAAGGAGGGTACCAGTGACCTTCCCAATTCTTTGCTGCAAGGAGCAACATGTTGATGGCAAGAGTCACTTTCTCCTCACTCTTAGACCTGTTTTTATGTTTAGCACAATCTGCTTCCTTTTCACTGGTTCCCAGGTAAAGTTTGAAAGTTGTGCAGTAGCATTCTACAATCTTTATTAATAGAAAGTGCTATTGTTTGTTATGCAGTGACTAGCCAGGGTTTTCAGACTTCATACCACATATGGTATTCGTAGAGCTTAAGCTAACACACTATTGAAACATTAAAATTAGCTCACGTGTAGGCAAGCTCAGACCAGTGCTGAGTCCCTGCATTATCAGGTCAATACAATGCTATGGCCGCCTTCTAGTAATAGAAAAGTCATATTTACTGGGTTGCAAGAGAAAACATATCCATCGCAGTTGCCAGAATGAAAATAGCTGGAAACTGGGAAGATAAAGGGAAAATATGTATACTTATCCTGTTCTTTTTCCTAAGTGCATGCTTATGGGTTCTGTTAAAGACCAAATCCTGGGCTAGCTGGAGCTTTGATCTGACCCAGAATGGCTATTTTTATCTCTAGACAAATTAATACATTGCTTCTTAACTGGAGCAAACCCACACAGTTTTCCTGTGACATAAACAAGAAGGTAAAATTAAGGGCTTCAATTCTAGCTGAAAATGTGCAATATTTGCATTTGGGTTTTCCCTCATGATTTCTCCATCCTGCATTTTATTCTTAGGTAAAAAGCTGTCAAGAGTCTCCTCTGAGGAATGATTGGACACAGTTCTGAGCATGCTTCTGGAGGAGTTAGGATTTGCCACTCTGACCATATGGAAATGCTTCATGAAGACAAGTTAATTTTGGTAATTACCTTAAAGAGTCTTACCTGGTTTCCTGCCAGTCCAAGGAGCCTTCAATCTGGGGAGAAACATTTTAGGTTTGCTTTTCCCATCTGCCCAAAAAATATAGCAGTTATAGAACAAAGGCTCCAATGATCCTGAGTCTCTTTCCATACTGCCAGGTCCTGTCATACTATCAGCACCTTAGAAACATGGGCAAACACTGACAATCGGTATGTTTGTCACTTTTCATCATGCCCTCCAAAAAGGTAACATCAAGGGCCTTGTCATCTTACTGCTAACTCTCATCAGACCCTTGTTACTGATTAAATAGTAGCATCCAGCAGAAGACAACAATGAACACCTGTAGGAGTTATGTTAATCTCAGTCAGCAGTGGAGGGATTTTTTCACACTTTATAGAAATCTGTGGCAGTGTAAACTGAAGTTTCTGGGAACAGACTTTTAATTGTGGAAGCCAAAAATAGTATGGTGTTTTTTCAACAAACCATGCAGAAAAATTTAAACTCTGTAGGAGAAAATAAAATAAAAAAACAGCCAACCAAAAAGAACTCACCTCCATGCCAAGTTTCGTTCCCTTTTATAATGGAAAAAAAAAAATTGAAGCCATTCAGAAAACTAAAATTTACTTTCCAGTAAGAAAGGAAACACATGGATAGTTGCAGTAATTGCCATGTTGTCTAAGCTGTTCAACCTACTAGTAGATACTATGAAAAAAACCCCAAAATTCTTTAACCATCCTTCCAGCCTGGAAGAGTTCTGGCAGTTTCCAATCTCTGTGCAAGCCATAAATGACAAATTATACTGTAGACATTTGGAGTTATCTATTCAGGTTCTTCCTGAGTAAAATTCCATTTCATGCTGAATATTAATAAGGTAGTTTGAAGAACTAACCCAACATTGTTTGCTAACTTCTTAAGGAAAGTAACATTTCCTACTTTTAAATAACACTTTCCCCTCCCAAAACACCCCACTATTATAAAAAATTGTTTTCAGTATGTGAAAAATTTATGTTACACAATACAAAATGCTATTAAAAATATCCTTTTAAAAAGGTATCATTGAAAACACTGGTATCTCTGTAAACAGAACCAAAACCACAGGTAAAATTATAGAATGATGGAAAGAGAGATACCTGTTCAGCCACCTTATTCATCCCTTGCTCGTGAAAGACTGTTCCCTAAGGTACACATCTAGTGCTTTATCAGCCCTTTTCGAAAGCATCAAGCAGTGTAGCTCCCATCTATTCCCATGGGAAATTAGTCAGTGATTTCAGAGATCTCACTGTCAGGAAGATTATCAGTCTGCTGTTTAACCTAAATTTTCCTTATCCTAATTTAGTGTCATTACTCTCAGTTACCCCATCTTAACACATTTTGAGATGTAATATGAACAAACAGATATTTAACAACAAGATAAGCATCCCATCAGCTTTGCATAGGGAGGCTTATTTTTAGATTCTCTTTAAACTCTGAGGGTCTTGCCTGATGTCTCAGCTGAGGCAATAAACATAGGTACAACAAAAAAAAGTTAATGTCAAGCTATGCGCTCTCATACATAGCTACCACCTAACAATTACTGCAAGAAGTCCTGTTTTGTACCTTTTCCTTTTATGCAACTGGTTATCCCTAGATAACAATGTTTATAATCATTTTGCTAACTCAGATTTTGCTAGAAAACAAACTCTGGGATGTAATAACAGATGTACAAAGAGAATTACCCTCAGGATATTTAACAAACACAACCACGCAGCATGAACAAAAGAAAGTAGAGAAAAAATGTCAGAATACTCCCTCAGCAAAGAGAACAGCAGATTCTTGTTTTCTTTATTGGTGTTTTGTTTTAGTCTCCCAAGTTTAGAATGATGAAAAGCCAAATTTGGTGGTTGTCATAGTTTGTGTTTTTTTTTCCAGCAAACAAACAAAACAATTAAATCCACAGTAATGTAATATTACAAGAAGGACTCAACTAATGCTATCCCTTCTAAGAGATAGCTCATATCAGTACTGTGTAGTTTGGAGGCATACTAATTCATTGACAAAGCTCAGTGGTGTATGCCACAAACAAGAGAGAGAGATGAACTGAACTTGCCCTGGATATCATCATCATGAATGCTAGGTCAGTACAGATCAGCTTTTTAGTGACCTAAAAATGTGGGTACAATTCAAGAGTTTTCCAGGCAAACTCCTGAAGCACGTTATGGCATTTTGCCCCCAACTTCCCCCCAAAAGATTAAACAACAAAAGGAGTGGGAGTATATTTATTTCACTGCCAATTACATCTGCAAAAACTTTTAAATTAGGGTTTCGCACTTTCTATTACAAATCACATGTTCAGCTACCTTTGTATCTTGCCTTTCCTAAGGCATTCCTCATCCATCCCCAAGGCACAAGTTCAGCCATGAATGGCCGTGCTAAACTCATGCTTGTTCATGTTCTAGTTTCTCAAATTCCAGTTTGCTCAGTTTTTCTAGCCACATCCCAGACATCAGAGTGTATATAAGAAGAGTGAAAGAAGGATGAATACAGCAGTAGATACTGCTGCCCTACAAGACTGTGCTTTTATCCCATCACAAGAATCCTTCAATTATCAGATATACTAGCTTAATGACAACCATGAAACTGATTAAATCCAAGCAGGCAGTTTAAAGGTAACATTTCAGTGCTAAGTCTTCCCAATATATATATAAGGGAATATATCTATAAATATATATAAATCTTATATATAAGATTTCCCAATATATATATATGATGTCTTCATTTAGTGTTTATTTTGTTAAAATAAAACCATTCTTAGAAGAAATGTTTACATTCCACATTGCAAGATTCAAAGCTCTGCCATTTTTGAGTTCCTGTTTTTTCTGCTTAAGTTATAGCTTTTTTTATATATATACAGAGACGTGCAATTTCCTCACACTTGGAAAACTCCACAATTACTGAAGGCACTTAATTTAAATTCCTTTGAAGAAATCATCTTTGGCCAGGAAGCAATATGGAAATTTTCAGTCCAGAAGGAAAACTATCAGGAAGTTACCACTGTCAGAAAACAGGGTGTGATTATTAAATATATTTTGCAAGCCTAACGATAGCATTTCCTTCTAAGTGACAACTATAATAATGATTTGCTGCAAGATAACATGACAGTTTTCAATAATCTTTCCATTCTCAGCATTTGGACACTGCCAGGAAAGATACTGTAATTAAGGGGAAGAGAAAGAGAGGGTGTCATCAATTTATGACTTCACCTTTTACAACCCAATTTATCCAACAGATTTTAAAACCAATAGATGAAAAATCTTTTACAATTCACAGTGAGCAGATGGCACAGCAGTATTGAAAATGACAGTATATATACACCAAATGAACTGGTGTTCTGCTCTAGTTAAGAAGCTGTCAACATTTGTATTACAGATCTCAGTTTTCAAGGGTTTGTAAGTTGGCTATTTTAGATAACATCTGGAAAGATTGGCTTACAAGCTGCATGCCTAGGTACCATGTAAAAAAAAAAAAAAGCATGTTTATTACTTAATCCTTTTCATACCCTTCACACACACCTAATCATATTGTAAACACTAGCTGTGACCGAAGATGCTGAGGGACTGCCTTTACTTATCAGAGGGATTTGAATGGGCTGGTTAGTCCGTGAGAGGCTGCACTGGCTGTGCACAGAAGACTGTCCCTAATCTCCTCCTTTGCAGAGGAGGCTTCAGGCACGGCTGGTGGAACCTGCCCGAGCACCCAGACACTCCATGCCTGGGATGTTACTGTCCTGTGAGACATTTCCAGACCTTCTGTGAAGCTGTTACAAGGAACAAAAGTGATCAAGATGCCTAACATAAAAAATCAGCAATTTGAAGTAGCACTACTTCCAAAGTAACATAATACTTGTGTTAAATACCACATTTTGGCTTAGAAAGATTGCAAGCTGTGCTGAAGCAACTAAATTTTTACACTGAGAGTCTCCAATAGTGGTTTGCACAGGTACAACCAGGCTGGTGTAGCCGTGCATTGCATGAAACTCCTGCTTATACAAGGTCTTAGTTTTGGTCATAAAGAAAAAAAAGACTGTAACATTTTGCCTGAGAAAAGACTGAATGGCAGCTCAGGAAGGATTTCAGGATTTGGATCACCAACCAACCAATTTCAAATTATATGCTACTGGGCACTAAACTGCTTACAGGATTAGTACCAACATACTGTGCCTGTTAGCTGTAGGTTTGAATCTATACCATGATCTCTGTGGCTGGCAATAATCTTGGATTGAACATAAAGACAAATGTCGGTCTTACTTAACACATGGGTCTACAGTGTTTGGTTTTTGAAGTAAAAGTGAGAAAACAGTAAATATTGCAGTAACAGATTCATGGAAGCTATTATATGAAGGGGTGTTTTGGACTGTGAAGGAATATATGGAAAAAGCAAAGGGTTACAGATGTGTGCCAGAAGTAATAATGTGATTTTCAACTTGGATAACTGTGACCTCGTTCTTTCAGGAGGAAACATCAGGAAACAAACTAACTAACCAACCAGTCAAATTGGAAATTATGTTTTTAATGCCATTTAGAGGAAAAGAAATACAGTGCAATCAATCTCAGTTGCACCCACTGAGACATCCACATGTCAAACAGATTCTCTCAATGGAATTGCGAGTCGTTCCCCCAAAGCCCTAAATTAGGATTTTCACAGGTGTTGGTATCCAAATGCTCTTGGAATTCCACAACTACTACATGCCTTATTCCCCCAAGCACATTTGAAATTCCTGTCTTGGATGGTATATATATTACATGAAGTCTTCTGTTTCAGAACATTGTCAACAAAAACATGAGGCACCTAAGGAAAACAAAAAATAGATAAAGGGCTAGAGAGAAGGAGTGAGTGAGAGATTAATGCAAAAAATAATGAATATTAATATCTTTGATAAATACTGAGAGAGTAGATAGTGAGAGTGAATATACTTGCTGGTATATCCAATTATGTTCCACTGATGTTGCTGGCATCTAAGTGAGAATAGGAAAAATACCTAAAAATTTCTGAATTGTATGAAATGCCTGCAAATAAATAAATAGATTCTGAAAGAGAAAACCTAAGACTTAACAAGTTTAAGTATGGAAAGGTGATGATGAATACTGAGAGAGGAGTGAATGCAACCACTGGGATTTTAAATGAAGGTCTCATCCTCTTTGGCAGCATCTCAGCTTCTGCTCTTCACAGAACTAGATGAGAGCTGAAAACTGAGAGTCAGTTTTCCTGCAATGGATGCAGGATGCAGTAGCAATGACCTTGCTGCTCCTGGCTCCCATTTCCTTTTGATTTTCGGAAATAACAACACTTGCTAGACCCTGTCTCAGAGAGTTGCATGTACCTGTCTCCCTATTCCCAGTAGGACCCTGTTTCCTATGGCCAGCTCTCACTAAACTGGATCAAATATTGCATTCTTAACAGATGATTTGATCTGTTTTATCATATTGGTGCTGTACTGGCTGTGCCAAGGCCATGCAGCTCCCCAGGCTCTGATATATGGCCTCCAGCACACCTGGGGCTGTCTGTCCACCAGCTGCACCATTCTCTCCCTGAACTTGGAGTCCACGATGTACTGGCTTCTGTTCTCTGTTGGCTGCTTGAATAGCACCTTGAATTTGTATTTTGAATTTAAGGCAAGTCAGTTTCTCTGTAAAAACTAATTAAAATACATAGTATTAACTCTTTTCAAAATTTTTGAAGAAACCTGAGATTCAAATGTCTCAGTACAATATTAAGATAAACCCCATGTTTCCATGTTCCCATGTTCCCTAAAGTTTTCTTTAGAGAGTGTAGGGACTAAATTACATGGTTTCCATGTATCAGGAAATACCTTTTAAGATATGCTTTGGAACTTAAAATCTTAATAATTGGCATATTTCACTGGAATCACAAGTTAAAGATGAAAATCTAAAGCAAAATATCATGAAGAGGTTTATTTCCTCCAAATACAAAATGATCTCTGCAGTTTAGATTGAGCCTTCCATGCAATAAGATATTCAGGAAAGTCAAAACTGAAAGTCTGAGATGGCTGTCTGTGATGTAGACCAGAAACCTTCTCAAAGGCCAATGTTAAAACATTCAGAAGAAAAAAACTGGAATATTGTGCCCTTTGTTGTTAAAATATTATAGAAGACATGAAATACTGTTTGTTTTCTGCAGATTTTTTAAAAATCTGTTCTCTTTCAAACGTTGACTCAAACTGACACAATCCAGAAAATGAGATACTTTCCCTGTCCCTACTTAAAAAGTAAATCAAAACATACACAGCACACAGACTAGAAGTTTCAGGTCCTGTACATTTAGCAATGTCTGAGAGCAAAAGAGATCTTATTTTGAGATACTGCAAGGTAATCTGAGGTGTTAATGTGCACAAACATGACTTGAACTCTAGACTGAAGTTCTTCAGATAAATTCTGTACCACCATCTTCCTCAGCTTTCTGACATATTTGTATGTCCACAGAACAGATAATTGTTTACTGCAGTTTTCTCTACTAATAATGTGGGTCAGGTTCAGCTATTAATATGTTTGCTTCTAGGTATCTGAAAGCATGGGTATCTCTAAATGGGACTAATAAATGTATGTCTATGCTGCACCAAACAGTGCCATCAGGCTTCTCTAGGACTTCCCTGATTCCTGTGCCAAGATAATTAATAAAAATATCAACTAGGATTTGCTGAATTGAAAAGCAGTTCTTGAGAAACATTACTAATAACTTCATTTCAGCCTAATATTTTTTTCTTCCAGTACTCTTGAGCGTTGACCTTTTAGTCAGGCCCTTTCCTGTGTCATAATTCTTTCAGTGATTCTCATCTTTTCTGTCTTAATTAACAAGTTTCCTAATGTGAGATTTTCTAAAGTTTTACTGTTGTCCAAATAATGAGATTCACCACATTTCCTCTTAAGAAAAAAAACCCCACCAGTTATCCAAATAAAGATATTGAATTTAGGCTGCTAATATGTCTTTCTATTTCCTTCTATTTCTTTCCTTCTCTCACTCCATTAGCACTGGCTGGCATGGAAAATGCTTCTGGACATCACGTGCATCGTGATTGCACAGATGTTCAGCCCTTCATTCAGGTCAAGGTTGCATTTGCCCTGGCACGGAACTGTATATTACAGATGTCAGAATAATGAGCCTGAAAGAGCCAAGATCACTTCACTGTCTTTTTGAAGTATAGATGTTCCTGAGTCTGCAATTTCATGCACCAATTGTTTCAGATTTCTGAAATGGAGATTACCTGGTCCCTTCCCTCACTCAAGAGCATTATAGTCTCTGAGCTTCTTTCTACCTCTTTTGTGATAATTTCCATTTCCATACTCTCATTCTTTCTTTCTTGTCCCAGGTGCAATAATAATTTTTCTTTCCTGTGATTTTCTTCAGTAACAATGGAGAAGCTATTGAATCTGAGGCACGTTCTCATTGCATTTTTAGTCATCCTCTAGCTCTGCTTTAAACTTAACCCTACCCTTGCTGTTGAGAGCGTTCTTTTCCTGTTCTCTTATCTTTTTGGCTAGGGACATCTTTGATATTTTTTATTTGACTGTCCTTCCTGATTTCTAACTTAAGATGACTTTTGCTTCCTGATCCTTAAACACAGAAAATTACCAGATATACCAAATTCCCCCACTGCTGGTAGGGTCTCTGTTAAATAATTCTGAAAGGATACTGAGGATAAGGAATGACATCCAATCTCCTTTCCCAGTTCTGCTCTACACCCTTGTCTTTTCTCTCCCCGCTGCACCCCCAACCTCGGAAATCAAAAAGGTCAATTACAAATCCATGTTCATTTGGTCTTTCATTTAAATGGAATTATTTTATGAACAATAAGTTCACAGTTAGTCCACACAGTTGTACAGTTAGATATGGTTAGTCCACACATAGTTACACAGTCCACACATTCTCAGTCACTAACTTCTGTATTGTTTGAACATTACTTTTTAGACCCTAGTTAAATATAATTAATTTTTTATTACATGATTCAATGAACTCCTACTAATATGGGCAAACCCACTTGTTCCTCAGTGTGATATCCAGGAAATATTCATATTTCTTTTTCTAAATAGCATCATATTCTAATCATATTCCAACTGGGAATAGGAGAGAGGTTCTAATAAAGCCTAGAACTAGTCCAGTAGGTCTTCCATTACTGTGTTTTCTCTAAGTGATTTTAACTCAAAAATTCAATTTTATTTTCGTGTTTTATGTTTGTCTTGATTTTTCCCCTTCTTTTCTTCTATTTTCTCACTGAATAGCACATACCCTTTACTATCTGTATGTTGTTCCTCCATCTGTCCATTACTTTTAAAGTCCTGTCTTGCAATAGTCATTCACTCTTCTGGTCAGCACTACCTTCTGCTGCCCAAGTTCCTGAAGCAGTTTTCCACAGCTGTGGCACCATGACCATACTCCATTCCCTAGCTGGAACAGGTGGAGGGCTTTCACTGTGTTTAAATATATAACTACATTGTCTGCTAAATGAGTATTCCTACCAGCTTACTTTCCAAACTCCTAGTGTTCATCCTTTTATTCATAGTTTCATCCACTGTCAAGTTTAAGTCACCCAATTGTCCTCTTATAAACCTAGAGAGGAAACTAATTTTCTGTTAACATTCTTGTTTAATGTCTTCGTTTTAATGGTAAAATCTGTCACATTCTGGTTCATTGCTAGGTCTGTCTTGGATTGTAGAGCCACATGAGAACCCTTTACCCATATATAGGCTGTATGTAACCACTGGTTACTGACAGAGTATCTTTACCTCTAACCTAGGAAAGTATACCTGTTGCAAAATATCACAAGACTCTGGGGATGGGCTGTGATGAAAAATAAATAATACAGCCATCCCAGGTAATATATGAAAGCTGCATTGAAATATATATGCATCTAAGTTTCACACCTCCATAATTACTGTTTACCTATCTGCCCCCAGCACTGGCTCAGGAATCCAATGGCCATTGTGTGTTCTGAGTTTTTCAATATGCTTCAGTGAGAAAGAAAAAATATTTTCTTTGCATAAAAAAAGAGAAATTTGTGCTAAGGATTGCACAGAAGAGGGGAATACAGCGTATCTCCCTACCTCCCCCTGCCCTTTTATTAGTTTCTAACCACCTGTTTCACGAAGTAGACATAAGCCTCGTCCGGTATCTCACTATAGTGTATGGTGTTTGATATTTTATGAACAAGTTTGCCATTCAGCTGCCCTCTAATCATTACTGCAAGTGTACATTTCTTCAAACAAATGAGGCGTTTTACAGGAACACCATGCTGCATCAGCTATCAATTTTGTAGCTGCAGATATTCAAACAAAATTGTGAAAGAACTCAATTCTGTTGCTCCTAGAATGAACATACTTCTTTTTCTCTTTAGTCACTGTTATCATGAGAACTGGAGGGCAGGCAAAGAAGATGAAATAAAATCCTGGTCTTGCTAGGGAACCTAGCCATCTAAGTAAACCAACTACAGATCATAACAACGTAGTAAGGAAAAAAATACTGTTACTCAGACACATTACATAATCTTGTTGAATGTTTACATCATTAGCTACACTGCATGTTCATACACACATTCTCTGAAGAGGCCACAAGATCATCAGATCCTAAGAGCGCCTCATGAGAAAGGCAACTAATGCATTTTTATGTTCAAATTTATAAGCCAATTGAACATGGAAATGTGATCACCATAATTTAAGAGAATTCTGTTCATTAATAGTTCTGATCCAAAGCTCTCAACATTTGTTTCTATTAAAAGTAGGAAAGTAATTGTTAATCAGACAATTTTAATTATGGATTTCAGTAAGTGTTGTATATGCTAAAACAATATTTCCAGCTACCCTGGAACTATTTGTTAACTCCAGTCAAATATGCTGCAAAATTTCTGGTAGACTAAGAATGCTGTATGTAAACTTATAGCAGCCATATTCTCCTTTGACATCAGATCCAGGCTACGTTTACCTTAGCTGTAGAAAATACGTTTCCCCTCTTTGTTTGCAGAGAATGTGGCATTTCCCATTTCTCATGAAAGTACACTTGCTTCCACAGAAGAGGGGAAGTACCTTAATAGCTACAGTCATCCAGAAAAGTGTTAGATGAAAGTAGGCACAGTCATGAGGAAATACCTACACGAAATACAGGGCTTAGGAGCATGATGCTATGACTGTCAGTTGTCTCCACATGAGTCCATATAACATCAGCATGGCTAGGGCTGAGCTAAAGCTCAGCTAAATCTGGCTAAGCATGAGCTGACTTTTTTTGAGCAATACTCATGTCTCTGCACCATGCTTCTCAATACACTGGCTCTGAAGGAACATTGAATTCTTTTCATGTTTGCCACAGTGAAGCAAGCTGATAGTCCTTCTGGACCCTGATCACTCAGAGGCATGACTCAAACACCTCACCCGCTCTTCAGTCCAGTACAGAGCCAGAACTAACAAACTCCGATGCTCACTTGCTGACTCTGTGCAAAGCCATAGCTCCAGTGTTATGGGCAGAGATGACTGAAATCTGCAGAGCTTAAAGTATCAAATGCTGCTGTGGTTCTGAAGCAGTTCAGCTGCTTTGCATGGAAGTGATCCTGGGAAAAGGACAGCACTGGATGAATTTCATCTGTGGATAAACTTACTAAATATTTTAACCTTAGTGAAACAGGCCTAACAGAAGGATCTAAGGGTGAACTACTTCAGATCACCTGTTACCTGTTATTGGGGATGGTGTCCTTAGAGATGGGAATTAAGAGTTCAAAGTCCCATCATGACCGGAGAGAGTAGAAACTGGGTTTCCACATCATGTGTTAGCATTTGCCTCCTAAGCCAGAGAATAAGAGCACACACTACCTTGACTTTAAAGTTTCTAGTTTACTTTTTTTATTCCTTAGCAGTCCCCTTGGCATTCTCTAGGTTTCACCCAGAAAGAGCAGAAATTACACTTTGGGAAAGCAGAGATTACTTGCTTTTATCACTAAACTAACTAATTAAAAAAACAATACAAAATACATCACCTTTCTAGAACATTTACCTGTTCAAACTTTTTACTAAGTTTGAAAGTTTAAGTCAAGGTTTTTTGTAAACTTTTGCAGGGAAGAAGAGAAAGGAAAAGCTTTTTTTTTTAATTATTATTTTAATAGGACCTGCATAACTTAACCTTCCTAATCTGACCTAACCATTTTTCACATGCTCCAATATTCACAAACAAGCAAATACTTAGAAGCTTAATATATACGTAGTATCCTTTATGAATAGGTATCAGGTTTCTAATCAGCCATTCTTAAGCCTCTCATCAATTCAAGGATGAGTTTCCTCCATATATTTATTTCACAAACTGTGAAAATCCCTCTTACTAGGATGGGTAGCACTGAGTTGGACACAAACATCGTAGTCTTCATTTTAACATACATATAGATGGATGTTTGTGAAAAAGTTTAACAACTGAAACAATTCTTACAACTCCATACACAGCAGTCACTACCTTCAAATCATGGGCTCCCTTCCTCTCACCCAGGTGTGCTCTCTGAGAACCATCACAAGAAAGATTGTCTTACTCAACTCACAAAGCCCATGCTATTTTTGGACATAAAACTTTGCCATCTGTTTTCTATGAAATGAAAATTTGAGCTTTTTCTTATTCACCATAAATTCAACAGCCGCTGTCCTTCTCCAAACTGTGGATCTTTCAGTCAACCCATCAGTTTACAAATTATCCTATGCAAATACATGTAGACATACAAACACAAACCAACAGACCTACATCCACAAAAGCATGTCATTCAAAAACAGAAAGTAGCCATGCCCACAGGCAGAAACAAAGGTGTACTGAGAAGAATCCTCATATTGATGCTCTCACCAGAAATAGATGAGATTCACCCAGTATGGATATTCCAGGAAAATTGTCTGCATGAATTAGCCACCCGGATATGACACACAGACTTTATTCTTTAATGTTTAGACTAGTGGCATCCCTAAGGATATCTAGACAGCCTAAAGATAACATTCCACCTGCCCAACAAATTGAAGCAGAGTATGGTCATGAAGGACAGCAGTTTAAAAGAAAAACAATAAAACATTCACTCAAAAGACTAGACTAATTTTTATACAATGGATCGTCTTTGATCCAAAGAGTAGGATATCCTACTCTAGTAGGTTAATTATCGTTATGACACTCCTAATTTTAACTTAAAATTCAATTTCACAATTTCAAATAAGCATCAGAACTTTGCAGGTATTTTCCCTCTGCAACTTCATTCATCAGACATTTCCCTTTCAATTTTAATTTTGTACTTTGGCTGTAATTAATATTTCTGCAATGAGACATAAAAAAATAATTACATTAGTGCTATGGAAATATTCCAGTAGGAACATAATACCGTTGACAGTTTTTAATAAAACATTTTAATATGTGGATGCCTTAAAATGATGTAGTTATTAATGAAGATACTAAAAGCTTAAAATGCAGGATCTACTGTATATACATTAATCTTCTGATTCCAAGTGTAAAGCAATAACAATAATAATATCTATTTCACGTGTTAATGATTATATTTTCTTTTTTTTTTTTTTTAAATGCAACTTGCTATAAACATGTTTTTGGAGTGTAGTAGGATAGACAACATGTGGTAAGATTATACTAGCAATACCAAGCATTGATCAAGTTAAACATCTATGCACATTTTAAAAGTCATCATTCACAAATTACAACATTTTAAGGATCTTCTGTTACTCAGGTTAAGAGAATCATAAAATTATTGGATAACTCAGGTTGGAAGGGCCCTTAGGAGGTCATCTAGAAAGCAAGATACCTTTACTTTTAGCTTCAAAGTTTAGGCATAGATATTATATCCAGTCTCAGCAAACTCTGCACCATATTCTGCATCATGCTCCACACTGTTACGCAGAACAGCCAAAGATATTCTGCTGCTAATGAAGAGATGTACTTACAGGAGGATTCATGGTTATAGCCTGCAGGCAAGAAAACAACATTAAGAGTAAAGAATGTCATTTAAACCTTAAGGGTTATTTAAGACTGGTGAAGTAAAATGACTTTAAAGGGCTGAGTTAAGAACTGTGGTTATAAAGATGTAACTTAAAGATATTTTTCCTAAAGCGATTGCATGCTTATTTCTATCACCTTTCCCAAACCATTTCTGTTTACTTCATAAGTCTCAATAAATGATTCTGGCAATTCAGTAAAAGCTAAACCTTGTAGCATGTAAAGCCCAAGTACTTTTCCCTTGATCCAAGCTTCTGGTAGAATAATTTCAGTATAACTTTTTTTTTCCCCCAGAGCAATGTGTAAACCAAATAAAACCTCAGGAACGTTCAGCATCTTAATGGAAAACTAGTAGTACCTTTCTCAGAGAAACTGAAATTCATCAATTTATCAACAGCTCTAAATTAAGTGTCCACAGGATGCCTCTGGTTCCAGGCAATGACAAGGCTCTCCGTGGACCAAATTCCTCAGCATCCAGTGTTCACCTCTCTCGGGAGGCTAGGTGGGATGGCTCTTGGTGTGATTCAGTATGGCTGCTCCTACTTTATTCTTGAAAAGGAATTCTTTTTGGTGAAGATGGGCATTTGAAATGTGACTTAAATAAACATGCCCCCCCAATACGCTTTCTTTATGCTTGTCCTGGTTTCGACTGGGATACAGTTAATTTTCTTCCTAGTAGCTGGTACAGTGCTGTGTTTTGGATTTAGGATGAGAATATAACATTGATAACACACCGACATTTTAGTTGTTGCTAAGTAGTGCTTACACTAGTCAAGGACTTTTCAGCCTCTCTGGCGCTGCCAGCAGGAAGCCGGGAGGGGGCACAGCCAGGACAGCTGACCCAAACTGGCCCAAGGGATGTTCCATACCATGTGACGTCATGCTCAGTACATAAACTGGGGAAAGCTGCCCAGGGGGGGGCCGCTGCTCGGGGACTGGCTGGGCATCAGTTGGCGGGTGGTGAGCAATTGCACTGTGCATCACTTGCTTTGTATATTCTTTTCTTATTACTGTTTTTATTATTAATATTTTATGTTATTTGAATTATTAAACTGTTCTTATCGCAACCCACAAGTTTTCTCACTCTTACTCTTCCGATTCTCTCCCCCATCCCACCAGGGGGGTGGGGAGTGAGCGAGCGTCTGTGTGGTTGTCGTGGTTTAATCTCAGTCGGCAACTAAGCACCACGCAGCCGCTCGCTCATTCCCCCCCACCCGGTGGGATGGGGGAGAGAATTGGAAGAGCACAAGTGAGAAACAACTCGTGGGTTGAGATAAAAAACAGTTTAATAATTGAAATAAAATGATAATAATAATAATATGATAATAATAATAATACACAAAGCAAGTGATGCACAATACAATTGCTCACCACCCGCTGACCGATGCTCAGTCAGTCCCCGAGCAGCGGCCCCCCCGGCCAGCTTTCCCCAGTTTATGTACTGGGCATGACGTCACATGGTATGGAATGTTTCTTTGGCCAGTTTGGCTGTGCCCCCTCCCAGCTTCTTGTGCCCCTCCAGCTTTCTCAGTCGGTAGAGCATGGGAAACTAAAAAGTCCTTGGCTAGTGTAAGCATTACCTAACCACAACTAAAACATCGGTGCGTTATCAACTTTGTTCTCATCCTAAATCCAAAACACTGCACCAGCTACTAGGAAGGAAATTAACTCTATCCCTGCTGAAACCAGGACAATATCCACCCCTTATTCTATACCATCTGCGTCATGCTCAAGTCTCATATTTTCCAGTACATTTTCATTAATCACCACCCCCTTTTTTTATATATATACATATAAACACAGAGATATCATTCCCTTGGTCTGTGGGCCATCCCTCTAAAACGTTTGGTGAGTTCATTTAGTCCTTGATTTCAGGCTCCATCTGTCATAATAATCTTCCAGGGCAGGAAAAAATTGAGATGGTATGTGGTGTTGGATTGTTTCATGTTGCAGTCAGTTCTGGTACCATCATCACTGTGCTTTGCTTGGTTTCACTGAAGTTATTCTTCATTAGTCTGGGTGATTCTTATTGTAATAACATTAGTATGGCATATAATATTATTAGTATTATTAGTATTATTAGTATATCTGTGTATTGTTAGTATTAACTATTATAACTATAATTAGTACTTAACATCACATAATTCAGATCATTGGCTATTCTCACCCAAAATCAAATCCCCTTGAGGTACACATCGGACTTCCCCATCCTTCCGCATTATCCACCGAGTGCACCCAGGTCCTAGAGCAAAAGCAATCCCACGGATGGGTTTGCCTCTGCCCGAGGCAGGAATAACCCAGACTGTCTTCCCCAACATATTTTTTATGTGCACTACAGGGACTTTATTCCCATCTACAGTACGTAAAAGTTCTGACTGGGCAGGGCCAGCTCGATTGGCAGATCCCCTCGTGTTGACTAACCAGGCGGCCTTTGCTAAATGTGTATCCCAATGTTTGAATGTCCCACCACCCATTGCTCTCAGTGCAGTCTTTAACAGTCCATTGTATCGTTCAATTTTCCCAGAGGCTGGTGCATGACAGGGGATGTGATACACCCACTCAATGCCGTGCTCTTTGGCCCAGGTGTCTATGAGATTGTTTTGGAAATGAGTCCCGTTGTCTGACTCAATTCTTTCTGGGGTGCCAGGAGGAGCTGTGCTTCAGTGCCGATCACTTCCGAAGCAGCTCGAACCCCTTCATAGGCTGCTAATATCTCTTTTTCAGTTGGAGTATAGCGGGCCTCGGATCCTCTGTATCCCCAACTCCAAAACCCTAGGGGTCGACCTCAAGTCTTCCCTGGTGCTTTCTGCCAGAGGCTCCAGGTAGGGCCATTCTCCCTGGCTGCGGTGTAGAGCACATTTTTTACACCTTGTCCTGCCCGGACTGGCCCCAGGGCTACTACGTGAACTATCTCCTCTTTAATTTGTTCAAAAGCTTGTCATTGCTCAGGGCCCCATTTGAAATCATTCTTCTTTCGGGTCACTTGATAGAGAAGGTTTACAATCAGACTGTAATTTGGAATATGCATTCTCCAAAAACCCACGACGCCTAAGAAAGCTTGTGTTTCCTTTTTGCTAGTTGGTGGAGACATGGCTGTTATTTTGTTGATCACATCCATTGGGATCTGATGACGTCCATCTTGCCATTATATTCCTAAAAACTGGATCTCCTGTGCAGGTCCCTTGACCTTACTTTGTTTTATGGCAAATCCGGCCTTCAGCAGGATTTGGACTATTTCCTTCCCTTTCTCAAAAACTTCTCCTGCTGTGTTGCCCCACACCATGATGTCATCAATGTATTGCAGGTGTTCTGGAGCTCCACCCTGTTCCAGTGCAGTCTGGATCAGTCCATGGCAAATGGTGGGGCTGTGTTTCCACCCCTGGGACAGTCAGTTCCAGGTGTACTGAACGCCCCTCCAAGTGAAAGCAAACTGTGGCCTGCACTCTGCTGCCAAAGGGATTGAGAAAAACGCATTAGCAATATCAACTGTGGCATACCACTTGGCTGCCTTTGACTCCAGTTCGTATTGAAGTTCTAGCATGTCTGGCACAGCAGCACTCAGCGGTGGCGTGACTTCATTTAGGCCACGATAGTCTACTGTCAGTCTCCACTCTCCATGAGACTTCCGCACTGGCCATATGGGACTGTGAAAGGGTGAGCGAGTCTTGCTGATCACTCCTTGGCTCTCCAGTCGACGAATCAGCTCATGAATGGGAATCAAGGAGTCTCGGTTGGTGCGATATTGCCGCCGGTGCACCGTGGTGGTAGCGACTGGCACCTGTTGGTCTTCGACCTTCAGCAACCCCACAACAGAGGGGTCCTCCGAGAGACCAGGCAAGGTGGACAGCTGCTTAATTTCCTCCATCTCCAAGGCAGCTATACCAAAAGCCCACTGGTACCCTTTTGGGTCCTTGAAATACCCTCTCCTGAGGTAGTCTATGCCAAGGATGCACGGAGCCTCTGGGCCAGTCACAATGGGGTGCTTCTGCCACCCATTCCCAGTTAGACTCACTTCGGCTTCCCATACAGTTAGCTGTTGGGATCCCCCCGTCACCCCAGAAATACAGATGGGTTCTGCCCCTATATAGCTTGATGGCATTAGGGTACACTGTGCACCGGTGCCTACTAGAGCCTTATACTTCTGTGGGTCTGATGTGCCAGGCCACCGAATCCACACAGTCCAGTAAACCTGGTTGTCCCTTTCCTCCACCTGGCTGGAGGCAGGGCCCCTCTAATCCTTATCACAGTACTCATTTCTCATTTCTTGTACGTACGAGTCAGAAGTTTCTTCATTAAGATCAGGAGTAAGATCAGCCCTTCTAGTCTGTCTGGGGAACTGCCTGCTGGAAACTGGAGCAGCAATTTTCCTGGAAGAACCCCTTTCTGTGATTGTTTTCCCTTGCAATTCACGTACCCGTGCCCCTAGGGCTGCAGTAGGTTTTCCATCCCACTTCCTCATGTCCTCTCCGTGGTCACACAGATAAAACCATAGGGTGCCCCGTGGTGTGTACCCTTTATATTCTCTCTCTTGAGCAAAAGAACGCTTACTTCTAACAGCCGAGATACTGGTCCGTACAGGTGAGGAGTAGGACCTATCCTCTCTGAGTTGCTGGATCTCCCGGGACAGTTTTTCGGACAGTTTCTCCACAGCCGAGACGAGGGAGGAAGAAAGACTTTCCTCGTATTGCCGGAGTTGACTAGCCAATTCATCCATTGTTTGTTCCTCTCCATCTTTCCAGGTTATCACTGCCAATGAATTGGCGTATGATGATGGTGTGCTCCTTATAAACTTCCACCACATGGGTCGTGTGCACTTGACTTCATCTGGATCTTTGGATAGTTGTTCATTGTTCAGGTCATCATAAATCACCTCCAGCACAGCTAATTCTCTCAGAAACTGGATACCCTTCTCCATGGTGGCCCACTTGCTTGGGTGACATATGACATCTTCCTTGAAGGGATACCTTTCCTTCATGCTTGACAAGAGTCGCCTCCAAAGGCTGAGGACTCGTGTCCCTTTTCCAATTGCTTTGTCAATGCCCCCTTCCCTAGAAAGGGATCCCAGCTGCTTGGCTTCCCTACCCTCTAATTCCAGGCTACTGGCCCCATTATCCCAGCATCGGAGCAGCCAGGTGACAATATGCTCACCTGGACGGCGGCTGAAATCTTTTCGTATATCTCGCAGCTCACTCAGGGATAGAGATCGGGTGGTCACTGCCTCGTTTATGAGTTCTTCCTCTTCTCTCTCCCCAGTCAGCGGCCGTCTCTCCTCCTCCTGTTCTTGTGATGGCCCTTCTCCAGGGTACTCGTACAGTTCTTCCTCCAGATCCCTTTTAGAAGAAGCTTCTTCCTCCCTTACTAAACGAGCTGACTTTCGCTTCCAAGATTTCTTCTTGTGTACAGGGCAACTGATACCGGCACAGGCTGGTTCTTTGGTTCAGCCACAGGGCCTGTCGCTGGGGTCTGAGTGGCCTCAGTGCATGTCATCGGAGTCTGAGTGGCCGCAGGGCCTGTCGCCGGGGTTGGAGTGGCCGCAGTGCATGACGCCGGGGTCTGAGTGGCCGCAGGGCCTGTTGCCGGCGTCTGAGTAGCTGCAGTGCATGTCACCGGGGTCGGAGTGGCCGCAGGGCGCGTTGCCCGGGTCTGAGTGGCCGCAGTGCGTGTCGTTTTACTGTCAGAGCCAGAGACCTTCTCTTCCCTTTGAGGGCACTGAATGGTGTTGAACAGGGCTCGGTAGGCATGGGCCAGGCCCCAGCATGTTGCAATGATCTGCATCTCTCTGGAGTTGCCAGGGTGACAGCATCCTTTTTCCAAATATTCTACTAACTTTTCAGGATCCTGCATTTGCTCAGGGGTGAAGTTCCAAAACACTGGGGGTGCCCATTGGCCTAGGTACCTGCCCATCTTGTCCCACACACCCTGCCACTCATAATTATTCAGCCTTGGGGCAGATCTCTGGATGATATTCTTAAATTGCTTACCAACTTTAGACAAAACCGAAACAATATTCCCAAGAAGTATTAATAGAAGTATCTTAACTGCCCAAGGATGTTCAAAATACTGAAAAATTACTGTAATGAAGGAGGAAACATCATAGAAGAAGGTAGTGACACTGCCATTCTGTATTTCCTCCGTAAAAAAACTCTCAGAAAAGTTACTGCAATTGCTAGTTGTCTCCACGATATGGTATCCATGGTACAGTAACGGCTTCATTGCGAAGTTTACATACCACAGAAACGTCAAGGTCAATGTTCTAAAAACAAACCTCACAAGCGAGACATTACTATTCACTGCAGACCACAGCAAACTGCAAAACCCAACACCAATCTTTAACATGTACAGCAGGAAAAAGAGCGCGATGCAGATTATACAAATCAATATCGAGAACAGAGAAACCAACATTGTGACCCTCAACTGTTAACAGATATAAGTTCCTTAATACACTCCGGTTAATCTGTTATTATCTCAAACCCTTCGTGCCCCACGTTGGGCGCCAAAAAGGACTGTCGTGGTTTAATCTCAGTCAGCAATTAAGCACCACGCAGCCGCTCGCTCACTCCCCCCACCCGGTGGGATGGGGGAGAGAATTGGAAGAGCACAAGTGAGAAACAACTCGTGGGTTGAGATAAAAAACAGTTTAATAATTGAAATAAAATGATAATAATAATGATATGATAATAATAATAATACACAAAGCAAGTGATGCACAGTACAATTGCTCACCACCCGCCGACTGATGCCCAGCCAGTCCCCGAGCAGCGGCCCCCCCGGGCCAGCTTTCCCCAGTTTATCTACTGAGCATGACGTCACACGGTATGGAATGTCCCTTTGGCCAGTTTGGCTGTGCCCCCTCCCAGCTTCTTGTGCCCCTCCAGCCTTCTCAGTCGGTAGAGCATGGGAAACTAAAAAGTCCTTGGCTAGTGTAAGCATTACCTAGCAACAACTAAAACATCGGTGCGTTATCAACTGTGTTCTCATCCTAAATCCAAAACACTGTACCAGCTACTAGGAAGGAAATTAACTCTATCCCTGCCGAAACCAGGACAGTGGTGCTCAGTTGCCAGCTGAGGTTAAACCATGACAGTGCTTTAAAAAAAAAGACAACAAACTGCACATGACAAACTCAAACAAAGATACCAGCCACCAAACACACATATAACCACATTCCAGGTCTGAAAACTTCCCTTTCTTCTGGCTCACCCCTTGCAGGGATGCCCTGCTGCATGAAACGGGCATTAAATGTAGAGGCTGGGAAGAAAGCTGAAGAACTGCAAGACCAGTTGTAACAAGCTTTGTTTTCCTACAAGCTCGGAGTGCAAAAAAATTCTGGGATGCTGGAAATTAAGCAGATTGGAAAGGTCAATAGTGAGGTTGTCTTCCACAGCAGAGCTCTCAGAGCCCCACCAGCGAGGTAAATCAGACTGCAGCTCCCAGGCTGCCCTTGAGAGTATTCTCCAGAACTGCAACTTCAAAAAGGTGGGGAGCAACTAGTGCAATCACTGATCTGCAGCGTTAAGTTTTCATGGATTTTCACTTTTCTCTCTCTTTATAGAGAAAACAACTAAGAGTCTACAGGTTCTTTCGTCTGAGTGAAATTTGTCTCTTTTTTTTGTTCTTTTTTTTTTTTTTGGTTTGTGTATTCATGCTTTCCCAAAACAAACTTGTTTCTCTGCTTTCTGTTTTTTTTTTTTCTCTGTAAAACCTGCCCTTCCTTGGTACCCCATTTCTCACTTATTTATATATGTATTTATTGGTAGTTACACTACTTTGAAGGAAAAAGAACAGACTACAAGACGGAGCATTTCCACTCTCAGGGAACATGGGAATCGCAGGAGAGTTGATTCTATAGCATCCTGGACCATACAAGGGGTCCTGTAAAAAGACTCCTCTTTTTCCCATCATTTGGGAAGGGCAGTGCCAACGTGCTCAAAAATCAGCAGAGTTAATCAAGATCTTTGCCTTTCCAGTGTTTAGAGAGACATGGTTTCAGAAATGGGGCTGTGGTGGGGGCAGTAGTGGGAATTTTGAGTAACATACATTACTGCTATGTTGGAAAGTTTTTTGGGCAATAAAGATGAAGAAATAAATTCTAATATCTTCTCATACTCCCTTGCCAGCAGCGCTGTCTTGTCATGCATGAATTTCTTCCTAAGCAGCACTGCTTCTTTAGTTCCAGTGGCTGGCCCAAGCTGTCATTCTGACTTATTGCTGTATCAAAAGACTACAAATATCCCTTGCAGGATATATCCTTTCAGGTTATTTGCCCTGAAAATATCTTTTTTTTTTTTAAATAGTCTAAAGACAAAATAAGACCAATTACGCTCAGACATAAAAACATTCCTTTAAATGAATAGAAAACCTATTTAAAGTAAATTAATACTTTCACTGAAATGTCTATGGATTTATTTCCCCCCCAAGACCAATAACAGCAGAGATGATTGAAGCACTGAGGTGCAACGGGATACTTTTCAGTGGCTGAGGACAACCGCTGTGCTACGGGAAGGAGGGGAAATGGAAGCTGTTCTCTGCACAGGATCTCCATGCTGCCTCTCTCGCTAGCTGGTGTATGTGGGTGGTGATGGACTGGGTACTGGCATCTTCCATTACTTTCCCATACGAAGATCTTAATGTGATCACTGCTGTTACTAATGCTTCACAGCCTGTGTCTTTTCTGCTTCCTCATGGCAGAAATAGTCTCCAGATTTCATAGAATCATAGAATCATAAAATCATTAAGGTTGGAAAAGACCTCTAAGATCATCGAGTCCAACCGTAGACCCAACACCACCACCCACTAAACTATGTCCCTCAGTGCCGCATCTACACATCTTTTAAATACCTCCAGGGATGGTGACTCAACCACTTCCCTGGGCAGCCTCTTCCAATGTTTAACCACTCTTTCAGTAAAGAAATTTTTCCTCACATCCAATCTAAACCTCCCCTGGCGCAACTTGAGGCCATTTCCTCTCGTCCTATTGCTAGTTACTTGGGAGAAGAGACTGACACCCACCTCGCTACAACCTCCTTTCAGGTAGTTGTAGAGAGTGATGAGGTCTCCCCTCAGCCTCCTTTTCTCCAGGCTTCCTCATCATCTGGAGGAAAGTTTTAGAAATGAGATAAAAAAAAAGACAGCGACCCTTTGAAGCCCTCTGAACTGCTGAAGCAGGAGAGCGCTGTGGGTATCACTGTGGGTAGACAAGTAGGAAGCTAGGAGAGGCAGAGGGAAAAGAAGCAGCATAAGACACCGTTGCTGTACGTGCCAGGCAGTGGAGGCCTTGCCCTCCTCCAGCAGAAGTGGGGACAAACCAGCAGCAGCAGAGCCTGAAGAGGGAGGGAGGGGAGCCAGGGGAGCCAGGGCTGAGTGAGTGCTGCAGGGCAAACAGACCTGAGGTACAGCTCTGTAGATAGCTGTGGTCGGGAGGTGGTTTAGGGCTCCCCTCAGAAGCTAAGCTGCCACCTTGCCTTAAATGTAATTTTTCACAATCATGCCCTGAGGGAAAGAAAACAAATATATTTTTTGTGAGTCAAATCGGTGGAAATGATCAGCAAGCTGAAATTTAGCATGCCTGTGATAGGGGAGGGTAAAGAAAACAAGGGGTCCCAGAGCACTGCCAGACAGAGAGCAGGCGGGATGGAGCCTGCTGGCACTCGGACTTCAAAAAAGCCGTGCACTAATTTTTAAGCAAGTGGAAACAAAAGCGAGTAGTACTCAAGAGTAACCAGGCATTATACTGAGCTGTTATGAAATAATGTCTGGAAGGCAAACATTTTGGCAGTGCTGGTTGTGAAATTTCTCCTTGCAAATAGCTAAAGCATAAAGCATTGGCTGTTTGTTTCTAAAATCCTGTCTCCCTCCCAATGTCTTTTGTCTTCAACCAGAAGTGCAGCAGACTTCAGACACAGACTCCAGACACTTCCAGAAATATATTTACTGCCTGGATTAAAGATAAAAATATAATTATTACAAATCCTCCCTGGCGATGGTGCCAGACAGTTTGAGGACATTGTGACTTTATTACCCCTTTTTTCTATGGAAAGGAACAAAGGATTCACTTAATTAAAAATGCAGTCTTCTCTTTAGGAGACATATACATATATTTGTAAGTAAGTAGAAGTCCTTGGATTAAACCAAGTACATTATCAATGGATAGGACTATGGTGCTCAGTAGTATGGATTGCAATTTGTTTACCGTAAGCACTTTACATAAAAAATGCATACATCTAAATGTTTGTGCTACAATGCCTCCTCAGCTATTACTTAATTAATGTTTAGCAACTGCTTATAAGGGAAAACAAAGGGCCATGACAAGCAATAACTTATGTATGTATTTTATCACTCTTTCTAATGGATTATTCCATTAAATATTATGAATTAGTCATCTGAAACTGTATCTTTATGAGGTAGGAATGTATTCTTCCTTCTCCTTCCTTCATCCTAACCAAGTGTCCATTTTCAAGTGCAGAATTGAGAGATAAAGAGCTCAAATAACTTGCTATGGCATTCCCTTAATGTGAATGAAGCAAGAGGTTATTTCAGCTAAGTGTTCAAAACCCCAACCGTTTTTCATTTGTACCAAGTTTCTGGAGAACAGTCAATGCCAGTGGATCCAGGCTGATGTATTCCCACAAGTAAATAACTGCCAGGACATACACAAGGTTTGCTGTGTTCTTGCAATATCTGTATTAATGGTGCAACTGAACATGAACAGTGCATTTGAGCTAACAGTGGAGAACTATCTCATAAAAAACTTTATAAATAATTGTTGCTATATCTATATTATTGATTAGTAAGAGCCAAGTTCCTAACCTGAATAACGACTAGCTAATACGCTGTGATTTCTCCTTTGTGGCTGCATTCCTCTCAGCAGCCTTGGTCTATATCTGTCATATATCTTATATATCTTCAGCACCTCTTGAAACAAAGTAATTTTAGTTGAACTCCCATTCTGATCTTACATGAATACTATGAGGTACAGAATGGCTAAACTACATGCAAACAGATGTTACAAGGCTGGCATTTGCTATTGCAAGACTCACTGGGATGGGGCAATTGCATTCTGGCAGCAGGAGCTCTCCAGCAAAGCTGAATTTTTATGGAGGTTATCCTCCATTATCTGTGCCATAGTCTTTCCAGTGGATTACAGTGATTACCAATGGCAAAACACCTTCCTGTGGATTTGTGGAATTTTTCCAGAGAGGCTAAATCACTTGAGTTCAGTTCTAGGGCAGCAATATAGGAAACATAATAATGCTTTACTACTGGGTTTAAATGGGTAAAAAAAATACTAGCATTGTCTTACCTTCGTGCAACTGAAGTCTTGGTAAAACAGATGTTCGGATCTATTCTTTATTTTACATTTCATACATAGGTTTTGCTTTGATTCAGACTAATAGCTCAAACCTTTATTACTCTTATAATGGAGAAATAAAAAAAATGAGGAATATGAAAGGAAAATAATGTGATTGCATCAAAAAGCAGGCATATTTGGTGAATTGCAAGCACCACAGAGAACTGAGATGTCCTATACCTTACAAAGCAGTTTAGTAAAGCCTTTATACATTTCCCTGTAAATAATGTCATTTAGCTACTAAATTTAAAAAGTAAACAAAAGTTATATTCTGAATATTAGTTGACGCCCCTCTTCAGTGTATATGTACATGTTACACACATGTAACAATTGATCTGACAAAAGCCTAAAGGATCTGGGAATGCCTAATTTACTAAATATAGCCTGGCCAATTGCACTTATTCTGTCAATTTTCTATATCTGTTTTATGGTCATCCTCATTTGCCCTTATATGTTTGGTATTGAAATAACAAACCACCAAAAGTCTTATGCAACTGCTATGTCTTCCAAATTTCAGAAGTCACATATCTCATTATGTTACTCTAACTGGTCATGTTTTGCCATGGTAGGAAAAAAATAAACCTGAAACAAACCTAGAAAAAACTAGTGACATCAATATTTTTTGAGCTTTATAGTGATTTGGGTAAGTTATAAAGCCGTCATTGTTAAAAATATTTTAATAAATTAAGTATCCATCGCAATTTTATTACACAGGTAGATTTTAGATGTTAGAATTGCGGAAGTGACACTGGTACAGAAAAGATACATTTGCTGATGACATCAGTCCCATAGTTCATTTACATTGCAAAATGTATTGTCTTGCAAAAATTATGATTGAGTGGGTAGCTTATAATGTAAATTGTTAAGCATTTGCTACTTTTATTATTTTTAATAGAGGCTGGACTTTGTGTTATAGAATGTACCTCATTCTACATATTTCTCTAAAATTGCTTTCCCTGTTTTGAAAAAATGATTGAGTTATAGATACCCTTTGGATATTTTTTCTTCCTTATTCTCTGTTTCTTTTCCTTCCCTTCCCAAGATGGATTTGTGCTTTGTATTTTAATCATGAGGACTTAAAGAATAGCGTATAATAAAAAATAGACTTGTTTGCTGAGAATCTATAGACATCCTATCCCATGGCAACAATCTATAAAATAACTGCAGTGTGGGTTCATCATTGGAGTATATTGAAGCTACACAAAATAATGAATTTCCTTTAGTGCTTTAGAGGAAAATAATTACAAGATCCGGCACTGAATTAATGCTTCAGTCTTAATCATCTCACATCCACCATAAGGTAATCTTGTCTCAATTATAAATTCAGGTGGAAATGGCTTTAAAGCTAAATTGCTCTTCTGGTCTTTCTTGGCCAAGTGTTGGAACAGCAATGTCTTGACAGCATTATTAATAGAAGCATTACTAACATTAAAATGCAGACTATGTAACACTCCACATGCCATGTACAGCGCTGTGTCTTTTTGACTTAAGCCCAAGTTTTGAAGCAACTATGAAATGCTTTTATTTCATTCTCAGCAAGACTGAGAATTAAATTTTGTGCTTAATACATGAGTCCTTTAGTGGTTTAAAGATATTCTAGCTAAAATGCAATGTTCTACTGGGGTTTCCACAGAGATTTTTAAAACTCGGAACATTCTCCAAACTTGAAGCATTTGAAGTTCTTAATATTGGTGTTTTGCAAGGCAGCTTTCATGAAACATACAATCTTCCTGAAGTACTTTTTCAGTAAATTCTCTGTTACCACGTTTGAGCAATGTCATCAGAAAGTTCCCAGGATATCTTGCAGCTCCTTTTGTTAATGAAGAAAGGGCATGAATTGAGTTCATTGTCAGTGCTCATTTCTCCCTTAGATATTTCTCTAAAAAAATCTACCCATACTACTCCTTCCTGAAACAAAAAGTGTAATAGTAAGTTTACAATAAGTTAATTATTGTACTTTCCTCAAGTCTTACTTAAATAAATATTTTACCTTGTTAATTCAATCAAAATTCTGCTACTCAAAGCCAACCTATTTCTTCCATTATATCTAATGCCTTCACAGTAGCTGCAGATGATTTCTTTTACAATCTTTCAAAGTCACGAAGCTTGACCATTCAGTCTTCAGTTCCACAACCATATTTGTCCTACATTTTCTCTGTAGGACACCTCTGTCATTCACTGGGCAGGCTGCGTGGCACTCATCTTTTAAGCAATAATGGAACACCTTCATCCACTTTTTAATTTTTCTTTTGCATGCCTGAATTTCAGTTATGTATGAAATTCTATCAAAATCTGTTCTTTGTTCAGAATTACACACAATGAAAAAGCTTAGGTACTTCACAAACAATTCCTTTATCTGTGCAGAACGTTTGTTATGTTGTGCAAATCCCATTCTTAATAAAAGCATGGGCTATGTGGGGTCAACTCTGTGCTGTTAGTGAATGTGTACACTTTGAAGGCTTAGGTTAGGGTGGTTTCAAAAGTCTTAGCATTATAACTGTTCTGTGTGTTCAAGTTTGGCTGTATTGTGAGTGCCTGGCTTTTAGGAAATCGAGCTACAGGGTTTCAGGTTGGATCTTCAGACCACAAATGTGGTACAGTACTGACTACTTTGAGTGACTGATTTCCAGTCTGAGGTGACTGCAACATAACGTGAATGTACATAAGCTAGTTTTCAGGGAGCTAACCCACCTCTGGGTATCCGTCTATTGCAGCAGCAGGAAGCGCAGTGTGGCATCATCATGTTGTCAGGACTGGTGCCAAGTGCTTGACCTCTGGAAAGCTGAGAAAAGACTAACAACCTGCATTGGAAAAGAATAAGCCATATGTTTAATAAGCCTGTTTCCACAACATTTACTGACTGAAGAAGAAAATCACACAGCTCACAAATGCTTGGATCTGGGAAGCAGTGATTTATCAGGGATGTCACCTGGAGTTGGAGATGGGTCTGGGGTTAGGATGAATAATCTTTTTGAACCAATTTTCTCCCTTCCCCACTCCCATTGGTGAATGGCAGGCTTTCCTTCTTCTTCACTCAGTCTTGATTTGTCCTAATTTACTTCTCTTATCTCAGCTCCATTGCAAACAATGCTGATCTTTACTGTAGAGAGGGAATTGACCATTTCTGGGTAGTTTTACCCTTTTCCTCCTTAGGCTGGTCTTCTTTTCCCAAGAAGAAACTCTGTGCAGGAGGTTTCTTTTGTTTTGAGAAGAGTTGAAACCATGCCTTTTAACCAATTTTGAACCTTTTTTCAGCCAGTTCAAAAACTAATCCTTTTTCATAAAAGTCTTTTCACTTTTTCAATAAATCATAATTTACTTTTTCTTTAGTAGTTTTCTGTGAAAATGCTGACAAACTTCAACTGACTGAACTCAGAACCTTATAATATCAAGCATGATGCAACCTGAAAGGGTGGCAGAACGAGCACCCACGTTTATAGCTGCAGGATAAGGGGCATATTCATTCGGAGGTGCTGACTGCAGCATAGTGCAAATGCACTCAAGCTAGCTGTCAACTAGCTAACTCACATACAGGTAACAGTCTAGCTATAGGATCAGAGACCTCAAATCAGGGTCACCACACCTGCATGACAGTCTTAGCTGACTGACTGCTGGTGAGCGGAGTAAAGTCTGAGAAAGCTTCTTGGCTATAACCATAGCTATTTTCTATCCCATTTCAGTAAGTGACATGTCACACAGAATGATCAGCAGTTCTGCATATACATCTAGGCAACCTGTGAGACAGGGGTTTGATTTTGTGCTTAAAGAAATCAGTGTATCACTTGTTTAGTTAATCATAATTTTTCTTTCGGTGTATACAGAAATAAAATAGGAACGTATGTACCAAAACCAGTAGAAATTAAGCTGAAAAGATGAGGGTTTGATGTGCAGAATTTTCTCCATTTAAAGATGCTTTTAAAATGCATGCACACTAATCTGGGTCTACTTGCAACTTTTAAAAACTTTCAGAATTCCTTAAATGTAGCAGTCACTAATCTTAATACAGCTTCCTAAGATATTTCTTCTCATTTGTTCAATTGAACTTAAAAAAAATAGAAAAAAATAATCAAAGTGATAAATATTTTAACTGTGACCAAATGAAAAAATAAGCTATAAAAATGATGGGGAAAAAACCATGGAAAATAACTATGTTTTTTGTTTGTTTGTTTTCATAGTGTTTTGGTTTTTTTTTAATAATTGTAGAAATATTTTTTAAAAAGAGAAAGAAATGCCTTGAGCTTTACTTACCCCCCGAATTAAGGGTCTGAACTTCCCCCAAATTTCCAAGATTTACTCTCGCTCTAAAAATGATAATTGGGTTTTGGATTTAGGAGAGCTTATCCATCATATAATGATAGAGGATTTTTTTTTTCTGCTGTCTTCTACTCTTCCTCACTGAATTTCTTCTTCTTCTCCGTTCACTTTCTCTTCTTCAACTGGTACTTCTCTGGTATTAGGGCCATTCACATGGCCCCTAGATAAGCATAACCTTTGCAGGGGAGAGATATGTCAGCAGTAGTAAGAAGTAGTTATGGCTGCAGTATACTGTACTCCAGGTATTCTCAATTCAGGTATGGTTACTGTTAACGGCAAGACTGTGTGTATGTGTGTGTGTGTCTGAGTATGCACAGCCTTCAGGCTACAGTTAAAAGAAGAACCAGAGACTTCTAACTGTTCCTGTGTCTGCAGAGTGTTTGGTTCAGTCCATGTGACATTTTGGGCAGACAACCTAAAATGCTTCTTGTGTATTGATAACTATGATTTGGCATCTGAAAGTCAAGTATAGTTCTCCTTCTATTCTTCACACACTAGAAACATTTGTCTCTGTAAATCCTGGAATGATTTAATTTGCAAATTAAGTTGTCAAAGAACAGGTTCATATTCCTCTTGGTTGGAATTTAACTTCGTTCCTTACCTACGGCACAAAGAAATAGTTTTGGTAGAGTGTTTAAATAATTTCTTTCCCTTATAATTTTCTTATAATACAATTTCCAGGGTATCACAACAGTTCTTAGTTTTAAATAAGAGTGGTCTCATCATCTTTTTTCCAGAGATAAGAATCACAGTGTAGTGTGTATTCTCTTCTGTTTTTACAAATATATACATGAATACTTATTTAAAGAAAGCTAAGTTAAATAAATGAAAAGGTCATGTTTTCTGGGCTAATTCATGACCTAATCTTATGATGGACCTTAAGAAAGCTCGTTCTCTATCTTGCAGGAGAGCTTTAATCTTATTGTAGAGAGTTTCATTGTGCCTACAGGTTTATCCTTCAGGTCATGATCTTCAACCTAGAGCTTTAGGCAAGTTTTCATATATTGCCAAACACCGCAAAGATAACAACCTTGGACTAAAATGTCTCTGAGTTATATAAGCAGAGAGAGTTACAGATAGGTATTTTTGAAAATTTTCTAGGGCACTGAGCAGACTAGCCCTGTAACTCATTGAAATTGGTGTGAAATAGACATTGAATCAACTCTGGCACTGCTGAGAAAATCCTTCTTTGGACCTGTGCTTGCTATTTAATGCCTAAAAACTTTGAAAACCTGGCCTTTAGATCTTGAGGTCAACTCAACAATCTGTGCAAGAATAGCATATAGAAGGCAGACCTGGCATCCTTGTAATACTCTGTGTTGCTGAGGAAACAGTACTAAGATGGACTTGATGAGGTAACTCATTTATGTGCATGTTAGTATGCTAGTTATTAGGGCTTTTAATATGGGATTATCAGTAAAACATCTTTTGTGTTTTGAGTAACAATGATAGAAAAGCTAAGGCAAAACAGTATCATGCTACTTGCTTTCAGATACGTTTGCCTCACTTTTATTGATGAATTCCTCAACTTTGAAGCATTTTTTGTAGAACTTGGAAGCATAATATTTAACTAAAATTTTATGTAGTCATCTAAAAGCCCAGAGATTTTATCTGCAAATTTGAGAAAAGGGAATATAAGAAAGATGGTGGGGTTATAATATTTCTTTTGAGAAATTTAATAGTCCAGAGGCATTAAAAGGGAGATGGAATGGTAGAAGAGTCTATTGGCATAAAGAATGAACAAAGTACTATGCTGAAGTTTTTTGACAGGTCATCCAGCTTTTAGTAGGTTGATCTTTCCATTACTCAACATCACTTCCAGTGTTGTAGAAAGATTTTTAACTAGAAACAGAGGAATGGGAATCAGAAAGTATAGCTCATCAAGATGTGCCAGTGCAACTGCACATATCTGCTACTCATAGGTGCACATTTTCTCAGCATTTTAAGATACTTCCTACCCCTCTTAACAAACTCAGTATCTCTAGTAACATGACACCCTAATAATTAAGGCAAAACAGCAAAAACATTCTTTCATTTCAAGTAGCATTGAATTCACCTGGAACAATTTAAAAAAACATTGTCAGTAAGATACTGGCAATAAAATCAGTTTCTGATACCAGTGTTGTCAACCAAATCAAATATTGCCCTTAGGCCACATAGCCAAATGTTTTTAGCAATGTATGTTTTACCGCATTTAGCCACAATCTCTGGATTTATTAGAAAAGCTACATGTAGAAAAGCAAGTATCTGCACACTGATCAAGACTGTATAGGAAACTGACTGGCAGCGTATGAGAAGACGGAAAGATCTTTACCCCAGAATGTCTGATGTTGCCTCTCTGTGCTGTGTCCACAGACACAAGGTCTGCCCTGCTGTGAATCTGGAGTAACACGATTAAATCAATGGAATTACTCTGGATTTTCTCCAACTCAAGGGCACGCAGCTTTTGGCAGTGGGTACTCAGCAGCTCGTAGAAACCTGACCCACACTCTGTGTATTGGCACAGACCTCTTAGCTCATTTCTGACAGTTTTATTAAGTAAAATCAGCTTAAACAAATTGGTGCATGATTTTACTTCAGTGACTCCAGAAAACTCCATTGCTGGAGATACTGTTTTGGAGGTCCACAAGAAATGACAACCTTATACATAATAATATAAATATAAATATTAATAAACTATATGTCTCCCTATATATAAACAGCTAGTTAATTAAGCCTACAAAATACTCAAATGTACAGATGTGAACAATGTTTTAAATTGAGATAACATTTTATAAAACAGAGAATCAATGAAGAGGAGGATTCAGTGCTTGAAATCAATCCAGTTGCATGTCAGGAATGCACACCATGTTTATTGGACTAAAAATCTTTGTTTTGAAAATGCTGACATGTTTTTCCACCTGTCTACTCCTGCACATTGTCTGAGCACTTTCCAAGTGTACTTCAAATTATTAGCTGCAAACAGATTTCAACAGTATACTTTGTTACATATGCACTAGTCACTAGAGAGATGACAATGATTGATTTGCTTAATGACAATAATTTCTCTGAAAATTTGCTCTCAATTGTTTCTTCTGCCTAATTTCCCTTAATCTTTGTTTAAAGTATCTTAGGAGAGCTTTATTTTCTAGAAAGTAGGAATACTAGTGATCAGTGGAAAAGAGGAGATCACATCCTTGTGTGTATGTACGTAGGGGATTCCCTCAAACAGCTAGCACTTGAGTACTCACTGCAGCGGTATCCTTTCCTCCGTTTTGGGAAACCTGCAGGCTCTCTGCTTTGAGTGAAAGGGACTTGTTGAGACCAGACGAACAGCTACTCCCTCTCTACCAAAGACAGCTAAGACCTGCAGGTAAGGATATGCACGTATTTCTGTGCTGACTGAGGATAGGGGGTGACGATTGTAAAGGAATTAGACAGACAAGGTGAAGCAAAGAGGTTACCAGGCAGAGGAGCAATTTGAGCCCTTATTCTTCAGATGTTCACCAGGAGTCAATGCACTGAGCCTTAAATGGACAGCGAGGGCAGCAGGAGTCAAACTTGGTGGAAAAATTAGCAGGAAGAAGGGCACTTGCTCTGCTATAAAAGAAACCGATCAAATTTTGCTGAAAAGTCAGACTGAACCTTGTTTACCTCATCCGTCTGAACATTTTATACCAGATATTACTGTGGATGTCTGAGCAGGCCAGGCTAATCTTGTATAGATTAGTTGCTGTGAGACATTTCCCCTCACATGTGCATTTCGGGTCCCATTATGCTCAACAGGGAAGTTGAAAGTAAGTAAAAGTAGAAATGAGTAAGAATCAATGACGTCTGTTAATGGATGGTTTTTATTGTATTGAAACCTCTCAGGGCAGCCAATTTATAGGAGGGAGGGGGAGTGCCTTTGATTTTCTGTCATTGCTTTATTATGCCCTTTTTGGGTGAAGGAAATTCAAGTCTGCTAATACGTTCAAAAGCAGAACGCCTTTTTAATGGAGGACTATATATTGACAATATATTGCCTAGTAGTAGAAATTGTCTGGAATTATCAACAATAGCTCAGCACTGATTTGTCATGTTTTCTTTTAAGAAAGATCAAAAAAGATCAGATATAAGCCTTTCCTTATTAGACTAGTCTCAAATATCTAGCCAAATAGGTAGTGGTGTAGCTAACAATTACTTAGCTGGCTTTAAGGTATTTATAAGGTGAAAACACCTTTCACTCAAATACTACCTAGGTAAAATTTGGCCTCTGAAATCAGCTGTAAAACTCCCATCAGCTTCAAAGGAACTGGAATGTCAGCCTTACCATTAGTTTCAGTAGAGGATCAGTTCTGAAGAATAAAAAGTCTTTGATGTTCCTTCATGGCAAAATCCTTTGTTGGGACCCTAAACCTTTGAAAAAAGATAAAAACTCCCTTATGTGGAAATGGTCTTGTAACTCTTGTAGATTTCACTTGAGGAATATTTGCAGCAAGGACTACTGCATTCAAAATGGGGTACAAGGCCTGACTCAAGAAATTGCTAGCTCTAGGGCCATTCTTCTGGTTGGCATTTGATAGATGCTTATTATCCATCATATCTCTGGCAGTATCTTTCTATTTATCTGTCCTTTCACAAACCCATTTCTTTAGGTACTGCAAACTGATTTATATTATCCAGAATTGATGCTCTACTTGATTACCTTTGATTTTACCTTTTAATGACTGGTTCTACACTCTTGTAATCATTTTAGTTGTCTCCATGGTGCTAGTGATACTAATAACCAGTGTGCTCTAGTTAAAGTGGTAGGTCTATTTTACAGTACAGGCAGTCCAGAATCTGTAATCGTCTTCCTCAGCTGAGAGAGTCTCCTGTTGATTAATATTGTTCCAGCAGACATTGTGTCTCTCCTTCTTGCCCCTTCTCACACCGCCCTCCCTTTCTCCCTGCCTCAGTTTATATAGGCTAAATTAAGTTCCCAGACAGAGGCTGCAAGCTCAGTCTCATCTCTGCTTTTAGAGAGTTCCTTCAGCTGAACACTGGGACACAGAAAAGGGTTTCAGTGCCTGGTGCACTGTGGTGCCTCAGGAAGAGTACCCACTGTTTTTCCTCTCTAAATACACACAAGGAGCAAATTCTATAGTATCAGTCAGGTTCCTGTAGTTCCCCCCTGCAAAAACAGTTCCTTACTGCCGACCAGCAGATTTCAGCTGTATAAACATTTTTGTTGCAACTAAAAATATTTTGTGCTCTGATGACTCACTGAAGCTCTATGCATTGAAGCTTCCAACTTTTGAACCTAGTTGTATTTTTTAACTATGCTTGGAGTTATAATCTCATCACTTCTACCAAGATGCAACTAGGATGCAAAGTGTGTAACAAAAATAATAAAACCCAAATACAAACCCTCCCCAACTACTTTCAGATTGCCAGATGATCAAGGGAAGAGGACTCACAGGAGAAAGTAATTTCTTCACATTTACAGCATGGAATTAGTCACCCTAACTGATCCAAGTAAACTTCTGTACTTCATAGTTACCTAAACAGTCTAAAAAATTTAAACCAACACAAACCCTGATTCTCCTTTACTCATGGCTCTTATGAAAGACCTAACAAAAAAACCCAAACAAAATTTGATGCCTTGATGGTGCTATTTTAATTCATTTTCTGGTAATATGAGCAGCAGTAAGTACCTCTGAAAGTATGAATATTAGTACTTTCCATTGTAGTGTCTAAGCCTAATGAAAATTTTTACTTTCTTAAAGGCTGTGTTACTGATGTTCACCTTCTTCATGCTCAAAATGACAGATACAGGCATTTAAAATTGATTATTTCATACTGTTATTACATTATTATCTGTTTATCTGCCTTTTTTTTTTTAAAGTACTTAAAATCAAGTCAGCAGCAGTCTCTATAGCATGATTTACAATGACACTTAAAATCACTTCTCTACACTGTGTTCTGTTTATTCCTTTTCAATAATGTCTTGAAGGTAGAACTAGCTCTTTTATATTTATATTCTTAAATGCTGGAGCTTACATCCGTAGACTTAATACGTGTTCCTCTCCACTTAGAATTTATCTCAGCAGAGTTTGAGAGTCATTTTGATTCAATGTCATTCTTCCTCTTCGTTGCTTTAGTTTATCTATCTTATGAAGTTTTTTGAGAGACGTATCAACTTTCAGTACCCTGTTGTTAGACAGAGGTTCCATATTGCCTATGAGAATCTTCTCCTATTCTCCAATACTTTAGTTTAACTGGTGGGCTTTTCAGATTTACTTTTACAAATGACACATTTGTATGTGAGATTTTTTGTTTTTTTGCAAGGTAACCCTTTCTTTCTTACACCTAACACCTTGCTGATACATGAATGTGTGCGAGAGAAGTCTTTGATAACCTCTTTCTCACCTATCTTGGAAAAAAAAAAAAATCCTAATGCAGCCAGTTTCTATGATATTCCCAATTCTCTAGTCACACGTCAGTCTTACATCTGTGTTAAATATTTCACAAGACTTCTTCTAGTTATGTGTCTGGATTGTGCAGACTCTGTGCTTTCAACTTCAGAAATGTTTCACTGTAAAAAAAAAAAAGGAAAAAAGAAAACAAAAAAACCTACAATAATATTTCAAGCTCAGAATTTAACAGCCTTCTTCCATACAGTGCAGTTTCACAAGTCCACATGAGCTGTTTATATCTGTTCCTTCCTGACTTGCCTTTCTACCCTAACTCTCTTCAGCTGGCCTTGAGGAAAAAAAAATAACCTACATATGAACAAATAGCCTCTGACTTCTTAAGTAAAATGCCGTCAGAGTCCAGCTGGCCTATCTCAAAAGAAATAAAAGGAGTTTGAACAAGAAAATGCTATGGTCTTAGAGATGCATAACTAATGTTCCCCAGTTCTCTCATGTCACATTAATTGATTTATCCTGCTATGTCATGCTTTCCTTTCTGAAACCATTAGGTTACTCTGTATGGCGTGTCTTCAGTTTCAGTTTGATGCAGTCATCATCATTATCAGAGGGTGTTTTTCAACGTCATTTTACCAATCTTTATGCTTTTTCCTGTGTTACCTGATTTGTCTACGTTACAGTTTCTCTGCTACTAGTCTTTATTCCTCTCCCTGCAATCCTACAGGCTCTGTGTGTGTGAAAATTTGGAGCAAGTCAAGTAAACAAAATTTGATTAATTAAACGCAATTGTTAAATAACAACAGTTGGGGAAAAAAAAAAAAAAGAAATAACTGGATCTGTGGAAGATATATCTTCCTGTCTGAATCAGATGAGCCTGTTCTGTGCAGAGGCCACCTCTTGTTTATTTTTCAATAAAAGAAAAAATAATCTATATTCAGAATCTCAGCACTGACTGCTGTTAATAATTCTTTCTTTACAGAAGAAATAATTGAACACCACTTGTTACAAATGAAATTGCAATTACATTCTCATTATTACACTGGCACCATTTTCTTGGATAACAAGTTTCCTGAAGGTGTAATTTTAACCTCTAATTTTAATTTTAATAAAATACTTGATGCATTGAGACAAGCTGTTGTTTTGTAGGAAAAAAAATAACCAGGAACATGCAGGATTCACATCTTTTTGTCCTTTTTTGGAAATGCTTATTGGAATTGTAAGACCGTGTAGAAATATGTTAGTGTGAGGTATCCAACAAACACAGCCTTCACACCTAGCATGTGTTTACAGTGCCCCTCATGAAAGTGGGTGTGAGGCCTCCTGCCGATTCTGAAGTTTCCAGGAACTGGGACTTTTGCAGTTATGAAGAATTTATGGGAGACACCTGCTTTTCACAATCGCTCTAAGGATCTGTCAGGTAACTGGGGTCAAAGGAGTGTCCAATGAGGTGATAATGCCAACCGCATATCGGCTGCTAGCAGCTAAGGAGATCAGCTTTTCCACTGTCGTTTTCCAACTTTCTGATGGTTATGTGGATGAATATACATCCTGTCCTTGTGTGACTACAGGACCCATACACATCCCCATGTATCAACTTACTCAGAGGTTTTGTGGAAGTTATATTATAGCAAGGCCATGTTAATTTATGAATAAAAAGTGCACTTCTGAGGCCAGATTTTGCTCTTGATGATCATATTTCTTTGACATAGGTTTGATAAAATCAGCCTTATTACATCACACTTCAAAGCACATCTTTGATCAGCACAGTCCATCTAGGAAGATCACAATATCACTGGTCAGCGTTCCCTTTGAACTCTTTGGTACAAGTATCAGCACTGGAAATTATCTGTGTCTGTTTCAGGAAACAGGAGATCCCTATATGAGTTAGAAGTACATGAACTCCTATGTCTCCATTCCCAAGAAAGCACCTCAAAAAACACGTAATACTAACCAATGTAATAACTTCTGGTGCTCCCTAAAGAAGGATTTTATTGTCATGCAGAAGACAGATGCAGAGGTAGGCTGGGAAGCTTTCAGATCTCAAGCATCCACATATGGAGCTACAATACACAGGCCAGCGTCCAGCATCCACAGCCCTGCACACAGTCTGCCAGTACGTGACTGCATACTAGCAAACATGTCGCAAAAGCTGTCATATGGGAGAGACACCAGAATGAGTTCTCTGGCTCACATTGGAAGTATTTTTCTGGCTTCTGTAACTTGGCCCCTCTCAGCCAGATTTCTCCCATAAGTAAGATCCCTTTTTCTCTGTTCCCCAGCCGTGTTCAGGCTAGCACTTGTTTTTTTCAGTTTGCTCATGTTTGCTGGTACTGTCCCTGAGTGACTATTTGTTTTTCAAGTGGAGATGAAGGAATCTTTCTTTCATTTCCAAATCCTATGATCTTTGCTACAACTCCAAGAAAGCTGCACTTGACAAATTCACATGCTCCTGAGGGGGGAAAGAAAGCATTCAAGCTAAGTGAGGAGACACAGAGGCACAAAATACATTTTACACTCTAAAAGAGAAGTTAGAGTGAGTAATTAAAAGAAATATTTTCTTCAGCTTCTTCAATGCAACGCTTATGTCCATAATCAGCATTTTAATATTACTTTTTCCTAAAATGTTCCCAAACTGTTCTTTTATATGGTCAAGTCCTCCAAATATATAGTTTTTATAACATTCTTTCTCAAGACATACTAAGAAAAAATAATAATAGAAAAATCCTTCCCTCTCTACCGGGGGCAGGGGTAATCCTGGTGTCCAGGATTATGCATGTGAATGTCTCAATATTTTCCCAGGTTCTCATATCAAACTTATTTCATTTGGAAAACACGGGCAGAAATAGATTATATGAAGGTTTACCATGACAAAACAAACTGATTTTCCCCTGAAAGGATGATTGCCCACAGGAGAAGGAAGATGTTCCTTCTTTCTCTGTGTGGACTTGTAAAATTCACTACCTGAGATATGAATCATGACCAAATCAAACAAGAAGGGAGTGCAAGTCTCCGGCAAATTTTTATTTCTACATATGTTTGTTCCTGAGACTTCATTTCTGAAAACCTATTGAGAGCTTTAGCTTGGTAACACATTATGTTGTATGGGGTAATCATGCATTTTGTTATACCAGGCTGGATGCCATTTATGGAATATTTTTGATATAGGACTAGAAAAAAATCAAAGTTAGTTACAGGTATAAGTAGCTATATAATATAACTACTATATCTATATAGTAATAAATATATTGTGGCTACCACAATGGTGGGTTGGCATAACATCAACAACTTCTTGTTTTACTTTGCTTATGCAGCTTGAGAGTCCCCCCCCTTTCCATTGGTCATCTTAGATCCAGATTTTCTTGGGGTTTTTTCATATTAGCGGGTCCTTTATCCTAGAAATTGCTACACATTTTTTTACTGCACACAGTTTTTGTGTCTCACTCATGGCATGAAATTTTCTGTAAACTCATTCAAGTATTTATGTGGTTTAGAAACATGCATAAGCTGCAAAGCATAAGCTGGAATTTGTTTTTACCCAGTACTGTTTCTAAGAGCTTCTAATTCTATGAAATTAGGTTAATTTAAAAAAAAAAAAAGTATGTTTCATCATTGTATTTATAAGTATGCAAACAAGCAAATAAAACTAGAAGCTTGTCCAATGTCATACAGATTTCTTATATCTGTAATAGATCCAGCTTGCATTTAAGTGTCAACTCAATTTTTCAACTGGAAAGCCAGCCTGTCCCTCCAACTCTGTCTGTATTTTCTTCAGTTTTATTGAATAAGTGTGTAAGAAATCAAATGAGGGAAAGAAAGGAAGAGTGGAGGCAAAACCCCAGACCCATGTATTTCACAAAATACTGATTTGATCCTCTAAGAAAGCAAATCCTAAGGTCTTGAATTGTACTTTTAGATGTGGAATATGAAGCTATAAAATAACTAAGGGATTTTTACTGTGTACTTTTGTTTGCATGAAGTTGCTTTATGCTTCAAGAAATAAGAACCTTATGTTGAATTTTACCAGAATGCCATTAGCTTTATGACCTGCAGACATTTGCCCATCTGTTGGGTAGAATAGCTTTCAGTGAATGAAACAAAAGCAATGCAGGCATAAATGAGTGTATTTTAATTAACCTACTTTTTGTACCCTGAAATTATCTTGCTCTTGTAGCAGTTGCATAAGTTTATGCTTTCATACATACTAGAGAAAAAACCTAAACTCTTCTAACCTAAAAGTCCCTTGAGGAAGTGGATGCCAATTTTTTAAATTATTATTTTACCATGTGAAGACTTAATGGGTACCACAGAATCTGAATTTCAATACAAGTTTAACTACAAAATGTTGGACATAAAAGAAGTAACTGAAGTAAAGAGGATCATGATCCACATGGGAAAGGTCTTAATTTCCCATCTCTGACTTAAAATAGATGATGCCGAGCAGTGATAAAGTAAGAGCCAAGGACTGATACCTCGATCATGGTGAATGTACTCTACTTGTGCGAATATAACTCCCTATAGAAGAAGAGTCGGAGCAATCCGAGTTTTCTCATCGTCCTGAGTCGCAAAACTCAGTCTCTGAGATTAGTGCTAATTTTCTGTTCTGTTGCCAGAGATTTTCAATTCTTAGTGCTTTTAAGATGAATAGGTGATGAGCTGAATGTGAATTACACTGAAATCATGAGCAAAATGCCTATTCCTTTATTTACTGTAAGCACTGTTAGACCCAAGGTGATCTGGGATTCTTCTTTCACCACTACTGTAGTTTTCTCATTTTCCTGTTTCATATTAAAGGTCATTCTTAATTACAGATTGATCCCAGAATGGCTCTTCAGTAATTCACATAAAAGATGAAGAAGTTAATTTCAAATAACCAGATGTTACACTTATGGCCCAAATAAAAAACAAACAAACATGCAATTAAAACCAAATAATTTCATAAAATAGTGACATTAACCCATTGACTTGTGTCTTGACTTTCAAGCATGCCTCATGCATATGGATTCTAACCTGGGAGTTAAGGTCTGTGATGGAGCAAACAAGGTGCATCTCCTAGGCAGGCTCCATTGGAAACAGAATCTCCCTTGGGCTTGTGCCTCTTTTCTGGTTGGAAAGGTTTAAAAGTGACTTAAGGAGATTTAGCTTTTGTCAAACTGAGACACGGTGCAGATGACTCTGCATGGGCTTATCTTCAACCACTGAATTTTCATACACTGGAGTAAAGAAAAATCTTGGACTGGACATCAAACACTCCACTGGTGTGGTTTAACCTGGCAGGCAGCTAAACACCACACAGCCGTTCACTCACTCCACCCCACTCAGTGGGATGGGGGAGAGAATCAGAAAAAAAAAAAATAATTCCTGGATTGAGATAAAGACAGTTTAATAGGACAGAAAAGGAAGGGAAAATAACAACAACAACAACAACAACAACAACAGCAATAAAATATTATAATAATAATAATAATAATAATAATAATAATAATAATAATAATAATGATAAAAGGATATACAAAATAAGTGATGCACAGTGCAATTGCTCACCACCCGCCAACCGATGCCCAGCCAGTCCCCGAGCAGTGGTCACCGCCCCCCGGCCAATTCCCCTCAGTTTATATACTGAGCATGACATCATATGGTATGGAATATCCCTTGGGCCAGTTTGGGTCAGCTGTCCTGGCTGTGCCCCCTCCCAGCTTCTCGCTGGCAGGGACAGAGAAGCTGAAAAGTCCTTGACTAGTGTAAGCACTGCTCAGCAACAACTAAAACATCAGTGTGTTATCATATTATTCTCATACTAAATCCAAAACAGCACTATACCAACTACTTGGAAGAAAATTAACTCTATCCCAGCCGAAACCAGGACACACACTTAAAAAAAATCTTCAGCTTGAAAAGGTCAGAGAACATTCATTCCATGGTTTTCTTAGGGCACTGGTTACGTACCATTCCACCAGGCTCTGAAGTTGCCACATAGACTCTTCAGGCTTCTGTGGTTGATTTCTATGTTAGCCTATTTGTCACTGTGCTGGAAGTTGGATTGACATTTTTAATTTTATTTTCTCAACCCAAATATTTTTATAATGTCTGATTTCACATTTGGAAGAATAAAGTAAATCTCATTTTTAAAGAAAAAATCTTGTAGCACCAAGTTTTATGGTAGCAAATTACAATTTATTGTGGTTTATCTAAGCACCACACGGCCGCTTGCTCACTCCTCCCTGGTGGGATGGGGGAGAGAATCAGAAGAGTAAAAGTGAGAAAACTCAGGGATTGAGATAAAGACAGTTTAATAGGTAAAGCAAAAGCTGCACACACAAGCAAAACAAACCAAGGAATTCATTCACTACTTCCCATGGGCAGGCAGGTGTTCAGCCATCTCCAGGAAAGCAGGGCTCCATCATGCGTAACGGTTACTTGGGAAGACAAAACGCCATCACTCCAAATGTCCCCCCCTTCCTTCTTCCCCCAGCTTTATATGCTGAGCATGATGTCATGTGGTGTGGAATATCCCTTTGGTCAGTTGGGGTCAGCTGTCGTGGCTGTGCCCCCTCCCAATTTCTTGTGCACCCCCAGCCTCCTCGCTGGTGAGGTGGTGTGAGAAGCAGAAAAGGCCTTGACTCTGTGTCAGCACTGCTCAGCAACAGCTAAAACATCCCTGTGTTAGCAGCACTGTTTTGGTCACAAATCCAAAACATAGCACCATACCAGCTGCTATGAAGAAAATTAACTCTATCCCAGCCAAAACCAGTAAAATAAACTACAATATTTTTGCATAAGTATGTGTTAATAATTACAGAAAATTAATTATAATTTTGAGTGGAAAATATGCAGGGTAAATCACTTCTATGAGCAACTATATTTATTCTCAGTGATCTCAACTAAGTCATTTTTCAGAAAAATTAGCAGTATTTCTCTGGTGCTTAAAGAAATATTCTATGTCTTCTCCACTGACAATGTACTGTAATACAAATGAAAAAGAGAAGCCTGGAAGGATTACTATGCATTGTCAAATATATCATCAATCTGATACAGATGTGACAGCTTTTACAGTTCGGCTCATCCTGCTATTTTTATACAAAGCTCACTTTTTTGAACATTGCTTACTTTTAAACACTGAAGTGCCATACAGTAGTTGCACCAATGTTATAGGTCAGAGACAACCAGAGAAATTGTTCTGCTGCAGAACTGGTGAGCGATTAGAACCAGACTCATTGCCTTCAAATACTAAGAGGAAATGTTACAGTGTCTTTCACTTGACCATTTGTGATATACAATTAGAGCTGAAATCAATTACTCAGAAGCTGAAAACATGATCAGTCATTTGGAATGACCTTTATTTGCTTTAATTCACAGTGTTTTAGGCATAACTCAGGACTTAGAAAACATTTTTCATTTTCTCTCTTCAAAGATACTTATTAATGCTCCAATTTTACTTTTTTACTGCATCTCTTCCCCCATGCCTCACCCCAAAGGTGTCCTTTTCTCCTCTCCTGTTTATTTTAGCCTTATAGCTAGTGGCTTGTGCAATTAGGATTAACGATCAAATTAAAAGGTATCCCAGTGGGTGACTTAAGTTAAATATTCATACTACACCAGTGATGTCTTGTTATATCTAATAGATCTGGAAAGCTCAATTAAATCTTTACTTGAAGTAGGCTACTGAAGTTTTCCCCGGTTTCTTTATGAAACTGACTTAAACCAGAGAAATTCTACCTTAAGTGACCTCTTTCTCTCACACAATTCCCACCTGCCCTTGTGAAACTTACTAAGTGTTTGGGTATTATTCTTAAATTAATATTCCACTAGCCTTAGTTAAAAATCTAGTATTACCGAATATGGGAGCAGAAGGACTTTTAAAATATTGATGAAAAGCCACTTGTTTATTACTCAGGGACCCTACAAAGATGGGGAATATGATGTCAATATTGGATGGATTAGCAAAATGGGTTGGTTGTTTGTTTTTAAAATAGAGCATACACTTCTGGTTAGTTTTTGATGATCACTCCTTGAAAACCAAGATGCAGCACTACTTGGTAGTTCTTAAAATTTGTCTGAGTAGAGTAGGCTCTAGACCAAAGATGCTGTGGGCGCAAATTGATTACGAGTGCTTCTCTTCAAGGCAACACATGTCTGTTTCACTCTTGGGAATTGGAATCATTGTGGCCAAGAGATGTCAGTGGTCAGTGGTGTAAGTGGACATCACTGAGGTCAAATGTGTAAGTGTCTGAGGGAACTAGCAGGAGTCCAGAGAAGAAAACCATCAGACGTATAATATCTCTGAGCAGGAAACACTTACTGAAAGGCAGGAGACCAAACAAAACAGCAAAAGTTTCAACCACAAAAGTATGGGTGATCAGTTAGAAAACAAAGGACAGATACCGAACATATTTGGAGGGGATTTGTGTTAAAAGCCATAAATTGATCGAAATAAGAAATCGGAATTTTGCCTTTGACAGAAAAGGAAAGTGCTTTTTCTTAAACTATAAGATAGCACTGAAGTATGTGATATGTTAATTTGATATATTAAGATGTGCTGAGAGAGTAAAGAAGATACTTTGATAAGAGATTTCTGAGGCTGACATTTTTTACACTAAGAATGTTGGTTTGGTATTTGGAGGTGATTCTCTTTCTTACTATCGGAAAGAAGAAAAAGGACCAAAAGTATTACAGGTTGTACATAAATGAATAAATAAATAGCCTGAATTATAAGAGACCTACCTGAGGAATGATTCTTCATACCTATCCTCCCTGTCATATCTTTAAGATCTGTTGGTCACCATGTTTTGCCAAGCTGAAGAGAGGCAGAGGTGATGACATAAATATGACCACCAAAGTGATAACAAATTGATAGCCAAGTTTTGCTTTTTAGTGTTTTGGTTTTTTAAGTAATAGAAAATAATTATCTTTTGATAGTTGTGCTCCTACAATGTAGGAGTTAAGTATGGTTGGCTGAAGTCAAGTCTTACAGAAGCAGAAAGTGTTAATTGGGCATTATAGAGCCTCGTTATAATCTGATGGACAACAAATTCTATTCCTTTGGTTTAACGACAGTGTTAGAGTAAATCCTAGATGTGTGTTTTGGAATAAACAGCATTGCAAGGTTGAAAGGCATAACGGAAAATTGAGAAGATTATTTTTCTTTTGTTGTTGTTCCTTGAGAAGTATTTCAGATGGCATCAAATGTCGTGTTAAGGATGCTTTGGAAGTCATTTCAAAGCTATAGCCAAATTTGGATGTGAAATAACATATAGTTCAAATAAAGAAAATCTCCCTATTTTTAAAACAGTAAGTGCTTTACAATGAGGGGTGCCGTAGGACATTATTTCCTGTAAGAAGATTGGGGGCCAGGGGAGGACTAATTAGCTCACCAAACAAAATTAGTGCTCTCAGAGCAAACTGAGGTTCGGGAGCAACATACTGAGTAGAGTGACAATCTTACAATCTTTTTCTGAAGAAGGGTATTTTATCTTGCACACAATAGGCATTATTAAAGAACATTCTGGGAAATGACTGATCCAAAAGCTTTTGAAACCAATGTGAAGTTTTCATGCTGGGTTACGTGTAACTTCTTCCTCAGCTATCCTCAGGTCTGTCCTTGGCAAAATGAAGTACGTCTCCACAGGGCACATGCAGAAATTAACCCAGGAGATATTCAATTTAAGATAAACCAAAAAGCATGAGAATGAATCAGATGTATCTTTAAACACATAGAATCATAGAATCATAGAATCATAGAATCATTGAGGTTGGAAAAGACCTCTAAGATCATCGAGTCCAACCGTCAACCCAACACCACCATGCCCACTAAACCATGTCCCTAAGCGCCTCATCTACTCGTCTTTTAAATACCTCCAGGGATGGGGACTCCACCACTTCCCTGGGCAGCCTCTTCCAATGTTTCACCACTCTTTCAGTAAAGACATTTTTCCTTACATCCAATCTAAACCTCCCCTGGTGCAACTTGAGGCCTTTTCCTCTCGTCCTATCACTTGTTACTTCGGAGAAAAGGCCAACACCCACCTCGCTACAACCTCCTTTCAGGTAGTTGTAGAGAGCAATGAGGTCTCCCCTCAGCCTCCTCTTCTCCAGGCTAAACAGTCCCAGTTCCCTCAGCCGCTCCTCATAAGACTTCTTCTCCAGAACCCTCACCAGCCTCGTTGCCCTTCTCTGGACACGCTCCAGCACCTCAACGTCCTTCTTGTAGTGAGGGGCCCAAAACTGAACACAGTATTCGAGGTGTAGCCCCACCAGGGCCGAGTACAGGGGCACGATCACTTCCCTACTCCTGCTGGCCACACGATTTCTGATACAGGCCAGGATGCCATTGGCCTTCTTGGCCACCTGGGCACACTGCCGGCTCATGTTCAGCCGGCTGTCGGCCAACACCCCCAGGTCCTTCTCTGCTGGGCAGCTTTCCAGCCACTCTTCCCCAAGCCTGTAGCGCTGCATGGGGTTGTTGTGGCCGAAGTGCAGGACCCGGCACTTAATCTTGTTGAACCTCATACAGTTGGCCTGGGCCCATTGATCCAGCCTGTCCAGGTCCCTCTGCAGACCCTTCCTACCCTCGAGCAGACCAACGCTCCCGCCCAACTTGGTGTCGTCTGCAAACTTACTGAGGGTGCACTCAATCCCCTCATCCAGATCATCAATAAAGATATTAAACAAAACCGGCCCCAGTACTGAGCCCTGGGGAACACCGCCCGTGACCGGCCGCCAACTGGATTGAACTCCATTCACCACAACTCTCTGGGCCCGGCCGTCCAGCCAGTTTTTGACCCAGCGCAGAGTACACCTGTCTAAGCCATGAGCTGCCAGCTTCTCTAGGAGAATGCTGTGGGAGACAGTGTCAAAGGCCTTACTGAAGTCCAGGTAGACCACATCCACAGCCTTTCCCTCATCCACTAGGCGGGTCACCTGGTCATAGAAGGAGATCAGGTTGGTCAAGCAGGACCTGCCTTTCATGAATCCGTGCTGGCTAGGCCGGATCCCCTGGTTGTCCAGCTCATGCCTTGTGAGCGCCCACAAGATGAACCGCTCCATAATCTTCCCCGGCACCGAGGTCAGGCTGACAGGCCTGTAGTTCCCCGGATCCTCCTTCCGGCCCTTCTTGTGGATGGGCGTCACATTGGCAAGCCTCCAGTCGTCCGGGACCTCCCCCGTTAACCAGGACTGCTGATAAATGATGGAGGGCGGCTTGGCGAGCACCTCCGCCAGCTCCCTCAGCACTCTCGGGTGGATCCCATCCGGCCCCATAGACTTGTGAGTGTCCAGGTGGCATAGCAGGTCATTGACTGCTTCCTCCTGGATTACGGGGGGTTCATCCTGCTCGCCGTCCCCGTCTTCCAGCTCGGGGGGCCGAGTACCCTGAGGATAACTGGTCTGCCTGTTAAAGACTGAGGCAAAGAAGGCATTGAGTACCTCAGCCTTTTCCTCATCCTCAGTGACAATGTTCCCCCTTGCATCCAATAAAGGATGGAGATTCTCCTTGGCTCTCTTCTTGTCATTAATATATTTGTAAAAACTTTTTTTGTTGTCTTTAACGACAGCGGCCAGATTGCGTTCTAGCTGGGCTTTTGCCTTTCTCATTTCCTCTCTGCATGACCTAACGAGATCCCTGTACTCTTCTTGAGTTGCCTGCCCCTTCTTCCACAAGCGGTAAACTCTCCTTTTTCTCTTGAGTCCCAGCAAGAGCTCCCCATTCAGCCAGGCCAGTCCTCTTCCCAGCCCGTTCTTCTTACGGCACATGGGGACAGCCTGCTCCTGCACCTTTAAGACTTCCTTCTTGAAGAATGTCCAGCCTTCCTGGACCCCTTTGCCCTTCAGGACTGTCTCCCAGGAGACTCTCTCAACCAGCGTCCTGAACAGGCCAAAGTCCGCCCTCCAGAAGTCCATGGTTGCGGTTTTGCTGGCCCCCCTCCTTACTTCACCGAGGTTCGAGAATTCTATCATTTCATGGTCGCTAAGCCCAAGGCGGCCTCCGACCACCACATCTCCCACCAGTCCTTCTCTGTTTGTAAACAGCAGGTCGAGCGAGGCACCTCCCCTGGTAGGCTCACTTACCAGCTGTGTCAGGAAGTTGTCTTCCACACACTCCAGGAACCTCCTAGACTGCTTCCTCTCTGCTGAATTGCATTCGGCAACATGCATTGCTAACTAAGATACATATAGTTTATGTGACAATGGCTGGACAGGTTTACATTGGATATTGCATAAACTGATCCTAGTTTTTAAATTCTATGGACCTCAGCCAGGTATTTTGAGTGGAATGGGAGAAGCAATACAAGAGAAACATGAGAAATTATAATAATAAAGTATTTAGCAAATCCCAGGGGACACAGAAAGGGGAACCTTTGAGAAAAGGACAAAGCTATACCACCACTTGTTTTGAAAGATATGTAGATGCTTTTGATCACATAGTATTACTCCTTTTCCACCAAAATTCAGACAACTTACTATCCCTTTGTTTCTACAGTGACAGGATACTCTGCAGCTGACTAAAGACCCAGCAAGGCTCTTCTAACTGTGAGGGAGAAAGAGAAACTTTACTTTGAAAATACCAGTAAGTACTACTATGCTAACAACACAATCACTTCAATATGTAATCACTTACAATCAGTTACAATATGTAATCACAGAGCTTTTATTTGAAGATTAACAGTCAAAGGGATGGGTGCATTTAAAACTGGAGAAAGGGACACTGATCCCAGGAATACACTTACATGTTCAGAAATACATTCCTTTGAAATTACCATAAGTTTATCAATAGATGGATAGACAGATAGATAAAATAAGAAAAGAATGGAATAAAATCAGACTAGAGCCTCAGTTTATAACAATTAATTTCTGTGAATTCCTCAGCCAAACTGCCACTGTCTTACTGTGAGTTTGTATTCTCGTCTGTAGTGGAAAGCTTCTGCCACCAAAGATGAGGAAATCACTGTGAACTCAACTCTGACTAATGATTAGTTAACTTTTAAGCCTCTTGCAAACCTCTGCAGCCTAAGCCATCCTTTTAACTGTAAAGATATGAAATTCATAATAAAAAAAAAATCAATATTCAAGAAGCAAAAATGTCCTTTCCATCCTTTCTTCATTTATGCTATTATAATATTACTTTGGCAACCTATTGATGAGCAGTTGATTTTGTCTGCACAGCTACTTCACTAAAATGGATTCCAGCAGCTCTGAAGTCTTCTGTGCTTAGACAGCAGTCCTCCTAAATCTACTGAAGCTGTATGGTATCAGTAATCTTCATTTCTGATGTAATTCTTTCAACATATCCAAAGAGATATGTTACTGTTTTCCATATTGTTTGGATAATCAAATGACATGTCAAGAGAGAGTGAAAAGCACTTAATTGTAGCCTAGTTCTAAATTCCACTTATAAAAAAAATGAGTCCCTGCAGCCTGATCGTAAATATTCAGTCAAAGATTTTTTTCTTCCCTTTGCTGCATTCTGAGCAGTGAAAGGTGTACAATTAAAACCTCTAGCATGGATTGATAGTTTAGCTCAGATGCAATCTGAACAGAGAGTGTATTTGATGTGCATTACACTACTGTAGTGGTAATGTCAACGATACTAAAAATAGAAAATTTATTTTATTTAGACAAATGTCAGTCAAAGCTCATGGAAATTTGTTTGAATCAACACAAATGCTGATATATACAAATGGGAAGGGGCAATTATTACTCTTATAAAAATGACAGGATGAGATATTTATCCAACCACATATTTAACAGGAACTGCTCAAGAAGTGTTTTAAAAATGCAGTTTGTTCATAGCATGTCTTCTGAATTTGGGATTCATTGTAATTTTTATCCTTAAAAGAGACTCGCTCAGTTAAACAAACTGAGCCACAAAATTTTTGCCAAGAGCCACAGCAGTCCTTTTTTCCCACCTTTACTTACTTCTGAACTCACCCAGAATCCAGCATTCACTGTTCAAAGTGCTGGAGTCACCCCTAACGCGGTGAGAGTCAAGTCCCTAGAATAATGCTGGGAGCAGCACGGTTTGAGGAACCAGCAGTTCAACCACCTTAGCTTAGTAAAGCTGCTACTGTTAGATCACAGACAAAGCAATTTCCTCAGAGGTATTAATAATTTTGTACATGTAGGTAGCTGGTAGAAAAGGAAAAAGTAAATTATTTCATCATGAAGGAACTTGAAAGAAATGTGAAAACAATATTTGAGCCTTTGTGAAAAAATGCAGTCTGTTGGCTCAGATCTGATTAGGGAGTGATTACATGATACTCTTTATGCGTTACAAACTAGGTACCTGGTAGTCTGCTTATGAATGTGAGTTTGCATCATAGCAACTGTGAACAGAGGAAAAACATGCCAAATCTATACCAAATCTATATTAGTGTTTTTATTTTCTTTGCCAAGCTGAAATAATTAAGATAGAAAGGATTTTGCACCTCATTAATTCTTAATCATTCCCTAGAGTTGCTCTTTTGTTTTGGGTTTTGGTTTTTTTTTTTAATTTTATTGAGTTTTCATTTTATTAACCTAGATGTCATATTTTGACAGATTAGATCAAAGTTAAGGACAATCTGAATCAAATTGTTATTCCCTCATTGCATATTTCAAAATATTAGCATAAATAACAAAAACTCCTGTTAAATATTTTTGGCCATGAAACGGTGGCATATATTCTGTCCACTGTATATGTACCTTTTATTGTCCATCAAGCAGAATACTGAATCAGTGCCTGCTTCCAGAAAAAAAAAAACCACACCCTAATAGTCTGAACTGTTGTAATAGATTATTTATGAAAAATACTATAGTGATGCGTATCAGAATAACTTTTGTATTTATAGCTTGTCCCTGAAACCCTCCTTGAGGATTCTTATACCTACTTGTGTGCAGATTCATAGTAGTTCCTTTTCTAAAGTATCAAAAATAATGGCAGGAGACAGTGCCCTTCAACATATTGTTTTAACAATGATTTTATTTACAGTAACTCCTCTCTCCTTGACCCATTCCAATACTACAAAGGGAATGCTTAATGGAACAGAACACAAAATCCTTTGAAAACCCAACTCGTTTGAAAACGTTTCTAAAACAGGGGACATGTTGCTCTTGGGTTTTCCTAGTCTCAGAAGGTCTAGAGATGATTACTGTAATTTCTCCATGAAGAAATGACAGGGGAAAAGACAATTCATGCCCAAAATTTCTAACCTGCATAAATTATATATTTGTAGAATTGTACATATGTGGGGAAGATGAGCCATGACAGCTGGTTGCCAATTGGCTGCTTTTTTTGGCAGATGCTCACTCAAACCCATTTCAGAGTTTTCCTTAATTTTCCCAGGCTGTTTGGATTAAATCAGTACATTGCAGCGTTCCCTCTTAGTTCTTGGAACTAGTTCAAGTATGTGATAGGTTAGGTGTAGCAGCCTGAGCAGGCTTTTATACCTTTTATTGCGGCACACTGCAAAACTACGTGAACAAGTGGGTGTGTAGAAAGGAACAAGCACCCCAGTGCTGAAACAACACTGCCGTATTACATGTCCTATCCCTAAAGGACTCCTGGATAGTAAAGGCTCAAAGCAGGGAAGAAAGGAGGCTGTGCTAGCCCTCACTGTTCTGGTGGAAACAGGTTATCAAACCTGCCACTGTGTCCTAATGTTGTATCCAAACTATGAGCATGGACAGCATGTTCCAGTAAACATTGGGATGGTCAGGACTTTACGACTCCAGATGCCATAGTGCAAGAGCAAAGCAACCAATATACAATCATCTCTGCAAGAAGGAATCATAACACACAAAAAAAGAGAGATTAACAAAAAGTTGAAGTGAACAAATCTGAAGAGATTAATAAGAAGTCATGTATTTTGCTCTCTTATGTTTATCCTTGTTCTTTATAAAATATTTAGGAAGAATGTCAAAAAGCCAGATAAATACATATGTTGTTCATACAACCCTCAGCTTAGCTTGGAACTGAGTAATACTCTAATTTTGCCTACCAGGATCACCCTCAGCAGAACTGAGTGAGGATTGTGTCATTCAAACTGTGCCTCTGCTAATGTGAAACTTCCCAGGCATGGTACACAGTATGTGACCACAGGGCTAATTCACAAAGCATTGCCCTATTCCCTAGATATATCATGTGGATATGATGTTCGTCTGAAGCACCTAGATATAAAACAACCCTTAATTCTTCTTTAGGAAGTTCCAGGGATGGAAGGAAAACCTTGAAATGTCTCTCATCTTCCATCTTTGATAGGAAGCCAGTTGCAAGTAACATTGAGGCAATGATAAAAGTGGAAGAATGGTACCATTTTCTCATAATAAGATCAAGGATATTTATTAAGGAAAATGTAATAATTGTGAATTGTGAGTCGCCCTCTGTGCTATATCATCTAAACGGTTATTATCTAAGCCATGCTAGATCAATGCATGTTCAAGTCCGGAAAAAAAATCAGAATAATCGAACTTGACGTTCATTCACCATCTTGTTTTTGCCAGATACTTTTGATGAGAGCTTTGCAAATCTCTGAATCTATCTCTGCTTTCCCCATGGAAAAAAATATCCTTGAAGAATTTTTGACTCCAGAAAGTTTGCTTTGTTCTTTCTAAGTATGTTTAAATTACTGTCTTTTCCCCTACTGATAAATGGGGAAGGGAAGGGGAGGAGAGGAGAGGAGAGGAGAGGAGAGGAGAGGAGAGGAGAGGAGAGGAGAGGAGAGGAGAGGAGAGGAGAGGAGAGGAGGGGAGGGGAGGGGAGGGGAGGGGAGGGGAGGGGAGGGGAGGCGAGGCGAGGCGAGGGGAGGGGAGGCGAGGGGAGGGGAGGGGAGGCGAGGGGAATGGAAGGGAAGGGAAGGGAAGGGAAGGGAAGGGAAGGGAAGGGAAGGGAAGGGAAGGGAAGGGAAGGGAAGGGAAGGAAAGGAAAGGAAAGGAAAGGAAAGGAAAGGAAAGGAAAGGAAAGGAAAGGAAAGGAAAGGAAAGGAAAGGAAAGGAAAGGAAAGGAAAGGAAAGGAAAGGAAAGGAAAGGAAAGGAAAGGAAAGGAAAGGAAAGGAAAGGAAAGGAAAGGAAAGGAAAGGAAAGGAAAGGAAAGGAAAGGAAAGGAAAGGAAAGGAAAGGAAAGGAAAGGAAAGGAAAGGAAAGGAGAAAGGAAGCTGCAAGTATGAGAGGATATTTTTTCTCAATTGTTGTAAAACAGAGTAAGACTTCTGGATTCACTGACAAGCTGTCACCCTTGGGGACTCACAGACTATCTAGTAGGTGTGAATCTTTGCCTGTTATCTGAAAGCAGAATTCAAAGCTTTCCTTGGGGACAAGAGAACGTATAGTCTGAATTGCTTGTTACGTTGTGTATTTTACCTGTCATTCCAATGGCAAACACCACCAGACTCCACAATGCAGCAGTTTTTCCAACTGATTCAAACTGCCCACTAGTAGATTTTTTTCCCAGCTGACATCTGATAAGATCCAGGCATTATTCCCATTGATAGAATTAATTGGGGGTGTATATTTTGATAAATTAAGTTGAAGCAGTAAAATGAATAAGACCTTATCTTGGCTGTGAAGTGGATAATCTTTGTCCCAATCCCATTTACACACACAGACTTTTTTTTAATGGCAAAGCTGGATAAATTATGTGGGAGTGAGAGAATCAAAGACAGAGAGGGAAGTAATGAAAGAGGAACTGGTATAGTAAGGAAAAGTACAGGCGTCAAACTGAGACCAGGCTAAGAAAGCAAGAGGTATTTTCTTTTGCAGCTATGCTCTTTGAAAAAAAACAGATGAGACTGGCACTTGTGCCTCCTCAGGCTAGTTACCTTAGATCTGGGATCCAACCAGTATACTGTTGGCTCACAGAAAAAAAAACAAAACAAAACAAAACAGAAAAAAAACCCACCTACCAAGGACTGCTGTTGCAGGTACAACATGAAACATCAGACCTCTACCCAAATAGAAAACTCTTAAAGCACATATTATTACCATAGAGATATAATTTAGAGACACAAAAACCACTGTGGGAATGGAAGGAATCACATTTATCTTCAGAATTTTTAGTACTAAAGATTCCTGTATTCTTCAAGTACTGCTAAGTGAGTCTTTCTTATGTCATTTAATGCAAGTTTTGTTAAACAAATAGTACAAAAGTCTTCTCAGGTGAAAAAGCTTTACTTTTGGACTGCAGGATTAGATCAGATTTTTTGTTGTTGTTTAATTAAAAGCAGTGGCTTTTAATGTCATAGTGTCAGCTACAGAGCTGTAATGCAGCTATGATCTGCAATTAAGCATCTTCAGAGTCCTTTGTGTGAAGGTAAGCAGAAAATTGTTACCAAGGATAATGAATGAGTCTGTGAGACCTCACCTTTATTTCCTCTTGCCTTTTCTTGACTTTTAGAGTTGCCAATACTTTTGTTAAGGAAGTATATGTAAAATGAATTTTACCTAAACAAGCAAAAAATTAAAGTATTTCTTAAATCTTTCCCTTGATAAATTTCCTTCTTTTCTGCTCTCTACAACTGGAAAAGAAATACACTTAGCTTGAAAAATTTTTTAGGGTTTTTTTTTTCAGTAGAAGTATTTTTTTTCCAGAATGAAATTGTACAGTGCTTAGTCTATTGAGTAATATTATTCATGGTTTAAACACAATTTGGAGTGGTTCCTTTTCCTATTCCTTTGTCAGAATAACTTTTCTCTCTTTAAAGAAAAGTTATTGTCCTGGTTTTGGCTGGGATAGAGTTAATTTCCTTCCTAGTAGCTGGTACAGTGCTGTGTTTTGGATTTAGGATGAGAACAATGTTGATAACACACCCATGTTTTAGTTGTTGCTAAGTAGTGCTTACACGAGTCAAGGACTTTTCAGCTTCCCATGCTCTACCGACTGAGAAGGCTGGAGGTGCACAAGAAGCTGGGAGGGGGCACAGCCAGGACAGCTGACCGAAACTGGCCCAAGGGATATTCCATACCATGTGACGTCATGCTCAGTACATAAACTGGGGAGAGTTGGCTGGGGAGAGGTGACCGCTGCTCGGGGACTGGCTGGGTGTCGGTTGGTGGGTGGTGAGCAATTGCATCGCACATCACTTGCTTTGTATATTCTTTTATCATTATCATTATTATTATTATTTTCCCTTCCTTTTCTGTCCTATTAAACTGTCCTTACCTCAACCCACGAATTTTACTTTTTTTTTCCCTGATTCTCTCCTCCATCCCACTGGGGCAGGGGGGGAGTGAGCGAACAGATGTGTGGTGTTTAGCTGCCTGCCAGGTTAAACGACAACAGTTATGAAAATTCAAAGATTAATAAAACAAGTTTTAGAGAATTTATGTTTTCCAATAGCAGTGGTACTTCTTTACACTTAAAAAAAGGATTTAGATATTGAATTGTTATCACATCTGTATCTGTATGTTTGTGCATATATATGTGTATTTATGTGTATGTAACTCCTGTCACATAAGGTTAGTTGACTAAATACACAAATTAATGGCAATGGCTGTTAATACTTCATTGTAATTCATGTTGCAGAAGGCAGCAGATGAAACTTGACTCGGTTCCTTTGTGTATTGTTAACCACTCCATCAAAATAGCTATGTCAGTCAACAGCCTCCTCCTCCCATTCCCAGCAAAAGAAAGCAAAACCCTAACTAACAACAGAACATGAAGTGCAGGCTATCATGTAAGATATTCACCAGTTTCAGGTAATCAAGCCCAGAGATGAGAATCATACACTTCACAAAGAGAACAGAGATCACAGTGCGTGATAGGAGTTGTGCAAGAAATGTACTGTTATATAGAAGTATTATGGACATTGGAGTGCGCAGGTGCTGAATGTACCTTAGGTATAGGCTAATAATGATTAACTTATGATGACAACTTATCTTCTGAGAAAAGATGTATTATGCCTTATAAAGCTCTGAAACTTGATCTCCTCAAATATGCCTGCATCAATCTCTATTTTTAAAGGAAACAAAGCCTATACGTTCCAGTTCTCTGACTGTTAATTCTTTAAAAATGAAAATACTTATAGTCTTTAACAAATTTAACATAAATAATTTAATCAATTGGAATTTGTCATGCATTTCTTTCAATCAATCTGTTTTATGGATGGAAATATCTCCTCAGCTTTTCTGTACTGTTCCAGAACCTCATCGTGTTAGATAGGTTTAGGCTCAGTCTTCATCAGGACTGTGTTATATGAGAGGCAGGTTTAAGACAGGGAATTTTTTTTTAATAGTGTAGAGGGGTGCTTGTTCTATATCACTAATAATTCTGCTTGTTCACTGGCAGACAGGTGAGGAATTACTATGGAAACTGGTTCTTTGGAGAAACATCCTCCTGTGATAAACACAGGCACACAGAGGTCACGGCTGCAGGACAAGACAAAAGAGCAATCTTGCTCTCTCGATGAAAAAGCAGTGCCAAATGAGCAAGTGGAAGTGCTGAACCAGCACGACTTGTCTGCCTGCCAGGAACAGATATTTTGGTGCGTTGCCAGGTGGACAAATGCTGAATTGCTCCTGGCCTATGAAGGTGGAAGGAAGTAACCCAAGCGTAGGTTAGCAGAGCTGGCATGACTCAGAAATGAGAGGAGAAGCCTGGCTCGTATGCAGGTGTAGCAATACCAGGGTGGATCAAGGTGATGAAGAAACGCAGTTTGTAAGTCCTTACATGAAACTTTTCCCTTGGAGCCAGTGCTGAGACCATGTCACAGTATGAGCTCCAGAGAAGAAATACTGACGAAGGCTGGTTTTGAGAGGTACCATAAGGATCTTTGTTGTTTATGATCATGTAGTTAAAGTCCCCATAATACATCCTTACAGCGAAGGGGTTTAATCCCAGATTTCCCCCCTCTTTCCTTCCAGACACTATATTAAAATGTATTAAATTTAACTCTGCCTCCCCACACAACCTTTCTGCAGTTTGTAGAACTGTCTTTTGCTTGGCAACACTAAACCTCTGTGCAATGCTGTTACAGGCTGTCTGGAGACTGCTGTCAGGCTCCTGCACTCATGGCAAACAGTGCAATCCTTGTGTTATGAGCTCTTCCCAGCTCACATACATGTTGTGAACCTTAGTTACAGAACTGCTTTAAAAGCACTCTAGAAATCTCCAGATGAAAGTAATTCTGGAGATGTGAAATTATAATCTCCAAGAGGTAAACTGGTGTGAATGTGTACAACTTATTTACACATAAGTGTACATCCTAGTATTCTGGTGAATGGAGTACCTCATGCTCCTGGTGAATGGAATTAAATCCAGTTGGTGACTGGTCACAAGCGGTGTTCCCCAGGGCTCAGTTTTGGGACCAGTTCTGTTTAATGTCTTTATCAATGGTCTGGATGAGGGGATCGAGTGCACCCTCAGTCAGTTTGCAGACAACACCAAGTTGGGCGGGAGTGTTGATCTGCTCGAGGGTAGGAAGGCTCTGCAGAGGGACCTGGACAGGCTGGATCAATGGGCCGAGGCCAACTGGATGAGATTCAACAAGATTAAGTGCCGGGTCCTGCACTTGGGCCACAACAACCCCATGCAGCGCTACAGGCTTGGGGAAGAGTGGCTGGAAAGCTGCCTGTCGGAAAAGAACCTGGGGGTATTGGTCAACAGCCGGCTGAACATGAGCCGGCAGTGTGCCCAGGCGGCCAAGAAGGCCAATGGCATCCTGGCCTGTATCAGAAATAGTGTGGCCAGCAGGACTAGGGAAAAGTGATCATGCCCCTGTACTCAGCACTGGTGAGGCTGCACCTCGAATACTGTGTTCAGTTTTGGGCCCCTCACTACAAGAAGGACGTTGAGGTGCTGGAGCATGTCCAGAGAAGGGCAACGAGGCTGGTGAAGGGTCTGGAGAAGAAGTCTTATGAGGAGCGGCTGAGGGAACTGGGACTGTTTAGCCTGGAGAAGAGGAGGCTGAGGGGAGACCTCATTGCTCTCTACAACTACCTGAAAGGAGGTTGTAGCGAGGTGGGTGTCGGTCTCTTCTCCCAAGTAACTAGTGATAGGACGAGAGGAAATGGCCTCAAGTTGCGCCAGGGGAGGTTTAGATTGGACGTGAGGAAAAATGTCTTTCCTGAAAGAGTGGTGAAACATTGGAAGAGGCTGCCCAGGGAAGTGGTTGAGTCCCCATCCCTGGAGGTATTTAAAAGACGTGTAGATGTGGTACTTAGGGACATGGTTCAGTGGTGGACTTGTCAGTGCTAGGTTCACAGTTGGACTCGATGATCTTAGAGGTCTTTTCCAACCTAAATGATTCTGTTTTTCTATGATTCGATGATTTTGATCATAAAATAACACCCTAAAGCTAGCAAATTATTTTACTTATTAAAGTTTACAAAATCCACATTTTTTTCCATCTGGAATTTATCTGTTTCCCGAGGTGGCCGCAGAATTTAAGCTGGAAAAGTATGTACACATTGACATGCTGAAGTCACACAACAGCATGCAAGAAGTAACACCTGTAGGAGTTCCTCCGTTTTACTAAGAGAATACATTCAGGATTTGGGAGACCCAATTTAAATTCCCTTTCTCTGTTTCATGGATTTTCATTCTGTGTTTGAAGTCTCTGAATAGGGCTCTAGCCACTGTAATTACAGTAGTCCACATGGGCTTCTCTTAGTCTTTATTAATGCTATTTTATCTTCTGAATATTCATTAGTAGAAGGACTGAAACCCTGTCATTTCCTGAATTAGTAACTTACCACTAGCGCAGAGTAGCATTTTTTTGTTTTGGGAGCTTGGGTTCTTTTTTTGGGGGGGCATATTAATTTGCCAGTTATTGGATAATCTGAAATTATGTCCTTTCATATGTTCTCCCTGAGCTGCTCTACTTTCTATAAAATTATTTAAGCGTTAATAGTGGCTTTCTGGGAAGTACAGCACCTGAGTATGACATCTGTTCTGGAATATATTTATTTATTTGTAGAAGTGGAAAAGCATCAAGAGAAAACATTCTTATGTTAAGTTTATCATTTAGTGATTATAGCTTGGTGAGTCCCTAGAAATTAAGAAATGGTTGGTTCAAATTTACTCAGGGAGAGTAAAAAATCGAATTGTGCTCCTCCCATCCTGACAGGATGCCCAACCTCTCTGTTACTCAACCTTAAATACTACCACCTGCAGCAGTTTTGTGAAACCAGCCCTTCATTTTCTTCACTTTTCATGTCTGCCTCGAAATGGAATATTTTATTTTGGCTCAGAGAAAAGCAATTTCATCTAAATTCTCATTTTGGGAAGAAAAAACCAAAACATTTCAGTGTTTATTCAATCCATTTTTTCTAACTGAGGTTCATCAGGCAATGAAGGAGGGAGGGGCAGCATTGATTTGTATGTCCTAATCAAATTCTCTTAAACGGGATTTTTTTTCCCTTAGAGAACCAGAAAACAAAATATTTATTTATTTATTCGGAACAGGAACAAGGATGAAATTCAATACACAGTAAAAATTGCTGTTTGGATAAAAAGAGTTCTATCTACTTCCTCACAAATAGTACTGTTTAAATCCTTTTACACAATATACCTGAAATCCTTACGGTGCTTTGCAGGGCTCTTTCACTAACTTGTAAACACACAGGAAAGAAGAAAAGCATCAGTAACAGACTAAGGCAGTAGTAATGAACTGTGGAGTCAAGCTGCAGATAACAACAGGAGTTTAATATTAGCCATTAACCTCTACAACATCCCCACATTCAACTTGGAACCAGCTCTCAGAAAATGTTACGTTCCCTATTGATATGCAACCCAAGAGAAATATTCACTTCTGAAGTTCTCGCAATTACGAATTCTACTCTTGGTTAAGACTGTCGAGAACAAAAGAACTGAAGTAATTGTGAAGCTTAAAATGTATGCATGCTCAAAAGTTTGCAAGCATTTTTTTTGTGGAAGAACTTGTCACTTCTGTGCAGATATGTGATTTCTCCTGCAGGACTGCAGGTCGTCTTCAATAATAAAAGATGGATTTCTGAACTGCAGGCGGCAGGGGAGTGCATGGCTAGCTGAAGCTTCAAGCAAATTCTTACAATTAACTGTGTAACTAAAATTAAACTGGTTATGTGCAAGTACAAACTCTCAACACTTTAAGAAGAACACATTTTTGGGGGTGGTAAGGGAAAAAAAGGGAGAGATGCTAAACTTTTCCTTCAGTATCACAGTCTAAACACCTCTGAGTTAAATTTTGAAAAGCCTGTTTCTAGCTCCTATAATGGCTTGTGTTTCCATAACCAGAGGTGGCCAAGTTTGTCAGGAAGAGGTGGTATATTTCATTAAATAGAGCTCACCTTCCTGCAGCTTTATCAGACAAGCTTCTGGGAACACAGTCTGCAGTACATACCAGTTGGTCTGATACAACAAGGACAACAAAAATAAGGTTGCTTCCCACCAAACACTGCCTTGCATTTATCTTTAGATTGTTGTGGATACAAATAACATTATCTCTATGAAAGTAACACCCAAGGGGGTGTATTTTTTCAGTTGTGGAGTTTTTCTCAGGTCTAATCCATTGCTCTGGACACACTTATCTCTTTGATGCCTTATTATGCTTACTGCTCAGTAAGTCCTGATTCCCTAATCTCAATTCTTCTGAAAGAGAAGAATGGAATTTATCATGTGCAGTATTCAAACTTCCTTTTAGTTCCTTTTGTTCCTAAATCTTATGTTCTGTATGTAGAACCAGAGTAATCTGTGGGATGTTCTTTCATAGATTCTGTGAATATTTGAAAACCTTTCTCCAGCCCACTAATGGTCTTTGAGAGGGTTTCACATTATCTCATAACTTTGCCATCTCAAATCACTGCAGTTTTTTAATCATGAAATGTAAAGAAAACAACAACAACAACAACAACAACAAAAACCAGAAAAACTGTCCCCTGGAAGTGCTGCAATGATTTTGTGATGTAACTGATTTTTAATTCATTGGTAATGCAAGCACTACTCCTAGCCTGTCATCTTATGAAGTTCTTTTCAAAATGGATCACAATATGAAAGGAAAACGAATGATGGCCCTTCAAAATGACTAAGCTTGTCTAGGTCCTATTTCTTCTTCTCCAGTTAATTTCTCTCCTTCAAGGGGATGGTGGGGACAATTGTTTGAAATGCTGAAGAAGGGGGAAAAGTCTTAAAGCAGGATTTGTTGGAAGCAGAGAGAAAATGAAATTAAAAAAACCCACCCCAAACCCCCAACAAAACAAATATCTATTTGCTTGACAACATATCTATATTTATCCATCTCATGCATTGTGTGCTTTAGGCTTAGATACAGAAAAGAAAATCTTAAATTTTAAAAAAAATAATCCAAACCAAACAACTCCCATAAGAGTTTCAGTACCAAAGGAAAAAAAAAACATTCCTTTCAAATTCTGAAATGTTAGGATTCGTCACCATATTAGATGGTGGTTCTTCACCACTGTCTCTTCTATCAACATCAGCTTTTTCCTACATTTGTGTCCTATCATGAGAAAAAAGTTTTTTTTCAAAGCCTACTTCACAGCACTCTGTAGACTCCATCTTCTAAATCACATTTATTTGTCTCTGTCATTTGTTGGCTAGTTTAAGTTCCTTCCTAAGCTAAGTTTTACCTACCAAATGGATTTTATTGATAACCATAAGCAGTCTACCACAAACATGTATTTTAATCTCCTGTCTTGCACATGTACAAACAGGATATTTTTTAACTGGTTCAGGTTAAAATAATACTATGACTTTAGGCTGTCCTAAAAAAATGGAAACAAGATTTAAACGAATAAAGATGTTGGGAATCTTTTTACATGGCTTCACCTTCTTCATCCTTAAAACTTCTCAAATTTTGTAGTTTTTCCCTCAGAATGAATAGGGCACTAAACCCAAAATCAAACAGTAGCATGCTAGGACTTTCACAATCACAGGAGTCCAAGAGCTGAAGCTTTAAAAAAATGTCCAATATTTAAAATATTGAGATAAACTAAAAGAGTTTGCACTATTATGAAGATGATGCATACTATGTTTTTTAACACAAGTTTGCTATCAAGTGTAAGACTTGATGGCAAATGTTCAGTTTCTTTAAATATAGTAAAAAAAAGGAGTGTCATTCTCTTGGGTAAAAAGTAACCCAACACAAGACACTATTAAGGATAATGAAAATCTGTTAGTTGGCATGTTTACAGTACATTGAAAGCACAATAACACATATAAAAGGCCACTTCAACTTCTACATGATAAATTTATGCAGTCTTGCTAAAATAATATGTATATTTTTAGATCTCCAGGAAATGCTATCACCAAGATATATAGCTAATGATAAAATCACAACACATTCAATTTTGATGTCTTAACCAAGTTTCTTTTAAAGAAATGAAATGTTAGATGTCACTTCTTGGGATTCAAAAAGGGTAACTAAATTCCTTACAACAACCATGTGGCTTTTCATGCTCAGAAGTCCATATTGTAAATGCAGTCATACAGGGAGGAAATCTGGGGGGAACCCCCCGAAGCACCCCCCGATAATACGATAGAAAGCAAAGTAAATGTATGACAAGGTTCCTTTCACATATCCATCTTCCACTGAAAAATGGAAAGGGTATAAATTAGCAGTTTCCTATAAAAATTTCAGAAAACGAGAGTTAGAGTAACAGGCAGAGGTTTTACCAAAATATGCTCTCTCTTTTTGCTGCTTCTTTCACACAATACTGTCTCCCCCATGCCTGGATATTTGTTGCATTAACTATCCTTTCCAAAAGCTAATAATAATAAAAAAGTCCAAGCCAAGAAACTGCTTGGAATGTGTAAGTAGATTTTTTTTTATACAGGCCACAACTACATCCCAATTAACTGCTATTATTCTCACTTGATTAAAAGACTTTAACATGCAATTTTTTTTGCAAGACCAATGCTGAAGGTTATCGACGTGAGCAGACCACTGCCGTTGGGGTGATGAACTATGTAGGAATTTGACAAGAGAGGTCACTTCAATGAATATAAGCTATCGTGGTTTTTTAAACTTCAAATCAATACTGTTAAAAACAGACACCTTGCTCTCCCTCAGCCTATTTACTTTTTTCATTTTCAAATATTATTTTTTTGTTTTCATCCTCCTTTTACTGAAGATCCTTCCCTGTACCTCTACATCTTTGCCTCTTCAGGTTGCTTTTATTTTCTCTTTCCTTTTATCACTGTCTCCCTTTTTGATCTCTCTCTTTACACTTCCACTTACTTAGTAAAGTACAATGATTGTAAACTCTTCTTGCAAGTCACTACTACCTTTCAGCAGATGGCGGTGTTATTTAGGCTTAACTAGCAGGGCAAGATAATTAACTTAAAAACCCTTCTTAAACAAGAAAATATAGACTCCTTTTTAACTGCATTTCCACCTTATACACAAAACCAGTGACAAAATTACTGAAAAAATAGAATTTTTTTTTTTTTTAAAACATGAATGTGATAAAAAGACATTATTACATGCAGACCTCCTTTAAAGGGGCTCTGGAACCATTTAAAAAACTGCCACTCTTCTTTTCTACTACGAAAAATAATTTTTTGGGTGAATTTATAGTATTTACATAGCAGCATTGCCCTACAACCCAAGCAGCTTATTTTGATTTTGTTCGTATGGTTGCTTATAAACATCTGCAAAGGACTGTGTCCTTTGGTTGTGTCCAAAGGTTGTGTCCAGCTCTGGAGCCCTCAGCAGAAGAAAGACACGGACCTGTTGGAGCGGGTCCGGAAGAGGGCCACAAAAATGATCAGGGGGATGGAACACCTCTCCTGTGAAGAAAGGCTGAGAGAGTTGGGGTTGTTCAGCCTAGAGAAGAGAAGGCTTCGGGGAGACCTTATTGCAGCCTATCAGTACTTAAACGGGGCTTATAAGAAAGATGGGGAAAGGCTTTTTAGTAGGGCCTGTTGTGATAGGACAAGGGGGAATGGCTTTAAACTAAAGGGGGGTAGATTTAGACTAGATAGAAGGAAGAAATTTTTTATGATGAGGGTGGTGAAACACTGGAAGAGGTGGCCCAGAGGTGGTGGATGCCCCATCCCTGGAAACATTCAAGGTCAGACTGGACCTGCTGCTCTGAGCAAGCTGATCTAGTTGAAGATGTCCCTGCCCATGGCAGGGGTGTTGGACTAGATGACCTTCAGAAGTCCCTTTCCAACCCAAACTATTCTATGATTCTATGATTCTATGACTGCTATAGGCATGAGTGCGGTCCCCCTGCCTGTGTGTGGTACAGGCTCTGTCCGGCATGGGGAGCCTACTGGGGTCTGCACTGCAGGTTCCTGCAGATGCCCGGGGAGTCTGTTGGAGAGCAAGCAAGTCGTCTGCCAATGCTGTCAGAAAAACATGCAACTTCTGTCAGCTTCCATTACAAGGGGAAGATGAATCACACCTCTTAACTCTGTCCCCAGTGGCACTCTGGCTGCTGGAAGGCAGCTGTGTGAGCAGGAGTTTCTCCAGGCTGCTGCCAGCCCCACTGTTTTCCCAGCAGCTCCCTTCTGAGGATCCCTGAGGTGGAAAACCATATTTTATCAGTTTTGTCAGACTGATCCATGCACTTCTACTTGCAGGTTGCTCCCATGACCTTTCTGTTACAGTTAGCACTGGCTATTTTACCTCTAACACATCCTATAGCCTTTCAGCTTCAGTTGCCTTTCATCTTCTTGCCAGAGCAAACTGCTAATGGTGAGGCTGCTGAAAATTTTCCAGCCCTCAGACTATTACCCCTGCTGCTCTTCCACCAGTCAGAAAAGAGCAGGAAAGGTGGACTGGGATGGTAAGCAAAAGTTTGAGGTGGTGTGGACTAGATACTCCTTGTGATCAGCAATACAGGGCTGAAGGGGCCTACCTCAATTGTATGCACATAAATAAGGGACAGCCTACAGGACATTATCATGGGGAAAGCTCTCATACCTTTTATAGGAAATTAGCATGACTGGGTACTTCTCTGAAGCACCTGTGGGGAACAACAGGATGAACCAGAGGTCTGCATGAAGTTACAGGACTACTATCTCATTGGGATCACATAGACATGGTGGGATAGCTCACACAGCTGGAGCACTGCGATGGATAGATACAGACTCTTTAGGAAGGATGGGCTGGGAAGGTAAGGAGGGGCAGTTGCCTTTTATGTCAGCAACAAGAATGCATGCAGCTCTGGCAGTCATGAGCTGGGTCAGGAGTAGACTGACCAGTGTGGGTGATGTTGTGGTGGGTATCTGCTACACGCCACCTGATCAGGATGTAGTAGTAGATGAGGCCTTCTTCAGGCAACTGGGAAATTCCTCACATTTGCCAGCTCTGGTCCTCACGGGGAACTTAAACCACACCAATATCTGCTGGAGGGACAACACTGCTGTGTTGTACTGGCAATACAGGAGGTTTTGGGAGTGCAATGACAACAACTTCCTAACACAGGTGATCAAGGACCCAACAAGGAGAGGGCACTCTGATAGGTCTGATTCTTACAACAAGAAGAACTGCTTAGGGATGTGAAGGTCAGCAGCAGCCTTGGCTGTAGTGAACATGAGATGGTGGAGTTCAGGATCCTCAGAGGAGGGAACAAGGCAAAAAGCAGGATCACATCCCTGGTCTTCATGAGAGCAGTCCGGGAAAAAAAAGAGACATTCAGGAAAGCTGGTTGATTTTCAAGAGTCACCTCCAATGGTCCATCCCAACATGCAGAAGATAAGCAAAGGCAGCAGGAGGCCTTCATGGATGAACCAGGAGCTCCTGACTAGACTCAAATGTAAAAAGGAAGGATACAAGAGGTGTAAGCAGCATTGGGTGACCCAGGAGGAACATAAAGATATTGTCTGAGTATGCAGGGATAGCATTAAGAAAGCCAAAGCTCACTTGGAGTTGAATCTGGCAAGGGATGTAAAGAAAGAAAGATTTCTACAGGTACAGCAGCAGCAAAGAGAAGACCCTTTTCTCTTCCCTTCACTCTCACCTATCTCAACCCTCCTAAACATTTTTGCTGCTTTCAACTCCAGGATCCTGTCCTAATTTCCTTTGCTCCAACCATCACCTTCCAGCGCTTCACAGTACCTTAAACGTCATCTGTCTTTTCCCATTTGCCATTTTAATTGCATTTTTTTCTATACCTTTAATCTCATCTCTGCTTCTCATTCCTTTCAGTGTTCTGTCTTTTTCTTTTTCCCTTGACTATCAAACCATTTTCTCAAGTAAGTCATAGTCCGCCACCTCACAGATATTCACATAATTAAGCCCAATGAAGTTGTCAGTTTTTGTGCACTATTTGTCTATGATTCATAAACTGAGAATGGAGGTACAGAAGCATAGCTTTTTTAGATGCTTTACTATTATTCCTGTAAGACTTACTGCTGCTATTTCCATGCCCTCCTTCAACCTTAAATAGCTCCTCTCAGTATTTCATGCTTCCTGGTGCATGTCAATGCCCCATCCCCTGTCAATGTATTTCCATTGTTCACTTTCTGTTCACTAAACAGTACCTAAGGACTTTTATCCTTCCCTCATGTTCTTTAAATTCCCCTGAAAAATTCTTAGATTTCTTTACATTTTTGTCTGCTTGCTTAATAATTAGAAAATCTTACAAATTGTTTAACTTCAGATCTGACTTTCCTACTCATTCGTTCATCTTAAATAAGATTCTACAAATCTTTTTAGCACAAGTAGCTCATCACAAGCTCCTTTTATCAAGCCTTAATTCTTACTCCAAATGTTATGTTGCAATTACTTTCCAGACTTGCTAAAGGGAGAAAGTTAATGTTGGAAAGCTTCCAAGTGGATTAAACTGGGGAGAGGGTGCTAAATAGTAATGAATCTGGGAGCAGATGGTGTGGATGTGTGAGTGTTATGGAAAATATTTAGATTTCAATAAGTATACAAGTACTAGTAGATAAGAAATTATTTTAATTCTGCTAATATTTTTTTTTAAACTTCATATTTTTCCTGGTAACATGGTAATATGAACATCATGTTTTTACACAGCTGTCATTTAATGCCATTAATAAATAAGAGTATCATATTACAGATGAAGTTGTTTTCCAAATCACATCATTCAATGCCTGTTAGAATAGTTTTACAGCATTTAAACATGAATTATGGTAGCATCCTATTATCTCCATTGCTTAAACAATTCTTTGCTTCTCTGAAGAATTTTAGTTTTCTACATTAAAATGAACAAAAATAATCTGGACACTGAGAGATGAATGAGATTACTACAAATTTAAGACAATCTAACTTGCTGGTTGCAAAAAAACTTATCTGTTGGATCAGAGCTGAACAGTAACTGTCCTCTTATTGGGTCAGCCAGGTAGAAGACATGGAAAATGTGGATGGAAAATGTGACTGCTATTTTTTGAAGCAACCAGGATATAACACATGTCAACAGTCCCATTTATTGTTAACTGTTATTCTTCTTTTGTGACATGAAATGTGTAAGATTTTAAAATATTTAGCATTTCAAAAATACACTTCAACAATAATGTGGAGAAATCTGATCTGTGTGCTTTGCTTAAATAAATCATCTAAAATTGAATAAGAATGTTAGTTGATAAGTTTTTGACCAAGCAAATTAATTTAAACTCTGTGAATTTGCCATTCTTGCATTACCTTATGTTTTCAGTAAAAATACTGTCTTACTGCTAAAATATTCATTGTCTGAAAACAAAACAGATTTTAACATAAAACCCCTAAAAGCCCAATATTTTTGAAATGTTTTGCTGTAAATCTCAAAGGGACACATTCAAATTATTTTGTCAGCCCCTGTGTGTGGAAAATAATTTTTACCCTTCCTGTTTCCCTTCCACCATCCAAAGCTGACATAAATTGCTTAATTACAGGTAAGAGTTTTGATGTTTAACATTCTTCTTTGATTCAAACATTCCAGCATCCTGTTCTGGTCCAGACCAGAAAAAAACCTGCTCCAAGAGGAGTAGTCATATACAAAGGAAGACTTTATTTACATATTGAAAAAGAGGTAGAAAACGTAACAGAAACAGGCTCATTTTTCTAATATTGGGTAATAACTTGGTTTATGACATAGAAAACTATTTAAACTACTGAAGTACTTCACAAGTATTGGCATGTGATGAATATTACACATCTCCACCATATATTTTATTTGGTTTAAATTCTGTAATCTTGTCGAAGCTCTTATTTTTACCCATGTTCTTACCCTTTGACTTAGTCTTATCATTCTTGGGAATAAAAATCCTCTCTACATTAGTGGAACAGCAAAACTTATTACAAGTAACATTCCTTAAAATTTAGGAAGTTCTCTGAAGTATCTGAATCTTTTTTTAATAACCTGAAAATTCTTCTGTGTGTTCCTTCCATCTGCCTTTTCTCTGCTATAATATTGCAGAAACTCTGATACAGTTTTGAGACAAGATGGAACTCTAACAATTTTTGGTAGTTGCAAATAACAATTTAAAAAAAAGACCAATTTTGTCCTTTAACATATAGTCAGGGAGAACTATCCTTGTCACCCATCCTTGACTCTTAAAATACTGCTATTGCTTTACAAGCAAATGGAACTATTTTAAAATAATAATGTTAATTTTTCATAATATTAAATATTATATTCTGTAACTTCTTTCTTCTCATTTTTGATGGAGGACATTAAATCTGAAGTAAAATATCCTTACCTGCTGTAGAACATTTGACATGAAATGAATTAGTACATAATGGTAAACTACCTACCTAAGCAAGTTGTGCCTGTTGTGTTTTTGACAGTAGCACTCTTTATGCATCCAGAATAGATAATTTCTAAAAGTTTTTTTCACTTATCTAGGAGGAAAAACTGGTTGGGGGGGGCGGGTCTAGGTTAGATAAGATACTGGTTTCTGCATACATCTAGGAAATTGAAGAACGTGTTTAAACATAACAAAACTTTGGTTTTCCTTATCAGATTATACTTAACTATCAGAGTTTCTTCTGAGAAAATGTATAGCTAAAGAATAGGTAACAGAATACCATATTTCAGAAGCACTGAAGACTATCAGCATTTTTATTTTCATTCTAAAAATTAATTCCAATATTAAAGTTAATTTTTAATTAGATGCATGGATAGCAACTCATCTACTGATGTTATAAAATTACTTCCCAGCTATTATAATGTGGTTAGATAAAGTGTATTTTAATTAGTTCAGATGTGCTAAATTGGAAGTAAGGGAACACACCAATTTGGACACATGCACAGTTAAGTGCATCTCCAGTAGGAGGACTGCAATTTATTCACATGATCAAATACAAAAAGTAAAAGCTTTTTCAGGACTATTAATAACTGACTGAGGAATCTAGTTCTAAAAATTCTGAAGGAAGTGTACGGTAAGGAATCTATTACAGTAATTATAGTGGCATCAGTTAAATCATTACTGCATTGAATAATAGCTATACAGAGTATATTGTACCAGAGCAAAGTATATGCTTACAGCTATCAACTGTATTTTATAATGAGCTTTCTCAATGGCAATATGGGAATTTCAAAGCTTGCTCCCACTTTCTCTTTGGTTTAACTTTCTGCAAGGAGATTGTTAGTTGCAATTTCAGATCAAAAAGTAAAATGCCCTGGAGCCCTGCATGCCAGAGGAGATTTATGGCAGGCTGACCAGAATCTCCAGAGTCTTCAGTGAGATTTGGAAGATTTTACTGGTATTTTATTATTAGACACATTTCCAATGCCAATACAATTCTTTGTGATGCTGATGAATTGCTTCAGTGTGGCAGGACTAGTAAGCCTGTAACATATTCGTACAATCCACTTGGAAGAAGTACAAGAGCTTTTATGAAGCTGATGTAAAAGTGCTTGGTGACCAAACACAGTCAAGGACTTTACATGTTCAGCAGAAGTTGGTATTAAGAATTCTTGGATAGTGCACACAAAGACATTTAACTCTATAATTCAAATGGACAATGAACAGTTTACTGAGATACATTCTCTGTGGTTAAGCCTGGTAGTCATGCTGGGCCAGTGCACTTTTAATCTCCCAAGGTAAAGTAGCACTCTGGCTTTTTCTCTGTGTTCCTATCGTTCAGACTTTTTTTCCTTTTTTTTTTTTTTTTTCTATAGAGCAGTTAGTAGCAGTGTTAGGCCTCTGCCGATATTCCAAGACTTTGAGCACTTTCTTGCTGCACATATCTCCAGAAACATGCAATAGTTGAGGTACTTCTGCAGAGGTTTGTGACAGAGTACAGCTTCTTTATGTTGGTAGCAAGAAACATTGATAGAATAAAAGTATAGACCTGTAAGTGTTCTCTTGCCTCAGGAATATTTGAGTATTGCTTGATGTCCAGTGGTCAATGGTTTCAACACGTCCATGGTTTGCCCTCTTCCCTACATCTCTAGCTTGCAGTTTTCCTAGTCTCTGTAGCTACAGCAGTCAGCAATAACCCCTTGCTTGCACAGCAACCATCAGGTTTTTGGCTGACTCCCTGATCAGCTCCAATGGTATTTGGAGACTGTACCTATGCTATGGGCAGGGCTTTCCTTACAAAGCATCCTGCTCCCTGAGTGCAGTTGCTGCAGCCGGAGGAGGGCGTAGGGCTGCTCTGTTTCCTGGTGTTCCTAAACTCCCTTCCCGCGGCAGCCACAAGACACCTCTCAGCAGGGAGAGGTGGGGGGACCGGGGCCGCGGGGAGCAACCTGGAGCAGAGCTTCACTGTGGGGATGTGCCAGCATGAGGACCAAGATGTGCTTCAGGTAAAACACTGTTTAGCAGTCTTTCTGTCTGCTTCTCCCCTTTTCTTCCTCAAACTTATATTTAAAATGATTTGGTCTGAAGATTAACAACCCTCCCTCATTTGCTTACCAGAAAAGCTTTCCTAACTGGTGTCAGAAAAGGTATAAAAAGATGAAAAGGGAGACAAGTTCTGCACCCAGTTTAGGTGTGTAGCGTGACATAGGTAATTACAGAGAGTCTTTGTCTGTTGCCTGAGACTACTGCTGCTTCTCAGTTCAGGAGAATTCAGATTGTACTACTTATCCTCACAGGAGTTTCTCCTAATTTTGCCACTTGATCACTGGATATCAATGTAGCTTACTTTGTACAGCTTCCATCTACCATGAAAAAGTATATGTTCCTGTTCTGGCAAAGGGAAGGAACTGTCTGCTATCACAGAAAGGGTATGGGGCTAGGTACCAATCCAAAGCTCAAAATTCCCTTCCTTCTCTTGTAAATAACTGTAATGCAACTAGTGTTATGAGACGAGGAGAAAAGAGCAGGTCTTCAGCAATAAAAAAGAAAAGACTTCTCTAAAGCAGTGTTTCAGGAAAGTCAGGGCATAGCAGTTAAGAAATTTTCATCCTCTGTCCTTTCAAATAGAAAATGAAGTTCCACCAAAATTAAGTTGCAGGCAAATGATTGAGACCATTCTTTGTGTTTCTGTGTTTTCCCTTGCCATAAAAATGGACAAGAATGTCTCCATTTATGTCTCAGTTTAAGGTTCAGTCATTTGCACTAAAACATCTTGATTTGGCAAAGCAAATGTTCATCTGGTCTATCTGAAAATCATCTGTTTCTGAGCAATCATGAGATTTTGTAGGAGATGGGGACTGTTTGCCTCGTCTCTGCTAAGGTTGCAGGCCTTTGGCTGCATGGCATCTGCTGTGAAAGGCACCACAGCTCTGCTGTGCTGTCCGGCTGACCCAAACACTGTTTTGTGGAAATCCAGAGTTCACTGATGGAGAACACGCTGAATGCATCCTGTGCAATGGTGGGGAAGAATATCTTTACAACTGGAAAGAGAAGCAGCTTAAATAATTGACCAAACTTCCCACTACCGTACAGTAGCAACCAGCACACAAAAAGCTTCACTGGCCACTAAAAAGTCCCAGAAGAAGACCTATTCTAACAACCCAACACAGATTTTCGTTAAAATGCAGGGGATAGACAGTTTCATTCCCTGTAGTTATGCTGTCTTGTTTTCTCTCTCTTTCCAGCTAGCCCTCCTTCCACACACATCACTCGGGCACAATTACACAAACTTAACTAATAGTTCACATCAAAGAGTAAACCAGCGTGTAAATCCTCAGCACAATTCTCTCCAGCAACACAAGAAACATGAAAACACAACTCTCCACAGTTACCTATTTCTAAAAAGCAACAGTCTTGGTTATTTTACATTTACAGGAAAAATATTTAAGCACTTTTAAAAGCAACTTGTCTTTAAACAAGAGACTATATAATTTTTCAAACATGATTTTTTCCATGTATAAACACACACATTTGTGTGGACATATGTGTATATATACACACACACAAGAAATGCTCTCCTTCCAGAAATGCTTTGGTCTGAGCCAAGTCAATTTTAATGACACATCAAAGCAATGACATGGATTGAAGCAGAGTCAGCAAATTCAAGATTTTGGAGTCTCAGGGTTGATAAATGCAGTATGATGAATAAATTACTTTGATGTTATTCCTAAAACCTGAAAATGAATGCATCAACAAATGAAACTGCAACAGGGAGATATAATTTGCTGTCTCAGTTCACAGTTAGATTAATGGAAGAGTCATGCAAAGAGTGATAGGACTAAACAGTTTCAAATTACTTCATTAATGTTAGAGGCAGACCCAAAATTGTGCATCTAGCAGTTTTAATAGCTGTAGTTAAGAATACAGAAAAAAAAGGTTTTCACTAAAATATAGATATGTATTTATGATGAGGAAAGTATTTCAAGGGATTTGATACTTGAAACTTGAAAGGGATTTTATACTTTGAAACCACCATCAAGGAGGCTGATTTTATGGTTTGTGGTTTGGTTTTTGTTTTGTTTTGTTTTTAATTTTATTTTTATGGGAAAGAGAAGGAACTAGACGCTCATTTCTCATTGCAGTACCTCTCTCTCCAGCCTCAAAAGTTGTCATCTCGCTTTCAAAGCCTTCAAAATTCTCTTGCAGTTAGCATCTTTCCAACTCTGCCTTTCTCTTTACACCATTTTCTATAATATCAAACACCAGCTACTTATTTTCATATATAAGTCCCTTATAGCTCGTCCTTCCTTTAGTTATATCTTGTTATAAACAGATCAACTCACATGACTCACCGGAGTTTGTACATAACGTTCTTGGGTAATTTTTCTTATTTTTCCATTATCCTTGTATTTACTCTTTCCTTCTGACAGTTTTTCTGTAAAAATCCCTGCAGTCATTTCATTCTTCTTTTTCAAATCCATGAGACTCTATCCATGAGTTGCCTTTTGCTACAAACTTAAGACTCTCTTCATAAACACTGGACTTTTTTACTGAAAGTATATTGGATTTTGGTTAATTACCAATGTTATTGTCAACTATGATCTGTGCTTTGCTGTTATTGTATCTGGCAAAAGTCCTTTCCTTATCTATATTTTCTCATTCAGTATCAATTGGTCATCTCCTTCCTTCAGCTGTGTTAAGGTACCAATCTACATCATCTGTGGTTTGGGAGAGCTCACACCATAATATTTTTCTCATTTCAATTTACAGAATTGGGTTTAGAATATTCCTATTAAATCAAGAGGAAATGTCTTCTGATTCCACAAAAAAATGTCATAGCACTGAGCACTTTTGAAAATCCACTTATTATCCTTTTTTAAGTAAAGAAGTTACAGCTAGTATTTGTAAAGGATTGTAACCAGAATTCAAGTTTACTTTTCTCAAATTTGTGGCTTCTATCAGTGTATTTATTAGAAGGAAACCATAAACTTCACTGTCCCACGTGCTGCATGTGATATTTTTAGCTCTTTTCCTTCATTAAAAAAAAAAAGGCAACTGGTTCAGCTGCTTGTGCCTACATAGGGCACTGCTAGTGCAAAAGGTGCTCTCAGGTGCTTTCTTAGCAGGCAGAAATTATTTAATGATACATCTCTTATTTACAAAAACAAGGCTGAAAGTTCCTGTAGGAGGACAGAACTCAGGAGGTACCAGGTGTCTCCTGGAGCCACTTTTGTTCGGGTCTGGACATCCGTAAACTACCAATGAAACTCAGACGTGAAGCTACCCATTAATAGTCCAAACCAGTGAGTTAGACGAAGGGTGACACTACAGCTAGAAGAGGATTAAATGTTTTTTCTGCTTTCTGTGCTAATTAATTTCAATATAGTCAATCCATATGAGGAAGTGGATTGTTCCCAGGACTACCTCTAATTACAACTACCAATTAAGTTCCTTTAAAAAGTGTATTTTACTGCTAAGACTCCACACATGCTCCACACATGTCACTATTCATTTGCAAGAAAGAAAGATTTTTTGGTGTTACAATTCCAATTAAAAGAAGTTACTGGGTAAACAGCAAGCCTTACTACTTACCAAACATCCATATATGTCTTTCTGCATATACACCTTCACAAAATCATTCACACAGTTCAAACTGATTGGGAAGTTGTTCAACTCAAAGGCCAAAATACCTGGTTGAAGAGATAAATCGTCACTTGTCTTAGAATGTGTTGTCAACCATTCTGTAAAAATGCATACCTCCTGTCTTTTTTACTTTCTCCTCCTCTCCTTCTTAATCTCTAATAGGGTGAGAGGAAAAATATTCTGATTATGAGGAACTAAAGCAAAACATTGTAGCATTATTCAGTTTACAGAAGACCAGTTCTGTTGACTTTATGTCACTCCGCTAGGTCTGTTTCTTCTCCTAGGCTTTTCCTGAGGGAAAACAGATGAACTCTTGAGAGAAGTTTGGTACAACTGGTAGCTATGTCAAGAAGAGTTCAGGCTTCAGGAAAGGCCAGCTTGTTGGCTGCTAAATCTAATTATTACTGCTTTATTGAATGTGCATATGTCTGAAACAATGAATACATGCATTTTTATTAATATGTTTAAAAAATTGAAATGACAGCTAAATCATTAAATATCTCTTGCTATGTATTTCAACTTCAACTTTTTGTTTGGTGAGTATTCCTTTATATTAATGCTTATAATGCGTTAAAGTTTAAAAAAAAATTAACTGTTGCTTGCATTATAACACAAATCCAAAACGCTTAATAGAGATGCATAAACAGCCTAGTGTATGTTAAAGCACTTAGATCAAAACTTGCTGATTCCCCTGACCCTTACTTTGAAAATAGCTAGTAGAGGGGCTTTTATAAAAACAAACAAACAAACAAACAAACAAACAAACAAACAAAAACAACCAACGCTTTTTAGAGGTTTTGAGTGTTTTGTTATCCTGAGTATATCTGTCATCTCTGAAAGTACTAACAGTTGAATTACTAAGAACTGTGTATTCATAATATACAAACACATTATTATAATATACTTTTTAGAAATATAATGTTCACATTAAAAATAAGATTGTTATAGTATCAATTGACTATTGGATTCTTTCTCATTAGAATTCTAGCTGTAGTGTTTGTAGCAAATTTTGAGATCATAACAAATTTCATGTTCCCTTTCTTTGTTTGTTTTTTAAATATTTACAATCCTTTTGAACTTGCCCCACAATTAAGGCTTCAATACAATGGCCCATTTTAACAGAATCTTTAATCTTTTGTTTGCAAGAAGCTCACTGAAATCGCATAATCACAAACAGAATATATACATATGTGTGTATATATATATGCATTTTTCATAGCATCTTGATGAAAAGTGAAAGCAATTTACATTTTAGCTTCATCAAACTTGAATCCTTATGTAGACATAGTTAAGAGTGACCTCATACACTGTTATGCTGCTGGATCAGCATATCTGACTGGCACACATTCCACTTGAAAAGTTATTCTCCATCAATAATTTTGTAGATTTGTGTCCTGAGACTGTGGAAAACGCTTCCACAGGGTAAACACTTCCAGAGGGTAGTGGTCAACAGCTCAATGTCCAGATGGAGATCAGGGGTAAGTGGTGTCCCTCAGGGGTCCATACTGGGCCCAGTACTGTTTAATATCTTCATCAATGACATAGACAGTGGGATCGAGTGCACCCTCAGCAAGTTTGCAGATGACACCAAGCTGAGTGGTGTGGTCGACATGCCAGAGGGATGGGATGCCATCCAGAGGGACCTGGACAAGCTCAAGAAGTGGGCCCATGTGAAACTCATCAGCTTTAACAAGGCCAAGTGCAGGGTCCTGCACCTGGGTCGGGGCAACCCCCAGTATCAATACAGGCTGGGGGATGAGTGGATTGAGAGCAGCCCTGCCGAGAAGGACTTGGGGGTACTGGTGGATGAAAAGCTGGACATGAGCCAGCAATGTGTGCTCTCAGCCCAGAAGGCCAACCGTATCCTGGGCTGCATCCAAAGAAGCGTGGCCAGCAGGTCAAGGGAGGTGATTCTGCCCCGCTGCTCTGGTGAGACCCCACCTGGAGTACTGCCTCCAGCTCTGGAACCCTCAGTACAGGAAAGACATGGACCTGTTGGAGCAGGTCCAGAGGAGGGCCACAAAAGTGATTAGAGGGATGGAACACCTCTCCTATGAAGAAAGGCTGAGAAAGCTGGGGTTGTTCAGCCTTGAGAAGACAAAACTCGACAGAGACCCTATTGCGGCCTTTCAATACTTAGAGGGAGCTTTTAAGAAAGATGGGGACAGTTTTTTAGTAGGGCCTGTTGTAATAGCACAAGGGGGAATGGTTTTAAACTGAAAGAGGGTAGATTTAGACTAGATAGAGGGAAGAAATTCTCCACAATAAGAGTGGTGATCACTGTCCGTAGCTTTTTCTGTGATAGTAAGGACATTTTCCGCTGTGATTTTTGCTTTGTTTCAGTGCAAGGCAGTAGAGGGGCAAAGGCTCTGGGGATGGCTGAACTATTTTGTTAGAACTGAAGAACACTAACAGCCCAGAAAATAAACTTCTTTATAAGAAGTTTAAACAGACATCTCTGTGGCATTGCCTTTCAGCTACCAGAGATGGAGTAGAAATATTCCTAATTATACTGAGCCAATTTTTTTCAGGGAAGAAAACAAGAGACACAGCATAAGAATTAGGTGAGATGAAATTAAAGTAATTTTTCTGTGACAAAGCTCTTCGTTTACAGAAATAAAAAAAAAATTAAATCACAATGAATTCTTAGGTATACTGTGCAACATGAGCTATCTCCTTTTAAAAAAATAATATTTTCTTGTAGGAACAATCTGGATTGCTTCGTATTATAGCTAAGACAAAAGCTCATTTAAAAACATTTCAGACCAACACACTGTCGTGGTTTAACCCCAGCCAGCAACTGAGCACCACACAGCTGCTCGCTCACTCCCTCCCACAGTGGGATGGGGGAGAGAATCGGAAGGGTAAAAGTGAGAAAACTCATGGATTGAGATAAAGACAGTTTAATAGGTAAAGCAAAAGCCACACACACAAGCAAAGCAAAACCAGGAATTCATTCACTACTTCCCATGGGCAGGCAGGTGTTCAGCCATCTCCAGGAAAGCAGGGCTCCATCACGCGTAACGGTGACTTGGGAAGACAAAACGCCATCACTCTGAATGTGTCCCCCCCTTCCCTCTTCTTCCCCCAGCTTTATATGCTGAGCATGACGTCATATTGTATGGAATATCCCTTTGGTCATTTGGGGTCAGCTGTCCCGGCTGTGTCCCCTCCCAACTTCTTGTGCACCCCCAGCCTCCTTGCTGGTGGGGTGGTGTGAGAAGCAGAAAAGGCCTTGACTCTGTGTCAGCACTGCTCAGCAGTAACAAAAACATCCCTGTATTAGCAACACTGTTTTCAGCACAATTCCAAAACACAGCCCCATGCTAGCTACTATGAAGAAAATTAACTCTCTCCCAGCCAAAATCAGCACACACACATGCTAAAGAAAAACATAGGCATAGCCCTGGAAATTCAACCCAAGAAACTCTTATTAGTTATGGGAGAAGCTGAAGCATGCCTTTCTCAAACAGTTTGGCCTCATTATTATTTCTGAATGTGGAAGGCCTCCATCTCTTTGGGGAAAAATGCAGAAATGGGGAAAAAAAAAAAGCCCTGAAATTTTATAAATCTCCTTACATATCTCTTAAGTTCTCAGGTGTCATGAAATTAGGAGGTGAGGATTACTGCCCTACTACTGCCCTGAAAGTACTGAAAAGCTACGCTTCTATATTTCTATGCATACACCTTTTCAGGCTTCCTAAGTTTAAAATTACACTATATTACTGTCATGAAAGACCCCAGGAAATTCATGGAGAACAAGAAGCCTCACATTTTGCCAAAGAGAGAAATTATACCATGAAACATATTTGCCTTTCATAACATATGCTTACATTCAAACCTTGGGGAGGAGGAGGAGGGGAAAAAAAAAAAAGGATAAAATCCATTCCCTAACAATAGCAATACCAAACAAAACCACTCACCAAATCTGTGTTTATATTCACCCTACATCAGTACCTGTTTCCTAGCCCACAGGCTCTGTTTCCAGGCAACTCATATATGCTTACCTCTTTCATATTACTCATACACTACAAACTTTCCAGTGCATTAACCTGCAATCTTGCTTCTTTCCGTAAAACCTGCCTCACTTACAGTCCTTGCATGCTCGCAACAATCTTGTGCACTTTCTCTGGCATATATTTGTCAAAAAATTATCCTTTTAGGACCTTGGCTAGGTTGTCTAGCTCATACTTTAATTCTGTTTTTCACCTGCTACATCCAAGAGCACTTTCCTGCCATAGAGCTACTAGTCACAAGGCTATCTTAATTATGTTAATCACTCTCTCCTAGCTAATACAATTAACTATAATTAACTGATCCCTTTCTTCATATACTTTGTTCCCTCAGGGAGATTAGGAGTTATTAAACTAGATGAATACCCAATCCCTCTCGCATGATTGTCTCCCAGGAAGAGCCCCAGGGCAGAAAGGCAGGAGGTGCATTGCCCATGCTCTTGCCTGACCCAGCCTGAATGAGCAGCAGAAGTCCCTTGAAGAGGTATTGACTGAAAATGTGTGTTCCGTTATAATCATCTTACATGGAAGATGGAAGTCATGGCATGGCAGGCTGCTTAATCGTTAAAAAATATTTTATGCCTGCTGTGGATTTTCCTGGAGTACTAAGATGGTGTTTGTCATTAGCACTGCTGCAGAAGCACATACTACAGCTACCGCTGCGCAGTTATTTCTCTTTCTATTCGTACTGGAGATGAAACTACCCCTTACATTCATGGAGCTGATTGTCTACTGCCTGGCATGCAGTGTAGTCATGTACAGTTAGATGAGTCACAAAACTGCAGTCCTTTACAGTAAATGAGTTGCAAGGGAATCATGTCCTATCTGGTATTATCATTCTGTCACCATTTTGCATTGTAGCTGCTAGTGACCACATTGCTAAAGCAATCTTCAGAGATCTCATATGATATTTCTCGATAACTACTGTCACCACCCATTACATAGACACATTTCTCACCAGCTAGAGGTTCCCAGTATTTTGCACAGGCTTTTTAATGCAGAAGGCATGTGTAAGATCTACAGAGTATGCAAATGTATTTAAAAAAAATATATTGACAAGGTAATTTGGCTACTCTGGATGATCTGGAAATATATAATGCAGCAGCACAATAATGCTTTTTGAAAGCCTGATATAATGGAACAAGGAAAACAGGTGAGCATTTCTCAAAAGCATGCTTATCACCACCGAACAGAGATACCTGCAACTAACTGACAAATAGAAGAAAATCAGTAAAAGTACTATTAAAAAGGGAAATATAAAACAGTAAATGTAAAAAAAAATACATACGTCAGGAGCAATCCTCAATTAGCAGGATAATGGTAGATGACAGAATAGCCTGTTCGAGCTTAAGTTCCTCAGGCTGTTACTGATACTGTTCCTCATTTCCTGCCATTTTTAGACTCGGTGCAAGTGCTTTTAGCCTCAGTGCATGTACAAATGATCAGAGTAGGTATAGTGATACAGTGCCAGATTTGAAAGTGTACATCTGCTTACCTCATCCTGAGTCATATTCTTTGCATACTTTACCATTCCAATAATTTTTACTGTTTTGACTATAAATTCAGGCTGCTGACAGTGAAAATTGTAAATGGCCATGCTCCAGGGACAGAGTACCTACTCACACAGCTCAGCCTCAAGGAAGAATTTCAAACTGAAATCACAAACTGATTTGAATACCTACTGCCATAATTCATTTGTGTATTTAATGACAATAAAGCAGACCCCTGTGACCCCTGTGAATGTGACTGCAGGGAGAAGTGACAGTTTCAAGTCCGTAGTTTACATGTTCCAAGGCATATGTATTGCAAATTTAAATGTTTCTTCTCATGGACAGCTTTACAGTATTGGGGGGATGGTGAGGGGAAGGTATGTAGAATGAGAACACAGCAAGAGATGGAAAAGATCAGCAGATCACGCAGTGGTAGGGGTGAGTCAAGCAGAGTTAAACCTTTGAGATTGCCCAGAGATGAATTAAGAGCCTAGAACATTTGCTGAATATATGTATGTATGTCTTTCTGTATATGTTTCTGTGTTGTGCTCAAGATCTTGTTTCTTGGCAAAGAGGAAACACTTTATATATAAAGCCAATAATTTATTGTTGATATAATTGATGCTTTAATAGTCTAATCCAAGAATCATTAATAATCCAGATCTATTTAACATAGAAAAAGAAAGAATCCTTCAATACAGAAAAAATCTCAGTAATAATACACTTAAAATTGTTATACACACACACTAGTTTCTACCCTTTTCCTGGTGTAATGCTCACCCTTCCAACTGCTCCTCTGGACCCTAATGTTGGTGTTTTCACTCTGGTGGTCATAGTAGGGTGTTACAGGGAGTTGTTGGCACCTGGAGTCCTTTGCTAATAGGAATTTGGTGTTCATCTTGATGGTTTCTTCTTCCTCAGACTAGGGATCCACATGGGGTCATATTTATGTGTTTGCCAACATACTTTTCCATCTTGGTATTTCTTCATTGGCCTGTGTCTCCACATTACATTCAGATTCATTATATGGTGCATTTTACATATGTTGGATATTTCTTTTTTACTCTCTTATTTATCCTGAAAACTGTTTTCGTCCTGCTTCAGGTCTGCATTTCTTTAACTGATCATTGGTGAGTTTATAGCTGTGGGGCCACCATTGCCAAAACTGTGGCCCTTCTCCTATCACCCCATGCCTATACCCCTCTATGCCACATCCTGTGCCTCCACTTCTTAAGCCTCTGCAATTGTATCTGGCCTTTATTTCTCTGAACTACTGCTTTATACAATCCATATAAAACTATGGTACCATAAGCAGAAGTAAAACAAATTAGCCATACCCACTTAGTCAGAAGGAGACAAAGCTGCAGGCAGGTCAATAAAGGTTTGCATATCACAGGGCTAAAGGGTTACAATGTGTGATATAAAGATGTTTATTGTTGCTTCTTTACTATGTGTATAGATTTATGTAAGCCTTGTTGTATATACATATATCTATACACATGTGTGTATATATACACACGTATCTATATATCTATATCTAAATCTGTGTATATATACATGTGTATATATATGTATATATACACACACATATATGTATATTAACACTGTTTTCTACATTGTGTTTTTGCCGACTTGCAAGTGGATGCTTTTGGAAGATTGAGACACAAAGTTTTGCATGCACATTTTTTACATGGTGTCAGTGTGACAAGCATATTCCAGAAAATAGTTCCTTCCATGTTTCTATGGGGAAATTACCCCTTGTTCCAAATTCTTGACACGTAAATTATAATTGCAGGGGTTTCATTACATATTGGTTGAATTGTCACAAGCAGACCTAATGGAATCCACATTAGCATTAATGGATTCTAGCTCATAGCACATGATAGACCGCTTCTGAATTTGGCTGAAAGTATTTTTATCTAATCTGTAAATTTAATTTATCCTGAAGAGCAGAGTACATTAATCTTAACTTACTGGGAAAACATACACACACAGATGAACTTTAGAAATAAATGATTAATTCACATCTTACCTTTTTAATATCTGTCTGAGAAATCTCTACTGTAAGGGACAGTGTAGCTTCAGTATGACTTACTGTTTTCACTGTTAGCCAAAAATACTGTGACACAACAAAAACAGAATTTGGCATTAAAGCACGACCTTGTTATATAGTAGGGTATGCTGGAAGTGTCTGAGCCTTTGAGTGTGTCCTGGTTTTGGCTGGGATAGAGTTAATTTTCGTCCTAGTAGCTGGTACAGTGCTGTGTTTTGGATTTAGGATGAGAATAATGTTGATAACACACCGATGTTTTAGTAGTTGCTGAGCAGTGCTTACACTAGTCAAGGACTTTTCAGCTTCTCTGTCCCTGCCAGCGAGAAGCTGGGACGGGGCACAGCCGGGACAGCTGACCCGAACTGGCCAAAAGGATATTCCATACCATGTGACATCATGCTCAGTACATAAACTGGGGGGGGGAGGGGGGTTGGTTGGGGGGCAGTAATCACTGCTTGGGAACTGGCTGGGCGTCGGTTGGTGGGTGGTGAGCAATTGCACTGTGCATCACTTATTCTGTATATTCTTTTATCATTATTATTATTATTTTCCCTTCCTTTTCTGTCCTATTAAACTGTCTTTATCTCAGCCCACAAATTTTACTTTTTTTTTCCCAATTCTCTCCCCCATCCCACTGTGGGGGGAGTGAGCAAACGGCTGTGTGGTGTTTAGCTGCCTGCCGGGTTAAACCACAACAAAGTGTCACCATGATTAGTGAGTGATACAGAACAGAACAGTAACAAGATGACTCAAATGGGACACCTGTGAGCGGGTGGAAGTTGCTCAGAGATTAGGGGCACAGGGGACATAGCAGGAAGAAAGAAATACTAGAGCGGAGGAAAAGTGGAAAGAATTTCATTTAAAGAAGTAAATCTGAAAGCAAGGGGAGTCAGGACTTAACAGATCTCTAAAAGGTAGCCTGGGAGAAATTTCTTACAATAGATGTGTCAGAACAGAAGGAGCATGTGGAGGAGGCACCTCTCCTCTAATACAAGGCTGCAGACATATATCTTTTGCCTTTCCATTTGTGCCCTCCAAAGAAGTAACTTTACTCTTAGGTTTGTCTGCAGAGATATGAATGCTCCTAGTCTTATTTCAGATGAAAGGAGCCAGGTTAGCAAAGAGCATTCATTAAAATGTCTTAGGCTAATCTGGCTTCTTTAGACTGAAATACATTCATAAGACATTTATAGGAGTAGTGGAGACAGCTGATTGAAGGAGGCAATAGCAGCAACATACGACAGGCTCAGAAGCTGCCAGAAGCCTCATAGCCAGAGCCAGAAGAGGATGCATTTGTGGTCGATGACTATCTTGCAGAAAGTTGTCCTGGTACTAAGGGCAGAGGAGACTCCTACTATACAGTACTGTCCTTTGGGTAGCTAACTACATACCCATCCCTGGAGAACAAGAACTATATGAAAATCAATGTTGAATAAAGGTAAATAGTAGAAAGGAAGAAGAAACAAAAAAAGCCCCAACCAATGGGGGAAAAAAAAAAAAAAAAGAACCCAAAACATAGCAAGAGACAAAATGTATCAGCAATTCTACTCTGCATGGAAATCAGACCACTGCTAGGAAGTCTGGAAAAACCTACTCTATATACAGGCATGTACATACCTTTACCAGTGGAAATGAATCATTCTATTAACAATGAAAATAGAGAAGGCTGCAATGGATTCTAATTGTGGATTTCCTGACATACAGAAAATTTTAACTGTAGGTTGCAACTTTTCCATCCATACAGATGCTCACAGGACTCCACCTCTTTCGTCAACTTTATTTGAAATTAGAGACCTAAGAGGGAAAACTTAAGAAAGAACACATCACTTTGATTCTATGTAAATGCTTGTATTTATTGGAAAAATTAGAGTGTGATAGCAGTATGAATGCTTATGGGTGTTGAGCATGAGTATAGCCCATATATATGTATAGATATAGGTTTAGATATATATGTATATGCATATTGGAAAATATCCACATATAAATATGCGTATGTATAACACTGCATAGTATATATACTTAATTTTAAGATCATAGAGTTTTACTCAGTACCTTCAGGCTCAAAAATCAATGTTTACAAAGTACTCTGAAATCTTCAAAACACAACTGCTACAGCAGTGCTGAGTATTATGGAGAAATGTTTTATATAAAGAAACACTAAGAAAAAATATTTAAGAAATTTTTATTCTGTTTTATTAGATAACAAATTAATAAAAGTGGTTGATGGAACCTAAAGGAGTTAGGAAAGAGATCTTACTCTTTCCCTCTTCATTGGGATTCTTGTGATAGATCTTTCTGCTTAGCTCTGTGCTATGTGGTCTGTAAATGAGATTTATGAGAATCTATAACTTGCAACATTTCTTAAGGCAGAGGACATCATGAGTGAGTATTTGTATATAGAGAAAGTCTTCAGCTGTAATCCTAGCTGAGGGAGACAGATAACCTCTTAAGAAAACTTCTGTACTGAGGTCCTCGGTAGAGGAGGATCAGGTTGGGGAACATTTAAACAAATTGGACAGACATAAGTCCATAGGCCTGATGGGATGCTCCCACAAGTGCTGAGGCAGCTGGCCAAGGTCATTGCAAAGTTACCCCTGATTATCGTTGTTTTCAAAAATCTACAGTGTCTTCATTTTATTCTTGTTTTCAAAACTCTGGAATTCAGGTGGTAAGTCAAAATACTGTGAATAACTGTGAATAACTATGAATTAGCTAAGCCTTAAGGCAAAAATCATCATATAGAAATCTCACTATCCCAGTAAGAAGGAAAAGGGCAGTAAAGGAGAAAGTCCAACTCATGTGTAAACTATCCTGAATGTCACTTTTTAAACAAATTTGTATCATCCATGGAAATATAGATGCATATTCCTTGTTGTGAAACAACATATTGATCTCTTCAGTTTTACTGCAGCACATAGGCATATCTTTACATATCTTTCATGGTAAATTGGAACTTAATCTTCTCCCATTGATATCTGACTTAGTCTTTTATGTTTTGTCTCTTAATGACACATTTGTTATAATTTTATTTCATTGTATTATACCAGTTTCGTATTCCTCTTCAGATTAAAAAAAAAAAAGTGTGGTGATCTCAACTTATAGAAGTAGAGATTTTTTTTTTTTAGTTTCTGGTGATCTAAGAAGTTCTCTCCTCCTAGTCATTGTTAGGACAGGTGGCAAGAGCTACATGCAGCGTTTTTTGAAATAGCTTCCAGGTAGAAGCATTGGCAGCTGGAGATGGGACAGAGGCTGCTTACCCCTTAAAATTATCTCTCCATTTGTTATAAAACAGATCAAGTTCATTGAGTTGTCTCTCCAGTTTTTGTTTGAGCAGGGATTGATTTCAAAGCTTTTAACTGGTCTAATTTTTATTTGCTTTACCTAGCTACATTCTACTTTATCTTATCCAATAATAATCTTATCCTTCTTTCTCTTTTATTGTGGCAGCTGACTACAAACAAATTAAATTCCAATGTAGCATGTATAAACTACATACAGTCGTTACTTTAATACATACTTATATAATTAATAACACAATTAAAAACAGTAATTTAAAATCCTACATAACATGACAATTTTCTTATAGTGTGAACTTGTAATGTGACATTTCTTCAGCATTTCTGTTTTCAAATTCATCAGCATGCTTATAGTTCAGCATGTAATTTGCTGAATCATAACTTTTGAACATGCTTCACTCTTTCTTTTCATTTTTCTCTTTCTCATCCACATACATGCATCATGATCTCATCAAAGAAATATAAGAAGACTAGTCTTTCTATATGTGAAAGAAAACTTGCAGATAGCTAAATTTAATAAAAACAACAAAGTTACTTCATGGTGAAATGTAGATTGTGCTATTGTATTACATAGAACTGCCTAGTTGCTGCTACCTAATAAATGCATTGGTTTATCTTATTTGAGGATTTTTGTTTCAAATGATATATTTGATGTATTATTACTAAAAGTAATTTAAAAAAAAAAAAAAAAAGATGGTGATGGTCTTGAAAGATCCAACAAGAACAGATAGGATATTTCTCTATTACTTACAGTGAGCTGGAATACTGGTGGAGCAGATGTGTTCTGGAAATTAGATATAGGACTCTATTTAAGGATAATTGAAGAATGAGCTACTGTTGATCCTTTAATTATTGTCTTGGTGAGAAAACATAGCAATACAGATTAATTTGCAGAAGTAAGGTTATCTGTATTAGAAGCTGACTCTGGCCAAAGAGATTATGACCATCGATATATTTAGTTAAATTCCACTTATTAGTGAACTGCTTTACATACATATTTGTATATTTGGTTTATTGATTCAGTAAAATGGTATCTGAAAAGCAAAAATGCTCTGGGCCTGACTATCTGAATTCTTATCACATGCGTTTAAGAATAAGTGAACAGAATAAAATCAGGTCTCAGAATTTGCATAGAACAACTGTGCAAATGATCTGAATCAGGCTTTTTAATTGCAACAAGTGCTAGAGGATGGAGGAAGGGCTTTATGCATTAGTACAACACAAGTAGCTTTGCCCCAGGTACTGGTTTTAATAATCACAATAAACATTTTTCTTGCTATACTATCAAAGGTTCAGGTGAGTCAGCAGGCACTTAGTGCACTGATTAGAACTCACCATCAAGGGAATACAAAGATCATGACTGGAGCACCCTCATCCCTCAGGCTAACTACATTAGACTTATATAGACCTCTCCTGTACAGGTAAATGTGTCCTCTGCATCTTTGTTTCAAAGAAAAAATTGGCTAGACACTGCAGAAACCAACAAAGGCTCTAGAGAGCTATGCTAGGTGAACAGCTGAAGGAGTATTGCACCAGAATGGCTTCTCAGAAATGTCTGAAATTCACACTTTCAAAATAAATGTTTGCAAATACTTCAAATTTAAAGTAGCAACATTTATTCTGAAAACTGACATTAAAGAGTATACCCTGTTTTCAAGCAACTCTACTGATCAACATGTCAAAATCTGTATATGGCAAAATATTCCTTGATCTTGGATATTTAAAAAAACCTTTCAAAATAATTAATATCTGACTTGTCTCTGCTCTGCTGTTTGACTTGATAATATTAAAAGGTACTACCCTATTTTCAATCTCTCTCATGTTTACAGTCCCTTCAGTTACAGAAGAGCTACTGTATAAATGAATTCCATAGAATTTCCTAGGAAAGGAAGAGCGAAGGTGGAGAGACAAGTGATCTTCACTGAAGATTACCAGAATCAAACTCTCTCTACCTTGAAGCTGTTTATTTATTTGCTTCTACCATGCTTTTACAAGGGAACCAAAAAAAATCTCTCAAATGTACTTTTAAATTTTCCCTAGGAATTGCTGCCTTTCAACTCGGTGTCACAAGTCAACTCAATGAGCCTTCTGTTATGAAAAGAGAGAGACTTTACTCATTAAACTAGGGCTTTAAACTGCTTAATTCTTTTCTTTTTATTATATTGGGGTTTGGAAAAGCAAATTATCTGCTATTATGATGAGAGCTTGATCTATAATTCTACAGCAAGTATCTAGACTTAAATAACTTAGGTCAAAAGGGAGCAATAATCTTAATGACCTTCATTCTGAAAAGCCTTCCTGAAAGGACTGGATGTTGAATATGTTATTAGACCCTCAAAATGATTGATATTTTCTAAATATTGTCAAGGTAGAAAGTCAAAAGAGTAAGAGTTGTGGGGCATTCCTTAAATACTATTTGTCAGCTGTAAAGAATAGCTTTCAGGATTTTATAAGCAGATACATCCATTGACCCACATAACTGAGAAACTTTAAGCTTAGGGAAGGTGATTGGTAGAGGTGAGGAAAGAGGAACTTTAAAGAACTGCTGTGGCAAAATGGTAAATGGGATTGTAGATGGAAGAGAAACAATGCATGCAATACTCCGGAAATACTGCAGTTGCCAACAATAATTCAGTTTCATTCAATGATTTCTAGAATTATGAAATCATTGCTCCAGATCCCAGAGTTTGGAGAATTTTCCTAAGAGAATATTAAAAAAAAGGACTTGGCAACTAACTCATCACTTAGAACTAAGCTGGCTGTCTAAATGTAAAAATCCAGTTAAAATTACAGTGAGGGTCCAGAACTGTTTTTCAACTTAAGCCTCTGAGGATTTAGCATTTATATAACATACCTAACATTCTCCCAGCACCAACAGTGTCGTCCACCTCACAAGATTGAGTTGTTATTTTCTGCTGGTGACAGTGGTGACAGCACTCATCTAGGAGTATGCATGCTGATTTCCTTCCTGGCGTACCCTGGCCCTCATCCATAACAGCGGGGTGAGGGGGGGCTTCACATCTCTCGCTGAAACCATGTCGCTATGATTAATTTGTCCAATGAGAGGAAGCCTGCAGAGGGAGCATGAGTGTGTGCCCTGGGAATACCGAGTTCTGGAACAAGGAGTTTCCATACCTATAGCAATTTTAAATTCCTTTACAATAGACAACTTAAGCATTTCAGAACCTAAATCCTGTGGCTGGAACCAGGTCCAAAACCTCTTTTACAAGAGTTGCTACAGCCAAAGGGACATTTTTTAAGTTTGCTGTTGTAAATGTCTTTGTAAGAAATGAAAAGATTAGGCGGTGTCAGTAGCCTTCTCTCATCTCGACCACTTGTGGATGTTCCTACGCAGTGAAAAGGTCACACACACCTATGAGTCACAAGCAGATAAAAGTTAATCTTGAGAAATCTTCAGATAAAGTCTTCACCTTCTATGCTTATTAAAGCCATCTGTGTGCTCTTCACAGAAGTGTGATCCTAGATGCAGCTGGACACTGACAAAGCCTGTAAGACCCTTACTGCCCTGGGCTGCTCTGCACGGGCAGGGGAGCTAAGAGCTGAGCGTGACAGCAGGGCAGACACAGGTAGGGCAGGCACACCAACAAGGACTGCCATCTTGCAGGACCTGAGCAAGATGACATCCAGGGATGGTAACCAGGGCCAGCCAGGAGTCCAGTGATTGCCAAGCAAGTCCATATTGAGGACAAGCAGGAAAGTCACATCAGCAGATTAAGATTCGTATCACCAAGAGCAAGCAAAGTTGCAAAATGACTCGAGCAAGGAGCACGGACAACTGGGCCATTAAATCATACAAATACTTATGACTCACCTTCCCTGTATGTATTTAATTCTGGAGAGTGATGAACCAGAAGATAATAGGATTAATAATAAATAATAAAATTAAAATGTTAACTGCTAATTATTAATAAAAATTAATAATAATGATTAATATTATTGATAGGTTAATATTATAAATAAAATAATAGAGAAATAATAAGATTCCCCAAACTGGGAATTCCACATGGTTTTCAAATTAGCTGTTGCCATAATTAAAATTATTGTCATTTAGGAAAGCTGATCTCAAGTTTAGGCTCCAGTCTTTATGTTACTCACAAGTAGATTTTTGTAGTGATTTTAATTATTCATAAACATGAGTCATCACTTATGCAAACAAGTTTTTAAGCCTGTGGTTCCTTTGGGCACTTCTTGTAACGTCTTCTCTAAGAATTCGTAATTTACTATCAACGCCTTAGGGCTGGAATATTTTTATTTCTGCAGCCACGCTATATAGTCTGATGACCTAATTGGATAACTGAGAAGCAAGAATATAGCTTGAGTAAAGTACAACCAATATGCAAACAGTCATGCGAAACATGCAATTTTTTGTATGTTGCTCATGGCATTCTCCTTTCCAAGTTTATGTAAAAACAATTGTTTTAGAGATAACCATAGGAAAAACAAATTGTCAAGGATCTTTGAAGAAAATGTGTGCTATATGAATTGATGTTTTCAGTCCTTTTGCTTGGCCTTCCTTTTCTTCTCCATGTGAAGACAGCAATGGTTTAATCGCGTTATTCAAATTATTACAAACCGGTGTAATTTTAGCACTCAATATACTTTGCTGTGTACCTGTTTTCTATGACCCAAAGTCTTTAGTGCTTTAGCTACAGTACTTTTGTCACCCGAAGTGTTGACATTTCTGCTACTAATTGGTTTTCATGTTTACTTCCCCTGAAGTACTTAAGAAAGGATCTGTATCGTCCCTCTCTAAGTAGTGAGGAAATATTTCAGCATTAAGCTTTATTACATTTCTAGCTCCTTCCTTAGTATTTCCTTCTTAGTATTTACCACCTGCTTGCCTTCATATTGTTTGTTCTCTTTGCCTCTTAATTTAAGCCTGCTAATCATCTGTTAATGCAGTTTCAATGAAACATTCCTTGCATGAAACCTCATCAGCTACCTCATTACCAAATCTTATTGAAGTCACTCCACCTATTATCACCTGGCTAAATTTCCATTACGTTTTGTCATTGAGAATGCGGGCAAGGAGAGATTAAGTTACATGAACACTAATAGGAAATAGAAAAAATAATTTAATTTAACTTAACCTTGGTACAATAAATAAATGTTTCACCACTTCAAAAAATAGACTTCAGTTTAAATTACACTTAACAAAGCCTTCTGTTTACTTGCCAGTGTAGCTGGATATGACATTCAGCTACTATTAATTCAGGCAGCAGCCAAATCAAGTACGTGTAATGAAGTATTCAGAAAGACTAACCACTCAAAACAATTTCTGGCATTAGAGGATGTAAGACAAATATGCAATTTAGTAATAACAACACTTATTAGCATTTTAGATCTTGGGTTAATGGTTATTTGATCTTCTCATCTTACACTGGGGCAGGAAATAAGCATGCTATAAAGAAAAGGCATAGGTCATGGGGTCAGCATATAAAAGTGTCAATTTTACAGAGTTCTATAATTCTCCCTGTATAAGACTGTATTTTTTCCTATAGGTATAACTAAGCAAAGTCCTTAGAACAGCTGTGAACTTATTCGTATTTAAAGATAAAATTTGCACTGCAGATATTAAATAATAGTCAAATGAAAGTTTCATGGGCTTTGTAACATTTTTAAGAGATGAATTTTCTCCTTCCTCAAAGTTATTAATTAGAAGAAATATGATCATGTATCATACATTAATGGACATACTCTCCAAGAAATGCAACAGGAATACTAAGCAATAATGAAAGTGATGTGAGTACAAGAACTTAGCCTTTACAATCTAATCCATGCCTTGGAGGAAAGAACTTCAGTTAACACAAGATTTAATCTCTAAACAGCGTATTGCTCATGAAGGCTGTCAACCGATTGCTGTGATGAGTGGATCCATTTGTTTGCTTCCTCTGGAGAAGCTGAGCAAGCTTTCGATGCCGCACCTTGCCAGTGTGTTTACCACACTCCAGAAGTGGAGACACTCAACGGAGTAGAAGGAAAGTTCAATTTCCATGGCAGCAGCAGTTTTGGCCCCTTCTTTTTAGCATACTGATAAGTGTAAAATCTCTGTGAGGTTGTGATGTCAGAATTGAAACTCACTGAATTCCTCAACATGCCAGTAAAAGAACAGAATGTTTCTTTAAATATCTGCTGAGATGAGCAAGTTTTCCTTAAAGAAGGACCAGTGCAGAAAAATTCCATAAAGCAAAAGTAGTGAAATATCTTATATTCCTAAATTTCAAAACAATTGCTTAGATTATGGGCCCAGAATTGAACTTCAAGTCATTCTAATCTGATACCATATGTAATTCAGACTGTAGAACTTTTTTTATTATTCTTGTATGGAGTCCAGCAACTTCTAAGTGCAAAGCCTGTAACCCTACATGTTCAGAATTCACATAAAATATGTATTTCTCTGAGTTCTATATAGGATTGAGGTGTAAACTTTAGTTCTCATGTGGTCTATATAGTTGTCATGCATATCTTTACTCAGATGGGGATCTACAATATCATCTTCCATCAAGACAAATAGTCTTGAGCTGCAAACCAGAGAATTTCTCTTCACTCTAGTTTGTTCTGATGGCTAATCATATGCACAGTTAAAATGTTTTTTCCTCATTTGAATATGACTTTGAGTCATTAATTTTGTTATGCTTTTCTCAACTAGACCAACAAGTCCTTTAGAACAGAAATATTTTCATATGGTGAAGAACGCTCCATCTCTACAAGGCCTTAGAGCTAAATGAATAGAGCTTCTAAAATCTATCTTTACAATAAGGCTTTAAAAAAGGTAAAAATAACTTTCCCTTCTTTATTATGGTTCTGTTTATACTTCAGAATACCTTATATCCTTGACTAGTCTGTATTCTTGCTGTGCCATATCCACATTGCAGATCGTATTGTGTCCTCCTCTATGAATCATATATGAACTAATTTTTTTTATTTACTTTTACATCAGTAGTTCAGAATTTAAAATAATGTCAAAATTAATATTAACACTTAATGAAGCTCCTTAGATATATCCAATTTACTAATTCCTACTGAACACTACTTTTTACTGTCTGCCAGTTAGTCAGTTCTTAATCTCTTTTTCAAGCGATTGTGAAAATTACGTGCTAATTTTTTAAGTCTGTGCAACTTTAAGTCATGCCTTTGTAACATCTAAGTATGTTACATCTGCAGTTACCTTTGTCAGTCAAACTTGTAATCTCATCAAAAAATGAAATCAGTTTTGTTTGATAAGACCTGTCCTCCATAACATGATATTGATTGCATTTATATTCCTCTTAATTTAATTATGTATTGATTGAAACATATGTCAGCTTTCCATTCTTTTGCTCAAGGATGATCACATTGTAATCAATCTATACTTTAGCTGGGTCATCTTGCTGTCTCCATTGGCACACTATTAACTCTCTTCTTATCTTCAGAAATGACACCTCTATTCTATTATTGATTAAAAATAAATAGCAGGAAGCTGGAAAGAACCCCAGCCAAATCTTTAAGACTCTTGGGTTCGTTCAGGTTATCCAGACCTGCTAATTTAAGAGGGTTTTTACAAAGAAGAGAAACAAATGTGAAGAGTGCCATTCAGATTACTGGTTTCCCTTGCTTAAACAATGTGATATTAGGGACTTTGGTCAGGTTCCCTTCTTTCAAAGAAAACGTCAGGTTTATGAATAAAGCATGATCACAGGATCTCCGTTACCTTGAGCACAGCAAGCATTTCCAATGTTCAGAGTTTCTAGGCATGTGTTTCCAGCTGGTCTCAGCTCTCCTGTTTACTTCGTTGCGAGGAACACACTACAAATGCTTCTCTAGAGTATGTGTTTTCTATTTCTGTTGCATAGAAATGCACTTGAAGTCCATATAATATTCAAAACCCTGTTATTGACAGCACGATTTTTTTTCTCTAGATCGTTTTTGTTCAGATCCTCCTGTAACCCATGCTTTGGATGGGGCTTCCAATGTTCTGGCCAACCGACTCCATGAGGCAGCAAAACTTCCTCTTACAGATTGGCTGTATGAAAAGTAATACGTCTTCCCAGCAGCTCCTGGTCTGTCATCACTGAGAGAGAGAAAGAGACAGAAAAAGAAAGGGAGACAGAAAGCGTGAGAGACTGAGCGTGGTTGGTTCGGTCTCAAAGAGCTTAGAAGATCTGCTTTCTTTCTTTACAGACTCTGCTAACTTTTAGATCATATCTCCCTAGTACTCTTAATATCCCCAATTTATTCAGACTCTTTCCCCATTTTATCACTACAATCATCACCACAGTAAAAAAGCTCTACTGTAGAGGAACTGTTATGTCCTTAAGACAGCTAAGCATATCTGAAGGAGAAAGGCTCAAATCTCAACAGGAGCAACAAAGATATCTATAAGTATCATACCTGATACCTTAAAAAAATGTGGGCTTATGAATAAACCAGTACGCACCTGAGGATGCAACTATCTATCCTACATTAGAAATGTATTTATTCATCACTTATTTTTCTGTATGTCACTATAAGGAATACTATCCCATCAAGGGAATGATGATATACTTGTCCATCTAAAGAGTTTGTAGCAGATCACCCCTTACCTAGCCCGAGCAAAAAGATATTTAAAGTTACTAGCAAAAACCCTGAAACTGGTAGTAAAAATGCGGTGAGCAGGCAAAAGGAGTACCCTAAAACACTGGAAATGGAACATGTCAAGTTCTAATTGTATAGTGATAGTGTTGAACTACCTAAAATATTTTAAACCTATCAGGCAAAAAGTCTACCAGAAATTTCCTTGTCAAATTAATAGAAAAAAATTATCATTGGATATGAAATTAATTCCAGAAAATTAGTCGTTTGAAGATTCATTTTAAGTAGATACATCAGTATTCCTCTAGCTACAGTTCTACAGAGTTGTCACAATATTGTGTTTTTTAGTTTTGAAAATCAGTTGAGGTTAATACTGTAATTTCTGCATAGTGTTTGTACTCTTCAGAGCACCACTTGGTGGTGCTCATCCATTTAGCAATTGCATTACAAATGGCACTAGCACTAAGGAAAAAAAATAACCCAAAACATGCAGTCCTTCTGGTAAAAGACATATTTTAGCCCTAATACTTTTTAATTTTCACCACTGCGTTAATCCTGCATTTCTACGCACATTAAAAAATATTCACTTCATGTCTGTTTTTAAAAAACAGTTGGTGTGAAAGCTTAAGTTTACTAAGTACTTTCCCCCAAAATCATTGGTTACCCTCTAAATCCTCCATTATTCTAGAAAGCAGTGCATGTATCATCTAGCTGAGAAAAACACTAAAATTAAAATGTGCTCCAGACATACTGCTTAGTTTTCTATCTTAATGAAATAAGAAAGTGTGAGCCACTGAAATTAATTCTTCCATCAGGATTATTGTGTGGTTCACAGCTCTGAATACGAATAGGTGTAAGATCAATAAGCTTTTACCATTTATAGCCCTTAAAATCTACACCCAAATCTCAGAAATCAGTGTAATACCACAGAATAAAACTGCTCAATAAGAAACATGCTGGGGACAGTATCTGAAGAGCAGAGAAAGAAAGTCAGCCCAAATTTCTGGTAATACAAGATTAATAAAAATAAGAAATCTTTAGCTCTGATAGGGAGGAATTACATTGAGCCTCTTTCAGAGGCTTTTTGATGAGTAAGGTGATTTTTGCCAATGTTTTACTTGCCTTTCAGAGTGACCTATGTTGGCTAGATGTGATCCTGCTCTCCAACTACCAAAACTGTCCTATCACAGAAGCAACTGCTCCTGGCTCCCAGCTCCCATTAAATTCATAATGCAGAGGGAGACCCTGCTTCTTACAGAATTTTGACCTGTAAGAGGAGCTCACAGCTCTTGTTAGGTGGGAACTCAGTAGGAACTGGGAACGACCAGGCCATGAAGGTGCTCTTGGCCACAGTCCTTGTATTTTGGAACCACACCTTACAGGTCCCTGTGCTTTGAGACAAGAAAAATGTTAATTTACACATTGAGTGATAATAAAGAAAAGATGATACAAATTAAATTAGAATGGAACTAAAACGGAGCCTTAGAAAGGAAAGCATTCAGGTGCAATCTAGTGAAGCTGAGCCATTGTCTCAGAAGTTTAAAGGAATGAGAAATGCAGGTGGATTTTAAAATGACCTAAGTGAGTATCAATTGCTTTTGTGAGTATCAGTTGCTTTTGAGAATTATGCAAGCTGAGAAACCTAATAATATCTCATATTTGAGGAGAGACAACTTATTAACTTGCAGAGACAAATAAAAAAACAATTTTATGCCATGTTTATTGGTGTGCAATAAACTGGGATGCTTTTGACACCTTTCTTTAATGCAGCAAGTATTGGTTCTTGTAATACAATACTTGGCCTCATTTATGGAATACTCTACCGTTTCTTGTGAGGCACCACAACTGCAGTTTGCTTCTCAGAGTTTATCTTGATGACATAGTTAATCTTCATTTCACTCCTAATTTGGGATCCATCCACACATAAGAACCCTAGAGTGAAGTAGAGCTATTTTCTTTCCTTCATAAATTCACTGGGGTGTGTACATACCAGCTAAAAGTATCACAAGTCATCAGTGGTTAAAATTGATTTTTTTTTTTAACTTACTGTTTTTCAGAAAGTTGTTAAACTACATCTCAATGAACTCAGCTGTTTCCATGGGTTTTCATGCTGTGATCATTCCCTTCCTCTGTGGGGATGATTTCCTGCTGTGTCTTTGTCTCCCGCTGTTTTTTAGAGGTGGTTATTCTAGCACTTCTTGAAGCGTTGGAAAAGGGCCAGCATTTTGAACAAAACAGTTAAAACTACAAATAAGCATATCATCAAAAGTAAACTCATGAGAAACTAGTTCCTTTCGCACCTTAAACAACCAATTGTTTTCTGACTAAAATGCATTTTTGTCATGTTAACAGCATCTCTCTAAAGTTCCCTTTCATTTTTGGAATATCTCTTTGATTTGAATTACAGGCTGCATATCATATTACAGGGGTAATATTTGTTTTCTTTCTTATTAAGCATTACCCCAATTCTTTGTCAGATATTTAAAACAATATGTATTTCCTCTAATCTGTGAATGCAAGCTAAATATGTTTATTTATTAACTGGTAGGCTGCATCCAATAATAAGGTAGCTCCAGCTGCTTCAGGCTTGGGTAGACTTATGGTTGTCATCTATGACAGCTCAATTCTGTGTGCTGATTGCTTTAGAATTTTGCAGCAATGCAGTTTCGTCCTTCCATTTTCCTTAACAAGGTTGATAGAATTTGTAATTATTGATGGGCTCTGCCCGCTCTGTCTTTTTTAAAATGTCCTGAGCTCATAGAAAATCTAAAAATAAAGAGAACCATGAAACCAAGAATGTTTATAAACATTCTTCCCCTACATAATGATTAGTATATTTGCTTTGATTTATTTTTTTTTAATCTCTTTAATTCTTCAAGGACCATGACTCTTCTATCAATTAATGTTTTGAAATTATTGACCTGTGAATGTGTGAGGAACACCCTTTAACCCAACAGGAATAAAGCTACTGTAATTAGACTAAAAGGGGAAAACCAGAAATTTGAATGAAACACACTCATTTTCTAAATCACAAAGCTCAGTCAGGTTGTATCCTGTAGATCCCCACTGTTTGTGACTTGACAAGCTACGTCTCTTGTTGAAGAGACCTCTTCAAAGGCAGCAGCAAATTTCTCATCTTCAGGTGCAGAAGCAACATAAAACCAATTCTAGAACAAGAGGAAAATATTTTAGATATAGAAGTGATGTCACTGAGCTTGTTCCAGCATGGCTTTACATCTCAGCAATGTGGCCACAGAAGATTAAGCACCAAATCACACCGCATAATTCTTTACCAGTGTCACCTTATCATTCTATTAATTCATCATATAAGAGATAATTTTAAATGAATTTCTTTTTCGGCTTTTGTGCAAATGCCAGAGAAAAATAAAAGATGACCTTGAAACTCATTGAAACTCATGGTTAGAGACTCAGGCCAAGTTAGAAAAAGAGCTTTCTCAGTACTTTTTGCATGCGACCTAATACACTCGGATTTATAGATTATTTTCTGAAAAAATACTTGTCAGGGTTTTATGTAATTCTTAGGTTTTATACACACCTAATCACTGGACAGAACATATTTAATATGCAGTTTCAAAAGAACCATGACTTAAGCAGTTAAGGAACTCTACAGGAACTCTAAATAAATGATAGAATATTTTGTATATTTGGCTTCTTTTCAGAATTCCTCCAAAACGTCAAGAATTCTTTACTGTTTTTCAGGGGTGGTCAAAAGTGGGACTTTTACAGAATGCTTACAGCTCTTTTTCTCTTAAATACAATGTTTCTTTTTCATATGAAATTTCACAGTTTAGCTGTGTGTATTTTCTTATTCCTTTAAGGGTATGTGCAAAGACACATTTGATCGTATGAAATCATAGAATCATAGAATCATAGAATCACTGAGGTTGGAAAAGACCTCTAAGATCATCGAGTCCAACCGTCGACCCAACACCACCATGCCCACTAAACCATGTCCCTAAGCGCCTCATCTACACGTCTTTTAAATACCTCCAGGGATGGGGACTCCACCACTTCCCTGGGCAGCCTCTTCCAATGTTTCACCACTCTTTCAGTAAAGAAATTTTTCCTTACATCCAATCTAAACCTCCCCTGCCGCAACTTGAGGCCATTTCCTCTCGTCCTATCGCTTGTTACTTCGGAGAAAAGACCAACACCCACCTCGCTACAACCTCCTTTCAGGTAGTTGTAGAGAGCGATGAGGTCTCCCCTCAGCCTCCTTTTCTCCAGGCTGAACAACCCCAGTTCCCTCAGCCGCTCCTCATAAGACTTCTTCTCCAGAACCCTCACCAGCCTCGTTGCCCTTCTCTGGACACACTCCAGCACCTCAACGTCCTTCTTGTAGTGAGGGGCCCAAAACTGAACACAGTATTCGAGGTGCGGCCTCACCAGGGCCGAGTACAGGGGCACGATCACTTCCCTACTCCTGCTGGCCACACGATTTCTGATACAGGCCAGGATGCCATTGGCCTTCTTGGCCGCCTGGGCACACTGCTGGCTCATGTTCAGCCGGCTGTCGACCAGCACCCCCAGGTCCTTCTCTGCTGGGCAGCTTTCCAGCCACTCTTCCCCAAGCCTGTAGCGCTGCATGGGGTTGTTGTGGCCGAAGTGCAGGACCCGGCACTTGTCCTTGTTGAACCTCATACAGTTGGCCTGGGCCCATCGATCCAGCCTGTCCAGCTCCCTCTGCAGAGCCTTCCTACCCTCGAGCAGATCAACACTCCCGCCCAGCTTGGTGTCGTCTGCAAACTTACTGAGGGTGCACTCAATCCCCTCATCCAGATCATCGATAAAGATATTAAACAAAACCGGCCCCAGTACTGAGCCCTGGGGAACACCGCTCGTGACCGGCCGCCAACTGGATGTAACTCCATTCACCACAACTCTCTGGGCCCGGCCGTCCAGCCAGTTTTTGACCCAGCGCAGAGTCCACCTGTCTAAGCCGTGAGCCGCCAGCTTCTCTAGGAGAATGCTGTGGGAGACAGTGTCAAAGGCCTTGCTGAAGTCGAGGTAGACCACATCCACAGCCTTTCCCTCATCCACTAGGGGGGTCACCTGGTCATAGAAGGAGATCAGGTTGGTCAAGCAGGACCTGCCTCTCATGAACCCGTGCTGGCTGGGCCTGATCCCCTGGTTGTCCAGCTCATGCCTTGTGAGCGCCCACAAGATGAACCGCTCCATGATCTTCCCCGGCACCGAGGTCAGGCTGACAGGCCTGTAGTTCCCCGGATCCTCCTTCCAGCCCTTCTTGTGGATGGGCGTCACATTGACAAGCCTCCAGTCGTCCGGGACCTCCCCCGTTAACCAGGACTGCTGATAAATGATGGAGAGCGGCTTGGCGAGCACCTCCGCCAGCTCCCTCAGCACTCTCGGGTGGATCCCATCCGGCCCCATAGACTTGTGAGTGTCCAGGTGGCATAGCAGGTCATTGACTGCTTCCTCCTGGATTACGGGGGGTTCATCCTGCTCGCCGTCCCCGTCTTCCAGCTCAGGGGGCCGAGTACCCTGAGGATAACTGGTCTGCCTGTTAAAGACTGAGGCAAAGAAGGCATTGAGTACCTCAGCCTTTTCCTCATCCTCAGTGACAATGTTCCCCCTTGCATCCAATAAAGGATGGAGATTCTCCTTGGCTCTCTTCTTGTCATTAATATATTTGTAAAAACTTTTTTTGTTGTCTCTAACGACAGCGGCCAGATTGCGTTCTAGCTGGGCTTTTGCCTTTCTCATTTCTTCTCTGCACGACCTAACAAGATCCCTGTACTCTTCTTGAGTTGCCTGCCCCTTCTTCCACAAGCGGTAAACTCTCCTTTTTTTCCTGAGTCCCAGCAAGAGCTCCCCATTCAGCCAGGCCGGTCGTCTTCCCCGCCCATTCTTCTTACGGCGTACAGGGACAGCCTGCTCCTGCACCTTTAAGACTTCCTTCTTGAAGAATGTCCAGCCTTCCTGGACCCCTTTGCCCTTCAGGACCATCTCCCAGGGGACTCTCTCAACCAGCGTCCTGAACAGGCCAAAGTCCGCCCTCCGGAAGTCCATGGTTGCGGTTTTGCTGGCCCCCCTCCTTACTTCCCCAAGAATGGAGAATTCTATCATTTCATGGTCGCTAAGCCCAAGACGGCCTCCGACCACCACATCTCCCACCAGTCCTTCTCTGTTTGTAAACAGCAGGTCGAGCGAGGCACCTCCCCTGGTAGGCTCACTTACCAGCTGTGTCAGGAAGTTGTCTTCCACACACTCCAGGAACCTCCTAGACTGCTTCCTCTCTGCCGTGTTGTATTTCCAGCAGACGTCCGGGAAGTTGAAGTCCCCCACGAGAACAAGGGCTAGCGATTGAGAGACTTCTGCCAGCCGCTTATAGAATGCTTCATCTGCCTCTTCATCCTGGTTGGGTGGTCTATAACAGACTCCCAGCAGGATATCTGCCTCGTTGGCCTTCCCCCTCATCCATACCCATAGACACTCAACCGTACCATCATCACAATCGTTGAGCTCTATACAATCAAAACACTCCCTAACATACAGGGCCACCCCACCGCCTCTCCTTCCTCGCCTGTCCCTTCTGAAGAGTCTGTAGCCATCCATTGCAGCACTCCAGTCATGAGAGTCACCCCACCATGTTTCTGTGATGGCGACTAAGTCATAGCTATCCTGCTGCACAATGGCTTCCAGCTCCTCCTGCTTGCCGCCCATGCTGCGTGCATTGGTGTATATGCACTTGAGCTGGGCTGTCGATTTCGCCCCCGGCATCGGCACGCCACCCCTAGGCTCATCTCTAGCGAGCCTGGCTTTATCCCCTTCCCCCTTCGAACCTAGTTTAAAGCCCTCTCAATGAGCCCCGCCAATTCATGAGCCATGATCCTTTTTCCCTTGTGAGACAGCTGGACTCCGTCTGTCACCAGCAGGCCCGGTGCCTTGTAAACCTCCCCATGATCAAAAAAGCCAAAATTCCTCCGATGGCACCAGCCCCTGAGCCACGCGTTGATCAGGTGTGTTTTCCTGCTCCTTTCAGTATCCTTCCCTGCCACTGTAGGGATAGAGGAAAACACTACCTGTGCTCCCGATCCTTGAACCAGTCGCCCCAGTGCCCTGAAGTCCCTTTTGATCGCTGCAGGACTTCTCTCTGCAACCTCATCACTGCCAGCCTGTATAACCAGCAGCGGGTAGTAATCAGAAGGCCGTACCAAACCAGGGAGCTTCCTAGTGATGTCTCTGACCCAGGCCCCAGGGAGGCAGCAGACTTCCCTGTGGGACGGGTCCGGTCGGCATATCGGGCCCTCTGTTCCCCTCAGAAGGGAATCGCCTATGACAATTACCCTCCTTTTTTTCTTAGCAGCAGCAGTCATAATGTGTGGGGCTGACTGCCTCACCCTAGGCGACCCCCCGGATGGACCTTCATCTACATCCTCGCTTGCCTCGCCCTCAAGTTCCAGGGCCCCATATCTGTTGTGTAAAGGCAACCGGGAAGGTGAGGGAGGCCGGGCGGGGGTTCGCCTGGCACCCCGAGCAGGGACCCGTTTCCATCCCCCCCCGTCGCTTAGGTCCCCTCTTTCTACCTGGTGGCAAGAAGGCAGGGGATCCTCTGCTTCTCGCGGAGCCTCCTTCTGCTGCCTCTGCCTCAGGGACGGTAGGGTGCAGCTCCACCAATCTATCTCAGGGATGGTAGGGTGCAGCTCCACCAATCTATCTCCCTCAAATCATCCTGGATAAGAAAATATGAACTCTCTGATGGGATTAATGTCTTCATGAAATGGCCATGGTGAAAATTTTTATCAATAAATTGTCAAACTCAATCACAGCCCTGATCTCTAACCTCACTTGGATTTCAGGAAAATATTTGCCGACTGGACACACCCTCTAGAGAGGTGCGCTGCTTACCGGGGGCTCGCATGAGGGATGTCACTAAGAGGCTACCAAGCCTCTTACAGTCCACTGACTATTATCTGCTGCTGCTGTTTCACGTGGGCACCAGTAACACAGCCAGGAGCAGTCTGATGACTATCAAGAAGGACTACAGAGCCCTGGGAGTGGCGGTAAGGGACTCGGGAGCGCAAGAAGTTTTTTCATCAATCCTGCTGGTCAAAGGAAAGGGGTCTGAAAGGGCCAGTCAAATCTGGCGAGTCAACAAATGGAACCATGGGACTTGCTTTGAGAAACCCGGTCTACTGGGGGCTAACGGAGTCCATCTGTCAGAGAAGGGGAAGAGCATCTTTGGTCATAGGCTTGCCAAGCTGGTGAAGAGGGCTTTAAACTAGAGATGCCAGGGGAGGGGAACCTCAGTCCATCCCACTCCTACCAGCTTGATGCCAGGGCCAGCAATAGATGCCCAGAGCCTGGAGAAGGAGCATAGGTCAGCAGGAGAGCGCCTGAAGAGCAGCACAAAGGAACTCCAGGCAGTAAGACAGCTTCATCGGGGGCCTGACTTAAATGCCTCTATGCAAATGCACGTAGCATGGGGAATAAACGAGAGGAGTTAGAGACGTGCGCACTCCTGCAGGGCTACGACCTTATTGGCATCACAGAGACATGGTGGGATGTCTCCTATGATTGGAGTGTTGGGATGGAGGGATACAGGCTCTTTAGGCAGGACAGGCAGGGGAGACGAGGAGGGGGTGTCGCCCTCTATGTCAATGACCAGCTGGAGTGCATGGAGCTCTGCCTGGGGATGGATGAGGAGCCGACCGAGAGCTTATGGGTCAGAATCAAAGGGAAGGCAAGGACAGGTGACATTACGGTGGGGGTCTGCTACAGGCTGCCTGACCAGGAAGACTGAGAGGATGAGGCCCTTTATAGACAGATAGGAGCAGCCTCACGCTCACAAGCCCTGGTCCTCATGGGGGACTTCAACCACCCCAACATCTGTTGGAGGGACAACACGGCCGGGCATAAGCAATCCGGGAGGTTCCCGGAATGCATCGATGATAGCTTCCTTCTCCAAGTGGTAGAGGAGCCAACGAGGAGAGGTGTTCTGCTGGACCTTGTCCTCACCAACAAGGAGGGGCTGGTGGGGAATGTGAAGCTCAAGGGCAGCCTTGTCTGCAGTGACCACGAAATGGTGGAGTTCAAGGTCCTTAGGGCACCGAGGAGGGTGCACAGCAAGCTCACTACCCTGGACTTCAAAAGAGTGGACTTTGGCCTCTTCAGGGATCTGCTTGGTAGCGTGCCATGGGACAAAGCCCTGGAGGGAAGAGGGGCCCAAGAAAGCTGGGTAATATCCAAGGATCACCTCCCTCAAGCTCAGGAGCGATACATCCCAACAGAGAGGAAGTCAGGCAAAAACGCCAGGAGGCCTGCATGGATGAACAAGGTGCTCCTGGACAAACTCAAACTCAAAAAGGAGGCCTACAGAGGGTGGAAGCAAGGACAGGTAGCCTGGGAGGAATACAGAGAAACTGTGTGAGCAGCCAGGGATCAGGTTAGGAAAGCTAAAGCCCTGATAGAATTAAATCTGGCCAGGGACGTCAAGGGCAACAAGAGAAGATTCTATAGGTACATTGGGGATAAAAGGAAGACAAGGGAAAATGTGGGCCCTCTCCAGAATGAAATGGGCGACCTGGTTACCCGGGACACGGAGAATGTAGAGATACTCAATGACTTTTTTGCCTCGGTCTTTACCGGCAAGTGCTCAAGCCTCACCACCCAAGCCACAGAAGGCAAAGGCAGGGACTGGGAGAATGAATAGCCACCCACTGTGGGAGGAGATCAGGTTCAAGACCATTTAAGGCACCTGAAGGTGCATAAGTCCATGGGACCTGATGAGATCCATCCGTGGGTCCTGAAGGAACTGGCGGATGAAGTTGCTAAGCCACTATCCATCGTATTTGAGAAGTCGTGGCAGTCCAGTGAAGTTCCCACTGACTGGGAAAGGGGAAACATAACCCCCATTTTTAAAAAGGGAAAAAAGGAAGACCCGGGGAACTACAGGCCAGTCAGTCTCACCTCTGTGCCTGGCAAGATCATGGAACAGATCCTCCTGGAAGCTATGCTGAGGCACATGGAGGACAGGGAGGTGATTTGAGACAGCCAGCATGGCTTCACCAAGGGCAAGTCCTGCCTGACCAACCTAGTGGCCTTCTATGATGGAGTGACTACATCAGTGGACAAGGGAAGGGCTACAGATGTTGTCTCTCTGGACCTCTGTAAGGCCTTTGACACAGTCCCCCACAACACCCTTCTCTCTAAACTGGAGAGGTATGGATTTGATGGGTGGACTGTCCGGTGGGTGAGGAATTGGTTAGATGGTGGCATCCAGAGGGTAATGGTCAATGGCTCAATATCCAGATGGAGGTTGGTGATAAGTGGCGTCCCGCAGGGGTCCGTATTGGGACTGGTACTGTTTAATATCTTCATCAATGACATAGACAGTGGGATCAAGTGCACTCTCAGCAAGTTTGCAGATGACACCAAGCTGGGTGGTGTGGTCGACATGCCAGAGGGATGGGATGCCATCCAGAGGGACCTGGACAAGCTCAAGAAGTGGGCCCATGTGAAACTCATCAGCTTTAACAAGGCCAAGTGCAAGGTCCTGCACCTGGGTCGGGGCAACCCCCAGTACCAATACAGGCTGGGGGGTGAAGGGATTGAGAGCAGCCCTGCCGAGAAGGACTTGGGGGTACTGGTGGATGAAAAGCTGGACATGAGCCAGCAATGTGCGCTTGCAGCCCAGAAGGCCAACCGTATCCTGGGCTGCATCCAAAGAAGCGTGGCCAGCAGGTGGAGGGAGGTGATTCTGCCCCGCTGCTCTGCTCTGGTGATACCCCACCCAGAGTACTGCGTCCAGCTCTGGAGCCCTCAGCACAAGAAAGATATGGTCCTGTTGGAGCGGGTCCAGAGGAGGGCCACGAAAATGATCAGGGGGCTGGAACACCTCTCCTATGAAGAAAGGCTGAGAGAGTTGGGGTTGTTCAGCCTAGAGAAGAGAAGGCTTCGGGGAGACCTTGCAGCCTATCAGTACTGAAAGGGGGCTTATAAAAAAGATGGCGGCAAAGTTTTTAGCAGGACCTGTTGCGACAGGACAAGGGGGAATGGCTTTAAACTAAAGGTGGGTAGATTTAGACCAGATAGAAGGAATAAATTTTTTATGCCGAGGGTGGTGAAACACTGGAAGAGGTTGCCCAGAGAGGTGGTGGATGCCCCATCCCTGGAAACATTCCAGGTCAGGTTGGACGCAGCTCTGAGCAACCTGATCTAGTTGAAGATGTCCCTGCCCACGGCAGGGGTGTTGGACTAGATGACCTTTAGAGGTCCTTTCCAACCCAAACTATTCTATGATTCTATGATTCTATGAAAATTTCTTACAAAAATGAAGAATTTAAGCACACAGTCTACCTGTTTTTCATGTCTTTATGCTGCCATTTATTTTACTCGTATTAACACTCCTTATAATTTCTAATATGCTTAGCCTGCTAGATATACCCAGTAATTTGTAGAGCCCACTGAACTGCAATAGCTTCCTCCTTGCAAAGCTAGGTCCTGTAGCCCTATTTGTATCTCCTTTTTCTTTTTCTCTCATAGTGTTCATAATCAGAATGCTATTAATTTAGCTTTCTTTAAGGCTTATCATGTGAATTTTTGTCATGCAAATTTTTCCACTGTAAGACAAAAAGCAGCCTTTGTCTTTGCAGCCTCAGGTGTTCTGTGGCTGAACAAGAAGCTATTGAGGTAACTCCTCATGGTGGCTTTTCTACAGACAGATTTTCAGGACGTGATGTTCTCTGAGAAAAAGCTAAATGCAGCTGACATTTCATCACAGCTGAGAAAGTCATGGGGGAGGTTTGGCCTGACTGAAGGTTTACTTTGGCTGAAGAATGAGCTCTGTGGAAAGCTGAGTTCTGATTACTCACAATCTATTGACCTGTGACTGCATGATGGACATGAAGCATCGGCATCTAAGTAAGTTTTGCATATCGGAAGAAAAAAGTCCAGGACAATAGTAATACTTCTTATGTCATGTTCTAACAAGTAATCTTTGTCCAATCCTTCTGTTTCTCATAATTTTCCTCCTCTGCTTGTGAGTATTTATGTCAAGGAGCACAAAGACCTGTAAAGTACTGAAGCCAGGATTCTCAGAGGACTAAATGCACTTCTCTGACTTCACAGGGGCAGGAGTGGCCAGGGCTGGTCTTCATAGCAGCAATCTCTGCTAGCATGACAAAAAAGTTGCTTGCTTCAGTGCATGATGTCCTTTTCTTAAAAGGCTTATTTGTAACTTTCTTTTATTGCAAAGAGGAGTTTAGTTCTCACTCGTCACCAGAAGGCAACATGGCAACTATATTTAATCTTCAGCACTGACAGGTAGAAATACTTAAAATAGAAATGTCTTACAGCAAAGCGTAGAATATATCAATGTAAAAAACTGAACATAATAAATGAGAAGTCAACCAAAGTTTAATTAATTAAGCTCTCAATTAGTGACTTTATCACATTTTTGTTTGTAAGTCTGTATACTTGAAGGCCTTATCTGAAAGAGGATGTTGCATTGTCTTTTTTTTAATTAAGTGGGATAATACTAATTAGATCTGTCTGAAAACTACGGTGGATGTTTATTAATGCTTTGTGAGCATTTCTTCTAGATTTTTCATGAAGAATCAAAACAAATGTTAATGTTAGCTCTAACAACAATAATGAAGAATATAGCTTCAGATCACTGGCTACTGTTGAAAAGACTCCTGGAATTTGGTCTTTTCTTTGCAGATATAATTTTTAAATGAATATTGTCCTTAGACAGACACTGAGCAGACAGATATGACAAGAGAACACCTGTTTTCTAGCCCATGGCACATGCAACTATAGAGTTAGTGTCATATTCTCATCCTACCAATACACTTACTATCTGTTAATAGGGGAGCATGCCTATAGCTGATAGAACAGCTGAGACAGACTCATTTGCTGCTTTCTCTCTCTGCTAACACTAGCAGATAAGGTGACAATTAGTGTCATTTAAGTTTTCCTTTCTGTTGGTACAGACATTTTATGACTGTGCATTTAAATCGTCACTTATACCATATTTTAAAGCTACATTTACACACAGTATACTTACATTAGGCCAGGTGAATCCACTGAAGGGTGAATAGTGTCGATAAGAAGAAAATAAATGTGCATTTACTTCTGTATCTATACATGCCTACAGTTATGTGTGTGCATTATATTTTGTAGCTCTTTAGGCATCTCATAACATATGTTCCCCTCTTTTTTGAATAGAATGAAAAAATATTCATATATAAACATATAGCATTTAAATTGAGGGAAGGGCACTAAGTGACAAAGGCAATAACACTCAGTGCCAATGATGCAAAAGTACATTGCTATGCACTGAGTACTTTGTTATTACAAGGTTGTGCCAAAAAGCCTCAGACATTGTTGAAGCTGTAGGCAACATAGACTTGCCCTCTGAGAAGCTGTACTGGATTTGGCTGGGAAAGAGTTAATTTTCTTCATAGTAGCTAGTATGGTGTTATGTTTGGGATTTGTGACCAAAACAGTGTTGATAACATAGGGATGTTTTAGCTATGGCTGAACAGTGTTTACACAGCATCAAGTTCTTTTATGTTTCTCATGCTGCCCAGCCAAGAGAGTAGATTGAGGGATGTGCAATAGGTTGGGAGGGGACACAGCCAGGCAGATGACCAGAACTAACCAAAGAGATACACCATGCCATAAAGAAGGAGGAAGGGGGGATGTTCGGAGTTATGGCATTTATCTTCCCAAGTCACCGTTACGCGTGATGGAGCTCTGCTTTCCTGGGGACCGCTCTAAACAGCTGCCTGCTGATGGGAAGTAGTGAATGAATTCCGTAGTTTGCTTTGCTTCCACGTGCAGGTTTTGCTTTACCTATTAAACTGTCTTTATATTGACCCATGAGTTTTCCCACTTTACCCTCCTGGTTCTCTTCCCCATCTCACTGTGTTGGAATGAGTGAGAGGTTATGTGAGGCAGAGCTACCTACTGGGGTTAAACCACAACAGAAGCTTATATGCAAAGTCTTCGTCCACCATGTAAATCCACGAAGATGGATTTTCAGGCCTCTGTGAAGCCTGTTGGATAGATTCTTTCTTTCCATATGTTTGGATGGCACTGTGATCAGAGTGATGGAAGAAAGAAGTAGAGTATAATGTATTCTCTCTGCATAAACAAAGGATGTCATTATAGCATGCTGTCATTCTATCAAGTTAGCACTTCAGAAACACAGCATCACCTTTTTTAAACGTGTGGTTTAAATGCTAATATGAAACTATTGTGAAAGCTGTGCAACTTCTGCACCTTGAGACTACTTTTGCCTGTGTTGTACCAGAAGTAGTCTCCCCCACCAGAATGTCCTGTTTTCTTAACAGCTTATGATATTTTAATCTCCACTTCTCTCAAATCCTCTGCCTTTCACTTTCTTAATCACTCTACATAATGAAAAGTCCATGTAGTAAGAAAGCATGCTGAGATTTTCCAGCCAAGTCTCCACTCAAACTAACCAGTCTTTGAATCTTATTGTGTACAACAAAGAATATTGAATTAACTCCTGTCAGTAAGACTTTATTATATGGCATGTGGCTGAACCAGATTATATCATTGACAGCTGCAAAATATAAATGGAGAGGAGTTGCTGTGTATAGTGGGAAACACTAGAAGCAGAATCAGACATTTCTTTGCTTTATTTTGATCACTGGAGCTGTGCCTATTTATGCTATTTGGTGGTGAGGTGATTTGTTAAAAACAATCAATTAATATTCACAAGAATTCCAATTATACTTAGCTTAAAGAATAAGAAAGCTAAGTATCTTGCAGAGATTCCATTGGAAATTACAGCATGTGCTCCTATGGTTTTGATTTTCTGTTACCTTATTCACCTGTTTGTATCCTGCATGCCTCCAAAGGGTAAATTTCCATCCTGGTCCATGAGTCTTTCTTGGTCAACAAGTGGATTATCCTTTGCCAAGCAAATGATCTTCCTGCTAGACTCAAAACTACTGGAGAGATTTTCTGTTCTTTCATCCATCTATGAATATTTATTGCTCTACTAGGTGAGTTTAATAAGGGTTTAATTTAAAACCCATTGAACTCAAAAGGAGTCTTTCAGATTATTTTAATGGGATTTGATGCTGACCCTAAGACTTTATGTCAGTAGACGTTACTGAGAGCTGTAAGTATTCTGAAGAGATAGTGAATGAACACAAAGGAGCAGAGCCTGGTTTGCGTGTATAAAGAAACTGGATGTCTCAGGTTTCACTAAGAGGTTTTTATTGAGCTGCTACATCAACTATTTGACAAATGAAGCTGAGTTTAGTGTCTTACTCATGGGGTGTCAGAACTCTGCTTATTTCTGTATCTTTTACTAGCCTACATTCTGTTTGATACCCGCAAGAAAAATAATATTGTACTGTGCTGCAGAGAGTAGGGAGATATTTGTAGGAGAAACTGCCCAAATTGTGGTTGGAAGACTGTTCCCCAAAATAATGGAAGAAAATACCTATCAGAGGTTTATAAAGATAAAAATCTAGAAAAGTACCTCTCGAAGTAAGGTATCTATGTCTTTTACATATATGTGTACATCTCTCTCTCTCTTACATTTTAGCTGACAAGCACCAAAAGTTTATTATTCATATATGAATACATATAACAACATCTATCTCTCTATATATGCATTTAACTTTAAGAATATTAAATATTTTGCAATAATTTCAATAGAAACTACTTTACATGTGTATATATATACGTGTATCCAAAGAGTTACAGTCAACAGCTCAATGTCCAAATGGAAACCAGTAACGAGTGGTGTCCCTCAAGGGTCCATACTGGGACCAATACTATTTAATATCTTCATCAATGACATAGATAGTGGGAATAAGTGCACCCTCAGCAAGTTTGCAGATGACACCAAGCTGAGTGGTGCAGTTGATATGCTTGAGGGAAGGGATACCATGCAGAGGGATCTTGACAGGTTTGAGGGGTTGGCCCATGTGAACCTCATGAAGTTCATCAAGGCCAAGTGCAAGGTCCTGCACCTAGGTCGCAGCAATCCCCAATGTTAGTATAGACGTGAGGATGAAGTAACTGAAAGCAGCCCTGCACAGAACTTGGGGATATTGGTAGATGAGAAATTGGATATGAGCAGGCAATGTGCGCTTGCTGCTTCCTCTCTTCTCTCCTGATACACATGGCCTGTCAATTATCTACCGACCCTACAAATGGAAAATGTAAGATTACACGTGAACTGCAGGCTTATGCATGCTGGGATGGTGTGCACTGCTGCCAGTGTATGGAAAGGTGAAGAACTATTTTCAGTGTCTACCACATTTCTTTGATGTTTGCCAGATATAAAGAGATCAGCAAACAATGTATTTAGGACATGCTTCTATTTTTAAAATGTACTCTAAAGAATTGCAGTGTTCTATTTGATCCTACCATTGAACTCAGAATTTGGAGTGGAGATAGAGAGAGCCAGTAAATGTAAAACTGAATTAACATCCAGATTCAAAGGAAGTAGTGCTCTATGTTGGAAACCTAATAATTTTGACTATGCCCAAGTCTATGTCCAAGAATTTAAGAAGAATTGGTTCATTTGGTAAGATCTTCTCTGTATCACCTGCCATTAGATATCATGTAACCACTCTTGTACCAAGACCAATAACTTGTGCTCTTCTTGAGACGTTTTTGCCACCTCTGTAATTAGCGCTTTAGCACAAATTTTGCCCATAACACTTTACGGAATGCATGACTTTGGGCTGCATCAGTGAAATCCATTGAACATAATCTATTTTTCATAGGTTAAAAAAGAGTAAGTATTCTATGTAGTCTTTATGATATTCCATGAACTATGGCTCTGTATGTATCGGAAAGTATGGAACATGAGTAAAAGTAGATTTAAAAAATATTTTTAACATACAAAACTTGTATTTGTTCCTTGGTACAAGATAAACAAAAAAAACCATGATTAGACTGGAATTAAGGATTGTTAAGTTTGCTGTTAATTTTATCTTTTCATTCATTATTTTTATAATATTAAAAAAATTTTTGTAAACACAAGAATTTGTTTGACAAAATAAATTTCAGCATGCTAAAAAAATAAATAAAATTAATACCAATAATTCAACTTCTGTCCTGCATTTTTGCATTTATTATTTCCTGTTAAATTCAAGATGCTTTAAATTAAATATTTTTTTTTCCCTTCAAGATGTCACTGAAAGACAGAGCTAAACTAGCTCACGTGGCCTAAATATTTGATTACATCAAATGATGATATGGTGTATTTTCACATACAAGTAATTAAATGCCTGAATTAAATAAAAAAAACAAAAAAAAGTTTTAAAAATGGGTGATTACACAATGCCTCTGTAATATGGATAGATATCAAACTGGGTTATGGCTGCTGTGATCTTAGAGGATCCTACAGTCAAAGAATGTAGTTTTAATTAAGTTTTCTTGTCAGGACAGAGCACTTTTTAATGGTCTGGGAAAAAATCTACCCTTTTTATTCCTGTGTTAAGGCAAAAGTTGACATGTCAAGCACTTTTTTAAATAGAAAAATAAAATAAAAACATCTTGAATCTGAAAAAACTTTCTTTCAGATTCCTTAAGAATTAATCTACACATAAATTATAGGTTGCTTACCCCTATTCTTTCTGTATAAGCTGGGTTACTTGCTCAGATTGCATTTCCCTTATAGTTAGATGACCATGGAAGCCCACTGTAGAACTGCAGCTGGAGTGGAATAATGAGGATTTCACTAAATTTTGTTTGGAGAAGGTACACGTGTTCTGTGGTATATACTTTATGTTTGCCCTTTCCACAGTGTGGTGTGTTGACCTTGGCTGGCTGCCAGGTGCCCACCAAGCCACTCTATCACTTTCCCTCCTCAACAGGACAGAGGGAGAAAATATGATGGAAAAACTTGTGGGTCGAGCTAAGGACAAGGAGATCACTTACCAGTTACTGTCATGGGCAAAACAGACTCGACTGGGGAAAATAATTTAATTTATTGCCAATTAATAACAGAGTAAGATAGTGAGAAATAAGAACAAATCTAAAAACCTCTTCCCCCCACCCCTCCTTTCTTTCCCAGCTCAACTTCACTTCCATCTTCTCTACCTCCTCCTCCTGAGCAGCACAGGGGGACAGGGAATGGGAGTTGTGGTCAGTTCATAACGTATTGTCTCTGCTACTCCTTCCTCCTCATGCTCTTCCTCTGCTCCAGTGTGGGGTCCTTAATGAACTTCTCCAACGTGGGTCCTTCCCATGAGCTGCAGTTCTTCAAGAACTTCTCCAGCATGGGTCCTTTCCATGGGGTACAGTCCTTCAGGCACGGACTGCTCCAGTGTGGGTCCCCCACAGAACCACAGGTCCTGCCAGAAAAACTGCTCCTGCGTGGGCTCCTCTCCATGGGCTACAGTTCCTGCCAGGAGCCTGCTCCAGTGTGGGCTGGGGGGTCATAGCTTCCTTCAGGGCACATCCACCTGATCTGGCATGGGGTCCTCCATGGGCTGCAATATGGATATCTCCTCCACCATGGTCCTCCATGAGCTGCAGGAGGACAACCTGCATCACCATGGTCTTCTCCACAGGCTGCAGGGGAATCTCTGCTCCGGCTCCTGGAGCACCTCCTCCCCCTCCTTCTTCACTGACCTTGGTGTCTGTAGAGCTGTTTCTCTCACATTTGCTCATTCCTCTCTCACAGCTGCTATTTTTACCCTTTCTTAAATATGTTATCACAGAGGTGCCACCAGCATCACTGATAGGCTTAGCTTTGGCCAGTGGTGGGTCTATCTTGGAGATGGCTGGAACTGGCTTTGTCCAATGTGGGGGCAGCTCCTGGTGTCTTCTCACAGAAGCCAGCCCTGCAGCCCCACCCCTTGCTACCAAAACCTTGCCATATGTGTAAACCCATAAATAAATAATTTCACTCTGAATGAATAGCAAAGAAAAGACTGCTTAGGGTAATGAAAAATAAAGGTGGCTTATCTGACTCAGTCACAAAACTTATGATTATAATAGGTTGTTAGTTTATTTAGCTTAACGTAAAGAAATCTATAGTGTTCTTCTCCAGACATTCACAGTCTGAATTAGAAAACATTTTAACAGGAATCCTTTGTATTATGGGTGCTCTTTTAGACCAAGGCTTCAGAAAACAGTTGGGTACCCTAAGCATGGAGGCTTTCTATTGAAGTTTCTAGTACAGAAACTACTCACATTCTACAAGTTAATAAGGTAATAAATGAACAGCTACGTCAAGTTCAAGTATTCTGAATCTACCAGTGAAAGGACTCTCTGTAGTTGTACAGGCTGGCCTTTGAAGTTTTGCATTCTAGGGCCTTAGGTACAACAAGTGCATTAAAAAATGTGCAGGTTTCAAACTTTATGTTTCAATGTCCATTTAATGGACTGCATCTAGACCAAGGGCAATTTGTAGTCCATGACACGTCTTGGTCTCCAAGTTTTCTGGATTAAGCAGTTGAACAGGTCATTTAGAGGTCACTTTCAGTTTACACATCTGGATTTCCTTCCCTCAAATGGGGAGCAATAGTGTTGTTTCTTATCCCAGCGTGGGGCACAACATGTACCTGAATCATGTATTTCCTCTAATTTAGATATCGTCTTTGAGATAGGACATACGTCAGTGGATCATGCACTTAAAATCCAACAGGTGATATATTTTTTACTTCAAGCAAGATGAAAGTTGCTGATTTACTACCCCTAGACCTGAACTCCTCTCCATCATTTCCATTTTACTGGAAAGGTGGTGAAGCAAACTGAACCCATAGTTTCCATGAATGAGTCTTACTTTTCAAGACAGAGTTTAAACTAGAAAAATTAAGTACGTTCTTCAGATTCATCAGGATGATTTCAAACTCCTAATAATATTATGTCAACTGACCTTAAATTCTACACTTAGAAATGTGAAGTTTTGCAGAATGTAACAAATCACATTTTTAAACTTTTCTGTTCATATACTTGCATATAGGATGCTCATAGTTCATGTAAAGGAGACTAACAATATTTCCTATATTAAAATAGAGTATTAACAAGGTTCAAAGAGATTGTTTTTAAAATTTTTGATTATAGATATGTGTGTGTGTGTTTGTATTCAGAACATGATCCTCTATCATAAAAATGGCCATTATTTTGCTTGGTAGTGCTATTATTGCTCTGCCATTTTATAACTTTGGAAAGGTACCAATTTTTGTTCTATGTCTAGGCCTTTGATAGTCCACTATTCTTAATTAAATATTCTGATGTCTCTTGTTAACTGTATAAGGACAGTGACATTACCTCTAGCTACTGCTAAGTTCCTTGGTACTTTTTAAAAGCTAAAGATGGTGAGTATATTTGACGTATGTTTACTTTGTGGTGCAGTTTCATTACTCTAAAAAAGAAATATGTACTTAAGTCATTAATTAAGTTACTCTATATGCTGTTTTTCCTCCTGCATCTGATTTTTTCAATTCACTGAAAGAAGCTGAATATACTATTGAATAACACTGCAAGTCACTTTGTGTACAATTGAAAGTGTATAATTTCTGACCAGATTTCCCTTCTTCGCCAAAGGTATACATTAGGACTTTAATGATGCATGAAGAAGAATCCCAGTTATAAATGCACAAGCCTTCATAATATTTTAGGGAACAAATAATTAGCATTTTGGAAATGTGTGTGCATCTCACACAAGCAATCTGGTTCTCCTCCTCCTTTCTGTTTTGAAGTCAATAGCCTGTGTTACATCAGCCATCTGCAGTTCCATAGACAGGTGCAGGGTTAGCATCACAGCTCCAAGCCTGGAGTTCAGAGAGAGCTGAAAAAATTGCTAAGCAACTAAGAAAAATTTCCAGCATCGTTAATAAAACACCCCAGCATTCACTTCTAAAAATGTGGATGTTTTTATTTGTTTTTTATACATTTCTCTGGATATGGCTTGTCCAGAGATAACAGCATGTGGGCTTCCTTGCAACTTTAAACTGTGTAGGAATAATGAAAAATATATAAGGCTAACCATAAAGTGTGGGGAAAAAATCCAGTTAGTTTGTTGAGGACTTGGTATGCCTTGGAGGTAACGGACTATTCTACAGTATTGATTGCCTTAGAAACACGATGCTATTTTCTAATAGCTGCAGACACTAACCAAAATGCTGAGGTGGTGCAATGTGCCAAATAAGTACGGAGCAAGAGATCAGGCCAGTGAACTCTCCAAACCTTACACGTCGTTGCATCTGCTCAAATTTCAGTTCTTTTTTTTTCTCCTTTCTATTGCTTGAGTGGGCTTAACCGTTCCTACAAACTCCTCCCCTCTCTGCATATTCTCCTCCCTTTAATTCTGACCTATTAATGGGGTTTTAAGCAAGAAGAGTTAAAATGACACCATCCTCTACATAAATAGTTATACACTTAGCCAGTGCACCTTGGCAGAAATAAATTATCTTCCTGGCCCTGTCATCACACAAGCCATGCTGTTCAACGAAGTACACAGCTAGAGATTTTATATGCATTGAAAAGCACTGTCACAAAATTCATCAGTGCCAGGCAAATAATATTTTTCATCCAACATCCTCTTCTGAAAGTATAGTTATTGGGTGAAATTATAGTAGTAATTAGGAAAAGAATTTTTTTTTTTTTTCCTTTTACACACATAGTGTTTTCAGGATCAGTAAGGCTAACCAGACTACACTGGTGAAATTTTCATATGTAAAATATATTCTAGTTGATATTATTTACGTATTTAACAATGAAAACTTTTGGTATTATTGCCTAGTGATCTCCAGAATAACTTTTCTTTGGTCTTAATGTCACATCAGTGTTTTTGAGAGACTCTAAATTATCAGGTTTTTAGCACTATAACAATAGCAGCTTTGATTATTTTATTTTTTTAACAGTAGTAGCTCAAATATGGATGATAATATTAATCAAATTATTTGAACAAAGATCAACAACACTGAGAAAAGTATAAATTTCTTAAAAATATCCTGATTTAGATGAAATTAAGATCCTATTTTTTTCTTAGACTAAAGCCAAGAAGTTTTACTTAAAGAAGATCATTAAATTTCTGTATGTATGTAATTAAAACATAGATGGCATTTTGGGTTAGCAATAAGGAAGGCTAGCCATGGCATGGATACCTTTTCAGTGAAAATGCTTGCTAGATGATACTGTAAGCAAAAAAAGAAATTATCTTCTTTAATTGGGTTCCAAACTTATCTTGACCTCAAAATGTGAACTGATTATATAAACTTCTAATTATCTAGCACTTTTTTTTTTCAATAAAGTAACTCTGTATGATCTTTTACTGCTGTTATATAAGCATAAGCATGATATATGTCTTCTTTTCAAATTTAAGGCATACAGTTAGTATATTGCTATTATTTCTTCATTCTCTCCTGTGCACTAATACATTTACATTGTTTGGTCTCCATTTATATGCTGATATTTCAGAAGTCTATCCATCCATTCTGGGAATATAGATCCCTAGTCATACACAAATTTTGATCTGCTTCTCCTTCAGCCTACAACCAGCATCACTTTTGTATTCTGAATACAAATTCCAAATTAAAATATCCTTTTAAAAAGAGAATATGAAGGCATTTTGCGAAGCTGTACTGTTTAATAATTCATCCCTTATGCGCTAACAATCATGTGTTTGATATTTAGGAAACAGAGGTAAATAAAAGACTCAGATCTTCCTTCTTGCCTTCACTTGCATGTTCAGCTTATTTCTAGCTTATTCCCTTTTCTGTGCCCTGGTGGTTGGCAGAAGGGGTGTTTGTGCTCCACTGCTGAAACTGCCTTTTCTCTTTTAAGAGTCATGTGGCACAAGCAGGCTTTCTGGCTGAGGCTGAGAAAAAGTCTCTGATGCTGAGCAGTAAGTGTTGAAAATGACTAAGCCAATCTGGCTGTCTTTTGACCTGCAGGGAAAAGGTACCATCTTAACTCAATTCAGTGGGCAAACATGAGGTGAAACTCTTGTGAAGAGTAGGCAGAATACAGGTGTTGAGGCACACCGGCACACGTTAGGACACAGCCTGGGGTTTAGATAACTAAACTCACCATGAGAAGCTGCTGGACGTGGCATGAGAAATTGCTGGACACAGCTGATAGAGTGAGAAGCTGACAAGTGTTATGGCTTGCGCTGTAAGAAATGGCCAGATTTTACAGGTGGTTAAGGGAGAGTGAGGTGAGACACAGCCAAATCTCACAAATAATTGAGGGATCAATTGGGGGTCTTTTGAGAAGTGAAATCTTGCAAGGTCAGCAGACCCTTAGCAACAATAATCTGTGAGATACCAAATTTGGATACAGATGTAACAGAAGTGAGTCCAGTGGTGAAAAAGTAATTAGGGGTGGGCTGTTTATCTGGGATGAAACAAAGGTGGAGAAAGGGAGGGGTCAAGGTGGATGGGGAAAACAAGCATAGGAAATAGAGAGGAGCTGGAACAAGAGAGGCCAATTGAGTGCAAGTAAGCTGCTGGCTGGTATACTTCTCTGGTCAAGCCCTGTCTTTTTATTAAATTCTATTCCTAATTAGTTTCTGTATGAGCGCATTCCATCCTGCATACGAGTGTGTGAACCACTAGTGACCTTCAAGAGGGACTAGTCAGTAAGTAGTATGAGATATATGAGTGCCAGCCACTGGAGAGAGAAACTGTGGGTCTGAGGAGTCCATAGGTCTAGCAGCCGGCTACTGATGGCAAACATATTGTGTGTGGGAGGGTGTGGAGGTGAACCACTAGCAGACTTCAGGCTGGACTAGCATGTAGTAGAAGGACACCAACACCTGGAAAGACTCAAGGTCTTAAGATCTGACCCAGTAACTGGGTGAGGGGCCTGGCATCTGGGCAAAGATATTAGATGGACTTGGAGTCTGTGATAATGTACAAGGAATCTACGGATGTGGGTGTACCTGTAAATCCAGAGAGTGAGGGTATGTATACAGAAACACTAGTGAGTTTACATCCCAGTCTGTGTGCATGTGTGTGTGTACCAGCAATGTGTACTCCACCTCACTGCTGGCTGGACCTGGGGACAAGGAACCTCTGCATCCATGGGTCTTGGATGGCAGACACCCCGCGTTCTGAAAGGGACCAAAGTCACCTCTACAGGGCCAGGATTGAGAATTCTCCCGAGTCCCAAAGTCTACCACATCTGGCTACCTTTTACAATAAGTTTAATGTGGGTTAACATGTTAATCAGGATGAACACAAAGTTCACCTCTAGTCTTTGCTTCACCCTTAAAAGAGCCTTCAGCAGAAAAGTGCAAGATGAGGACACTGTTTTTTCATGAGAAACACAATGCAAATTTGATGTCATGACTTTTACCATCTTGTGTTAAGGCCTCTGAAACTATAGCAATTTAGCTAGGAACAAGTAACACAAAATATATCCATCTTATTAATTAGTATATGCACACCTGAAAGCCAAATCAGTACTGGAAAAACAGCTTGGTTATGTCATTTAATAGATAAACAGGCCTATTTCTAAACCTCACTATCATTTGCTATTTTGCTGTTTGCTTCCACTGCAAGCCAGAAATTTAGTGTATGAAGTGTCTTAGGAGGCTGCAAAGTCCAAGAGCGGAGTATAAGAAAACATTCATACTTTTTTTTTCTTATATGTAAGTATTTTGACAAATGTGTTTGAAGTAACAGGACATATAATTGATATGTATTTACTATTCCTCGAAGGACAATTATTTTTGTTTCATTTCATTAGAAAATTAATCAACACTGGTTTAGTTTCCCTGTTCTATGTAGACTAGTTTACAAGCACACAGATGAACTTACCTTCTTCTATCCTGCACCATTACCAGCTGTATTAAGTAATTTGCAGATAAATCATTAATCATTTCCTTTTACATTTAGTGTAATAATATTAATCATGAGTGAACAAATTGAGTAATCATATGGCTGTAATATGCAATTCCCATTGGAGCTCTGTTGTAATTTACTAATTACAACCATGACACAATATTATAGACTAAATTTAAAATTACAGTTTGCTACTTCAATAATGCTTTAATTCCCAAGCTGCAACAGCAATACCTGACCATGAACATGCCTCCTACTTCAATATAGTCTGCAAGATTGATGGTGCCAGGTAAGAAAAAGGCAAATAGGTTGCAGAAGTGATGGAAATGCTAGTAACTTTGGTGTGGATCATTTCCTGAAGAATTAATGAAATGATTAACTTTTTTCTGATAGTTATTAATTTACCAGGAAAAAACCCCATGTTCTAGTTCTTGCTTATCAGCTGATATACGATAATTATAAAGCTGACTAAAACCGAAGCAGAATAAAACAAATAAGTGTCACATACTCTGATCACCTGGATTCCTGAAAGTTTTACATCTACTTTTAATTTCTTATTCATCCATAAAGATACGATCATAAATGTTAACATTATGAGGAAGGGTAACGAAACTGAGCAGCCAGTGCTGTAAAATGAGTACAATGGAATGTAAAATGAGTACAGTGGAATGACTTTGATATGTTTCGGGAAGGATTTTTAATAGAACAACAAGGCCACAGTCCTTCATGTGTAAATGCATTTAGGTAGGTTGAACATGGCAAGCTTTATCGAGCATCTGTTCTAAACATTTTTCTGCAGTCATCTGTTTGAACAAAGGCTCTGCAATCTATGAAGAATTACCTACATGTTATATTAGTTATGATACTGAAGAAACATCATTAATAACATATATTTTGAAGTGTTCTTTATTGACAGTCTTTAAATCCTCTAGCCCTTTTTTAAAGTCGTATGTCATGCCATTGTAAGAGTACCTAAAGTCATTTGTTTTTCTTCAGAGCAAGCATAGCTCATAAGCATTTTTATTAAGCTTTAGTCAGTACCTGATTGTTCCCTCTTAATCCATAAACTCACTTGACATTTTTTCCAACCAAGTATTGAACCAATTTCCTATATCTCTCAATTGCTAGACCATGTTTTGGAAGGCTTTGGGTTTGAAAATTTTCTGTGCTGAGTTTTCAATTCATGAGAGTTTCATTTAGTCTTCCTATGGGATGGACACGATGCTTCATTATCCAAGAAGGAAAAAGTTATTTGATTTTTTCAGATTTGTTTTTTAATCAGCTGCTATTTACTATAAAAGGTATAACTTTTAGTTTAAAAAACTTCCTTACAGATACACTAGAAATAGAAGACCTTATGAAGCAGACTCTCAGAATGAATATTTTGCCCATTTACGTGATATTCTAGCTTCTTCCAAATCCTAATGGAAATCCTTTTTTGGTTTCATGTTTGCATTCACTCTGCTTTTCTTCAGTCAGTGTTTTATTCCAGAAATTTTTATTGCAAAATAATATCTTCTCTCTTCTACATATTTTGTTAATGAAAAGATTTGTTGTTTAATATAATAGTTTCTGTTATAAGGTAATTAATATAATAGTATTTCAAAGAACTGCACTGAGAAAAATGATTAAATGTGTAATCTTTTAAGAGAGAAACTTGTATGCAGAAAGCATATTTTAGAGTTAAATTTCGTCTGAATACCTGACTTAATTATGGGCCACTATGTGATTGTGGTATCTCCAGCATGTTCTGGGTCACTGAGTGGGAAGACATATTTGGACAAGACGCACCTATTCACCGGGTTACCCTGCAGTATTAGCTTTGTCATTGAGATCAGCAACACCACTGTCAATTAGTATGTTAATATCTGACCACTGGCTCCCTGATGGCTTTGTTTTAGTTTTAAATTGATTAAAATTCAGCATATAATATACAGCTTTGGCTAACCACAGAAGATTAATACAAACTGACCTCTTTCCACCATTTGCAGTGATGCTTGGGTGCCTTGAAAATGCTGGGGGTTTGGGTTTTGGCTGGTGGGGTTTTTTTTTTGGTGGTAACAATTAACTTTTTTTTTTTCCCCAGAAGGAGCTTTTGTAGCTGTTGACAATTCATTTTCATAAAAATAATTTTTTGAAGCTTATGAATTTATGAAACAAAGACTAGTGAAGAATACACATTATAGCAACACCGAAGCAGGAGTTTTGTGAGGGCTGCCTGCTGTGTGTGTGCTATTGCACTTTTGTGTTTAGCCTAGCAGAGTTTGGAGGGGTCAAACAGAATAAAACTATGGACTTAAGGGCAGAAAATAGGGCAGCAATCAAAAAATATTGAATTTAGCACATAATGCATGAGGTGTACTGACAGCAATCTGCCAGCTGCAATTCTAGGTAGAGGCTTGGTAAATACTACCAGTAATCCTGAGTGGAGTTACAGACTGGAAATTTGACTGCAAACAGGAACAGTGAATTCACTCAGGAGGCCGACATGGTTTGGTGGTGTTTCCTTAAGCCTAAAGGTCTTCTGGGCCCCTAGAGCTGCGTGAAGTACTCGGCTGCTCATCTTCAGCAGGTACAACAGACAGCCCGTGCAAGCTGAAGAGCTGCCTTGGACTCTGAGGGTTAATCTCATTACAAAATCCCCTCTTGCAACCTGGTTACCTGTCATTTAATCTACAGAACAGAGAGGAGCTGATAGTCTTTCAGAAAGGCAAATTAAAAGCCGTGCTTTCTATTACCAAATTATTCTTTGGAGTTTGTGTATGATTTTTCTAAGGCTAAGGATTATTTCTCTGTATTCTTCTGAAAATGATTACTGGTGTATTATAGAGGTAGTCTATTTAGATGTAAATTTAATAATTTTCCAATTACTGGTTTAGAGACTGAAGGCAAAACAAAACAGGAAAAGGAAGAAGAAAAATTTAATATTTTCTTTTTTTTTTTACTGGAGTAGCAAAATCACATGCCAAATACTTAATAAAATAAAATAAAATAGAAAGAATGAATAAAAGTTGCAACATACATTCAATAGCAAAGAGGAAGAAATGCTGATTAAATATGTATTTAATAAGATTATATTATCAATGGCAAATTATTATGATAATTCAGAATTGTTCTCCTAGGGAAAAATAGGTTACAACATCTGGGCCCTGAGGGCACCACCAGCCCTGCCGGGCCCTGCCTAGCCCTGCTGGAGCCCACCCTGCCCATGGTCCAGGACCCCATCTCAGCCCCCCAGGGCCCCACCCATGGGCCCATGACTCAGCCCACCGGCAGGTGCCCAATGCCCGGGGCTGGGGCTGCCCTGGTGACCCCGGGGCTGCCCTGCTCCTGGCTAAAGGGTGGGATGGGCCCTGGCTGCCAGGCCCTGCCCCCACATGGAGAGCTTCTGATGGTCCTGGCCCCAGGGAGCTGCTGCGTTCACAAGCACCCTGACACACCATTTGTGTGCCAAGACATCTAGGAAGATACAGCACAAGATCTTTGTGGGATCCATAGTTCCACTCACTGCTTGTATTTTAAGTGAGATACTTGGTAGGAGAAACACATCGTCCAAAGATTTTCTGATAACCAGACTAAAAAGAATGAACAGACATTAATTAAAAAAAGTTTTGCTACCTCAACTATCACTGTAGAGAGCCCACCCCTTATCCTCTTCCCCTTCAACCACCTATAGGGTCCCATTGCTGCTGACCAGCCGTCTCCATCTGGTGTATGGCAGCAAGAGAGCAGCAGCCCAGGTTCTCACCAGAAGGGATTCTGACAATGTTGGTGGTGATGTTTGTCACTTTACATTCACCTGGGGAGGTTTTGTTGCATTTCCTGTAAAAGTTTGCTCACTTCATCATTGCTCCACGATGCAATGCTACGCTGAAGTATCACTATAGTCTGCAAAAGGCTTGCTATAAGTAGGATACTTCCTTTTCTACCAGTCATTAGTTAAAATTAAATGTTAAATTACACAATTTTCATTGTGTGGGACAGAGATTCAGTTATTTGTTATTATGTCTAATCAGACTTTTCATATTGCCATACGTACTTAGGCCATATATCCTTGTGTCTAAGCAAAGATATTTTATTTGGGTAATGATATCAGTGCATCAGTGTTTTGACCAAAGTCAAATTGTAATTAAAAGGGGTCCCTCAGGCAGTTATTCCTGGCCTATATCACCTTGCTCCCTTCTTTACTGTAGGCCTAACATAAAGTCCAAAGTCACCTATGGTGGTCTTCCCATTATCTTGAATGGGAATGAGATTGAGGTCTTTCTTTTTCTTTCAGAAAATTGGTAGATTTGAACCATTGCTCAAAGCCTGCTGATGTTCGTGACACCCCTCACAAATTGCGTTACTGTTGCATAAGCATCTAACTGCCAAAGCCACAGCACTTCATTTTCTGACTGATGGAAAACAGCAGTTGAATAGTGCATCCATTTATTTTGGTCGTATATACAATAACTATAAAGGTCCCCTGAGTATTTTGGCCTTATATATAGGAATTACAGAGGTCCCCAGAGTACTATGCTGTCTTGAGTGGAGCTTGCTTTCCTTGGGCAAGGGGAAAAAATAGTGAAAGCAAGAACCTATTTTCTTGCAGGGAGTTGGTGAACTGACCTTTAAGCCTCAGCTTTTTTGCTCCCTAGTCAGTGGATTTCAGCCAGTATGTTCATGCGAGGCAGTCAGAATTTGGGAGAGGATGGAAGAATTTAATATCTATCCCTCAGCCAGGAACAATAAATACATATGAATCTTAGGGTTCTTCACTGTCTGTCTGAGAATAGAAAATCTTAAGCATTACTCTTTGTTCTCAGATGTTCTTAAAGTCACTGAGAAATCATAGTAATTTACTTACACTTAGAACATGCTAAATCTCTTGATAACAGTATTGTAACTGTGATGGCCCAAGGTTTGTAGGAAGAGAGATGTTATCTAAGGTACTAGACCAAGTACAGTTGGAAAAAGGAAACAAGACTTCAGGCACACATTCCCTTTTCCTCAGTACGTTTTTAATTTGAAGAATGCAACTTTTTTTTCATAATTAATATGGGTATGTATGTTTACAAGACTTTTTTTTCCACAGGTGTCAGAAAAATAAAAGATATTATCTCTTCCAGCTGATCTGAAACTCTTGATTATGGTCTTACAGGTGATAATACTCTTTCCTTTATGACAGTATAAATATGGTAGAATAGTCCCATATTTAATGTAACAAAAGAAATAATTTGGGCACCTTAAAATTGGGACCTTCATCCTTGATGCAAAAATAACCACAGGAAACTAACTGTAGGACTTCTTGTCAATTTGCTAAATGTAGCAAAGAAAAATAAACATATGTAATGGAAATGGTAGGCAAGTCTTTTTGTAACAGGTAGGAAAGGGCTATCTAATTCTGTTTTCGGTCATTGATCCCACCTATTATTTTGCATTCAAGAATACACAAAGTGGCAGTGAGTGACTGCCTGGGTGGGTGTTTGGCTGTTAGCAAAGGTTAACCCACCACAGATATCAAAACTACTTTCTTGTTTTAAAGAAATCAGTGATTGTACATGTTTAATTTCATTCATTATATGCTGTGCTTATGTAAATACTTCACTGTTACATGGGTGTTTGTGACTAAAGTGTCAGAAATAACCTGTATGCACCATTTTGTAGACTAAGTATCACCGCACTATTTTTGCAATAATTGCAGCAATTACTGTATGAAATGTGTGTGAATCTGGAGATACAGATATGTAGAATTTGTTTTACCTATACAGTGTATTTAGGTCACCTCTCACCACACAAAATCTTTTCTGATCTGTAAGACTATTAGTGAAACTTTTGGTGGAATATTAGTGAGAGTAGCTAGGAAAATAAAAAGTATTTGTGCAGGGTCCTCCAATGAAAGTGTTCAATATTGAGAAGGACAAAGCTCTGAACTATCAAGCAGAGGATTCTATTTGATCTCAATTCTTTGAGTATACCATAAAAAGGGAAAGAGCCCTTTAAGAAACCAGGATGCAAACATTGTTGTAGAAAGCTAATGCTGATTTATATGTGCCCAAATTAACAATAATTTTGGGATTAAAGCAGGAAGATCTCCTGATAAAAAGCCTACAAGTTCAACATTAATAATCTGCAGCAATAAGAATGGTTTCCTACTAAATACTTCTATTTTCTCCCTGAATGCAATATCTTAGCATGGCTTTCCCTTGGGGGAAAGAAAAAAAAAAAAAGGATCTGAGTAGGTAAAAATAGTTGCCTATGTGCAGAAGATAATCTAAGAAAATAAAGTGAATAAAATGTATTATTGTCAGAATGTGCTATTTGCCGCACAACAGCTGCACTGCTAACGTGGGGAGCTGTCTCATCACTGTGTAAAACTCTTTTCAGAGCCTCAGTTTAAAGTGTGATGAAACAAATTTGCTTTTTTCTGTTCTGACAGCCACAAACTATAGCTTTGTTGAACATGCCAGCTTAGAGACACATATGGAGAACTATCTATTATTTGACATCATAAATTTCAACAAAGACTTCACAACAATTATCAGTATCCATAACCTACCTACACACCTGATGCACTGTAACTTTGTTCTCGTCAGCAGTACTATTCCTGTTCCTTTTTTCCACTCTGAAGAACAGATGAGTTGCTAAGTGCAAATTTAAAAGCTTCTGAACATATTTGCTATGTGCACAGAGTTTTTTAAACTTGGGCTTTGCCTATTGGGTGTTCCAATAGACAGGGAGAAAGAAAAAGGCTCCTGCCTTGTATCCTACTGATAAAAGAAGGAGACAGACAAATCTTTCAAATGTACCAGAGATAAATTTCTTCCTAAACATCCAAAACAATTCTTCTGCTCTGTGCTCAAAATGCAACTCAAAGTGCACATACAAAATAGAGGGGTCCTACAACTCTCTCCATGGCTAAGAGAAACAGTAGCACAGTGAGACTTTGAGCCCTAAGTTTAAATGGACAAAATAAGAAATCTGAGTTCTCTTTTATAACAAAGAATTACAAAAAAGTCTTCTTTTGGGTGAAAGCCTTTAAGAAAAAAACCCTGCAATATTTTGGTATTTCCAGAAATGGTCTGATAATGGGAGATTCCCAGAATATTCCTGCTAGAAATTTTAAAAAAGATTTCAGTTTGATGGATTCAGGAAAAAATGAAAGCTCTGAGCATCTCAGCAGAGAGTTTGTGCATCTTTAGTTATCAAGCTCTGATCCCACAAAAAAAGGAGTCACAGAAATGTATAAAATAACCTAGTGAACTGAGTGTCTTAAAAGGCTCCAAAGGAGTTGCAACAAAGGCTTAACTTAAGTATTGGATAACAATTTGTCTCATAACTGCCTTTATCCATCTCCAAATCTGTGGTGAAAAGGTTGCTATGAAAAGGCTGCTATCAGGGCAGGAGAATTTCATTATAGGTATAAATGAAAATATAAAGGTACTAATTCCTGCTGGCAATATTCTGTGTCATCTTCTTAAGGACTGTTCTATTTCTCAGTGAGTGCGACGGACATTGCTACTTTCAATATGACTTAACTAGTTTCTTCCCTTTTGTAGCAATGGGCTTGTTTATTAATAGCTTTCATAACTCATAGGTCATGGTGGTATTCTAAGCTATATGTTACAGCTAAATTATTAGTTAACTGCCCTGATATGAAAAGTGGATATAAACTAAGCTGGCAATCACAAAATTGAGCTTAATGATTGATATAGAGTCAGAAATAAATATATACTTATTCTTAACAAATGCTGATTTCCACATTATTATGAAACTGATAAGAACAATGCCTTTGGTATTTTTGTCAGCTTTGACAGCCATATATACATTTTTCATTATAATTAGATACATGTTATTACCTATAAACCCCTTATTCATTATGCTAATGCATTCACTTCCCAGACCAGTTAATTTGTGGCAACCTACTGGTCATGTGCACAACGGATCTGAATTGTCCCAATGTGGATGTTAGAATCTTTTTTTTACAAAAATAATGAGTTTAGTGGTTTGAAATGTTAACTGTAACATCTTTTCTTGTTTTCAAGTGAGAGCAACACATAACAGGTTTTTTTCATTTTGGTGTCTTTAAATGCTCTTAAGATAAAATTACTTTTGTAATTAAAAATGTAGCTTGTCTAAGCCAGAAACTAAGAACTTTTATTCTTAGTGAAACTGTTGCTGCTTGCACCATTGCAGAACTGGTTAAATTCAGACTACCCTACTGTACTCTTTATGATCACTTTAGTGACAATAGCTCCACATTTTCAGCTGTAGCTGAAATCAGAAGGCTGCATAGTTAAAAAAAAAAAAAAAAAAAGGTGTTTAATCACACTTAAATAGCTCTATGATCTGCAGAGTATAACTGATGTTTCTTGGGTGGAATCTGAAGTGCTGACTTACAGAGCTCATCATAGCTTTCCTGCCTGAAAAACTCTGCCTCTTCTGGAGGCTAACAGGATTTCTCCAACTAGAATCTCCATTTTGATGGAAAGAGTTATTTCCAACCACTATGCCCTTCTGGAGAGATTTCCATCCTTCAAGGTCTTCTTGCTTTTGTATATATCAATCTGATGTTAAAATTTTCTGTGGAAATCTTTCTGTACACATGCATTCAGCTGAAAATTTAATTTTCTATTGAGTAACAATTTAATAGAGTAAACATTCTGACTATGCCCACCTGTAGAAAACAGTTTAATGGTGAAAACTTTCTGGCTATACCCACCTGTAGAAAACTATTTATTTTTGGCTTGCAAAAATGGGATGTAGAATTTGTGACTGGTAAAATTTTTTACATCATTCTCACATGTTTTTGAGGATGACTGAAAAAGAAAACTTCCAGAAGCATATCACTACAAATTTCCTGCAAATTAAAACTGCTAACAAGGTGGAGAAGAATGTGGTTAGCCTTGTGAACCTGTCTAATAGCAATTTTACATCAGGAAAGTCATACTGCCGAACATGTGAGCTGTTCTTTAACTTTTATTTGAAATTAAAAGAAGGTCAGAACAAATTACCCAAGTTTTAATCAAAGGCTGCCCAGGAAGAATAAAAACAAGGGAGCTTCTGATTCCCCGTGACCTGCTACATGGTTGCATTTGGAGAAATTCCAGTGTGTGTTTTCACTTCACTTTGAGAAGGAGAACACTCACGTTCTGCTTGGTTTTGCTCTGTCTCTACTATCAGGAGGCACAGCAAATGTTAGAGAAAGATTTGTCTGAAACTCTTGCTTGTCGTTAAACCAGAATTAAAATCTTTCAGGATAGCTATAAATATCTCTTAAGAAAGGCCACAACTTTAAATAAATAGTCCCACTGTTTTTAGTGATACTTCCTGTATGCTTAGACCTGTGTGTAGTGAGGTCTATGTAAGGAGACTGATAAGGACTTTGTAATTAGTTTCATTGTTAAGTACAACTGAAACTATTACTTGATTAACACAATATTGGTTGAATCAGAAGATATTTGTCCTTCAACATCTTTTCAGTCTGGATCCAAAATGTGTTGGGAAGCTGTCAAGGGAAAACTGTGCATCAGACAAAAGTACTGTGTAGAGCAAAACACAAGTCATCAGGGACAAGAAATTCTTTTAGTAAGACTTTTGCATATCTCATGCATTGTTAGCTTACTTACAGAGGTGCCACTCCCATTGATTAGATTAAAACTAATGCATTTCATCACCTCAGTGTGGTCCTGAGAAGGAAGAAGTGTTATATTTTAATGACTGTGAACTTTTCAGATATACCTCTATCTCTTCATTCAGATGTACTGTTGCTCTGGTTTGGGTTAGCTTGTCATATAAAAATGAATTCAAAAGCATTGGAAATGAATGACAGATTGAAATTAAAGAGAGGGCAATAATCTCTAAAATAGTAAACACACTTTTCTTAATCTCTGAGAATGAAGAAGAATTAATACGATGTCGCAAGCTCTCTCTTCTCACAGTAATTCTGAAGGTTCAATTGCATTTGAAGATGGGAAAAAAATCATCGCAGATACTTCAAACCAAAAAACCTGTCTGGCTCTTGCACCCAATTTACAGCAGACTTTATTAAGAGCCAGGAACAATTTCAGCTTTAGAAATTTGGTTCTAAAACAGCAATGCCTGTCATGCAGGATGCAAGTTCATGCATTAGTTTTTCAAAGCAAACTGGAACAACTGTGGCATGTAATAGTTCATGATGATCTCTCCATATTAAATTGGAGAACAAAACTTTTAACTGTACTTTCAGGTCTCAGAGGTTATGAAATTTTAGTGTCTTTGAAAATATTTTGCATGTTTTCCTTTGCAAGTGGGAAGAATGGGAACACAACTTCCATGTCTGCATAGTTTGTGACAGTTTAACAGAGGGAAAAATGAGTCAGCTGTTGCCACATTCATGATTAAACCACATGTATTTTGACTAATCATCTCTTTTTCATTAGCTATCATTAGCAATAACTGACATTTTCTCTGAATCCTAACATGCTATGCTTAACATTTTACACAAAAGCAATAATACATTAGCTAAATGCCTGTAATTTTTAAAAGAGGAATGGCATCACAGTAAGGGCAAAAGAATCATATACTTACCAAGAGTAACAGCACCTTCTGTCACTTTGTATATGCATAGCAAAGAGGAAGTTTACATCTTCCCAAAGTAACCCAAGGATTGCTGGGACTGAATTATCTCTTATGCTTTTAATCCTTTGAGAGAAATAGCAGGTGCTCTGTCCAGTGCCTGCCAGATGCCAGGAAGAGGAATTAATGACATGTGAAACAACTTAAACTTGGTGTATTTAGCCATGCCCAGTGGAGCAAGATGCAAAAGTCTTGCACTAGACAAACCCAATGGACAAATGACATGTGAAGCAGTATCTTCTCCGTGAATGAACTAAATTAAAAGGCTCCCTCCCTGCTTGTTCTTCTGACACTTCAGTGCAAGTCAACTAACCAAAACTTAGTTTTTGATAATTCATGAAACCTAGAATTGTGGGCAACAATGGGAAAACACAACCAACACGAAACTTTTCAGTCAAAGCAAGATGCAAAATAAGATACCTTAGAATTATTACATATTGGAACTTCTGACGATACCTATTAAGACTGGATGGGTTCATTTGTTTTCGTACTTCAAATAAAAAAATATAAAAATGTAATGTAACTGTATTAGTATAAATTTCTTGTCATTAAAAATGAAACTATGTTGTTATCAAGCAAAGTGATATCTAATAGTCTATCTATTGACAATACCACAGAACACCTAAAAAAATTGAAATTAAGGTGGTCAGTTCATACTGGTAAATAATTAAAACTGTTAAAAGAACATTTTGATTTCATGTCTATTTTCCTCTTTATACCCCAAAAGAACAATGTCTAAAACTAAAATACTTGACTGTTCTTGGGAAATAAAACATATTTCAGTTTAAGAAGTACAAGCTTTAAGTTAACCAGTATTTGAATGTTTCCTGAGGATATAGTGTTATTCATCTTTTTCTTAGTATAAAATTGATTGAAGAAGTAATCATCACTGGCATGTAATTCTTATTCCATTATTATCTTTTATTACCTACCCTATTCTGTTGATGTAAGTGTTGAGGTAAGCTACCTTGTAAATAAAAACAATGAAGAGGTCCTGATTAAAAATAATTTACAAATAATTTATTTTATTAAAAACATCCATCAGAAAGATTTGGTTTTATGAATGCAGTGATTATTTTTACTAGTTAGTAATATTTCACAAATTTGCTTCCTATAATGAACCGTTCTTGAACTATTCTCACTACTCTTACCTCTAAGCACATGATACTTTTTTATTTTGTGTATGGCATAGGTCATCTAAATCAAGACAATGGTTTCTAAATCTTATCTAGATGATTAAAATTGGAGGTGGGACATTTCTCACATAAATATAGAATATTGAGTACTCTTCAAATACATATCTGCACTAACATATCTGAACAGCTGTTTTGATTTGTAACCAATAACATAAATGTCTGCATAAAAATGAACAAGAGACGTGAGCATAAAGCTAAAATTCTCAGAATTCTCTGGCCTGACATAATTTTGATGTACTATGAAATGTAATTATAGAGTTTCTCTAGGTCACTATTAAAAACATAATGAGTACACCCACAGATTGATTCCAAGGGAAAGAGACAATGTAAAAGCACACATACATTGTCATGCTCTTTTCACTTACCGTAATTAAGTGGGTTTTTTTGGAAACAGTTGTCATTGAAAAACACACACTTTATTTTTCTCATAATTTTTCATAGAATTTCCCACCTCCTTTTAAAGATTAAAAAGTCTTCTGTTATTGTTTGAATAAATTCTATAGAATTCTTTTTACTTTTAATTATTCAACAAAATACAAACCACTTCTCATTACAAACAGTAGGAAGATTCCCCTGGGCACAAATTGGTTTTGAAACGGGCTTGTGGTTGGGGTTTTTTTTAAGTATTTCTTCATGGTGCCTTAAATTTATGGTTTCTTTTATGGCTCTATTAATTCATATACGATTTATAACCAGATAAAATTATAGTTGCTTTCCATTAAATCAATAAACCCAAAGTTATTAAAATCCTCTTAGACTTCATTACTAAAAAACATCCGTGTTCAGGAAAGTAGCTCAGTGTGTGTTTAACATTACACATATCCCTAAATACCACTGAAGTCAATGGGGTTTATGGACACACTTTAAAATCATTACATGCCTAAGTTATTTTGTGCATAAGGAATGTCAATTAGGAGCTTAGTTAATTCCAGAAACATAATGACATCCAGCAGCAGAGCTATCCATATTTATGATTCACCAGACTAAATAATTATTTTCTTTAATTTTTTGTTTTAAATATTTTTATCATTAACATTCAGATCCGGACTTCAATGAAAAGTATCTAATCTTTTTACAGTAATTCATTTTTTTATATAAATAGGATTTTATTAAGCAGTTAGCATCTGATCCGTTATGTATCACTTGCATGCTCTGGGCCATCATTTTCTTGATTTATTACACTGCTGCATTTGTTCCCACATGTTGAAAATTCTTCGCTTAGGAAGTAGGAATTCACTTCCAAAGAAACATTCCATGTTGATTCCCGCCTGCACACAAACTGGTAGTAGGCTTATTAGAGTAGATCTACACAGCTGTAGGAGCTCTGCCTTAAGATTAGTCTTGCTGAAGTCTGAAAACATTAAACATTTTTTTTAATCGAACAAGAAACCTGAGACTGTTTATTTTCACCAACAACAAGTGGAATCTTATGAAGGCAGTCATCTTTCATTGAAATCAGGGGGAAGTTTTCTAGTTACTTTATTTAGAGCTGAATCAGATCTCAGAATATCCTGCACACATACCAAGCAACTTGTGAAAGCATCCTCAGAGCCAGACTCATACGCTTTCAGCTTTGTGCTACACTTGAAAAACTTTTATTTGCTAGTGCTGCCTGAAAGAACTTGAAGAGGTTGTTTCTGAATGTTATTATGGGAGCTCAAATCTCATTATTCTCACAGCCAAATATCAGATGAATTCTGAATGGAATAAAAATTAATTGCTGTTGTAATTTGCTCATACCAAAACCTTCATTTTATTAATTCAATAACATCATCTTAGATAACTGTGCCTCAGAATGGAAAGAATAAACATTTCGTGCTCCTGCATTCCATGTGTATGCTGTGGTATTTACAGAGTCATTCAAAGTGTGTTACTACTAGTTCAGAAAGTGTTATTTTGCTCAGACTTTTCAGTGTATTAACTGTTAGCATTTTCCTTTTTTGGTCTTAGCTCAGTAAGTAGAAAATATTCCACTGCTTCTTGTCATTAAAAATTTAATTTAGCATTTTACTTACCTGCCAGAAATAGCAACAAACTGCAATGGTTTATAAAATATGTTTCATTCCTAGAATTCCAAACTATAAAGTAATTTTTCTGGGTTTTTTGCTAATATTTAATTTTTAATTCTTTCCCGGGCTCAAGAAATATCACTGAAGTCTGATGATATTTTGGTTTGAAACTTTAACCATGAATACATAAAAATGTGCTAAACTACTGGCTAAATAGGAAGCCTGCATCAGAAAATGCTCAGGCAGTAAGAAGCTCAGGTCTAGATTCTTGTTTTATTCTCTAGCACCAGAATACTACAAAACCTTGTTTAGTAGAAACTATGTAAAAAAAAAATGTTAGCCAAATCATTGCTGACAATGCTCCAGCCCATTTTCTTTCACACAGATGTTTTTTTGGAATTCCTCTATGTCAAAAATATTGTATATATCTATAAAAAAATCCAAAAGCAGTAGCGAGGTTTTCCTTCTTTGAACCACTGAAAGTATTTCACTCATAGTCTTACATTTTCCATATACAGTCCCCAAGTAATTCAGGTTGGAATGGACCTCAGGAGATCTTTAGTCCAACCTCCTGATCAAAGAAGGTGAGCTGAGAGGTCTGACCAGATTGCTCAAGACTGTATCCAGTAGGGTCTTGAAAACCGCTAAAGACAGAGCCTGCACAGCCTCTCTCTGGGCAGCTTGTACCAATGCTTAATTATCCTCAGTGGTGGTTTGGTTTTGGGTTTTTTTGGTTTCTTTTTTTTGTTTTTGTTTTTTTTTTTTTGTTTTTGTTTTTTTTAATTCAAATACTTAGGTTTCATGACCAAATTAAAAACTATGTAAGAATGAGGTATATCTGAAAATGGTGATGATTGGGGTGATTCTGTTGCAGCAGTCTTATGACTTGATGCATCGTTTCATACTTGTTCACATAATATGATTTATATAACCTGACTGACTTAGTATAGTAAATTTTCTCAGCAGGAGCTCAGCCATGGGAGACATGCAGTATTAAAGATTTCTTTTCTTCTTTTGTGTGTTGAGAAAATTCTTCTTATCCTCAGAATAAGTCAGATCAGATATTAGTAATCTGATTTTTTCAGTAGATGAATATAAAGTAAAGCATATAAGTGTTACCTGCAGTTTGGTGGGTGACTGAATATTAGCAGGGAAGCCAAAAGCAAGTTTTATATTTCATGGTTTAAGTAATTACACCCTACACTGATATTTGACAGTGACAGAATTTTGTTATCGTATGTTACCATTAAGTGCATGACCCCATCTCCAAATGTCCTTCACACTTCTGCTTTTTCGCTTTTCCTGCAGTATTTCATCAAGCAATATGAAATACGTGGCCATAAGAATTCTTCCTGGAGAGATGTCTCTCTGGTACTAGCCCTTTGCCATATAAAGCATACCAGACATAAGCCTTTGAAGACCCCGATGTTTGGTAATGGTTTTCTATAAGAAAGACATGTTTAACTTTACATACATGGATAATAAGCCTTACTGTCAACAGCCAACACTTTAAAAAGTTTCCAAAAATGAGGGAAATTATGTTGGCCTGTCTTGTAACATCATCATCATAACTGATGCTCTGGGTGGCATTCGATGTTTCTGCCGACGAAATATTTTTTTTGCCCAGTTTATTCACATGCCAGTCTTGTCAGTCCTTTGCTAGAAAGCGATATAGCTATCATATAGAAAAGTTTATATTAATGTAGCATACAGCAAATGGCAGCTCCTATGCATCAAGTAGAGTGTATTTTGCAGATACTATAGTAAGACTCGATATTCACGCGTATTCACAGCAACGTATGAAAGAAATCTGTAATTTTTTATAAATTGTTACCTCAGCCACTCCTAAATTGTATTTGCCTACCTGCCTCTCTAAATAATGATAATGATTTATAGCTAAATTTATAATGATTTGTAGTAATAGGTGTTAGTCAGCTGACTAAAAGAGACTGTAAATGATATAGGAAATAAAATTCTTTTACTGTATCTTCCCATTTGGACCACAGACAAAAAGCTCTTGCTTTCCAAATATGTTTCAAATGTAAGTGAACCAAAAGTATCAAAGATTCCACTGAAGTCTACTTTCAAAATCATCATGGTCTACTTAGCTTAGTGAAAATGTGAATTAGTCAAAGCACATGTGACACTCTTGTTCCTTAGCAGGTTGGTTTGCAAATATTAGCTCCCGGCAAATATCAGATGACCAAGTTAAGAGGCATTAAAACTATATAAGTTGTGTTTTCAACTTATCTGTGGGCTTAAAGAAAATGACAGTTCGTTTTTGTCATTTGGGGCTAGCTGCAGTAGAGAGCTGTAGATGAATACACTGAAAAAAACCATCTGCGCAAACATATCATGCAAATATATTGCGTTGTTTACAGCTGATTTTCTACAGCTGTCTGTGATCACAGTATCTGAGATTTTTTTACTTAAGATCATACATTGTTTCTAATAGTTTAACAGTTGACATCCAAAGGTAATAGAAAGGAAGGCTGAAAACAGTCTTGTTATTTTAGTGGCTTGACTCTGCATTGTTTTCAGCTGCTTCTATCCTTACCAAAACTTAATTAATTGTGCTGAAATTTTCTTTTTTATTTTTGCAGGAGAAAAAAAAAGAAAAAAAGAGAGCAACAGAGAAAACATTCAATCTTTTGTAGGAACAACTTTAAGGAGAAATATGCTGGTTTGATACTTTAAAAAAAAATCTAACAGTGTTTTTCTTGCAAAGGGACTGAAAACTTGCTTAGGGAAGTTTCAAGGAGGTGCCCAAATAATACCCTGCCCAGCTACTCCTAGGCCCATCCCAGGTGCCATCAGCCCATCTAAGGCCCATCTACACAAACCCAGAGGAGCACAGGGGCACAATGGCAGGCGGGGGGAACCTGAATTACAGGTGCATAGGAAGGGACACACTGCTTCGGTGCCTCCCAGGGCTGCCCCAGCAGAGCCTCAGCCCCAGTGCCCAGCTGTGAAACCCGTCAAGATGAGTCAACACTGGAGCACCTTTTGGACTGAGGAGGGTTGCCGCTCAGGGGTATGGACACATTATAGGATGAAGGGGATGAACATTTTGGGTTTGCACAAGACTTATTATGGGATGTTTAGGAGAGGAACCAAAGGTGGGGAAAGGGAGGGATCTAGGTGATTTGGGAAGGAACAAGCACAGGAAAATAGAGATTTTTTTACTTACCAGATGCTAGTAAGTAGGGGCAGATCATTGCATTTGTCCGGACCTGATCGTGGCAGTCTGTCTTGTCTTCTTATGAAACTATATGTCCAACTCTTCTCCGAGGCATGGGGCTCTCTATTTTGTGTGCATTTGTGTATATGGAGGTCTGAGTGCCAGCGACTGGCGTCAGAGCATGTGTCAGAGGGACCATGTTTCTGTGTTGACAGCAACTGGAGTGAGTGAGGGTCTGGTGTTAGCAGCAGGGCTGGGGTGGTGGTCTAGAGAGCAGGTGTGCCTGGGTGCCAGGGGCTGGAGAGACCAGAATAAAGGACACTAAGTGCCAGCCACCAGAGTCAGACCAGGGTCCAGAGGTCCGTGTGTCCATGGTGCAGCACCTGGAGCGAGTGCAGTTGTGCAAGTGAGTGTGTGAGCGCTAGATCAAGCTGGACTAGCCAGTGAGTCAGTGAACTGGCCTGGGAGCCAGGTAAGTCTCTAAGGGCAAGGTCAGGGGGAAGTCAGCTATTGGGGACTGAGGGATTCCTGGACAGCTGCTGGGGAGACCATAGATCCTGTGGGTCCCAAGGGGCGAGACCTGCTTGTATATGCATCTGTGCAGGAGAGTCTGCACCAGCAGCTGGAGTGGGGCTGTGGTTGTGGGGGCTTATAAGCCAGGTCTCAGAAGCTGAGGAGGGCGAGGGACATGGGGAACTCCTGGAGACACCATGTGACTGAGCCCAGCTGCCAGGGGGAACCACATTATACGTATGTGTGTATGTATTCCCACTAATAGACTTTCATCTGGATCAGCCAGAGTGGGGAACGGAATGAGGCCATTGGTGCTCCTTCTGTTCATGTATGTGCTGAGTGTGTCTGTCTATTCATGTTGACGTGTGTGGTCAGTAGTAATGTAAATATGTATATATACTGCGTATAGTGTACGCTGCCTATCGGGAACACGCACACATCCTCATTACTAGAGGGACCAGAGGGCTGCTGCAGCAGCTGCTGCTGTTGGCTGGGCCAGGCTGGGAGGAACCTAGGCCCTAGAGAACACTGCTGGAGAAAAGTCATCTGGGCTCCAAAGCCCACTGGATCTGGGTACCACGTAACACATCCCTGAGTTAATTAAAAAAATATGCAAGTATATATCTTCCTGAGTTATCCAGAGCAGCACTGGGGAGTGTATCATGGCTCAGCCCAAGACAGAGTATAAAACCCAAAAAAACCACAAACAGGAAGAACTCCAGGCATCAGTCCTGAGCTGATTTCAACCCATCTATTCCTTCCTGGCTACTGGGGATGCCTGGCGTCATGACAGTGAGCATATCACAAAAGCCTGTAATGAGAATCACATCTGTATTGTGAGTCAACTGCATATTGCAATTGCTATGCTCCGAGTGCTGCATTTGTATTGTGATTTAAGTGCTGTACTTGTATTGTGATTGCTGTATCACTCTGCTAAATCCCATGCAATGTCAAGTAACTTCAAGTATGTAAATCTGGTATTAAACATTAAACCCCCAAGGTGTGGAACATCTGAAAAACCTGGTCAGAGGGTGTTGGACTCTGAGACCTCTGTCAAATAGTACCTCTCTTCTCATCCCTTTTCAGTTCTTCTCAACTTAGTTCAAGTCCTGAAAAGAAAAAAATGCTCATCATATTTGTATAAGTTCATGCAGACTTGTTAGATTTCTGGAGTTCGTTTCTTGAAAACCCCCTTGTGGCTGACTAAGATGAGCTGAGTAAGATGAGAGTAAGTAAGTTTTCCATTATAATACAGTCATGGCCAAGGAACTGGCAGCACAGAGCCTGTGGGTCTGTCTTTCTCACTGACAGAAGACACCTTCCTCTCTACTGAGTACACTGGAGAGGTTCGTATGAGATGGCTGCAGAATCTGGACCCTGCACAAATGCTTTCCTTCCCTTTGGCTCATGCCTATAGTAAATTAAACAAAGCTCTGTTAGCTTGGCAGCTTCACCCACCTACAATTTACAGCCACCTCTAGGGAGGCAGCATACACAACCATGATGAGTTCAAGCACAAGGTCTGGGAAACTGGAAAAAACATTGTGCATAGGAGATAAATATATGGATATATTACTCCACTGGGTTGGTATGTGGTCAGAAATACAAGCTACTCTTGGATAGATTTAAAGAGTGTGTAGGCCAATACATTGAGTGGTCTAAAAGTGGTAGTAGGGAATGAAGAATGCAATTTATTCTTTGGTAGTACATAGTAGCTTCACAGAGCTCACTGTTCTTCATATGTTTATTTAGGGAGAGAAAGGAGGGTGGTGATAATATTTTAGAGGTTCGGAAGAGACACACATTTTTCGTAATTAATTAAGAATATACATCTGAGGAATATGTATTTCTTTATCTTGAGTCTTAAAATGATAGGTATTTTGGTGTTTATATGAGATTTTCTGTTGTCAGCTATTCTAATTGTGTTAAATTGATTCTGTGTAGCATCAGAAGTTCATTTTATAATTTCCTGTTAGAAAATTTAAAACATTAGTTAACTAATGTTCTGTTTGTTTCAGAAGATTGTATGGCTCTTTTTCTTTTTTTTTTTTTAACAGACACCAAATACAATCCCTAAATAAACAAGAAAAAAATCGTGGGTGGGTGTGTTTGTGTAAAAGACTATATTATTAAACTGTACTGTTACAAATGTTTAAAGGGCTAAAAGACAGAGAGGAAAATTTTCAGTATGTGTAGTTTGTTATATTTATCTGTGATACATATTGTTTCTGGAGTCATTGAAACATCCAGCTAGGGTTTTGAAGCCAAATAACAATTCAAAGAATCCAAAACTAGACAACAATTAAAAAAAAAAAAATACTGCTGAGGAGGAGTAATGAATTTATACTCCTGAAGAAAAAAAAATGGTCAAAAAGCTACTGGATTGGGAGAGGAAACTTAAAGAGGGCCATTCTACAAACTACCCTCAACCCCAGCCTCAAGCTGTGGAAACTAAAGATTTTCTGAGGATTGTTTTGCTAATGTAGTGTGTTCAGAATTTCAGTGTGTTCAGGTCTTATTTCAACAAAAAGACTTCAAAACTTCAATTCAATAAAGAAGGAAGAAAAAAACTTTTTACTTTCTTTCTTAGTGTCCAAGGCTTTTTCTCTCAACATAACTGCCTTAAATCTAAAACTTTATAAAACTTTCCTATATTTTAAGAATAACCATGAATTTCAGAAATCAGCTACATTCTTTTCCTTTGTAATTTTTAATGTAATTAACCTTTAATATGTGAACCTTTTTTCTTATAGAGGAACAAATCCAAAATGATTCAACTCTTCATAAAAGTGCTCTGCGCGTTTGTGTGAGAGAGAATGCACACAAAAAAATTTATGTAGAGATATTCATTCAGCACTCAAACCAGCAAAAATTATCAAGTTTGTTTTATCACTGCTGTGAAGTTTCAGCTCTTGCCCTTGGTCCCTGCCTGAGTTGTGTTGCAGCTGTTCTGAGCCTGGTCTAACACCTCCTTGAGTCTGACCTGCTGACTTTACCTTTTTAGCCTGATCTTGGACCTGCCTCATCATGACGGACTTGCAGGGTGACCACGGCTTCTTGACACTGGCCTGGCTCTTCTGGTCACCTCAGGGCCCATGGGGTGAGGTCCTTGTACCATCCGGTCCCATGGCCCTGCTGCTCCCCTCCCTAGCCTCATCGGACAGCCCCTGCCCACTGCACCTTGACAGGAGGCTCACTGGCACCCATTCAGCCCAGAATAAGTAGGATAATTCTCGTACCCAGAAAAGAAAGTTTTCCACCTTTGTGAAAGGCAGAAGCTAATTGATAGTTAGAGCCACCAGTACGTCCTGACGTCAGGGATACCCTGGTAAGTGACTAGGAGGCAAAACCCTGGGCAGTGTCAGAGCTGGGGCACCCGCGTCCCATGAACAGGGGGATTCCTCAGCCTCCATAAAGCTCAGAAGTGAGAAGGAAGGGTGAACTGAGCTCCCATCCCCCCCAGCAGTGAAAAGATCCTTATTCTGTAAAAAGGTATCTGCTGCTGGCTCACACTTCTTGCTAAATTCAGCAACAGTCTAGCTCCAAAGCTGTGAAGAGTCCCCAGCCTGTCCTTTCCTATTCCAGGCTCTAAAAATACTTATTATTATTCTTTATAATAATAACATGTTATTCAGGAAATAAGAACATAAAGATAAACGATCCATTCAAGTAGCCAGGAAAAAAAAGCGGGAATACTGGTGTAGATATAAAGAAGGGATTGTATGCTTCAAATGCTTTCCCCAGCTGTGTGAGTTGGTCTAAAGAGAGATATTCTTAATACATACTATCACAGACAGCATGATAACAAGGATCATTGCTGTCAGGGAATCTGAAACCTGACAACTATCCTATAAAATACATCTAGCAGGCCATGTGCAGAAGGGAAGGTGTCCTGCCCCTTCCCGCACGTTCAGAAGCCTCACAAACCAGGATTCACTTTGTCCCAAATAATACAGGCTACCGGAGGTGATTATACATCAGAACTGCTCAGTGCCAAGTACCTTAATGCATAAATAGGCAAGCTGTTTGCAACTGGGAGAATTTTTTTTTCAGGAGCCCAGCAATGGCTTCTTGTAGGTGTGAATCTTGATCCGGATTTATGCCAAAGTTAAGACCAGTCAAGTAATCTGGGAAGTTAGAACCAGCCATTACACAGTTTCAGTTAGTGCCCTGACCACAGAAATTAGCACGGTTTGATTATATTTGCCTGATGGGTTATCTTGGTTCCTTTTGAAGAAATTAGATGATCTTTTAAATGGAAAATAAAATCTAAAATTAGTTTTTTTGCATAATTATAGCATTTTCTTAACCTTTAAAATGTGTTCTCTACTGAAGAAAAGTGGAAAGAGTTTTTTATTTTCAGGACCTTGTCTTTGCTCAGATGCTACTCTCTTCATAAGATGGAACAAAAGAAAGAGGGAAAAAAAGTAGAGGAGATGGATAGGAATGAAATTACAAAAAACATTTTTTAAATGATGAAAGATATTTTGAAATATTAAGGAATGACAATTCTTACAGAAATAACAATTAATTTTCAAATTTTCAATAGAAATCCTCTTTTTCTTTCACAGCAATGATATCTGATTAGTTGTCTTTTTGGAACTTTAAAAGTAAAGCAAAGAGTTGATTGGAAAAAAAGAGGGTTATTTCCTATTTCACATCATCTCACTCACTATTCTGACTGCTATCAGAATCCTTTCAGTTTGGGAAAACAAAATCATAAAATATCTGATTTGAGTCACTTTGATAGAATGGAAATGGAAAGGTTCTGATTCAATAGGACCTTTATCTATCTGTTTCATCTATGCTTTCTCACTGGAAAGTTAAAATTGAGGAAGTTTGTGGCTAATGCTGAATTTCAGGTGAATTAAACTCCTTACTGGTCACTTTGACATTATTTTTTTCAACCTATTGTCTTCTTACCACCAAAACTCAATCAGAAACATCAGAGATACCAAAAGGTATAGGTTGCCCACATGTTCAGTGTGTTATTTGTAATATCTTTCAGTGTGACCTAGAACAGGCTGTCCAGAGAGGTTGTGGAGTCTCTATCCTTGGAGATATTAAAATGCTGTCTGGATATAGTCCTGGACAACTGGCTCTAGATGAACCTGCTTGAGCAGGGGGAGTTGGACCAGATGACCTCCAGAGGTCCCTTCCAACCTCAACTGTGCTGTGATTCTGTAAAGGTAGACTGGAATTGATGGCAATAAAAAAGAATAATACCCACCCCGCTCAGATTCCTCCCCACCCCCCATATTCCTATCTATGCAAGTAGTTGATCAAAGAAGATAAAATAATAAATGGACATTCAAAATTTAGTCTGTTTTGGGGAGGGAGAAATAATTCACCATGTTCTAATTTAGGAGAATGGCTAGGCTTAGTGATATACCACTCGTACATCAATGTGACTCCACTGAAAGGGGTGAAATTATAACAGAGAAAAATTGATACAATAGACTGGTAAGTCAGGCCCATACATTCATAACAGGAAATTTATTCATAGCTTATGCATTTAATAATTGATCATCACTCAGAACAAATATCACACTGAAGACACTGTAGAGGGAGTAAGATCTTCTGCCTTTAACTTGTTGGATTTTTTCTGTAAATATTAGATTAAAACTCTATCATCTTTTTTCTTTTTTCTTTTTTTTTTCCCCCCATTTATTACTTTGATAGTTGTATTTGCCATTTCTCCGGTACTGTTTCTAAGGAACTATTATCCTTAGAATTCCTACAGTACCTAGAGCATCTCTGAAGGATTTATTGCTTTCCACGGATGTGCAGATAACAGCATAATTTTTTTTTCTTTTTATTGTGGATGTATATGCTGCAATTCTAAGTTTCATCTGTTCAGAGTACAGGTACTTTCCTACTGTAGATGAGTAAATGTGTCATCTTATTTCACAGTAGTGTACAGCTGTAACACTCAACATTCCCGCGAGATACACCAGGTGGAAGGGATATGATTTGAAATAATATAAATGTCTAAAAGCACAAATAAATACTTAAGGTTATTACCACTTTTACAGATAAAAGAAAGAAGGAAAGTTGCAAAATGTATTTAAAAGTTATAACCACTCCAAGGAAAGCTTCAATGTTTATGAATAACAGAATCTTTTCTCTTACTACATAAGGTGAAATAATAGCTACAAGGAAACCTGAAACTTGTTTTTTCTCTCTGTGTACTGGTATTTTACCTATCCTTTTCACCTGCGTTCCCATAGCCCATAGGCTCTTAATCATTCTGTTTAACATAGCTTGCTAGAAATGCAGGCTTTTATTCTTATGACTTCCTTCTTGAAAATTACATATTGTTCTCTCATTATTTTCCATTTTAGTCAAAGACCATGTTCACATATAACAGTAGAAGCATCAATTTAATTAATTTTTAATCTTCAAAAAATTAGTGATCCTTCCTTCTCTGGGACTTTTGTCTCTATGAATGAATGAGCAAATTATATTTCATTTAAGTTATTACAGGACACTCTATTTCTGTTGATCCAACTAGCCAGCTCAGTCTGTTGGCAAAGTGAGAACATTTATTTCAAAGTCTGAAGATACAACATGTGGCAACTATAGAAGCCTAAGAAAGGGCTATCAAGTACTAAATCCAAGGGTCTGTGATCCCTTGAAAGTTCGTAACCTATGTGGCAAATTGGGTCTTACATATAAAATAAAAGGTGAAGGAAATAATTGATATACTGTACAACAGCTCTATGGTGTCCTATAGAAAATTTGAAGAAATGTGAATTAAAGGTCCACATTTTTATTTATTTTAATATGTTACATTAATTTTGATAGGAATCCCCCAAACTGTGTAACACTGAGGTATACTAATTTTTAAAATTAATTTAGTTTTTTTACAAAGAAATAGGGGGATGTGACTGATGCAGGAAGAAAAATACTACTCTTGATATTAAAGCCTTTCCATTATTTCATTTTATTATAATGTAAGCTGGAGTATTTAAAAGTGTTCAAAGTGATTTACCTTTCATTATATCAATATTAGTGGTGAAACAGCAGATTTATCAGTTGTAATAACAGGCAAGCTGCAGTTACCTACAAGCGTAAGCAATGTACCTTGCAGTAACCAGTGACAGACTTTGCTGAATCAAGATAATGATGCGCAGATAGTTAATGAACACCTCCCCTGAGGGGTTTCATTCTCACACCAACCTCTTAGAGAAGATGATGGTGCTGATCTTCTGGAGCTGCTGTTACAGACTGGTAAGGAAGTTCACCATTTGTTAAGTTTCAATCAGTAAAGTTCTAAATATTAGGGCTTTTCCCTCTGCCATTAGAGGGGAGCTAAGGCAGGTAGCAGAATCTGCCCTCTGTTCACACTGGTAGCGGGTGGCAGTCTTTGGGGTCTAGTGGCTTCTGAGACCTGGACTTCTAGGCTTTGCTGAGTGTGGGGAAGCTTTCTGGAAGGCAGGATTACCTGTGCGTTGTTCCAGGGCCACAGAACAAGTATATACAAATTACATTTTGTGTAGAAAATACCCAGTCAACATATCTCCAAATCTCATCTGTTGGAAAGTCAGCTTGCAAATTTCCTTATATCTGCTATTGCTGAAATATATTGATGGCAAAGAAAAGAAAGAAGGTATCCGAAGAAAGAGAACAAGTCATTATCCTTATAACTGAAGTGTTAAAAAAGACTCAAAAACCTTACTTTGCCTTTTGTTTCTATATATGTGTGTGCATGTTCTGTTCATATAGAGGAAGACTAAAATGCTTTGAAAAGAGAGTGTAAATGAGTCAGTTACTTCAACCCGTTTCTGCAGGAGTCATTTTAGTGGAGAGCAGTCTGTCTTCAGATGACCATTGTTTTACTTAATACAAGGTATGGCAGACACTGAGCTGTCAGATCTCTGAAACTCAGATCTACTGAATGAATTTTCAGTAATAGGAAATTTGGGGGGAAAAAAAGGTTATTTCTCTTCTCTTCTGTTATCCTGAAACTATTTTCAAATGACATCTGGTAAATAATTGAACTCAATAAAGTTTTAATGGAATTTTCTATTTAGGAAATAACTAAAAATTGCCGTAGAGAAGGAAGTTGCATCCATTTTTTATCTACTGGATGATGCTTTAACGGGCATGGGAGGCAGGTTTCATTCTCTTATTTACCTGAAGGAGTCTGAACTCACTTTTTCCACCTGACATTCTCAGCCATCACAGCACTCAGAGCTCTTTTGCTGATCTGTAACAGCTTTTTATTGTAGACAATTTTAGCAGATCTATTCAACCCTGCCCTATATAATTTGTCTAATCAAGTGATAATTTAGAATAATTCATAATTATAACCAAATAGTAGTGTAAATGTCCGGTGTGGGAAAAACATAGAAAGAGAAACCTGACGTAAAATATTTTCTGAGCACCTAGATTTCACACAGAAGTCTGCAGGACTTAGAGACATCTGCCTTTGATAATCAGATCACAGAACTGCAGGCAGAAGACATCTAAATTGCAGTGTGCAGCTGTGTACTGCATTTATTACCTATTCTAGATCTGAGAGGGAGGTGAGAATCCCCAAAATACCAAGGACTGTAATCACCATGATCATCATTAATCATTACTCACCAGCTGCACACAAAAACACACACACACACATATTTCCTCCCTTTTGGCATCTGGTAAAGCCCTAATATATATATATCATGTTGATTCGGGAATTGGAGAGAAGGCTTATAAGGAAAAAATAGAATCATTCCAGTCCTCCTAAATATGGAACATTTTGATTTACCTTAAGAGGAAAACCAGACTTAATAGTTATGGGTTTATTTCTATGCAGTGGAAAAATTACTGGGTGGTATAGTATACAGGAGGTATGAGGTAAATTGCATATTTTTTCATGTATTCTTTTATTTTAAAATGTACATACTTCAAGATCAGAGGGAAAATCCCAGTGAAATATTGTTAACTGCAGGGAAATTATTTTTAGTAAATGGTAAGGTTGCTCCAAAGAGGAAAGTTATGACGGCTGTATACAACAGCTACAAGATAAAGACGGGAGAAAGTTAGTGTGCATTTGCTACAAAGTAAAAAGCAAATTCAATTTGTAAGACAAATTAAATATAAGCAACTCCAAAATAATTTATAACAGATTTCATTTTAATATATCCAAACAGGAAAGAAAGCATCTACTAATTTACAGAAATTCATGCTGTTTTGTGTGCGTTATTAGAAGGATGAAAAAAAAAAATAAAATCCTGCCTTGGAAAAATGAGATGGAGAAAGAACGTTTAAGTGCCCTCAGCTTCTTGACAAACATAGCTGCATAATCTGCATTTGTATGGCGAAGTGAACAAACTAAAAGCAACACATAATTAGCACATAAAGAAAATTAAAATCTTATCTTTTTTTCCCTCAAACCAAATAGAATACCAAGCACTTATGGAAGAATCTTAGTTATTGTTTTTCATTTAGAATTTCTATTGATCTGTGGAAAGAGGAGGAGCCAATGCTGTTTCTCTCCCTGGCAGCAGGTCTTTCCAAGGACACCAAATATGGATGCTGAACCTAACCGTCTGAACCAGTGGGTTTATTTAGCGAAAAGGAGGTCTAACATAAAATTATTCCTGAAGCTCAACATGAAGACTATCAGAAATACAGTCTTTAGAAACAGACAAATGTTAAACAGCTGTTAAGATTATGTTCAGCAGTCATACATTTTAGGAAATTTGGTATGAATTTATGAATCTACAATGACAAAAAATTATTCTGTTGATTTAAACTACCCAAACACCCCATTGTAATATTTGTGGAAATCAATAAGATCCTGCTTTATGCAGCTAAAATTGTTGGCGATTCAGGGATCTCTGTCTGATTTGTCTTTGTTTGTTTGTTTGTTTGTTTGTTGGAATAGTTGAGGGGTTTACCTGTGAAATGGGGGACACAGAAGAGGAAATTACATTTTCTAATATTATGCTGCCTAGCCGAATGAAAGATAGGTGCCTGAGCTGGAACTCCATCAATACGAAAAAATGAAATGGAATTGCAGCCTGAGCTTCTTTGATAACACATTCAATGACTTTGGGATGCAGAAGCACAGTCTGGGGAAGGTAACATATGATTTAGGTGTCCTTGGCAAGGTTTTACCAGGTCCATGGGCTGAGACAGCACTCTTATGATTATGTGACTGTTAGGTAATGTGTTATGACTAGGGAGGAAGCACTGTGGTGATGATGAGTGGGTTTGGTGTAGGAGAGTTAGATGGGAAGTTGATTCACAGAACTACGGTATTGATCTATTTAACATTTTTTATTATTACCTTTAGTGATAGAAGTGCTGACTGCTCTAGAGAGGCTTTGGTTCATTCTGATGTGGTTACTTCTCACCTTTGAATGACTTTCACAGGCCCCTTGCTCTTCTCTGGTTCTGTGAGTTATTTCTATTTTCTAGCCCCAGCTGTTTCGCTGCAGTTAGCTTTCCTTTCTCTCTGGGCACCAGCAATCCTGGCTGTGTTGTCTTGAGTGATCACTTATATTCCTCAGAAGAGATAATATTTTCATTGTTGCTTTCCCTCACAATGTTTTCCTCTGACTTTATGACTTATTTCATCATCTTAGAAAGCTGGGGAAATTTTCATATTAGACGAGTCCCAACCTTTTGTTGGGGCACAGACAGTGGAAGGAACAGGCTGCTTCTCCTTTACTAACCATACTACAGTTTGATTTGAGGGAAGGAGAATAGCCTTATCATTGCTATAATTTATTTAAATCAGAGTGGAAAACATGGGTTCTAACCAAATTCATTGAGTCACTTTCTTCCAAAGAATAGCCAAGACAAAGAGAGAAAAGGAGGGTAACAGCCTCCATGAGAAGCGATCAGATATTTTCAGTAAGGCATTTTTTGGGTACTATAAATGTTGCTTGCTTAGAGCCACTGTTTGGTATGTTTGCAAGAATATGTCAGCTCTGCTGACTAGGATTTTACCTCCATAATGGAATTTCCTGGTCAAAATGAGAGAGAACATCCCACTACTTAAAGCACAGAATAAACAATAGCCTAATGGTGGCGGCTGTTTCCTAAAATGCAAGTGACCTAAATTCTCCCTGAACTGGATTACTGACTTGAAAATAAGCCTCACCCGTCCTAATGACTGTCCTGTTAGATGATCAGGTGTTCTGCAGAGGAGTTGTTACAGTTCCTTTCATGAAAGCTGTTTCATTTTTGTATAATTATTTAACAACTGATTAGAGAGGGACTTGATCCCACATACCAGGTAAGTACTTATAATCATCAGCAGCATACCCTGTTCATATTTCTCAGTCTCCCTTACTGAGCCATTCTACTTTGTTTACAAACTTTCTTACTCTCTTTTGGGGCTTTCTTGGTATAAAATTAAGAAACAGATCCTAACCACTGAAAGTGAGGCAAAAAGAGAAAGACATTTAGGGGCTCTGCAAGAGTGTCAATCCCACACTGTAACTGTTAAAATCTGTTTTTTGTTTTCTTCCTTCCTAAAATTATATGCAGCACCATAAGAGAACTTTCTACACTTTACTCTGATCTTGTGTCTATGTAAGGGAGAGAAAAAAAACCCCTTATCTCAATCTTATGGGAGCTCAGACTGACACCCACCTTTAGTGCAGAGTCTCAGCTACTTCTTGCATACTACCTCCCTCCTTGCCAAAGAAACTTGGCAACTCCCTTGACAAGAAATATGTCTTTCCATAACTTCACAATTTATGACTCTGCTTACAATGAAGCCTTTGCAATTCAGTGGTAGATCATTCTATAGATTCTTGGAAGCACAACAACCTTTAGGGTGACAGACATTCAAGGAATTTGCCATTGAAAAATGTTTTGCAGTGCCCAGAGGTGTGGTGTGAGAGCTATGTGTCAGAATATTTAGAGTTAGGTTTATCACTTAGAAAATATAAGGGAAAAATAATTGAATATATGATGTATAAGAAAGGAAAATGTTTCTGAACCATATTCCTCTATCATTAAATCTACCTACTGCTCTTTTCTATCTTAAGGCCAAATAAGCATCCTTTGTTTGCCTTTTAAATGACTTATTTTCTTGTTGCTTGTTCTTGGACTCCGGGACTTTATACAGTGATACAATGCTCAAGTAATTTTCTCCCTCCTCTTCCTTAAAGTCCCTTGAATCATGTTTCTATTTTGTACTCTAATTAGCACATTCCTTGCTTAAGACCTTTGCATGCTTTCCCCATTTATAAGATTTAAAAGGTTTAATTTGAAACAGACTTTGCAGAGAATCTACCGTGAAGTCTAAATACACCAGAAAACTGATTTGAGGATAGGGTTGCTAAGACTCCTCAAAAACCTGCTTTGTTAGAATTAGGGAAGCCACTCAAAGACTGTATTTTCTTCTTTCACAGTTCAAACTACACAGAAACAGGGTGGGAATTAGCCCTTTAACCTTATGAATAGAATCAAGATAAAAAAGCATCACAGAAAACATCTTTGCTAGCTACTGTCAAAATCCATCCTCTTTCTATCACTCTAATGACCAAACATTCCTGTCCTACAGGCTCCCTCTTCCAGACCTTCAAACAGTTTTGTGTTGCAAAATCTGGATCTTCATTTTCTACCTGATACTTTTTTGAGGTATTGCATTTTGTTGTCAGCAGGCTCATTTTTTAGCATCACACAGATCAACTCTGGATGAAAGACAGCAGGCTCCCCCTCCAAAATTAACAAAATAATTCAGGGATGATGCAGTGCCTTGTCATGACAGTACAGCACAGGTCATTTCTACCATTTGTCACCACTAAAGGCAGGCACCCCAGCAGCAGAATCGCTAGTGTTCTCATTTGTCTTCGGTAGTAGGTATCACCTTTGACTGTGCAGCAGAATTCCAAACTATCATTAAAAAATCATTAGAACCCCAAATGGGACATTGTGAACCTATGCTTCGTTCAGAGTAGTTTTCCTGAGCTCTCACAAAGATGAAAGCAGCAATGTCAGTAATGTATATAAACTGCGGTGCCATGCCATCTACATTATTACCGTGGACTTGTTCAACCCAATACTTCTTTTCAGCCTGTCTGTGAGCACAAAGTGAACTACTTTTTGGATTACTTTTTGCAAAGCTGCACCAAAGATGCTTCGTTATGTGGATCAGTATCAGTGCCATGTTGTTCATTTGACATAAGGAATTTCATTTTGAAATGCCTTGATGCCCTGAACCTCAGTGCTTCCTTTTGGCTCTCTAGTACCTGCAAAATCCGTGAGCCCGTCTTTCCCCATTTGAAACAGTCTAAGCTGCTTTTTATTAAAGCTGCACAGTGAATTAAACATCAGATTTCTGTATAATAGTCAATACTTTATAACACTCTTCAATTGCATTCACACTTTTAACTAAAAATAGTTAACTTAAAACAGGCTAAACCATGTGGATTGGGTAGCCAGTAAGACAAGTTATTGACATCACAAACTGCTGTGGGACATGTATTATGTATTTTACAGGAAAGAAATAATTTTTTTCTCTCACAGTCTGAAATCTTTCATTTCCTGACCAAGTTCTTAGTCTCTTTTGCAGCCAACTTCCTCTGAATGGCTCAATATCCACCAGAGTAAAAAAATAATGGTCTTTCTATACAGAAAACCTGAGAAGATTTATGTGCACGTATCAGGTGTGTCAAGCAGGCAAAGCTATTAAATGAGATGACATATGTTTCTTACTCAAGGCACACAGAGCAACATCACCCCGAGAAGCCATTTCAGCATACTTGCTTAGCATAGACTAACTAATTTCTTATGAAAGGAAGTTGATACCATTGCAGCAAGGAACCTGAAATTTGTATTACATTTAAAGCCAGGTAAAGGCACTTCCCATATCATCTTAAGGAATTGATACAACTTCTCTGTCAGTCAGCCTACTTGCTTGAAAAGCGAAAGTTCTGCAGAGCCGTCTTATAAACTAATGATTTTATTTTTCCCAGAAAAATAAAATATCCAATTATAGGCTGTGAAAGACAGATTTCTCTAGGGAAGATGTATCTGCATGGAAACTACAGCCTCTTATAGCTGTGAACCCAGACTCATTAATTTTATGTTCAAATCCAAAATCAAAGGTCTTGTAAGGATTTTGGCTGGGGAGTGCCTACTCATTCACCTCCATGAGGGTCCCGAGGCCACAGCCATTACCAGGATATCAGATAAAACAGATTACTGGGGCTTACCAGCATTATATAAGATATCAGAGCAGACATATGTGATGGAAGGAGACCATACCTCCATACGACTGATCCCTATAGATGACAAATTTACAGCTCTTGCTGACAGCCTCACTTCTCCCATAGTTTGCATAATACTGCAGCGTGGGCACAGCAGGTTATTATGAAGGGCAAGGTTCCTATTCCTTCCTCAAGTAAGGACTCTCCTACATAAACTGTACTTCAGAGGGACTGTAAGGGATGTATCTCCCATTCATCTTTGGTCCCTCTGCAGGGCTCTGGAGGCTCCCTCCAGCATGTGCTCCCACTGACCCCATCAAACAAGAACATCCACAAGAATGGGGTGATGAGGATAACCAAATATTTCAGGTGGTTCTTTTGGAGGGATCTTGTGATACTTGTTCACATGGCTGCTGAAAATGGCATTTCATTTTCTAGATTTGGAAAAAACATGTCACTAACCTTCTTGGAAAGTTCTGTCCTTTTATCCATTGTCTGTGTGGGATTTGCTGAAATTCTTGTGTGTTTTCAGCTCTAAATATTTCCTCTTGCTTTTGACTTCTATCCAATGTGTCTGCAAATCTTTCTGTTTCCTTAGTCAAGAACAGCACAGGAAAATACTGACAAAGAAAAAGGGATTAGAAGCAGAAACGAAGTAAATATTATTTCATCCGATTGAAGGAGGTAATATACAAAACACAGGAGAAACAGGTCTACTTATGTGGAAGTTTGAAAAAAGTTCTGCTAAAAGCAAGTTACCTTTTTTAGGAAAAAAAAAAAAAGTGTTTTCTATCTCCTATTTTCTGGTAGTGCCAAATGCCAGGAGAGAATTAAAAAGAGAGGGAAGGTATTTACAATTCTGATGAAGGGGTAGGTGTTGAAAACGTTATGTGTGATTGCAAGGATGATTTGGTCTAGGCAGCTAGTGACTGCTGTCTAGTATACTGAGCAAAGAAATGGTAGCGCACAGCTCGGCAAGGGCTGCAAGGCTCAGCTCTGCTCCTGACTGGCACTGATTAACCTCTACAGTGTGCTGTGGGCTCTGTGCTCTGCCTCACGAGAGCTCAGTTATGCTACTTGAAGAATAAGATTAATATTTTTATCCTATTTAGCAAGGGGGGAGAAAAAAGGATGAGAACACATATGTATTTATTTTCAGCTTTTTCAGAAAAAAAGAAGGAAGAGTTCCACTGTGGGTGTAACGTATCTACATGCAGCAGGTTTATTGAAGGACGTAAAATGAGATCAGATGCTTCCGATGTAATGGAAAGAGAGACATGCACTCTGTTTCCTGTTACAGCACTTGTGGCACTCATAGCACTGCAGCAATAGCAAGGAACACAGGAACTGCATGCAGCTTCCAGTCCCAGCCTCTGCCAGATAAAGTGTGTCCACTTATCTGAGGGCAGGATTTTGACTGTCTGTCGTGTTCATGTTATCTATGACAAAGATTCTGAATACTCATTGAGACTAAGTGTTTTAGGGAGAATGAGTGACCAGAGCTTCTAATTCAATGTAAAATCCACAAAGACGACACTATTTTAAAATGTTTGTAATATTTTCACTTTTCCTTTTTTTGTGCTGTATTTTGTGGTTGTCTCCAAGAGCTGGGAATTGGACTCTTATGGAGAAGACTAGAAAAGCACATTTTATCTTTCCTATCTGTCACTATTTTACAGCATTAGAACCCAAGAATATCCTGTATTTTTTCAAACAAATAACGATAATTTGCATTAAAATAATCAATGTAAATTTATATATACTTTTCAATGTACATATAAATAATTTGGAAAACACGTTTCTGTTACATGGATAGAGATATTCCTCTTATATTTACCAAGGCATGGATAAGTATTTGCAAATGAGGTTTTACCACAGGAACTGTGCAACTCAATGAAGCATTAAAAAAAAAAAAAAAAAAAAAAAAAAAAAAAAAGATTAATTGCCCTTTTTTCTGGACTTCTCAATTTTCTTTCTTTTCTCCCCCCTCTTACTCAGATAAGTGCTTGCTCTTTCTTGCTGAAAGCTCTAGGAAAAAAACCTACTTAATTTAAATAGATAGCTCAGGTTTCTTTACTGACATCTATAATCTGTGAAAGAAATGTTGCCTAACTTCTGGAGCCAGTTGAAAGGATACATGATATTATTATAAAAACATATATTTATCAGGAGCTTCCAATCAGCTTTTGCCTCAGGTAGTCATGGGAATATAATATTACTTTAGACCTATTCTCTCCAAAATACATAGACTCAAAATGGTGGGCTCAAGGAACTCGCATAAATTACAATTTTTAATGTTGCTTCAGTGGTCAAATCCAAGCATAGGTGCAAAAGTAGCCACCTTAGAGAGAACACTTCATCTAAAATTCATCTCAACTCCCAGAAAGAGCCATCTGCATCTGGTTTTACTTGTGCTTGTTTCATCCAATACTCCAGTATTCTTGACATAAATGTTAGACAAAGATTTTAGCAAAAGTTCAGATTTATCAGATATACATTTATTTCAGGGACATTATTGCTCTAAAATATCTACTTTGCATAGAGTTTTTATGAGTTGCTAATGTAAATCTTTTTTTTTTTTATTAATTTCTGTTTTAATTTAGGTAATATTGTTAAATGGATTAAACTGATCCTTTCTGTAACTCTGTTGATGTCACTGGAGTTACGTTAGGGACACACTAAAACCCATTTGTCCCATCAAGCATCAGGGAAATATGCTTGGAATATGCTTGGAATTCAATGTCTTTTTGATGCCATCTGAATCTAAAATATAAATTCATACAAAGATTATCTAGCCTGGCAAGGTTCAGAATTTCATTTCAGTAGACAATCTGAAACCGAAAAACTTAAAAGCTGGTGCAAAAGGCAGAAATATTGTATATAAAGAATAAATAAATAATACTTGTTTGAAAACACAGTCTTTGCGAGCTACTGTAATTTTGAGGGATTTTTCTTCCTTTGATCCCATCCCAAAGTACTGTATTTAAACATTTAAAAGAGTCATAAAAGAGACAATAGGCACAAAATGAAACACAGGAGGCTCTTTCTGAATATCAGGAAACACTTTTGCACTGTGAAGGTGACTGGACACTGACACAGATTTCCCAGGGAGGTTGTGGAGTCTCCATCCTTGGGGATATTCAAAATCCATCTAGACAGGGTCCTGGGCAACTGGTTCTAGGTGGTCCTGCTTGAGCAGGGGGCTTAGACCAGATGATCTCTAGAGAGATCTTCCATTCTCAACCATTCTGTGGATCTGTGATTGAAGCCAAAGATGATCCTAAAGGAAGTGCCTTTGCACAAATCTACATTGCCTTAATGTTTCCTTTCCAAGAATAGATAGTACATAAGTTAGTGAAAAAGGTCTTGCTACACAACCATACTTTAACATTAGATTATAAGGTCCAGACTAATTAGAAAGAAAGAATCAATTACTCCTTGAATTTGCATTTTGAGTTTTTTTTGGAGAACATTAGCTCATTACTTATCATAGCTCCTATAACATTCAGTAATAACTGATTGTTCTGCCTTTGATTTTGTACAGCAAATTTATACTCAGTCACATTATGTAGACACTTTCATTAACCTTTGAGAATGTCATTGTTTCAAAAATGGCAATAAAAAACATGTTTCTTAAAATCAGTTTTGCTACCTGACAGCACTGTAAATAAACCCTACAATCCTTTAATTTAAAGTACTGTCTCAAAACCAGCTATGCATCTCCACATTTCCTGTTCAACAGTTTTTATTATAAGACGCAGCAAAAAATAATAGATGGAAGATTTCTTTAACTCCCTCACTCCCTCATGCACTTCTTCCATGGATATTATACCTGAACTGCTTTTGTTTAAGATAACGAGGTACATTTTCCCCAAAAAGTGACAACATTTTTTATTTGGAAAATGCAAATTTCTCCTGAAATTCTCTCTTATGGCCAATATTTCCCTACATTCTTTCCTACTTTTCTCTATTTGCTGAGGCTACAAGGTCTTGTGTTCTGCTCTACCTTTGATGAAGTGGACTTCTGAAGGTTTATCCAGTGATGGCAAAAGGAAAGTCCTATTTCAAAAGTTTTGTTATTGAAAATATTTGAAGAGCAAATGGAATTGTATTGAAATAGAATTAATAGAATAAGAAATTTTCCTAACATACAAAAATCTGAAAAATGAGCATGTCTGGAATTGTTCTAGCAGAAACATTTTAGCTGGACAGGGACTTGCTGAACACGTTATTTCTCATGTGGACAAGAATTCAGTTGTTGAACTATACTGTTATCACTGCCTGCATCTCTCCCACTGAAATGTTCCTACTACCGTTTGGGATTTTTCCAGGAATCTAAAAGTTACTGCAATCAGATGAGAGAGGAAAACGGAACAGCTGATACCACTACCATTATAGCTGTCATCCAGTTTCTATTAAGTAAAAGCAAGAAAGGCTCTATTTGTATCCTGTTTTTTACCTTATTCATGTCACCTCTTATCATTCTATGTTCACAGTTTGCTTCCACTTCAATGGAATCTGAATTAGGAAAAGCCTTGAGCACTCAAAACTCAGTCAAAGTTTTGGCAGTTGTTCTTCAGAAGGACAGGACTGAGGGCAAAGACAGTTATGGTTTCCTGAAGCACAGAGTAAAACATACATATCGTACAGCAGGATTATAGGTTACTATATGAGGGGTATGATAGTCTAGAAAACAGTGACTTGAGAATAATTGGAGACTTGATTAAATACATGCTTTCAGTTTGATAGTGAGTAATAGCAGGAACACTTTCCCTGGGTTTCCAGTCAAGGGAAGCTCAAGTGAGAAGAGCTGAAGCACTTATCTGGTATAGTCTTATGTTTACAAGGTGCTATGTCCAGGTAAAACCTAGTGTTTAAATCCTGTCTGTGTAAAAATAATTTGATTGGCAATGTCCTAAATCTGTACTTTGGTTCTTCTTAAATTTTAAAATCTACGATAAACTTTCAGATCAGGAATCGTCTATGCTTGGTTTACTATGCAGAGTAAGCAGACAGGCCTCAGGTCTTTCTTAGGTATTTAAATCCTTCTATCAATTTTTTTTCCTGAATTGTTGCTTTCAGGCATGTTAAATTGTGGCCATATAGATTTCTTAGATTTACCAGAATTTTTTTCCTGCTTCACTAGTTGCCAAATCACAACTTGATCAGTTTAAAAAAAATGCAAAGACTCAGTAGAGTTTTAAGTTAGTTATCAAATGTTAGCAGGGAGCTGAAAAGCAGCTTTAACACATCTACCTGTGACTTTGCCAAAAGACAACGAGAATTAACATTTTACTGGCTTCTAAAAAAACCCCCAAACAACCCCCCAACCCCCCCCCCACAAAAGCACTGTAAGAACACCACTGCTAGTAGTAATTTAAAAATCAATGTAATGTAATATAATGCAATGTAATCTTCAGACACTGCTCTCACTCTCTTTGGTGACTGTGAAAACATTTGCTAATTGCTTATCCCCCCACTATTCTCCTTCCCTCTGCTGAGCCTCCCCATCACTAGCTGCATAATCATCAGTCTTTGAAGTCAGCAGCAGTCTGCTAACAGAGCAATTAGTTGAAGCACCAAGAGCAGCAGGTGTTAGATGTGTTGTTTTTTTGTGACATATCAGCAGCATTTATCATGTACTTGCAAAGGGCTAATAATATACACATGGATTTGGTACATGCTTTTATTTTCTCTGTTTGAATAAGGTGAACGCCTGCCAGCTATTATTTTTTGCAAAGAGGGTTCCCAGGCCAAAGAAGCTGGTGGGTCAGATCCCAGGATCCTGACCCACGACACATGCCATGTGGCATCAGGTCTCCAAGTCATTTGCTGAAATGTTATTCATCTGACTGAATGTAGTAATTTTATACTGGAGCCAGTTGTCTGGATTTCCATTATTGTCAGTGGGAAGAAATAGATTAATTGTTTCTTTGAAGCTCTTTATTAAAATACATATGTAAACGGTGTATTGTTATTCTGAGATAGTATTATGAAATTAATAAAAATGGAAATAAACATTATATGAGTTGGAGCTCAAACCAGAATGATCTTGCCTGGATGTAGGAACAATATCGAGTATTATCGGGTAATAGCAAATGACCTGGTTTAAAGTTAATTTCTTAGAATTTTTACTGTTACCATCTCCATTGCAAAGTCATAGACACACTCAGACACTTTTGGGAAGCCTTGAATATGATTTTCTTTCTTTTTCAGATCTGTAAACTTTAACATCATCTCCACACAGTCTTGTAACTACAGCAGTTATGTGGCAAGATTCCTTTTAAAGTTGCCGCGCTGGTCTGCTGAATGAGTGCATCAAGGCACCTTTACAGATACTTCCACAGGTCTGCTTCTCTTTTTAAGTGTGCTTAGCGGAGAAAAGGGAGATAGACAGTAGCATTCAAGGAAATAACACTTGTTTGTTTATTAGGAGTTATTTCTCTGAAATGCATGGCAAGAATAAAAACATAACAAAAAATGACATAAGTATGCCTTGATAATCCAGTCTTGATTGATTAATCAAAAATTCTGTAAAAGAGAGAGCGATATAAAATCATGTGTCCAACTTCATCTGCCCTTCATTTTTCTCCCTTGCGTGAAGTTACAGATTTTTTTCAAGGACTGGAGGCAGATGACAGTGAGCTGAAGAATAAAAGTTGTTGTACAGTAGGGGAAAAAGAAAAAGATTAGTATGCATATTGTTACTATGGGATGTTCAGTGCAACAGTGCACTGAAGAGTGCCATGCAAAGATAACACCTCTGTACTGAAATGATTTACTATATGCACACACTGAGTCACAGATGCATAGTTTGAATAACAAATCCGTCTTAAAATTGTATTTTACTACACCCACTGCAACTTGGACAATACAAACTGAATTTGTTTCTGTAGACAGAAATGTTTATTAAAGTGCAGTAAGTTACACCAAACAGACAGACTAGAGACACAGTAGGCTGCATATTGGTAAGCACATAACAGCTTCCGATGTGAGTTTTATCTTGAATTTGCAATTAAAAAATCTGGTCAGCAGACATATAGTACTAATAATCATAGAAAGTTATTTTATCATGTGTGGTGAGATATGGCACTATGTGAGCTGTGGTGTACAGTTTTAAGGCACCTTTCTCATTTCTCTAGACAATACAAAAGTATTCCTTTTTCCCCACATAAAGAGTCCTAAATACAATGAAGGTATGAAGTAGCAGTGCAGATGGACAGATTGTGGAAGTGGCAGTACAAAGGGACCCCATGTCCTATGGAGAAGGTGGAGGAGAATGCAAGAGGCCATGGTAATAAGGTAGAGAGAAGATGGTAAGTGAGACCTGGGGAGAATCTCCATGGGAGAGCTTCAGGTACGTGTGTTTGTTCTAAGAAAGATTCAAAATTCCTCTGAAGTTCATGGATAGGAAAATAAGTTTTGTCCAGAAATTTTACCTTTTATTGCGAAATTGGAGGGTTTGTTGTTTTTCCTCGAAACAGTGGAATCGCTCTTCATGCGATTCATCTAAAGAGTAAATGGCTCACTTTAATATGATAGCTACCTCTATATATTTTCTGGACATGAAATATCCTTTTATTATTCAAACCTAGCAAACACAGAAAAGTTAAATCAAGCTCCACTCCATAAATTTGTACAAGTATTATTTGTGTTCAGTCAAGTGCAAGAGTATTGCAAGATATTTAAGGCCATCATGACTTGTAAAAATCAGTCTAAATAAAACAAATACAGAAGTCTCTTTCCTTAGCAAAAGCAACATATGCAACCACAGAGTAAAAACACTCAAACATGCACCCAACAATCTCTGCATTAAACTAGGCAGAAAGCTCCTCAGTCTCCAGAATGTTTTCGATAAGTTTAATTATTTTACACTGACTTTGTCAGATACCACATGTGCCTTCTAAGACACTTAGTACCACTTACGCTCTTCTGTCTGAGTGTGTGATTTCTCTTTTTATCTGTGTGTCAACAATTATGTTGAGATCTGAGATATCTCTAGCTCATGAACAAAATTACTGGGGGAAGTAGGAGTAGGAAGGTTATGAAAAGTCTGGCAAGGACCAATGCAGCAGCTATTCTTCTGCCCACCTGATGGAGGAAGGGCTGCGCAGCAATGCAACCCCCATCCTAACAACAGGTGCACCACTTCCCACCAAAGCTTTGCAACGGGTGGGTGGGGAAGACAAAATTGTCACTGTCCAATCAGGCTCTTCAAAACAAAACATTGTTTATATTCTTTTGTAAGGAAATGTACCTTAAATAAACAAACTCCAATACATATTTAGCTTTCCCAAAGCTGCTGTTACCTGCATAGGAAGAAACCTGTTTCTCACACAGCTTCTTTTCCCATTCTTTATTTCAGAAGGAAGGGGGAAGGAAGAGGAAAGCTGTGTCTGCATTAGAATACAGCACAGACCAAAAGGAATGAATGTATAAAGCGAAACAGGTGATGCTGAGGACGCACTACGAACACTGTATGTGTTTTGGGGTCAGAGATGGTTACTTCAAACTCTCTCTTGTCTGGTCTTATGAGCAACAAGAGCCTTTTCTAATCCAAGTAGTTTTTCTCTAATGTTTTTTTGTTTGCTTGTTTGTTTGTTTTTTTCAGTGACTAGCATAATATTGTGGTTTGACTGTTTCAGAAAGATTTGTAAAAAAAAATTGTCTTACATATGTTCCTGGTTTATCATAATGTTTCCGACTGAAAACATACTGTCCTATATATTTGAATTAATTTTCCTCAGGTACAACTGATATTGACTAATTTTTATTTATAAGTCTACACTGTTAAAAATCCTTTTAGCTGAGCACTTATTTGCAGAGTAATCCTAGATGAATAGCCTCCCACTTCCACTTAGCAACAGGTATGTACATATTTTGCATTAGTGCAAGCAAAATTCATCTTTTGAAACTCCATCTGTTTATGTGGGAACAAACTGGAGCATGTAAACATCTCTGTGAGTAAGTATTTCTTTCAAAATGCAGTTCAGGATTTTTCTTGACAATCTGACCCTGAAGTCATTGCTTTTATCTGTTTTTGTCGCATTCATGCATGTTTTAGTAAACAAGTTTATTGTCCAGTTTGTGAAGAATTGAAAAGGTACCTATTTATACCACTGTGCATCTATAGGTACTTCTACATCAATATACTGGTTTGGAAAAGGAATGCACTTTCAAAAAAAATCTTTTGATCCTTTCCATTTATTATATTTTTGTTCACATCACAGACTGGTATCAGAGCACACAAACTGGATTCTTCTAGGATAAAACTAAACCCAAAGATTTGCTCCAACAGCTAGAGTGAGTTCAGTCAACCAAATCAGAGAACTAATATGAAGTAAAACCTTCTAAAAGGGTGTACAGTGAAGAGAGCAGGTCATCAGCTGTTTTGCCCTACAAATCTGCAACTGGTAGCCCCCGTTATTTGCTAATGTAGACATAACCTATGAAATTCTAGGGTACTCATGTACCCATCTAATTTGTTTCTGTTTCTAGGACACACAAATACAATTATAAATTGCTAAAATATGAAACTGTATGAGAATATACCATAAAATGTTCCCACACTAGAGCCTCAGTCATGAATAGGGCACAAAATTCTTACAAGAATTTGTATCTTTCTGAAGATGTGTACCAAACATAAGCACTCAGTGAGCCTGCAGATTGCTAAACTGCTTGATCCTAAGGGATTCTTACAGTAGTTTAAGCTTGTCATCCCTTGATTCAGAAATGTGCATAGCAGAATGCAGAAAGTCTGGGAAAAGTTTTAATGTTCATGTCAGTGTGCTTCTTGGATCAAGCATTTCGAATTTGCTAAGGCAGATAAGAACTGATTTTGGCAGGGGTAGATATGCAGGCTTCTTATCACCTCAGTAGTAACCTTCATGTGAGTAAAAGTTTCTGTGAACATTTTCAGCTATTAGAAGGACTTTGGTAGAAGTTGAAGAAAGGAATGGCTGTTTTGACCTGGAAAACAGGACAAATTCTATAACAGCAAGCATATCTAAGAACCTAAGCCTAAAATGCCACCAGGTATATAGTTGGAAGGTCTCTCAGAGAGAAGTATACTCTATTAATTTATATAGAAAAGAAGACTGTAGTTCAGTTAATTGACTTTCTTATAAAACTGACCATGAGTCAGTGTGATGTCTTTGCCTTCTTGATATAAGGACTTTAATGATACAAGAAGAATGTTAAAGTCCATGTAGAATTTAATCATCTCTGTATGTTTTTCTGCAAATGGGAAACAAATTCAGGCTTTATTTCCTGCAACTGAAATACATTCAAGCAGCTCCTCTGTCACAGGTTGCTTTAAAGGAATATGAATTTACTCACAATAACTAAGTCAGGAGCATAAGGAGGAATTTTGCTGATTTAATTCAAAGGTCTGGACATTTTAACTTTATTTGCAAAAATGTCCTTAGGAATTGTTTTCCTCTCCTAATCAGCTCTGATATTTTAAGGACAGTCACAATACGAGTCAGAAGCTTTAAAACCACCACTGATGCTGCAACTGTGGGAAATATTTTAGAAGCATCACAACTTTGTTAGCACTTTTTATGATTAAAGTCAGAGAATTAAAATTTGAGAATAGTCTTCAAAATCACAGTGCATTGTTGTTAATATGATCATCGTATTGAGAAGATTGTTTCTACATTTGTGTTTCCAACCTAATTTAAGAGAAGTCCGACTTAAGAGTAGCAAAGATTCCTGAAAGACGGGGTGTTGGTGTTTGTAGTAGAGGGATAGGACAGAGGAATGTTCATTAGAAACATAAAACAGAGTCTAAGTCTCTGAAGACATTGAAGATAAGCTTTTTATGATTATCTAAATTTGATGAATATATTTATTTTTGTAAGAACACTTCAGAAAGATATGTTGTGAAGAGGAAAGGAAAGTAATGAAAAAGACTACTTTTTATGGCTAGGAAGATTTTTGAAAAAAGTGTAAAAGCTTGCTTGGAAGCATATGCATCATTTGCTTGACAGTGCATCTCATGGATCATCAAAATGGATACTTTCACATAGTTTAATGAAAGAAGTTTTTGATTCCTTGTTTATTTGTTTGCTGTTTTTTTTGAAGCAAGGAACTGCAAGAAGAGCTCAGATTGCCCAAAAAGCCTATGTAATTGTAATTTACAGAATCTTGATGAGCCTCAGTTCTATACACTCCTCAGTAATATTCACAGCAAACTGAAAGAAATGACCATAGATGATGACTGCATGGTTACCCATAGGTGCTATCACTGTGACAATCAAGATGACCTCCTACATGATATACTCCTGAAGATTTTATCTTTCAACTTGTTTCTGAGAAAATTGAAATTTTAGGGAGGAAAAAAAATCTTGATTTAAACTTTCCAAAGAATTGTCAATTTCAGAGCTGGAATGGTTAACTATTATTTTTGTTAAAATAAATAAATTTTGGTCAAAATTTTCTGGCTTATTCTTCCAGTCCCTCAATTATGTCATTTTTATCTTCTCTGTTAAATTAATATTAATTTGTCCAGGTAGGTACTGCATAATCAAATAATCTTTGATAAATTAAAGAGACTCATTTCAGAGATTTTACTGCAGTGGAATATTTTCCAGTCCTTTAATCACTGTTGCATAACTTTTATAAAATAATGTTTAATGAATTATGGCCAATAAGCACAGTTGTGGAGGGTTTTGGTAGTCTTGGTTTGGTCTACCAATGCAAGACGTGGAGATATTATGGTCCCATTTACTCACACATTATATATTCTACCAGTGGCTAAAGATGATGTTTGACTTTACTATTACAATGCTAGCCCAAGTCCAGCTAATTATTTCATTGCTTCTTATGGTAGAATATCCATTCTACACTTCTTTGTTTTAGTTAGAACACATATTTTTCCCCAATATGTTGTATTAGCAAAAACCAGTTTCTAAGTTGTAAGGTCACTTAGTAACAATGATCTTCTTATCTATCAGTTCTCTAATTTTGGTCAGTTGCAGAATTTGTAATTGCTGTATTTCTAATAGTTAATAAAAAATTATTAATAAACAATCATCATCATAGTGGTGCATATGGAAGTTGCTTTAAGTTAGTACTATGTTAAACTACAGGAATAGCATGGTCTAGTAGCAGAATGTGTAGGCTGTGGTGCAGGTCTTAAGGAACTTTCCTGGTGTTCAGCTACTGACAAACCATACAGATACTTTATTCAAAATAAATTATCTAGCCTACCCAGTTTATTCAAACGTCTCTAAAATTCTAGGCAGTTGTTATTTAACATGTTTGCAGTTAACACTTTTGAACTGGTCATGTAAGTTGCCTCTAGAGTTCATGTATATATATACATACATATATATTGTGGTGGGCTAGAACACTAATGTTGTGAACAAAGCATGTCAGATTCTGCAGCGTATGCTTAAGTTTCAAGACAAAGTCTGAAAGGAGGATAGAAGAAAACATTTTAGTCTTCTCTAGTTTACTGCCTTTTCTCTGAAAGAGCAAGTGATAGAAAGATTGTGTTTGAGGACAATTTGAAATAGAAATTATTCTATTAGTTTTCCAATGTGTATGCTTACTATCAAGAAATGGATAAACTGCTAGAACTCCCAAAGAAAACAGACAGGTTGGTTTCCCCATCTTGTCAAGCTTACTTTTGCTTTAATGATTGCATAGTGTATAAATTATAGCCTACTTTAATGATAGCTCTTCTTTGCTCCTCAGATTTTATAAATCCACCACACTATCACCAAAGACTTTTGCTAGAAACTGTTAGTGGTATATTACTGAATATCTGGCTTTACCCAAGAACATACAAATACTTTCCACAGCATTTCATAGAGTTCATTACATTTGTGCACAGTATTAGTATGTACAATATTGTATATGCTGGTTGTTAAAACTTCCATAACATATCACCTTTTGAAAAGGTAGAGTCTGGCTTCCAAAACCTTTACATCATAAATATAGTTTATGTATATGCATTTCAGATTGTACGTATTACACTCATGTTTATATAACTTTTCTTTATTTATAATTTTGTATATAGTTTTCCCAGAAATTTGGAAACTTTTAAAGGACAACAATGTCAAAAATCATCATTTCCACAATGTCAAGTAAAATGTAAGATGGAAATTACGCCAAGTTAAGTAACCAAGAAATCCTTTAAGTGTGTCAGAAGCTGAAGGCATGAGGGTTTTACTGATCTGTTGCATACCAGAAGAAGAGGGACTTGAGGCCAGATTCACATTTGTATTTTAAAAAGTTAAATCCCACCTATCTCCTATTTCAGTTTGTTTGTGTCTAAAAACTGTGTTCAAACCCCTTTTTTCAGACATCATCTAGCATTACAGGTGACCAAAAATCTTATGTATGTCACAGTTTTTGCCAATAAAATTCCTTCATGCTTAAAAGGACCCCAAGAAATGTCTGTCTCATTCCTGACAGTGCACCAGGTGTTATGTCCTGTCCCTATCAGGATCTACACCCTCCCTGTTCCTTGGACTATCTTTCCTGAAAGCCTGATCAAAACTCAGCCTAGAGATAACCCTTACTGGTTATTGACCATCTGAGCATTTGCCAGCACTAGATCCATGTCCTGGCTGAGGAGTTAAAGCCCACCCAAATTCTCCAGCTCCAGGCCTTTACTGCCTCCCAGGGCAGCCAGGCTCCAGTGTCCTGTTGAAGCTGTTTCACTTTGCATGGAAAGTCTAAATATCTGCTGGATCAGAAGAGAAATGGAAAGCTGATTTCTGGAGGTAGCAATACAGTGGAGAGAGCATTGTGTTTCACAGACTGGGTTTACCTTTTATATCTAAATTTCCCTTATGTCCTAAAATATAGGTTCAAAGATTTAGGGATTATGCAAGTGTGCAGGATATGTATGTACATGGAGGAAGGTATTTATGTGAGATGAAGTGTAGTGCTATAATTGGCACTCTGAACTCCAAACCTGAGTGGTTGCTTAAGTGAGATAAATTCAGATCCAGAACAAGGGAAGGATTCTCAGGATTTATGCATTTAACAAAGAAGTGAAAAATAATCTACCTAAAATATATACCCAAACAGCAGCTGGGAGTGGCATATATATTTACAAAAAGGTCATATAACTTACATTGATGATGGTAGTTCAAAACCATAAGTTAAAGTACATTTTTGCTAAGGAAACTCTTGACAAATCTGTTAAAATACTACGATTGTGTCAAAAGATAACTGTCAGAAAAAAGATTATATAATTTACTTGAACATTCACAAAGTCCTACCAATACCTCTGGTGAGTTTATTAGATAAATTTAGGAAGTAGAGAAGAAAAGTGAAGTAAAGCCATAAAAACAGGGAAGAGGCAAAATATAAACCAAAGATAGATTATCATCTTTCAGTTGGCAAATACCAACAGAAGGTTGACGATCTTCATGAAATCTACAAGTGTTTGGGTTAGTTGCGATAAAGACTGTGAAGAACTTGAAAAGCAGTAGAAGGTGTATATGAGAAGGAATAATTTGAACAACTCACACAATTGTTTTGGCTTTGTTTTTCAAAGTTATACTGTTTTAGGCAGAACTGCCTGGATTGTGGCCATCACAAATCCATTTAGCCATATGTCTTTCAGTACATCTCCGTTGACATCAATGGGATTATTCTAGGAGTTCATATTGCATGCTGGAGAACGTGTCTTATTTAAGAATCCCTAGGAAAGATAGGCATGTCAGCAGATTCAAAGTTGTCTGCAATTAACATAAGGGATGCATTTATTATCAATGAACTAAGGATTAACCAAACACTCTAGTTTTAGTTGTTCTTCCTACATAAAGTGGCAAAAACTGAACGCGTATTGGGCTTCCAAATAAATGTACACATAGTTGTCTTTCAGCTGGGAAGGATTATGTGTGAAGATGTACCATATGGCTGATAAGCTAACAGTGTTTATGTGCTTAATTTAGGACATGGATAGGCAGTTAATCATTTGGATATGAAAATATTCATGTTTAAAAACCCCAAAATTTACACCTGCAATTTTTTAAGTTCTAATTATAATGGCTGTTTTCCCGAGTATGCAAAGACATTTTTCATAGACAAATGAAGGACTCTGATTCCATATTTCTGAATCAGAATGACTCATATTTCATTACTATTTGAAGACGAAGGTCCCCTGTCAGTAATGCCTGAGTAACATACTGTCAATAACTTCCCTCATGCATATGGGCAGCCTGAAATAAATTGCTAGCTCTTGGGTGTCTACATTTGTGACAGTCTGTGAACGAATCACAGTATACTCTTGAGAACTGCATCAATGATTCTGCATATGGTACGCAATTTAACCTGCATACCAAGGATGTGGGGTATATTGTGACTCAGGAGTCCAGCTCATCATGAGGTCAAGCCGAATGGCTCAAAGTCACACAAGAAGGTGAGGAAGCACAGAGACTCCCAGGGGCTACCCACTGAATTGCCATACCAGGCAAAGGGTTTCATTCTTCCACATAGCTACTTTGGGTTAGGAAGGAATACAGCAATTGGGTCTAAGCCATTTCTCTTTCACTGTGAGAAGACTCTGAGGATCTTTGCTGTGGGATCCAGTGTGTTGTGTGTCTGAAATACATGTGACAATTCCCTGGATCAAAACCTAGTGATGCAGACTACCAACTTTAGCTAAGGAAGAAGGAAAAAGCCTGAATGGGCTTTAGTGGACAAATGTCAGTGCCATATACTGTTTCATCTCCCTCCAGAGGTGAGAAGAACTAGTGCAACCTTCAATTTTCTTAGTGTAATGAATTTTGGAGAGTGAGAGTGAACTCTGCTATCTGACCGCATGACCTTGAAAGGATTCATTGACCACTTTTACTTCTGTTTTAACTAGATGTAACTTTATTATCTTTATGTCCTCTGAATATTTTGCAGTTTCCAAATATTGACAGAAGGATCCTGACTTGTCTTGTCACATGCACTGCAGGGGATGGTTAGGGCCTTGAAAGCGCTTCCCTCACTGCTTGCACGTTAATCCAGAAAAAGGGCAACATAAAATCCTAATAGTTCACAGAGTGATTGGCAAAGATCTGTTGATCCTTCTAGCACTGCTCCTCGTATTTGTACATTAAATGCCTTCTTTAAATGCCTTGAGTGATAAATTTTTGTCAAGAAACATTGTGTATTAGCGCTGTCATATTTAAAGTGTCAGCTAAGGAAATATCACTTCTGCTCCTTCTCTTCCCTCCAGCAGCTCTCGGCTTCCTCCCCCTCATCATCCCTCAGTTACAATAAAATTAAGGGACTCCAATAGAGAAGTCTTTTTCCTTAAAGAAACAATTTAAATAGTATCAGGAGTTCAAACACCACAAAGGGACGCTGAAATGAGGCACTGAATCCAGCACACCAGTCTGGTCGCCAATCCCAGGCTTCTAAAGCCAGTCACAGTTCGGATTTCACTTAGAGATCTCTAGTTCAAATTTCAGGAGATCTTATACCTGTGTATGCTTGCAGGAGAATAGGCCCTCAGGATGCTGTCCATAGAGACAATAATTGCAGCAAATGCGATATAAATAATTTCTTGCTTACTCACTTTTTTCAGGATGGTTCATATAGAAATTGCAAGCTAAGACGTATACCACTCCTAAGCTGAATTCTGCAGTCCGAGCTTTGTAATTAAAATACATTGTTCATTTTCTTCATTAAATAATTTTGGAGTCACAGCTGGCCAGAGGCTGGTGTTAAGCCAACTCATGCACTCCCAGTTAATAGCAGTTTGTTTGACAGCTATGAAAATCAGGGCCACTAAATTCAAGTACATTTTCTACAACACAGTTGGTGAAGAAGGATGTTTAATAGCCTACATCTTGGAGGGGCAGTAACCCACAAACTGTTTGACTGTGAGAAGTTAATGTGGTATGTTGCTGGTGGTAAAGAAACCACATGGTGCTTCTCTTACCTCAACAATGAAGCTTTCATCTCTGCTGTGAAGAGGTCAAAGAAAATGGCAAGAAATCAAATGTGCAGTGGATAATAATCAAAATTAGTAGAGGAGTTGGAAAAATTATAGGTTACTTGCCACTGTTAATTATAGGTTTTGAGCCTTTTGTTTTAATTCCAGACATCTATGTAAGAAGAACCATTAATTAACCTCATTCAGTACCAACACATGAACATACATATTACACACTCTTTGTTGATAATAGGCCAGGCTGTGCTAAGAAAGGAACATGTTCCAGTAGCATGTCACTGAAAAGAAAGAAGGGGTGTATGCTTAAAGCATGGCATTCTTATATGAGATGACCCTTTTCTTCTTGCACTGAACTGTTGCCTTCTTCTGTCAAAAGCATGAATACACTTTTGATATTTGGGCTATAGTCCAATTACTATATTGATCAAAGCACATTCTTTGGCTCACTTGTAGGATTTGGATAATCATTATGATGTTTAAAATTGTTTATTTCAACCTTGTAAAACTGTCACTGATTTAGCCAAATAATTTTATATTTTTTCAGCTCTCAGAGGGGAAACAGTATAGGAATTCTGTACTTACGCTGAAACCAGCTGCACCCACATCTGATGGGTGAAGGACCTATGCCAGCCATAGTCAGGTGCTGTAATTGTATCCAGCTCTTCTAATGTTTTGCTCCTGCCTGTAGGTAGGGATGATCTTTACAAAGCAGCAGATTTCATTGCAGTGATAGGAAAATAAGATGTATACATGAAGTGGCCACTGACTGCATTGAAAGTAAGTGACAAGGTTCTCCATCATGTGGTTTCCAATTTGTTGAACTGCGCAGAATTAGCTAGTTCTTTTCACTATTTGGTTTTACTTCACATTTCTAAGCAATCAAAAAATACTAAAACATGTGCAGACCTAGATTTATGGTAGCCTTACACAGGCTTATGAAATCTTAAAGGTTATATTACATTATTATTGAGCTGCCTTATACTTACTTACGAAATCTTAAGACTATATGATTACTATTTTTAATATTTTATTAATATTATCTTAAGATTAAATATTATTTGGTAAAGTAGTACCTACTATGAACAAAATCTTTTCATTTTAAAATTAATTTATAGTAAAACTCAGCTATTTTACTTCATTTTAGTCCCATCACGTGCAGAAGTTCTTATCTTTCTTGTGGTGTGTATAGGCAAGAACTGAAAATAGGATAATTTGTCTGCTTCTAACAGCACAGCCTACAAAGACATTTTGGTTTCTGACTCCTGTTTTAATGCCTCACTGTCCATTATTTATCACAGGAACTTTGTGATTTCATACGAGATTGTGTCTAAAAACTTCTGTGAATGTGACCTTTTTGCTATGTGTCTATTTGAATGCAGCTAATCTCTCCAGAACTTTTCAGAGTTTGCTCTAGGTACCTGCAAAAGACAGACCAGTCCTCCCAGTATTCACTAGGAATTAATTGAGAGAGTCTCAGCTATATACAATACAAATAACTAAGTAAATATCACCTTAAAAAAGTCATGTGTAAGAGGGTACAACATGGGGATAGATCAGCAGCTGAAGTATCAGGGTGCATTGTGGCTACTCTAACAAAACTAGGCTATTTAGAGATGAGTAACTCAAGGATAGTCTATTTTACTTTGGCAATATAGACCTATGTTGAGTGTGATAGACTTTGTCTCCAAATTAGCCCTTTTCTTTATGCAACAGTGATCACTCTTTAAATTATCTGCATAACTAAATATCCTCCTTAAATAAAGTATATGCTACTACCTTCAAAGGCCTGAAGAAACATTTGTGGACATGCGGAAAAGAACAATATTTTTCATATTTCTATTTAAAAAACAAAGCATGCAGCTGTGAATTTTAAATGGCTTTTTAAATGTGCCAAGAATATAAGAAAAATAATTAGCAAAACTGTGGGTATATTTAAGAATTCTTACATGAATATTTGTTAGATGTTTTCATGAGTATGAACTTTACCCTTAGCTACCACTTTTATGTTTAGTTTCTGAAAACATTTGGAACCGAATTCAGCTGACAGAAATATTTCCCAACCAACAGTTCAAAATGCTTGTAACTGTGCCTGTTAAGCAGGAAGCAACATAAAAAAGATCTTTTGAATAATCATAAATAAGCGTCCTTGGTTGTATTTAAAACCTACAAGATAAATGGAGAAAATTCCCACTGTCTGCATAATAACTACATTCACGAACAATAAAAGTTATTTCCAATACATATATTTTAGGGTTACATTCATTTTAGGGTTAATTCTGAGCTCATTTACTCTAGACTAGTACTTACCTGAATGAATTTTTATGCCTAAAATTTATGTACTTAGAGAATCCCATTCAGAGGTGTATCAAGGAAGGCATCGGAGATATTATAAGGAAGAAAATGAATTCCTGTCTAGACAGCCAGCAACATGCACCCCTTTTGTCTTCTGTATCTGTAAGTTAATCCCTGAGCCATCTGAAGTTGTCTGTTTCTGCTGCAAATGGACTGGCACATTTGAGTTCCTAACTTAGCTCCAGTCAAAGCTGTGACTGTGGTTTGTAATTTGTTGCAAAAATATGTACCAGTTAGAATGGTGCACCTATTCAAGAAAGAAACAATGACGAATGAGGTCCCTTTTGTGGGACCTGGTGGACGGGATGGCTGCTGGACTCTGTCTTGTTATGTGCAGGACTAGAGCAGTGGGCTTTGAGGGAAAGTGAGGGGGAGTAACAGAATCGCGTATCCAGCACACACCAGTGTTGGTGTTGCACAGTGCTTTAACCTATTGTCGTGGTTTAACCTCAGTCGGCAACTGAGCACCACCCAGTCGCTCGCTCACTCGCCCCACCCAGTGGGATGGGGGAGAGAATTGGAAGAGCTCAAGTGAGAAAAACTCGTGGGTTGAGATAAAAACAGTTTAATAATTGAAATAAAATGATAATAATAATAATATGATAATAATAATAATAATACACAAAGCAAGTGATGCACAGTACAATTGCTCACCACCCGCCGACTGATGCCCAGCCAGTCCCTGAGCAGCGGCCCCCCTGGCCAGCTTTCCCCAGTTTATGTACTGAGCATGACGTCACATGGTATGGAATGTCCCTTGGGACAGTTGGGGTCAGCTGTCCTGGCTGTGCCCCCTCCCAGCTTCTTGTGCCCCTCCAGCCTTCTCAGTCAGCAGAGCATGGAAAACTAAAAAGTCCTTGGCTAGTGTAAGCATTACCTAGCAACAACTAAAACATCGGTGTGTTATCAATTTTGTTCTCATCCTAGATCCAAAACACAGCACTGTACCAGCTACTAGGAAGGAAATTAACCCTATCCCTGCTGAAACCAGGACACCTATATAAAGCTAAGTCTTACATTTCTAAGTCCGCAGTCTTTCACTTGTAACACTACAGTCTGCCTTTCATTTTGTATGCAACCTGCCACATACACAACCCCAGGCTGCTGTGACAGTACCTTTTACTTTTTTATCCCAAAGGGCTGTCTTTTTTATCCCAAAAGGCTGTTATCCTTGCAGCCTCACACTGGAGGATTCAGGAAACATTATCACATCTGTAAAGTTGGGTTTTGAAGGAAGTGATTGCCATTGAAATGTGAATTTTCCCTTTCCAGCCCTTGCTTCATCGTTTTTAGTTTACAATCTTATGCTAGGGAACAAATAAGTCTTAATAGATAACTCTAGTAGATAATAGTTATATAGGTAGCGAACAAGCATTTGCTGATAATGCACATGCAGAAAGCTAAACAGCCAATTGATGTGTACAACGTCTGTGCCTGATAAAAGTAGGCTCTCATAAGCACTATTACTGTAATGAAACAGTCCTGATGAAACCATGTTGTTACTGTGTAAAAACTTATTCAGAGGAACACCTTCTGCAATGGAGAGCATGCACAGATGAGGATGATGAGCTGGGGAGATCCTCACCAGTTCTTTTTTTGGCCAGTGACTTGGAGAGTTTTCCCTTCTTACCCTTTCCCTTTCCCTTAGCTTGTTATGCTACAATGCTGTTTGCTGAATACACTCATGACCTAGTCCAGGAATGACTCCTTGTCCTTGCTTAATAAGCATTTTTGAAAACACCCGTTTCATCTTAGTTAACTCTAAATACAGTAAACTAAAAAAAATTGCCACATAAAAGAAAATGGGTAAATATATTCCTTCAAATACTATTAAGCAACATTACTGTGACAAAATAAAACAATTCAGGCATCTACCAATATTTAATCAAATATCAAGATTCTATATTAGCTTTTTTTCATATAGTCAATATCCAATGGGTTGGCACAGCTGGATTTTCTTACAGCTTTTTTCATAGATTAAACAATTATTTGTCATTTAACAGGACATGTATAATTTGTAAATATAACTCATTGTATTACTGAACAATATAAAGCCTAAATGAAATATATTTAAAAGATTTTATTTACGTCCCAGTGCACTAATTACAAGACTTTTTTTATGATCCTTTTTTTTTTGTTCTAAATTTGATCTATTGTGATTACTTTTTTTGTCCTCTGTCCTACTCTGAAAGAAATATTACCCCTTGCTGCCAGACAGCTGACATTTTACTGCATAAAATTTATGGTCCCTCTTAACATATGGAAAAATCTACTTCACAAGACTTTGTTATATGATTATTCTTCAAAAATAATTTCAAGGTCTTTCTGTACAATGGCAGCTAAATCATGCGTTAATGTAAATCACGGGAAAATATGGCATTCTGCTTTTTTAACATATACTCAGAAAATGCTAATAAAAGGATTATGGACTAGATCACTGACTCCCTGGTTACTTAGAAAAACAACAAATCTTTATAGAGGTTTGATACACACAACATAAGGAATCAATCTCCTAAGCACTTCTGTATATGATTAATTTTTAGCAAGAAGTCTGAAAGATTGCTCACAAATTAGGTTACCGTGATAGTTTCATTAACCTAATAATTAGGGAAACCCAGTCAGAGACAAGGAGTTCTGTGAGCTAAATATCATTCAAGCACAAGATACAGACTCAGAGGGCTTCTAAGCAAGACAGAGACGGTGAAGAAAGGTGATGATACAGGGAATGGAAACCATGAGATAATGCCGGTTTCAGGATACCAGTAGCTGGACTCCAGTAATTTTCTGGAGGATGTCAAGGCAAAAAGGAGTTTTAAGTGCAACATAATGTAGGATCACAGTATCCCTTTGGTGATATTTATAGGGAAATTTCTTCTCCAAAAGAGGCAAAACTGCCTGAAAAATTTATCCAGTTAGAAATGGAGACTGATTATATGAACCTAATGCTAGTGAGAGTTAACCTTCTAGCCCTGAGTGGGAGAGTCTATGTGGGCAGAAAGTAGACTGAAAAGATTTTTGAAGGGGAAGTTACATGGTTGTATTGGGCGTAGGAGGCAAGGTGTTGACAGTGGGGGTGCTGAAGGGATGGCCTCTGGGAAGAGGTTAGGGGCTGCCTTGTGCCGGACAAAACCATCCGTGCAACAGACCCTCCACAGGCCACAGGTGAGCCCATCAGACAAGTCAGTGGCACCTCTGTGAAAACATATTTAAGAAAGGTTAGAAAACACTGTACAGACAGTGGAGGAGGGAAAAAGGGAAAAAAAAAAAAAGGAAAAAAGAAACACCAGTGCAAGTACCAAGGTCAGAGAAGGAGGGAGAGGAGCTGCTCCAGGTGCTGGAGCAGAGATTTCCCTGCAGCCCCATGGCAGAACCCACTCTAGAGCAGGTTTATCCTGAAGGACTGCAGCCCATGGGAAGGACACATGCTGGAGCAGGGGAAAAGCGTGAGAAGGAGAGGAACTGTTATGGACTACTGTAACCCCCCATTCCCCATCCCCTTTGTGCTGCACAGGGTAGGGGAGAGGTGGGAGGTAGAGGAGTTGGGAGTGGAGGAGTAAAGGTGAGCCTGGGAAAGGAGGGATGGGGAAAGGTATTGTTTTAATGTTTGTCTCAGTTTCTTACCATCCAAATCTATTTTAATTGACAACAAATAAATTAATTTTCCCCAAGTTGAGTCTTTTTTGCCCATGATGGCAACGGGTAAGCAATCTCCCTGTCTTTATCTCTACCCACAAGCTTTCTCATCGTGTTTTCTCCCCGTGTCCTGTTGAGAAGGGGGAGTGAGGGAGCAGCTGGGTGGCATTTTGGTCCCTAGACAAGGGTAATCCAACACAGTTGTTTATGTGATGGAGAAGATGAGTCATTAGAAAGACAGCCAGAGAAGAAATAAGGTCATTCTGACGTAGAAAAATGATTTTATTACAGTATTCTGAATGGCTATCGCAAAGACAACTTCTTATGTGGACCACAATGGAAGATGTTGCCATAGTCAAACGTAAAATGATATGAGCTTGGTAAAATTTATAATTATATAGACAGTTAGAAAAGGCTCTATCTTAGATATGTTGAATGGGGAAAGAACGGGCGTGACAAGTTAGAAAGATCAAAGTCAAAGGTGACTCTGGTTGTAGATTTGATGATGCTGTCCACAGTGATACAGAAGGGATCTGAGGGTTTCAGCATAGAGGGCTAAGATCTGCTTTTTAGTCTTACTGAGTCTTATCTGATGACTAGTTATCCATGATAGATTTCAGAGAAACAATGAGAGATTTTGGACAGAAGCAGTAGCTATATAAATTTTTCTTGTATAAAAAAACCTGAGGTTCAATATATGCTTGTGCAGAAGGTTACTCTTGCAAAAAAATTGCAGGATCATATTCTAAATGCATTACTTTACCTTTGAGTTGGAGAAATAAGTTTGAGTTGAAATAGTTAACTCCTTATATTTGTCTCTTAGCATCTCAGTATTGATATTATCAAAGTTTTCAAAGTTGTGGGTTTGTGTTATTAAGTAAGTCATATATTTGACTTTTCATTATGTTTTTTTTCCCGTCACTTTAATTTCTGATTAGACTTTAACAAAGAATGGGGTGCATCTTTCCAACAGAGTCACTTTATTAATCCTATCCATATTACAAATGAATTCATTAGCATTCTCATCACAAAACCCAAGTTCATTATCTCATAAAACAAAGATTTCTTCAGATACATCTTGAGGTATTTGATTTTCCTTATTTATATTCTCAGTAGGCAACTTTCTTTCACTTGCTAGAGATGAGTATAATAAGTAAATCGTGATTCTGCTCATTACTTTATCCTGATTGAGGTTTTTTTCTGTCCTTTGTAACATGGAATCCTTATTTGTTTTATTCTCCCTTTGTTTAATTGGTTTGTGATTCCTGAGGTACAGTATACATTCCATTCTTGACTATGAAAAATAGGTTCTAATTTTTTAAACATGTAGTTTATATTCAGCAATATATTAAATTGAAAACCATATCTGGGTAATAATTAAAACAAATAAAAAATTAACTCAATTAAATATATATTTACTGGGATGTGTTTAGTACTGAATTCATGATGGCCGTATTATTAAATCTACAGACAGCTTATTTGCAGGGGGGCAGGTTTTTTACATTTAGTCTTAGCTTTTCCTGTAGTAAGATATGTACTTTTTCCCTGTTAATCTAAAACTTTTGATCCCATCTCCTATTCAGTTTAGTCCCACTCAATTCTGGTACATGTTGAACCTTGTGTCAGACCTTCATTAATATCCCAATATATGCCCCCAAATAGGAAAATAGACTATACTTAGAATATGGAGACTTTAGCTGATTAAAATTTCTCAGTAAACATCTCTATTTTCTGTATTACTCCATGGTATTTTTTCAGGAGTCTATGCAGTCCTTTCTTCAGAGCTAGTAAAAAATTGTAGATTATTGTAGTTAGTGGTAGAAGTGCCGTAAAGGAACACTTCATTGCCACACAGCCAGGCCACTAAAATATTAGAAATCATCAAGTTGTTAAAGGAGTGAGCTAGGCACAATTGCTCTCCACCTTATTTCCCCATTTTACTTACAGAGACCCATGTCTTTATTCAGTTATTCCTACGAAAGTGTTCAGTATCAGTGTGAGACACCTGAGGGTACGTGAAAGAACCGCATGCGTTCTGACAGAGGAAGCACAGATGCTACAGGAGGCCTGGAATATTTTGCAATAGCAGCTGGAGGCCACATGGACCTCCAAGAACATCTGGAGTGGTGCCACATTGCTTATTTTTAGGGAAGTGAATTGAACCCAGAGTATGATTCAGCTCTGTATTCCAAGATGTGGAAGCCCAAAATGGAAGTTCCAGGGACTCACCTAGAGATACTCCAGCTGCAAATATGTTCAGTTTACGGGACTAGCCTAGAAGTGACACAAATGAAAAACAGTAATGTCTATAATGTGCACATCAGATCCTCGGCACCAGTTCTCCTGATCTGCGGATCCACTCTCTCCGTTCTGCATGGCTTGCTAATGCAGATGTAGCCATAGAGTCTCAGCTGCTGTTATAGTAAGCGGAGATCCTGTGGAGAAGGATCACCTAGACCCTGGTTCAGCTGTCTTCAATGAAAAAAAGGTTAATTATTGGTTGACAATATCACTCTAACTTTTGTTCACTGAATCAACAGGATCGTCACTGACTATAACAAGAGTTCAGATGAGTAGCATGAAACAGAGGCTATATAAGAAAATTTAATGTTGTAGTATTTATAAAAACATACCAACCATGAGATTTCTTTTTATAAGACCGATGAAACAACATTTTTCACAATTGGATCAAACCTGTTATAATGGTACAAATTTTGCTTAAAACCATCTGTACACTGAGACAGAATACTACAGGTGTTAGTATTTTACTCTTCAAATAGGCACACCTATACTTTTAAATAATGGAAGTACTTGAGGGGCAAAGTGTTGTTGAATAGAAGCAACTGAGACCTGTGTTAGCAGAGATACTAAAGGGAAGGTGTTAACAGTGCTATAATTTTCCACTCTTGCTATTTGCTAACACCTTTTTCAGTGATTGTCCTCAGCTGTGAAGCAGTAGTAACTTGTAACTTTCCTCCACCAACTTGCATTCGCACTGCAGCTGAATTAAAGTACTGTAGGACAGAAAAAAATCTGTCTCTGTGTTATTTACATATATCATTTGTTGGTTACTCTTGCAGTATATTGAATGACTTCAACAGTATTCTTATTGCACTGGCTGTTATTTTTGTTGTTATTGTTTCTACAATATTTGCAAGGCCTTACCACTCATAATCAATTGTCTGATTACAGTTTGATACATTTGTCCCTATTTACCTCAATATTTTTTATCTTGGAGAAAAAGCCCATGGATAACACTTCTGCAAGGTTGGATTATGAAATACTGCTATAAAACCACTCTAGCTGAGTCTGGCAAACCCTTTATGATTATAACTGATGCATATTTCCCTTTCATACTCAAAATGAGCCTTATATGTACTATTAGAAGTTTCTTAACTGCTCTGAACACTGCAGAATATGTAGCTACATAAAGATCATTTATCCATCATTGCATCAAAGTAAAACTGACGACAGATGGTAACACTTATTCTGGAACAATGAAGAACTTCTGATGACCTTTTAGAAAAAAAACCCCACATAATAGTTTCTTCTATTTTCAACTGCACTTTGACTTAAGCAATAGAAACACTTAGCCACAAAAAGTAAAAAAGAAAGAAAATAAAAGCTACTAATAGAGGAAATCTGCGTTATTGTGTGAGGGAATTATTGTCCTTTTTCCTTTCAAATGGGTCCAACTTCTGTGTTTCTGCTAAGAGGTCCTGCATTGTAAGATTTACTCTGATCAAGTTGTGTCTTTGGTAGTCTTGCTGTGTTTCTTCACAGCAGAGCAAATTTAACCCAGGTTGGTGCCACACTAGCACAGTTAAAGTGCTTTTGGTAACCTTAGGGTTCAGATAAGTCTCCTTCATGTTTGTTTGAAACATGGGAGTCTCCAGGACACTGTGTGCACAGATATACAGTGTTGTGGGGTATTTTGGCTGTTCAGAATGCCTTTATTGCCTTTACTCCCTAAGATTTTGAAGCCTGATGGGCTGAAGAGCTAAGCCAGGTGCTGCCACTGCCTCTGCTAGGATGTCTGGATGTCCAGTCCCAGCCCTTGGGGTGCTCCCTTGCCAGCTCTGGGGAAAGCACCCAAGGGCCCTGACCAGGCACATCAGTTACTCACCTGGGAGTGTGGTCAGAGCAACAACAACTTTAATATCCTGCTCCACAGTCCATCCTTTGCCTATTTTTCTTGGTCACTATTTTGATAAACTAACACCCCTTTCTTTTGTGTACAGTGTCCTGCTGTTTTCATGTTGCTATCTTGTTAGTGATACCACAGGTCAGGGTATATACAAGTACATTGCTCTCCTTTTGTTACCTGTAGCACCCTGACTTTTCTCATGCAGTTATCTTGTTGGCGAAGCCATAGGTCAGGGTTACCTACCTGCACACGTACCTTAACAGCCTCTTCCTTGAAAATGGAGTAAGAGCTATGAAACTGCTTGTTTCAGGCATTGAGCATTGTGAGGCGTTGTTGGTCATGGAGCAGAAGGTGTCTGGACTCAAGAAAGGCTTTCATACTTGCTGATGACAGTCAGTGGCAAGGCTGTGTGTGGGAAGATGACAGCACTGCTGGTCAGTGAACAATTCCGTTTAACAGCGATTTCAACATTTGACTCTGTTTCGAGTGTGCCATAGGAGGATACCAAGATTTTTCTTTTTTACTTTGATGAAAAAGATTTACAAGTACAGTTCGGGTGTTAGTTTTTACAAACATTTTCAATCAAGCCATTTTGAGGTTGCAACAAGCCTTATCTTATAGTCCAGATGGTAGATTATTGAGATGAATACTGACAAAACTTTATTCATTAGTAACTTTTTATTTTTAATTAGCTAGAAAATGCTTTACAAAAAGTGTTTTTTGAAGAGGGCCATTACTTTGCCCTATTTTGAGGTCTTTTTATCTTAGGCTTTCATCCTTTGGCAGTTATCCTACTTTTATCATGGAAAAGACAAGTCTTTAAGAAAGTATGTATTTTTTCTTTTTTAAATCCTTTTTCTGAATGGGAGTTACTCTGGGTTTCTCTATGTATAACTCTATGACACTCATAACTCAAGCAATAATATTTCTGGTAAATATGTCTCAATGGAAAACAGAAATTAGTCAATTGGACAAACAAAACCCCCACCCTACCATAAGCTATACACAAAAACTTCTTTCTCCTTTTCCTTTTGTATATTACTTGCAATCTTAATTGGTCAATCTGGACTTAATTTCTAGGGTGTCCTATTTTTCCTGATACCACCTTGTCCTACTTTAATAGGTATGTTTTTTGCAGTTGGCCAGTCAGATTTCCTCTACAAATTAGGCAATACCAAAGGTTAATGCCACTGCTGTGTTATCTGCTTTTAATTTAGCACCATTTAGATAACATAGAAGGATTCATTTGCATGCTGAGAATTGACACAGGTAATATTCCGTATTGTATGGTATGCAGACAACTATATCTAACATCTACAAATTGTGGAAAGAAACAATGTTCTTTGGTTACAGTTTTTCTGATATTTCTTTGTATTTTAGATTTTGCTTCTGGAAGGATTTAAAAGCATGACAGTATTCATAATGTTTAGAGCAACTTCCTTCAGATACTTGATAAATCCCACCAAGAACCAACTTACACCTGACAGTAAGTCCTATCATTTGCTGCTACATAATTTTGTTGCAACATTTGTCAAATTATTATTGTTCTTAGTGCATAAAAAGTGGTAGCAAATAAACCTCCCCAGAGAGCTCTAAATGACACACACAGACACTGTTTTCCTCACCATTTTAAGAGCTGAAGCAGAAAAGTAGATTTTTCTTCTGCAGATGTGCATGCTGGAAAGGCAAGAGGGATGATAGCATCATAGGAAGAAGAGAATGATGTCAAAATAGCTCTGTTATGAAGTAGAGCACTTAGGAAAAAAATATCAGTCCATGACTTTTACCCTGTCTCAAAAATACATAAGGAATAACAATGATCAAACAGCGTGAATGGGAACTAAAGTCAGATAAGTCTGAAGAGTTTTGTATTGTTTTGATTTAATGAAGCCCTATAATACAACATGAGGGTAGGTTACATTTTGATTTTGGACATGATTTCCATCCATTTTTGCAGACAAAGTAATTTTGTTCAATACCTTTTCTTTGACCGTCCTGGTTTCAGTATGCTGACTAATGGGACGTTGCATTCATCTGTAAATCTATGTCTCAAAAATGTAAAGCCAATTCTGAAAAAAAAAAGGTTCCTAAGATGAAACTTACTTTATGTACTGGAATCCCCAAAAATAAGAAATGTATTATGTCACACAGGCAGACCCAAGAATCCTTCCTCTTCACATACGAAGTTTATATTTTTTCCATACTAAAATGAATTCCATTCTAAATGAGACAGACTGACTTGCTTACCTATGGCTCTCTTCACTATTGTGCTCTACTTACTTTATTTCCAGCTAGAGCAATTAAAAAGTGAAGGCAACAGAAAATATTCCTTAATTTCAATATCCCTTGCATATGGGAAAGGACCAGTAAAACAAGCCAAAGAAAAAAGAATGGAGCAGTGTTCTGGATGGAGTGAGACTGCATTTCACTTGTAAGAGAGAAGCAACAATACTTTATTGATAGAAAACAGAGAGTTAAAGTGTGAATTAACAAAGTTCAATGGTAAATGTGACAGTGAACAAGATTTGATGGCAAGGTACACTTGATTATTTACTGCATAGAGGACAGGGTCAGACAACACTGTCAGGGAGACCCTCCTGTTGAGCCATGAGGTTCAGAAAGGACCCCCTTGCTTTCTAAACTCCTTCTCAGAGAGGAGTCTAGGTGTGGCTGGATCCAATCCTAGTCCCAGACTTGGTCAACGGTTTATGTCTAAAGGATTATTGATTAGGCAATCAATCCTTTATATCACTTAGCTAAGATTTCAACGTTTAGCATGCTATTAGTCACTTACTGAGGGTCTGTTGCAGCAAGGAATCTCTCAACCTCGAGGAATAACCCTGAGAGGCATCCCTACTCAAGGGGACATCCTGGCGCACAGCCTGCTGCCGTGCAGGAGAGCTCAAAGGGCTCTTGGACTGCTCACTATTTATAGGGGTAAGATGATTGACTCATCGTCATATTTGCATACTGATAACTGTGGTTAGGTGGGTGTATTTCTCACAATAACCAAGGGCTATTGTGCTGTTATCTGGCTCCCAAATCCACTTCTTTAATGGACGAAGCTATCACCATCAGCATCCATTAACGACTGCCCCGGGTAGTTATCTCTTGAGCAGGGTTACAGGAGATAAAGGTCAGGTTGGGCGGGGGAGCACACCGTCACAAGCAGATGGGAGAAGAAATATGTTATCCTGCTCCTGAGTCAATGCTCCCTCTTAAACCTGCATTGCTGGACATGGCTCCTGTTGCTGAAAAATAAAGAGTCCAAGCACAGAGGAAAATGTTACATGGGTTTTCTTGTTTTATTCCAAAGTCTGTGCCTTTCCTGCTCTGCTAGTTCTGCCACTGATGCTAATTCTGTATCAGCTATACCAACAATGTGGGTAGATTTGTTAGTAGTACTGACTCCCCCTTCATGGACAGTTGTGCCAATTTTACAGGCAGTATGGGACTGAGTATATTCATTGCACTCATTTGTCTGAATGATAAGACATTTCCATTGTATGACAACAAGACACAGATCACTTTTAATGATTTCTATCATTTACAACTGGGCCTAAAATTCACAAAATGGATATATAATCGTGCTAATAATAATTGCAAAATTGCTACATAATTGCAGCAGATCAAATGGGTAATTCTTTCTTTCCTTAAGAAAGACTTTGCTGAACACATAAAAGTCATTTCTGTACATTTTCTGAAGTGGAAAAGCACCTAAACAAAGTTATTTGTAAGACTCTCTTCTTTTTTTTCAAATGTAACTATTCTTCATACAATTTTTGTCACCAAAATATATTTTAGAGCCTTTGCAACTATGCATATATCATAATTGTTATATTCAACAGCTAGTCTTAGCAAGTTCAGGAATGATACAAATACAAAATTTTCTTTACATTTGAATGTGTATCAGTATTGCATTTTTTGAAACATTTACTCTCCATAAAACACATTTTAAAAACTCGTGTTAGAGTACTATAACTTTTTTATAACAGCAAATGACATGATACTAACTTTAGAGTTTTACTTAGGTTATTGTAGTGTAAAAGGATCTTGTTTTCTACTCATTCCTAGTAGGAAATGATTCTTTAAGGATTTAATTGTTGGTTTCTTTAAACAAGTGTCAGACAAAATTATTTTCTTCTCTTTTAGATCATGGACATACTGTTCTACAGTCATGATATTTATATTTCCTAACAGTTTCCAATACTGAAATTGATTATTTTTTAAAATAAATGTTAATTGTTGAAGGAAATATTTGGGATTAATAATTACTATGCAAATCTACTGAGATACCATGAAGAAATTATTATACACCATGCATAAGGAGAGTTGGGTAGATACAGTAAAGAAAATTGATTCATGCCTCCACTAATAATTCTAACACAAATATTTTTGAAGTTAAATCTAGCTAAATTTCCTTTCTAAAAGTGTAATATTATATGAACTTTTTGGTATTTAGACATACAATGAACACCAAGAGGCTACCAAGCCTTGTACAGTCCACTATTATCCACTGCTGCTGTTTCACGTGGGCACCAGTGACACAGACAGGAGCAGTCTGAGGACTATCAAGAAGGACTACAGAGCCCTGGGAGCGGTGGTAAGGGACTCGGGAGTGCGGGTAGTTTTTTCATCAATCCTGCTGGTCAAAGGGAAGGGGTTTGAAAGGGCCAGTTGAATCTGGCGAGTCAACAAATGGTTACGGGACTGGTGCCACAGCCAGGGGTTCGGCTACTTAGACCATGGGACTCACTTTGAGAAACCTGGTCTACTGGGGGCTGACAGGGTCCATCTGTCAGAGGAGGGGAAGAGCATCTTTGGTCACAGGCTTGCCAAGCTGGTGAAGAGGGCTTTAAACTAGAGATGCCAGGGGAGGGGAACCTCAGTCCATCCCACTCCTACCAGCTTGATGCCAGGGCCAGCAATAGATGCCCAGAGCCTGGAGAAGGAGCATAGGTCAGCAGGAGAGCGCCTGAAGAGCAGCACAAAGGAACTCCAGGCAGTAAGACAGCTTCAGCGGGGGCCTGACTTAAATGCCTCTATGCAAATGCACGTAGCATGGGGAATAAACGAGAGGAGTTAGAGACGTACACACTCCTGCAGGGCTATGACCTTATTGGCATCACGGAGACGTGGTGGGATGGCTTCTATGACTGGAGTGTTGGGATGGAGGGATACAGGCTCTTTAGGAAGGACAGGCAGGGGAGACGAGGAGAGGATGTCGCCCTCTATGTCAATGACCAGCTGGAGTGCATGGAGCTCCACCTGGGGATGGATGAGGAGCTGACCGAGAGCTTATGGGTCAGAATCAAAGGGAAGGCAGGGACAGGTGACATTACGGTGGGGGTCTGTTACAGGCCACCTGACCAGGAAGACTGAGAGGATGAGGCCCTTTATAGACAGATAGGAGCAGCCTCACGCTCACAAGCCCTGGTCCTCATGGGGGACTTCAACCACCCCAACATCTGTTGGAGGGACAACACGGCCGGGCATAAGCAATCCGGGAGGTTCCTGGAATGCGTCAATGATAGCTTCCTTCTCCAAGTGGTAGAGGAGCCAACGAGGAGAGGTGCTATGCTGGACCTTGTCCTCACCAACAAGGAGGGGCTGGTGGGGAATGTGAAGCTCAAGGGCAGCCTTGGCTGCAGTGGCCACAAAATGGTGGAGTTCAAGGTCCTTAGGGCACCGAGGAGGGCGCGCAGCAAGCTCACTACCCTGGACTTCAAGAGAGCGGACTTTGGCCTCTTCAGGGATCTGCTTGGTAGCGTGCCATGGGACAAAGCCCTGGAGGGAAGAGGGGCCCAAGAAAGCTGGGTAATATCCAAGGATCACCTCCTTCAAGCTCAGGAGCGATGCATCCCAACAAAGAGGAAGTCAGGCAAAAACGCCAGGAGGCCTGCATGGATGAACAAGGAGCTCCTGGACAAACTCAAACTCAAAAAGGAGGCCTACAGAGGGTGGAAGCAAGGACAGGTAGCCTGGGAGGAATAGAGAGAAATTGTCCGAGCAGCCAGGGATCAGGTTAGGAAAGCTAAAGCCCTGATAGAATTAAATCTGGCCAGGGACGTCAAGGGCAACAAGAGAAGATTCTATAGGTACATTGGTGATAAAAGGAAGACAAGGGAAAATGTGGACGCTCTCCGGAACAAAACAGGAGACCTGGTTACCCGGGACACGGAGAATGTAGAGATACTCAATGACTTTTTTGCCTCGGTCTTTACCGGCAAGTGCTCAAGCCTCACCACCCAAGCCGCAGAAGGCAAAGGCGGGGACTGGGAGAATGAAGAGCTGCCCACTGTGGGAGAACATCAGGTTCAAGACCATCTAAGGCACCTGAAGGTGCATAAGTCCATGGGACCCAATGAGATCCATCCGTGGGTCCTGAAGGAACTGGCGGATGAAGTTGCTAAGCCACTATCCATCGTATTTGAGAAGTCGTGGCAGTCCGGTGAAGTTCCCACTGACTGGGAAAGGGGAAACATAACCCCCATTTTGAAAAAGGGAAAAAAGGAAGACCCAGGGAACTACAGGCCAGTCAGTCTCACCTCTGTGCCTGGGAAGATCATGGAACAGATCCTCCTGGAAGCTATGCTAAGGCACATGGAGGACAGGGAGGTGATTCGAGACAGCCAGCATGGCTTCACCAAGGGCAAGTCCTGCCTGACTAACCTAGTGGCCTTCTATGATGGAGTGACTACATCAGTGGACAAGGGAAGGGCTACAGATGTCGTCTCTCTGGACCTCTGTAAGGCCTTTGACACAGTCCCCCACAACACCCTTCTCTCTAAACTGGAGAGGTATGGATTTGATGGGTGGACTGTCCGGTGGGTGAGGAATTGGTTAGATGGTGGCATCCAGAGGGTAATGGTCAATGGCTCAATATCCAGATGGAGACTGGTGATAAGTGGCGTCCCGCAGGGGTCCGTATTGGGACTGGTACTGTTTAATATCTTCATCAATGACATAGACAGTGGGATTGAGTACACCCTCAGCAAGTTTGCAGATGACACCAAGCTGAGTGGTGTGGTCGACATGCCAGAGGGATGGGATGCCATCCAGAGGGACCTGGACAAGCTCAAGAAGTAGGCCTGTGGGAACATCATGAGGTTTAACAAGGCCAAGTGCAAGGTCCTGCACCTGGGTCGGGGCAACCCCCAGTATCAATACAGGCTGGGGGGATGAAGGGACTGAGAGCAGCCCTGCCGAGAAGGACTTGGGGGTACTGGTGGATGAAAAGCTGGACATGAGCCAGCAATGTGCGCTTGCAGCCCAGAAGGCCAACCGTATCCTGGGCTGCATCCAAAGAAGCGTGGCCAGCAGGTGGAGGGAGGTGATTCTGCCCCACTGCTCTGCTCTGGTGAGACCCCACCTGGAGTACTGCGTCCAGCTCTGGAGCCCTCAGCATAAGAAAGACACAGACCTGTTGGAGCGGGTCTAGAAGAGGGCCACGAAGATGATCAGGGGGCTGGAACACCTCTCCTATGAAGAAAGGCTGAGAGAGTTGGGGTTGTTCAGCCTGGAGAAGAGAAGGCTCCGGGGAGACCTTATTGAGGCCTTTCAATACTTAAAGGGAGCTTATAATAAAGATGGCAGCAGACTTTTTAGCAGGACCTGTTGCGACAGGACAAGGGGGAATGGCTTTAAAGTAAAGGGGGGTAGATTTAGACTAGATAGAAGGAAGAAATTTTTTATGCCGAGGGTGGTGAAACACTGGAAGAGGTTGCCCAGAGAGGTGGTGGATGCCCCATCCCTGGAAACATTCCAGGTCAGGTTGGAGGGGGCTCTGAGCAACCTGATCTAGTTGAAGATGTCCCTGCCCACGGCAGGGGTGTTGGACTAGATGACCTTCAGAGGTCCCTTCCAATCCAAACTATTCTATGATTCTATGGGAATTTTCATGTTATTTAGTTCAAGAACTGTTACAATTTATTGTGAAGACATGATTTTTTCATTGCTACTTCAGCTCTCTGATTTGGGGTTAATTAAAGAATCCAGTGTGCTGGTTTCAGCCCTGGAGATTAGATGAAGAGGCAGCAAATAATGCTATTGTCCTTTTAACAGAAGAGCAGCATGGATACATATATTTAATGTTATAATTCCTTCTTTCTGCAGAAAACAGGCTTGACCTTGTGTACATAGCATAGAATCACAGAACCACAGAATGGTTGAGGTTGGAAGGAACCTGTGGAGGTCATCTGGTCCAACCACACTGCTCAAGCAGGGCCACTTAGAACAGTTGTTCAGCACCATGTCTAGCTGGCTTTTGAATATGTCCAAGGATGGAGACTCCAAAACCTCCCTGGGCAATCTGTGCCAGGGCTTGGTCACCGTCACAGTAAAAAAGTGTTTCCTGATGTTCAGATGACACCTCTGGTGTTTCAGTTTGTGCCCATTGCCTCTGGTCCTGCCACTGGGCACCACTGAAAAGAGCCTGGCTCTGTCCACTTTGCACCCTCCATTCAGGTATTTATATTCAGTAACAAGATCACCCCTGAGCCTTCTCTTCTCTAGGTTAAACAGTCCCAGCTCTCTTAGCATTTCCTCATATGTCAGATGCTCCAGTCCCTTAATCATCTTCATGAGCCTTCATTGGACTCTCTCCAGTATGTCCATGTATCTCTTGTACTGAGGAGCCCAGAACTGGACACAGCACTCTAAGTGTGGCCTCACCAGTGCTGAGTAGAGGGGAAGAATCACCTCCCTCCACTGCTGGCAATATTTTGCCTAATGCAGCCCAGGATACCATTAGCCTTCTTTTCTGCAGGGGCACATTGTTGGCTCATGTTCAACTTGGTGCCAACCAGGACTCCAAGTCCTTTTCTGCAAAGCTGCTTTCCAGCTGGGTGGCCCACAGCATGTGCTAGTGCATGAGGTTGTTCCTCCCCAGATGCAAGACTTGGCACTTCCCCTGGTTGAACTGCATGAGGAACCTGTCGAGGTCCCTCTGGATGGTAGCATGACCCTCTGGAGTATCAGTCACTCCTCCCAGTTTTGTATCATCTGCAAACTTGCTGAGGGTACACTCTGCCCCATCATCCAGATCATTAATGAAGATGTGGAGCAGGACTAGACCCAGTATTGACCCCTGGGGAATACTGCTAGTTACTGGACTCCAGCTAGACTTCATATTGTCTTTGTATTGTCTCCTCCTTCCTCTCAAGAGATGTTTTCTATATAAAGGAGATAAAGGAGATAATTTACATGAAAAAAAAATGTCTGTGGTATAAGATGCAGTTCTTGCCCCTGCTGTGCCTCAGTGAACCTAATATTCCAGTTTTATTCAGAGAAACAGAGAATACGGCACAGACTCTACAAACAGGACCAAAGGCAATTATAAGACTCTTTTTGTTAATTCTACATTTCAATAACATCTTGTTTTTAAAGTCACCATTTTCTGACACCTCAGCATAAATGTCAGTCAGACAAGTTTTTAGTATTTTTATCTCAACAACAGGCTGAACAACAAACAGCTCTGAGCTTTCATCTCCTTGTTTTACTGATGGTGGCAAGTCCTGTTTCCAAGCTTGTCCACATGCTGCAGTTATTCTTCCATGTGGGATGGATTCAGGCGGATTTTTAAGTCAGAGATGCCTATTCCTTTTTCCCAGGGAAACCAGCACACAGGATACAGTTCCCTCTGTTTCTACTAGCTCCTGCTTTCTTACCTTCAGTTTCTTCTGCTGCTGCTTGGCATAATTCACCTCTCCTTGTTGACAGATGCATCTGTGAAACTGTAGACATGGACAAAGTTTATTTTCCCCAAGAAACTTCACAGGTGCTTTGTTGTTGTTCAGCTCTCCATTCATACACCTCTGCTTTCATTAAATCCACAGGACAGCTTGAAATTCCTCTGCATCTGGGTCTGTCACTTGAAGATCAGGGCAGCACTCACACTGCCCAGGGTATTCTACACTTGCTCCAGTCTTCCTGCATGTGATCCACTTCTTATCCAAGGTCACAGTGATCTCCTAATGATAACAGATTTCCTTGCAGGATGTATATATCAGCTGCCCCTCTTCTTAGCCCTTCTCCAAGAAACAGGTGATCCCACACATCAAAAATCTCAAATCTAACCAAAATATTTATTTACATATTTAATTCAAAATATACCTTTATTTTTAGATAGCCTTATATCTATCTCTATTTAGGGCTTAGAACAAAACTGAGGCTTTTTGAGTTATTTATCCTTTCTAACTCCCATAAAGCTTTTGTCTTTTGTGCCTGTACAGTATGCAACAAGACCTTCTATCCTGCCTTTCTCAGCTGCACTAACAACTTCAGAGTTTATCCATACTTAAGTCCCACCACTCTTCTGAGTGTTAGTCCACATGGAGTGGTAGCAAGCATGCTTGTAAATGAAAAGTTGTTACTTGCAACAGAAGATATGTCACAATAAAATACCTGCCTCTCTTGAACACAGAATACTTCAAATTAAATTGTGGTATTCAGTTTTCTTTAAGACTTGTTGAATTATTCATTAATTATGTGTCCAACAAATGTAGGATTTTCTTTTTTGTAAGACAGACACAATCTGTTTTGCAGCTGACTGAGTATATAAAAATGAAGTAAGATTTAGGACTATTCATGAACTTGTTTCTTGCAATGTATTATTCATGTCACGTCATCGATAACTTATTTGATACTGTTTTCCCTAGAAGAAAATACTGAATAGAGGCCATTAATAAACTCATTTAAATCTTAACTTTGATCTCCCGTGGTGTAACAGAGAGTACAAAATTTCTCATTGTGTTCTTCAGGATTACAGGATAGAGAGATTAAAAAAAAAAAAAAGATGAGAACATGAATTAATTGATAGGTTACAACTTTAACTAAACAGTGGAAAGGAACAGAGTTCTTACTTGTAACTCATTTTGTCTTGCATAACAGGTCAGTGCAAAGATGCAGTTTTAGGTGCATAATGAAAACCTTCTAAGTCATCTGGTACAGGAGGCTTCTGCCTTCTCTATGTGTGAAGGTCTTTTCAACTTCATCCTAGAGGTTATTGATAGTAAGAAATGGCCCTTTGCCTCAATCCACTCTGGACACAAATTGTTATAAAGTTTCCTGCCTCCTTTGTCCATTCAGCAGTCTGATGCCCTCAGGTGTCTTAACACTTTCTGACTCTGAGACTGTAGATTCTCCAGCACTGTGTCCTTCCTTTTGCTCTTGTCATGCTCTGGGATGTAAACCCTACTGTGCTTCTGTGGACTAACGTGGACTCCCTCAAAATCCGTGCTGTCTCATGTCTTTCTATCCATACTCCTGCTTCCAGTTTGTTGAAACACCCTTTTCCACACCTCTAATCTATTCCTTTCTTTTTTTCCTAAATGTCAGTTTAAGAATACAATAAAAAGGCTTGTCTTAAATTCCCAATATCAAATATCTGTGGAAGAAATAGATCTAGTCAAAGCAGATGATATCTTTTCACACATTCTTCTGGAAATTACTTCTCTTTTCTTGCTCTCTCCTTGTATCCCCCTTTTCCTGCAGCGAGCTTCACTGACCTTGACTAGTCCAAAAATTAAAGTCCTCTTTGGCATAAAGATCCAGTGCTTCTCCAACAATCTGACCTACATAAATAAATAAATACACTAAGTACTTTTTTTCCTGGTCTGATGAGAGTCATTAGGCAAATAAACACTGTGCTGTGCTACAGCTTGTAGCAGGAGAAGGAAGAATAGTTTAAAAATATTCCTCAGCTGGCGATGGAGAAATCAAACTGAAGAAATAGTTGATGGTATGTCGTGGTTTAACCTCAGCCAGCAACTGAGCACCACACAGCCGCTCGCTCAGTCCTCCTGTCCCTGTGGGATGGGGAAGAGAATCGGAAAAGTAAAAGTGAGAAAACTCATGGGTTGAGATAAGAACAGTTTAATAATTGAAATAAAATAAAGTAAAATAGTAATAATAATAATAATAATAATAATAATAATAATAATAATAGTAATAATAGCATATACAAAGCAAGTGATGCGTGATGCAATTGCTCACCACCTGCCAACTGATGCCCAGCCAGTCCCCGAGCAGAGGCCCCCCGGCCAGCTTTCCCCAGTTTATGTACCGAGTATGATGTCACATGGTATGGAATGTCCCTTGGGCCAGTTTGGGTCAGCTGTCCTGGCTGTGCCCCCTCCCAGCTTCTTGTGCCCCTCCAGCCTTCACAGTCAGCAGAGCATGGGAAACTGAAAAGTCCTTGACTCGTGTAAGCACTACTTAGCAACAGCTAAAACATCGGTGTGTTATCAACATTGTTCTCATCCTAAATCCAAAGCACAGCACTGTACCAGCTACTAGGAAGGAAATTAACTCTATCCCAGCCAAAACCAGGACATGGTATCACACCCTAGGCCAATGAGAACCAAAGTAGATTTTAATTGCTCCTGAGGCATATTTTCATGGGCTGTTGAGGCTTAATAACTGACAGTTCTTAAAGATATCTTTTATGATCTGTTCCCTTTACAAGAGCTGTCTTGACTAGTCTGGCCAAGGGGAAAGGAGTTTGTTGAACATGAACTATAATACAGAAAATAAATATTCAACAAAATATGTGATCTTGTTGCCATTGCTATAATCACATATCTCAGCAGACTGTGACTCTTCTGGACTTATGAAGCAGAATCTCAGCCAGCTACATTATAACAGGTACATTAACTTCACTGGGTTTAAACTGACTTACCAGTAAGAATTTGTTTCTAAGTGCACAAAAAATTACTAACTACTGTACCGAAAGCAAGCTGTTGAAAACGTGAAATTCACACGATGAATGCAAAGACAACACAATCTAAAGAAAATTTGCATAATAAAATAGATGTCAACAAAAGAAAACAGGTAATGAGGCAACTTCAATAAAGATCTGTCTGATTATTATTTAAGAATTAATGAAGGCATGTCTTTTAACAGTTTCTTATAAAAAATGGAAAATCACTTCTCGTTTTATTTGTCATCACTATTTTCCAAGAGGTAGATTTAAACAGGTTCACAAATTATTGTAAGTAAGAGAGCTAATACATTTATTCTCTAAAGACTCCTTATATAATAAATATTTCTTATGACTAGGGAAAACAGTTGCCTTTAGTGACTACATATAATTATTTCCTGCTTGAGTAGCTGATTAACATAAACCTTCCTTCAAATAGCTAGAAATTAGGCTATAAAGCAATTAGTAATCAGGTCTATTATAACATTGTTGTCCCACTCAGTCAAAAGATAGTAATGGTTATTCCATTTCTTACAATTATTCTGAAGGTGTGCCTTTTTGCAGAAAGATAAATGTTTTGATGAGCAACAAGAAAAAGAACCATTCTGGCATCAAGCAGAATTGTGTAAATGTGACTGAGATGTTCTCAATGGGAAAAATGAAAAAGGAAAGCCTCATATCCCTCTGCTATTCCTACTGGATCCTGTTGAAGCTCTGTGTCTGAAGATGAAGACCTCTATACACTTTTCCCCTGAGACACCAAAAAAAAGTTTTAACAGTGAAAAATTCAACATTAAGTTCATCAGTTTCTCAAATACTGGAAAAAACCCATAGACATTTAAATTTGATATTCATAATAGAAGACAAGTGAATTAAGTAAATATCTACTTAACTGTTAGAGAAATGCCCAGTCACATAAATACATGCAAAAGATGAATTATTAAATTTTGTCAAAGCATTAACAATTAAGTGAAGGAACAATGAAATGGATGTTGAAATATTTCTGGTTTCAACAGCACAAGTATAGATCTTATTACAGTGTTAAAATTATTGCTTCTATTACTACTTTTATAAAGAAAACCCTTTTAATATTAACTGGGTGCATTTCCGTATCCATCGGCAAAGTTCATCTTGACAAATGATGCAAATGCAAATAATTTGATACATACAGAAATCGTGCATCTATGTTTCTTGGACCTGCATGGATCTGTAAACATAAAAGAGCTGACACCTGCACTTCACACTTTTGATTGCCTGTGTTCTGAAATCAGACAATATTCCTTATGAAATCGTAGAACAGTGTTGATTTAGTGAGGAGAGTTTATTGAGCTAAGACCACAAGGAGGTTGTTACATCTTTAAACCATACAGCTAAAACAACATTACTACTTCATAGTAGTTATTACTTCACTTCTTGGCATTAATAAAGTTTGAAATATTCATTAGGAGCTGTTCATTGAGTGAGGCTTGTCTTTTATTTATGAAGTGTTTGCAAACCAATAACTTTATTTGCCATAGAATCATAGAATCATTGAGGTTGGAAAAGACCTCTAAGATCGTCGAGTCCAACCATTGACCCAACACCACCATGCCCACTAAACCATGTCCCTAAGCGCCTCATCTACTCGTCTTTTAAATACCTCCAGGGATGGGGACTCAACCACTTCCCTGGGCAGCCTGTTCCAATGTTTCACCACTCTTTCAGTAAAGAAATTTTTCCTTTGTTACAAATGAGGTTTATCCTCATCAATCTTCCATTAATGGCAATTGTAGACATATTGTATATTATCCTATAGATTGTTAACAATCTCAGGAAACTGAACACTTCTTTTACTAGTCAATACTTGAAATCTCTAATGGATCTCTGTGACAGATGACTCGCCACAGGCATGGTTTCTGTACCCCAAATAGATAGAAAATTAGGATCAGTGCCTGATGGTCAATATTTCAAGAACAGGATGCAGGAAGTGTTACTATTTAAAACTTACAGAGAAAACTAAGCTTTGCAAACTGGTCAAAAGGTTTTTTTCAAGCCTATGAAAAACCAAGACAGATGGTCCACTGACATTTGCACTATCATGATAAAGTGACTTGTTTTTTCTGGGCAGTAGAGACTCTGCAAATGGAAGACAAGGACATCTTAAAAAAACCTGAGTAGCTCTGGGCTCATTTACTCTCTTATGCATCAGCCTGAGAGCACACAATGAATTTTAAATCACATCGGTAGTGAACCCAGGTTCAACCTTCATTAACATTGGCTACATTCAAATGAGGGTACTGGAAGATATTCTGAGATGGACCCCTCATCCTTGTTTCAACTTCACAAAATACCAGTTCTTTTCACTCTTCTCTGTGTTTTGATTTCCACAAAAACGGACACAGTTAATGGAAAAAAAAATCCATCCTATTGAGGGATTCAATCCTTTTACCAAATTCTTCGGTTAAAGACCCAGAAGATAAAAAAAAAAAAAAAAGACAAAAAAACCCCCTAGCTTGAAATCTAAGCCGTATGAACTAGACATCTTGTAAAAGTTATCTTTGTTGAAAAATAGATATCATTCTTAAATCAACATATCTAGTTTCTGTTCTCTTAGCTGTGTTTATAAAGATTTTATTTAAAAAAAAAAAGCAAGCTTTGTAAATTTTTTGTAATAGCCCAAGAGAATCATAGAATCATAGAATAGTTTGGGTTGGAAGGGACCTCTGAAGGTCATCTAGTCCAACCCCCTTGCCGTGGGCAGGGACATCTTCAACCAGATCAGGTTGCTCAGAGCCCCGTCCAACCTGACCTTGAATGTTTCCAGGGATGGGGCATCCACCACCTCTCTGGGCAACCTGTGCCAGTGCTTCACCACCCTCAGCGTAAAATATTTCTTCCTTCTATCTAGTCTAAATCTACCCCCCTTTAGTTTAAAGCCATTCCCCCTTGTCCTGTCGCAACAGGCCCTACCAAAAAGTCTGCTGCCATCTTTCTTATAAGCCCCCTTTAAGTACTGATAGGCTGCAGAACAGACTTAGCTGAAATGATTAATTGTTTACAGTTTTATCAGTTGGTGAAGGTAATCTAGGCTGCTTTAGGTCAATTTAGGCCCTAAATTGCTTATTCTAACTCACCTTTTTACATTACAAGAAAGGTGATGTCCACATCTTATGATGAGGACATAAGAAATGTGCTGCTGGTGAGATCAGCAATCTGTTTAGCCTCATGTTCTGCTTCAACAGTGTCATGCCAGTTAGGGAAAATACTCAGGTCTTGCCAGCTTTTTTGGTTCACCCCTCTTCCACAAGTATTGCATTAGAGATGTTAGAGGGTAAATACCAGCCTGTTCTTTTTATTTATTACTTATGGAGCTGTGGACCATGATTTTGCCTTTTTCAATCTGCTGCTACTGTGTCTGCTTCCACAACTGCCTTGTAGCAGCAAGTTCCAGAACTTCACTACCTGACTTGTAAAGAAATCCTTTTACCTGCTTTAATAATAACTCTTACAGATTTTATTGAGTGTCTTCTATCTCTAATTTAGCGCAAAATTTTTCTGTTTTCATCTTAATCACCATTTTCTTGATTTTTTTAAGCCTCAATCATATTAATTCCAATAATTTGGGGACCTCTATGTCATAAAGCTTCTTCATTCCCTTAATAATCTTCATGACCCTTCTCTGTAACTTTTCTGCTACATCCCTCTTATCATTCAAACCAGAACTGCACATAGAACTCATGACATGGGTGCACAAAGCTTTTATAGTGCAATGAAATGACAGCCCGTCTTCCTGATGGGTCTTTCATCTATGTGTAAAATGTCCATTGCTGTTTCCAGAAGCTTCATGTAGATAGTGTAAATATGCTCTCTGACCTTTAAGAGAAAGTGATGTCATACAACACAGAAAGAAACAATACTTGTCACTGGAAAACTATACATGTATGGGGGCATGGAATAAACACTTCCAAATGAGTCTATAAAAACAGTGTAATGGGTTTATGGATTAATGAACATACAGGAAGTTTAATTTAAAGAGAACGAAAATAACAGTAACACCATCTCAAGGCAAGAATGAACTGTTAAAAGATTTATTCCTTAGAAATGTGAAACTGCCTCATTATTAAAAATATTGATCTTTCATGGCAAACTAATAGGGTTGGACAGTTTAGAAAAAGTGTTCCTTACAGAAATGGAAATTATACTGAGAATACCTTGTCATTTATTAGTATATTGACACTATTTTCAACAGTGTCATAGAAAAGAGCATGAATTCTGTCAAATAGTTTCACCACAGTCATTATTTTATAGGAAATAGTACCAAAAAGGGCTGCATCTTGAACCCAGATAGTTTCTGCTCCTACAGTTGTTTTGCAATAGCCCTTTCAAAGCCCGGAATAGAGGGACCAAGATGGTGTAACACAAGATGGTGAAGAACCTAATGCTGGTGTCATACTACATCTTGCAGAGGTGGCAAGGGCAGCCTGGCGTTGCTGGTAGCCAAACACAATATGAAGATATATGGATCTATTGCAGCTTTCTCTGAGGGCTGTGCAGACCTTCCCTTCAGTTTCTAGTACAACTTTGCTAAATAAGTGGAAATTAATATTTCCCTTTCAAACTTGTGCTTTAACAATAATCTGCCATAGAAAGCACTTGGATAGGCTAAACATGGACTAGGTTGTACAGCAGAATATGAGAGATGGATTTCCATGAATGTTAAACTTAAGCAGTAGTTCACATCAAGAATATGGTAGCCCATGTCCTTAAATTACAAATGACTGGGACAGCAGTACTTACCTCTTGTATAGTATATTGGTAAAGCTCAACATACTTCATAAAACACTTCAGCTTTATTCCACAAACGATATTTCTCACTAGCTAGTTTTGTCAACTGAATATACTTTTTGTGACAAGACTATGACCACAGTTCAGCAAAAATCATTTCAGTGTGTAGAACTTGTAAACGGAGGATTCAGACTTACACCATGGTTAAGGAAGTGGATATAGAAAATGGTTAGATAGTGGATTATTAGTATTACTTTGAATTCTTAAATATCTTTTTTACAACTTTAGCAGTTCTCCAACCGAACACATGCAGCATGCAAAGGACAGCTATTTAAAATTTTGAAGGCTAATTCAGAGCAGACTAATATTTGATGAAGTATTGTTGTGGTTTAACCCGGCAGGCAGCTAAACACCACACAGGCATTCGCTCACTCCCCCTGCCCCAGTGGGATGGGGGAGAGAATCGGAAAACAAAAAGTAAAATCTGTGGGTTGAGATAAAGACAGTTTAATAGGATAGAGAAGGAAAGGACAATAATAATAATAATAATTAATAATAATAATAATAATAAAAAAAAGTGATGCACAGTGCAGTTGCTCACCAGCCACCAACTGACGCCCAGCAAGTTCCTGAGTAGCAATTGCTGCCCCGTGGCCGAGTCCGCCCAGTTTATATACTGAGCATGATGTCATATGGTATGGCATATCCCTTTGGCCAGTTTGGGTCAGCTGTCCTGGCTGTGCCCCCTCCCAGCTTCTCACTGGCAGGGCATGAGAAGCTAAAAAGTCCTTGACTAGTGTAAGCACTACTTAGCAACAACTAAAACTTCGATGTGTTATCAACATTGTTCTCACCCTAAACCCAAAACACAGCACTGTACCAGCTGCTGGGAAGAGAATTAACTCTATCCGAGCCGAAACCAGGACAAGTATGTACTTTGAATGTGGTTTGAAAGAGTACAGCAGCTTGTGGCAAATATGCTTCATAGGATTTCTAGGAAATTTTATGAAAGGAGACCCCAGTAAATGTTTTATTGGAGAAGCTCATAAATTTATCCAATTGCAGCTTTGAGTACCTAAAACCAAAATTTTATGACAATGAAGGAAGATTTTGCTCCAGTGTTTAAAATCTCTTCTCAATGGCTAATCAAGCCTTACTGCATTTTAAGAAGACATAACGAATTGCTGTCTCTTCCTTCAGCTTTTGTAAATTTAGCCCTGGGGATCTAACCCAAATCTAACAAGCACACCTTGGAGATCAATGTTTATTCATTACAGAAAACAGTAAGAATCTGAGCACAAAATTAGTGTTTCCCTGTGAAACTGCAGGATTTATATGAATTGTAGATTATAGTCAGGAATAATCTGAAAATCCTAAATGGTAAAAATAGCAGCATGCTATACAGTATTCCTGTTATTCAGGTTGGAAAACAAGGACCTTACTGCTCGAATATAGGGGACCTTGTTGCTCTGCAGCTTTCAAGTGTAGTGTGACCTGCACGGGTGGATCTTTTCAAAGTACTGCTGAGCAAGCATTCATACTGAAAGTCTCTCACAAATTGCCTGCCTCTCCACTCAAGGTCATGCTTTATTAAGACTTTGATACTAAAACAAGCTTCTCAGAAGGTTCACAGAACATTGACGATGCTGCCTGTCTTCCCTCTGAACTGTAACTCTATGTAGCCAGGCCGCTGCAACACCACCCTGTCTCCTGACTGATTCCTTACAGAGAATTTTGTATTACATAGTATGGTATGGATCCATCGGAAGCACTATTATTAAGCCAGGACTTACTAAGATTGCACAGTGGCGTCTTCGACATAATGGGTTTTAAGAGAACTAGAATGTGATATGACCTCATATGGTCGCAGGATTCTGCCAATTTTATTCAGCAATAAGTGATGTTTTATTACCAATACATATTTTGCATTGTAACACAGATAATTTACAATTATCCTAAAAAACCCATGTTTACAATAAATTCACAATTTTCTTCAAAACATTCCTGGTTTTGGCTAAAGTTATTTGTCTAATTTTTGCCCGATAATAAGAATATTTGCAAGCCATAATTACTTGCTTTTTTCATTTTCAAATTACTGACTTGTGTCAGACTTTCCAGCATAGGGAATAAAAGATATTCAGTGCTCTCACTTCTTGGTCATGTACAACTGATTAGCATGTTCTGATAATGTTCTGATAAGAACTTTGTATTAACACCTTGTGCAATTCTTCTGAAATTCTGAACCTACTACTTGGTCAATAATTGTTGTCAGAACAGAAGACAGTGGCTGAACTGTCATAAGAAACATCTTTTTGCTTTCTTATGAACAATGTCCATAAGGCAGGTTGCAGTTCATGTTGGAAAGAGAACTGGAAGAGCTGCATAACTGCTGCCTTTTTACTGTTTTGTGGAAGTCCATGGAGATCTTCTTTCCCTGAATTCACACTGGCAGTTTCCATAAGTTTTTCTTGTTAAGTTCTCAAATAATTTCTTCCTTTAGATCTGTGTTTGTGCTGGTGGTTATGTTATGGTACTTATTTTATTTCATTTGGTACGGTTTGTTTTTATTTTTTAAGCCTTGCCTTGTTGAGCTGAACTGTTGTAAAAAAGTTTGAAAAGGATGGAGCTATGGGTAAGCTGCTCTCATACATTCTCTGCTAGGAAATGATCTGCTATGTTGAAGTTTGAAATAGTTCTGTTTCATATTATGTTCATATCTTAAATGTTTGATTTTTTTAAAAAATTGAATGCCTTGCATTTTAAGAGTTGTTTATAGAACATGTGCTTTATTAGTGTCCCATCTGTCACATAGCTAACAAAGGAGAAATAAGAATCTATGCAAATGACAAATAAAACCAGCAAATTCATTTTTTATAGCCAAGTCTTGTTAATAATTAATCTTGCTGAATTCCTAACCTATTATTGTTTAAATAGAATACAGATTTGACTCTTAATTGAGAGGGGAGAATGGCTTAGGAAGAGGTTAACAGAAACTGAAAAATAAAAGAGGTAATGTCTGAAATTCAGCAGTGATTATTTACTGGGAGGGATGGTTAGAGGAATATGCTTATGCATCACGGAAAGTGGCATTTTTAAAGAAGAGCAAAATGGAATACACTGAAGAAGAATAAGTCCAATAAATTGCTGTCTATTAAAACTGGCTCCCTGGCCCTCAAACCAAGAGCACATTAGGTGCCATGTTATTATCTACTTTAAAGGATCTATCTGTCAATAAAAGATATAGGATTTGTGCTGAAACATGTATGATTTGCTGAATATGTGTTAAGTGATCTACTTCTAAGATTTCTAGCCACCTCATGGCTGTAGACATGGCAGTAATGAGAAGGTCATCCCTCAGACATGTAATTATTGTGATCAGTAGATTATTGCTCAAACCAACAATATATTGTCACAAGTGAAAGAACTAGCATGTTTAGTTCAATTCCTTGTCAGCAAAGATAATGGTTTTTGTCTGTTTAAGGTGGGACAGCAAATTTTTTACAGCACAAATGTATGTCTGAATGAGGCCGTAAGGGTATCCATTTCTGTGTTATACAAACCAGGTCATTAATTTACCATTCTCCATATTTTACCTTATGATAGAGAGAATGCTGCAATATAGTCACAATTACCTAAAGAGATTTTTTTTGTAAATCATCATCTAGGTGTGGCAGCAGAGAAATATTACTGCTGCTTAATGGAAATTTAAAGAAGTAAGTACTATGCTTACAACTGCTGTTTAGCTCTTATGAAGCTACTATAATGAAAACAAAGAGAAATATTTTCCCTACCTGTGATCTATTTTCAGTTACAGACCTACTAAAATTGTAGCATGCCTATAGAAATGATACATCCTTTCAATGTTGAAGAGGGAAATTTAAGGGTTGCTTTTAATTTTTCCCCTCTTTTTCACTTGGAATGCAATTCTTTCTGCTCTACAAATTCAGCACCATTATGTACATAAAATGCTCATACCAAATCCAGCCTGAGAATCACTTTAGATGACAATCTTAAGTGACTTGATGAATGTTAAGGAACTCCTGTAGGAAACACAGGAAAATTGTGGTCAGTGTTAAGCTGAATTGAGCATCAGTCTGAAAGAGCTGAAAAAGATCAAGATCATGAAGTATCCCCTAAAGATACCTGCAGACTATTCAGCTGCAGTCCAGCTACAGGCAATCTAAATCAGTTATGTCTTCTAGCAGCTTGACAGCAAATCTTCACACTCTAAATCTCCTTTTTTGTTGGAAAGCAATACCCCAGCTGCTCTTGAAAGTTAAGCAGCTTCTGTTGGGTAAAGTGAACTGGTCTGACCTATGAGAAATATATAGCACTCATACTGAAAAAATTACATAGTCTGTACAAAGAGAGCTATTCACTACAAAATCTACTCTTTGGGGGTTACAATAATACCCCAAATAAACCCTTAGTCATGCTTGTACTCTGGGATTTCTAAGCACTTCCCAGTTTCCAGTTCGCCTGGATACACATCCTGATCGTATTCAGATTCCATGTCAAGCTGAAGCCTTAGATGGTTCCCTCTCCCTCCCATACCCTTATTTCTGGTAAGTGAGCCTTGTCCCAGAGATTGGAAGTAAGTGATGTGGCCCTGGGAGGAAGCCCTCCGTCTGGTGGGTGGAGGAGCTGGCCTGCCACCATGCCCTGAGAGCTGTGAGCAACACAACTATGGGGCAGCAAAGCTCTTTGGAGCCCCAGGTGTGAGCATGAAACAGGCATGCTGGGTTGTAAGTGCAGTGAGGAAGCTGCTGGACTGAAAATTTCAGCTCTTTAGGTAAAGGGTCGTTTCTGTGTTAAATACTTCTATCTGTTGAATAATAGTGCATGACTCAATGGGCTTTTTCCTTTTGTTCTTTCACCATTTCATTAGTTATCATTCTAGCTTTAAATTCATCATTTCTCCCCACTGCCTCCATTTTTCCTAAAAACTTGTGTTCCAGAATTTCATCACCTATAAGGTATGACTACCTGTTTCAGTTTGGCAACATTTCACTTTCCTACTGTTAGAGATGTAAATATATTATTCAGGAACACTCCTCCTATGTGACTGCATTTCAGGTCACAGTGAATCTTACTAAGCAGTGGTTAACTAATAAATTATGAAGCTCTTCATGCATTGAATGTGCCTTAAAGGGAAAAGGTTACTCATGGCTCAAGTTTCGCAAACAAAGCAAACAATAAACAAAGTATGCAGTACAACAACTGACAAAACTTCAATATTTTTTTCAACAATCAATTTTAAAAGGGCTTAGCTAAACTGCTGCAAGCGGTGTGCTTGCTATTAAATCAAACTGGCTATATCTTGCCAGTATAAGATAATTTAAGAGGAAACTTTCAGAAAGGCCTCTAAGACTGTGTTATTGATCATCTTGTATACAAATATAGGTAGGCCTTCAACATTGTATATGTTGAGACTCATTAGCATTGTCTGTCGTTGGTATTCTGTTATGCACGTATGTATAAAGACCAAAAGTGTGATTGTCATCTTAGTCTAAATAAATTATTATGAAAGGCAGTGTATGTCCAATGACAGCACTGTAGAGAGGGAGACTTAGGCAACTTATATATTCGCTCATGGTTGCTGTTTGGCCTTTTACTCTCTGCAGAAGGTTAAGTCCTTCATCTTGTTAAATGTATATTTAGTGATCACACACTGGGCCTTAATTGCACTAGAATTTTGTATACACAGTACCCCAGTTTTATTAACAGGAGTTTAGTAATTGTTATACCTTGGTATTGCACAGAACAAAATATTTTTCTTTCACCACTTCATTAGTTTCGTTCTAGCTTTAAATTCGTCAAGTCTCACCACTGCCTTGTTTTTTTCCTAAAAACATGTGTTGCAGAATTCATCACATATAAAGTATGATTGCCTGTTTCAGCCATGTCGCTCTTAAAATAAGATCAAGAATTAATTAAGGTCCATTCAATCTTTTTTATATTATTTCCTGATTCTTCTAGTAACAGTTGTTCTACCACAACTTCAACTTAAGTATCATACTCAATATACAGAAGCAATGAAAATAGTTTTAAAAGTCTTTGCTACTATCTATAATGTGAAAACTGTACCCCTTTAGTGTAGTTATTAGGACTTAAATTCAGTGTGTGTATCATCTTTTGTAAGAACATTGCAAAAATCTATGTTCTGACAGAGAATGAAGCAGCTCATCCTTTTTTCAAGGTTTGCATCTGTGTATGTATATGAGTGAAGGAAGAGAAAGAAACTAAGCTAGGGACATACCAATAACAAAACATCTTAGGCTTCAATCCAGAAAGGTCTTATATTTATGCTTCAATTTACAAACTGAATAATCCCATTTACTATTTATCCTGTCTACATACATAATTTTTCCCTTGACTGACACCTTAGTTTCCTGATATTGAAATTATACCTACATATATGCATCTGATTGAAGAATTATAAAGATAAAAATAGTCTTAAATTTCACTTGCTCTTTATTGAACCATAACTTTACATTAGCCTAGACCTCTTTCTCACTCTCTCTTCATTACAATTTTAATACATATTGTATTTCTGTTATTGAAGCATTGCAGGGAACAATGACATTGCAGCTGGCTCCCCTATTGCTGGAGGGACCCAGCAATAATGGTATGAGGAAAAATGAAGAAATTGGTATTGCAAGACTGCATTGTCAGTCTCTGGAGGTTTTTTTGCACCTCCTCCTCCACCTTCCCCAGATGTCTAAAACTATTTTGTTAAGATAAGTCTCTACCTTGGAAAACAGCTCATTGTTACTGAAATGCAATGTGAAGTTTCCTCTGAGACTGAATCCATTTTCTCCAATTAGTGAGGCTGATAAGTGTTAAGTTACATAGTGAAAGGAAGCAAAAGCTTGTGGAAAAAAATATCGTCTGTAATTGTTCTATAGGGATGGTAGATTTTCCTTTTACAGATGATGAAAATGAAGTAGGAAAATTTAAATTTACCTTCTCATTTACATTTTACTATGCAACTTTTAAAGCTTTATTAGCAAACAATATGAAGAAATAAGTGCCAACTATTAGGTTTGTGTTAAACAATTTTTTTTATTTTTTTATTCGAAAAACATTGTCTTTATGAAGTAACCATAATTTATTGCTTAGATATTCAGGGTCCCAAAATGAGTCACTAATTTGCTCAGCATATTTTACTCCTGAGGTGGAGGTGGGGAGGTATTTTTGCTACCGGCTTTTAGTAGGAATCAAATAGACCTGGATCCCACTAAAGTAAAAGGAAGCAAAAACCTCTGGGAAGAAGAAATCTTTAAAAGGGAGATAACCATATGGATTTGTTACTGTCCAAACACCTCAGCAGGTCCACCATTAATATTTCTATATTGTTTAAGATGTTTACATCCCTTTATACTCTGTACTCTTCCAAACTACACATATAGAGTGAAATTCCAAATACTTAGAAGCAATGTATAACTACAATCAATGTGTGTGACTTCACTATTTGAATTTCCCCACACCATTGTTTGAATACTTCTGAGGCTCTGCTAAAGCATCACCTCTATTATTGTTGTGTGAAAATCATTCCACTTTCTCTGATTATACCACAAGTTATAGCGCTGTTATTTTGTTATGCCTGTCTGAAGAAAAATAACAGAATCAGTTACAGTTGATTTCCTTTTTTCTAGTATTCTGCTATTTTCCATGGCGCATGACCTCAAGTAACTATACGACTACTTCCTATAAGAAGCAGATGTATATATCATTTTTTTCATCATAGATATACACCTTTTTCCTTGGAAGCGTCCATGACCACCTGATCCCTATTACTTTGTTATTATTTTGTCTTATCTGCCTCTTCAATGCTTTTGCAGGTCTCCAGTGCCTGGCATTAGTTTTTTGCTATACAAAAATTCCTTTGCAGACCTCTTTTGTTCATTTTTCCCACTGAACAAAATGTTCACAAATAATAACTAGACCTAATCGGAATCATTCTGCATTTTCACAGGATATACTTCTATGCACTTTACCTGTAGTACTTTATTTTTAACTGAGTGTTGGATTGGGAAAGAGTATTCTGTGTAAACCCCTTTATTTCCCTGGCAACTATTTAGAGTCATCCTGACTAAACCAAGTTCCATTTTACATGTTAACTATTCTATTGAGTATATCATGGCTAGCAAAACATATCCAATAGCAATCACCCAGCAAGCTAGAAGATCTTTCAGAAGGTACTCTCAGATGGGGTAAAAATAAAAATTAAGAACGAAGTTCCCTTTTCCAGATTGTCTTGAACACCTCAGTCTGGGAGTCTAAATTTTCTATGCCAGCAATACAGAATCATCTATTTGATTTGGCCTGTGCTTTTGATGTAAGCAACATCTTAATAACTTTCTCACTGTTTGTTTACATTTGAAGCCAGTATAAAGCATTTTCATCTCTCTTCTTATTTTAAATGACCTTTATGTGTTCTTTTTATGAGTACAGTTTTCTGTAATAACTACAGAATTGTCATCCTTAAAGGAAATCCCACCTACTACGGAGTTCTTCCTTAAGTTCATTGCAGGACTAGAAACACAACCACCATGTACCTACAGACTTAATCACTTTTTTCAGGGTCTTTGATTAAAAACATACCTCACTGTTGTTGCACTTATGTAGTGTGCACTACACTTCATTTTATCAAACACAGTTGCAAAGTCAATCTCTACCTGCATCAAGTGAAAAAAATCCCACATAAAGTGTTACAGAACCTGCAAGTATCATAGAGCTGCCTTCTGGTTAGCTTCCTGATAATAATATGCATTGCTGGCAGAGTGGCAGTACTGTAAAGAGTGTCCTGATTTCCTGTAGTTGTCCTCTGTATTTAGAGAAAAAAAAATCAGATCTGTTGTGGTTTAACACAAGTTGGCAACCAAGTGCCACACAGCCACTTGCTCACCCTCCCTGCCCCCCAGTGGGATGGGGGAGAGAATCGGAAGGGCAAAAGTAAGAAAACTCGTGGGTTGATATAAGAACAGTTTAATAATTGAAATAAAATATGATGATGATAATGATGATGATGATGATGATGATGATGACGACGACGACAACAACAACTTGTAATGACAAGGAAAACAACAAAAAGAGAGAGAGAAACAAAATCCAGGAAAAACAAGTGATGCAATCGCTCACCACCCACTGACTGATGCCCAGCCAGTCCCCAGGCAGTGATTGCTGCCCCCCGACCAACTCCCCCAGTTTATATACTGAGCATGGCATTCACTGGTATGGAATATCCCTTTGGCCAGTTTGGGTCAGCTGTCCTGGCTGTGTCCCTGTCACAGCTTCTTGTGTACCTCCTCACTTGCAGAGCATGGGAAGCTGAAAAGTCCTTGACTTAGTATAAACACTGCTTAGCAACAACTAAAACATCACTATTCTCATGTTAAATCCAAAACACAGCACTATACCACCTACTAGGAGGAAAATTAACTCTATCCCAGCCAAAACCAAGACAAGATCCAATGAAGCTTTGAATTGCTCCAGTCTTTCACTTCAATATTTTCTTTCCTTATTTTTACTATCTGTGGTTTTCAATGAACTTTCCATGCTAAGTACTTACAAAGGATCATTTTCATTCCCTTTGTGAATCTGAGCAGCTCCCCATAGGAGCATGAAGTTCAGTGCACTGCCCAGACTCTGGTGGGGAACCTCCTTCACTGTTGGAAACATCCACAACACCACACTCACACAGAACAGTGCTACCTTCTCTTACATCCCCTTTCCTCCCCACCATTCACTCCAAACTCAGCAGATATGAGACCATATCAGTGGAAACCATGATTCTGTATCAAATAATTTTGTGCAGTTGTACTAATTCTTTCCTTAATGATCCATTCTCAGCTTCCAAATGGACTTAAACACACTACGTAAAATAATGTGGATTATGTTACCTTGGGTGTAGCACTACTGGAGAAGAGGTTAAAGTCTGTTCGTCATGTATGTATGTATCTATGTACGTATTAGATGTACATGGCCATCCAATCAATGTGTTCTCTAGCTTCAAGAGGAAGAGGAGAGAGAATAATGTGCAATCATTCCCTTCTAGTTGGGAAGAGAAGGATCCATGGACCAATTGAAAAGTCACTATTGGGATCATATTGTGAAAATCACCTGGTATTAACATATTGAAAAAATAACGTTATATTATTTCCCAGAGCTTTTTGCCCAAGTTATGAGAAAACTGCTGAAGCTCAAAATTCCTTGGTGAAGATCTTACAGTATTTTTTTTGTTTGTTTACAGGAAAAGAAGAGAAAGAAGTCAGAGTTTAGTTATAGCATTTTTCAAACTCTATATTAAAACTTTATATTGAAACAATGAAACTCTATAAAATGGGTTATATAAAGCAATCACTTAATGACCCATACCGGGTTTACTTCACTATGGTATAGCTACTGATACATTTGCAAACATACCTTACAGCCTTTTACTACCAAAACCAGTGGAATAGAATTATGACCTACACCTCACAATTATTATTCAATTTTTTCATCTTCCTTTAGTTTCAGAACAAAGAGCTCTTCCCTGAAGGAATTCACTTTGATTTGACATGTTAGCATATTTGTATGATTTATCCTGTGCGCCTTGGAAGCCAGAGAATCATCTTATAGATCTATTATAGAAAAACTTTTTTTGTTTTTTTCTTAACAAGTTGAATAGTAGCATACTGGAGACTCAGAGGTATATTTATTTAAATTAGTGTTTCAGAAGAAGGCTTTTTTAATTCATAACTGCTTTCCTAACAAATTTCTTCTACTCAAATGGATAGTTGCAATACATATACATTTCAAATATAAACCAGTGGTCAGAAATAAATGCTATGGTATTAATTCCCCTTTTACTTTAATTCACTAGCTTGTTGAATGTATGTGGACACAGCTAACAATGCAGTTCTTCTATCTGCAACTACGAATACATGGACAGTGTCTGGTACACTGTCTGCCTCCCCACGGTTTAATAACATACAAGTTGACTATGTCTTGATGACTTATCTTTTCTTCTTCCTCCTAGGTGGCTAAAAATACCTCTTCATTAAACATCAAACCTACTGTGTCAACATCTATGAAGAGCAAAAAAGACAGGTTTCCCTCAGGGAAAGTTCTTTCAGATAAATTTCCAAAGTTTGTTCAGATTTTTAGAACAAAGCAAAGCAGAAAAAAAAAATGCAACCACCTCTATGGATAACATTGAAGTATAAAATCACAATTACCGAGGAAGTGTTTTTTTAATTACTGCTTTCTTTTTTCCTCCTTCTGCTCCATCTTATAAAACTATCAAATTATATTTGTGAAATGAAAATTAAATTCAGTTGTAAAAAAAAAAGGATTCTACAACGTGATTTGATGAAATAAGAGAGGAAACTACAGAAATACATTGGAGAAGAGAAAAAAAATTGTCTTAAACATATTACAAAAGAAATTGTTATTATAGAAGTATGTTGCCCAAAATGAGACTGATGTGTTTGGGGTTGGAACTTCATAAAGTTCCAGAATCAAATTGCAAAGTTTTCAAAACTTTTCCTTCCTTGCACTTATGAAGAGAATGGTGAACAAAACCAAAAATAATACACAGATATAATTTATTTGTCTCAATAATTTGAAAAAAAAAGAAAAACTGCTCTTTTTTCTCAAACTATAATGACTTTTAATCTGTTATTCCCCTGGAATTCAGAAGAAAGAACAAGCTGTAGACAATCTTAAAGTAAATCTTTTTGTAGGGTCATCACATATAGCATGGTTGAGATAATTAATGACTGTGCTGAGGTTCTTTGGAAGTTGGAAAAAAAATCTTTAGTATTATTAATACCCTGGATAAGGTGAAGAAGAATGAACATCCATTTTTTGCACTCTCTGAAATACAGCAGTAGGTCCTTTCCAGTCTTTTGCTCTGTGAATACACTAGATGATAGCAATCATGCCTCACTTTGCTGTCCTGAGACCATAAAAAATATGTGTACAGTGCCACAAACTTCTCATCAGTCTAAGATTTCTACATAAGCCTATTACCATGGTGTCTGAATGTGTTATAATTTTACATTTGTTTATTCCCACAGAAGCCATATGAAAAAGACAGAAACTGTTATTCCCAGCAGTGAGGAGAGGAAAATGGACAGAGGCACAGAGAGCTGAAATTATTTGCCCAGTGTCACACAACTCCGAGATGGGTCCAGAAATTAAACCTCCAGTTGAAGAGCCTCCAGACAAAAGTCCCTGCCTCATTCATTTATATAAATGGCAGAATTTTACAGCTATGCATTTGAAGGTGAACAGTGGATCAAAACAGAAAGACAAGAAAAGGGCAGAAGAACAGCATGCCCAGAAGAGGAGAGAAAGGTTTTCAAGTATCTTTAAAGCAGGAAGCTGTGGTGAAGATATGTTTTGAAGATCAGGTAGAAGGTAATGAAATCACCAGATGAAGGAAACAAATATTAAGATCGCAGGGATATTAGAAAAGAGGAAGACTATCAGCTAAAGGAGAAAAAATAAAGATGGAGACCTTGAGAAAATTAGATCAGGCAAGAAAGAGTAAAGAAGTTGGAAGAAAAAAGGTCCCAAACCAGAGTCAAAAAAATAAATTGGAAAAACATTCTTGTCTGTTGAGTTCCGTATCAGGCCAAACTAGAAAGGATAAACTAGGCAGAAGAGAAAATAAATTAAGGATTAAAAAAGGAGGGAAACCCCAGAAGTTTAATTAATTTAAATTAAAATAGATTAAATGATTGAGATTTTAGGTCTAAACATCAACAACTCTCCAAAGATAATTATAATGACAGATATTATGGATTTGTGAAGAAAAACAGAGTTCAACTTAATAACATATTTATTTTCTATTTGCATGTTGAAATACAAGCAGCTCTAACACACAAAACAGAAAAAATTAAACTGGGTCTTTACAGCCTGTGTATGATCTAGGAATATTATTGACAATAGAAATTAACTTTTTGTTCATGGAGAAATGTCAGATCATAAAGCCTTCCTGGAGAACAAACAGTTATAAAAAAATAAACTGTCTTAGTAAATCTGAGGGCTGTAGGGACCTATTTTTATGCATTCTCTTAGAGACCATTTAAAAAGGAGGGATTCTAAAAAGTCACAAGAAACATTAAGCTCAAGAGCAAAATTCAGGGTTTCTTAATACTCCTGTTTCTAACACCCATCCACAGTGAAAATATTTGCAACATCAACCATTTTTGTCAAACAATGTTTTCTTTATTTGCAAGTCATGATGTATTTTGGGTGGGATTTTTTGTATGACAGCGATTTTTGTCATCATTTGTTCCTTTTGCTTTGTTTTTCATTTTTTTCTAAACTTTAATGTTAAGATACGAAACATAGCAGCATTTCCTTGATGTTTGTGATGGTGTGGAGCTGCTGCTACTATGAATTTGTGAGGTGATTGAGGCATAATGTTGTATGCTTGGTGTAAAGGATAAAAATAATTCTCACTCAGAAGAAAAACAACTGAATCACAATACTTCATATGAAGTAAAAGGAGGACAATGTTTCCATAAGTGGAGAAAAGAGTACAACATGTGTAGAAGACCTAAACTATTTGATTCACATGAAAACATAAACTGTTCTCTTTGAGAAAAAATGTCTTAGTCTGGGTCCTCTGATCTGAAAAATAGCAGGTGTTTTCCATTTCTACGTATCTAACTACCACTGTAGCTGGAAAAATATTTGAGCTGTTGCGAGAAGACAATGCAAAATTAATAGTGTATCCGCAGATTGCTGTTTCTCCTCATTTGCCTGTAGGAACAGTAAATGCCAGGTAAAATTCATTTTTTTGTGCTCTGTCACCATACTTCCCCCTCACTGGCATTTCTTTTCAGTGGGAGCCTCTCAGCCCAGCTCTCGACTTCCCAACAGCCCTCACGGTTCTCTTGACAGCCGGTGCAGCAGTAGCAGCTGTCCTCTTCCTTCCCTTCACCTCCTCCGTCCTCCCACCTGGGAGGCAGCAGGAGGAGCTGGGCCATGCGTCTGCAGCCACAGCCCAAAGGAAGAACGTCTGTGTCAGCATCTCCCCCAGGAGCACCGGCCGGAGGAGGCAGCAACAAAGAAGATGGAGAAAAGCTGGTAGCCTGTATCAGCAACTTTGCTGCATCAGTCTCACCTATTATAAAGGTGCCGGCCACCTTCATCTGTCCACATAGTTTATGTCTTCACTATCTCTGTGATACTGATGATTAGACTGGTGCATTGCGCTGGTAGTCTGTGATCCACTCATCTTGAATCACAGTCCCACACCTTCATATTTCTGCACTGAGATAGAGGATCATGAGTGTTTTTATGAAATGTTAATCCTATTGCTGCTTTAGCAGTTGACTGCTTAGAGGTCACACACAATCCCTCATCTAAGACAGAATGTCATAAATGTTAAAAAAAAGTCTGTGTTCAGATCGTGGAGCCTGAAAATGACCACAGCTCTACTCTTATCTTTCTTCTTTGATCTTTTTCTCATAAGGGAAGATTCATTAGATGGATTGTCCTAAACCCTGCAGCCCTTACCTGTCTCAGTACAGTGAAATTGTTTACATCTTAAAGCATTTCCCCCAGCCCAGTTATCTCAGTCCAAAACTGTATCTTATTGCATTTAGCAACAAGATTTCCCTTATTCCGTTTATTCTGCTGCTGATTAACAGTCAAAGTTCTTTGCCATCTGTTCTGTTGAAGCATATATCCAAATACTTCACAACTACAGGGAGTATGTTTTAGTAGAAAGTATGGTAACATACATATACTGGCAGACCTAAGGCTGCAAGGACGTGCAATATTTTTTTTTTTTAACATCAGGAGACTATAGGATTTAAAACAGGAACAAAAAAAGCAATGTTTCTAAATTTCTATTTATAGAATCATATAATCATAGAATCATTAAGGTTGGAAAAGACCTCCAAGATCATTGAGTCCAACCGTCAACCCAATACCACCATGCCCACTAAACCATGTCCCTAAGCGCCTCATCTACACGTCTTTTAAATACCTCCAGGGATGGGGACTCCACCACTTCCCTGGGCAGCCTGGTCCAATGTTTAACCACTCTTTCAGTAAAGAAATTTTTCCTCATGTCCAATCTAAACCTCCCCTGGCGCAACTTGAGGCCATTTCCTCTCGTCCTATCGCTAGTTACTTGGGAGAAGAGACCGACACCCACCTCACTACAACCTCCTGTCAGGTAGTTGTAGAGAGCGATGAGGTCTCCCCTCAGCCTCCTTTTCTCCAGGCTAAACAGTCCCAGTTCCCTCAGCTGCTCCTCATAAGACTTGTTCTCCAGACCCTTCACCAGCTTCGTTGCCCTTCTCTGGACACGCTCCAGCACCTTGACGTCCTTCTTGTAGTGAGGGGCCCAAAACTGAACACAGTATTCAAGATGCGGCCTCACCAGTGCCGAGTACAGGGGGACGATCACTTCCCTACTCCTGCTGGCCACACTGTTTCTGATACAAGCCAGGATGCCATTGGCCTTCTTGGCCACCTGGGCACACTGCCAGCTCATGTTCAGCCGCCTGTCAACCAGCACCCCCAGGTCCTTTTCTGACAGGCAGCTTTCCAGCCACTCTTCCCCAAGCCTGTAGCGCTGCATGGGGTTGTTGTGGCCGAAGTGCAGGACCCGGCACTTGGCCTTGTTGAACTTCATCCAGTTGGCCTCGGCCCATCGATCCAGCCTGTCCAGGTCCCTCTGCAGAGCCTTCCTACCCTCGAGCAGATCAACACTCCCACCCAACTTGGTGTCATCTGCAAACTTACTGAGGGAGCACTTGATGCCCTCATCTACATCATCGATAAAGATATTGAACAAGACTGGCCCCAAAACTGAGCCCTGGGGAACACCGCTCGTGACTGGCCACCAACTGGATTGAACTCCATTCACCACCACTCTCTGGGCCTGGCCGTCCAGCCAGTTTTTTACCCAGCGCAGAGTCCACCTGTCTAAGCCGTGAGCCGCCAGCTTCTCTAGGAGAATGCTGTGGGAGACGGTGTCAAAGGCCTTACTGAAGTCCAGGTAGACCACATCCACAGCCTTTCCCTCATCCACTAGGCGGGTCACCTGGTCATAGAAGGAGATCAGGTTGGTCAAGCAGGACCTGCCTCTCATGAACCCGTGCTGGCTGGGCCGGATCCCCTGGTTGTCCCGCACATGCCTTGTGAGCGCCCTCAAGATGAGCCGCTCCATAATCTTCCCCGGCACCGAGGTCAGGCTGACAGGCCTGTAGTTCCCCGGATCCTCCTTCCGGCCCTTCTTGTAGATGGGCGTCACATTGGCAAGCCTCCAGTCGTCTGGGACCTCCCCCGTTAACCAGGACTGCTGATAAATGATGGAGAGTGGCTTGGCGAGCTCCTCCGCCAGCTCCCTCAGCACTCTCGGGTGGATCCCATCTGGCCCCATAGACTTGTGAACATCCAGGTGGCGTAGCAGGTCGTTGACTGCTTCCTCTTGGATTACGGGGGGTTCGTCCTGCTCGCCGTCCCCGTCTTCCAGCTCGGGGGGCCGAGTACCCTGAGGATAACTGGTCTGTCTTTTAAAGGATGAGGCATTGAGTACCTCAGCGTTTTCCTCATCCTTGGTGACAATGTTCCCCCCCGCATCCAATAAAGGATGGAGATTCTCCTTGGCTCTCTTCTTGTCATTAATATATTTGTAAAAACATTTTTTGTTGTCTTTAATGACAGCAGCCAGATTGCGTTCTAGCTGGGCTTTTGCCTTTCTCATTTCCTCTCTGCATGACCTAACGAGACCCCTTATTTCTTTTAAACAAACAAATACCTGAATAAGGTAGCCATATGTCACACTTAATACGATCTACATGAAAACTGATTTCCGGACAACTTGAGAAATTGACAGTCATTACCTAACAAGTGGCATATTACAACTCATTGAAATCAATGCAAGGATCCTGTTTTCCTCAACACTTTGCAACAGGGGACAATGAAGTAAAGCTCACTGCTACAGCAATGTACTCTTTTCAAACGGTGTTGGCACCAGGAGGCAGCATGTAAATACTTGATTGTGAAAATGATACTTAATGGTGACAAACGTATAGAAAGTTTGATTTTTTATTTGGCTTATCAAGCTCTTTGAAATTGTACTCTGTGCATATGCAATTAAATTAGTATTTTATTCATGCAGCTGTTGGAGTGATGCTATTTTACAATTCAAGTATGTAAACATTAGGCCCAGGAGCACTTCCAAGTTTTTTGCTCTGAAAGTCAGCACTGGGCATCGCCTGACTATGCAGGAGAGAGACTCCAGCACAAACCAGCCTCCTGTATTTTAGTTTCCAGAGATGTCTGATCAGACATGCATATATTTAGGATGTGGTAAGGCACAGAATGTAAGTTAGTATGTAGTCATAGTGATTAACTCATGACCCATTTGGAGTCTTGGCAATATAAGAATTTTTCCTCATCAGCTGCAGTAGGAAACCTACTTACTAACACAGATGTTCTGTAGTCATCTCAAACGCTCAGGATGAACGGCTCCCAGCAGTGCCATTGGATATTTTGCAAACCTGAGAGGTATGCAAAAACCTTTGAGTTGATATGTGAACAACAACAACAAACTTTTATTTCTAAGCATTTGTAAATTAATTCTCAAATGCTATCTTCCCACATTCTTTCCACAGTAAAGAATTTTTTCAGCTAAAAAGACCTCAATTTCACCCCCTGAACTGGCATTACAGTTTTAATTCAGTTTTCTCTTTTTAAATAAATGCATATATCTCTACCATCAAAGAGTCTTTTCATTGGCCTGAAGAATTTTAGTTGGAAGTACAGTGTGAAAAAACTTATGGAAACGTGCGCAGTGATTTTAACCTAAGGATAGGTGCTTTCAGTGTTGGCCTTTGTTTTTGTAAAATATACAACAACAGAGTTTCATTCCAGCCTTTCTGAACTCAAAGTAAATGCTAACATTAACTTCTTTGAGATCAGGTGTTGACCCTCTTACAGCAGGAGGCTGGACAGCAGCCTTGATTTGGCAGAGAAAAAGCTTTTGAAGAGTCTGCTGATAACATACCACTAAAAGCAATCATTTACCAATTAAAGCAAATATGGTGTGATAACAATGATAAAATTGCTGTGTTCTTGCAGTATTCTGATATTTTTACAGCTCATCTGGATTCTAGTTGTAACAACAAGAATCAACAGAAAAAGGAAGATGCTTCATTAGATCATCTTAAAAGTCAATGTAAGTCACTTTTCTAAAAATGTTTTGAGACAGTGGATATTAGCAGTGGGATTATAGGTCAAACAACAGTTAGCTAATCGTAACTAATAGTTTAAGCCCTGGGATTAATGAATAGCAGTAAAGTTTTCCCTTTCTGCCCCACTCAATATAATGCTAATTTTCCTTTGATATTCAATATGTAACTCAGATAATGTCTTGTTCATTTTTATTATCGATGAAACTTATGCATAATAAAGTTTTGGGGTTTTTTTAATATAATTACATGTCTTTCAATATTAGAGCTGTTGGGACAATGAAATGTCTTCACGGTGTTTTAGGAGAAAAGATAATTTTAAAAGTCAGATTTTCACCATCACTTTCACCCTGATTTTAAAAAATAATTTTTTGAAGAAGGCATGAACTACAGTTTCTTTTACCCCAAAATCATAGAATCATAGAATGGTTTGGGTCAGAAAGAACCTTTAAAGACCATCTAGTCCAAACCCCTGCCATGGGGAGGGACATCTTTCACTAGATCAGGTTACTCAAACCCCATCCAACCTGGCCTTGAACACTTCCAATAATGGGGCATCCACAATTTCTCTGGGCAACCTGTTCCAGTGTCTTACCACTCTCATTCTAAAAAATGTCTTCCTTATGTCCAATCTAAATCTACCCTCTTTTAGTTTTAAACTGTTGCCCCTTGTCCTGTCACTACAGGCCTTGGTAAAATGGACTATGACTGATATTGCTATTATTTTTTGTGACTTCTTACATAACACAGTCCACAAAACTTCACAAATAATTACCAAATTAAGTCTGTTAACTCTTTTTAAAAGATATTGAGCTGAAGTTACTTCAGAAGAAAAAAAAAAAAAAAAGAGTTGTATTTGACTGTATATATGCATATATATGGAAGTCTAAGATGTGTATAAGATATCCAAGAAGCAGACTTTGTTGGAAGACTACAGAAAGGAGGTGAAAGATCTTTCTTATGGAGCTCTTTGCAGTACTAAGATCTGTTCAATCAATTACGTGAAGAGTTTGGGATCAGGCTACAGGAAACCCACAAGTTTATATTCCTCAAGCAGAAGTTTACTTGAATATGCCTAATAATGTAAATGAAACTAATCACATCTTACAAAAACAAATAACATTGCAAAAACAGGTAAGGCTTTAGTACTGTATGTCTGTTTTAGACATCGACCCAGATTGTCCAGCAACTATAATTATTTTTTTGAGACTAGATAAGATAAATCCCAAAGTTTTTTTCTGATCCGTTGCCTCTTTCCTCTCCAAAAGAAACCAGGAGTCATAAGTTACTTTGCAATCTGATTCTTTACTGCTTCTCAATTCTCATATAAAATAAAGATGAAGTGCTATGTGGAACACTATTATAATTTACTTTGTGTTTGTTTTGTACACTATGTATAAGTTCTTCCTTGTAGACTTTCAGGCCTGGTATTGTATGTCTGAATTAACTAGCTTCCTTTGACTTCAGGTAGAAATAATGCAGATCTTAAGTGTAGAAGTGAAAAGATAGATTCAGGAATTTACACAGACGTTGTATACCAGTGAGTATTGTACACTCACAGATCAGACTTCTGAACAGCAAATTGGACTACTAGATGTTTAGATACAGAATCACAGAATAACTCAGGTTGGAAGGGTCCTTCAGAGGTCATCGAGTCCAACCCACTGCTCAAAGCAGGTCCAATCAGAGCAGGTTTCTCAAGCCTTTTGATTTTTGGGTACCTCTAAGAATGGAGATCCCACAACCTCTTTGGGCACCTATTCCACTGTTTGATCACCCCCGTGGTGAAAAACATCTTCCCTACTTTTGAATATCCAATGTTCAACTTTTCTCTGTTCCCTCTCATCTTCTTGCTGGACCCTTCTGAGAAGATTCTGACTCTGCTCTACACCTTCAGTCATCAACTTGCAGTTGCCCAGCAGTACAGACAACAGTAAGAATGCCCTGATCCTTTTTTTCTTAAGGCTGAACAAGCCAAGGTCCCCAATCCTCTCTTTAACGCCATATGCTCCAGTGCCCTGACCATCCTGGTAGCTTGCTCCAGTGTATAAACTGTGTGTGTCGTCATGTGTGGCCTGCTCTGTGCGTGTTTGCATGGGTGTGTGCGCACACCCATCAGGAATTTGTGCTCAGCCGCATTCACCATTAAACCTTGACTACCAGATACAGTGACCTCTAATAATTTTCACAGCACATGTATCTCATTCACACATGATCTGTTACAGATACAGCCTATTTACAGTGTATGCCATAGCTACACCTGGGAAGTCATGCTTCTCTGCACCTACCCCGTCAGGCAATTGGGAAAGGGCACCTGTGTTGGCTCAAATCAGTGATAAAGGAGGGGTTGTGCTGACTGCACTCCATATTTGGGTACAACATGTAGCTTAATTTGTTGTGGATCCAGCAAAAAGAACATGACTCCAATGCTTCCTCCTGTAAGGATCCAATGCAGTACACGGGTCACCCAATTACATATTAGTTTTGATCATTTCATCCAGCCTTTTCATCTACTGTTGCTGTTTATTTCATGTTACTTTTAGGTTGCTGTGGTTACTAATCTACATGTATACATTTTTCACTTCTTTCCACCAACCAAGCTGCGTTCCCCTTTCTTACAGCCAATGTTTATAAAGGTTAGTACATAAGCATTTGTTGCTGGCAAGGACATGGCACCACAGGAGAGCTCTGTGAACTCAATGCTTTCTTCTACTGGGGAGCCCAGATCTGGACCAGATGTGGTCTCACCAGGGCTCAGCAGAAGGGAATGATCACCTCCCTCTACCTGCTGGCTCCACTCTTGCTAATGCCCTGAGGGTACATTCCTCCTGTTACACATAGTGCCTGTCAGGACCCCCAGGTCCTTTTCCACAGAGTTGCTTTCTGGTCAGCCAGTCTGCAGCAGGTACTGGTGCATGGAGCTATTCCTCCCCAGATGCACGACTTTGCATTTACCTTTTTTGAACTTCTTGAGGTTCCCATCAGTCCATTTGTCCAGTTCTGTTTGTCAGGTCCCTCTGAATACCAGCCCTGTCCTCCAGCATATCAACTTCTGCCCTGCAAATCTGGCTGTTCTTATTTTCCAGATTTTAAAAAGTCACAGTTTTGATTTCTGAGAGATATCACTAGTAACCAGCTGCCAGCTGGACTTTGTACTGCTGATTATTACCCTTTGAGCTGAATGGGAAAGCCAATTTTTCACTCACTGCCACTCAGTCGCCCATTTATTGAGTTCCTATTTGACCAATTTAGCTATAAGGTTACTACGGGGGACCATGTCAAAGGCCTTGCTGAAATCCACTGCTTTCCCCTTGTTCACAGAGCTAGTCATCTCAACAGAGAGGACAACCGGGTTGGTGAGGTATGATTTTGCCCTTAATGTAGTCTTAGGGTAGACATTAAGGATAAACCATCTCTATTGTATTCCTAAAGTATTTACATGTATTCCTGGAAAACTATTCATATTTGTAATGAACTATCCTGGTTTCGGCAGAGATAGAGTTAATTTCCTTCCTAGTAGCTGGTACAGTGCTGTGGTTTGGATTTAGGATGAGAACAAAGTTGATAACACACCGATGTTTTAGTTGTTGCTAGGTAGTGCTTACACTAGCCAAGGACTTTTCAGTTTCCCATGCTCTACCGACTGAGAAGGCTGGAGGTGCACAAGAAGCTGGGAGGGGGCACAGCCAAACTGGCCCAAGGGACATTCCATACCATGTGACGTCATGCTCAGTACATAAACTGGGGAAAGCTGGCCGGGGGGGCCGCTGCTCGGGGACTGGCTGGGCATCGGTCAGCGGGTGGTGAGCAATTGCACTGTGCATCACTTGCTTTGTGTATTATTATTATTATTATTACATTATTATTATTATTTTATTTCAAATATTAAACTGTTTTTATCTCAACCCACGAGTTTTTCTCACTTGTGCTCTTCCAATTCTCTCCCCCATCCCACCGGGGTGGGGGGAGGAGTGAACAAGCGGCTGCGTGGTGCTTAGTTGCCGACTGAGGTTAAACCACGACAGTCCTTTTTGGAGCCCAATGTGGGGCAACACAGCAGAAGAAGTTTTTGAAAAAGGGAAGAAAATAGTCCAAATCCTGCTGAAGGCCGGTTTTGCCATTAAACAAAGTAAGGTCAAGGGACCTGCACAGGAGATCCAGTTTTTAGGAATAAAATGGCAAGATGGACGTCGTCAGATCCCAATGGATGTGATCAACAAAATAACAGCCATGTCTCCACCAACTAGCAAAAAGGAAACACAAGCTTTCTTAGGCGTCGTGGGTTTTTGGAGAATGCATATTCCAAATTACAGTCTGATTGTAAACCCTCTCTATCAAGTGACCCGAAAGAAGAACGATTTCAAATGGGGCCCTGAGCAATGACAAGCTTTTGAACAAATTAAATGGGAGATAGTTCACACAGTAGCCCTGGGGCCAGTCTGGGCAGGACAAGGTGTAAAAAATGTGCTCTACACTGCAGCCGGGGAGAATGGCCCTACCTGGAGCCTCCGGCAGAAAGCACCAGGGAAGACTCGAGGTCGACCCCTAGGGTTTTGGAGTCGGGGATACAGAGGATCCGAGGCCCGCTATACTCCAACTGAAAAAGAGATATTAGCAGCATATGAAGGGGTTTGAGCTGCTTCAGAATTGATCGGCACTGAAGCACAGCTCCTCCTGGGCACCCCAACTGCCGGTGCTAGGCTGGATGTTCAGAGGGAGGGTCCCCTGTACACATCATGCAACTGATGCTACATGGAGTAAGTGGGTCGCACTGATCACACAACTGGCTCGAATAGGAAACCCCAGTCGCCCAGGAATCCTGGAAGTGATCATGGATTGGCCAGAGGGCAAAGGTTTTGGAATATCGCCAGAGGAGGAGGTGACGCGTGCTGAGGAGGCCCCAATGTATAATGAACTACCAGAAAATGAGAAACAATATGCCCTGTTCACTGATGGGTCCTGTCGTCTTGTGGGAAAGCATCGGAGGTGGAAAGCTGCTGTATGGAGTCCTATGCGACAAGTTGTAGAAACTGCTGAAGGAGAAGGTGAGTCGAGCCAATTTGCAGAAGTAAAGGCCATCCAGCTGGCTTTAGACATTGCTGACCGAGAAAAGTGGCCGGTGCTCTATCTCTGTACTGACTCATGGATGGTGGCAAATGCCCTGTGGGGGTGGTTGCAGCAATGGAAGCAGAGCAATTGGCAGCGCAGAGGCAAACCCATCTGAGCTGCCGCATTGTGGCAAGATATTGCTGCCCGGGTGGAGAACCTGGCTGTAAAAGTCCGTCACGTAGATGCTCACATACCCAAGAGTCGGGCCATTGAAGAACGTCAAAACAACCAGCAGGTGGATCAGGCTGCTAAGATTGAAGTGGCTCAGGTGGATCTGGACTGGCAACATAAGGGTGAATTATTTCTAGCTTGGTGGGCCCATGACACCTCAGGTCACCAAGGAAGAGATGCAACATACAGATGGGCTCGTGATCGAGGGGTGGACTTGACCATGGACACTATTGCGCAGGTTATCCATGAATGTGAAACATGCGCTGCAATCAAGCAAGCCAAGCAGTTAAAGCCCCTCTGGTATGGAGGACAATGGCTGAAATATAAATATGGGGAGGCCTGGCAGATCGATTATATCACACTCCCACAGACCCGCCAAGGCAAGCGCCACGTGCTTACAATGGTGGAGGCAACCACCGGATGGCTGGAAACATATCCCGTGGCCCATGCCACTGCCCGGAACACTATCCTGGGCCTCGAAAAGCAAGTCCTGTGGCGACATGGCACCCCAGAAAGAATTGAGTCAGACGACGGGACTCATTTCCAAAACAACCTCATAGACACCTGGGCCAAAGAGCACGGCATTGAGTGGGTGTATCACATCCCCTGTCATGCACCAGCTTCTGGGAGAACTGAACGATACAATGGACTGTTAAAGACTGCACTGAGAGCAATGGGTGGTGGGATGTTCAAACATTGGGATACGCATTTAGCAAAGGCCACCTGGTTAGTCAACACTCGGGGATCTGCCAATCGAGCAGGCCCTGCCCAGCCAGAACTTTTACGTACTGTAGATGGGAATAAAGTCCCTGTAGTGCACATAAAAAATATGTTGGGGAAAACAGTTTGGGTTATTCCTGCCTTGGGCAAAGGCAAACCCGTCCGTGGGATTGCTTTTGCTCTAGGACCTGGGTGCACTCGGTGGATAATGCGGAAGGATGGGGAAGTCCAATGTGTACCTCAAGGGGATTTGATTTTGGGTGAGAATAGCCAATGATCTGAATTATGTGATGTTAAGTACTACATAATATTATATGCCATACCAATGATATTACAATAAGAATCACCCACATTAATGAAGAATAACTTCGATGAAACCAAGCAAAGCACAGTGATGATGGTACCAGAACTGACTTCAACAAGAAACAATCCAACACCACATACCATCTCCATCTTTCCTGCCCTGGAAGACTGTTATGACAGATGGAGCCCGAAAGTCATGGACTAAATGAACTCACTGAACATTTTAGAGGGATGGCCCACAGACTAAGGGAATGATATCTGTGTGTGTGTGTGTATATATATATGTATTTTAAAAAAACCCGGGAAAAGGGGGGTGGTAATTAATGAAAATGTACTGGAAAATATGGGACTTGAGCATGACGTAGATGGTATAGAATAAGGGGTGGATACTGTCCTGGTTTCGGCAGGGATAGAGTTAATTTCCTTCCTAGTAGCTGGTGCAGTGCTGGGCTTTGGATTTAGGATGAGAACAAAGTTGATAACACACCGATGTTTTAGTTGTTGCTAGGTAATGCTTACACTAGTCAAGGACTTTTCAGTTTCCCATGCTCTACCGACTGAGAAGGCTGGAGGTGCACAAGAAGCTGGGAGGGGGCACAGCCAAACTGGCCAAAGAAACATTCCATACCATGTGACGTCATGCCCAGTACATAAACTGGGGAAAGCTGGCCGGGGGGGGCTGCTGCTCGGGGACTGGCTGGGCATCGGTCAGCAGGTGGTGAGCAACTGCACTGTGCATCACTCGCTCTGTGTATTATTATTATTATTATTATTACATTATTACTATTATTTTATTTCAAATATTAAACTGTTTTTATCTCAACCCACAATTTTTTCTCACTTGTGCTCTTCCAATTCTCTCCCCCATCCCACCAGGGGAGGGGGAAGTGAGCGAGCGGCTGTGTGGTTAGACCACGACATGAACAAACTCTGGAAACCTAGAAAAAATAGTGATTACACTGAAACAAGTTCTCTTGTGTATTATGAATGTGGCACGATTCAATCAGGTTGCTTTATACAGGGAGAATGTAGCCTTTAGACTTGGTAAATTAACCACTGATTTATATAAGCTTTATTAAAATTTTATAAGTTTCTATTGTACTCTATGATACATCACAGTTTACACACAAAATAGAACAGTGTCTCTTTTTCTTTGGGTTGTTTAATTTCTTACTCTTTCTTACTGTATCTTGAAACTACAGTATCTGAAGCAATGTGTCAGATATGATTGTAAAGACTAGGAAAGAAACAAGCATTTCCTCTTTTTTTTTTGATAGCTTTGTACACAAATGAAAAAACACCATTTCCCTTCTACCTTTTATATCATGTTTTGTTATTCACCTTCCTCATAAAAATAAAATATGGCAGGAAAATATGAACTAATAAATGGGTAGCATGTTTCATGTGGGCATACTCCCAGTGGCAGTGGAAACCCCTCTGCTTTTGACTGAAACTAGTGGTTTCACAGTTTTTGAAATCCATCCAATGATAAAGATTTAGCTACCTGCAAGAAGAGATTCCAGATTTGCAAAATGCATTTTTTTTTAATACACTCTCATTGATAGAAACTGAGATCTTTATGTTTCCAAAACATTAAAGATACAGAAAAAGTGACTGATGTCCCTACACAGTGGTATCTTTTATTTAAATAAATTTATATTATATTCACTAATAAGTTGTTTCTGTAACTTCTGTGTTACTCATCACAGTGCTTTTGGAAATTGTATTTTCTTGAAACTATGCTGCCATTTGGAGTTCTATTCAGAGCCTATTAAAGTAAATGAAAAGCTTTATAACAGTGTTAATGGGCTTTACATCAGACCATAGAAAGTGAAATTTTTTGAAAATGTAGGTAGGAGTACAAGCGATGTACTGCAACAAGGGTTTGGTCTTTCTTGAAAAGTAGGAAGATGTATTTAATTCTGCAACACTAAAATCTGAAGAGGCACTATTTACAGACCTAGAAAATGAAAAGGATCTAAATTATGCCACCAAGTCACTGTAGGAGCCTTTTTCCTTCTCCTAGAGAGGGGAAATTAGCTAAATACGATTTTTCTGGTTGTGGTGGGCTAGCCCTGGCTAAGGGCCAAATGATTGTCCAGCTGCTCACTCACTCCTCCTCAGTGGGACAGGGGAACAAAATAGGATGAAAAGCTCATGGTTTCAGATACAGACAGGGAGATTGCTTAACAGCTAATATCATGAGCAAAACATTAATTTAATTTATTGCCAATTAAAATAGATTTGAGTACTGAGAAACAAAGACTAACATTAAAACAATGTTCTAAAACTCAGCTTCAGAGTTGACTCCAGTTGACTCCAGACTCCTCTGCCCTGCCCCTGAAAGGCGCAGAGAGGTATGTGTGCAGAGGTGAGTTAGTACATAGCATTTTCTCTCTGCCGCTCATTCCCTCTCACACTTTCCCCTTTTCCAGTGTGGGCTCTCCCACAGGCTGAAGTCCTTCAGGAAAAAAATCTGCTCCAGCGTGGGCTCCCCACAGGATGCAGTTCCTTCAGGAAATATCCATCTGCTCCAGCGTGGAGTCACTTCATGGGCTGCAGGGAAATACCTGCTCCACCATGGCCCTCTCCACAGGCTGTAGGGGAATACCAGTTCCAGTGCCTGGAGCATCTCTGCCTCCTCCTTCTTCTTCTCTGACTTTGGTGTTCACACTGCTGTTTCTCACTCTTTTTTGTTCCCTCTTCCTCTGCCTGTCCAGCATTTTCCACCCTTTCTTAAATATGTTTTTCCAGAGGTGCCACCAGCTTTGCTGATGGACTCAGCTGTGTCCTGCGGTGGGTCCATTGAAGCCAGTGGGAAACGGGCAGTGCCTCCCCTCTTCCCACAAAGCAGCCCCCCCACTGCAAAAACCTTGCCACCTACACCCAATACAGTGGTAATTCTCATTAACTGAGCACTGAAGTGAGATGATTTCCAGGAAGCAGGAACAGGACAGTATGCAATTCTCCCATCTGTAGGAGTGCCACAGGGCTGACATTTAGACCCTAACTGAATAGCTATAGCAATCCCACCTTGCCTCCTGACCTGGCAATAAAGCCTGTCACTTATCACACTGCTTAGGAGTGGAAATTACTGGAGGATTACCCAGATCTGGAGCAGCCAGATTTTTTTTCTCAGTATTTAGCTACTGAGAAATTCAGATAGACAGTTAGTGGGATTTCAGGAAGTATCAGCCAGATAGGCGTATGTGGAAATTCCCTCAGGAACTGACCTAAATGAATGTTTAGGCCCCTCCATAACTCTGAAAATCAGGCCCTAAGTTATTTAAGACATGAACAAATAATACAATGCAATAAAAGTCATTGTCTAAATAATCATTCTGGAGGGAACTCCACCAGCCAGACATCTACAGACAGTTATTTCTACTCCTTAATTGTATGGGAAACATACATATTGCCATTTCCAAAATCCTTTTTTTTAAAAAAAAACTATTTCCCAGTGCTTTACCCTCCTGCATTCTTTCATTTTTCACTCTGGTATTGATGATATTACATAACTGAAAGAAGTGCAGTACATTCAAAATGAGTCTTACTTAACTGTGAATGTAAAGTTTGGGTATGTAGAACTTCCATATTTTTACCTCCACAACTTAGATGGCAGATTTAAATGAAAACAGGCTAAAGATCTGAAAAAGTAAGATTAACCTTTATTTGAAAAAAAAAGGGGTAGAAGGAGACAGAGAGAAGGAAGGGAATCCTGCTGTATCTGTGTAATAAGGTGTTTACAACTTCTTTTTGCAAAGCAAATTTCACCGCAAATCAAAATCCCAGTTATTCACGCTGAAGTCAAGGGAACTTTCCAGGCTTTGATTCAATGAAATACCCAGTTTCAAGCATACACTTATATTAGTTCTTGTTCAGCAAAACAGGTAGAGATAAAGATAAGTCAATGTAAGCATCCATTTAAACCCTGGTGACTTCAGTGAGAAGTTAGTTTGCATTGGAAGTGTTATTTTTGGGAACTCACATAATACTTGGGGTAAATCATTGTAACCTCTTCATGACAGTTTATACTACTTGGAAATGTAGCCCATATTCCTCATGGTATTCAGAATAACTGAAGTCAACAGAATGCCCTAAGCACACTCATCAACTTCAGTGGCTTAATATTAGGCGTATAACTAAGTAGTCTGCTCTCTCCTAGAGAGATTAGTCCATCATTAGAAAGATATGCTACAGTACAGAGTTGTCTTCAAAGATAGTATAGACTTTTTTTTTCATGGATTTTAAAATTAGATTTTACAAGCCATAGTCTGAAATGTACACTATTATGTAAATTTGTTCTGTGGATGGAAAATATGGGATGTACACAAACAGTGCATTTTGAATTTTTAGTTACTTTTGAAATAATGTATTTATTACTATTGGGTTTACCAACCTCCACATTAGATTTTGTTTTTCTAAATCCTTTCTATTCCTATTTGACTTTGATGTTTAATGCATAATAGATACAAATGGTAAAGATATGCAAACAAACCACCGCATTATGGAATACATATGTGACTTCGCATATGACAATTTACCTTTATCTAAGTGTTATGATTATGAGTGCATTAACTGGCCTTAACTGCCATTACCAGCCTCACCTGGGATCCCCATCCATACATCCTCTGTCTATTTTTTACTGGGAGCTCCATGTAAGCCCTAGTGTGGGCAACCAGTCCTGGACTGAGCTACGCCGTAGATGTGCCTCTGCCCAGCCCTGTGCTCTGTTGCCCTGATCTTCCTGGAAGGATCCCCAGACCTGCCTCCTGGGTTCTATATTCTAGGTAGCTTTGTGCTCAGTCTGGCCCTTCCTGGGCTCCATGGATGGGTCCCAGTGACAGATTACCTCAACTTGTCTGGGACCATCAGTGGATCCTGCCACTGGCACCACCCTAGCTCTGCTCAAACGCTGAAGGATGGCATTCCATTGGTGAGGACACTGCCCTGCCTGTGCAATGGGGAGCCTTGGCTCCTGGCTTGTCCTCCCCTGTGGAGCAGCCCTGCTGGTGCTGCTCTCTGACGCTAAGTTTCTCATGGCTATCAAAACACCTGGTTGAACAATTTCCAAAACAATTTCCCATCTGAGGATTCTGGTTCCACAAAAATTATGTTTTCCTTGGGAACAAGCTGATTCCTCTGCATTTTTGATGGAAAGCAGGCAGGCAGAGCGGCTTCCCTCCTATTTCTTGCATGCCAGCTGGCATCATGGTGGGTGAATGGGCAGCCTGACCATCTCACTGGACTTCAGGGAGTTCATGGTTGTCAGGGCTGTCCAGCTACCCTGTTTCCCACCTGGCAGACTGCTCCAATTACCTGGCTTCTTGGTTAGCTTCCCACCTGGGTAGCCAACTCCCTGTACAAAAGTTTTTGAAACATGCTCTATGTGGTCTCAAAACAATCATTAGGTTTTGTGCAATAAAGCTATGCAGTAAAGCAAAGTTTTCTTTGTTTCCAAAGAGGAAAACAAATAAAAAAATAGAAAATTGTCAACAGAACAAAAATTGCACTTCAATTACCTCTTTAGTTTTCACAGCAGTCTCTGTACAAAGAAAAGGGACTACCATGGCAACATTACTTGTATTAGCAAATCTAAAGGACTATATAAGCCATTCTCCCTTTGCTTAGCCTATTCAGTCTATTTTTTTTGCACTTAAAAGGAAGAAAAAGGGCTTCAAAAAGTCACTCTGAAATGTTAAAATGTTTCAGGACAATCTCTTATAGGTTTTGAGACTTAGTGTTGTCATTAAGTGAAACCAAGAATACATTTAGAAATATCTTTATGTACCTTTCTGTCTGGTAGCACCAAGAAATTAGGAGATTGGTTTTATTTGTTGAGTCTTATAATTTATATATATAAAAATAAATGCATGCACACATACATACATACATACAATGTAGCTTAGGCAAGGAGCAAGCCTCAGGCCTCATCTTAAATGCAGCTCCCAGGCCAGTGGATAGAGGGTGCCTGGGTGGAGGACTCAGATGAAGTTGCTCAGGACAATTAAGGCCTGTTAGCGCACTCAGGGTCCTGAAAAACAAGAGTCTCAGCCCAGGGAGGTTTCCAAAGGGCTGTTACGTGAGGTCTCCTACAAGCAAGGTCTCCTACCTTGGTCTTTGGCATGCCTCATGACAGAGGTCTCAGACTGGGCCATGGTCAAGGCACAGAGAACTCTGAGACTCCATGGAAGAGCAAGGCTAAATAGAGGTTTTCAAAGTGAAGTGAGAGCTGTGATGGGAACACTCCCCAAAGCAGCCTTTGCACACAGGCCTTCTTATGGCTCTGTGGTTTAAGTATCTTACATGAGATAGACCTTTGCCTGCTGGCCAGTGTTTTTTTTTTCTGTTCTGTATATCTGCTGTTGAAATAATAATAAAAAAAAAAATTAAAAAAAGTTGCCTAGTGTTATCAGGGACGATGGGTATATATTTTTGGTGAGAGATTAAATTTTCCAAATACCTATCAGAGTCTGCAGATAAATATACTCCTTCTTCTAGACTTACATGTGCCTGGATACTTGATTGTACTGGTTTTGGCTGTAATGGAATTAATTTTCTTCATAATAGCTCATATGGTGCTATGTTTTGGATTTGTGACCAAAGCAGTGTTGATAACACACCAATGTTTTAGCTATTGCTGAAGAGTGCTTACACAGTGTGAAGGCCTTTTCTGTTTCTCACGCTGCCCAACCAGCGAGGAGGCTGGGAGTGCACAAGAAGTTGGGAGGGGACACAGCCGGAACAGCTGACCCCAACTGACCAAAGGGATACTCCGTACCATATGACGTCATGCTCAGCAATAAAAGCTGAGGAAAGGAGGAGGAAGGGGGGATGTTTGGAGTTATGGCATTTGTCTTCCTAAGTCACCATTATGTGTGATGAAGACCTGCTTTCCCAGAAAGAGCTAAATACCTGCCTGCTGATGGGAAGTAGTGAATGAATTCCTTATTTTGTTTTGCTTGTGTGTGCAGCTTTTGCTTTGCCTATTAAACTGCCTTTATCTCAACCCACGAGTTTTCTCAGTTTTACCCTTCTGATTCTCTCCCCCACCCCCCTGTAGGGAAGTGAGCAAGTGGCTGTGTGGGGCTGAGCTGCCTACTGGGGTTAACCCACAACATTGATGTATCCACTTGAGCAGTCATGCTTCAGCTGTTTTGCTTGTAGCCATTCTTCTTGTCTTTTAATCAAGCTTTCTGGATGTCTTAACAATGTGCCCCAGCGCTGGCACACTTAGGATTTTGAATGAATATACAACAATAGAGGCAGGGTATGGATTTAAGACAAATTTATTGTATCTTTGTGGTATGAGACACAGGGTTGGTAAGAGCTTTAGGACTGAACTGCCCACACATTTTCTTGAAGTAAGCACATAAAAATCAAGAAACAGATTTTGAATCTCTTAAGATATGTGTTATTAGAACAGAAATTAGAATAATCGTTTCTTAAAAGACAAATCCTTGATCTCATGAGTGAGACAATTAAAATAAAAGATTCATTTACAAATATGCCCTCTACCTGTTATTGTGCATGCCTATTGATCTGACCCAGTCTTGATTAAGTTCAGTTAAGACTTTTCAGTTATGAGGAAATCCACAGAGTTTCCTGTGAATTCAAGGTCTCTGCTCTTTTCTTAATGCTGAGTTTTGACTGGGGTTTTGCATACACGTGATTCTGAGCACTCCTAGATGTACCTGCTCAGCTACTGTAAATTAATATCTTCTGAAACCAGAATGCAGCAGCTAGGATCAGGACAAGCAGCTTCTCTCTCTGTTGTTTAATGACATCCTTTCCACAAGAGTAACGTGTAATGCATATACAGGCTCTCTAAACAAACTAATCGGTTATAACATTCATCACACTTTGAATTTCAGCTCCCTTCCCTTCCCTGAAAGCTCCCCAGACTTGTTCTCTACTAAGCAAGGAAGGAAGATATCAGATGGTTGTTTCTGGATGGTTTGAGTAGCAGCAGTCTCAGACAATTGTCTAAGATCATGCCATTTGCCATCACTAGTTAGCCTCTAGGCCAAGTTATATAAAGCTTAAGAATGCCTCTACTAGTCCAGATCAAAGGTCCATTTAGTCCAGTGGCCAGCAGTGAATGCTTGGGAAGAACATTAGACCACAGAAACTGTGTAGTGACATTTCCTTAGGACACACTCTTAATTTGTCTCAGAGTTTAGGGGCTACAAAGCTATGCTGTCTTAGGGAATAGTGTCAATCAGCCAATGTAGGAGCCATGGTATTAGAGTAAAAACTGAATTCTGAGGGTTTTTTCTGCTTTTGCCAGTGTGCCCGTTTCTATGAAAACAATGCTGATAGGTGAGACACTTGGTGCAATCTTCTTGGAGCCTCTGCATAGGCTGTCACATCCAGGGAGCTAAGCCTTGGACTCCTAGACATCCTATAGAGAAATGGAGGAGGTTACTACCTCAGTATTGTGTTTGGTAATAAATACATGCCTGCCCCAAAACATCCTTGTAGGAATTGCCTCTCTTTTGATTGGTTGCCAAGAACCATCCTGTCCAACACTTTTCACACCCTCTGTAAGAATTCTTTTTTCTTTTGATTCTCCTTCCACTCTTCTAAGTACTTCTCCCATCTCATAAGAAAGGTGGATTACTCTGATCCTTCCTGCTTGAGTATTTACTCTTGATATTCCCAATCCAATGAAAATTACTAAGCTTTAGTAAGTAAAGGGATATAAAGGGGCAAGTAAACCATTCTTTTTATGAAGGAGGAAGAGGATAATATCTGAAATACTCTGTTGGAATAATTTCACCTGATCAGTCCAAATTCTACCAGATTAGCAGATGGCAAGAGCCTTCTAAATGAGTGCAAATCTGTTCTTTGTGCATTTATGATCCCAGGAACAAAATATTTATTCTGATGGTAAGTATCTTGAAAAATTGCTGGGAAAAGAGATAATGTATTATAACTATGTTATGGAACAAAACTCAAGGCACAGAAGAAGAATATGAATTTTAAAATCCCTGGCCCTGATGGAGCTTTAGAATGAAGTCTGACGTGGCACTAAACCTGCAGTCCTTGTCCACCTTTATTATTTTTTTGGGCAAAACCAAAGAGAACAAGAGAAAAAAGTAATTACTAGAGATACAAGGGAAGTAATGTTGGATTCATAAATTGGATATGTGAGCAGTAATTTCTATAGCATTAGAATAACTTGGTTTTGTAAATTTATATAGAAAAAATCTTGAATTATTTTAAATTACAGATAATTTAGAAAGAACTTTGCAATTTTGCTGCATTGGATTCTCTCTTGTTTAACTTGGTCTTCTGGCTTAAACTTCCACACATTCAAATTCCTTAGAATATGACATGACACTCATACCTGATGGAAAATGCTGACACAGAGCTTTTCCTGTTTCTATCTTTCCTTCAGATACAGATAGTTGGAAGGCTTTGATGCTTATATAAATCTATATCTCATAAATCTTACAATTTTTTGTATCTGGAATAAAAAATCCCATACAGTATTCTAAGGATTTATTGCATTAATTTCATCTTCTCTATTATTTGCTTTCTTATCTGCAGTACCACAGTACAGAGCTGAAGTAACCCAATGGAAATTGCTGAAGTTACACAAATGTTACACTTGCATTGGTTAGAAGAACGCAGACGGTCTTCCTAAATAAAGGAAACTAGGTTAAACTGAAGCAGAGGTTCTGAATATATATCAAAGAATGATTGGAAGAAATACTTAATGCTGTAATTCTCTAAAAATAAGAAATTAGATGCCAGGAATTCAAAAGTATGGTGACACTTAAAAGACAGCTAAACATCTTAAAGAGGTAAGGAGCATAGCTTATACTGCTAAATGCATTAAATCAATCAAATAATTGAGTAATGCCTTGCTAGATAAGACTGATTATTACGCACTTGCTGAATTCTGGATGTTTTTTAAGGTTTTTTTTTTTGTGGTTTTGTTTTGTTTTGTTGCTTTAATAATATTTGTTATTAAGTCTGAAAGACCTGAAGAGCCTCATTGTAGCAGTATTAAAAAATAAAGATATTCCAAAAAGAGAAAAATGTCATTCAGCATATCCTTTTCAGATGTTCATGTTAGCGAAGGAACTGTTGATGGCTAGTTTAATCAATTGTTCCTAAGACTAGCTAAGGTGAAGAATGTGTGCTTTAATAAAGTAATGAGATGACTACTATTAGCTAGATCTGGTGTTGTATCCAAATTCTATTCTTTGAAAGATCCAGGCCCCTACTGCTGCTAGAAAATTAGACAGCTGAAACACAACTTACAATTGCTTCTTCCCAAGCCCACCAGAAGTATAGCTTCATGGATTTTATCACCAAAATGCACAGCAATGTACAGTGAAAACACAGGAGAGACTTATAACTACTTTAAGCTGTTAGTATATGCAAAGGAATTAGGAGAAGAATCTTCTTGTATGCACAGAAGCTGACCTACTTATAATAAGTGGTCTATGTTAAACATCAAAAAGCACATTCTGCTGAAGGTATTATACTCCTTGGGAAGTAATGGCACCTCTTCTAAACTGTTTTTCATTTATTCGTGCAGAGACTGTTCTCTTCCAGCATGTTTATGTTTGATACTGCAATTTTTGTAACACAGATGGCTCCTAAGTATCGCAGTAAGTTACATGGAAAACAGAGACATACAGAGGAAAAACAGTAACAGAACATAACATTGGAGAAAAGGTCAAATTTTTAAAATAGGATCAAGGGTTGGAAATATTCATTTATGGATACTGTTTGGGAGTTAAAAATAATTTCAGAATGAAACTTTGTGTTGCAGAGTTGTCATCATGACAGGTTGTCATGACGATCATAGATAAATTGGTGGGCCATACAACTGAAGGAGGTAATGTCAACATGATGCCGTCATTGCTGCAGACTGCCGTGACTACATATGTCTATATTTCTAGCCTACTGAATTTGGCAGTGGTTCACAGATATTAGCAGTATATCAAGGAAAAAGAAGTATGACCGTGGACAGTGAGAGCTACAAAGGAAGACCAGGTTATAAAAAATGCAAATATAAGGTCAAAGGGTTAAGAAAACATGGCAGTTAAATATTTTCACTGAATCTTAAACAACATGCCCTACACTGTGATTTGATTGTGAGAGATAAATCATAGAATGCATATATGATATATGCTCAGAATATGATCATAGAATAGTAAGAATGGGATTGTTTTGAATGATCAACAATTGAAAAGTCATTCAAAATAAAAGAACTATATATATTTATTTTACTCAGATTAATCTTGGTTTCATCTAAAGATACAGTTTCATATATTTATGAGTCTTCCACAGTTTGTATTTTCCTCTTATCTCTGCTGTATGTAAAAGCTCAGCTAACTCCATTAGACTTTAAGATCCAGGGTAGTGCTCCTTCCCAGTCTGCTCAGAGCTGACTCCAGTGCACTCTGAGTTCCTGGTTCCTCCTGCCTTGGTCAGATGGATGCAGCTACTGCATCCATTTCTGCAGGCCCAGCCAGCAGCAAGGCTGAGTACATACTACAGAGAAGTCCAGCTTGATCCCTCACCACTGGTTGATCAGCGTTGAGGTTCACTGGTGAAGAATGCACACACCCTCACTCTCCAGAGCATACCACATTTAGGCATCACATGAATAATCACACTGCTTTAAGCTTACAGAACACCAAGGCCCTTATCCAGTCACCATGCTAGACCTTGGATATTTCCAGGTGCTGGTGTCTTCCTGCTCATCAGCTAGTCCACGCTTGAAGTTTGCTAGCAACTAAGAAAAACACACTCTGATTTTGGGTTGGATTCACCTCCGAATCAGACACATAAAGCTGCTTGATCATAAATTTCTAGCGCCATTATACCATTGCGTACTATGCTGTGGCTGACAACTGTTTATCTAGAAGCCTGTGAGCAGGATATCACTGTGTTCAGAAACCTATGTTTGGGCAACTGAGTCATTCTGCTAAATTTAGGTATCTACAACATAAATGATTACATGTGGGCTAGGTATCTAAGCACCTGCTACAGTCAGTAGCCATCTAGTCAATACAGTCAATGGAGACAGAGAGCTATTCAGCTCTCTCAAAGCAGATATCTACTTTAAGAAGAGATAAATAGATCCCTAGACTCCATTGACTGTACTGGCTACATCTTCATTGACTATGATGGGAGCTTAGACACCAGTTTACATGTTGTAAACTATGTTGTTATCACAAGAATTTAGATGTCTGAATCTGAAGCTAAATTCTATGCTTAAAGACACTTGCAAATTTTTTTTTTTTTTTAATAAACCACTGATCTGTGGGGGTTTTTAAGCAAAAAATTGATGTAAATGTGCTGTTCTTTCATATTTTGAATAAATATTTCTATAACTTATATTGAACAAGGTATGAATCCAAAAGAGATTTCAGTGAGTTCTATCCCAAGTATTGCTATCTAATTCTATATTTTTAGACTATTTTATGCTAGTCAAAAATTGTATGTGTATATCTATTCTGAATTTGATGCTCATGGATCTAGAAGCATTTTGGATCTGAATTATGATTCAAGCTCCAGTAGTAAACATCAGTTATATATAGTTAACTTTTCTAAATGTGTATTTTCTAGAATACAAAGTACCAAGAAAACTTGTTTTCCCAGAACTTTCCTTTTGCTCCTGTCATGTACAAATTATCTTGTATTTTATTATTTCTCATGTTTGTGAGTTTGATACAATTAATAATAATCAGTGCATCTAATATTCTTAAACTACTGCTTTTGACATAGATGAAAATTAGATAATTCTGTGGAATACTAGCTATAAAAAAATGCAGTATGAATACAGACTATGAAATCATATGCTGTTATTACTCCATTTCAAGTATCACTATGCTGCTTTAGAAAGGAGGTAGATAATGTCTCTGTAATTGGAGGCATATTTCATGCCGCTTCTTGTTCATGCTCTTCAGTCTCAGTCAATATAGCTGTGTTGAACTAGACTATCCCTTTTTTATCTATACTGTATCTAATTCTAAAACTAAAATAATTGTCTTGGGTTCATTTTGAATCTTCAAGAAAGCCTCAAGTAGCTTAGATGATTGTGATAACATCAACAGTGGGGCAATAATTCAAGCCATTCTTAAACCAACTGGACAAAAGTCTGTCGGACCACATGGGATGCATAAAGAGTGCTGATGGACCTGGCCAATTTCACTATGAGTCCACTGTCTCTCATCTGAAAGCTGGGCATGTTCTGAGTGAGTGGGAAAAGACAAACATCACACCTGCCCTCGAGAAGGAGAAGAAGAATCTAGACAGGCTGGCCAACCTCCCTTCAGTCTCTGGGAAGGTTATGGTTCAAATCTTCCCTGACACCTTTTCCAACCACATAAAGTAGATGACTGCCACAAAGCAAGTCAACTACATACTGGGCTGTATTAGAAGGGATATAGCCACCAGGCTGAAGAGATTCTTCCTCTCCATTTGAGACCACATCTACCTCTTCCTCTTTACTTGTGAAACCACAACTGGATAGCTATGTCCAGTATTGGGCTCCTTGGTAAAAGAAAATCATTGATACACTGGAAAAAGTCAAGCTGATCAGGGGCTAAATTTGTTTAGCTTGGAGAGAAAAGGTTACGGGAGATCTCATTTCTGTCGACAACTACCTAAAAGGAGGGTGTAGAAAAGATGGGGACAGGGTGGTTAGAGGTATGCAGTGGGAGGGTGAGAGGCAACAGACACAAGTAAGAATGTGGACGAGTCTGACTCAATAAAAGGAAAAAAGAATTTACCATAAGACTGTTAAAAAACTTGAACTGTTGACCAGAGATGTGGTGGAACCTCTATCCTTGGGGACATTCAAAGCTCGACTGGCCTGAGCTGCTTTTAACAGGAAGTTGGACCAGGTGGCCTCTGGATGTCCATTCCAAACTGTGATTCTGATGCTATTATTTTGAGTTCAAATTTTGTGTTCCTTAAGGCAATGAGATAAAATGAGAACTTAATTCGCATGTTTCATCCAGAATTTTGTCAAGAAAAAGATGCTGAATTTCTACTTCTCCCTTTTTTTTTTTCCTAAAGGAGAAAAGAATACCTTTATTAGACAACTGGTATCAGTTAAAAAACAAACAAGCTTTATGCATATAAGTCTTTTTTCATATTATAAACTACATCAGGCTGTGCTCCAGGGCTTTTATTTTCCAGTCTTCTAGAACGGCCATCTACTGAACAATGATACAACTTCAACAAGGCCATGTAAGAGAAGATAATTGTTCCTCTCTATGGAAGCAAGAATTTGGAAAGTATGTCAGTCTCACTGTTATAGAGTTGAGATGTGGGCAAAGTGCACATTTTAGAATTCAATATTTTTCTCAGCTTCTCTAGACTAAACATAACCTTAGTTGATCTAATAAAAGGTACTACTTTTCCCTCATACCCTTGTATTATATCTAACTTTAACCCATCAAAGTTATTGCAATACTGTCATTGCTCCTGTTGGATCTGGTAGATGTAACAGACAAATGCAGCTGACTGAAATTCAAAGTGGAACTTCACTGGTTTGAAATCAACAGCATCTCTAATTACTGACTGAATGAGGAATTACTTAGGACTTCAGAACTTTTGGTTTTAGTATCATGATGTACAATCACAAGAGACCTAATGATGAGAAGCTCTGTCATTATTATATCATTATTAGATTTAATAATCCAGATGTTAAATCAGTTTTCATCCTTATTTTATTATTATAAATCCAAGAAATTACTTAGTTAGCATGTAGGTGCTCCCACAGCCTCTGGAAAACATTATTAAGAGCTGTATTTATGAGGAAGGAAGTGTGCTTTCTCTTTTTTAGAAGCAAGAGATAGGGTCTCTCCTTTTTACTGGAAATAGTTTATTTTCCATCAACTTTAAAAAAATGTTGTTATAACCATACTTTCAGGGAGTTAATCTAATGAAGTATTATACAAATTTGGTTTAGAGGAAAGAACTCCCTTATACAAATGAATGCCTCTGTATTTGGTAACTTTTATGAAAAATCACTTAGTAAAAGTGGACTACAAGAACAAAGAAAGGGAAAGAAAGATATCTTAATCAAAGTAGTCTGAAAATATAGGGTAGATCATACCCAAAAAGGAAGCAGGAAGTCAATACTGAGTTTTGGCAATTTTGTTTTACTCATCTTCTGATAAATATGAAAATGTCTAGTTTATTTTATGGAGTCTATAAATTAAATTAATCTTTCCATTGACATTAAAATCTGCAGCAGGTCTACCATGTGATGGGTACACCAGAGACGTGAAGCTGTATAATTAAGTATGAGCAGTCCTTGAACAGAAGTTTAGTGAGTTCAGACAAAAAGACTGAGCATCAAATGGAATGGAAAATTCTATTATTATCTATTGGGTTTTGAGTAAAGAGCTTCTACCTACAGTTAAGTTTAGAGGCTAGGTGTCATTTTTATGCACTCATCTCATTAATTCATTTTTCAGAGAGATCTTTTCTTTTCTGTTACTTCACTCCCTAGATGCAACCACACTGCAGGAGGTTGCTGTTAGTGATGTGGAACATGTAGCTTTGTTAGACAATTTCTTTAAAAACAGAGATAATCTTTATAAGTAAGCAATCCAAGTGATCCAAGCACCAGGTTCACGTTTTAACCCTTAACAGGCCTCCATTCACATTTAAACACCTCATTCACATTCAAACACCTGAGCAGGCTAAGGAAGAGGAAAGAATGGCTAAAGGTTATAAAAGCACAACAAAAATCAATCTGCAGTTTCTAATTTAATTACTAGACAAAAAGGAATTGTTCCTCTAAACCTAGACATATTCCCAGTGAGGTATGGAGGAAAAGGCAGAAGTAGTGCGAAGACAGCGTTATCTCTGCCTTCTGCTTCATTGTGTGAAAATGTAGGTATCACATTTGTTCTGACTTCAGCGAAAATATATTAAAATTTGCAGAGAGCCTAAAACAATAGTTCTTAGTTACGAGCTATTCTATTTACTTCAAGAATTGTCAGTATTCAAACCTGCCAATAGTCTCAATCCAAAAGTGATAGTCTGAGAGTGATACCCTGAATCTACTGTTCTTAGGATGTTAATTTTCTCTGCATACACAGAATGCCCACAATCTGCTTGATTCCTGCCTCAGAGCAGATGCACGTTGAACTAGAGAGGACTGTAAACTGTTTCAAAGGCCACCGTAGCACTGAAGAAATGAGGAGATGTGCCATATTATTTTTGAGTGTATATCAATTTTCCCAAGACATTCTGGCAGGAGGTCAAGGGAAGATGAGGTCGTTAAGATAAATGGGTCCTTGATAACATATAGAAAGGTTGGACACAGGGGTGGATTAGGGCTTAACCATGGATAACCTGTGCCTCTCATTCATTCAGGATTACTGTATGCTTTCTCCCTATTGCTGATGATATCCATCCTTCTACAACAACTCTTTTGGAGGCTGTTTCCCCTGTCTTGATGGATGATTTTATCCACATCTTACTGTTTTCTCCCATTCTAGTCCTCTGCCATTTTAAATGCATTATTTCATTTTAGGGTTACAGCATTCTTTGAAGGCTGGATGTTGAATTTCATAGGATGTATTTCCAGAGTGAAAGACTTTTGAACAGTATCCTATGCTGGATATTATCTTTTCATGCAATTCATCAGAAATGCAGGAAAAATTTCTAGTAAATATTTGTTAGGACATTTTCTGTTTGAACAAGATAAAAGGTTGTTTCCAACATGAAATGGCTCAAGAATGGAAGAATGATTTTTTTGGCATTTTCAGTGTTATACTCTGTAATATTTTCTAAGTGAAACTTTAACTTTCCCTAGTGTGTAGACAATTACAGATTTATGTGGTTTCGTTTGAAATAGAATATGTGCAGTTTGGAATCAGTTTAAAATCTTAACATTTATGAGTGTATAGAGGGGGGATTCAGAATTTTGGTCAGGTCAGTACAGTGTTTTTTTACTGGGTGAATTCTTCTGACCCACCAAAACCAAAAGCCTAACCACTTACATAACACTATGCACACAAAATCCTTTTCTGTCTTGAGGCAAGGAACATCTGCAAATTTGTGTTGTGCTTTTTTTTTTTTCTTTAATATAGGGTAGGTTTGGATTTGTAAATTTAGATTCTAATGCATATTGAGAGAGAAGCAAAATTTTCATCAGGATTTTGTTTTGATGATGAGTAAAAGTGAGGTAGTTAGGCTGGTAAGATGGCTGTTCCCTAACTCATGTCAGTCTCAGCAATATCTGTGAGTAGTTCTATCTGGACAATGATAGCATTATTTTCTCTGTTTCCAGTGATAAGAATAATTCCTGTAGTAATAATACAAGAATGTCTTCCGTAGCTATGACATGTTCTTTTTCACTACTGGTAATATTAAATGACAATTAAAAAAAAAAAAAAAAGAAAATATAATCTCTTTTACTAAATAATTGTAAGGAGTCACTTTATTCTTGCATTATGTGTTTCTTAAATTCCTGAACTCCCTGAGCACAAGATTCAGAATAGAAAAGACAATCAATAGCTATAACTTGCACAGTCTATTTTTGTTTTGAAGACAATTGATATTTGCGTAAGAGTATAATCAGTAAGTAATTCAACTGAATTTATTTAAGTATGAAAGAATTAGGTATAAAGACAGAATTCAGTTCCCTTAGAAGATCAAAAGAGAGCTTTATTAAAGGAAGATGTTACTATGGAATAATTATGAAAACACAGTTTCCCTGTGTTGAAAAGTGAATCAATTTCTCACAATTAGAAAAGTAAATGTGGGACCTTCACAACTTAAACAGTTCAGTTCCAGTGTTTGAGATAGATACAATTTAAAAAAAACTATTTAGGAGGCAAACATTCCTTGTTTTGCTGCTTCACTGTATGTTATTTTCTAACTGTGTGCAACACATTCAGATACCCAGTATATTCATAGCAATACTAAAATAAAACATTTTTTTCCCTTGCCAACCTCCAGACCTTATAATACATAATCTCTAGATATAAAAGGTTAGGTTTCAAGCCAGGCATGTGTTCAAGCCATGTCAATTTCCAAACCCAAGAGCACAATGAAAGGAATGCTGGCTAGTTAGTTCTGTAGAGTTTGCTTTTTAGATATCAGAAAAAGAAAAAAATGGCCAACTTTGGAAACCATTTCTCTTTTAAGAGGTCGTATTCGTTGGAGCACAATCCTTTACAAGTTCATTAGCCATTTTGATCTTCCAGATCAGCAGGTATTTTCAACCTGGGTCATGATTGTTGATACAGAATTAGAATGTTGCTATTGCATGTCTAAAAATGGGCCAGTATCTTCAAACATGAACAGCTAAATTTTGGCATTTTAAACTAAATATAGAAACTGACATATGGAGATGTAGTTCTCAGAAGTGCTGAATATCCAAAACTTACTAGTTTAATGGGAGCACTTGCATAAGAAGGAATTGCTCTATGGAGCTAAAATGTAATTTATTTTTAATAGTACTCTTCATGCACTGTGGCACAAAATGCTTTTCAAGAAAGGCAGACTTCTTCCCTCAGTCATAACACTATAAATTCAGCACTACTTTGGATTTAAAGATAGCAAAGAGAGAACAAATTACATCAAAAATGTTTAAGAATTGTTATAATGCTTCTTATACATGTAAGGACTCAGATATATGATAGAAGAATGAGGGAAAAAGAGGAAATAGTCTTGAATGTGATGGGAGCGCTAGAGTTGTTTATGTTAATTTTCCTGATTTTTTTTTTGCTTTATTATTTTGTGGCTGAGATAAACTGTCATTCCCTTGTGATGTCTGACTGCTGTTGACTGGTTGCCTTGGTATGTTTTTATATGCTAGTATCAGGGTTCTCAGAAATTTGCTTTGTGTCAGGGCCCTGAGAGCACGCCAAGCCGTGCCTGTACCTGTCCAGCCCCCCTCAGGGCTCCCCACAGCCCAGGACCCCACAACAGTCCCCCAGGGCCATGAGCCCCTGCCCCAGCGATGCCACAGCAGGGATGGTCTCCAGCTCCCTACAGCCCTGCCCTGCCCGGCCGTGGGCCCCGCCGAGCTGGGCCAACCCACGGGCCCATGTGCCAGCCCAGCCTTGGCTCATCCCCGAGGCCCGGGGCTGGGGCAGCCCTGGTGCCCCCCCGGCTGTGCTGCTCCTGGATGGGGGGGTGGGATTGGCCCTGACTGCCAGGCCCTGCCCCATGGGGAGCCCCAGTGGTCCCAGCTTCCAGGAGGTGCCCTGACAGTTTGCTACTCTGTTTTAGTGACAGAACTCAGTAAATCAGTATGTAAAGAAAAATGATGATAGCGAGCATGCAGTATGCAAAGTACATGTGGTAGTAGTTCTATACATAAGTCTTATACACAAAGAAAATAAAATAGGAAAGAAATGGCTGTAAGGTTTGATTCAGTAGCTTTTCCAAACAGATGTCAGGAGCTTGTTTTTGATCAAAATGTACTTTCTTGAATGACATCCAGGTATGTTTTAAACAGATAGAGATGCAATAGCTTCAGCAAAACACCACTTTCTTTTACTTCATTGCAACTTAAATGGTTGCACATCAATAAATCTTTGCTGCTTTAAAGAAATGCTTCATTTTAAAAGAAGTCACTGATTTTCATGGAATGGCACCTATGCAGCTGCATACAACATTCACTTCCAAATGCTTAGTGTCAGATAAAAATGGGAAGTGATCAAAGAGAAGAAAGTATTTCTTCCCAATTTTAGCCAAAGTGTGGAATCCTTAGGTTTTTTTATGACCTGTTTTCTTTACCATTTTATTAACAAGTGAATGCATTTTTAAACTTTAACTCCTATAAAACTGAAGGGAAGATTTCAGGGATCAAGGTCTAGGAAATAAATTATAAGGCCATAATTCTGTGCATCTCGGTGCCAGCATTATGCCTGTATAACAGCCCTTGAGTCCAGGTAGAAATTCTGTTCCTTAAAAATTTCTACTTTAAATAATGCACAGCAAGGCTAGAAATTGTGTTTAGCCATAGTGATTCTAATTCTATGTATTCCTTCATAACACTTTGCCCTTGGACATGACACATATTGTTATAACAAAATACGTGATCGAGCATCTTCAAGTGATAGTTTTGCTGGTGAGATGATTGACTGAGGACAATGTGTTCCCTTAGAATGCTAGAGTAATTCCTTATTTTGCTTTGCTTGCACACACGACTTTTGTTATTCTTATAAAACTGTCATTATTACAATCCACATGTCTTTGCGGATGTCCAGCCACTGTCTGTGAAGCAGAGCCTCAGCACATGCAGGGGTTGCTTGGGAAGACAAATGCCACATGGAGCATTTTCAGTTTTCCAGCTTCTTTCGTTCTAACAGATCTTCAATGAGACAGACAAAAACGTCCAAAATATTGAGTATTCCCCACCTTGCTCTTTTCAGTAACACTGTTTGTGCAAAAAAAATTTTCTACAGGCATCCCTGAGGAGATATGGGATAAGGATACCACGTGCAGTCATTCCTGTCTCATTTGAAACAGCCCTTAGCTGACCTTCCCAGGATGGCCGCAGAGCTGACTTAAGCTCTTTCAGAGTATGCTTCCTCTAAAATGGAGTATGGGAGTGACAGCAGCTAGCCTATCGGTATAATCCGCCTAGAAACAAAACACCTTCTTACAACAGGATTGGCCAAGTTAGGTTAAAAGCATTATCTAACAGGAGAGAGCAGCCAAGTGAGGGAATTAATTACATTACCACCCCAAATTCTTTCACACACATACGAGGACACGTACGGTAAAATCAAACCAATTTTCAGCGAGGTGGCCAACCTACATCTTCCAGGGACACTTCTACCACTTTTCAGGGACTAACACAAAAGGCAGAAAGGGAAGGAAATTATTTGATACTGAGCAACAGCTTTTCTTTGCCCAGTGATACCCAAGAGCTGTTGACTAGAAATGTAGAGACGCAGCAAGAGAACGTTAGTAGTTAAAGGACAATTTCCTTCAGGCTCTTCTGGTCTGAAGTAGGAAAACAGTTTGCCTGTTGTGACAGTAGAAAAATAGAAGAATAATTTGTCTACTGGGTGGTAGCTTAGCAGTATCACACTGCAAGGCAGAGATGGCAGAGCTTGCCGGAGTGCCACAGAAGCTCTGATGCAGGTGAATTCAAGGCTTCCTGCTGCAGACACTCGTTGCGCTGGCACTTGGTGTCAAGGGAGATGTCCAGAGCCAAACTACAAGCTTGTATGCTGACTGCAGGTGTGGCAAAGGGCTTTGCAAATCTCACAGAAAAGGGTTTCGGTTTGGTTTGGGTTGGGGGGATTTTTTGGTTTTGTTTTTCCCTTGGAGCACACCACCTCAGGCTTCATCCACCTCTAATCAATTTTGGTTCTGCCAGCAGAGGGTATGAGGAGGCAAACTTTGATTGCTTCACAGTGATACTGTTCCCATTTTCCAACAGAAGGAACAGAGTGACTAAACTGCACTTTGTGATCTCTGGAGTCTCTAACCAGGTTGCTGACTGGGAAGAAAGAACTGGAGGTGTCCTTCCAACCTAAGGAAATCCAAGAACATAACCTTGGGTATACTTCTATTTCAGGGTCTTTCTGCTTTCACAGCTCTGCACCCCAGAAGATGATGAGTACAGGGTCTTTCTGCTTTCACTTTTCATCTTCTGTACCCCAGAAGATGATGAGTACAGGGAACACATTGCCTTGCTGTGGGAACACATTCATCTAGAAGAGAAATGTCAATTTATGCACCCATTTCTGCACCCCAGAGTTCAGATCAGCTTAGACAGTTGTCGTCCTGGAGTCCTTGGCAGGTTTGAGAGGGAGATCAGGGCCAGGGTCTTGTTAACAGATTTGCATAGACAACTGACATGCCATGGTGCACCATGAAAATTACTGTTTACAGTAGTGGTGTCACCCGTTTAGTAACTTTTCGTGAACTTAATAAAGTAAGTTTAACTATGAAACCAAAATAAATCTAAATAACAAATTACAGGCTCTGGGCCACTGCTTTACAAGGCTGCTGATCAAGATTAACACATCTGTGTGGAAGTGGCTTGGAGGAAGTGTGGGGCAAACTCCAACCCTGTGATACTGACGAGAAGGCCCACACCCAACTCCGTTCTATCCCATCCTATGCTTTCTCATGTCATCCTGTCCAAAGAAGAAACCAGTTCTGTGAGTCTAACCCAGGGGTGTCCTCACTCATCCCCAAAGCAGCCACATGACCACACAGTATTAGTGCAACAGCCTTTGGTCTTTTTGTCAGGTCACCACTAGGCTGGCAGCTCCCTGTGGGCCAGGAGCTGGGAGCATCAGGGATTCCCCATGGGACAGAACTTGGCAGTCAGGGCCTGTTCTACCCCCCAGCCAGGAGCATGGCAAGCTGAGGGGCACTGGGGCAGCCCCAGCCCTGGCCATCAGGCAACTGCCTGGGGACGGACTGAGGCTGGTCCAGGATGTGGACCCACAAGTGGGCCTGGCTTGGCGTGGCCCATGGCTGGGCACGGCAGGGCTGTGAGGAACTGGAGACCAGCCCTGTTGTGGTGTCACTGGGGCAGAAGCTGATAGCCCTGGGGGAGCTGACATGGGGTCCTGGGCCATGAGCAGAGTTCGGGGGAGTCACGGGGGGCTGGGTAGGGGCAGCCAGGGCTGCTGCTGCCCCCAGGTCCCTGAGACTTTCCTCTGCTTCAATATACAAGTGACATTTCATACAGAAATTGAAAGCCAGAATAAAAAGAGTAATTCCCAGGAACATGTGCTTGTGGCCTACCCTCATTTTAATTTCTGTTTCCATCCTCGGTTTTTAAAGATGGCATAACAAGGAAAAGACAGCAACATTTAAAAGAAAGGAAGAAAAAAAGCTGAAGACATCAAACATACCATCACTTCTGGTCCCCGATTAAAAAAGCTTCTTCGACCATAGCTGTTTCATCACCTTGTGTTTGATGTTTTTACATGCATGTTTTAGCAGTGTGTTACTAGACATGTCTTTGCCAGAGTGTCTATTAAAAGACATTTGGTATGTTCCTGGGGAGGTGGAAAGTTTTGTTGGTGTAAATCCAATTTTTGAAGCATCTAAGAAGCTAACAGTTAATATCAGCAGAGGCCAAGTGGCACCATTGCTTGCAAACCAGGATGCTTACAGTTTACACAATTCACTGAAAAAGAGCTTGGAGAGCAATAAGGTGATTGTGATAGATCTGGATGCTCAAAGGCAGGTGCATTTGGTGCATAAACTTCGGTTTTCCAAACTGAATGATAGTGTTATACACATCTTAGTTCTGATAGACATAATATCCATGTTTTCCTGGACTGTGCTTTTAAAAGGCAAGATGAGTTCAGAAAAAGCCATGGCTTTTAGAAACAATTTTAGGAGGGGCTTATGCCTCAGAAATTACAGGCTGACTGGGAAAAATAATTTCTAAACCAGACTTTAAATATTAAAGCGGGATAATATTCACCAGTTTGTTACTAATACAACAGTGAAAGCCTACCATCACAGAGTCTTTTAACAAAACACTAAAGACTAAGATGTGGATATATTTTACATCACGTAATACCTTTTGCTATGTGGGTAGGTTTATATCCACAATCTCCACAGAACTGTCAGATCCAGACCTGTAGAAGCAAAACGTTCAAACTTTGTGAGGGTTTGGAAAACCATCTACAGGCATTGGTTTAAAATTAAAGAAATTATGCGTCTTCTCCCTTTGGAAAGGGAGAGCACAAGAAGATTTCTAGAATTAAAGTAAGATTTAGTATCTATCAGCTTATGAAAGAAATTATGAAAACCAGTTTATGAAAGAAATATTTATGGTATATGAAATCATGAGAAAAGGGAAAGGGGATGAGACACACATATACCACACAATAGGTTACAGTCACAAAGCTAGCAAGGGAATATTTTACCCCTAAGAACTTCAGAAAGTGAATGCTGATGAGGATACTGCTCAAAAAATTTCCAAGAAACTCAGAGTGAAAGGGAAAGGAGGAAAGAAATAGTTGGTGTAGTGGTGTTGCTGGACTCCTTTGCCAAATAAAAAATTTCCTTGGCTGTCCCAAGAAGGAATATGCTTGTGTTGCCCTGGTGTACCTAAGCACATCTATGCATTCTTCCTGTACTGGGGATGCACATTGTCCAGCACTTCCTGAACAAGAGGGTCAGGGTACTCAGGTTTCTTCACATGGTCTAGCACTTCTGCTTTCAGTTGTTCCAGTTGAATGAAATTTCATCTCCCTTTTCCTGATCATTCTGCTTCATATGGGCCAAGGTTTGTTGAAGACCTCTGTTGTACAGCTTAGCTTTTTTATATCCTGTTAAGCCTAGTTTTTGGAGACTGTCCCTTATTTCAGCATCCAAACAGTGCGAACAGTGTCTTCACCAGGTAGTGGTGGTACCCTTACCGGCCCCTGCTGGTTTGCTGATACCAGGTAAATTTTTTTCACGTGGTCTGTCACTACTTATCATAGAATCATAGAATCATTAAGGTTGGAAAAGATTTCTAAGATCAAGTCCAACCGTCAACCCAACACCACAATGCCCACTAAATCATGTCCCTAAGCGCCTCATCTACACGTCTTTTAAAAACTTCCAGGGATGGTGACTCAACCACTTCCCTGAGCAGCCTGTTCCAATGTTTCACCACTCCTTCAGTAAAGACATTTTTCCTCATGTCCAATCTAAACCTCCCCTGGCGCAACTTGAGGCCATTTCCTCTCGTCCTATCGCTAGTTACTTGGGAGAAGAGACCGACACCCACCTCCCTACAACCTCCTTTCAGGTAGTTGTAGAGAGCGATGAGGTCTCCCCTCAGCCTCCTTTTCTCCAGGCTAAACAGTCCCAGTTCCCTCAGCTGCTCCTCATAAGACTTGTTCTCCAGACCCCTCACCAGCCTCGTTGCCCTTCTCTGGACACGCTCCAGCACCTCAACGTCCTTCTTGTAGTGAGGGGCCCAAAACTGAACACAGTATTCGAGGTGCGGCCTCACCAGTGCCGAGTACAGGGGCACGATCACTTCCCTACTCCTGCTGGCCACACTATTTCTGATACAGGCCAGGATGCCATTGGCCTTCTTGGCCACCTGGGCACACTGCCAGCTCATGTTCAGCCGGCTGTCAACCAGCACCCCCAGGTCCTTTTCCAACAGGCAGCTTTCCAGCCACTCTTCTCCAAGCCTGTAGCGTTGCATGGGGTTGTTGTGGCCGAAGTGCAGGACCCGGCACTTGGCCATGTTGAACCTCATACAGTTGGCCTCGGTCCATCGATCCAGCCTGTCCAGGTCCCTCTGCAGAGCCTTCCTACCCTCCAGCAGATCAACGCTCCCGCCCAACTTGGTGTCGTCTGCAAACTTACTGAGGGAGCACTCGATCCCCTCATCCAGACCATTGATAAAGATATTGAACAAGACTGGCCCCAGTACTGAGCCCTTGGGAACACTGCTCGTGACTGGCCACCGACTGGATTGAACTCCATTCACCACAACTCTCTGGGCCCAGCCGTCCAGCCAGTTTTTTACCCAGCGCAGAGTCCACCTGTCTAAGCCGTGAGCCGCCAGCTTCTCTAGGAGAATGCTGTGGGAGACGGTGTCAAAGGCCTTACTGAAGTCCAGGTAGACCACATCCACAGCCCTTCCCTCATCCACTAGGCGGGTCACCTGGTCATAGAAGGAGATCAGGTTGGTCAAGCAGGACCTGCCTCTCATGAACCCGTGCTGGCTGGTTGTCCCGCTCATGCCTTGTGAGCGCCCTCAAGATGAACCGCTCCATAATCTTCCCCGGCACCGAGGTCAGGCTGACAGGCCTGTAGTTCCCCGGATCCTCCTTCCGGCCCTTCTTGTAGATGGGCGTCACATTGGCAAGCCTCCAGTCGTCCAGGACCTCCCCCGTTAACGAGGACTGCTGATAAATGATGGAGAGTGGCTTGGCAAGCTCCTCCGCCAGCTCCCTCAGCACCCTCAGGTGGATCCCATCTGGCCCCATAGACCTGTGAGCATCCAGGTGGTGTAGCAGGTTGTTGACTACTTCCTCTTGGATTATGGGGGGGGGGGTTGTCCTGCTCGCCATCCCTGTCTTCCAGCTCAGGGGGCCGAGTACCCTGAGGATAACTGGTCTGCCTGTTAAAGACTGAGGCAAAGAAGGCATTGAGTACCTCAGCCTTTTCCTCATCCTCGGTGACAGTGTTTCCCCCGCATCCAATAAAGGGTGGAGATTCTCCTTGGCTCTCTTTTTATCATTAATATATTGATAAAAACATTTTTTGTTGTCTCTAATAGCAGCGGCCAGATTGCATTCTAGCTGGGCTTTTGCCTTTCTCATTTCCTCTCTGCACGACCTAACGAGATCCCTGTACTCTTCTTGAGTTGCCTGCCCCTTCTTCCACAAGTGATAAACTCTCCTTTTTCTCTTGAGTCCCAGCAAGAGCTCCCCATTCAGCCAGGCCGGTCCTCTTCCCCGCCCGTTCTTCTTACGGCACGTGGGGAGCCTGCTCCTGCGCCTTTAAGACTTCCTTCTTGAAGAATGTCCAGCCTTCCTGGACCCCTTTGCCCTTCAGGACTGTCTCCCAGGAGACACTCTCTACCAGCGTCCTGAACAGGCCAAAGTCCGCCCTCCAGAAGTCCATGGTTGCGGTTTTGCTGGCCCCCCTCCTTACTTCACCAAGAAGCGAGAATTCTATCATTTCATGGTCGCTAAGCCCAAGGCGGCCTCCGACCACCACATCTCCCACCAGTCCTTCTCTGTTTGTAAACAGCAGGTCGAGCGAGGCACCTCCCCTGGTAGGCTCACTTACCAGCTGTGTCAGGAAGTTGTCTTCCACACACTCCAGGAACCTCCTAGACTGTTTCCTCTCTGCCGTGTTGTATTTCCAGCAGACGTCCGGGAAGTTGAAGTCCCCCACGAGAACAAGGGCTAGCGATTGAGAGACTTCTGCCAGCCGCTTGTACAATGCTTCATCCACCCCTTCATCCTGGTTGGGTGGTCTATAACAGACTCCCAGCAGGATATCTGCCTCGTTGGCCTTCTCCCTCATCCTTACCCATAAACACTCGACCTTATCCTCATGACAATCGTTGAACTCTAGACAATCGAAACACTCCCTAACATACAGAGCCACCCCACCGCCTCTCCTTCCTCACCTGTCCCTTCTGACGAGTTTATAGCCATCCATTGCAGCACTCCAATCGTGAGAGTCACCCCACCATGTTTCTGTGATGGCGACTAAGTCATAGCTATCCCGCTGCACAATGGCTTCCAGCTCCTCCTGTTTGCTGCCCATGCTGCGTGCATTGGTGTAGATACACTTGAGCTGGGCTATCAATTTTGCCCCCAGCATCGGCATGCCACCCCTAGGCTCATCTCTAGTGAGCCTGGTTTTATCCCCTTCCCCCTTTGAACCTAGTTTAAAGCCCTCTCAATGAGCCCCGCCAATTCATGAGCGAGAATCCTTTTCCCCCTGTGAGACAGCTGAACTCCATCTGTCGCCAGCAGGCCCGGTGCCGTGTAAACCTCCCCATGATCAAAAAAGCCAAAACTCCACCGACGGCACCAGCCCCTGAGCCACGTGTTGATCAGGTGTGTTTTCCTGTTCCTTTCAGTATTCTTCCCTGCCACTGCAGGGAGTGAGGAAAACACTACCTGTGCTCCCGATCCTTCAGCCAGTCGCCCCAGTGCCCTGAAGTCCCTTTTGATCACTGCAGGACTTCTCTCTGCAACCTCATCACTGCCAGCCTGTATAACCAACAGCCGGTAGTAGTCAGAAGGCCGTACCAGACCAGGGAGCTTCCTAGTGATGTCTCTGACCCGGGCCCCAGGGAGGCAGCAGACTTCCCTGTGGGATGGGTCCGGTCGGCATATCGGGCCCTCTGTTCCCCTCAGAAGGGAATCACCTGCGACAATTACCCTCCTTTTTTTCTTAGCAGAGGCAGTCATAATACGTGGGGCTGACTGCCTCACCCTAGGCAACCCCCTGGATGGACCTTCGTCTACATCCTCGTTTGCCTGGCCCTCAAGTTCCAGGGCCCCATATCTGTTCTGTAAGGGCAACCGGGAAGGTGAGGGAGGCCGGGCGGGGGCTCGTCTGGCACCCCAAGCAGGGACCCGCTTCAATTCCCCCCCGTCACTTAGGTCCCCTCCTTCTGCCTGGTGGCAAGAGGGCAGGGGATCCTCTGCTTCTCGTGGAGCCTCCATCTGCTGCCTTTGTCTCAGGGATGGTAGGGTGCAGCTCCACCAATCTATCTCCCTCTCACAATCCCTGATACTCCTTAACTTTTCCACCTCCTCCTTCAGCCCTGCCACCAGGCCGAGCAGATCATCCACCTGGTCACACCGCACACAGGTGGTGTCTCTGCTGCCCTCCAGTACAAGTGACAGGCTCAGGCACTCCCTGCAGCCGGAGACCTGGACAGGTGTATGCTTGTGTGAGGGCTCCGTCTGGGTCACCGCGTTCCTTCTGGCGATGGCTTTCGGCCAAGTGGAAACCATAGCTGGTCCTCTTCTGGGAGGGCAATGACTACTAGTTGAGTTGGCCTCTAGAGCCAGGAGGGGGGCTGCGCCTTGCCTGCTCGCCTTCCCTGCATGCCCTGCCTGCGTGAACTGCGCAAACTGCCGCGCCACGCCCTTCTGACGCACCATGCCCTGTTTGCCTGCCCTGTTCGCCGCGCTCCGGGTCACTCGCGCTCCCTGGGGGCTGCTCTTGTATGTGAAGGGGTTTGGCCACCGTCCCTCCTGTCCCGGCCCACTCCGAGTCAGAGCTACCGCTTGTCAGGAGCTCCCTCCTCCGTCTCGGGGGTGGTGGGGGGGCTGGGGCACCCTCTCTCTCCCTGCACTTTTGCCTTTGTGGGTTTTGCCGTGGTTTTGCTGCTTTAGGAAGGGTCCCCCGGCACGATCCTCCGCTTCAGAGCCCTTCGCCTTGGTGGCTACTTAACTCAAAGCCCTGGAAATGGGCAAGTTCAAGACTCAGAAAGAGGATAATAAACCCTCCAGCTTGTTTCACCAACAGCTTTTTTCTTTTGAAAGACATCCTCTTACTCTCCAGGTTTTTAATGAATTTGTGACAGCTTTTCAGCACATATATCTGGCGAGACATTAAGAGGATGTTCTCTTTCAAGGTATTCAGGGCAATTCAGAAATGTCTTTTATCAGGTCATCAAAAACAGTTCAAAGCATAGCTTTCCTCAGTCTGGGGAGGAAGAGATCAACAGCTCCAGGAGGGACAGGAGCTGTTCAGACATTGGGACATCATACTCCTGTTCCTGCCACAATAGCAATGCAAGGATGTCAGATCAACTCATCTGTTTTTATTGCTGAGTGCTGGTTTTCTGAATATGTAAATAGAAAGCTGTTTTTGCAGGAAAAAAGTCTTGTTCTTAACCTAAAAGCCTCTGGTGATAAATGTTTAAATCAACAAACAGGTACCCATATGGTGACATAATAACATCTTCAGACACTTCTAAGAAGAACATGTCTTCCCATGACAAATCTGTCTGGGGGTAAGGTTTGGAACATCTCTCAGGGGTTATAAAAAGCACTACACATTTTGTGTTGAGATTGATGTTACAACTCTTTCTACCCTGACAAAACCACTTTGGACTCTAAAAAGGATACTAAGATCCCTGTGATACATATACTTAGAAAAAGCTTTCTCAGTTTTGCCACTTCACAAGCAGAATTCATCAAATCATTGATTACAATCATGTTTATTTTATTTGGGGGAAAAAAAAGATTTACTGTTAGGACTTCAGTAAGTTCCCCACAAATTTGACAAAAAGTCATTTACAGAAAACTTTCTAATATATTAATTGTGAGAAACTATAACACATACAATATTGTCAGGTGTAAAAGAAAGTGACTCGTCAGCATTCTCCAGGGGACATTTTAAAAAATACCTTTCCCCGCAGTTGCTAGACAACCCTGCAAGAATAGGGTACTTCTAGCACTTCTTGGTGATCAAAAACTGTAGGGCCTGCTGTTAAATTTTTCAGTAATTACCTATTTCTTGTAGACTACCCTCTGCATTTTCAGAAGGGGCATGGTTCCTGTAGTCCTCCTCTTCTTGTTCCTGATGATGGAATGCTGCTCTATCAGAACCTTTTTAAGAGTGGTATTATATTCCACTCTATTTACATATAGATATATGTAAATATAGATATATGTAAATATATTATATAGAGATATATAATATATCTCTATTTACAACAGAGACCGACATGAAGTTCCTCCACCCCTCAAAACACTTTTATCTGTTAGATGCATTTAGAGTGACGCCCTTAAATTTAAGGCAACAGTTCCCCTGACTGTGAGAACCTGTAAGTTTTGGATCCTGACAAAATTAATGCGGTGATGTGTTCATCAAATGGAAACTTATTTGTCAGTTCAGCTAAGTAGTCACCAGGCATATGGGTCACAGTTTCCTGGAGAATTTCTGAATATCACAGCATCTGTGTCATGATAAAGGCAATGGTCATGCAGCATATAGAAGAGAAAGCTAACATTGCATTCTAGAGTCACATTACCTTTGCTGTGCTTCCACAAGGCAGTGGACATAAGATCATTGACAGGTGCACAGTGTGACCTTTCCTTTCTAGATGAATGTGTTCCCACAGCAAGGGGACAAGGCTGTGTCTGTTCCCTGTACTCATCATCTTCTGGGGTGCAGAGCTGTGAAAGCAGAAAGACCCTGAAATAGAAGTATACCCAAGGTTATGTTCTTGGATTTCCTTAGGTTGGAAGGACACCTCCAGTTCTTTCTTCCCAGTCAGCAACCTGGTTAGAGACTCCAGAGATCACAAAGTGCAGTTTAGTCACTCTGTTCCTTCTGTTGGAAAATGGGAACAGTATCACTGTGAAGCAATCAAAGTTTGCCTCCTCATACCCTCTGCTGGCAGAACCAAAATTGATTAGAGGTGGATGAAGCCTGAGGTGGTGTGCTCCAAGGGAAAAACAAAACCAAAAAATCCCCCCAACCCAAACCAAACCGAAACCCTTTTCTGTGAGATTTGCAAAGCCCTTTGCCACACCTGCAGTCAGCATACAAGCTTGTAGTTTGGCTCTGGACATCTCCCTTGACACCAAGTGCCAGCGCAACGAGTGTCTGCAGCAGGAAGCCTTGAATTCACCTGCATCAGAGCTTCTGTGGCACTCCGGCAAGCTCTGCCATCTCTGCCTTGCAGTGTGATACTGCTAAGCTACCACCCAGTAGACAAATTATTCTTCTATTTTTCTACTGTCACAACAGGCAAACTGTTTTCCTACTTCAGACCAGAAGAGCCTGAAGGAAATTGTCCTTTAACTACTAACGTTCTCTTGCTGCGTCTCTACATTTCTAGTCAACAGCTCTTGGGTATCACTGGGCAAAGAAAAGCTGTTGCTCAGTATCAAATAATTTCCTTCCCTTTCTGCCTTTTGTGTTAGTCCCTGAAAAGTGGTAGAAGTGTCCCTGGAAGATGTAGGTTGGCCACCTCGCTGAAAATTGGTTTGATTTTACCGTACGTGTCCTCGTATGTGTGTGAAAGAATTTGGGGTGGTAATGTAATTAATTCCCTCACTTGGCTGCTCTCTCCTGTTAGATAATGCTTTTAACCTAACTTGGCCAATCCTGTTGTAAGAAGGTGTTTTGTTTCTAGGCGGATTATACCGATAGGCTAGCTGCTGTCACTCCCATACTCCATTTTAGAGGAAGCATACTCTGAAAGAGCTTAAGTCAGCTCTGCGGCCATCCTGGGAAGGTCAGCTAAGGGCTGTTTCAAATGAGACAGGAATGACTGCACGTGGTATCCTTATCCCATATCTCCTCAGGGATGCCTGTAGAAAATTTTTTTTGCACAAACAGTGTTACTGAAAAGAGCAAGGTGGGGAATACTCAATATTTTGGACGTTTTTGTCTGTCTCATTGAAGATCTGTTAGAACGAAAGAAGCTGGAAAACTGAAAATGCTCCATGTGGCATTTGTCTTCCCAAGCAACCCCTGCATGTGCTGAGGCTCTGCTTCACAGACAGTGGCTGGACATCCGCAAAGACATGTGGATTGTAATAATGACAGTTTTATAAGAATAACAAAAGTCGTGTGTGCAAGCAAAGCAAAATAAGGAATTACTCTAGCATTCTAAGGGAACACATTGTCCTCAGTCAATCATCTCACCAGCAAAACTATCACTTGAAGATGCTCGATCACGTATTTTGTTATAACAATATGTGTCATGTCCAAGGGCAAAGTGTTATGAAGGAATACATAGAATTAGAATCACTATGGCTAAACACAATTTCTAGCCTTGCTGTGCATTATTTAAAGTAGAAATTTTTAAGGAACAGAATTTCTACCTGGACTCAAGGGCTGTTATACAGGCATAATGCTGGCACCGAGATGCACAGAATTATGGCCTTATAATTTATTTCCTAGACCTTGATCCCTGAAATCTTCCCTTCAGTTTTATAGGAGTTAAAGTTTAAAAATGCATTCACTTGTTAATAAAATGGTAAAGAAAACAGGTCATAAAAAAACCTAAGGATTCCACACTTTGGCTAAAATTGGGAAGAAATACTTTCTTCTCTTTGATCACTTCCCATTTTTATCTGACACTAAGCATTTGGAAGTGAATGTTGTATGCAGCTGCATAGGTGCCATTCCATGAAAATCAGTGACTTCTTTTAAAATGAAGCATTTCTTTAAAGCAGCAAAGATTTATTGATGTGCAACCATTTAAGTTGCAATGAAGTAAAAGAAAGTGGTGTTTTGCTGAAGCTATTGCATCTCTATCTGTTTAAAACATACCTGGATGTCATTCAAGAAAGTACATTTTGATCAAAAACAAACAACAACAAAACCAGAAGCTGTCCAGGCAACTCCAGATAAATTTCAAAATCTCTGTATCTTCATTACAAAAACTTCCATGAATTACGCATTTGAGCTTCCTGTATTTAGGGAAACTGCAGGGGCCAGCACAGCCTGCCTGGAAAGAATAAACCTCATTCTGAGAAAACCACCTTCCCCATCATGTTCTCTCTCCTCCTGAAAGAAAGGTTAGTTCCACATTCAATAGCCACAGGATTTGAATTTAGAAGGCTCCCTGCTCACTTAAATTGAGATTTTTACTTGAAATAAAAAACTGGAACAAATTCATTGAGCTTAGTTGTTATAGAGGACTATGATAAGAATGATGATTTCTCAAATGCTGTTGTCCTGAAGGCTTTAAATTCAATTGTTAGAACTTTGACTTGAATTTATTAGCTTACTAGGCAAACAGTGCTGGGCCTGAACTGAGAATGAACCTATCTATAAAGAGTAAATGTAACCGCATACAGGAGAAAACAAAATGTTGAGTGAGTACAGAACATGCCTAGTTACAAAAGCAACACGCATTTCTAATGTTGGAATAAAACAAATCATTAAGTAATAGCTGGTTGTAAAGCTAGACTTTTCTGGGTAAAATAGTCTCTCCGTATACTTTGATAATGTGGATACAATACAGTGCTGAATTATTAATAAAAACACGTGAACTGGATTTTTAAGGCAGTCTTACATAGTAAGTTAAGGAAGAGATCTGAAGGAGAGTATAAGCCACTTCACTCCTTCCAACAGCATGTTAAAACTGCCAGTCACACGCTACCTGATCATAACATCTAAGCAGTAATATCTGATGGTCAGTCAAACTACTGGGAAGTATCCTATAACCAATAGATACTGTGGAGAAAAAGATTCCTTCTTTACTACTGGTCCCTGAATTGATGTATCCATATATTTCTCCTTGGTGGCTTCACATACATTTAAACTCAAAGACTTCTAGGAAGGCAAAGTGTTGATAAGGTGGGTACTGTAACTATATTTTGACTCCTCTCTTCATTGAATAAACTGACACACAAACCAGCAGAAGCTTGAGAAGTGCATGTGTGTTATTTAAATTGGGAAAAATATAATACCAAGAGGAAAAAAAAAAAGGAACCTTGAGTTCTTGAACAGCTGTGCTATGTTTTTCAACCAGCAAAAGATCTTAAAATATTTAATTAAAAAAAGAAAAGCTACACAAATTCCAAATGGATATTATTACAACAATCTAGACCTCTAAACTAAATTCTAAGCTTCATAACTTTTTTTCTACAATTGTCCTATAATTATACAAACACAGATACATATATACATACTGAGGAAAAAAAAAGAATCTACTATTATGATTTACTATCTAAAGAACAAAAAGTTTATAACTAGGACTGTCTATCTGTAATTTAAGAGCTTATTACCCAATAGGCCACAATGCCTGGATAACTTTATTAAAAAAAAATCTCTTTAACTAACTGATACATTATTGCTATTGTAAGTTTAATAAAAGGCAAAAGCCAAGAGTAAACTTTTCTATTAAAAATGTGTTGCATAGCCACTCCTGGACAGTGTGTTTGTTAAAAAAAAAGAAAACCGTAATTTATTGGCATCTTTGCAAAGGGTAATGCTGGCATGGGAAAACAAATTTCTCAAACAGGATGACAGTTGCTGTCCAGGAGATGACAGGAATCTCCACTGCAAGGATCCTTGCAGCAGCATCTTCTGCTGGATCAGGTGATACTCCCCAAACTGTTGTTTTACTGAATTCTTATATCCAGCTGGGCTCTGGTACTGTGTAAGGGCTCATCATTTGCATGATCCACTGTTATTGTTTATCTTAAATGACATACAAAACATCTTTTAATTATCTTAACTATGTACAAAATAATTGCCAGGACCCCTAGGGCACCAACAGGCCTTAATTGCCTTGACCAGTTGTCCTGGTTTCGGCTGGGATAGAGTTAATTTTCTTTCTAGTATTTATGCCATTTGCAAAAGGTCCATGCATCATGCAACATGATTCAGACATGTACAAGTCATTTAATGCGCCCCTTAATCTGAGAGATGATGTAGACTAAACTCTGAGCTAATAAATACATTCAGTTCTAGTATCTGAATAGTTACTAATAGCTATGATGCATTGAAGAAATTCTTGGTAGCATGTTGGAATTATGAATTTTACATGCTGGAGTCTGAAAGCAGGGTCTCTTTTCTGAGAATTATAATTTTAGATGGATTCTCTGGTGGTTTTAGGTTAGCTTCCTCCCTTTCTCCAACTTTGCAATTGGTGAATGGACCATGGCTATTTGAAATGGAGCAAGGAGAAAGCATCTACATAAAATTAATCTCTGGCAGCTGTTTTTACTTCTTGAAACTGTTGAGAGGACATTGTGAGGAGTATGAATTCTTTTTATATGAAGATATGTAAAGGAACAGATTCACAATGTGTAGTTTCAGACATCTATGTGTGAACTGGTCATTTTATGGTCCCCTTAATGTCAACAAAGAGAAACAAAATACACCATACAGATTCCTATCTATCTGGCTAATTTTAAATATCTACCTTAAGACGGTTAATCATGCTGTGAACCTTAAGGTTCACACTCTTGAACAGTTTATTATTCGTCATTGAGTATAAATGAAACTAGAAAGACTAGCTTAAGTATAGACATATATGTCATAGACAGCTACATATGATTACGCATTACATATCACTCCCACAGGAGGAGTGCGAAAATGAGCACTGCACACAACTTTGTACGCAAACCCAAAGATACCTTCCACAGTTTTGTAGCAGAAATATAACAGAAGTTTTTTTTTTTTTTAGAGGATGATCTTGGAAATCTGTCAGATTCTTCACAAAAACAGCTTGGATTTTGTGAAAATGAAACGTGGAGTTTAATGTGTCCAAAAATGAGGCTAGAGTGTTATGAAGCTGTATCTGTAACTGTTGGTGAGATTGTGATGATTTCTAAGTGCTACCCAAATGTCTTTGGCATGATGATAGGACCTTCCTTAAACAACAGTGCAAATTTTTAGATGTGAACAAGTACAATATAATTTAAAATCCACAAGCCTGTGGTGTTCTCTCCATAACTTTGACTGACAAAAATATGATTCGAGTGCTAGGGAAATCTTTGCTTCCCACACTTTGCCCTTATTGTATGTGTGTTTGTCAGTGTGTGTATATTTGTGTGCATTGATTGAAAATTTTGGTCCTATGCAAGTCGGTGACAGTTTTGTTACTGACTTGTCATCCACCTAATGTGACAATGATTTCATCCTTTGCAAAAGAGAGCTCTGGGACAATTTTCCACCAGTTTTCCCGCTCCCCTCTTCTCCCTGCCTTCTAACCTAACCTAACCTAACCTAACCTAACCTAATCTTTCTGCTAGTCATAGGAATGTACATAACAAGTCAGAAGATGGAAGAAAGAGCTCTTCTTCCATGGCCTTGTTTTGATCAATTCGTATATGAAGTTTTGTATAAAGTTTATTTCTGGTAACAAGTTACAATGGGAACAAAACTATAGATATGAATAACTTGCTTTCCACACCGCCTTATTTATTTTAATCAGCTCTGGTTTTTCTAATGTTTTTTCTAATATACTCTGCTGAAATGGGATAGGGCACAAATGTAAGTTTTGTTAACAAGTGAGAAAATCATGTCTGTAGCAAGGCCTTTGGGCAAAAGTCTTTCTTAGAAGAAATGGACATCTAATTGTGGAAAATGTTTTTAAATAAATGGAATTACATTGTCTTAAAATCACAGATAACCTGTCTCTAAAAAAACCTGCTGTGATAGTTCATCATATTACACTCATGGATAAATAAAAAGCTAGGAAGACTAACAAAATAGCTACCAATTTAGACGTTGTTTAAAATTGTATGTTATTTATACTTTTAAAACTGTGTTGACAGGGCTGAAACAACGGTGGGAGAGAGAGTTCACTAAGGGGATCTCTCTAAGAAGATGTCAAGTGGAGACAAGTGCACTACAGCTTTGCTGGCTGTCACTTTATTTCTGCCAACGAGAAAGACTTTTTAAGTGAGGAGAAGCCAGTGACAGATGAATAAGCCTAATGGGTGAGAAGGTGAAGGGGACACATGCGTCTTTTTATGACTCTGCGTTTTGAAAATACCAATTCTAAAATTACATGCAGGATGATATAGTTTCAGAATATCATACTAGCTTTTCTTAAATGAACCTTCTACAGGTTTACATCTGCAACAATATAAATATTTGGTTTTTTCCTCTTATGGAAACATGAGTAAATAGATAATGTCTAATATGGCAATCCAAAACATATCTCCTTTGTTTGAATCTTTTGGGTATCCCAAATAGAATTTAACAGAATTCCCTTACCACCAAAATTAATAACTGGTTGAGTTAATGCGTATATGCAATATGCAATAGCTGTGTAATACTCAGTCCTATTTTCAATAGAGAAAGGAACTACAGAGGACTTTATGGCTCATTTACTTTCTCTTTGCTGGAAATGTAATAAGAATCTCCAGTGGAATGAAAAAAAAAAATCCACAATCATCGTATATCCTTCTCATTTTTCATTCTAAATTAAGGAATTGTGTATTTGAATTCATAGTAATAGTTTTCAAGACACAGTAATTAAATAATGTTAATTTTCTGTGAGTACATTTAAGGAAAAAGGGAAAATCATGTTCAGGAACAGAGTTTAATGACTTAATATCCAAAATAGGTATCTGTTCAATGGACCTAATAGAATAGCCTCAAAATGCACTCCAATAGTATTAGAATAGAATAGGTCTGTAACTGGCCATTTTTCATCAACAAGTCAGAAAACTTCCTTCTTCAATAAAATTTCAATGCTTCATTTTGTTGTCTTTCATACTCCTCCAATCTCCTTAGCATGCAAGGGCTATCATGTCAGACTTACGCCTACAGAAGGTTACTTAGCATGACCAGGAAGATGTCCTTTTTTTTTTTTTCCTTTCCACAGAGGCAATCAATTTACCACTTATCAGTTCTGAACTTTAACCATGCGTCCTAGAGTCCTCATAAAATCCTGTCATTGCGTGCTCTGCGAGACAGATAATATTAACCCAGATCCTTCCTTCTCATGTCAAAAATACTAGAGGGGAAATGCAGAGCAATGAAAATAAAGCCCTATCAGGAGGAGGGCAGGACACCATTATTAATTCCTTCTAGCTTTATCCCAAACTACTGACTTCCACCCCTTGCAAAGATCAGCACAGATCTAGCACTTATATAAGAAGTCCTTGCAAAGTACAGCAAGGGAAACGAGTTCTCCTTTAGCATCAAGAATACAGTCTGACGGGTATGCAGGTAATAAATAGTTCTCCAGGTTTGTTATTTGCCTTCCTCTCCTCAGTTTCATGGGTTCTGCACATGGATTATACAGATTTGTCTCACAGTATCCTCCTATTTTCATTCCTGATTTTGGGGCCAATGTGTCAGTATTTATTCTACTTCTGTTACATGTTTATCTTCACTTTTGTGGAAGGAATACTCTAGATTTGGTAAAACAGCTCCTAATTTTTTAAGTTATGTATGTCCATGTAAATTAGTGAGTCCCTATCCTGAATTAATCATCAGAGTAGAGTGCTAATTATGTAGAATAAAAAGGATATGAGGGAAAGCAGGAGTAAAGGCCAGAATTTTCAGTTATTTTGTATATGTCAGCAATTTACAATCCTAATTTTAAGTTAGGCAACTGAAAGCTCAAAATCATTTTAGCTACTATGGCCAGTCTTCAAACATGCAAATAGACCATATTGTTTAACTTCTTTGCCTTTATATTTCAAACATCTGGTGTTTCCGTATTTTATACTTGAATTTTATTTCTCAGTGAGATTTGCATGAAATTGTTTTGATGTGGGAACTGTAAGTTTTTTGTTAAAAAGATACAATGCTAGTCTATCTAACAGAAGAAAGAGACTACATGTTTTAAATTAACAAATACAACTACAAAAGATAGAAAGGAACATAGGTGGATGGATGGATAGATAAACAGACAGATAGATTGATAGATAAATATAAATCTCCCTTAAAGAGCTCTATCTGTTTTTATTAGGAATGTTTTAAAGAACTGTGCACCAGGTTTACGTGGCAAGGTTTTGCTAGCAGGAGGGCTGCAGGGGTGGCTTCTGTGAGAAGATACCAGAAGCTGCCCCCTTGTCCAAAACAGCCAGTTCCAGCCAGCTCTAAGATGGACCTGCCGCTGGCCAAAGCTGAGACAATCAGCAATGTTGGTAGCACCTCTGTGATAACATATTTAAGAAGGGGTAAAAAACAGCAGCTGGGAGAGACGAATGAGAATATGAGCAAAACAGCCCTGCAGACACCAAGGTTGGTGAAGAAGGAGGGGGTGGGGGTGCTCCAGCACTGGAGTAGAGATTCTCCTGCAGCCCATGGTGAAGACCATGGTGACACAGGCTGTCCCCCTGCAGCCCATGGAGGTCCATGGTGGAGCAGATAGCCACCCTGCAGCCTGTAGAGGACCCCATGCTGCAGCAGGTGGATGTGCCCTGAAGGAAGCTGGACCCCATGGAAAGCCCATACCGGAGGAGGCTCCTGGCAGGAACTGTGGCCTGTGGAGAGGAGCCCACGCAGGAGCAGGTTTTCTGGCAGGAGCTGTGATCTGTGGGGGTCCCAGGCTGGAGCAGTCTGTTCCTGAAGGACTGTACCCCACGGAAAGGACCCATGATGCACCATTTCTTGGAGAACTGCAGCCTGTGGGAAGGACCCACATTGGAGCAGCTCGTGAAGAACTCTATCCTGTGGGTGGGATCCCACGCTGGAGCAGGGGAGCAGTGTGAGGAGAAAGGAGTGGCAGAGACAAAGCGTTATGAACTGACCACAACCCCTATTCCCTGTCCCCCTGCGCTGCTTGGGGAGGAGGAGGTAGAAGAGTTAGGAGTGAAGTTGACCCTGGGAAGAACAGAAGGGTAGGGGGAAGGTGTTTTTCAGTTTTGTTCTTATTTCTCACTATCCTACTCTGTTATTAATGAGCAATAAATTAAATTATTTTCCCAAAGTCGAGTCTGTTTTGCCCATGATGGTAACTGGTATGTAATCTCCCTGTCCTTATCTTGACCCATGAGCTTTTAATTGTATTTTCTCCTCCTTGTTAATGAAGGGGGGGTGGTAGAGCATATTGGTGGGCATCTGGTGGCCAGCCAAGGTCAACCTACCACAAGCTGTTAGATCTCTGTCGGTATAATTAGATACTATTGAATTTTATTAAAATATCCAAAACTAAGGCACTATTTGTGGGCCACTATTTTAAGCAGATACATACAGCTTCATTGTTACAGATGTTTAGTTAGCTATCGTGAAGAATATGGAACTGTATTCAGATCTTACTAGCTTTTTTATGATGAGTGGAATTGTCAAAATGCACTAAGTAATCTGCTCATGGTTACAATGCTAATTTCATTAACATTTCTTGAGTGTATCCCTTAAAATATGAGACCACATGCCCTATATATTCTGGGATGAACACTGATAGCTGTTGAATTCCTAGCTTGAACTGAAAAGCACAGTTTACCCTGTTTGTCCTGAAGCCTGATCAGGTTTAAGTTCTGCAGTTCTCCCCTGTGACTAGGGGAGTCACAGAGAGACTGTATACAGGAGTCTGTGACTAGCTGTATACAAAGACAACAGGTCCTCATTTAAATGGAGGTACATAAAGCACCAGGCAAAACGGTTTAAGTGCATCTATCTTATTTGAAGTATTGTCACAGTTATTGTTTTCTAAGAGAACTAGCTTCTTGAGAGACCATGGGTGGATTTTTGTGTTCACCATGAACAGTTAATTTTGTTACATTTTCAATCTTGCTTATATTTTCTGTATGTTAGTGGATTTCAGCCCTTAAAGCACGTATCAATCCACAGTCCTTATAGCCTATTCTTGCTGACTTTTTAGTATCACACATTGATACTTAGCTCCTCCATCCTGTTGGGGACCCAGGCTGACACCTAGAAGATTCTCTCTTCCTTGCTGCTTAGACAAATTGTCTCAATAACCAAGATGACAACATGCATGTCAACTACCATAGGGCAGCTCAACTTCAATTATAAATACGTATGTTGTAGAACAAATTTATGCATCTGTAAGAAAGAGAGCATATTGATCCTGACCGGGAGACCACTGTACGCCGAGGAGTTAGTGATCCACATAAAAGTTAACGTGAGTACACCCAAGCCTGTGCTGTGCTTGTCCTGTACCGTGGTGTGCTTGTGCTGTACTGCACTGTGCTGCAAATACATTTGCTTGTAAGAACATCCTATAATAGCTCAAATCACTGAAATGGGGGATTCTCTCCTGTGGATGGGGTCTGCCCAGCGTGCTGCATGTGGATTGGAGGCCCGTGAGATGCAATACCACCTGGAGTTCCCATCATCTAAAGGGATGTAAGGTTATCCATACTATTCTCTCCTTGTGGTGCTAGCTCTAATAAATTGCATTTTAAATGACACCTTACAGAGTCTGAGTTCCTTTCTTACTGGGATCATAATGGACCAGCCCCTCTAGGTGCAAAACAGAGAGTTAAGTTTGGGATTAGTCTCTCTAGTCAGAATGCATCCTGGAATGTTCACTGGAAAGTTGTACAAAAGGTAATGCTGAACCTAGTAGACTCTCCTCGATAATTCATGGTTGCAGTGGATCAACAGCTGGTAAATACAGTTCTCAGGACACAGAAATGTTTTTTTCTTGTGTGCTTATATAGGTACCTTTCATTTGACATGGCAATCCACACAGATGCTGAGTGCGTTTTTCCCTTTTCATGATTTTTGTGCACCAGGAAACCATTTGGCCCTAAGAAAATACAGTAGCCAAATTGCAGCTGCTTGAAGCATTTTCCCATTAAATATAATGGCACTGAAGTGGAAGTGCCAAGGGCTATTATGCACTGACAGTACAGTCAAGAAAAGTACCCATCTGCAGAAACCATGCAGCAAGGTAGAAACAGAGCAATGAAATAACCATGAAAGCAGTTGGAGCCTCAGGACAAGAAAAACAAGTGATCTGCTGCAGTGCTTAACAACAAAAGGAGAGATATGAAGAGTTATTTGGGTTTTCATGGTTACAAATGTAGTAAGGAGTGAGCAATATTGCCTCTGACACAGATCCCTCCCACTAATGTAATGTTTGCTTCCTCCCTAGAAAGCCAGGTCCCCACATGTGCCATCATAGCCTCATCATGAGAAATAGGAACCAAACCACAAATGTCTACTTCTGTACGAATCCTCCACGCCTCAGCTCTTAGTGTAATAACAGAACTCCTTAAAAGGAGTTAAATCAGAAAAGAAAAAGCAATGTGCAAAGCCAGATTCAGCCAATGCTGAATAGAAACAGTCTTTAAAAGCAGAGGCCTGATTAAACTAATGTTCTAGCTCCTGCTTTGCATAGCGTATTAGTAGCACTTGTGTGCAGGCCAGGACTTCAATAGCTAAACCTTATTGTTCACTAGCACATCAGTTAGACAAAGAAGTATACCTTGATTTTGGTTGTATCTTCCCTAGTGTATTCAACCTCTATTGTCATTATATTGTTGATTTGTGATATGAAAGTGTCATGCATGGTCAAGCACAGGGTTGCAGAAGGGAGAAAACAGAATAAATAGTAGTTTAGAGTACAGCTGAAGAGCAAAAAGAGCGGTTTTGTCTTTTTAAGTCTTTTTTGAGAGTGAAAATGCTGGTGTGATAAAGTAATGGAAGCTGCATGAATAAATATTTCCTGAAACAGAGACTAAATTATGCTCAGTCCTGCGTAGAGCAATAACTGATTTTTTGTCTTAGCTATGGCATAGTGAATTCATAGAATTTTAGTACATCAGTCATTGTCTTCTTCCAGTTTGAATTCCCTAATAATTTTATTACTACCAGTTGAGTCACACAGTAGGCTTCTCTAGCATCAGTGAGTGTTGTCTTTAATTGGTCCTGAAACCTGTTACTATGTGCACAAGTGGTGAAGTCAAGTACCACACAACAGCTCAACTCAAAAAATTGCACACATCCTTCTTATCTCTCTCTTCAGTTTTTCTTCAATAACTTGTGGACCTTGAATTCACCAAATGCTCAACAAGTTGATGAAAAGGTGCTTCCAATTTTCTTGATTAGCTGAAGAATTGCTTTGAACAGTGTAGTTTGCACGATCAGAACCACAGTGGCCCACCATTAGTCCTTCTCGTCAGATAACAGTACCTTTAGCTAGCATGTCTGCTTCCACTTTTCCCACACCACCTAATCACTCTCTCTCCTCTTAAACCCTAGTCTTTCTCTGTGATCTGTATCCTGTTATGCTCCTCCTTGTGATTCTTTTTCCAAGCTCCACCTCATTCATCCATACCTATGCAACAAACCTCAGTGCTCTCTGGTGCCTACTAGGATCAGTATTATTCCATCACCTTCTTATTTAATTCTCCCCTGCTCTCCATCATGTTTCTCCCTCTTCTTTTATTCTTTCAGAGAAAAGAAAAAAAAAGGAAAAAAGACATAGAAGAACACCAATAAGAAACACAACTAAACCCCAAATATCTAAAAAATGTGCAAATGAAAGACTACCCACTAACTGAAATGCAGAAGTCTACCCATACAAGTGAATAAAACTCCTTCAGAAATGCATGTTTTATGTAATACTTTACTGCAACACCAATGGACCAAAAAGGAATTTGGCAATAAGTAGCAAGCTCTGGCACAAAATATTTCTATGGTTAAAGTTCAAGTTTACAAAATATCATAAACAAAAAGGTATATGCATTAACTATGATTTTGCTGTGTTTTCTGAGTATTATTGTGTGTTTTGTTTCAATGACCAATGAGAGTAGTTGATTAGTTGAGAATAAAGTAAGGAATTGAAATACAATGTAAATAAAAAATATTAATCCCTGTCAGGGTTCTCAGGAAAATAATTTTAAAAAGCAGTTGAAACTTGGGATTTGTTTTTAGAAAAAAGGATTCAAGTATCCAGTGAATTAAAGCCAGTAAAATACACCTTTACAGCCCATTGTACTGCGTGTGTGCTCCTGCGATCTGAAGACAGTGGGCATGACTCAGAAAGCCTTTGTCTTCAGCTGGTGAGGCTGCTCCTGGATTGAAGTGATTTGCAGTTAATGGGGTCAGGTACTGATGATGATGTCTCTTTCTGATCCCTACCTTAGATCTGAGCTGCTCTCAGGAACACTTCCACCAGAGGAAATCCTGTGTTCTAACTAGCTTTTTGTTGTTTTTCAGTTCATCTAGAATGCTACATGAGACAAGCAAGGGCACTACTTCTGTGAAACAATAAGTAGCTCAGTAGTGTTCACTCCTGTGTGATGAGAAATTGTTACACTCAGTTTGAGAAGTGAGACTTCTGAAAAACAGCACATCCTGCCTATTGATTCTTCACTTCAGTTTAATATTTTTAAACTTAGATTTCTGAAAGAAATTGATTCTGAATGATTGCACAATTAATAATTGTACTGTTTAGCAATACAAAAAGATAAACTGCAAAGCAGGAAGTGTGATCTAATCTCACACAAAACAATTATGGTTGAAATATTTTAAGCAAGATTGGAGCTAGGCAGCACTTTTCCACTTACAAGAACTTCTAGTTGTCTGTAACTTTTTGCTAATCAGCACAGTGAAAATATTTGTACTGGGTTTGCGTGGCAAGGTTTTGGTAGTGGGGGGGTTACAGCTCCTGTGAGAAGCTGCTAGAAGTTTCCCCTATGTCCAATAGAGCCAATGCCAGCTGGCTCCCAGACAGACCCTCTGGGAGCCAAGGCTGAGCCAATCAGCAACACTGATAGTGCCTCTGTGACAACATAAATATTTAAGAAGGGGGAAAAAAAACTGCTGTGGAAGAGCAGGCTGTGGCGGTGTGCTCCCCCTGCCCCCGTGTAAGCAGTGACCACCAGTGGGGGTCGTTGTGGCTGCATCCAGCTTATGCTGGACTTTGGGGATGGATGGCAACACAGTAGCCAAGGGCTGTCTGGGGCAGCGACCCAAACGTCTTGCTGATACGCAAATACAACTATAAGTCAATCATCTTACTCTACAAATAGTGGACAGCCCAGGGCCCGCTGAGCTCTCCTGCACGGCAGCGGGCTGTGCGCCAGGATCTCCCCTTGAGTAGGGATGCCTCTCAGGGTTACTCCTCGAGGTTGAGAGATTCCTTGCCACAACAGATCCTCGGTAAGTGACTAATAGCATGCTAAACGTTGAAATCTTAGCTAAGTGATATAAAGGATTGATTGCCTAATCAATAATCCTTTAGACATAAACTGTTGACCAAGTCTGGGACTAGGATTGGATCCAGCCACACCTAGACTACTCTCTGAGAAGGAGTTTAGAAAGCAAGGGGGTCCTTTCTGAACCTCATGACTCAATGGGAGGGTCTCCCTGACAGTGTTGTCTGACCCTGTCCTCTGTGCAGTAAATAATCAAGTGTACCTTGCCATCAAATCTTGTTAAACCACTGTTGCATTTACCATTGAACGTTAACTCACTGTTTTCTATCAATAAAGTGTATTGTTGCTTCTCTCTTACGAGTGACATACAGTCTCACTCCACCAGCGACACAGGCAGAAGAGAGGAGTGAGAATACGTGAAACAACTCTGCAGACACCCAGGTCAGTGAAGAAGGAGGGGGAGGCGGTGCTCCAGGCACTGGAGCAGAGATTCCCCTGAAGCTCGTAGTGGAGACCATGGTGAAGCAGGTTGCCCCACTGCAGCCCATGGAGCTTAACAGTGGAACAGATATCCACCTGCAGCCTGTGGAGGACCCCATGCTGCAGCAGGTGGATGTGCCTGAAGGAGTCTGTGACCCCATGGGAAGCCTGTGCTGGAGCAGGCTCCTGGCAGGACCTGTGACCCCATGGAGAGAGGAGCCCACACTGGAGCAGGTATGCTGGCAGGACTTGTGACCCCGTGGGGGACTCATGCTGGAGCAGTCTATTCCTGCCCCCCTGTGGAAAGGACCCACGCTGGAGCAGTTTGTGAAGAACTGCAGCCTGTGGGAAGGACTCATGTTGGAGAAGTTCATGGAGGACTGTCTCCTGTGGGAGGGACCCCATGCTGGAGCAGGGGAAGAGTGTGAGGAGTCCTCCCCCTGAGGAGGAAGGAGCGGCAGAAGCAACGTGGGATGAACTGACCATAACCCCTATTCCCCGTCCCTCTGTGCCACTAGCGGGGAGGAGGTAGAGAAATCGGGAGCAAAGTCGAGCCTGTAAAGAAGGGAGGGGCAGGGGGAAGGTGTTTTAGGATTTGGTTTTATTTTCTCATTACCCTACTCTGATTTGATTGGCAATAAATTAAATTAATTTCCCCAAATCAAGTCTGGTTTTCCCATAACAGTAATTGGTGAATGATCTCTCCCTGTCCTTATCTTGATGCAGGAGCCTTTCATTATATTTTCTCTCCCTGTCCAGCTGAGGAGGGGGAGTAATAGAACAGCTTGGTGGGCACCTGGCCACCAGGTCAACTCACCACAGTATTTTTATACACTCAAACCATAATTCAGCATTGTATTCAAGCGCATGATTAATTTAAAATCTCATGAAAGGATTATGTGTATGCTTAAAGTTAAGTATCTGATTAAGTAGTTTGCCAGATCCAGCAAACAAAAGGAACAAAACCCCAAAGCACATATAAACAAAAAAGCCAATGTTTTTTAACAAATTATATATTAAATCTTCTGCCACAAGATGTTATACTTCGGATTTTTTTTTTATATATATAATTTCAAAGAGAGACTAGCAAGCAATGTAAGAAGAATCCATGTAAGTTTTTTTAAATGTTTTAATCCAAATAGTTAATAATAAAAAAAATTTCCTATTGAACCTCAATTTTCTGGAGTCAGAGTATGTATGTTGAGGAAGTTCCACTGCATGCTTGCCCTGTTCTGGTATTCTGCTCTGAGCATCTTTTGGCCACAGCCAAAAGCTGTGGAGCTAGAAGGATCGTTACATTAGTGAGCTATTTGACCTTCAGACACAACACTACCCTTCGTACGTTACATTGGTGCTTTGATTACAGTCACCTGCACAGTGTTCTGCAGAGATTAAAGACCCCAGTCATTGCCTACAGGAGAGATTTAATTTACACTCTTCTCTTAGTCACTGCTTTTACTCCTGGGTTTTTAGAAAGTAATATAACATCTCACCTTACTTTAGAAATTATTGCATTTAACTGAGCTTGCTATTAATTTTCTTTTATTGATAAATTTTGCCTTATATAAATTATTTGGTTATTTACTGTGTTCAGGGAATCATGATGAATACATCATGGGCAGGTAAAGATGTATCTCGGTTATAATCTTGTAGATTTGTTCTCCCTTAAATGCATGACAGCATAGTGCTGTGGATAATAAAGTATTTTTAAATTTAAAAATAGTTTTGTCTAAGGTTTATTGTGTCTGTTATACTTTTCAGAAAGCTCCTTTTGTACCTTTCTGAACAGTGTAAACAGAATCACAGACTGGTTGAGGTTGGAAGGGACCTCTGGAGGTCATCTGGTCCGACACCCCTTCTCAAGCAGGGCCACCTAGAGCCACTTGCCAAGGACCGTGTCTAGACGGTTTTTGAATATCTCCAAGGAGCGAGACCCCACAACTTCTCTGGACAACCTGTGCCAGGGCTCGGTCACCCTCACAGCCAAAAAGTGTTTCCTGATGTTCAGAGGGACACTCCTGTGTTTCAGTTTGTGCCCATTGCCTCTGGTCCTGTCACTGGGCACCACTGAAAAAAGCCCAGCTCTGTCCTCTGTGCACCCTCCCTTCAGTATTTATGTACATTGATGAGATCCCCCCCGCGACTTCTCTTCTCTTCTCCAGGCTGAACAGTCCCAGCTCTCTCAGCTTTTCCTCATACGTGAGGTGCTCCAGCCCCTTAATAATCTTAGGGGCCCTGTGCTGGACTCTCTCCAGCAAACGAGCATTGCCAAAGGCATTCAGAAGCTCAAAGGTGGAAATTAAGTTCCTAACTTTCTTAGGCGCTCTTGAAAACCCTATAGACACTTATTTTTAGACACCTAAATGTCTTTGAGAGTCTGACTGTAATGTTCTTAGAATTAGTTTAATTAAAATTATACTGAGATGAGTTCAAAAGAAGGTTTTTATTCATATGCCCTTTCTACATTGATAAGTAAACTTTTTTTTTTCCTTTTCTGCAAAGTATGCAGTGTCTAATATGAACGATATACAGTATTTAAGATGCCAGCTTTCTTAACATGAGAACACAACTGAATCCGTTTGTATAGGGAAAGTGTCTTTATGACTTAGACATAATGTCTATAATAATTTTACACAATTCTGCCCATGTATTTTCACAGTGATATTAATAGCAATAAATCAATTTGCATTCTTAATTGCTAAGGCTAGTGGGTACAATCCTTTACTGAAAAACAAAACAAAGTAAATCAAGCCTTTAAGTGTCTAGCTGTGAATGTAACCACTGTAACTTCATAATATTTTGATTAAATTAATTCTTCCTCTCTTTGTTTTCAGAAAAGTCATGGGTAATATTTTCTTTCAAATAAGATGATGACTATATCATTTATGTATCTATGTAGTTTTGGCATAGTGTGGTCTCTGAATACCATAGTATTTATACAATACATCTTCCTTGGTTTTACCTTAGTACAATCAACTAACAAAATATTTATTAGTGAAGTTAGTGAAAACCCTCCATACCCATTTTCAAGCAATGGTTAAATATCTGGAGACCTGGAAGATGTTTTGATGTTTGATGTTTGATGTTTTGATCTAAATTTAAAAATTACTCAATTTTAAGTCCATAAACAAAGAAGAAAAGAAGAAAGCAAATTTTTAACATAAAAGGTGTGTATGAGAATATTTCTTCTTACAAATTCTTTTCTTGACTTGAAATATTTATACATTTTTCTAGATATTTATATCTTGATTTGAAAGATGCACTCTGCTTCAGAGTTCCTGCATAACCATTACTTAAATAGTCTAATACTTCTTTTTCTTCTGATTTCTTTGACTGAATACCCTAGAGTGACTAGCTGTCATACTTTTACATGTCATTCTTTATTATTCATTGGCATTAAGACTATTGGCAGAATCAGAGAGGACTTAAACCACCTGTCATATTCTGCCTAGTCAAGCATGCTTTCTGTTATCCAGTTTTTCTTGAAACACCACCAGTTTTCCAGATTTCCTTTTTTTTGTTTGTTTTATTTAATCACAACACATACACTGAGCTAATGGTATCAGAAATGCTTCTTCCAGCTGATAATGGAATGCTAGCTGAACATAGCAGCTCTGTAAACAGCTATATTTGTTGAATCCTAACATCATATTTTTCCAGTTTCAAGTCTTTCCATGCCCACAAATCTAAACAGTTGTTTTTGCCTTGTTCCTCATGCTATTATGACTATTTGATCTCTGCAACTTTTCTAATGTATTTTAAGAATTATTTCTTCAGCTGTGCTAAAACACAAATCACTTCTTGGAAGAGATCTCTCCGGATCTCCAGATATATGCATTGATTCTTCAAGGTACTTTGCCTTTCTTACCTGTCTTAAATCTATCTCCTCTGTCTTTAAACACTGCATAATAATAATAATAATTGTGAAAGGACACACAAGTGTTTCGGTTAAACAGAAATACAAATTCACAAGTCTATTCAGTGTATAGCAAAGTAGAAAAATGTTTTCATTACAGTGTGTATTTTATAGTATCTCTTGTAGATTCAATTGTATGTGTGGATGAACGAGAATGGCTGAAGCAGTGTCTCCTTTCTACATGCAGCATCTCAAGGTTCTTCAGCTGAAAGGTAGAATTTTTGCCTGTTAGTACAAAAATATCTTTCACAGTTTAGCAGCTCTAAATAGAGCATTATTTATGGCATACTCTAGGTATCGTATTTTATAGAATTTAGATCAGGAGGCTAAAATAATGTTCTCAATCTGAGCAACCAGATGAGAATGAAAAGTATCTGGAACACAAGCATTTTTTTGGTGTGTGTATTTTTATTTTTAATTGGCTTGAGTCGAGTGGAATTTGCCGTTCTTTTGTACTAACCCATTTACCTATAGCAAAGCTTTCCATTAAATGACTTTTGAAGATGCCTTAAATTTTTTTCATGCAGTCTGCTATGACTCTGTCACTGTACAGTAAAAAAGTTGAGCGGCAGTGATCCACTGCTGGAATTTTTTAAAAGAGTACTTACTACAACTTGGTTTCTGACAGTTATTAATGTCATGATATCTTGACTCTTCAAGCCAGAATTGTGGTCTGTTTAACTTGGTTTTGAATGTTTTGGGTTTGTCTTTCTGAGCTATTTTAAGGCTTTTGAGATAGTTGTTTTAAGGGTTGACTGCATGCTTAACAATTTGTTCTTTGACTGTAAAAAGATGCAATGCCTTCTTAAAATGTTTTCCTTGTAGTACTTGAGAGGAAATTTTTGTCAAGTGATTTGCCTTTAAATGTTTCAAGTAGATGGATAAGCTTGAGAAATCCATTGGAAACTATCCCCAGAGTGCATTTACTATTTGTACATCAGATTGAAAGGTCTGCTTTTAAAACAGGCCTTGTACATCATGCGATACAAAGAAGGTATTGGTTTTCTGTTTAGTTTCATGGCTTCAGCACGTTCCAGGGAACATTTAGCAAAGCAGTGATGATAAATTATTTAGATATATTTATGGTTAATTTATATTGAGGAAGCTTTACAGTTTAAGTTGATTCATGTAGTTTGGAAATTGGCACAGCAATGCTGATCACACTGGAAGTTTTTACCTATAATTTTCATTGAGGATAATTTTATATGCTAAAGAAACTCAGCGTTTGATACATAAGCTTTCCTCCAAAATATTCCTGTAGCCTCTATCCTTCTGGTACGCAGCTGATGTCCTTTTCAAATGAGGCTGGTGTCTCAGTCTCAAACTCCTTCAGAAGTCCTGAGCAGATGTTAAGACTGAAAATCTGTGTGTTTTCTTGTGCTGGAAAGATATTTGCTCTTAAACCATGCTGCTTATCTGGACAGTGGCATTCAAAGATGGTGAAACATAAAGCAAAGCAAATGGTTAAAAGAAACAGATTCCACTTCCAGCCTCCATACCCTCTACCTCCTTCCGGGTGCTGGAAAGCCCATTAGGATGCCTAAGAGAGCAAAAGAGTGGGGTGGTTTTTTTTTGTTTAGTTTAGTTTGGTTTGGTTTTTTGGGGTTTGTTTGGTTTTTTTTTTCCTCCTGCATTCAGATTCAGCAAAATAAGCTTTTTTTGTGGAATCAGAGAAAGCATTTGGGGAGGACAGTTAGCACAGGGGTTATCCACCAGTGAGGGTCACATGCAGCTGGTGTACTTTAAGCTGCAGTCTCCTGTAGCCTGCCCTTACATGAAGGAGTGCAATTGGAGCCACAGCAAATTGTTTGAGCACCTTCAATGTTTTTCACTTAAAACCACAGGATGGCAGCCATGAGGAAGGTATGGCAATACAACTTTACTTTTTACCCCATGGTATGATTTACTGAGGTAAGAATAGGTCTTACTCTCAGTGCTTAGCCTGCATATTTATAGACACATAGGCATTTCAGTATGATTTGTTTAGTGAGCCTGAATGGGTGATGCGCATTTGGAAAACTCTTTCTGTGAGAGTAACAACTGTAACAACTTTGGGGAGATTCTTCGGGCCTTTGCAACCATGCAAGCCATACAATGCATAGTCAAAATGTCGCATGGGAATGGTCATGATTCCCATGGTATTAGGCTCTTGGCTCTCAGATTTTGCCTGTTAAGAACAGAGCAGTCAGCCATATTTCAGGTTGGGATTCCTGAATTTTGTAATTAATTCTTACTGAGTAAGGATTGCCATTCTGACTCATCTTCCCCTGGAAGGCTCCCTCGTTGCTGAAAAGTGGAGTGGTGGAGTAGATAGTACTGAGCAGAATGTGAACGTAGACAGCATGTATTTCTTTCTTTTTTAAAATTCTCTTTTACTTGCCAAAAAATCAGCAATGTATTTATGTTATACATTATCCAAAACAGTATTTTTCTTGGGGATCTGGCAAATTAGGGCTACAGATCACCTAGCTACTTCAAGTAAGTTTAAGTTTATTTTTATTTCCAATGCTGACAGCAAGTCTAAGCACAGGCCAAGGTTACTAATGAGCTTGAATATATCAGGAGTCAAAGGCTACAGTAATACAGGGAGCAAGAGTTGTCCACTGAAACCAGAGAAACTGGATTTCCTAAAACCGGTGTGCTAAAGAAAACTTCAAGCTAATGACAGTTTCTCTGGGTATTCTGAGTTCTGATCGCATCCCAAGTTTAAAATGTTTGCTGTCTCTATCTAAATCATTCATTGTACACTAAGCTCAGAGGTTAGCTCTCCGGACCTGTGTTCATGATTATGGCAGCATTCTAGAAAGCTTTGGTTAGTCTTTATGTGAAAGCATAACTATTTTATTAGAAACCAAGTTGTGAAGTACCTGCCCATGCTGAGGACTGCAAAACGTTAAGCAGTTCTTACAGGAACATCTAAACAATGCACTACAGTGTGCATGTGCACAATACAGCAATTTTATTTTATTATATGGTATTTCAAGTTAGTGGTACAATTTTCCTCTTACATCAGATATAAGATGCATTATAAAATAACTTGGGGGATGTGTTTACTGCAATAAAGCAAAATCATATAGGTTCCACTTTATTACTGTTGTTATAATATAGTCTTGTCAGAGGGAAGGAGACCTTTTTTCCCTCCAGTGTCATGCTAAGCATATCTATACTGTGCTTTCATCAGCTTCATTCAGAATAAGTTGTCAGTCCTGTTTCATCAGCAGGAACAATACAATAATCACTGTGGATAATAAATCAACACTTCATTTCCTGTAAAGAATGGAGTGAAAAGAAAATGAGTATTTATAGAGCTCAGTGCAGCGGCTCTCTTGATTTGAGAGAAAATTCAGACCTCTTGGTCTACAGGCTGTGCTGTTTGGATGTTACTTGGACTGAGGCAAAGCATACGTGCTATTCAAATACCATCATCAGACCAGGCTCCATTGACAGACAAGATCTGGAAAATCTGCATGCAATAGGTTAAGATGTGACAAAACTAGTTGTCTGCCTCCCGACCTTTCCTAGTTCAGCCATTGCTGTTGCCACCCAAGGGGGAAACTTCCCAAGAGAGCCCTGGTCGGCAAAATGCAGCCGCTGTGGCTCAGGCAGGTGTTTGCTCCTGACAGCTTGAATTGAGGCACTGGGGCTTTGCACAGAGGGGCAGAGCAGCCAGCGAGGGGACAGCAAGGTTTTAAACCACTCTGGCTGTTTGCCTGAATGCATGAGAACCAGCACCTTCATATTCCCTTTCAGAGAACGCAAGGCCATTCCTACCTAAAATAGATGCAAGAAACAACTGTCATCTGAATTTTAACTTTTTGTCATGTTCTAGGCAGCGGGAAAAAACCAACAACGCAGCATTTGGAAAGTAACGTAGAACTTCAGAAAACAAACAGAACAGAAATAAGATGGATAGAAGATAAGTGCTAAGCTATCACATGCCAGCCACCCAGATATTTAGAAAAGGCATATCATCTTTTTAAAAAAAATACTATTATCACATTAAGATGGAATTAAAATTTAAATTCTTGTATTAAAAACAACATAAGAAAATCTCTCTCTTTATTGAAAATATGTTGCTTTACTCTCTTAAAACATGTCAGGTGTTGTTTTATTTAGTACGTGTATATGCTAGAAATTTACTGGGAAAAGGTAATAAAAAGAAATACAGAAATTATGCTCACTAGGATAAAGGCAGTACAGTACAGGATTATCTGGGTACGGATCTGTTTTTTTGCAGATGCTAAACAAGATGGGAGGAGAAGCCTGCATCTGTGGATTTAATGTCTCCAAACGCAAATGTCCAACAGCAATTGAAGTGTTGGTCTGGAGGAAAATATTTGCCAACCTTTTTAGGACATTTCTAATTTTAGATAGACACCTGTGGAACACTGGTACTAGAGCATTATGATAAATTGCAAAAAAAACCCACCCCACAGGTCCAGACATTTTACTTATAGTACCTAAATTTATTTACTTACCTCTAAGGTAGAAACCTGCTCATGCCAGAACCCCATGTATTTATATATTTATTCCCCATGGACAATACATTTCAGCTGAATCAGTCACGGCAATGCCTCTCTCTGTTGACTGCAGGGAAAGGTAAGGCCTCACCTAGCTGTCCCAGTGAGGAAAGTAACGCTGGGTTAGATAACTGGAGGACCTGGGACTCCACTGAAGTGTATACAGGCAAAAAAAAAAGTCTTTCTATGATGTAGCTACTATCAGTTTGTAGTTTATTTCCCAAATAGTGTGCTTAGGAAAAAAAAGGAAAATAGTTTGATATGCTAGAAGCAGTGAGTGATGGTTTACTAGTCTTGCTTTGTTGCACTATTTGAGACCATTATTAAAGAATGCATTAAAAGTTTTTAAGTAGGGTGTCTCATATATGCCACATTCAGAAGAATTATTTTTTCTGTCTGAAAAGACAGTTTGTCGTAGTTAAAATCCTTTCCCAGTAAGTGCTAATACCAGTGTAACTGTAGAAGGGTGCAAAAACTCATTTAGGCAGTTCAACATGTAATATATTTTGATGTTTACCTTCTATTTAATGTTTTAAATTTGTCAAAACATTAACATCAGATTTTCCATTATATTTTTATGTGTCATGTCCTAATCATTTTTAGATTTTATTTTTACTTCTTAATTCCACTTTCACAGAACATTTCAAAATATTAAAATTGCTGAAAGGAGAAAAATGACCAGCTCTATTACCCTTTACTATAGTCTTTCAGGCAGCAACGCTTATGAGTCACAGCTAACAATGTTGACTACAGCTGCTAATTGTGTGAAATGTTCCATTTCTTGGAATAAGGACATTGCATTTATTGTCATCTGCTCTATTGGATCTTGAAGTGAGGCTACTTTCTTTTTAAAGGAACTGTATCTGTACCATAATTTATTTCACCATGAATGACAGTACTCTAGATTTATAAATTGATTTGCACTCCGAAAATGCTTTAGGCAGGAATTTTTACTGCTTTTATGATAAAAGAGAAAATTGTGCTGTTTTATAGAAGTAACTAATTTCTATAGAACTTATATAAGTTGACTTCTTTATTTGTAATACAGGATTCAACATTTCAAGATCAACACAAGAGAAATTGTTTCTTATGTAAGAACATAATTATTTTTATTGCATTAGAGGGTTCTTAAAATGTTCAGAAGATGGCAAATCAAAGAACAGTTTTGTGTGGTTTTTTATTTTGTTTTTGTTTTTTCCCTGAGATGCAAAAATAAATGAAACAATAGAATTGGAATTGCCTGGAGGAAAATAGAGTTTAACACTTAAATTTTAAGCAGAATAGTTCAGATTGTGAAATTAAATTGTAATTTAGTCTATTAAATATTTTATAACTATATCTCAACTCAAACTTACAGGTGGTTGGGAAGGGAAGAGACAGAATAAGGAAGCTTGAATTTCAGATGTTTCGTCTAAATAATATTTTTCATAGGGTAAAAGGAATTGTTTCAAATGTTTATGATTTCTGACAATTAAGCTTCAATTGCAAATAACAGCCTGAATTAGATACACCATCAATACATCATGAATCCAAACTGCACGGTCTGATTCATAACCTGATTTGGCAGACTCTGCCAAGCATGATGTTTTCCACCATGAGTCAATGGGACTACTAATGGGAGGCTGCAAATACTTATTTGCTGGTCCTAACAATACTTGCTTATAAACCAGAGTGTTTGTAGATGCAGCAGTCAACTGGCTCTGGAATGTATCTTCTTCCTATAGTTTGATGAAAATATGCTTAACTTAAATATGGCATCCAGCCAACTGGCATCTAATTCCTGAGGTCTTCTGTCAGACATGCTTGAAGTAGTGGGAGTGTAGAGACTGATGCTGATGCAAATAGTCTGCAAGTTGCAGAAAAACACTGCTGTCTGCAGAAATACAATCGCTTGCTGTTATACTATGCAAAGAGGAATTGGCTGGGGATGAGTCACTTCAGAGTGGCTGATTGCCACGAAGTCTGGTACTAACCAAGTATCGCTAACAATCTGCATATAATTAACACATCTGCAATTTTATATTAAGTATGTTTTTAATGTACAGATTGATACATACAGTGAAGTTCAGCATTTCTCAATGAAGAATACCACCTATTTCACTTAAAGAGAAAAGGGAGGCCTAACAACAATCGCAAGGGAAAACTCCCGCTATGACAAAGTAACACCTATGGGAGTGAAACCCTCTCATTCCCATTAAGAAGTTAATATGATGGTTCTGGAGTGAAAGTAGCCGGGTAGGACCCCCAGCAGACGCTGAAAGGAAGACTGACCGTAAGAGAAAATAGATTTCTCGGATGAGGAGTGTGTGAATCCTCAATACTTGACTACCACCTCCTCAGGAAGGAAACTAGTAAGAGAGGTGGAAGAAGCCTTTCTGATGTAACTTCAGTTTACAGTCTCCAGGGTTAACTAAGCACATTTTTCTCACCTATGAGTTTTATAAACATTTGCAGCTGGACTGACTGTTCTGGATGCTATAAATAAAGGCTTGCATTTTATCCTCACCTATGTTAAGTATTATTTTAAAACAATTGGCTAACAGGAATCTGGTAAATGTATAAGCTAAAGACTCATAACCACTTAACAAGTACCCAACTTACCTAAAGAAATTTCTATCGTGTTTTAAAGGATAGCAGAGTGAGTGCCTGCTTGCCCTATCTGAGCCAGGGGTGAAGAATTGTCTTTCACTGACTGGTGACACTGAAGGTTTTCTGGTGTGCAGTAAAACATATTTTTGAACCCTCGTGATCACAAAAAAAAAAAAGTGGAAACCCAATAAATTCTTCGTGTTCGTTGCAGCAATGACAATCACTAGGACATCAAGAATACTTAAATAATTATTTGTGCTGCTAGTGCTAGTGTGGTGCTGGCAGATTAATTCTCTGTTTATAGAGATACTATGCAAGCTGATATAGTGGTCATTTTGTTAGAACAAGTCTAAGATAAACAATGTTTAGAAGTCAAGGTCTCAACTGCATTGTGAGGTTAGAAATGTGCCAGGGGTGTGCTAGGAGACCAAACCAGTGAATTGCATAGTACCTTATGTGGGATCAACTGTGTCTTATAAGAAAAAGTAGGTTTTAAAAATCTGAATGGCTTTTATTACTAGAAAACAAGTGGGAAACTAGAATGCAAAGATTTTTGTTCTATTTAAAATGTATTTTAAATTCCACCATCTGAATGTTTATCCTATTGAGAAGCCTCCCTTTACGTGATGGTAAAATAGCTCATTAGGACTTTCCCATCTTGCATTATAAATTCCTTTCATCTGTTTACAGATGCAGTCATTGAGACAGAGAAAAAAGTGTTGCCTGAGAATCCTCCTCCCCTCTCCAGGTAGCAGAATAGAACTGAATTTGGAAAAATATTTCTGAGGAGCATCTTATCCTTTGAGTAGGAGGAGGGAAAACTTCAAGCAAGAGACTTCCAGAAATGCAAATATCCTTAAAATGTATATCTTGGAAAGGCTGTAGAGAAATTACTCTTATGCCATTAAAGTCAATATTTTTATTATCAGGTGAATAGGAGGATATTTTTCCCCGCCATGCGTATTCAGAATGAACACCAAGAACGAGTTACGTATCTGAATGCACTAATATGAGTGGATCAAAATGTTAGTTCCTTGCCTTTGATTTCCTAGGATAGCAAGAGCACAAAGCATATTGTCAGACAGAAAACAGAATATAAAAATAGTATTTCCCCTATGCCTTAACCATTGTAATGATAAAAAAAGCAAAAAGAAAAAGCTAACACCACTGTTCGTATGCTATATCTGTGGGGCAGTAAACATGATAACTTGGCTAGCTTTTCTTTTAATTTATAAAGCAAATATAAGCATTTGTAGAAATATTCATAAAATGTGCTCATACAGTGTTGATAACTGTGCTGGTTTTGGCTGGGATAGAGTTAATTTTCTTCATAGTGGCTAGTATGGGGCTGCGAATGGGAAGTAGTGAATGAATTCCTTGTTTTGCTTTGCTTGCGTGCACAGCTTTTGCTTTGCCTATTAAACTGTCTTTATCTCAACCCACAAGTTTTCTCACTTTAACTCTTCCGATTCTCTCCCCCATCCCACCAGAGGGGAAGTGAGCAAGCGGCTGTGTGGTGGTTAGTTGCCGGATGGGGTTAAACCACGACAATAACATGCATGGTTTTTAAAATAAAACTTTGTCAGTGTCCCATATTTCCTCATATTTTATGCATTCACATTCTTCACAGTTGTCAGGACTTTTTAAATTTTATTCTTGTCATTTTGATATTTTGCCAGAATTAAGCTGAGTTGTTTTGATTTTCTTTCAGGACTTTTTATTACATTGCTTTGTTTGTCTAATTTTTTTCTACTACATTTTTTTAATTCCTCATGTCCCTATGTTTTTTCTGAAATGTTAATAGTTTTCATTTAAAACTAGCTCTAAGAGTTTATCGATTTGTTGTATTTGGTTGTGCGAGCTGTCCTGCCAGCTCCGTGAAGCATTTCAGAACAGAAGCTTCCTGACGAGTTAGGATCCAAAATAATTTAGCCTGAAGTTCTTGGCAGCATCTCTGTTTCATCACAGCAGTGCTGTACAATGTAGGGTTAGAAAGTTAACATTTCTAAGAGGTAGAATTTTTAATATCTGCCCGCCCTATTCTGAAGAAAATGAAATAGAAAAATATGTACCTTAAGACTCCACAAATTCTGCATTGTCTGGGCTTTTTTATCACAGTGTCATGTTAAAGGCTAAATTCTGTTCAGTTTATAAATATAATCACTCCCAGCATGCATTTACTTGCAGGAGTGAAACAAGCATGCTTTGAACATAGAGCTTGAATTTTCTGAAACTGATGCTGAATTGTCTGGCCACCAACCCTTTACACTAATACAGTCATTCAGGAGAAACTGACTTACTGTGTTTCCAGTGAGAAAAACTGCCTGAAACCCTGCCTCTGTCTTCGGTTACTCGGAGATAACTGAGTGAGTGAGCCAGGCTTAAACAGGGTGACCGATATCCCTTAGTTCCAAACAAAATCTTGTTGATACCGCTCTAGTGCTGCTCTTGTTCACTGTTTTTATTTATTTTTTCTCTTCCTTTGTAAACCCTCCCAAACCTTCAGCTGTTTCTTTTTTTTATTCCCTTTTGTCTTTGTTTCTCCCTCAAGTGGTTTGGTCTCACCATTTTGTCTACAGCTCAGATTAATAATTTTGCATTTCCAAAAGGATACAAACTACAAAAGAATCAGCTCCTTTAACTGACATGAAATATATCTGAAAGATATTCTACCACAATGTGTATAAAACTTAATAACTCAGTTTTCCAGTTGATCTAGATGTTTTTTTCAGTGGCTGCTTATTTGAAAATCATTAGAAACTTAAGAGCCATCCTCTGTTTAGGGATTCTGGTGGAATGAAGCATAAAACTTTAGAAGAAAGTAGGCTATAAAAAGAAGTGATTTCTCTTTATATCTGATCAGAGGAACAAAAGTTAAAAAGTATCATTCCACTATACATTCAACTTACAAATCTATGCAGAACTCAGTTGACATAACCACCTAACTCAATTTTCAGTTGTTCAAACAAGCCATGATAGATGCTTAGGTTAAAGAAAAAAATCACAAGTTACCTGCTAAACATAGTAAAACCATAGCAGTAATAAATGTCTTAATCGATTAACTACTCATGATTCCTCTGATGTTAAGGTTGAGATTAAAGTCCTTTTTTAGATTCTCCCTTGTAAACGGAAAAAGAGCTTCACTGCAGCCCATCGTAAGAGGTTTTTAATAGAGGCAGCAATAATAGAAATATAGGGGTATCTGTCTTTCTCCACTGATCATTTTAGGGGAGGTGGAAGAATAAACAATTAACTGAGACAAGACATGTAGTTTTAAGAGGGCTAAAGGAGAGAGAAATCCTAAGTATCTCAGTCTCACTTTCCTTTCTGTCTCATGTCCTGCCTTCTGTAAATCTGGGTAACGATCCACTTGAAATGGTGTGATACGAGTCAGCAGAACACACTCAGCATCTTTGAACGTTTTCTACCAGTATCGTCACTGGATAAGAGAGGGTTTTTTCTGAGCAAACATTGTGAGCCTGTTTTCATTTTTAGGAAACCTTCATTGTGGTAGAATGGTACACAAACCATTTGAAGGAGATGTACTGAAAGGTGTTATTTAATGTAGGCAGTAGGAAATAACATTTTGACTATAGGAGAGAAAATTCAGCTATTCATGTTTTACATAGTGTTCCTATAACCTCTTGTCGGTATGAAGCAGATAGAAGTAGTTAATCATTAAGATTTCTCAGAATCTCTTAGACGTAAGCTTGTGGAGAGTGAAAGCTATCATTTTTACTTGATGTACACAGAACAAAAGAAAAAAAGAAAAACACTAAATCCTAGTGCAGTTTACTCAGTGCAGCTACTAGACTGCAGGTGAAGCTATATGAAACTTACTATTAATTTTTGCCCGGTAATGGTATCATAGCCCTTACAGCTTTAGATCACCCCAGATAACAGTAACGTAATTCTTGTTTTTCCTATCACCAGTGTGTATTACTTCTTTTAATCTTGTATGTAAGTGTCATTGAAATCTATTTACTCAAATGACCTTTAGTTTGGGCTTCGGTTGACTCTTCAGGACTACTATCCTGTTATTTAAAAGTTATTTAAAAAATAAAAATGACAAATATTTCAACCAATAAAAAATATTTTGATTTGGATATTCAACCTGTAGCAGGTAAGTTTTTTCTCCTGTGCAGTTTCTTACAGCACAAGCATGGAAAGGAATAAAGGCACCCATTGCTAAAACGTCTCAAAAGCAAACAAATACATTGCCATACTTATCTTTTAACTCCTGAGGCCACTCTACCAGGAAAAGCAGTGAAAAATTAAGAGGAAAAAGAAGAATGTTCTTTTTTTTCAGGAGAGATTTAAAATTAATTGGGAGGTCACTCAGGTGGAGATTCACTAAAAGGTTGCTGTAGGCAGAAGAAATGGAAGAAGAAAAGCTGTGCTACCAAAAGGTAACAGAGGATGGAAAATAGTTTCTGTGAGAGTGCAGAGAATGGAAAAAGAATAATAAAGTGCTTGTAGGGGTGGTATAAATTTAAACCTTAAATTAGTCACCTAAAAGTAGCCTAAGCTAATTTGTCTAGATTCCTTTTACAGCCTATGGATAGAAAGAAGTGCTCCAGAGAGTAATTTGTTCCATTTGTCTTTGACACCTCAACAGGTGGGATAAATAGAAAGGGACAAATTCCTTTTGAAAGTGCCTGCAACATCTCTGTTGATGAGAGAGGGAGCCTAGAGGACTATGGTCAGGTAAAATAGATCTCACTAGAATTTGAGAAATATTCAGGAGGTTTTAAATTTAATGTTTTAAATTGAATGCTAAAACACACAAGAATTCTTTTTTATAGCATTCTTTGAAGGTGTGAGTATGCTAACGCTATATATTCAATAAATGTGTTCCTACTGATTCCAATATAAAGTTGAGAATAGCAAATGTAAGCCAATTGACTGAGATAGAAAGGAGACAGGACTCTATTTAGAAGCTGCTGCTGTTATTATAGCTTACAAGATTTAAAGCTGTTCTTGATCTATGTTGTCTAAAAGTATTAATATAAAAACGTATTCTTCTTTTCTGGTTTATGAGTTTGAATTCTGGAATGTGATCCTAGGTCTACTGAAGTCACTGGAAAAAACATCCTTTATTCAAAGAATGAGCCTTATGCATGTGTCATGGTTTAACTCAGCAGGCAGCTAAACACCACACAGCTGTTCGCTCACTCCCCCCATGCTGGGATGGGGGAGAGAATTGGAAAAAAGGTAAAACTTATGGGCTGAGATAAAGACTATTTAATAGGACAGAAAAGGAAGGGAAAATAATAATAATGATAAAAGAATATACAAAACAAGTGATGCACAATGCAATTGCTCACCACCCACTGACCGATGCCCAGCCAGTTCCTGAGCAGTGGCTGCAATCCCTGGCCAACCTCCCCAGTTTTTTGTTCAGCATGATGTCATATAGTATGGAATATCCCTTTGGCCAGTTTGAGTCAGCTGCCCTGGCTGTGTCCCCTCCCAGCTTCTTGTGCACCTCCAGCCTCCTCACTGGCAGGGCAGTGTGAGAAGCTGTAAAGTTCTTGACTTAGAGTAAGCATTGCTCAGCAACAACTAAAACATCAGTGTGTTATCAACATTTTTCTCATCCTAAATCCAAACCACAGCACTGTACCAGCTGCTAGAAAGAAAATTAACTTTATCCCAGCTGAAACCAGGACAGCATGACTGCATGTTCTGCAGTGATAAAAACCATTAAGTCCTAATATGAGCTTGTCTTTGTAAGTGAACTAGTGCTATCATCTCTGCTGGAAGAACAACAGTCAAACTGCTAAGTGACCTCCAAATATAAATGCTTTTTACATAAGAGGAAATTAAATGTGGCTTTTTCATAACTGAAAATATTTTCTCTACATCATGAACAACTGGGGAAGTTAACAGTGTAATTTCAGAAATAAATTTTATCAATGTATTAAGAAATGGAGTATTTGAGTGACTGAGGTTGTGAGTTCAGCAATTTTCATGAATGTTTTCTTGAATTTCTATACACATTCATACATGTTTATGCACATGTCACCATTATGGGTTTTTTGTGGATTTTTTTTTCTAAAATATTCCTGTTATCAAAAAATCTGAACTTAAATTAGCTTTGTCTGCCATTGCTTAAGTAACATGATGGTAGTATTAATTGTGTATAGGTCAGACTAGAACTTTTTGCAACATACAAATAGTTCTTTAGTTATTAATAAAAAATTTGAAAAGTTTGAATGAAAAAACAGGTCTTTCTTCCAAGAGGGGTTAAAATCACCATCATTAACATCAGCTGTAGATTGACTCCAGTATTACAATTATTATAGCAAAGAAATACATTATGCAGAATTTGCTGTTAACTTTCAGGGTTTGGGTACTCCCATTGCTGCAGAAATTAGCTTTGGAAAACTTCTGGTATAGTGATACTTAAATATCTGTGCATTTTTGTCTATAGCAAATTACTATACACATACAAGCTAGTCTTTCCTCTATTCCTAGCTTATAATTGTTAGTCTATATTATTAGACAATGTTGTCCCTAACTGATTGTAATTATTCAATCAACAGTCAAGTTGGATGAATGTCTTTTTCATACTAACAATATGTCAGAAAAAGCAGAATATGTCTTTCCCTTTAGTGTTCTTGAAAACAAAACAGTCATAAGACTATTCTTCTTTAAGGTAAATTTGTAGCTAAGGCATTTGATACTAATAAATTCTCACAGATTTCCACAGATTTCTCAAGTGATACTTCATTTCTACAGAATTTATTCAGTTCTGTGGTAAACTTACTTTTTTTTTTTTAGACACCAAAATAAATACTAAATACTTCCCTGTCAGCTGCCTTTATGAATTCTGAGATTTTATGAATGGTGCAAGAAGAAAAGACTCACAGGTGATTGATAGCCATGCTCATATTGCTATCAAACCAAACCAGTGGCAATTTTCTAAGAAATGCAGCTCACATTTCAAATAGGTATATTATTTTTATTATTATTATTATCATTATTATTATCATTATTATAGCATTTAAATAATCTCATCCAAAGTTCTTCAAAGTCTTCTACTAAACAGAGAGTAAAGTAAGTGGCAACAAACAGCTGACTTGAACAGTTCTGTACAACTGGGAAGGCTGCTAATTTGGGTTAACAATCACTTACGGAGCTCACAGGAAAGACTCAAGTGGAATAAATGATTCTGGATGACCTCACAGAAATACAAGAGATTAAGACATCTTTCTAGGCATAACAAGACCATCAAGCTGCGTAAGACGTTATCTGCATCCTGCAGCAATGTCATGGACTGTCAAGAAATCTATGGCAGAGCAACTCTTGGCCTTTTGAATGAGGTGTTTCATGTCACTTAGTATCAGCTTGTGAGACAACATCAGAAATGAAATATTCAGAAAAAGGACAGTATGGAAGAGGCTGTCAATAAGGCATCAATGAAGATACATTTCTAGCTATTTCAACACATACAGAAGGCAAAAGATGAACATATATTACAGCATGTATAACCAAGGAGCTAACTGTGAAGTAGTTATGTGACTATACATTTGGAGCAACAGAAACAGAAAGGCACTAAACATGGATGTGGGGATAAAGTTCTTTAAAAACTGAGTACAGCATGGGATTGGCCCATTAAATTATGGACAGTGAAAATAAAGATATCAACAGCTATATACAGGATCCAGTGAGAAGGAGCATTGAAAAATCCTAGGCGTAAACAGTACAATATGCTCTGCTTATTATGGCTGTTATGACAACATTATTTACACAATTTTTAGATTCATTTTTCAGAGGATCAAAAGAGGACATTTAAAGAGGGGCAGAGAAGGCCTGGGTCTATTTTTTAACTGTTTGGTTTTTTTCCTTTCTGCCTTCTCCATCGATATTAAAGATACATAGACTATCTTCTGCTATTCATTGTTAAAATAATTAAAGTTTCAGTTCCACCCCTGTGGGATGTTTTCATGAATTGTCACTGTTTCAGTATTATTGTTGAGCTATTGTTATGCCTAATCTCACAATAAAGATTCTGAAGACATATAGGCTTTTAGCTAAACCCCCCTACATTAGTCATTACAATTTAAAAAGCTTAAACGCTACAGGGAGCAGATTTGGTTCCTATTTTCACTGGAATACTTCAAGTTATCACTCAAATTTGCTGCTTCTCCTTAGTTATTGATTCTGATGGATGAGCTCTCCAGTCACTTATTAATAGAATTCTTCACTAATTTTTTTAGTGTTCATCAAAATGAGGGCAAACTGCGTTTCCATGCAATCCAATAGAAGAAATACAACAAGTAGAATGGATTTCCTTTAAGAGATCAACAGAAAGCAAAATCTGCACAATGCATTGAACTAGGTAATGATCATTAAACTCTGAGATCACAGTGCCACAAACCAGTTCTATCTGAAGGAAATTGAAATCAGACTGAGCATGAACCTAATTTAAAATGAGCACAAGAATGAACAGAGGTGAAATCAAGTTACTGTCCAACCATATAATCTGTTTTAATTACTACTGAATAACAAGACAGTTACAAGATCTAAAATCTTAAAGGATATCTATAAACAATTCCCTGGCATTTTGAATAGAAGTCAAACCGTTTTCATGTTTTGTTTTGTTTTGTTGTTTGGGGGGGGGAGGGAACCAACATATACATAAGAGAAACTGTAGTAATTTGACTTCAGTTACCACTCTGTCAAGTACTATTGCAACCCAGTAGTCATCCACACAGTTTTATCATGTTTCTAAATCATTTATATGTTAATATGAGTATTAGGTAACTTCTTACATTATGAATATATGATGTAGCAAAACCATTTTTCCTTACCAGTAAAAAGCTGCTGGTTTACTTATACTATTTATCTATTTATTATACAGCATTTAAAAAAAAAATCTTTTGTATAGTGTTATACATTCTGTCCTAGAAAGTTCTTTGTTAAAATTTAGATATGACAAAATTTTGTCAGGTTACACAGTCATGATATCACACAATTTGAGCAGTTCTTACTAGAAATAATTTGAATGAGTATGGTCATTTTCACATGGGGTTACAGGTCCACTGTATGTGAAGGAGATCATGGTCTGGAGTTCATGACAGTAAGTAACAGTTCCTGTATCTGTCTGGAACTTACGATTAATCTATAAAAATAGAAAACAATTACTGTATTTTTTGTATTTATGCTTCTCTTAACATAACCACACTTCAAAGTAAATCTTCTCCTCATCCAGAGGCAGAGGAGGAATCAGGAAAAAGAGTGCTATTGGGAAAGAGAAAACAAAAGAATGGGCGTCAGGAGTTGGAAAAATCTGAAGGCAGCTTCCGCTTGCCTTATACACACAATATGTTACCCTCAGTTTGGTCAAATTATATGTGTTTTGCAGAAACTGACTTTTTAGATGTGAAAATACAGTATGAACATGGATAGGAATTCAGGAATAACAGTTCTCTATGCTATGTCATAAGATCTTGTACCAATCACAAGTTTTCAAGGATTACTATTTATAATACCAGCAGTAAAAATGTCCTGCAAAATCTGCTAGGAACATTAAGAGCGTGAGCAAGACCACTGATTCATGTTAAAGAACACTGCCTGTTGTAGTACCAGCAGTTTCAGTGTTTCCTTTCATGGTTTTCTTTTATTTATTTATTTATTTATTTATTTAAATTTAAAATTGTATGTAAGTTAAAGCCATTCCAGTGCATTACATATTTTTACTTTGGCATGAAGCACATGCTGGCCCACAAGCATGCATAGACATATGTGCTTGCTTTAAATAATTGTTAAAGACAATGAGGTGTTACATCCATGTTTTGCACAGGAATACTTATCCAATATCTATACATAGATACAGACAATATCCATAAACCAACAGATGGGCCCAAGGAATGCTAACATTTTCAAACATTTAATCCCAGGTGTATATTTTAGAGGATGCACTTGGCCAAAACATGGATTCACTTTTCAGATCCATTTTATATCTGGAGTTTATTTTGAAGTTAGAGAGATTTGCAAGAGCTTAAAATGACTAAAAGTAAAGTAATTTTTTTTTTTAAATTACTTCAAAATATTAAAAATTTTACATATGTGTGCATGATGTGTGTATTTGGATGGAAACCAAACTTCTGCACAGGTTTACAGCATAGCCAGAAGGATCTAAAGTGTACAAGAGAAAATGGCAAAACTATGAAATGCAACACTCTGTTACTCAGCAAAATGAATAATTAGTAAAGTGAAAGATCAAAATGGGAAATATCAAATTTTGCTTTAAATTCCTTGAAATGATGGAGAAAAACTAAAACTGAATTTATGCACATCGTGGAGAAATTATCTGGTCACTGCACTTCTCTGTATGAAGTTTGTGCGCTGTATCATTTTCCTTGAGAAGAAAATCTATTCAAGTCTTGCATATCCAGTGCTTTGTTTGTTAAGTGGGTCAAAATAATTGTAGACATCCAGAAATATTGGTTTTTTAATTGTTTGGTTGTGTTTTTTTCCCCCCCCCACTGACTTGTGGGGTTTTTTTGGTTTATTCTGTGAGTTTTTCTTCACTTCTCCACTCTTTACTCTAAGGTTTCACCATCATGAAATATGAATTTTCATGTTTCTTTTATACCTCTTTTCATGATGACTCCTTCTTTGTTTGAAAAGTATTATTGTAATTCCCCAGCTGTTTAAACAGGTTGGTGGTCATCTTCCTCTTAACCATGGTCAGTTTCGGACAAATGCCCGCTCAGCCAGTTTTATGTATTCGATGCACACAGACACGCTATTTGCACTCACGTTCTCACATTGGGGTGTTTGCCCAGGGCACGTGATGCAGGCACCTCACTTAGGGTCAGCAGAATAAATCCCAGCTGAGATGTCCACATGAGAAATTTAAGACCTTATTTTTAAGTTTATTAAGTGATTGAAGAAGAGCTGCCTGGTATCATATTACTTAAGGGCCAGACCAGCAACGCAGAACTTCAGAGAGCCCGGGCCAAGTGCAATGTTGGGTGATCAATGATGGCCAGAGAAGGTGAAGGAACTGGGAGTCTTTCACCGGCATGAAAGCAGCCAGGGGAGACTTTCATTCTCCAGTGCCATGAACATGTGGAGCTCCAAGGAAAACACCTCTCTGCTGCAGTTAGCACACTGTGTCCTGGGAACCGTTGTTTCTCTATCTTTTTACTGTATCCACTTGTGAGAGTTGAAAAAAAGAAAGGAAGAAGGGAATGTAGCCACCTGAAAAGATCATACACCTTCTTGGGCACTGGGATGATTATTTCAAGTGCAGAGACATATGCAATGAACTTTAGCATCCAGCATTTGTCCCTCTGCCCTGTCTGTGAGAGAATCAATTCTTCTGGGAGGAAAAAGCCCACTTTCCTTGAGGAACTCCTTAGTATTCTGTGCCATGTTAACCAAATCTTAAGAAATTAGTTAATGTTTCCTTATCTAAGACAGAAGATCACAGACCAAAGGACTTTCACTTTGCATTCCAAGTATTATTTGGGTATAAAAACATTATACTAATATTTAACTTCTCATTTTTAGAGTTGTTTTAAGAAAAAAATAAACTACTTGTAAATGAAATTAGCAATGACAGTATATCAAAATATGTTTGTGGGTAAATTTACTGTTCTTTAGAGCTGGACATCACTGACTTTTACTGTACTGCTAATAATCCTGATGGGATAAATTCAGTACACCACAATAATATCACAGAGGTACAAAAAATACCAAATTTGCACTTAAAGCACATCTGTGGATTTCTTTATCTCTTTCTTCTATGTCTGTCTCTCTGTCTATCTATATGCCTATCAATCAATCAATCAATCACCGAATGTAGAATTCATACAAAGAACTAGAGGAATTCAGATGAGGCTACCTAAGGCTCAGAAAAGAACTTTCTGATCTTTGTCCAACAGCAACTGTGATTAAAACTCTTTCTAAAGCATGAAGCCTCTAGTTGTTATTAATCTATTAATTTTTTTCAGCCTTTCCTTTTTTACCTTTTTTGCTATATGAATGAAAACGTTTTAAACAAGTATGTTTGTATTAATATGTGCTGCTTAGTTTGCTTTAATACTGCAGAAATAAAGTATCTGTTAGTACTGAGACATTTTCAGTTTTGAGAAAAAGAAATTACCATTAATTGGTATTCATCCATTAATTGGAGAGAAAAATATAAAAATGAAAGTTGTTTTTTTTTTTTTCCCCATAAATTAAGCTATGCTGTAATTGTATGGTATTCTGAAGAATCTGATTTCCTTTAGCTGATATTTTCAATGAACAGTAATCATAAATTGTCTGTGGGTATTCCACCTGACAGTTGACTCTACACCTTATCACATATGGTTTGAAGAAATACTGCAACAGCCTTCATTTTTTAACTTTTAACTGTTGCAAACTTTAAGGTAACATAGATGGATCTCTCTAGTCAGAATTTTCCCCCTTTTTTTCTGAGCCTCTGCTAGATTTCTCTAGGCCACCATAATTTTTCATTTTCTCTATACTTCTTTTCTCCTCTCACCTTTCAGTAAAACCTTACTGATCCTTGTCCTCCGAGTCACTGTTTCTTAGTCCAGACTTGCAAAAAGAAAAAAGAAAAAAGAGATGAGAGAGGGTGCCATCTGCTTCCACAAACAAAGTACTAGCTTACCTGAATAGTTAATTCTGTGGGCCAAGAGCTATTTTTTAACAAGGAATACCGTGCAAAATATGAGCATCATCATAAGCTGTGATTTGCTAAAACATGTTTATGTTTCAAATCATATGTATGTAACACATTTCTTGTTTCTGCAGAGAAGGTGTGTGTGTGCATATATTTACATTAAAACTACCAGCCTGTTTCATTTGTCAGTAGTTAGGAGTATCAGTACATCTTATATTATTTATCCTATCACTACTAACCGAGTTCCACAACAGATGGAGAGGCGAGCATACACAAATGGCGTTTTTACTGGGCAGAACTAGCAGGCTTTTCAGTAGATTGATGTATCAGGTGTATTGAAAGAGACATTTTAAAAAGTCACTTAAAATAGCCTTTTCTCTGCAAGTCTTATGCATAGACTAAATCAATGTCCTACCCCAAAGAAATAAGAAGAGATAGTATACATAAAGGAATTTATTGAGAAAAAAAGGTGTGCAGACAAAGGTGAAAGATATTCTTCTTAAGTATAATATTAAGAGTCCTCTGTAGCTCTCAAGATAAGATTTTGACGTGAATAGGGACGTCTGAGAACTGATTAGGAAAAAAATTACTCCTCAGAACAATATCTTTGTACAGAGTTTTAAGTTCCTAGTTATGGAAAAAGTATTCTTCTAGTAAATGGAAAAAGTATTCTTCTAGTAATATTAGGGCTTTTTTTTTTTCTTTCTTTTTTTTCTTTTTTCCCAGCTGATGATTACCAGGAGGTAATGCTTTTAACCTTGCTTTTAGTAGGGATATTACAAAATAGCTCATTAAGAGAAAATAAACTAGGACAGATCATGAGTTAATTCCATTTCTGTTAAATGTAAAGGTAGTTTTATTCTATAAATAACTGCTTTAGTATTAAGAGATAAGCCGAAAAACTAAAGGAATCAAAGGAAAAAAAAAGTTTAAAAAGCTCAGAAAATTCACTGGATCTCTTCAGCTCAGAGCAAATACCTGAAGCTAAATTTTCTAGTTTTGTATGATGATAACATGTAAAGCCTTAATGACCCAGTCACAAAATTTATATTTGTTTCTTATGGTGTATAGCTATACAATTTCACAGTGAGCTCCAAGAAACATTCTACGACATAATTGGAGCTTAATGAAACATAGAGGATTTTACGTTATGATAAGTGTCAACTACCGAAGGCTTTGCCACCTCTTGCAGGGGTTTCACCGCAAGAGATACTAGGAGGGAATATTCCTTGTGCTCAAGCGTCTGAGAGATCCTGCTTTGAGGCGTATCTGGCCAAGGTCAGAAAAAAATGCTCCAGTAAGTCTGACTTCATATTTATATCCAGGTGAAACATAGCACATTTAAACATTTCTCACACCTTTGCTTTTATTCACCACAAAATTAAAAATCCATGTGGGCTTGAATTTTTAAAACACAAAGGCTGAAGTCCACATGGATTAATACATATGCTCACATCTTAGTACATATGACCGATTAATGTCTGCCTTTGATATGTGGAAGCCTATATCTGTGTTAAAGAGTGTTTCCTAATGTAATATTTCCCTTTGTAAAATTTTAATTGCAAATAATTTACAGTTATTCCCTGGAAATACCAGAGAAAGATTCAGAAATAGTAAGGAAGATTTAATAAGGGACATTGTACATTGCTATGCCTGTATCCTTCAGAATTGCTGGCAAAGATAAGACTGCAGTACTACATGCACTACAGGCACTGATAGCGAACAATTTATAAGCAGGCTTCCTTTCTTCCTTCCACTTGTATCCTCCATACCTATGCACACTGCCTTGGTAAGCAGCATGCAAGCTATAAAGGACGTTGCAGCTAGCATAAATTTCAGGACCTGTGAATGTTTTCCTCATCCCAGCTAATGGTACATGCCTTGACTGTATTTTAACTTGATGTCATGGACCTACGAACATACATATACTTATCCTCCAGTGCCACTGCCTTCCCTGTGGGCCTGAGAACACAGGCTGAAGGGGTCCCTGGTCTGGAAAATCAGGAGGCTGGGATACTGGAGGAGGGACAGAGCTCAGTGAGCACAGAGTTTAAATACAATACAGTGACACCGTTACTGTCACCGCACTGACGATATGATAGTCAACAACAGTGACTGCAAAGACACTTGATGTGCTTATTTCTTCAGTTGTGCTATCAAGGCCCACCTCTTTAAACTGTCAGGCAAATAACTCCTAAAAATGCCTAGAAGCACTCCAGATAGTTAGGTACCCATGAAAACAAGAGCCAAGTAGGATTTCCAAAGCCTAAACTTTCATGGAGTGTTTGAAACCTAATGTGCCTGGAGACTTTTGAAAATATTACCATGTCCATCATAGGGATTTCCCCATCTCGATATTTTGAAAATCCATATTTAAGCCAACTCCAAGGAACCGTTTGAAAGTTCCTAATATAATGGTGACTTGAGCTTGGATAGATACAAACACTAATCTTCAGAGCATCTTCCATTACTGTTCAGGAGGCAGATGCCAGGGCTATGAATTATGCAGAGTTGTGACAGAAGCACAGACCAGTGCCATTCCAGGGCGTTACGCAAAAGGTTGTTGAAATCAGAACCAAGGGCCTGTGACAGTCAAAGGAAAAAAAAAAAAAAAAAGCATATTTCAGAGTAAGGACAGAAAACTCAGAGGATAAATCTAGAACAAGAACAGCCATCAGTGTTTCCTTTTGCGACACTATGAGGCTGTGAAAGTAAGATAAACCAAGATAATGTTTTTCACTATCTATCCAAATCAGATTTAACATGCATTTATTTCAAAACCTAATTTTCACCCCAAAAGACCCACTTTTGTTTTTCAAAACTTGTATGATAGGGATATGGAATGTGTAGCTGAAGAAAACCTCTGGCAATAACCACTTTAGCAAACATGAGCTGCCCAGAAAGCCTGGAAATGTTATGCAGAGCAGTAGACCTGGATAGCCAGCTGGCATCATCAGTGCACCTTTTATATGGAATTGCATTTCCCGCAAAAATCTTTCTGATGATTTATGCATTCTCCTTTTAAATGCACTAAATGGTTTGGGAAATGAACCATGTGACTAGCAGAAACAGAAATCCTTTTTAAATCCTTGCAAACCCAAAACAGAAGGTGAAGAAGAAGGCAGCTTTCTATGCTTCACTGCCTCACACCTGGCTATGAGAGAAATCAAACAGATGAGCAGTTTAAAAAAAAAAATATACAATTGGGACTTCCAAATCTCTGGTAAGTCTGTAGTGATTAGGGACAAATATCTTGTTGTTAAATGAAAGGACCAATTCTGCCAAACTGTAAAAATTAAAATACTTAATTTTTTCAGAGCTTCTTCTGTTTCTCTATAACCATGCCATTCTTTCTGTATCTCGTAAATTAAGGTATTCAGACTTTACTATGTGTAGCTAGTGTTGGATACCCATTATTTTAAAAACCGAAGATAATGCATAAGCTATTTGTCTGCTTACTTAGTGATCTTTATACTTCACTAATGCACTAGATTTTTGTTCTTCCAGGCTACTTTGACAATTTACCATGATTATGAGCAATATTCAATAAATTGTAGACTTAGTATTAGGTTTTCTATTTTTGCTTGCCTTTCTCTCCATTCATGTTGTATTTGATCAATTTTCCTTCTCATCTAACTTTTTCACTCACCTTTTGTGTTGTTTTCTTTCTGTTAGCCTCTGCTGGTCCACATTTTTTCTGTCCGCCCCCATGCCTCCTGTCCTTTCTTTCTGTTCAACATTTTTTCTATGTTTTTATTAGAACTGAGCCATATTTTTATTTTTTTTATGGTCAGGAGTAAATTCTCTACAAATAGTGTGATATTTAGACAATTGCTGAAGGTAGCTCCAATTCAATAAACAACTATATGTTGAAACAATGATAGAAGGGAATTGTCGTAAGTTGAAAGGCAATATTCCATTTCCTAAATGTAAAATTTTTATTTTGCTTCAAAGGTGTTCTGTATGAACTAAATCTTAAGAAGTGTGACTGTAAACAAAAGTGACATTTCAGGCAGGGAAATATTATGAGGATTCAATGTAACAGATTAACAGTTAATATTTTTGTTCTAAAATTTTAGCATTTTGCTTTTGCCAAGAAACATGTTTTGCTTTCAGTTCAGTAAATAATATGTTCTAAAATATGTATTATCTGTTTTCCAGTCTTAAAAATATCCCTGATAATGCTAGCTCTGGTTGCATGATTGAATCTCAAAGGAGATGAGGTTTGTTTAGTTAGTACATGACACCTCAATAAAGATTGATTTTATGTGGAAATGAATTCTTCAGGCCACAAGAAGGCACGCTATCTTCCTCCATACTTTCCCTCTCTTGTGGGTAAAAGCTCAAGAAGAAAAATAACAGGAAAGTATTAGCAGACATGCACTATGGTAGGTCATAAGGAAACAAAATGAAAACTCCTCTACCTGAAATATAAATTGCTACTCATCTGAGCTTGGAAATACTAGTACAAACATTTTTGCCATTTAGCTAGTGAACCTGAGAGAAAGAGGTCCCTAAGGAATGATAAGCCACGTAAACAGGCTCTGAAAGAACATAATCACAATCAATGGCACCTAAACCCCAGCGATCTCAGAGAAGAGAAAATTTACGCATTTCCTCCACTGGTTTATTTGAAGGCCTTCTTTGTAAAATGAGGTTCATACTGTGATGGCAGATGCTCCAGCATTCTCCATAGTAGACTGGGAAAGCTGTAATGAGGATTACCTACAAGAAAGCAGTGTCACTGAAAAGCTATGAAAGAGGAGCGCTCACCCCAAACACCCTTCGCCCCCTCGGCTTGTAGTCTACTCCAAGAGCTCCAAAGCTCTACTTTTTAGATATGGAGCTTGTGAAGTTGGAAGCAGTCTTCAAGGCAACTACTCATGTAACTCTGATCCTCATTACCTGTACAACTTGTGGGCAAAACCATCAAAGGTTTGATCGTCAGAGAATAACATGTTGAAACAAAAATCCCTTAGAACAATATGCAACAGAGTATTGAAGCGTAAACCCAAGGCAACATGCAGAGGTGACACAAATGCTGGTGCAACTTACAGTTAATTATTATTTAGGAATTATTTGAGTTCTGGGATGAAAACTGAAACGTTAACTAAGCATTGTTTACTTTTCTGTAATGGATGTAGAATCACACTAAAACAAGTTTAATATGTTGCCTGCAACAAGTTCATTTGAGGAAATTATCCTAACAGTAAGTTCTCCTGTGGCATATAAGTATTCCCGCATTCCTTATAGCAGAAAAACTATTTCCAGCATTGCCACAGGCTTTCCTCTAGGTGTTTGGTTCCTCCATTTGTTCCATGGGGATATAAATATTTGTCTCCTTTGTAAAGCATTTCAATATATTTGATTCAAGTTTATAAATGGAATTCTGCTTATTCCCTTAGCTCCTCTTTTGGACTCTAATCTATTTTTATTCGAAACAAACATTTCTACCAAACTTTTGTCATTGTACTGATACACATTATTTCAGCAGTTCTTCTGCTTTTATGAGCCTGAGATAAGGGACACAAAAGTGCCAATGGTAGCCACAGGTCACCAGTGTGGACACAGCCAGTGTGCTCTAGAAGGGTGTAGCCCTAAAGAAATGGATGTAAGCCAACAGAGGTCATCTGGCTCCAGGGCCAAGACTGCTCCCTGGCCTTTCTTCTTTTAACAGTACAGACATAATGGTGCATAGGTCAAACTGCTGTGCTAGATCAGTACCTGTACACTAAGTCATACTCGGTATTAATCTCTATAATCATGACTGCTTTTGGGATTTTTTAATTCTCTGTTGTACTGAAAAAATAAAGTTTTTGGATAATCTAAAACAATTCTGGTGCTTTTTTACTTTCTTACTTATTTTGTTTGAAAAATGGAAAAGTTACAGAAACATACTAGGTAAAAATCATGTACTTAATTGGACACTAAGATCTTTCTTTGGTCTATTTCACTTGGTCATTTATGAAATTTAAAAGCAAATAATAAAAGGGATTAAAGACAAATCGGAAGGTTTTTTATATGTTCGTAGAAAGTGGAGCTCAGGCCCTCAACCCATTTCAATCAAAGTTTTGAAAATGAAAGTGTCCTTTAACTACAATAAATACTATAGTGTTATGGCCAATCAATTTCTGTTAAAACATTTTTGACTGAGATTATTCAACCTCTGGTTTCACAAGTTCATCAGCGATCTACCCTCCTCTCCAATTTTCTGTAATAAACTATTCCTTGAAAAAATGTGACTCAGCTCTTACCACAGTAGTTAGCAGCAGTCACACCAAGTTACACATTGGCAAATCAGCGTGAGTGTAAGTAGCATAATTTGTATGTTGAGAGGATGAAACAAAGCAATTTCTCTCCCGTATGTGCAATTCACAACATCTCTTTGAATGCTTTTAAATAAATATCATGTTGCAAAAATGAGCCCACTTCCAACTAAATAGCTGTCAATGGAAGACCTAAAGTAAGGGAGCATTTCTATGGTTTTTGCCTTCCAACTTTTTTCCCCAGTTCAGACAATGCTCATCTGGAAACTAGACATGTTTACTTTGCTGGAAACATGGAAATGTAGTCCAAGAATTTGGCCTATTTTATTTTTTCAGGAAGGTATATTTCGTATTTAAAAGGTTGTATCTCACTCAACTCTCTCCATCTAAATGTCAGAAATAAAACTTAACTGAGATATCTGTGTTCTCTCTAGAGTCAGGGGATCCAGACAGTGGTTGTGTCCAGCCAATAATGGCACAATACTGACCGTGAACCCTAACCCTTCTGGCCACCTGGCATCTGTTGCATGCCCTGGGTATGGCATGAGAATATAGGACTGTTTGAAAGCACAAGACTCTGTAAAAAGGATGGGAATTTAACCATACCTGTAATGAATTGCCTTCTGAAAACATCTGGGGTTTTCCTCAGAGAGGGCTAGTAGGTTTGATTCAGCAGAGACTCTGGCAGCGACCAAAGGCACAAGTAGTATCTAGATTCTAATACACAGCAGAACCAACCCAAATTTTGGTTTGAGATGTAACAGCATACATGTACAAGCACTTCTCCCTCTAGCAACTCTAGAAATACTTCAGGAGATTACGTCAGATTACATGTATGTTTAAGGTGATTAAAGTGCCATGGAATAAGCCTCACCCCAAATAATAACTATTTAGTAAAAATGTAGATGGTTTCACATGTGCCAGTAGTACTATGGGAGTTGGAAAAAAATAAAGAGGAGGAGGGAATGTTCTGTTGACAATGGCTGTAAAGTACATACATTAAATTTAAAATTTTCTTATATTTAACTCTAAAAATATAATGTAAATGGCATAGGTTAGAATCCAAATACAATTTCCTGTCACTGAGGATGGAACATCTGTGAAATATCAATATAAGGGCAATTCGTATTATTGCAGTGTAGAACTTTATTCACTTCAGCTGAATAATTGTCATATCCAAAATGTCACCTTGCCCTTATTGTTACTGGTCTCTGTACTTTGTCTATACTGAGGTTGTTAGTTCAGTGCAAGAGAGCAAAGAATATCACATGCTTTTACTGTAAATATTGTACATAACTTATTTCTCTTCTCTGGAGACTTTGCCTCTGTTCAAAAGCCAATCAAGCTGCACTGCTTGATCTGTGATTTCTGCACAGCTATTTCAATAAAATACACGTTCAGTTATACAACAAGGGTCCTATCTCTTAAAATACTGTTTGAGCCTAAGAATTCTGGAAACTTATCAGTAGACTATTGCCTTTACCTAGCCATACACTGGGAGTCAAAACTGAGAAACTCTATGAACTTCCAAAGGTTATTGTTAATTTTTTGGGTGGAGGGGGTTGGAGGTGATTCAGAATATCCACTAAAAGAATTTAATGATATATTCAGAGTCCTTTTATTTTCTGAGTATTAAAATAATGTTTCAATGAAAACAATTATTTCATATTGTCTACTGCAACCCATTTGTTTTATACATAAGTCCATTTTGTTTTGTAATTCTCAGCATGGGCTCTATGAGCTTTACCTTACTTGAATGTATAACTATTGAATGATACATTACATATATCCATTTTTTCCACACTTCTGGTATTGGCAGGATGATTAAAATTTTATTAGATAAAGCAGCAAAATATAATTTACTTTCTGTTGTTTTTCTGGCTATGTAAAACTAGGCTGCCGATTGGTAGAAGAATGAGACTAGGCAAAACATGAAGCAGTCTGTTAACTTTCATTTATTAATAAGCTTTCATTGAAGAGACTTTTCTCCATTCAGAATTGGAATAGTGAGTTCCTGTAAGACTGAAAGGCTTTTAAGGAGAAGAATTAAATACAATAAGAATAATTTGGACAGACCCACTTGACTTTATAGATTTTTAAGATAATACCATTTTAGAAATGCTCTTTATTTTTTATAATGGGAGCCTTTGATTATTTAAAAAGAGATTTTGTAATTTTGACGTTTTATTCCTGATGGACTCCTGCATTTGGTTTTCCTGTAGAACACAATGTGCCACGTATTTAAGCCAACCTTATTTTACATTCTTCCAACTGTTTTGCTCCTCTGGGCTCAGGGGGATGTTTGCTGTGGGTAGTCTGTAATAGCATGCATCAGCAGTCTTATGCTATATAATTTAAGTTGCCATCTGTTTAAAGAAAAAAATTATGCATGTGTCACAGAATCACAGAATGGTTTGAGTTGGAAGGGACCTTTAAAACCATCTAGTCCAACCTCCCTGCCATGGGCAGGGACATCTTCCACTAGATCAGGTTGCTCAAAGCCCTATCCAACCTGAACTTGAACACTTCTAATGATGGGGTATCCACAACTTCTCTGGAAATCTGTTCCAGTGTCTCACCATCCTCATCATAAAAAAATTCTTCCTGATGTCCAATCTAAACATAACCTCTTTCAGTTTAAAACCATTGCCCCTTGTCCTACCTGTAACTACAGACCCTGGTAAAAAGTCTTTCTTGAAGAGCTGTCTCTGAAGAATAGCCATGGGCAGGTTGAAAGCTTATGGGTAAGAATTAGAGACCAAGGCAACAAAGGGAACCTTGTGGTTGGTGTTTACTACAGGTCGCCTGATCAAGGGGAGCCTATTGATGAAGCCTTCTTACTCCAGCTACACGAGGCATTGCACTCGCAGGCTCTCATCCTGCTGGAGGACTTCAACCATGCTGACATCTGCTGTAAAAGTAACACGGCGAGCTGTAGGCAATCCAGGAGACTCCCAGAGTACATTGAGGATAATTTCTTAAGCCAGGTAATAGACAGCCCTACCAGAGGGGATGCGATACTGGACCTGATGGTCACCAACACAAGTGAGCTAATCGGTGATGTCAAGATTGGAGGCAGCCTGGACTGCAGTGATCACGCACTGGCAGAGTTCTCAGTCCTGAGGTGTATGGGTCAGGCAAATATTAAAGTCAGGACCCTGAATTTTAGGAAAGCAAACTTCCAGCTGTTCAAGGAGTTAGTCAATAGGACCCCCTGGGAAACTGCCCTCAGGGACAAGGGAGAAGAACAGAGCTGGCAGATCTTTAAGGACACTTTCCATAGAGCGCAAGAGTTCTCCATCCCCAGGTGTAAGAAATCAGGAAAGGAAGGCAAGAGACCAGCATGGATGAGTCAAGACCTGCTGGTCAAACTAAAGGGCAAGAAGGAAATGCACAGGCAGTGGAAGCAGGGACAGGTGTCCTGGGAAGAGTACAGGGACACTGCCCGGTTGTGTAGGCATGGGGTCAGGAAGGCCAAGGCATGGATGGAACTGAACTTGGCAAGGGACGCAAAGAATAATGAGAAGGGCTTCTACAGGTATGTCAGCCAGAAAAGGAAGGTCAAAGAAAGTGTACCCCCCTGATGAACACCACTGGCAAACTAGTAACAACAGATGAGGAGAAGGCTGAGGTGCTTAACAACTTTTTTGCCTCAGTCTTCACTGGGAACCTTTCCCACACCTCTCGAGTGGATGGACTGCAAGGCAGGGACTGGGGGAGAAAAGTTCCTCCCACTGTAAGACAAGATCAGGTTCGTGACAACCTGAGGAACCTGAACATACATAAGTCTATGGGACCTGATGAGATGCATCCCAGAGTCCTGAGGCAATTGGCTGATGTAGTTGCTAAGCCACTCTCCATGATATTTGAAAAGTCATGGCAGTCAGGTGAAGTCCCGGGTGACTGGAAAAAGGGAAACATTACACCCATTTTTAAAAAGGGTAGAAAGGAGGACCCTGGGAACTACCAACCTGTCAGTCTCACCTCTGTGCCTGGGAAGATCATGGCACAGATCCTCCTGGAAGCTATGCTGAGGCACATGGAGGACAGGGAGGTGATTCGAGACAGCCAGCATGGCTTCACCAAGGGCAAATCTTGCCTGACCAACCTAGTGGCCTTCTATGATGGAGTGACTACATCAGTGGACAAGGGAGGAGCTATGGATGTCATCTATCTGGACTTCTGCAAGGCCTTTTACATGGTCCCCCACAACATCCTTCTCTTTGAATTGGAGAGAGATGGATTTGATGGATGGACTGTCCAGTGGATGAGGACTTGGTTGGATGGTCACATCCAGAGGGTAGTGGTCAACAGCTCAATGTCTGGATGGAGATCAGTCCTGTATTGGGACCATATTTAATATCTTCCTCAATGACATAGACAGTGGGATTGAGTACACCCTCAGCAAGTTTGCAGATGACACCAAGCTGAGTGATGCGGTTGACGCAACTGAGGGAGGGACTGGATGCCATCCAGAGGGACCTAGACAAGCTCAAGGAGTAGGCCCATGTGAACCTCATGAGGTTTAACAAGGCCAAGTGCAAGGTCCTGCACCTGGGTCGGGGCAACCCCCGGTACCAATACAGGCTGGGGGTTGAAGGGATTGAGAGCAGCCCTGCTGAGAAGGACCTGAGGGTACTGGTGGATGAAAAGCTGGACATGAGCCAGCAATGTGCGCTCGCAGCCCAGAAGGCCAATCATATCCTGGGCTGCATCCAAAGAAGCGTGGCCAGCAGGTGGAGGGAGGTGATTCTGCCCCGCTGCTCTGCTCTGGTGAGAACCCACCTGGAGTACTGCGTCCAGCTCTGGAGCCCTCAGCACAAGAAAGATATGGACCTGTTGGAGCGGGTCCAGAAGAGGGCCACAAAAATGATCAGGGGGATGGAACACCCCTCCTATGAAGAAAGGCTGAGAGAGTTGGGGTTGTTCAGCCTGGAGAAGAGAAGGCTTCGGGGACACCTTATTGAGGCCTTTCAATACTTAAAGGGGGCTTATAATAAAGATGGCAGCAGACTTTTTAGCAGGATCTGTTGTGACAGGACAAAAGGGAATGGCTTTAAACTAAAGGGGGGTAGATTTAGACTAGATATAAGGAAGAAATTTTTTATGCCGAGGGTGGTGAAACACTGGAAGAGGTTGCCCAGAGAGGTGGTGGATGCCCCATCCCTGGAAACATTCAAGGTCAGGTTGGAGGGGGCTCTGAGCAACCTGATCTAGTTGAAGATGTCCCTGCCCATGGCAGGGGTGTTGGACTAGATGACCTTTAGAGGTCCCTTTCCAACCCAAACTATTCTATGATTCTATGATTCTATGATCTTTCTTATAAGCCCCCTTTATATATTGAAAGGCCGCAATAATGTCTCCCAGGAGCCATCTCTTCTCAATAAAAAAAAATTAAACAGTTTTATTTTTTGTATCTGAATGTAGTTTTCATCATTTGACTAGGAAAACCGACAACGAAGGACAGACAGTCCTTCTGAGGATTGAGATTTTCCTGAATAGTTCTGGACAATTGTAGAGGAGACAGGGTCTGATCTGTGATTATGTGAAACCCTTGTGGTGGGTTGACCATGGCTGGCTGCCAGGTGCCCACCAAGCTGCTCTTTCACTCACCCTCCTTTTTCACTTACCCTCCATCAACAGGACAGGAGGAGAAAATATGACAAAAAGTTCATCAGATACAATAAGGAAAATAAGGAGATAAGGATGGGGACATCACTTACATTTAGGACTGTTTAGGACTTCAGATTGTTTTTAATCTAAATATGGTTTAGCTGGTACCTCTTCACTTCAGTAAAGAGAAGAGAAGATGAAGAGAAAGGTTTTTGACTTGCAGTGAATATAAGTTTTCTATTAGACATTTAAAAATACTAACCTTGTAGTTTAATTTGTATTATTTAATAATACATTAAACCTGGGGAACACTAAAGAAAGCACGCTGGAAGTAAAAGGAGCATCAAAATCAATTTACAGCTGTGGCATAGGATAAGGATGTCTACTATTCTTGTGTATACAGTTAAGTTTTTAGCAAAAGCAGGATCAACTAAGAGGGCAAATGCTCTGACACAAGACTGTCATTTAGAATTTGAATTTCAATGGGGCTTAAATACTATTACTTCAGAAAAAAAATAAATTCAGTGGTTATGCTGCTCCTTCCAAAAAACTGTTTGATCTTTGCTCAACTGCAGATACCCTTTAGACTCCTGTCCTCACACTTATTTAGGAATCTGTCCTTTATTTCAGCTGTTACTCTTTTTTGCAGTAGCTCTGAACTGTATCATAAAGGTTGTACTATGCAACCTTTGTGCTAGACTGGGAAGTGCAGTGACATTGAATTAATAAATTATAAATAGATTAAAGATCTTCATAAAGCTATCACAATGATGACTTTTGGGTATGTTTCTTAAGTCTTCAGTGCTAAGACTGGGGTAAACTGACAGCAGCAGATACAGAGATATAAGTGATATTCTTCCTGTAGTAAGTGGTAGCTTTTGCACCCACTATTTTTGATTTGCATCTGCTATAGCTCTGATCTAATCTCTCTTATGAGTATACAGATCAATGATCTGTAGGCATTTTCCTCCTGAGTAATTTTCTTTAAATGTCTGTGCTGGTGGTATCACAGGCCATCTCCATGGAAACAATTGTGATACTACAAACAGTGAGTTGTAACATCACGAAGTGAATCAACTAAGACGAGGAATGTTTGTAAATAGAAAACAAACTTCTGTAAAACAATTTAGTAAATTATAGTGAGAAATGCATAATATTGTCTATGTAGTAGATCTATGTAGTAGTGTTCAAGGGCTTTTTTTCTGTCCAGAAAGTTATTTTTTTTTTTAACATTTGCTGGAATATGATGGCAGCTCTTTAAATTAAATGACTGTCAATCTCTTTCACCTGACAGTGTGAGCATATTAAAATATCTTTATGGCTACGGTACCATATGTTGCAGTTAGTATGAAAATGCAAATTTCTCAGTAGAAAAAATTCTCTGTCTTAGGGTGAACAGAAATAGTGACTTCATTCCTGATATTGTTGTCTTTATTGATGTAACGTGACATAATCAGATTATACGAACCCTATAAACACATTCCCTTCTCAAGTTGCATTTTCTGATAGAAATTTGCCGTAAGGAATAAATATTTCAGTTCCTTTCATTTGTACCTTTGCCATATAGCTTTCCTTTTTTGATGTTGTTTACTGACTTCTTCATCCCCCAACTTAGAAAAAAAATTACATCACTACAAATAAATTATTTTTATCATATTCTTCTGAACATCAGCAGACTCTTCTATGGGCATTGCATGCATACTCTTACTCTTCACCTAATTAACTAGAGCTTTCTTTAGAAATTACCATTTTACCCTGTGGGCTTTTAGAATTGGACATGTAGCAAAAATGCTCAGCACCTCAACAATCATGTCATACATTTATTACTGTCTTACACACAGTGTTTTATCTATTTGTACTTGATATATGAATGCCTATCTGTTCCATTTGAAAGAGTAGCTTCTACTTTCAGTACCAAAGAATGTAAAATTTTCTTGTATTTAATTATTTACCCAAAGCATAGTCTAGTCAAGGTTTGGCAATAGAACTGATGATTGTTTTGCAGATGTTCACAGTAGCATTTTCTTTTCTGTACCTGAAAACTGAGAGAGGAATTCTGAAGAACTGTAAAGTCAATATAAATTGCACCAGAGTGTCAGTAAGTATACCTATTGCAAAGTGCGTGAAAGTAGTAGGATGTAGCCTGAAAATGAATATGTTCTGAAAAACCACCTCAAGAGAAATATTGTAGATATAACCCATCAATATTAGTTTAAGCTGCACAGAAGGTATTTTTCCAGCAGGTGGGCAATGCCCTTTAGGGATTATTGGAATACTGGGAATATTGCTGTGGGATATCATTATGGGAGTTTTGGCGGTGAGAAGAGCACGTCCAAAGAAGAGCAACGAAGCTGGTGAAGGGTTTAGAGCACAAGTCTTATGAGGAGTGGCTGAGGGAACTGGGGTTGTTCAGTCTGGAGAAAAGGAGGCTGAGGGGAGACCTCATCGCTCTCTACAACTACCTGACAGGAGGTTGTAGTGAGGTGGGTGTCGGTCTCTTCTCCCAAGTAACTAGTGATAGGACGAGAGGAAATGGCCTCAAGTTGCGCCAGGGGAGGTTTAGATTGGATATTAGGAAAAATTTCTTCACCAAAAGGGTTGTCAAGCATTGGAAGAGGCTGCCCAGGGAAGTGGTTGAGTCATCATGCCTGGAGGTATTTAAAAGACGTGTAGATGAGGTGCTTAGGGTCACGGTTTAGTGGTGGACTTGGCAGTGTTAGGTTAACGGTTGCACTCAATGATCTTAAGGGTCTTTTCCAACCTAAATGATTCTATGATTCTATTCTATGAAATGTATGAGAAGTTGCAGGTGACGTTAAACACATTCAAGCACATGTTGAACATTGCATCGGGAGCTGTGCAGAAGACCTTGTATTCAAGGAGTCGGTGATCTTGAACTGGCCATGTCTGCTCTATTGGGCCTTGTACTCAGGGCTTGAAAAGCCCATATGCTAGTAATACAATCTGTAATTTATAAGATCTTTGGGAAAGGTAAACTGTATGTGGATCAAAGGGTGGGATGTGATGACCCTGACTGGGAGACCACTGCACACTGAGGGGTCAGTGATCCACATAACAATCCAGGTCTGTTCTGTGCCGGGCTGTGCTGTGCGTCCAGCCTGCCCTTCAGGCCTTGCTGTGTGGCCCAAACCCCGTGGCTGCAGGACAAGCTCAGCCAGCTCACTGTAACAGGGGAACCGGCTGGCAGCACCCACTTGATACCAGACATTATACCTCCTGCATGGCCTTGCCTTTATCTAAAAGTGTGGGAAAAAGCTGTCATGTGAGCATCCTTTATGAAGAGAGTTGTTTTCTTGTAAGAAAATTATACAATAGCTCAAATAACCAAAAGAGGAGAAGCTTCCTTCCACGGACCATATCTGCACAGTGTGCTGTGGGAAAATCTATCCGGGCCTTGCCTGTTACTGCACAAATGTGGTGTTCCCAGCATCTGAAGGGATATAAGACTTACTTGTTATCCATGTAACTCTTCTTATTCTGTCTTATTAAATCAGCTATCTTACTAAGCCATTGGCTGTTGAGCCTTTCTTACTGATATCCAGAAATAATCTGCACCGTCTACCTCTCTCTCTCATCTCAATCCCTCCTCACCCCGGTGCAAAACAAACATACACATGTATGCAGGAGTTTCCAATAAAAGTGTTTTGTGCATAATAAAACTGGCAAAGGCTTTATTTATTCCCTTGTGCTCTGTATGATAAAGATGAGGCATATATGGTGAGGCTGTGCTGCAATCTGAATGCACAGCAGATCAGGAAAGCTATTGGACAACATATTTCCTTAACATCCTCATAGTAACTCTATTAAGTGAAGCCAATTTTGTGAGCTTTGGGACAAAGGAAAATTCTCCTTCCTGATCCACTAGAGTCAACTTTATCTTGGACCCCAAGGTTCATCCAGACCCAGTGTGATACAGCCAGACTGCTCTAGCTCTCAAGTCCAGCCAACAGTGGCGTGTGTTCCTGGTAGGTGCCCATCCACCTACCCACACATGGTGCAAACATGGCCAGCCATAGAAACCAACATAAAGAGAGAGCAGTGCCTTTACTGGCACCACATAAACATGGTCAACATAGACAGCACAGACCCGTTCCTCCTTTCTGGCTGATCAGGGTTTAGGTTCACTTAGTGAAGAATACACACACCCTAAATCTTTTGCTTCACAGACACAGCCACATTCGCAGACACCTGGAATATTACAACATACTCCAAGTCTTTTCGAATCCCTAACCAGATCCCCATCCCTTTACCCAGCCACTGGCTCAGACCTCGGGTCTTTCTGAGTGCCTCCTCTGACTTGCTGGCTAGTCCAGTTCAAAGTTTGATAGCAAAAAAGACGCATGCATGCATGCAAGCACACATGCAGAACAGAGAAAGGTCACAGCAGTTCACACAGAAAATTATTAGGAATGGATTTTAATAAGAAAACAAGACAGCCTGCAGTGGTCAGGTGCAGGGCTTAACCAGGCAAGTGAATTGATCCACGCCTTGCTCTCGCTCAGCTGCCCTCTTTTATCCTCCTTCCTCTCCACTTCCCATGCTTGTTCTTCCTCCACCCACGTTGATCCTTCCCTTCCTTCATCCTTGTCTCCTCCCAGGTAAAATGTCCATCCTTAATTAAATACTGAGAGTTTTGCTGCATCCATACCCAAACCTGCTACTTCTGATATAGTTACCTAGGGCATTCCAGCCTCATACGATATAAGTGATAGAGTAACCTAGCCAATCAAGCCATCCTTGCAGATTATGGTTACTAAGGCCACACTGGCGTTGAAGGATTTCACTCCCCAAGAGGTCTCCAATTCTCTCAGTTACCTGTGGGGTTTGGCTGTCTCTCACCGCACTCCCCCTTAACCATCTGTGAAATCCAACTCTTTCTCATAGTGAGAAGCATAGCAGCTTCTTGCTCCTATGTCCAACAGTTTCTCATGATCAGTTCACGTAGCTAAACCTCAGGCCAGGGCTTAGTCATCTGCCTATGTACCTTAACAAATTGGCTGCAGACTCTGCAGTGCTCTGCTTAATTTTAACTCTTCAAGAAACAGTTTTAGAAATTAATGAACATAGAGATTTGCATCTCTTGATAAATAAATTGTCTTTTTACCATTTCACATTCAGAGACAAATCTGCATTTTTCTGACATGCAGTGCTCTATCTTTTCATGGAAGAACTACAGTATTAACACACTTAAGCAAAAGTGCATAAAGTATTATTATAGATGCATATATAATTAATGTTCCACTGACATATAGAATTAATTTTCCACTACCTTATAAATCAACTTTGATTAATGAATCTTCATCTTTGAATCTTTATCTTTAATCACGGCAAATGAGTGTATATATACATATATACACCAAGAATGGAGCAACATTCATTGGAATCAAATGATGTATGCCTATATACCCTCCTGGCAGTTGTTTTTAATATGAAATTATAGTAGACAAGGAAAGTTAGTTTCTGTTTGTGGTCAAGTCCAATAAGGCCTAAGACATTAAAAGTTCTGGGAAGGGTTGAGGCAAAACTTTTAGACTGAGAATGATCTTAAGAGTTTGAGATTTATCATTTTGTAGACATTTTTCTAGAAGTAGACATCAATTCCTTGTACAAGTGAAAAAATGATCAACAGCAATTAAACCTTTGTTTTACTTTTGTAGCAAAATAGGTGATACAGATAAAAAATGCAGACTGACAAACAAAACCAATAAATCAGACGCTGCTAATGTATTAAGCTCTGCAGCCTAGATAATTTCATCAACAATTTTTTCTATATTTTATTACTGAAGATGGCCTCAAGGTTCATGCCTTTCTGAGAGTTTCTCCAGAGGATAAAAACGTATTTGGAGTGCTACCAATGAAGCTCAAATAAAGTACTATTATCTCACATGGACTTTTGATGACTAAAATGTACAAGATTTGAAGAATAAATAAAATAAATCTTGAGGTTACTGGAAACAACTTGGGATTTTCCAAAATGCCAATAGCAAAATGACAGCATCAGGTGTAGAAAAGAAAACCAAGACTTCAAAGGCTGTTTTAGAGCCCTTTTTTTCAGAACAAAGTATTTTGGTAGTCTTTGGGCAATGACTAATAGATGTTTGCTGAACTTACCAAAACCCTCTAAACCTAGATATTCTCTAGGTTTCCTTTCCTATTGTTTTGCCATCTGTTGCATTAAACCCCCCCACTTTTTTACTAATACCTAATCTAATTCCTCTTTTCTGCAAGCTAAACTGTTTTCTTCTTGTCCTTCCCTGAAGAGATGTTAAATAACTTATCATCATCCTCTTATTAATCACATTTCATATGCTAGAAGACCATTATAACAAACCCTATCCCTTTTCCTTTATTTGTTCAAGCTAAATTACATTCCTTCAACCTTTCTGAGAGGTCTTATTTTTTAAACATTTCCATTTAGGTTGTTCCTCTTCTGTGGACTTCCATCAGTTGTGTTTCCAAAAATGCTGTGACCTAAAGCAGATGCAGTATGCCACTAGAAGCCTTATTTGGGACAAATAGAACAGAAACTCACACGCTTTCTATGCTCCTCATTCAACACTCCTACTGATTACACTCCAGATTAAGATTTCCTTTTTGCATAATCTTATCTTGCACACTCTTGCCTCACATGCAGTTTGCAATCCATTCTAAGTCCAACATCATCTTAATTTCCACTGTCTGGTCAGATCTACATTTCTATTTGTCATTTTAACTATAACCTTCTACAGTCTAGTTCTTTGTACTAGTGCTCACTAAATATCCTATTGTTGATTTTGGACATTTTCTCCAATTAGTTAAGATGATTTTGGATTTGGATGCTGCCCTCCAGAGTGTTTGTAATTCATTAAAAACAGCAGATAGAATCATAGAAACATTAAGGTTGGAAAAGACCTCTAAGATCATTGAGTCCAACCATCGACCCAACACCACCAGGCCCACTAAACCGTGTCCCTAAGCACCTCATCTACACATCTTTTAAATACTTCCAGGGATGGTGACTCAACCACTTCCCTGGGCAGCCTGTTCCAATGTTAAACCACTCTTTCAGTAAAGACATTTTTCCTCATGTCCAATCTAAACCTCCCCTGGCGCAACTTGAGGCCATTTCCTCTCGTCCTATCGCTTGTTACTTGGGAGAAGAGACCGACCCCCACCTCGCTACAACCTCCTTTCAGGTAGTTATAGAGCGCGATAAGGTCTCCCCTTAGCCTCCTTTTCTCCAGACTAAACAGTCCCAGTTCCCTCAGCCGCTCCTCATAAGACTTGTTCTCCAGACCCTTCACCAGCTTCGTTGCCCTTTTCTGGACACGCTCCAGCACCTCAATATCCTGTGTGGGCCCAAAACTGAACGCAGTATTCGAGGTGCGGCCTCACCAGTGCCGAGTACAGGGGCACGATCACTTCCCTCCTCCTACTGGCCACACGATTTCTGATACAGGCCAGGATGCCATTGGCCTTCTTGGTCGCCTGGGCACACTGCCAGCTCATGTTCAGCTGGCTGTCGACCAACACCCCCAGGTCCTTTTCCGACAGGCAGCTTTCCAGCCACTCTTCCCCAAGCCTGTAGCGTTGCATGGGGTTGTTGTGGCCGAAGTGCAGGACCTGGCATTTGGCCTTGTTGAATCTCATACAATTGGCCTCGGCCCATCGATCCAGCCTGTCCAGGTCCCTCTGCAGAGCCTTCCTACCCTCGAGCAGATCAACGCTCCCGCCCAACTTGGTGTCGTCTGCAAACTTACTGAAGGTGCACTCAATCCCCTCATCCAGATCATTGATAAAGATATTGAACAAGACTGGCCCCAAAACTGAGCCCTGGGGAACACCGCTCGTGACCGGCCGCCAACTGGATGTAACTCCATTCACCACAACTCTCTGGGCCCGGCCGTCCAGCTAGTTTTTGACCCAGCGCAGAGTCCACCTGTCTAAGCCGTGAGCCGCCAGCTTCTCTAGGAGAATGCTGTGGGAGACGGTGTCAAAGGCTTTACTGAATTCCAGGTAGACCACATCCACAGCCTTTCCCTCGTCCACTAGGCGGGTAACCTGGTGATAGAAGGAGATCAGGTTGGTCAAGCAGGACCTGCCTCTCATGAACCTGTGCTGGCTGGGCCTGATGCCCTGGTTGTCCCGCACATGCCTTGTGAGCGCCCTCAAGATGAACCGCTCCATCATCTTCCCCGGCACCGAGGTCAGGCTGACAGGCCTGTAGTTCCCCGGATCCTCCTTCCGGCCCTTCTTGTAGATGGGCGTCACATTGGCAAGCCTCCAGTCTTCTGGGACCTCCCCCGTTAACGAGGACTGCTGATAAATGATGGAGAGTGGCTTGGCAAGCTCCTCCGCCAGCTCCCTCAGCACTCTCGGGTGGATCCCATCTGGCCCCATAGACTTGTGAGCATCCAGGTGGCGTAGCAGGTTGTTAACTGCTTCTTCTTGGATTATGGGGGGTTTATCCTGCTCGCTGTCCCTGTCTTCCAGCTCAGGGGGCTGAATACCCTGAGGATAACTGGTCTGACTATTAAAGACTGAGGCAAAGAAGGCATTGAGTACCTCAGCGTTTTCGTCATCCTTGGTGACAACGTTCCCCCCCGCATCCAATAAAGGGTGGAGATTCTCCTTGGCTCTCTTTTTGTCATTAATATATTGGTAAAAACATGTTTTGTTGTCTCTAACGACAGCGGCCAGATTGCGTTCTAGCTGGGCTTTTGCCTTTCTCATTTCCTCTCTGCATGACCTAACGAGATCCCTGTACTCTTCTTGAGTTGCCTGCCCCTTCTTCCACAAGTGATAAACTCTCCTTTTTCTCTTGAGTCCCAGGAAGAGCTCCCCATTCAGCCAGGCCGGTCCTCTTCCCCGCCCGTTCTTCTTACGGCACATGGGGAGCCTGCTCCTGCACCTTTAAGACTTCCTTCTTGAAGAATGTCCAGCCTTCCTGGACCCCTTTGTCCTTCAGGACTCTCTCAACCAGCGTCCTGAACAGGCCAAAGTCCGCCCTCCGGAAGTCCATGGTTGCGGTTTTGCTGGCCCCCCTCCTTACTTCACCGAGGTTCGAGAATTCTATCATTTCATGGTCGCTAAGCCCAAGATGGCCTCTGACCACCACATCTCCCACCAGTCCTTCTCTGTTTGTAAACAGCAGGTCGAGCGAGGCACCTCCCCTGGTAGGCTCACTTACCAGCTGTGTCAGGAAGTTGTCTTCCACACACTCCAGGAACCTCCTAGACTGTTTCCTCTCTGCCGTGTTGTATTTCCAGCAGACGTCCAGGAAGTTGAAGTCCCCCACGAGAACAAGGGCTAGCGATTGAGAGACTTCTGCCAGCCGCTTGTACAATGCTTCATCCACCCCTTCATCCTGGTTGGGTGGTCTATAACAGACTCCCAGCAGGATATCTGCCTTGTTGGCCTTCTCCCTCATCCTTACCCATAAACACTCGACCTTATCCTCATGACAATCGTTGAACTCTAGACAATCGAAACACTCCCTAACATACAGGGCCACCCCACCGCCTCTCCTTCCTCGCCTGTCCCTTCTGAAGAGTCTATAGCCATCCATTGCAGCACTCCAATCGTGAGAGTCACCCCACCATGTTTCTGTGATGGCGACTAAGTCATAGCTATCCCGCTGCACAATGGCTTCCAGCTCCTCCTGTTTGCCGCCCATGCTGCGTGCATTGGTGTAGATGCACTTGAGCTGGGCTATCAATTTTGCCCCCAGCATTGGCATGCCACCCTTAGGCTCATCTCTAGTGAGCCTGGTTTTATCCCCTTCCCCCTTCGGACCTAGTTTAAAGCCCTCTCAATGAGCCCCGCCAATTCATGAGTGAGAATCCTTTTCCCCCTGTGAGACAGCTGAACTCCATCTGTCGCCAGCAGGCCCGGTGCCGTGTAAACCTCCCCATGATCAAAAAAGCCAAAACTTCTCCGACGGCACCAGCCCCTGAGCCACGTGTTGATCAGGTGTGTTTTCCTGTTCCTTTCAGTATCCTTCCCTGCCACTGCAGGGAGTGAGGAAAACACTACCTGTGCTCCCGATCCTTGAACCAGTCGCCCCAGTGCCCTGAAGTCCCTTTTGATCGCTTCTGGACTTCTCTCTGCAACCTCATCACTGCCAGCCTGTATAACCAGCAGCAGGTAGTAGTCAGAAGGCCGTACCAGACCAGGCAGCTTCCTAGTGATGTCTCTGACCCGGGCCCCAGGGAGGCAGCAGACTTCCCTGTGGGACGGGTCCGGTCGGCATATCGGGCCCTCTGTTCCCCTCAGAAGGGAATCGCCTGCGACAATTACCCTCCTTTTTTTCTTAGCAGAGGCAGTCATAATGCGTGGGGCTGACTGCCTCACCCTAGGTGACCCGCTGGATGGACCTTCGTCTACGTCCTCGTTTGCCTGGCCCTCAAGTTCCAGGGCCCCATATCTGTTCTGTAAGGGCAACCGGGAAGGTGAGGGAGGCCGGGCGGGGCATCGCCTGGCACCCCGAGCAGGGACCTGCTTCTATTCCCCCCCATCACTTAGGTCCCCTCCTTCTGCCTGGTGGCAAGAGGGCAGGGGATCCTCTGCTTCTCGTGGAGCCTCCATCTGCTGCCTTTGTCTCAGGGATGGTAGGGTGCAGCTCCACCAATCTATCTCCCTCTCACACTCCCTGATACTCCTTAACCTTTCCACCTCCTCCTTCAGCCCTGCCACCAGGCCGAGCAGATCATCCACCTGGTCACACCGCACACAGGTGGTGTCTCTGCTGCCCTCCAGTACAAGTGACAGGCTCAGGCACTCCCTGCAGCCGGAGACCTGGACAGGTGTATGCTTGTGTGAGGGCTCCGTCTGGGTCACCGCGTTCCTTCTGGCGATGGCTTTCGGCCGAGTGGAAACCATAGCTGGTCCTCTTCTGGGAGGGCAATGACTACTAGTTGAGTTGGCCTCTAGAGCCAGGAGGGGGGCTGCGCCTTGCCTGCTCGCCTTCCCTGCATGCCCTGCCTGCGTGAACTGCCGCGCAAACTGCCGTGCCATGCCCTTCTGACACACCACGTCCTGTTTGCCCGAAATATATGCAATATATGCAATATATGTATTGTCTATTCAGTCAACCTGGTCATTAACAAAAATATGTAGAGACTGACCCTTCAGTAAACCTTTCAAAATGTAGTTTCTACAGCTTGATTACATGTAAATAGTCTCTGAGTGTGATTTTTCATCTAATTACATACCTATTCTGGCAATTTCAGCCATTTTTTCCCCTTTTTATTCAAGAGATTGCCATATGTTACAATGTCAACAGCCTTTCTGAAGTGCTGATATAACCCCTCTACTGATTGTTCTTTAGCCAATAGCACAGTTATCCTGTCAAAGAAATAAATTAAATGGTTGTCTACTATTTGGTCTAAATACATCGATTTGAGCTCTTTCCCCCACCGCCACCATTCTTTATTCTCTATAAGCTTATAATTTATTTCATAATTTATTCAGGTGTTTTTTTCTGGAAACAGAATCAGACTCAGTGGTCTATAATTCTACTGACCCTGCTTTTCTGCCCTTTTTCATATAAATACTATGTTTGCCTTTCTCCACTCTTCTGGGACCTTCCTCCTATTCCAAGAAGTCTCAATGCTAATCGGTAACAGTTCAGACCCTGCATCAGTTTGTTCCTTCAGTGCTCCAGGGATAATTTCATCAGACCCTGCCAACTTGAATATCTCTAACTTTCCTCTGACTGTTCACTCCCTACTTTATCTTATACTCATCTTTTGATAAAAATTAATTTTGCTAAATTTCTGATTACAGTTAACATTATTTATTTCAATAGAAACAAAGAAACCACTTACATGGTAGTATTTCTTATTTCATCTGTTATTTGCTTGTGTTTGATATATAATAGCTCATTTGATAGTGAATTATTTGAGGAGATTAACATTCCTGATGTTTTCAGGATGCCCCATTTCAGCATTTATATTTATGTGACAACTGGATTAGATTATGACAATTCATGGCAGGACTTGAAAAATTAGCTCAATAAATATTTTGAAAGCCCATTAAGTAGGATCTCTTTTATCACTTTGGCCTATCTATTAATTGAAAACTTCACCAAAAAACATCAGAGGATTAAGGAATTGTGCAACTGATTATGCTTTTTCTCTTTGGTCTGAGATAGTATTCTTGGTTGTGCTTAATAAATAAACTGTTGATATGGGGGGGAAGGGTTGTATTTTGGGGACCTGGGAGAAAGACTGATGGTGTGCAGGACCACTGTATGGAGACAAGATAATAGGCTTGAAAAGGGAAAGTGGGAATACTTGAGGACACAGTATGGATACTGAGTACCCAGGAAAGGTGAACAGAGTGATGGAACATCTTGCTTTGAACTGGGTCTTCATTGATACATAAAAAGTGCTTTGACTACCTCAGGTAGCATTGCTCAGGTGACTTCAAGAAAATAAACTCTCCTCTGGTGCATCTCCATTTACATATCTAAATCAAGGAAGCAAAGTCAAGTGAAGTATTTGGTGGGCCAGAGAGGAAGCTGTTCACTGTTTCACTTACCAAAGACCCTTTTTCAGTTGTTCTCTTCAGCCTCAGTGTGAAGTCTCAGGAGACAAACAATCCTTGCCCGTTTCTGACAAAAATAGTTTTGTAAGCATTGGACAAGGAGTATTTTAATCATCCACTTTGAAGTGATAATGAGAGGCGAGCAATGGTAGCTGCACTGGTTCCCCAGTTGCCTCCACTGAATGGCATCTCTGCTCTATTTTTGCAGCCTTAAAGTCATGATGATCCTTTGACTCCTTCCTGTAAAATTGGTTGGTATGTAAGTGACATTTTCTTTGTCTTTCCTAGGGAGCCATTGCCATGAACTAAAGGTTTGAATGCTGTGGCTTTAATTTTTAGACTATCTTCAGTTACTAAGGTTACCTTAATAACAAAGTAATGATATTGCTTTTAAATTTCAACAGTACCTTTAATAAAAACAATTAAGCTTTTCAGTTTTGAGCCAGTGAGGGACAGGATATATGGTTGTATTTGTGCACTGAGAGGAGGCTCAAGGTCTAGCTTAAGCACGGACCTAATACTGTAAATATATCCTACCGGTCTTTTCAGTATCATATATAACCAAAAGAGGTCAGAGGACAAGAAGACCGGGCATTCTCTTTGGCGTCTTAAGCTGTCGTTTCACTCACAGTTATTTCTCTTTTGTCAGCATCCAGAGCTGAGGCTTCTAGTCAATCCCTGCATACCTACAAATGTTTCTATATTGTCATTCAGTTGCAATTATCTCTATTAGCTGTAGTAGCTAGCACCTCAAAACAAGACAGGAAGTCTGAAAGAAAGATTCAGGAAACTGTTTTGAACAGCTGAACTTTCTCATGTGCTCAAATAACTTAAAAGTGTTAAGGTTCCCAGGAAAACTCAAACAAAAGTAGTACTTTAAGAAATGTATTTTATCTTGTTTCTTTTTTGGTTTGGGACTATCTTTCTATAATGGGTCAAACATTTATGGTGTATTTGAGTATAAGTGGTGAAGTGCAGATCACTGCAGGACAAGTATATATTATAATGATCAACTTAAACAATTAATAATATTATCATCTTGGCTTATTCAAGTATAACCTAGGTTCTATTTAGTGAAAGTCTCCTGGAAATTTATCACAGTGTCATTAAAGAGAGGGAAAGAAAGAAATGCTGAAGGTGGTGATAATGAGCTATCAGGAACATCTGGCAATTATTCTTAGCTTTAAAGATTTTTAGCACTTGCTGAGTGTACCCCTTGCTGCTATAAAGCAAAATGAACAAGTATGCTCTAAAGATATGCTGAAAAGTGAAGTAAAAATGCAGATTCTGTTTTCAGCAACTCATTAAAAAATACTGAAGTTGTTTTAAGAATTTCTCCCTAGAGACGTGAGGAAAAAATAGACCTTGATGTAAATGAGATTCCCTAGAATCATCATCACTAACAGAGCTAGAGACAGGCCCAGGTATTTCGGGTTATCAACATGCAGAGAAACTTACATTTGTGAACAATGTGCTGAATCATGACTTTATGCTATGTAGTTTTCATCAGTTGCACTACAATAGGAAAGACTACAGTCAATAGGAAAGACTACAGTGACCAGTGATAAGTTATGCTGATCATAAACTTCTTTGTTTTAAGTTTAACCGGTTTGCTCTCATGATATTCTTTGATATTTTTAACAAAACAGTTCATAAAGCAAACATAACCATTTTTAATATAGATTATAATTTTTTAGTTCACAATTCTTATTTTCTGTCAACAATGGACCTTTGCGATATCACTAAATGAGTTTTCCCAGTCCACCTCAGGTCGGAATTTGTCAAAGGAAAAAACGTCTTCGTTCACATAATTTAAACCAGGTTGGGATTGAAACAGTTTCTTGATGTATTAACAACATGCAGTTATCCAGCAATCAGTGAACTATACATACAGCATCAATACCAGCAATAAAACAGAATAGCTGCAGTACTAAAGGCAGGATGTTAAACACCTACAACTTTATAAACGCCTTTATCTTATCCTAATTTTATCCCCAAAGGTTCTAAACACACCAAAACACACACACATGCATATACAGACACACACACACAGTTACAAGCATACCTCCTCTCTAGCAGATGTGGATTGCCAGTAAACCCCCAGCCTCCTGGAACTGGGGCTGCCCTGCTTGCACACCCCTCCTGTGGGAGATGTGGGAGCCGCAGCTCTGTGTGTCCACTTGTTGTCCCTACCCTGCAGGGAGCTGCCACTCGCTGGGGCAGGACCTTCATGGCATTGGGCAGGGGCACTGCTCCCTCTGGCCTGGGCAGGGACTGTGATGCCACAGGGTGACTTCTGGCAGTGCCAAGTCAGGTTTCACTTCTGTCTTTTCCACTCCAAGGTCTCTTCCTCCTGTTATTAATTTTCATGCTGTTTTTATACTTCTTATCAGGCTAATTCCTTCTTTGTATCAAAAGCCTCGTAATTCTCTGATTGCTTTCTAATCCTGTTGATGGTCGTCTTCCTCTTTAAAATGATCAGTTTGAGGCAAATGGATTCAGACATCTTTGAGTATTCAATCCAGACATATATAGTATTTCTACTCAAATTCTCATTGTACCAGGTTATCCAGGCCAATCATTCACCAGGAGTGGGCCATACAAGTACCCCACAGAATTTAGCCCTAAGATGTTAATTTCTGAGAACTAGTGAAAGAAAAAGAAGGAGGAAAAGAGAAAATAGGATGTTTTAGATCTGCTGAAAATAAAAGCAAGTTTATTAATAGAGAAACATTTATCTGCAAACACTCAGTTGCAAACTCTCAATATTTAGCCTATATCCACTGAAATGAATGAGGCTATACTTACACATCTCCTTAGCAGAGGCCACCCAAGGAATACTTTATAAAAAGTGCGAGTGCAATTTAGAAACTATGAAATACATAGCTTTTTCATCTCCCAACAGAATTTGAAGAAGCATGCCTGCTGCCTAGCTGGTTTCCACAAGAAACTGTTTTTGATAGACTCTTCTATCCTCACCCTGAAAGCAATGGAGACCTTTTAAACCCTTTGTCTGAGACAGCAAGACACTCCCAAATTTGCTGCCTAATGAAGTGGAGAGACAAATTATCCATTCAGGCACTACCTATAAAAAGTTTGACAAATCTGTCAAACCTACAAAGAAAACAGTCTTGGTGACTTATAGAGGATGCTTTTTGTACTTCTGGAATCGAGAACTGGCTCTGGGATATCCAAGTGTTTTAAGCCTAAACTTCCTCCCCATCCAGAGCAGACTTCAGGTCCTGTCCGAAAGGACAGAAACTGTATCACTGTCCCATTAAAGATTTAGGTAGCTTTGGAAGGAGTTGGCTTTCCTTTCATCAATGGATTCATGCTAATCCTCTTTTACATTAATTTTATATAAATATTCAAACAATAATTCTCCTTGGGAAACTAGAGCTGCAAGACCATGGATACCAGAGAACAAATGTTACTGGTAGATGCGAAACAGCCTATTGAAAGAGATTCCAACGTAGAAACTGCCTAGGAAATGGGAAGAAACTGATTTTAACACTGATGTTGCATCTGCATTATGGGATAGGTCTGCTTCATGGAACACCCTGACTTGTCCAGATCAGAGGAGCCAGTGGAGGATCTTTTTTGTTTCCCCACAGGGCATGTGAGGCATAGTGTGCTGTTAGATGCACTGTAGTACTCAGGAAGTGTTTAATGCATATACTCTGGACAGGACCAAGACAGTGTAGACAGTCTCAGAAACCTTAGTTCAACACACAGAAAGATTATTCCTTTAATGAAGGACCTATGAATTTTCTTAATATTTCTTTAATTCGCTACCATTTCACAGTATTTTTTTTCAACCTCTTTCCCTTTCTTTCAGACCCATATACATTAATTGCCAGTTGATACATTCACATTCAGGAGGCAGGCAGGTTATCTGAATGCTGCTTCTTTTTTACTGCATTGCTCTCTATTGTCTTCATTGTTAACCAGTGTCAACCACTCTGCCAGAACTTGCTTTGCTGAGATCACACAATCTAATTTGCCCCTTTTTTGTTCTATTATTATAGTCATTATTTCTCAGCTAGCCCACTGCACCTAAAATAACTAATCAGCTGTGCTACTTTACAATTAAGTAAAAAACTAACCTTTCTACATCACTCATGGACAATAAAACAGCCTTGTGTCAAACTGACAGTTTATTGCTTGTTTATTCCCCCTTGTTTGCGTGTGCTTGTTTATCTTACTGTAGTTTAAAATTATTATTTTGCTGTTTACAAATTATTTTAGGTTTGAATCTTTTGACACTTAGACCCCTCTTCCTTTGAAAAGATTTCTTTTAAACCATCAGAGTTTTTTCAAGACAATTGAATTCTGAGCCCCAGTAATTATACAGCTCTCCTGATAAGAGTCAGTGGTTTCTCACAGGGAACATTTCTATTTATATGTATTACACATGTAATACTGTAAACAAGTTAACAATTGCTGTATTCTTTTCCTCTTTGAACAAAAATCACATAAGGAAAAAAGCATACAATAAAGACTCAAAGTAAAAAAATTGCTGTTACCTCATATTAACCGGTAAGCAAAAACTGCAGCATAACTTTGGACACTAGCATACCTGGACCCAATCTTATGAGCCTGTAAGCATCCTCATTTATTCACCATTCTAACAGAAATGGGAAGAACTCATTATAGAAACTCTGGGAATCCAGCTGAAAACCAAAAATAAACACCCACAGAAATAGACTAAACTAAGAAGGTAACAATTTAAAGACACTAGGGCAATGAAAAATTAAAATATTTGCAAAGTAATTCTGCTCTGCAGAGGAAGAACTTTGACTTACAAGCGTCATGTCTGAACTTTGGAGTAAGGATTTGGCCACAGTTTCTCTCTATCAGCATTACATGTCTTTGTACAGTGTTATTTCAATCAAGTTTTGCATGGAGCTAAATGACATTAAATAAGCATCTGTGTTTCAAGAAAGAATATAAATTCTTACCACTATAGAGAGAAAAAAAAAATTGAGCACTTAAACCAAATTGTGGTTTTCAAAGGAAAATCTAGGAAAACAACGTAATCTATGTTGTACATGAGTTACTGAAGTCATTAAAGTCCAATCACAGTTTTGATTAATTTTCTTATAAGGTCACATCTCTTTTTTTTAAATTATTTGATCACATACAGTAAATTTTTTCCTGAAAAAACCCCACCACTAACTGTAAAGCCTTTAAGAAAGTGATGATTTAAAGAACATATAAACATCAGCATAGTTAATGCAAAAAATCCCATCTATTTTCTAAAAAAATTCAGAACTGTACTGAAAATTACTGTATCAGAGAGAATACCTTTCTTGATGGCAAACTCTGCAATGTAAAAACACTCAGAAAAACTTCTAAAATCCTGATTATTAAAAAGGATTTCATATGAGATGTGACATGTACTCTTTACTGTTCAGAAAGTTAGATTCACATAGAAATCAAATGTAGTAACCCCTACATCATTACACCGGTTTCTGTTTTTGAGGGTAGTAATAGCAACTAACCTTTTATGGGGCTAATTCAACAGACTAGGTTAATTCCCCTGTAATTTTCCTCTCTTTGGTATGGGTATTTTGGTGTCTTCTTACCACTGTATTCCCAGTAGCATTCTTGGAGTGGATGCATTTCTTTATTAATAGAGCACAAAAGTTATTCAAAGAAACTATTGACTATATATGGCCATACCTCTTATTTAAAAAGTGGAATTTGGTTATCTCATTCATTTTAAATCACTGTCTTTCTGTGATGCAAGTTGTAAGCAAGTTGTGCTGGAGAGCTCATTTTACACATATGCCTCAGATGCATAAACTCAGACTGCAGGCGCCAATTGATCTTCAGAGAAACTTTGTTCTGCAGGCACTCGTCTGCCAAAGCCCTTTGTTTTGTGATGTAGCAGACAAAAGAAGCTGCTTCTGAGAGGATGGAAAAGAAAGTAAGAAGAATATATCTTGGCTGAGGTTAATCAAAACTCTTTCCCTTCATCTCTGAGAGAAAATCATCTGAATGAAAGATGGTTTTGAAAGGTGGACAAATGTATTTTGAATGTTAGAGGCTTGCTGCCTGTGTTAAAAGCACAGTCCTCTGTAAAGAATCCTGTGTGTAGAAAGCAGACTTATTTTTTTCCTCATCTCTCTACATTGTCCATTCTTTTGAGTAAAAATGGAAGTGTAGAACTGTAGCCTAACAATTTTTTTGGCCTTTGCTGGCTAATTTCCAGATGTTCTTTAAAATAAAAAAATAACAGGAAAATTTCAAAGCATGAAGAGGATGGCTTATTTTTGTTATCAAGAGAACAATAAATGTACTTGCTATTTATATGTAACAACATCTGTTTTAATTATAATTGCCACAAGCATAATTGTGAAGAATAAAAAGAATAATTACTGTTGCTACAGTTGCGGTTTCATCATGCTATTAGAATACATATTTCTAGATGATATTTTGATAAGTCAACATTGCAAAAAACCACACCTGTGTTGAAAGATGGATGTCTTTATAACTGTGATTATTTCCTTCTGTATTCCCTTCCTTTCACACCTTTCCCCATGGAGTTCATATCAAGTAATCTTTGTGAATTATAAACAGTGAAATGTTGTGGTGTTGTCAAAGGAAAATAAATAATGCAATGTTAAAGTGAACCAACTCACATCTGCAAGGACAGCCAAGAACACCCAGAAAGATGCCTTTTCCTTCCCGGTCTGTAGAAGACCCCATATACCAATACTTCCTCACCTGCCTCACAGAATGAATTATAAGTACAAAGATAGTGCCATTTAGAAATAGAAAGAGAAGTTGGAACTACAAATAAGCACACATATAGTTGTTATTATTAGCTCAGGAAAGACAAATTTGTGTTCTCAGAAGCCATTTATCAAGAGAAAGAAGAGTTGACCTGCTGTTCCTGTTTCAGTAATATATATTGCTATGAGCTGTTCTTCGGATAGACTGAAGAAGTTCATCCCATCAGAGCAGACAGAAGGTGCAAATTTTGATCTGCTCAAAGGCAGAACTACGTATTCTTTTGGAAAAATAAAAATAAAAATAAAAATTTGTTCAAACAGAAATTACACTACAGACAGCTGCTTATTTTAAAAACTGACTAAAGACTCACCAAGAACTTAAATAAAAATCAAGAAAATGTAAATATGTTAACAGACAAAATATGTACTCATTATTACAATGCCTTGCTTAATCTTCTGTATCATCCAGTCTTATTCATACACATTGCTGACAAGAACAGCATGTAGCAGCTGAAATTTACATGATTTTTTATTGTGTGTCCTGAAGGAATTCTTAAGTAGAGATCAGCATTGGCTATTATGGAAAGTAAGTAATATCTTACCTTGGATTTCATATTGTTAGCAACTCAGTTGGAGACTGTGTCAGATTTACAACATAGTATCTGGCTAATATTGACAGTAGCACAACCTCTTTCAAAGCTCTTGAGGCAACTGTCATAGATGTCAAATGTGTCATATTTTGCTGAGGGGGGGCGGATTCTGTTACCTATCACCCTAAAGTTAGCTCCAGGAAGGTACTGGGCTTTTTATCCCTTGTGTAGACTTTTATCACTTTCATCCTCTTCTAGGCATTTTAAATTTACATCTGTGAACAATATGCCATAATTGAATTGCATTTCATTTATACCTTGCAAGCAGCAAACTTTGCACACGTGCTTGGTTTAGATCACCGTGTTGATTTTCAGCACTTAGATCATGCAGGTAAGTATGCTTCTAATAGTTGAATATGAAGTATTTTTTCTAATTTCCAAGTAACAAAAGTATGGCTGAGACAGATGGGGTTAACCCATTTACTTTAGTGTCACAAACTGAAACTGAATGAAGAGCACAACACATCTTCCCTGATCACAACCCTTGGCCCAGTTCACTATGTCTACGAATCAGTGGTAAATACTTCTTCCTATTGGGTTATACCTGGTGAACAGCGCTACCAAAGGATAGCTGAGACCCCACCTGGAGTACTGCGTCCAGCTCTGGGGCCCCCAACATAAGAAGGACATGGACCTGTTGGAGCAAGTCCAGAGGAGGGCCACAAAGATGATCAGAGAGCTGGAGCACCTCTCCTATGAAAACAGGCTGAGAGAGTTGGGGTTGTTCAGCCTGGAGAAGAGAAGGCTCCAGGGATACCTTATAGCAGCCTTCCAGTACCTGGAGGGGGCCTACAAGAAAGCTGGAGAGGGACTTTTTACAAGGGCATGTAGTGATAGGACAAGGGGTAATGGCTTAAACTGAAAGAGGCTAGATATAGATTAGATATAAGGAAGAAATTCTTCACTATGAGGGTGGTGAGGCACTGGAAGAGGTTGCCCAGAGAAGTTGTGGATGCCCCATCCCTGAAAGTGTTCAAGGCCAGGTTGGAAGGGACTTTGAGCAACCTGGTCTAGTGCAAAGTGTCCCTGCCCATGGCAGGGGGGTTGGAACTAGATGACCTTTAAGGTCCTTTCCAACCCAAACCTAAATTCTATGATTCTGATTCTGTGTGTGTTGTAAATATGTTGCATAGTGGTATATTTGTAGGAGTCTTCCATCTTTTCCTTAGCTGTTACTTTTATGTTTCAGGTTCACTTTACCTTTGAATCTCTTGGCTACAGCTCCTAACAGGTCACAAGCCTGTGTTTCCTTTCATGCAAACTAGAAACAGAGGGAACAGAGTTACCCTCTGGTAGCTATTATGTACCGAGATCTTCTTTAGATACAGGCTCAGCATGCAGCAAGGGTACGCATCCAGTTTCAGCCTCTCTGAATTTCACCCAGGTTCACCTATGGACCTCATTACCCTCGCTGGTATATATATCCTTTTAGGTATATATTCCTCAAGTAACAGACCTTTAGCCTTTAGCTATTCTGGGACTGATCTCATTAATTTCTACCTCTATGCCTTATCTCAGGCAACAGGAACTTATTCACTCAACAACCTCACTCAGAAAGCTTACTAAAGCAAGATACACGCAGTCTTCTCTTGGGGAGCTGCAATGCACTGATTAGAGAAGGTTTTTCTTTTCTGCTTTGTATGTTCATGCTTTTTCATATTAAACCAAGCTGAAAGTCTAAAACAATAGCACATTCAAGGTGCATGATCTTTTTTTGGCTGCATATTGCAAGGCCTAACTGCTTTTGACCTTTTTTATCCACTTAAATCCTTATAAATTAGTTTTAGTCTTAGTAAATATGGACTGAACAGAGCCTGCAAACATCAGCTAGAAAGCTGTTAACTTGGGTATTCTTCCTTCACATCCCCGCTTATTTAACAGGGATGTGTTACATACAAGTATGTTATCTGGATTCGTTGTTGTTACATTTCCTGCTTAATACTGACTGCCCTGCCATTATCTAAACATTTTTATGTATATTATATAGGTTTCAAAGCAATGACAGAGTATACATCATCCAAGGCCAACTGTAGCTCACAAATTATTACCAATGTTCCCCCTTTGCACTTACTGTTAATTATATGTCCTCTGAGTGTCTTACCTTAATTGTAATTTCTTCTTGTTTTATTGTTTTCTTACTTAAACTGTAATACATGTTTTCTGTAAGCAAAGGTGAAAGGTCCAGGAATTAGCAAATAATTTAAGTGGACAATTAAATAGAATATAAAATAATTGTAAGCTGAAGAATCCGATGGAAATTTGTCACAAATGAGGATTCAGCTATGTTTCTTTTAAGATTTATGATCTTCACAAGACAAATTACAGTTGATACAAATGGAAAATCAAAAAGCTTTATCAAACTCAGGTCAGTTATGTAAACAACAAATGAATCTAAGAATACACTACAGTACCAAAACTGAAGTTCCAAAGTTACATGCTTCCTAGACTATCTGCGTTTCACCATCAGAAATGCATCAAGAATCTGCATAGGCTACACTGACCATTTGTATGGTGTCTTGGAAATAAAAATTTCTCATATATTTCTGTCTACCATTACATCACAAGAAGGCTCAGAGGTGAAAAAGTGAGTGGAAAGGCATTTTCTAATTTATCATAATGTCTTCTATCATGATGTGTGTAATTTTGCCCTCTAGCATGAGACAGAGCATGGCTGTAGTTAAGAAATCAGTGGACCTGGATAAATTCCACATTCCTTACTCTTGGAAAAAGTCAATTTCTCTTCCGGTTATGTCTCCTCATGGCTTACCTGTGTCTAGTTTATGTACTTTTCACAGACCCATCCTAGAGCTAGGCCAGAGCTAGAAAGATACCTAGTATGTGTCTATAATATATCTGACTGATTAGAATCAGAAATGGGTTGAAGCTGAGGTCACTCCAATAATCTGAATCTGCACATCCATGTTGTCCCTGCAAGGAGCCTTTGCACTTTGCCTTAGTTTATTTGTAGTTCATTTTATTGTTCTTTGGGGGTTGTTTTTCTTTTGTTGTTGTTTCCTTACTCTGTCCTTAAAAATAGAAAGAGTTTTCATTTAAGTTTTTTGAAAGGTTTCAGTAAAGATATCTTGTTGGGTGTGATAGCTAGCATATTTGAATATATGATGACAAAAATAAGCTATTTGGAAATTACAAAGACCCTAAACATGAAGAAAATATATGAATATATATAATAAAACTTACAGAAATAGGAGGGGTTTAAAGAATGTTTTGATGCAAAGTGGCAAATGCAATAGCTTCAATAAGAAAGAACCAAAAATACTCTAAGTAATGTCATATTCTTATTTGGCTTGATGTCTCAGCTGATGTTAAATGGCATAATTTCAGCAAAATCAATGAAGCTGGGCTAATCTGCATCCTTTCAGTTGAATGGAACTGTACCAGTTCACACCAGCTGGGAGAGCAGGCTGCTGCAGTAATGGCTTGTCCTTGGTTTTAGTCATTTACAGTCAGCAGATCTGCTTCAAGTTATGGTCATTCCAAGAAAGATTTTAATTCATTTATGAAAAGAAGGACAGAACTGTTTAATATGGAGAGATGTATGGAAGTGATTTGTGGCAGGTATCCTTTACAAAAGGATTTGCATGCATAATTGAAAAGTAGGGATGTTAGCATGACGAAAATAACTTGAGGTAAAGAACACTGCAAAAGTGGAGTAATATTAAATGACAGTGAAAATATGGATGAAAGAGGCCAACTGAGTATCTGCCAGCAAACACTGATAATTCATTTTATAATTCCAGGATTTCCGGGAAGCAAATGTTGTTCAGTAGACATGCTCACAAATGGATTTTAATTACTGTTCAGTAAACAAAATGTAAGGAAAATGTCAGAAGATGCCATAGTGATGCATTCTCTTTCAGCATGAACTTTCATTTTTGTTTATTTATTAAAAATTCTTCATGTTATAGAGAACCCTATCATTGGTGGGAGCATTAGATTTAATTAATTAGGATTTGCACATGCCTATTTAGTATTTCAGCTGTTCTGGTACATTGAAGCATAGGAACTGATTGTTTTTGCAACAGCACTGGGAATCCAATCTATATCCTGGCTTGGCAAGGCCTTTCAATGTAGCTCTCAGCAGGGGAAGTCACTGGGCATGTTTTCATAGAAGCTACTCCTATTATTGGGCCTTAGACTTCCTCTGGAGAATTATTCACAGCATAATTAGTTACTGAAACAAGAAGTCTTTTCAGTTGCTTTCAGAACAAACTCCAGTCTGGTGATTGATAAGAATATGAGAATTTGGGGAAAGCTAACAATAGCAAAGCCCTTTAATTAGGGGGAAAAAAACCTAGAGGAGGCTTTGAGCCGTGTCTACGCTTACTCTGTTCTAAAACTTGTTCTAAATTTTGTTTGTGTAATTTGTTTCATTTGGTTTAGACCAGATATGTGTTTAAATGAGGTATGCATTTAAATATGATTACAAAAATAAATAATTTATCTTTAGCATCTAGACTTCTGTGGCCTGATTTTAAGCTAGATAAAAGTGTGATTTTCTGCATGTCTGCTCATCCTTGTTCACATTCAAGCGTTCTTAACCAAACATCTCTGAAAGCAATCTTGTACTTGGTTACAAATACTGGCTTATGTGTTTGTAAAGAGACCCCTGTATACACCTACTTTCTGTTTACAAATAGGATTGGTTATACAATAAAGAAAAGATTTTAATTGGAATACTATTCTCCTGATTATTTGATGACTAGGTATAAAATTTGAACCTTTGAATTGTATGCCAAGGATAATACTAGGTTATATGCAAGGTACTATTCTGTTAGTCCTGATTGTACATTAGAGAGCGGCTGGCTGAAATGTATTTTCTATTTCTTATACGGGTTTGATTGCTAGGAGTTACAAAAACGTAACTCCTACATCTCTTCTTGAGACATACCACCCAAGGCTTCTTATAAATGAAACAATAGGACTTCAAGGACAGTGAAATATTTAGTTACTGTTTATTGTGGGAACTGTTACAGACTTTGAAGAAAGGTTATTTGTATTACAGCAACAAGCACCCTAGAGCTAACAGCGTTGTTTCTCTTCTTTTTTCCTTTTGAAATAACAGCCAAATATTAGCAGAGAATATGTGCACAGAAATGCCAGAGAATATAACCAAGCTGCCTAATCAGAGAGGGATTTTGGTATGAACTGCTGGACTTTGTCCTTGTGTTGCTAAGCCATACCAGGAGTCAGAATGGGGCCTTCATCACCGTACTATTTGCTCAGACAAACATGGTCCCTGATCAGAAAGCAGGAGAGCACGCTCCATGTGCCATCTTCCAGGCATGCTTTGGGAAAAGAACACGTGAGAAGTCCTGGAACCTTACCACCTTCCCTAGCTGTTGGGTGAGAAACACGCAGTCATTCAAAACTGACTTACATAAAAGCCAATTTCTCTTCTGTAAGCCAGAAAATGAGAAAGGAATTGAGAGTTACCACCCAAGGTAAACCCTTTTATTTCTACCTGCTTCCTAATACAGTGATGCAGATCACTTATTATTCATTTCTAATATACCTACTCAGACATCGAGTGTTTCTGCTCATGAAGAGTTTAATTGATTTCTGGAGGAGAATGATCACAATAGAAAGTGCTGTAAGTGGTATACATAGGCCTTCAATTTTCTGTATGTAAGCCTGCCTCCATTTTGTAGATCAGGACTGCCTTTAAGTATGACAAGTTACAAAATACACAAAATACATTGTGACAAAAAGCAGTTGTGTTGTGATCTGTAAGTGACTATGTTCTAGAGCATTAGACACGTTTTGTTAAATATTGTTTGGTTTAAAAAAACAGCTTTTGCATCAGATCTTGTCTTCCACTTGCGATAGGTTTGTTGTATGCAGGAATACATGGAGAAAGCTTTCTGCTTCCGAAGATGAGCTCTACTCCCTGCCACAGCATCCTGGCTGTCCATAGGATAGACCAGGTGGTGTAAAGACGCTTTGGCAGGAGCCATGGGTCTGTCAAACCCTTAGGATTCCATCTCTGTCTTTAATCATTCTTCTGTTAATAAATATCAGAGATATAGGTCAACGTTTTCTTCCTGTCCTGTTTTTGATAACATCAAACAAAACTCAATTAATTATGACCTGAAAAATTGTTTTAGGGTATCAGACCTCAGGACAGAATCTTGCTGAAGCTGTACCTACACCTCCTTCTCTTTAGTGAAACATGCCAAGCTAACATTTGGCCAGAGAGTCCAGTACAAAGCAGTTTTGTGCAGCTGATGTCAATGCAATAGCAGAAATCGGTCGAGTCCCACATTAAAGTGGTTTCCCACTCTAAGCCACATCAAAGGAAAAAATGGTAGTTCTCTAAGAGAAGGCAGGATGTTTAGGTGCTTTGTTGGTGCTGTTTTCATATAAGGTAATTTAATGAAAGCAGACAGAAGGAAAACTGGCTTATGATTGTGTCTTTGGAAAGGGATAAATGAAAGGCTTTGCACCCAAACATCTTCCCTAAAGATGCAACACTGTATCTGAATATCACAAAACAGCAGATTGAAATTCTAAACTGAATATGTTTGCACTGAAAAGCAAGATGGTATTTCCTGTCACTAGTGGTGAGAGGTAATTATTTTAATATGCACCATAGCTGTGTAAATTCAGCTTTTACCCTAAAAAAGAAAAAAAAAAAGGAGAGGAGAGGAGAGGAGAGGAGAGGAGAGGAGAGGAGAGGAGAGGAGAGGAGAGGAGAGGAGAGGAGAGGAGAGGAGAGGAGAGGAGAGGAGAGGAGAGGAGAGGAGAGGAGAGGAGAGGAGAGGAGAGGAGAGGAGAGGAGAGGAGAGGAGAGGAGAGGAGAGGAGAGGAGAGAGGAGAAGCTCACTGTCTTCCAGGAGCATTCTGGCATAGTATTACATATTTATAAATGCACCTTTTCTACATACACCTAGACGCAAATTTAAAAAATAAATAATTAAACCCCCCTCCTAGCTCTACTCTGGAAGAGTTTTAAAATCCCTTGATATGTACTTACCAGAAACCAAACTAATATAACTCCACCAGAACAACAGAAGAGAGCCTAGAAAACAAGGAATAAGAGATGGCCCTAAGCTGTCACTTACTGCAAATGATTGGGCCAAGTGTGTGGAACAGCACCAGCGCATCCATCGGTGGGGATTCCTGACTGATCAGCCTGTGCTTCCAGGGCCCTCCAGGAGCTGCCTTGCCAACCGACCAGATAATCAGAGTGGCAGGTGACAGCCCACCAGGACTCCAGGTCTTTATCTGCTGCCTGCTGTTCAACAAAAGTTGATGAATCTGAGATATTTTACTTTAAGCAAAATATTTAGGGCTTCAGAATTTTGTGTTTTCCAATGAAAGTTCATTTCTGCTGGAAAAATTTCAACTGGCTGGAGGTTGTTGTTCAGTACTCTTTCAAGCTGAAAGCACTATACAATCCGAATTTAATTCAGTGTGATTTAAAGTTGCAGGGTTGTGGGGTGCACCTTTTTACTGTATCTATCACTTTATTTGCTAATTACCTAAATTGGTTTACATGCACTAGAAAATGCTTTCATTTAGTAATAGAGAAGTAGTGAAGACTCCCTGAAATCCACCCTTCTGCAAGCACACTTTGTTATTAGAAACTTGGTTTTTATACCTCTACCATTCAAAGTAAAATAATTGTATTGTCACAAAAGAAAATACACATTCTTGGAAGTTTCTGCAGATATATTTTGCAATTAACAAAAAGGGAATCCCTCTATTTGTGTACATTACAAGAAAATATGTAGGAAGATTTTGAAACTCTTAGTAGTAGACTGATGAGGCAGTGGTTTTTGACCTGAATAGAATACTGACACATGGAGTAAAATAACCATTCCTGGAAGAGACAAACCTTTCATGTTATGTGAAATCTCAGAAATAGCTCCATAATGTAAGTGAACTCATTGTGCCTGTCTGAATAGAAAAGCATGCTATACTTCTCAAAGATTTAAATTCAGTGAAACTTAATAATGTGGTTTCATTTCTTAGTTGCTCTGTGATGAAGATTTTCACAGATAAACCCCTACAATTTCTATTACAAACATGTCAGGTGCTGCTTTGTTACACTTTCCCTGCAGCAGTCAATAAAAATAAACACGGACCCAGCAGTGCAGATCCTGACTTCCCAGCTTCAGCTGCTGATGGAGAGTGTACATGATCTAACACGCTGGACATGGCGACCAGACGACACTTAACTTCCTTTCTGCTGATTGCACTGCAAGGGCATTGACCTCTGTCAGAAAGATGGGACAGAAACTCAGGGTTCATAACATCTTAAACTGCTGCAATAAGATTTGACGGGGTTCATCTGTCACAGCCAGAAGCTTGTTTTCACTTTCACAGTAGCTTGGCTGTCCAACAATACCAAGGGATTGAGCCTAAAGCTGTCTCCCCCAGTCACTGGCACAGAGGAGTAATCACAGGGAGACATCTTTTCTCCTCATCCTGGGACTAAAGAACTGTTTATCTTACTGAAAGAGCTTATAAATTTGTAAAAATTAATATATCTGATTAGAACAATATACTAACCATTTAAACTTGCTTTTATTCTCTTTTTAAGACAAGCTGTCAATGAATTCTTGAAAAGTTGTATGCCTCTGGATCAGCAGTTTCCATCAACAAATCTCACTCATCTCTCCTTGTGATTTCTCATCAATTCTCTTCAAGGTCAAATGGTTTGAGTGAGCTTCTAATCTCAGAACTAGGTGTTGGATTGTTCCTCTGAATTTATGATTTCTTATTTTGTTTCACGTTAATTATTTTTCTGCTCAAATGGATTTTATCACCTGGGTACCACATGAGTAAGAATGTGGTTTCATTGATGTCTCCAAGAATAAAGGTGATTTCCAAATCACCATTATTACAGTCACGATATAAATCCATGAAAATATCCTCTTGTTCTGCACCTTAAAATAGGACTGATCTAGAATATTTATTCTATTCTTTTCAGAATGCATTATCCAAAGGATTGGTTCTTGTAGAACAAAAAACCAGTTTCAGTAAGCATGACTGCAATGCCATTGATTTAAACAAGTTATTTTCTCATTCGTCTTTGTGATGTATTACTCTCTGAGAGGCAACAATTAAAGCAAAATGTTTTGATTTTCTGCCAAATATAATTATTTACACATCTGTATTTTTTGGGACTGCTACCTAAATGAAAGTTCAATCTTCAAAAATTCTATGTTGTGAAATATAATCCAGTATTTAGAGATCCATTGAACAGAAGAAAAAATTAGATTGACCCTTCTCCCCTGTCCTTCTCCCGCAAGCTTTTAGGGTCATACATAGTTCACAAACAGCGATCCTTATGACAGTGTTTCTTTAGGAGAATCAGGATAGGAGTCAACCTCTCCAGCTTTATCAGATTTCCTGTATTATGTTTAATGCCATAGACAATTTCTTTTTTTTTTTTTTTTTTCATTAGAATGAAGACATGCATATATCCTAGCCTGGCTAAAAAGCTTGGATTCTCATTAAATATTCTTCTGTCTGGATTATTTTCCCTCCGTTATTTTATTACCTTGGTTCCTTTTGTGTTCATTTGCATTCAGCTTGTGCAAAACATTATACAGCCAGCTGCATGCCACTGCTTCTATTTCATATGCTTGATTTCAAAGCTTTCTGGCTTGATTTTAACTTCTCATTTAAAGAGATCTGTGATGATGTATTTCCTCAGTTTAAGCTTATTATACATTTGACTTTTATGCACATTAACTGGGCAATATAGTTCACTGATATACCCTACAAGGTCGAAGGTAAATATGTGCAAAAGTGCTTTTAGTATCAAGGCTAATGTCTCTTAGCACATTTGAAGTCAATCATACCAGTGAAAATACATGTGGTTCGGTTCCAGATAACTTTTTGTCCTTAGTGAGGTGTCTTATAGTTACCTTGACAACTGAATGTTCTGACTACTATTGAATGGGCCCACTGTCTTTAGTTAACCCAAATGTGGGATGCCCACCTCAAAGACTCAGTTTCAAAGGATGGAGGAAAGAATCTTTGAAAATGAGGTATTTTAAAAATATCCAGGCAATGAAAATCACCCATGCGTCCTGAAAATGTCATTTGTTTTGTTGTTATGTTTTGTTGCTTTTGTTAGATGAGACACCTGAAGGAGACCTTGTTTTGAGACATGTTCTACTCCTAACAAACTTACAAATATGAATGCCTGTTACTGAGGTCAGTGCGAGTTTTGCCATTCACTTCAGTGAAAGGAGAATAAAATACATTTATACATAATACACACATATTTGCCCTTTAAGAATGAATCTTCACTGATCTGAAATTCTAATGTAATGAAGGACTTAAATGAATACATATCAATATCCTGGTAACTTCCTCTCTTCCTTAAAGACTGATGAAATTCATTATGCTGAAAATCAGGTTAGAAGTTCAAAGTATTGACTTCACCTTGAGGCTTTCACAGCAATTGTATTATAATTGTGCTTAGTCATAAGCAGCTGTGGCCTAAATATGATGGACCCACCTTATCTTTCATAGGATTGCTTCTCAGGTTGGTAGGAATGAGAGTCTCATTTTTTCCTGTTGAAACCTCTTGTCCACTTGTAGTTTTCATATAACCTGATTGTTGTAATTGTTTACAAGCCTAACAAAGAGGATATACGTCTAGGGGGACCCCCCCAAAAAAAAAAAAACAAACCCAAAACCCAGTGAGGTTAAGATTGCTGTAGCAGTATGTAAAAAAGGTGCAAAAGATGCCAAAGCACCTCTCAAAAAATTCCAGGCTTCAAATATCCTGGAATCCACAGTGACTTGCTTTCACCATGAATAAAAGAGGCTGGGAACTTTGGCTGTAATCCAGCAGAAGGGATGCTTTGATTCTGTTTTGCACATCAGCTGAAACTAATAGCATTTATAAAGCTACAAATGATTGTTTGCAAATTTTGCACAACTCAGAAATACTTCAGATACAGACATTGATTTTAATTGAATGGGATTTTTTTATCCTTAAAGGATAAACAAACAAACCCTCAAAAACAGAAGCTTGAAAAAAAAATAATTAATTTTTCTGGTTATCCCATGGGATATAAAAGAAAACAGTGTTTCTCCTTTACATTACTATAACTATCTTTACCATAATCCTTACAAACAAATGCAAGAAGGCAATAAAACATGTAATCATCTGAGGTCAGTTTTCCAGCAGATTATCGCCTTATGTCCTAACCTTACCTGTATGTGTTTTTGTTCAGAAAATATTTCAGTGATGATTTTTCTTTCCCTATCTTCATGGCACTATAGTAAGGGTGTCCTAATCAGAACTGGAGCTATTTGATGCCACAGCAATAATAATTATCTAACTAATAATAACTCTAAAGTACATGGGAGATTTTTCAGCATTAAAAAGGTATATCAATAATGTCTGTAAAACCATACATGTATGCCAAAGTAATGCCTAGGAAATGCTATTAATGTAATACCATTTAAAGTTTATACAATTCTCTGATTAAATTAAGCTGGGGTTTTTATAGACTAGATCAACTGTCATGGATGGAGTGAGACTGCACTTCACTCCTAAGAGCAAAGCAACAATACTTTGTTGATAGAAAACTGTGAGTTAAAGTGTGAATTAACAAAGTTCAATGGTAAATGTGACAGTGAACAAGATTCAATGGCAAGGTACACTTGATTATTTACTGCACAGAGGACAGGGTCAGACAACACTGTCAGGGAGACCCTCCCGTTGAGCCATGAGGTTCAGAAAGGACCCCCTTGCTTTCTAAACTCCTTCTCAGAGAGGAGTCTAGGTGCGGCTGGATCCAATCCTAGTCCCAGACTTGGTCAATGGTTTATGTCTAAAGGATTATTGATTAGGCAATCAATCCTTTATATCACTTAGCTAAGATTTCAAAGTTTAGCATGCTATTAGTCACTTAACGAGGATCTGTTGCGGCAAGGAATCTCTCAACCTCAAGGAATAACCCTGAGAGGCGTCCCTACTCAAGGGGACATCCTGGCGCACAGCCCACTGCCGTGCAGGAGAGCTCAAAGGGCTCTTGGGCTGCTCACTATTTATAGGGGTAAGATGATTGACTCATTGTCATATTTGCATACTGATAACTGTGGTTAGGTGGGTGTATTTCTCACAATAACCAAGGGCTATTGTGCTGTTATCTGGCTCCCAAATCCACTTCTTTAATGGACGAAGCTATCACCATCAGCATCCATTAACGACTGCCCCTGGTAGTTATCACTTAAGCAGGGTTACAGGAGATAAAGGTCAGGTTGGGCGGGGGAGCACACCGTCACATCAACATATGACATAATCAATATACCTAGCATGCTAAAAGTCGTCTTTTTATTTTTTTTGAGCATTTCACTATTTAATCCGTATTACTTCTCTTTGAGTCTTTTTTATATTGTTAGAAACTATTGGGTTTTAGTTATTAAAAAGACAAATTAAACCAAAGTTTTATTGTATGGTCTTCAAACTTACCTTCACACTCCACAGGGCATAATAGCACAATGGTGCATTGATCTGAATCAGTGAAACACTTGCTATCTATATGGGTTACAGGTTGGATGGGGCTTTGAGCAACCTGATCTAGTGGAAGATGTCCCTGCCCATGGCAGGGGGGCTGGACTAGATGGTTTTAAAGGTCCCTTCCAACCCAAACCATTCTATGATTCTATGATTTTATGATTCCATAAAGGTTCATATGGATTCAAGCCATCTCGAACTCTGGAATCAACCATGCCAAATTTTCATCGAATCTTACATGTAATGACAGCTGAAGTTAAACAAGTCAAAGAGAATATATTCTTTTATTAAAAATCCATTTACCTTTCTGCCTTGGTGCTGTGTAACAAAATCTCCTGACAGTCTTTTAACCATTAAAAGTATAAAAAATACCAACAATTTTTGAACTGTGAGGCTTTAGAAGAGTCTGCATCTGCAGTCATTTCTGAAGGATATTAATTCAATTGGTATGAAACTGGCCCAGAGCTGTAGGACAGTTGCAGTCCACAATTTCCTTTGTAATCCAGCTTCCCCATTTGTCCAGGCTTGAAGATTACTGGAGTGTGATGCCTAGCAGTGGAAATCAAGACATTTGGTGGGGCAGGGACAAATCTTAAGCATTTGAGTCATGCCCTGAGTGTCACCAGGGCAGCAACCACATGAAGGAACCGGGAGAGTTTCCAACATCCCCCAGTTTAGATAAAGCCATAAGCATAGTACTAGATATAGTGTAATGTACAGAGAGACATATAGAAAAAAAAAATTAATTCTTAAAAGTACTTAACTCTAGCAATCCTAAAAATCTAACGAATCTAAGGAAAAAACCTACTGAAAATACCTAATATCGAACTTTCCCTTAAAAAAAAAAGAAAAAGAAAACAAAAAGAGCTTAATTCAACCTTGATGTCTTCAACACTGACATTTCAGGTCACAGCTCTGTTGAGCAAGATGCCGCAAGACACTGAGTTGGCTTAAGGTAGTGCTGGAAGCAAAATATACTTCACCTTGGTTGCCCCACTGTACTGATGCAGCTTTACTGCTTGTGGACAAGGCATTTCTGCCTTGTCCTTGAGCACCAGTATGGCCAGGTTGCTGCCTACTTGGACAGATGTACATCATTCCCTACTGTGCTATAGATATGCCTTCAGGATATAGTAGAAAAATTCTGGAATGGCAGGCTTAAACAACAAGACATTTTTTAAATTAATCATTCCTTGTTTCATAAAGACCTTACTTAATTCAACTCCCTTTTCTCTTAGTTTTCCTTGGCGTTCAGAAAAAGATAATAATATTTAACCTGTCATTTTGCAAAAAATTAAAAAGTAGGTGCATGTTTTGAAAATGAAAGGATCAGCATGCAAGCTAGGTAACAGAATTATTTAAGATTATGATACCAGTGTGTATATGGGGGCAGCTCGTGTAAATAGAAAACAAACTAGCGTGTTATTTCAACAATATGAATTGCGGGGAATGAAAAAAACTATTTGAGATAACAGATGATTACTAATATAACTATAATTTTCTTCTCCATGAAAGTCTGGTGTATTACCTCAGAATACTTACATAAAGAAAATAGCAATTTAGTTCATCAATAAATTTTCTCAGTATTATGACTGCAAGGTCAGGTCCATTACCAGAGACAGAAACATTTTGTTTGTAATAGTCTTCTACAAATAACCATATCCATCCCATATGTAATACAAATCCAGTTAATATTTCTGTTTGGGGATAATCTTCTGGTTTGACAATGCAATATACGTGTAAGGTCATTGGACCTTTGCCTTCTTTTTTTCCCTAGAGCAGAAAACTTAAGGGACATCTCATGCTCTGAGATATTCCTGAATTATGTTTGTTTAGGCTCATACTTTTCAGTCAAGATCAAGGTGTCCTTGATCATTGATCAGATTGAGCTATGATGAATGATATCAGTGCCAGATTTTCAAAACAGTCAGGAAGTCAGGAAAATGCTTATGCATTGAAGACTTTCACACCTGGTATGATAATAGATGTGGCTTTTAAGATGTTTATGCTTCTATGTCACTTAGTAACTTACGTGTTGATCCAATTTTTGTTAAAATTTGCTAGGCAGAATGCCATTCATCAATGGAATAAAATTGCCTCAAGAAATCTCGTGTAATCTATTTCTTGGCAAAAAAAAAAAAAAAAATTGAGTGGATTCAATGACAGTCATACCTAGAATTTTGTAGACTTGGTCTGGGGTTGACAGTCTAAATAACTGCAAAATGTTGACATACGGTGCTAAGACTAGAGAGCATAGTGTTAGAAATTCTAATACCTGGCCTGTTTATAAGTTTTACATGATCAAATAATTGGACAGCATCTGTTAACAGTCCTTAAAACTAAACCCAAAAACTAAGATTCCAACTCTCACATCTGAATGCCCTCCCATGCAAGGTATGAAGATCGTGAGTTACTACAGTGTGACTGCATATGTTACATTCCAAATCATGTTATGGGCAAAAGGAAACACACCATAAACATATGGGAGCAAAGAATTTATTGTTAGTTCAATTGATGTTTTAGCAGTCTGATAGTCCAAATCACCCCATTAACATAAAAATAGCCGCACTGATCATACAGCTGAAATTGATATACAGGAAAAAAGCCTAGGATCTGCCCCTCCATTCTGGTGTTATGTTCATCCTTCATGGGCTCCTCAGGGTCCAAAGACAGACCTTTATTCTTCAAAAAGACAGGGGCACAGGTGTTCCTGAGGTGTCATCGCCATGCATACTGACGTCTCTGACAGGTGGCATATGATATTCATGGTGGAGGTGTTCCTCCCTCTCCCCAGTCCGGAGTCCTCTTGTTTTTATTTTGACATGCTTTCTTCTCACAGTCTACCTCCTTCTCAGTGGTTACTAGCTAAAGTTGGAAAGTTGCAGGGTCTCCCCCTGCATCTGCGAACATAGTTTGTCATGCGGTGACCACCAGAGTTTTTGAGACCTTTCTTGTATCTTGTAGTCACAGAGCTTAAACTAACCCAGGCTGGGCAACAGTCACTTGGCCACTAGAAAATTGTTAAAACAAGTTAAAACCAGCTCAGGTGTAGGCAAGCTCAGACAGTTCCTGAGACCCTGCACTGTCAGGTCAATGCAAAGCCTGTGGCCTTTTACCAGTAACGGCAAAGTTGTGTTTACTGGGCTGCACGTACTATTGTTTATTTTAGCAAATGTTTATTTTTATATAACTCTTCATTTTTAGTTATAAAACATTAGGTTGTGGGTGGATGTTTAAATAAGTTGAAAAATACACACTAATGGTGTTTGCTTAATCTAAACCACTGTTTTAATGTTTATATAAGAAAGTAAGGTACATTGGGAAATCTGATTTTTTTATATTTTTTCATTGTTAAAATAGTCATGATATTACTTATTCATACTCCTAGAAACTGGATAACAGTTATTGCAGACTTCAGCACTGGAAAATTCTTACACAGATGCAAAAAGTTAAGAGTTCTATATAAAGCAGAAACTTTTTGAAGATATGAAGCGTGGTTGGCATAAAACTTTATTTTATACTTGCATGGAATAATTTGGTGGAGATTTACAGGCTATGTATATTTTGAAAATGTTTTAGCTTTTTATTAATACAACTATTTTTGTGCTTCTTACACACTCTTAAAGGCTTGTATAAGTACAGTGAAATTAAGGATTAAACTAAAGTATGCTTCATTAACTTTATATTTCAAAATCACACAAAAGAACCCTATAAGATTTTGAAAACTCCACAATTCTATGTAGGCAAGTTCGTTTAATTACAAATGATGTTTGCCTTTTAAACATTTGCCTAGGTGCCACATTTGTTGGCATTAAGTTCGAGCAAAACCAAGGATAGTGTCAGAGAAGACATTACTGGCTCTACATAAATGCACTTGAATACTGTTTTTAAAAAGGCCAAAAATGTTTCAGTTTCAGCAGATTACAAATCTTACATTGAACCCTAAAATATATAAGTATTTGGAGGTTCATTTGTTCAATGAAACAACTCAAATTAATTAAACCTTCAAAGTTCATAGCATGTAAACAGTTCCAAGATTGTATATTTTGTTTAAAAATCTTATATCATAGGGTTTAAATGTTCAAATTTTTCTATTTTCTTTTAAAAACAAGAAAACTTTTCAAGTACATATATGCACCTACACACATGCACAAAACTGTGGATAAATTAAACTGAAATACTGGTCAGGAATGGAAATGCATTACTTTAAGCACTTTTCTTACTGTTAAAACCATTAAAATGTAGCACTGAAATACCAGAATACATTTTGATCACCAAGACAGTGACCTACTATTTAATAAATTGCTTAACAGTAGAAGGAATCTAAACCAGCTTCAGCTGACTGGCCAGTAATTGATATCCAGGCAAGTCACAAGGTCAGGTTACCTTCAAAATGCCTGGAGCTAAAAGAAAAAAAAAAGGTGAAAGAGAGAAAGAGAGAAAGGAATGAAGCTATTAAAAGAATGAAAAATAAAATGTGCAATGTAAGGTTGACACATACACAAAGTAGTTGATATAGTACAATGTGATACAACTTGATGCTAATCTCAGACAGAAAAAAGTTTAATAATATATTGATTCCTTAATTCATCTTAATTAATCTTTGCTTAATTTCTTTCTGTGATTCTTTTTCTCTGCTTATTACTAGGGCTTGGAGTAAGCAAAATATGTTAGTTACAAATCAGATTAGAGTTGTAAGAACAGCTGGCTTGGCAAATGGAGCAACAAATCAGACTTTTTTGCATAAAACTTTGGGTTAAAGCAGAATAGTGTAATGACTTAGGGGAAAGTAAGCGTATTAAATAATAATAAAACATATCATCATATAATATCTATTACATAAATCAAAAGACAGTTGCATCACATCTGAAAGGAATGTAGCATCATTACTAATCACACCCAATACTTTTCACAAATGGGTTATGTGATTTATGGAAACCATCAAACAATGTATAAATCAGTAACATAGTTATAATTCATATTAATAACTTATAAATCAGTGAAATGAATTCTAGAAATACATGATTTATAAACCTATCATATGATTTAGTGTAGGTGTCAGTCCATGGTTAAGAAAATCTGAGATGTAATTATATTTGTTCTTAAGACCAGCTTTTAAAGTACTTTTTTAAATGGCCACAAGCACATTATAATGGAACAGCAGTACTAATACCTGCTCCCATCCTAGATCATGGAAACTGTGCAAAACTCTCACCTACAGAAATAATTCCAGTTACTGTGAGAAAAAACTAATTTGATAATGTGGATGGCAAGGTTCACATTACTTTTCCAAGCAAAAAGTATTCCTCTCTGAAAATTAGAATTAGGCAAAATGTGTCATAGTCAAGGCCAGGGCTGCCATCCAGAGGGACCCAAACAGGCTAGAAGAGAGGACCAACAGGAACCTCATGAAACACAGAAAGAAAAACTGCAAAGTGCTTCACTTGAAAGGAGTAACCCCCCGCAATGCTATGGGCCGGGGACTGGCTGGCTAGGCAGCAACACTGATGAAAAGGACTTGACAGTCCTGGTGGACAGTAGACTACAAATAAGTCATTAGTCACCTTCTTTTGTAGTCATGAAGGCAAATGGCACATTGGGCTGTATCAACAGGAGTGCAGACAGTAGATTGAGGGAAGTGATTATTCCCCTTTACTTGGTGCTTCCTGTATCTGGAATACTCTGCCTAGTTTTGGGTCATCCAGGAGTGATGTTAATGAAGTTGAGCGAGTTCAACGGCGATGAACCATCAACCAAGATGGCAGGAACTGGAGCACTTGCACTGTGATGAGACGCTGAGTGAGTGTGACTGGCAAAGGCTGGAGAAGAGATGACTTTTGGTGACGGGGATAGGGGTGCTAACAGCCACCTGCTAGTGCCTGTGAGGGGGTTATCAAGGAGATCGAGGTAGGCTTTGTATTGAGGTGCACAGCAGGAAAATGAGAGACAACAATCACAAATTGAAAGGTTCTGACTAGATATATGGGGGAACAGAAACGAACACTATGAGAAGAGCTAGGCATTGGTACAGGTTTCTTAGAGAGGCTGTGGAATCTTCATCCCTGGAGGTTTTCAAGACCCATATGGACAAAGCCCTGAGCATCTTGGTGTGAATTCAGAGATGTCTCTGCTTTGAGCACAAGATTGGACTAGAGAAATGCCAAGGGCCCTTAAAACCTCAGTGTTTTTATGACCTATGATTCTATGTTTTTGCTTTGTTTTGAAGCATTTCAGTATTCAGTATTTGTTTTGTTCTGCAGCAGGATAGAAATTAAAGTGTTATTCCAGAGAGATGAATAGTACCAATAGGTACCATACTGTCTCCAGGCTCTTTGGTGACCAATAACACTTTAGGTCTTGGGATCTGTTATGCCTGCACTGAAACAAGGATTACAGTTATAAATGGCAGTGATATTTTAGTAAAGTTATGTAAATATACCAGTTTGATGTTCCAAAAGCAAGCAGTGAAAACTGTGTAAATTCTTTAGTCCAAACTAAAAGAATGCAAATACAATAACTTATATATATATTCTTCACCTCAACACTAGAGGTTAATCAGGTTTAAGCAACTAGAGATTTTTAAAAAAGAAGTTATGAAGTAAGAGTGTAGATTGGATCAGGCATAGACCAATAACAAAAATCAATTCTGCAGCTGACAGCTTTGGCTGGGATTGGGTTCAGACAAGTAGAGGCCAATGAGTTATGTTTAGTTTTTGATTCAGCAGAGATCATCAAGGAAAGATAGTGAGTTATGAGATCACAGTCTACGCATATGTTTGAGACAGAGGTCATAGGGGCTGTAGTAATTCTGAGTCTGCTTTGGGTCCGTCAGGCTGGCTTAATTGAGGGTTGATGCAAATAAGGACCATAAGAGTAGTTTAAGGGTGTACTTCTGGTTTGAATGAAACTAGCAGAAAGCTCTATTATCAGGATAAATATGGATTTAGTGTTCATTTTAGAGTATGATCCAACAGGAATAGCTGAGATGGATTTATTGCCTTTTGAAGGCTAAATTGAATACTGACCCAAACAGAAATAATCCATAAAAATGTAGTTCTGGAGGGGGCAGAATTGCTCTTTATCAGGTTTCTAAGATGATATTAAGAACTGAAACCAAGTAAATTTGACCTTTGTACCAGACAAATTGACAGGAAATACAATAAAGACTCCAACTAATAAATATACAGGTAAATATGATATATTGTGGATTCAAATGATACACAGTTGTTTTTCAAAAGGCTTTCAAAAAGGTCTTTTTTTCGAAGGCCCTTAAAGAATCTAAACTGTCATGGTATAAAAGAGAAAGGGAACTATAAGAAGGAGAGCTGAGAATTTTGTTTTTCAAAATCTGAAAGAAAGACAGCTAGAAGAGTAAAATCTCTGCAGGCACAATAGAGACTACTTAAAGACACTGTCCTGGATGTTCTGAAGAATACATATCACCTATCAAAGAAAGACTTGAGAAAGTCCAGAAGGAATATGACAAGGGTAAGGGATGTCATTAGAAGCAAGAAAACTTTCAGAAAACCTTCTTTCTATCCAAATGAGAAAAATGGAAAATTTCATAAACTTTAGTTGGAAAAAGAAGATGAAAAATAAAAAATCACGGGATGTGCTCAGGTTATGAAGCAGTCACTCATGTTAACGTACAGCTCTCTACAGCCAAGTTGTATGGTTAAAATCTGCCTAGATTCTGCCTGAAATCACTGTCTCCTCATTACAATATCTTCTGCAGTCACCCACTACAACTAGTAATGGCAAAAATTGTGTTTACTGTGCAATATGCTGAACTATTAATTACAGTGTGTAATCTCTCTCTTAATATCTCCCACTTAGTGGGGAGTAGAAAGTGGCTGGTGATTGTTGTGGGGGGGCTTTTTTTGGCTTGGTTTAGTTTTATTTTTTAGAAGGAGTCCAGGGAAGGTGCAAAGAACTATGGAGTAATGTCACATGTTTGTGCTGAAAAAACTAGAAGAAACTATTTTTTAAAAGAGCATAAAATAGAAATCCTACCTATTTAGGAAGAAACAACACAGCATTTACAAAACCAAAAAATTGCTTCACAATTGATTGGAGTTCTTGAAAGAATGTTCTTATATTCTTACAGTCCTTTGTGGATTAATAATCTATTAAATGGTAAGAGAGAGGAAGTAAGAATCAACAAGTAGCTTGCAAAAGAAAGGGTTTTTCAGGAATCTATGATATGAGGAGAGCTTTTTAACACATTGATTTGGAGAAGTTTGGAAAGTGAGGTAAAAAGTTTGCTAATGATAGGAAGGTATTCTGGAAAAGTTAAATCTGAAGAATAAGATTTGATAATGCAGCGTATCTGAGAGATAAAGTGGTAGGCAGAATTCAAAGTTAATACATGCAGAAGTAATACAATCTATTTGCCTTTTGACTGCTAGGTAAGAAAAGTGATAAGTATTCAGAAAGAACGACAGGGTCTAAAGAAGTTATATGTACTCAGGAAAGACAAAAATGCAATTGTGGGTATTTTTTTCTGAAAACATCATCTCCCTGATTAGGAGACCAAAATGGAAAATAGAATTCTGAGAATGATTACGTAAGAAATAAAGAATAAAGAACATCAGTATGACATAATATTCCTGTATTTTGAATATGATATTCAGTTATAATTATACCATCAGAAAACCATATTTTAAGGTTCAGACTAAGGAAGTAGGATAAGATGTTTGCAACACCATCTTTACATGAAAAGAACTCTTCAGCCTCAAAAAGATGTAATTGAATGGTAGCATGAAAAAGACAATATAATGACAAATTTTACTAAAAAGATAAAAGGAAGAAACTTCTCACTCTGTAAAAAGAAAAAGATAGCACCTAATGAAATGATATAGCAGCAGATTTAGAACAGAAAAAAACAATTTTCATTCACGCTATGCTTACTGTATTTTGGAGTTCTTTGCTAATGTTTGCTCTCAAAGTCAAGGTATGAATAGGCACTTCCATGATGGTCTAGCAGCAACTTTCAGAAAAGCAAGTTCCTAATCTGTTATTTGACAGGAGGTAGGAACGCATAGCAGAAGGATCCTCTTAATGATCTGTTAACAACCATGAAGTGATATGATTTTAGACTAGACAGAGGTTTGAGCTAGACAGACATTATTTCTTTAGCATAGATCTGTAGTCCAAACTTTATAGCACTTTCATGGGAAAAAATGTCAAAACAAAGCTCCACAGAACAAGCACAGGATTTCATATAAGCTAAATTTAAACATTTAAAAACTATAGCATAGTTTAACCTAGGCATCTAGATCCCTTCTGGAGTAATTTGGGAGAAAAAGTACCTCCAACCCAGAAGCTATGTCACTTTACTTACTATGAATATGTACCTTGGAAAGGGATTAATTAACCTATCTGCCTTTCCTTTAAGTTTTTAATTGTGATGGGATGAATATTTTTTATATCTAAAATGTTTTTAAGGTCACCTGCTATTTTTTGGAGGGGCTTTATATACTTTAATTGGGACTCTGACAAAGAAAGTATCCCAACCATACCAGCTTGTGATCTGTATGCTTTCCAGGATTTTATCAAGTAACAGGAGATTTTTATTTTCAATGCAAACACAACAAAAGCAAACAAGATTTGCCAAAGCTTGGGATTTGACTAACAACTGCTACAGCGTTCTTCAAACAATAGTTTCCCATTGTTCTGAAAAGTTGTTTTTAGCATAAAGAACTGATCACTGAACTAAGCTACTAAGCTACAAATGATTCACAGTAATTCATGTGTACTGACAACTGTTTGGCTACTGTATTAAATGGTTGTTCAGCAGCTGAAGATGTTTCTCCTGTACTTCAGGAAGTGTTTTTGCATTTTCATTAGACAGTGATTGAATGGAAAATAAAGCCTGTTCTTAGCTTGAAACTATGAACATTAGATTTCCACTATCATCACCATCCAGATAAATATCCAATTCCACCTAAATTCTTTTTTAGCATCCAAATTCTTTTTTGGTTCATTTGTTTTCAGTCTGATCCTGAACCAACTTGAAGGAAATTTGGTTCAGGTGCTTCAAAGCTCAATTATTTAGTTCTATTTTATGTACTTAATATTAGATTAAAATTAATCATGAACTGGGAAATACCACCATCACCATTTTACAGATATGTAACTGTCAGGAAGGAGTGTCTCACGCAACTATCTTTCTCACATGTCACAGGATAACGTTTGAATTAATCTACTATTCATTTTTTCTTGGTAAGCCTGTAAAGGCTTCAGTCCATCAAAACATGTGAATGAGTGTCCCTTTTCAATTATGCAATCATCTGAAACATGAGTCTTTTAAAGGCCAGTTTTGATCAAAGAAGGGATGTATTTGTTTAAAGGCCTTGGGACCAGATTTTAGTATGACTGCAATAACTAGTGGGTGAACGTCTTATTTCACAGAAATAGTTATTTTAAAATTAAACCTTTACACTTTCATGTCATTATACTACTGATATTCCTGATACTATCAACTGTAATTCTTCACAGATGTATTGTTGAAACCAAAAGCTGTACTTTGTTTTGAGTCTGGTTTTGCTAAAGTGTATAACTGTTATATAACTGGTTTATGTTCTTAAAAAGTCTCCCAGAGTAAAAACATTTTTTTTAAAATTTTTATTCTTTTGTTCTAATTCAATGAATGCCTTATGTAGTAGTTCTTCTAATTATTAATACTAGTTTGCCACTGGAATCACTATGCCTGGACTTACTTGGAATAGTTTTAGGCATTTTTTTTAAAGTGTATTTTAGAAAATGTAATGAATGACCTTCCTTATGTTACCTTACAAAAAAATAGAACTGTTGGATTGCTTTTTTTAAGCTGTTGATCCTAGAAGCATATGGAGAAATTACACAGGACAAACTATACTTCATCACCTCATCAGAATAATGAAATGGTGCATTAGGCATTCAACCAGCTTTGCAATCCAGTGGCTACACCTTGGGTGTGCTGACTCAACCTCTGTAGTGAAGGATGGAAGCAGACGATAACATATATTAAAATCAGAACATGCTGCAATTAGTGGAGAATAAGCAAAATAAAAATTTTCTTTCCAGTTTAAAAAATGTACACAATTTCAAAAGAGAAAATGAAAGAAGATACAACTGAGTTGTTAAAAAACAATTAACCATGCCATCAGCATTTCAGGTTAAACATGTTAAGAAATACTACTTAAAGAATAGGAACTGATTTCAAGTTTTATATTTAATACAGTCCAGATAGGAAAACACAAGAGGGTATGTAAATAAAGGGGAACATGCTGGGGCAGAAAAAGACAGTCATAGCTTTTTTTACTGTAGTTAAGATGTTTGTTAGGCTTTTACTTGGTTTGGTTGTTTGTTGTATCTTAGAATTTCCTTGCCTACAGTAGTACAAAGTTTTTTAATTTGATTGCGTAAAGGCTTTACCTTTTCATTGTTAAGACAGTTTAATGTGTGACTGTGTACCTAACCACAGTTTCAGTGAAGGAAACTTCATCTCAGGTGACTATCAAACTAGGGGGCTATCAAACTGGGAGTACATTCTAGGTTTTTTCCACTCAGTTAGCTTTGTTTGACTTCAATAGGTTAACGTCTCAGAAATTTTGGAAGTTAAAATGTTGGACCTGTAAGTAATATCTCACTGATTCCCAGCAAGAACTATGAATAGCAGTCGTATACTGTTGTTTAAATGTTGATTTTAGCTTGCATATTTTTTACAGTAAGGTTTTATATGGCTATGTTAACCAATGAACCAAATTCCCACTTTGCTATTCAGCTTTAGGTCTGGCTAAACTTATGACCTCTAGCCTAGCTGATTCTTTTGGGAACTCATTAGTCTGTGTATCTAGAAATGCCCTTCATAGCAAATGTGACTGATTTGTACATCCTGTCATTTTCCATATTCTTTTTTTAAAGTACCAGAAGTTACTGGCAAAGCAGTTACCAGCAAAGACCCATGTGACTGATATTTCCAGTCATTGGTACTTCTGTTTTCAAAGATAAGCAGATGGGAATTATGTAATTCTGTGGAAATGAGTGAACCGTAGGCTTCAGAGGAGGTATAAACTTGAATAGCTAATTGTGCATTATGGACTTACTGTATTTTTGCTGTCATACTGTAGGGGACTAGAGAGCTCAGGGGCCAAGTAACACATTTATCTACTGGTTGTTTAGTGACTTGATCAATAAACTGGTTGAGCTGAATGTGAACGGTTTCTTGAAACATTACTAACCCAGTAATACTTAACTGTCAAGATTAAAAAAAAACTGTTTGACAATCAGTTTTCATATTTAGACATTTAATCCAAATTTCAGGAAATTATGCAACACCTGAAGGATACCAGAACAAATTCAATGATGCTGTATTTTAGTCTGTTAAAATCAGAAAGATCTGGTAAATTCATTAAGGTTAGTGGACTTTAACTTAAGTAGGAAGTGGGAAGAAAAATAGAAAGAAATCTTTTACTTTATGATTAAAAAAATAATAAAACCACAGAAACTTGCCATAAAAGCATCTCCAGTTTATCCTGTTTCATAGGATAAAATGAACTATCATAATGAATTATGTGAGAAAGAAATTCTAGTTTATTGAAATCAAAGTGAGGTGTAGTTACCCTTTACTGAGGACAAAATTTTATTCCTAAGTCACAGTTAACACTTGTGAACATGTTTGTCTGCTCACAGGAGGAGATTTGTAAAAATTCTTGCCATTCTTTTTAGAGTCCAGTGAGGCAGTTCTCATGGGTAAGAAGTAGTCACCCTCACTTACTTTCAGTGTTACCCAAAAACACGGATTTCTTTTTGTGGACTACCTAATTCTAATGAATGTGAAAGGTAGATTGCTTTCGGTTCTACTTTCCAGGTATGAGAAAGGACAGAAATTCAATTAAGTTCCCAATTATGTGCCCTGCCTTTTTTGTTGTTTTAAAGTTTTTCATTGTAATGGATTTTTTAGGACATGTTATTATAAAAATACTACTACTACTACTACTACTACTAAACAGTGAAAATTTTAAGTCTCAATTCAAGAAAACTCAAAACTGTAGAGAAGAAAAAGACTCAAACCAATGTATATTCTCTCAAAAAATATTTTCTAGCTTTTGATCACTAGCTTTTTTAATTACCTTAGGGCCCCAGACTTCCACTGGGGAACTTAGTGTTAGACATATCAAGTGTCTAATAGCTTCTTCAAGATAAAAAATATCAGAAAAGCAATGGGTGCTTTTACTCTACACCAGGCAGAATTTACAACCCACTGATCTTGCTGTAGCCATAATTCATATAAAATACATATTTGTGCTAAAAATACTCAAATTCAAAATCAGCACCGAAAACCACCTGTTAATGATGATGCAGAGTGTAACAAGTTCAAAGATAATACACGTGGCCAGCTGACAGTTATATGGCTGATAAACAGGAATGTCAGTGTTTGGTATTCACTATAGAAGTTGAGAATCTGAAAAGTAGGGGAAATACTGTGTGCAGCATGCACTGTTAGAGGCACTTTTGCGCCTGGGGGTGACAGCCTGCATGTGCTATCAGGGATCCCAGGATAATGACTCAGCAGCATTTGTATCAGCCTGCTCTGAAAGTGTACCCAGTCTCACATAAATCAAAACCTTATGACACTCTTTTGAACCCAGTACAGCTTTAAAGGCCTCAGAAAAGATTTTATGGGTTTGAATTCACTTGCCAATATGTATTATGTCACAGTTCTGCAGACCAGACAAAGTCTATACTTCCAACTGAATTGGCAGTTAATTCCCTTTCTCTTCCGTTCAGTCATGAATGGTTGATCATTTAAAGTAATAAACAAAGGTGAGAGAGTTGAGCTATCAAAACTTGCAAACACTTGAAAGAAGTTATTTAACATTCTTGTGTTTTCTACCCTATCCAAAATCAAAAAGTCTGATGTGACATTAATCCATCTATTGGCAACAGAAGTTATTAATACAGTCTTTTTTATGTTTAGCTATGAAAGAAATTGGCAAAATCATATCAATCCGAGTGCTACATTCTTGTGTCTATAGCATGTATGACTACTTTGAACTTTACTTTAGGGGAAAGCCTATGTAATGAAGCTTGCTTACTCAAAAGGAAGTAAAACTCTTGATATTAATACAAGAAGGGAGGTGGAAGGAAAACTGATCTTCTCTGTATACTGTATGACTTTTTATTTGAAGTGGGCAGTAGTGCGAATTATTAAGGTATTCCAGTTTGAGATAGAACTCTTACCACTAGAAGTATGATGGTCCTAAATGTATTGGAAATGAGTATTTGAACAAGGTGGGTGGGGAGACTATGCCATCACTTTGTTAGCAAACTTAACCTCTGGCATCTCCCTGCTTGTGCACTACAGAGGTCCAAAATTACAAATGTATAATGTGAAGGTATTTAGCATTGAAGTGGGATGTGAGGCACTTGTGCTAAGCCATCACTGATTTCAGACTCTGTATTTGGAAAAATTCAAACACTCCATAAACCACCAAAGACAATGAAGAAGGAAATCATGGAAGCCAGATTTAGTAAATGAATCCTCAACCCCAGAAATGTTTCTTTCAAATCACTCAAAACATGCATAGAATCACAGGATCATGTGACAGGTCCAACCTCCTGTTCAAAGCAGGTTTTTAGAGTAGGGTGCTCAGGACAATGTCCAGTCGAATTTTTAATATCTCCAGGGGTGGAACATACCCAGCCCCTCTGAGCACCTTTTCCAGTGTTTGACAATCTCCAGGATGGAAAACATTCTTCCCTGTATCAGGGCATAATTTCCCAGCTTTCAACTTGTTTGTGTCCATTGTTTCTTGTCTTTTCATGATGTATCTCTGAACAGTATGGTTCCAGCCTCTCTACACCCTCCTTTTGAGATAAATATTAAAAAATAAAATAAAATAATATATATATACACACACATATACAAACCAGATACTCTGGATACTCTGAACTGGATACTCTCTGTGCTTGTTTCAGCTTGTGATTCCATCGCTAAATTCTTCTCACTGATTGGGGGCCTATGCAAGCACAGAGACAGTACGAAGCTGAACCCTTTTATTAAGTAAGACTTCTTTTCTGTGTTCTGCCTCTTTTTCTTTCCTCTCTTTTCCCCATACTCCATCATATGCCTGTGTCACCTGCAGGGTGTTGGCTTTTTTCCTAACTCACTGTTCCAGTGGTTAACTAAGAGACTAAGTCAACAGCTTTAGACTGCATTTTGTTGGCCTCATGGTAATAAACCTTCAATGAGACCGTGAGCAGCTTTTCTGGGCAGCCAGATGTCTTGAATGCAGTAAAATAGGCTGCCAGCAGGAAAAAAAAAAAAAAAAAAGAGAGACATATGTTCAACATGTAATACAAACTGGAGTCTGTAGTTTGACAATAGACAAATCTTTTATATTGAAGCCTCTGGAACTTTTATTTATGCATATGGCAGGTCCCTTATTGGCACTATCTCCAACTATAATATTAGCGATTGGCTTTATCTCCAATTGCAATATTAACGATGTATTTCATGTAAGGACACTGCCCACTGATTCTGCTTTAGCTCTTACATATTTTATGCATCTAATAGAGCAAATTAAGCAACATGCTTAACACCTGAATGCGCTTCATTCTCTCCTCTCCTCTCCTCTCCTCTCCTCTCCTCTCCTCTCCTCTCCTCTCCTCTCCTCTCCTCTCCTCTCCTCTCCTCTCCTCTCCTCTCCTCTCCTCTCCTCTCCTCTCCTCTCCTCTCCTCTCCTCTCCTCTCCTCTCCTCTCCTCTCCTCTCCTTTTCCCTCCCCTCCCCTCCCCTCCCCGCCTCACCTCGCCTCGCCTCGCCTCTTTAGTAATATCATGGCTTATTTTGTGTGTTTTTTCTGGAGTTTCCCAGTTCTATTATTTGAATTTGACAAGTAGAGCCACCAATGGCAGCATTTGTGTTGATGCTTATGATTTGTTGCAAAAGCCCAATTTCTTCTGAGAAGATCAAGAACTTGAGTATCTTCATATGCATAGGCACTGATTTGAAACAGATAGTTGTACTGATGTGCTGGAAGTAGAGAGCAGTGCTTTTTTATCTCGTAGAGAGAAATAGAAATGCTAGGATTTTTTCTATTCTACCTTCTCTTAAAGCCTATAAATGAAAATAAAAAATAAACAGTTCAATCTATAAAATTTCTTTATAAAGAACCATCTGTATAAAAGAAAGAAATTACTTGGCCCACAGTCTAAGTGCCTGCAATAAATACTGAATGATCATTACAAATTTACTTTCACAGGTAATCTAGGATGTTCAAAACAAACAATGACACTCAGAGTCCTGACAATAATGCAAGCATTAATTGAAAGGCCATGTGCAATTATGTAACAATATATAATTGGACCATAAGTAGAGAGAGCTCAGAATTTTCTTCTGCAATGATCTGTCAGCAGAAGATATCTTTTGAATTTTAAATTTGCTTTGAGGGAAATAATTTTATCAGATAATCAATCTAGCAGAAAGCAACCAGGAAGCTGAAAAATACTGGCTCTGAAATGTGTTTTCTGTAACATCCTTTCCACCAAACAAAATAATAAATAAATGAAATATGCTTGAATTCTGATTCTCATTTGGGATTTTTATTGTAATATGTAACTGGTAAAAAATAGAACCATACGATTGCCTCTAAAAATTTATGGTGAACATCACTTTCTTAGTGGAAAACTGTGTAATCATCATCTAAATATTGCTAGAATTCTTCAAACATGTTTTAGTACCTTCCTCTCTTAATTTCTGCTTTTTTTTCCTCTAAATTTTCATTATGACTTCATATGTGGTGACAAAAAAATTAATCTTACAAAAACGTTCAGGTCTAGATAATGGTTTACTTAGAGTATGCTTGTACTTTTGTTTCTTTCTGAGCCAAGTTATACTAGTGTAAAAGAACCAGATTTTCTTCCCCAGTGTGTCTTGAGGCAAATCAGTGCTCTGAATAAGAGAAATTGATGTTTTTGATCTAACAAAATAGAACTGTTTTTCACAGAAGTGAGGATGAGTATCTCAATAACTGTGAAGGAATAACTGTAGAGCAAAGGGCAAGATCCTCTCATCATTTGCAGTCCTTGGGAAATATCAGTCTCACTTAGATGAGCTGTTTGGACAAGCTCGGTAGCAAATTTGGGAATAAAACAAAAGGGAAAATATTTTACGCCCAAGAAAAGGTCAGGACGTTTAATACAGTAGTAATAAAGGATGCATTGTACTTTTCAGAGAAGCACAATTATTTTTAGTTCAAGGTGTGATATGTCAGGTACATATCATCTTTTCTCACTCTGACTATTATACTGTGCCAGAAATGTGCAAGACAGCTCCACTGTTCTCCTGATTACTGACATGTTTTATTTCTTTATTTGACTTCACAGCAGTATTCACCATATTGTGATTCTTTTGGGAGATGAAAGATGTACATCCTAATAACAAGACTTTGTGGGTTTTACTGGAAATACACCCCCACTTCCAACTTACATGATATTTTCATGTATTTTGAATGTATCACTCAGGTATAAAATTAAGTGATAAATGAAGACAAATGATACCATGCAAAATACACCACCATGCTGTAGATTTTTTATACTGTAACATTAAATGTGTTCTTGTAAACCTAACAGACTCATAAAAGAATATGGAATAGAATAGATATGTATATTCCACAAGAAAAAAAATCTATGACTGTTAGCTGTAATAACTTTTGAAAACATAAGGAGGTTGGGGGTTTTTTTTAATTGAATTTACGTATATTGCAGACTGTCACATCTGAGAGTATAGGAGCTACAGTTTTTCTTTCTAACTTACAGAAAAACAGCTTTTGAATTTAGAACTGCCCATGTTCTTTTCATGGTTTTCATGGTTTTGACTCTTTTACCATAACAAATGCTGTTAAAAAATTAAATGGAGCACAGGGAAGGATTGCTATAGTTAATGTGGGGACAATGCTTTGTTTCAGAGAAGGGAAACTAGTGAAGCAGCTATTTTTAGATCTGAATCATTTTTAGATCTGAATCCAACTAATAGGAAAGAGCTGGCTGAGACTTGAGTGCGGAAGGTAGTTTGAGTGAAAGTCATCACAAAATATCAGAGAACACTCTTCTAAGAAGGGGAAAGTGTGAGAAAAGCATTGTGAGGAAACTGGGCTCCCGAAAAACAGGCTTCAGCAAACTTAGGTATGGAACGTAATCTAAGGAACATATTGCAGTGTAATTAATATCAATTAATATCTAAACCAGACTGTTCAAAGCACAACACTAAACTAGCCTGGTGTCAGAGAAAGGCAGCAACACTGAGAGAGACTCCTACACCAGAAAGGAATTGCAGGAATACTGGAAACTGGCACATGTCTAAGAATAATCTGCAAAAGAATAGAACAAATTTATAGAGATAAAATTAGAAAGAGTAGGGAGCAAAATTACTTAAAACTACCAAGAGACATAAATAGCACCTAGGAATAAGTTCTGTAAGTGCATCAGAAATAAGACAAATTCAGTGCTCATTTCTGAACAGAGTTTAGAAATGTCCTTTAAGGCTTTGTGAGCATGCATTTGTATATATATTAGTACAAGAGACAAATTTGTTCACTAGTAAATTGGAAGTCTTTCAGATGAACTAGCTCTAAGAGGGGCTGAAGCTGTAGATTTTTTTCCATTTAGCCCTATCAGATTAGTGAGGAATTTATGTAGTGAGCTTTTAAAACTGAGGCAAATTAGGGAAGGATCAAGAGAGGTGTGGCTTTTCCAAAGAGTGAAACAACTCCTCTGACTATATGATTTTATAATTCATATACAACCAAATGACATACAATATTATTGAGAAACACTAAAGTGTAAAAGGCAGTGGTGTAAATGCAAACACTTAAAAATATCTGCATCTACCACATCAGGATTGCAGTTTGTCAGGGCAATGGGTGCAGGAGGGGACAAAAAAATCCTTCCCCCACAAAGAACCTTTTATCTTCCGTTTATCCACAATACTCAGTCATAGAACATCTAGTCACATGGCAAAATACTTTTTTCAAGCATTGGCAGTTAATAGCAGGCTCATGCCCCAAAGAATGGGATTTTAAGTGCCTTATAAATATTAAATCCTACCTAATGTAAGTATAGATACACTTAATATCCATGTAACTGTCTAATCTTATTCTGAATCTTGCTAGACCTTTTTGCTTATTCCATGTCTGGTTATTTTTATCTTTGGACCTTGTTTCTGGTAAAGTCATTAGAAGTAAAGCACAGATCCAAATATGAACTGTTGAAACTGTATGTTTGAGCTTGCAGTGACCTGTTACGCATTTGATGTTAGGATTCAACCGCATAGTATACATTTGGAATTTCATATCATATTTCACTTGTAGATTGGCTTACAGATAAGGAAAAAAACATTGTAGACCTTGTTCCAGTTCCTTTTAGAAAACAGAACTAGTGCTCACAGCTCAGTTACTTTTTTTATGTAGGCTTTTTCCTAGAGTTAGAGGTACACAATAGCAATAAAGATTCGTAAAGCTAGCCAATTGCTACCCAAAATATCTTAAGTTTTGCTGATGACTCATATGACTGAGATCATCATTTGTTGTATGATCCACTTTAGAGAACAAAAACGTAGTAAATTTTGTCTCTGTGACCAGCTGAATTAAAGATCAGCAGCAATAAATGAAACAGTCCTCTTAACGCTGGTAAAAATTCATTTCATTCTAGTGCATTTATATTAATTTTGTTCATTGTGTGATGGGACCCTGAAGCTGCTGTGGGCTTTGAGGTCAATGTCTGTAGATGACGTCTTATATTGAGCACAGCAAAACTACCATCAAGGCTTTAAGTTCAAAATTTTTTTTATTTGAATAGATAAAAGAGGGGCTTTTTAAAGGATTTTTTTTTTAAGAAGACCAGGAGAAATGAAAAGACAAATTAGTAAATAAGATACAAGAGAAATGCTAACTCCATACAATCTGTTCTGAGTTCTTGGAGGGAAGAAGTTGCCCAGAGTGTGGTCGAGGTTGTTGGAAGATCTCCCTGCTCTCCGAAGTCTTCCCTCCTCATTTGGCTCCATGTTCACTGCTAGCAACTGCTTAGATGTTCAGACCCCTGTTCCTCTCTCTACCTGTTCCATCTCTGCCCTCTCAAAGCTTGCAAGTCCAGCATATGCTCGGCTTCCCTTAGGGGAAGACTCATGCTGCTAGAAGGTGCCACCACCTCCAGAGAGGAGCAATCAGGACAGGGCAACCAGCAGCCTCATCTATTGCTGCCCAGTGAAATACTCTCAAAAGAGCATACCATGAGAAAATGAGAACATATGTCACCCATCAGAGTTTGCATTGTTACCCCTCCAGACATTAGTGGTATTCCAGTTAAAAGGAGCCAGGGATTTCATGTGGTATAAACAGGGCTTCCCTGTATAAGCAGAAGAAATGTCTTCAAACCAAAGTTAAATCCACTGAGCATTGCAAAAGGCTTGCAGTATTGCTGTTCAGACTTTAAAATATATTCACAGACTGATTCACTTCACTTTGATCTCATCTGGATTATTTCCATTACCTACAGCAGAGTTAGGTTAGCCTTTCAGTTGACAGAACTATTGTTTTCTTTTTCACAAGCCAGCTTATCCAGAAAGATAGTTTTATAATACTTTTGCTTAACAAATTTTACTGAGTGATTAAGGTTTTTCTCTGTGAGCTGAAATAAATGAAAATTTTCTTTTCATATAATAGCTGTAATGAGAATCCTGCTCTGTTGTATCACTATTAGGAGAGCAGTAATTACAAGATTTCTAACAACATCAATGTTTGAGGCAAATCTCTTTCTAAAGAGGAAACAAGGTTAGATGGAGCTCTGCTGGAAGTCCTTTTATTTGCCATGATGCCAAACATCAAACTACAAAATAATTTTGCTCTCATTATTAACTTTTGCAAGAGATGTACTGCTTTTCATTGAGTCGTTTTCAAGTCAGTGGGGAAAAAGACATGACTTTATCAGCAGAGAAAGAGATGAAGAGAATTAAAGAAAATTTGATGAGGTGTAAACAAAGCAGCAGCTTGAGCTGGAGGGTGAACTGTAAATTGCAACATGGTAGGGAGAAAAAGAACATTTTGCAAAAATAGCTTAAAAACTGTTAAGCATTAAAGCAAACAACAGTACATTTTTAAAGCTTACTTAAGCAATAAGCTAAACCGGTATTTAAGTGAAGACAATAAACAAAAATGCTTCAACCTTAAAGCACAGTACATTTGCTTCCTCACATTGCCCTCACACTGCTTAAGGGTTAACTCTAGCATCGTGCCAGAGATTCTACACTGCTCTTTTTTTGAAAGGTGTGAGAATGGAGCTTGTATATTTTAAGTGACTCTATCTAGATTTTGAGTTATTAAAACATGATTGGAAACAAATTGCTTGATGTGCTTTTAGGATGTTGTAAATTTTATTTTTTTGATGGAATGTCAATTGTAATAGCTTCAGTAGGTGATTTCCCTTGGTATATGTAGGTGTGCTATTCATTAGAACTGCCAAAGTAAAACAAAACTTGAGTTTGGCTAGACTGACACAGAAAAGTGTAAGTACTTTTAAAGATGAAAAGCATTTTCTATTTCTGTATCAAAAAATTTTATTTCCAAGTAAGTGTAAGTCTAGAAAAGCACACCATCCTGTAACTTACTCTCTTTTTTCTTTACTACAAAATGGCTGACATCATTATATGTTATTAACTTCATAGTTATTAAAAGAAAATTACAGCATACAAACATGATTATATTTATAGGTATTCTTATGTGTAACTTGCATGGCTGGAGAAGCGAGGTAATATCTGCAAGTCTTGATCCAAAGGCGGTTGGTTTTGAAATGAGCTACAGATTCAGCCCACGCTGACATTAGGATGATAACTCTTTCCCAATGGAGAGAAAAGCAATTCTGTAGGATCAAGGATGTCTTTTAAATGTGGTTAGTTTAGGTTTCTTTGTGAGTTTAGCTCGAAAATCTGGAACAATAGCATGCATTTGTACCAGTGAGAAGGAACCCTCTTTTGGAATGGTGATTTCTGTGAAGACCATAAACTGTGGAACTGTCACTTTTGTGAAGTGGTATTTCAACACACTAACATTCAAAGGATTCAGTATTACAACATTTGAACAGGTTCATATGGATGCAAAAAAACCTGTAGTTCAATGGACAATCTCATTTAGACATGAAAAAGGGGCAATTTTTGTTCAAATGGAGTTACTTTTGTACAGCTACCTGTTTCAGAATCACATTACTCCTCTTTTTCCAACAAAAGCCTAGGCACTTTTCTGTGGTAAGTGGGCCATAATTTTTCTAATGTGTCCCAGCTCCAGAAACATCAGAAGCAACTTTGTAAAAACATTCAGATTCCTCTTTGACAACTCTTCTCATTCTTTAGCCGTAAACCACTATATTTTTTTCTTTTTTTCCTTATCTTTCCAGAACTTGAGGAGTGTGCCTACTTCCAAAAAGATATCACACATGTTCAAAATGGGAATAACAGAAGCTATTGCCAGAATACTGGTTTTAAACTGTATTTAGGCAATTAAATATGAATATCTAAAAAAATAAATATAGCATAAAGTAGACAATAAAAAGTCAGAAATTCTACATAGGAGACTGAAGATAATGTATAAGAATCCCCATTCATTTCCATGTCTGGAATATATATCTGAAATAATATACTGGAATTTAGGAATGAATTTTAAAACATCCACGAGAGGAAAATATATATAAAAGATTGTAAAGCCCAGAGTTAAGTTAAAACTTCACAGCTCTTCTGAACCTTACTAAAAATTAATAATGTGATATTATTCACATTCCCCGAGTATTTTAGCTTCACAAGAGATGCTAAATATTTTTCAGTTATTGTCAATTTTTCTTTCTCTTTCCTATATAGAATATACAGAATAATGGATGGAATCTTAAGGTTGCTTTGGAGAATAAGATATGCTGGTGTACAAATCTCTACACAGAATGTGGAGTGAGGTTTACTAACATCATGAAGGCAAAGTAATTTGAAAAGAAAATATTTATTGTACCCAGTTTACAGCCCAAGGAACATAGAGATGTTATGATTTTGCAGAACAGTTAGTTACACAATAAATGAACACTTGAATCAGGAAGAATATTTTTTTCTTCTGATTTTTCTTCCTGAGTGCAAGGATCTGGATAAGTCTGAAGTTTGGTGATAATTCATGTAAGTCCAGCTCAGAGAACGTGTCACAGTTTTCACAGAAGAAGGGCAAGAATGAAAAAGCTGAAAGATCATCTTGTAAAAGATCTTCAACAGCTCTTTTCTTTTCAACTGTGTCAAGAAGAGCAGTAGTGATGGTGATCCTGCCCATCAGGCACAATAAAGGCCCAGGTTTTCAAATTCAGGACAGTCAGATGTAGCCCTTAGTAACAGCTGCAATGTAGTAGGAGTTACAGGTACATCCAACGGCAGTGGCAATTAATGAGAAAACTGATAAGGAAGCAGGAGCTTTAACTCCATGCCAAGTCACACACAGGCACAGAAGAGGCTCATCTTTGTATCTTCCTCAAACTACATGTCTCAGTCCCCCAAACTAGGATCCTAAACGTATTCTTTTCCCTGTCCTCACCTTTCTACTGTACCACCACCTCAGCCTGCCTTTCTAACTGTAAGCCCTCTCCCAGGTCCTCAGCTTCATGTTTCATGTCTCCAGCAATACTGGTTTTGATGGGATGCATGGGCAGGGTAGGGAACAGAAAATTCAATTCCCCACACTTCAGAGAACTTCCTCAAGAAGTGAGACAGCTATTTTCTTTCCTTGTTCAAGACCATGCTTTGCTTCTTACCAAATGCTGAAAAAACTTCAGCTACACGTTGACCTGGTGGAATGCAGGGGGGCATGTGTTACCTGTCAATCTGATCCCGTAACATTGTGCTGAAAATAATTCAAGATTTATTGAGAAAGAAAAGACAGAAAAGAGCATGATTTCTTAGTCTAGAACTGAACGCACTCAGCCGTGAGGGGGCAATTGTAACTGTAGTTTCTGCTCACAGGGTTGCATTTTGCTCAGAGACTGAATAATTTAATTATAGATAGAGCTTTAGAAACAAGGACCAGAACTTCCTTCTCACAGAGAAGACTGTGAAAAAGTCACATTTTACTTCTGTCTCTGTATACTCTGTAACATCAGATTTGTCCTTGCACAGCAGCACAGCTTGGAGAACTTCAGTACAGTCTATATATTGATGATAGGGTGCTTTTGAGAGATACGTGGGCTGGATCCCTGTTAGGTTTTTGATTGAACTGAACTCCTACTCCTAGACAAATTCTCTAAGGTATTACATAAAAGATAGATGGTGGCACTATGACACCCTTTCAGAAAAAATTAGCAACCACAGCTGCATTTTATAGGAGGCCTGAAAGTGTTCGGCAGTCTCACAGCTCACCAGGCTAGGCTTTTCAAGATGCTTCAGCAGAAGAATGCCAAATTTTCAAACTCACACCAGGCCTATATAGAAAATATAGAGTGACTTTTTCAGTACTTATGCACAGGCGCAGAGGCAGAATTCAAGACATTAAGAGAAATTTAAAGTTTCATCTTATATACTTTTGAACGGGGTCTACTAAATTCCATTTAATTCCTAGTTTACCCAAGTAAAAAACAGATGCACAAAGACATTTAGGAGTCTAATATCTCTTTGGGAGTCTGGTTTCCCTTTGATTTCAATTGGAAATGTGGTATATATAAACAGGGATAGGGCATACAAAAGTCTTTGTGGATTTGGTCCTTTCGTCCCTTGTAGTATAATTTTAAAGTGTAAATAACAGTGTTTCTTTGTAGTAAACTACTGAACTTTGAAAAGTTTCAATTTTAAATTCCCTCACTGATATAAGATCCGATGTTTTCAGGTTACAGTGGAAAGGATGTTTTAATAGCTGCCAGCTTTGTTTATTCAGTCCTGGCTCTGAGAAGCCACTGAATCTTTCCGCACATTACTAGGAAGTTCAGCATTTGGAGACCTCACACCAAAACCAGACAGTGCGTTAACAAAAGAAAGCTTGGGGAGGAACATATTTTACCTAGCCCAAAAGACTGAACACTATTGAAGCTGGCGGATCTTGTCTCCCAAATGACTTTCTGTAGTGTAACTCACTCTCCTTTCTGGGCATACCTCTGCCTTGTTTGTAACAACCAGCTACTTCAAATGGCTATCAGTGTTTTGCCACTGCCTGCAGTCCTGCGGAGGTATGTGGTCTTGAAAGCAACCGAACACTTTCTCCCTTCAGCGCCTCGGTTGTGCAGCTCAGACAAGACTGAAACTGCTATTTGGCAATGAATTAGAGATATGATTCAGAACAAAACGAGAAGCAGATGAGTAAGCGTATGCCATTTTTTCATAGCCCCTTTTCTGAGAACCACACTTTCTAGTGTCAAGTGGGTGAAATCACATAAAAGTGTTTTGCTTTTTACTCAAAGGGTCAAGTATTTTAATATGGGCTTGCCTTTGGAATTAATTTAGTGTAACACGTGCTCTTTTTCCCTCCCCTTTTTCCAGCACTCCAGTTCCTGAAATATATATGATGATGCATGCAGCACAAATAACCAGTTACCATAGGAACAACTGTAATAGTGATCCCAAAGCAGGGTTGGGATTATTTTTTTTTTAATACCATAATTTGCACTTACATAAAGCTCCTAGCCTTCTTTCATTTGCAAATCATTCTGGAAAAATGCTCTTATTTAACATGATCTGACTATAAATCCATCAAAATTTTCAGTGTGTTTGCACTAGCCTTCTGGCATTGTGCAATTTTTACTACTAGAAAGATGAACACTAAAACAATTTTCAGGAAAGGAATTTGGTATCCATGACATTGTAAATGACAGCCTTATGATAAGCATTGTTGCTATACACATTGCCATGATGGTATTACTGACCTAAGCAAAGTGCTTATTATATTTTTCTCTTCTTTTTCCCTATCATAATTTGCCTTCTTACCGCATCCTGGCATGCAAGTATAAGAAAACACAAATATATGTAGGTATGAATAAAGCAAAATGGCAGGTAAATTTTGATTCTTCTAAATGTAGATGTTATTATCTAGGTCTGCATATGTCTTTTTCATCAGAGCCACAAACTGGGTTTCAGACATGCACTAACATATTGCCATGACCCTATGCATAGGTTTACAGCGAAGTAATAAGTCTGCCATGGAGATGCTCCTCCCCTCAGTGTTCCCAGGGAATTGGAGGGAGACCTGTTTTCCAACAACATTCAAATTGCTTGAGTATTGGTGAGGACATTGTGAGAATGAGCTACTCCACGTGGCAAATGGAGACATGACGAAAGCCTGTTCTGAAGTGCATGGTCATCTCTGGGCTGTTTTTAGCTCCGAGTCGTTTCACATTTTAGACAATAAAGCTACAATCTACATTGGTGTGGCTATCACAAAAGTTCTATATCAAATTGACTTAAAGGCTTGTGTCTTTCATCTATCATTAACGTAACCTCTATTTTGGGTAGCACAAATGAGTAGGAGAAACATAGGGTAATGCTGCATAGGGCTTCCTTGGAGAGCAAGCATTTCAGTTAAAAACAAATAAAAGCATCTTTCTTTTGGTCATGCATATTACAGTGCACAGCTTAAAAAAATTAAAGCATTAGGAGAAGCTGTAAAATAGCCATTGATAGAGAATGTGAACTAGATGTGATTGGCGAGATCTGCCTGCATTGCTGTATTTGAATAGCCAGTTCTACGTATGTCCCATGTCTTGCATGAGTGCTGGGATGTTAGGGTACGTCCACACTGCAGCCGCAGGAGGTTATATTGAGTTTTAAGTTGTTATGAGACTGCTGTTAGCAGTAGATCTGACTAGCTTAACATGAGCTGTACACTACACTGCAGTCATCAAAATATCTGAAGCACTGACCTACAAGTTTTGACAAGTTGCAATTTTCTGACCAAAGCCACATTTTAGGAAAAACTCCTATGTCAAATCTATTCCAAAAGTGTCTTCTCCTGACCAGCAAAAATTTGAGATATTATTTTAAAACTAGTTTTAAATGTAGTTTAAACTATGTAGTTTAAGCAAATAGTTGCTGTTACAAACCTTGCAGAACTGAAGGTTTTTCACAGTCAGTAGGGCTGTATAACTTTATATCAGCTGAGAAAATAAATCATAATAGAGGGGGTCTCTGTTCCATAGCTTGGCCTCTCTGAAGTGATACCTCATGTAATTGTAAGTAATAGTGAAGTTTACTGAGCCTTTCCCATCCACTGAAAGAGCTACGGTAAGTTTTAGTTACAGCGGATATTTAGTGTTTTTTTCCATGCAAACTATTTAATTTAGTTGCAAAGCAGATTCACATCATCATTTTTTGTCCATTTGACATATAGAATTTAATTATAGTAAACATTTGACACTAATTAAATGGTAGCTTTAGAGGACCTGATATAATTTATTAGATTTGGACATTTAACTGCTGTGAAGTTAGTGGGTAAACATGTTTAGGGGTATAAATTCTATAAAACAGTAACTAAGTTACGTATACTTGCTGCTTCATTAATCTATGTGTTTGGATACCTGAAAATGTAAGGTGCGGTATATATTCTATTAGGCAATGAAGACGAACAAAGCTTTTTCATGTAAGAGAGAATAGAACTTTTTCCAAGCAGTCAAAACACTATGACCTTCTGAAGACAAAATACCCCACAGATGGTCTTTCCATTCTTCCTTTAGGACTTAATGCACTCTCTCATTCCTTAGTGGATGTGTCTCATGCCATCACCAAAGGCAGCATGTAAAGTGCTATTTTACTGTTTAGGTGGTGGTGGTTGAAAGCTATAAGGTTACTGCCGTTACCTCGTGATCATGTCTCTCTCTGTTTCTACATCCATCAGCATATCTGCGCATGTGGTTCTCCTAACCTAGTCTGTCAAAATGATGCAGGCAAGGAAAGCATTTAAGCTACCATTTCAGAAACAACCCAGGGACAGCTGTGCCTAAGTAGCAACCTCCAGCAGCAGGAGGGGAAATGACAAGCAGAGAGGTTGTGCAGAGCTGAAGCTCCGTGTGCAGAGTGGTAAGACGATGGAGAACTGCAGGATTTCATCAGCATCTGAACTAGCACCCTGGTTAACCCTGCTCAAAAATTATCTCAGTGCAGCAACTTCACAATACGAGAGGAGAGGAGAGGAGAGGAGAGGAGAGGAGAGGAGAGGAGAGGAGAGGAGAGGAGAGGAGAGGAGAGGGGAGGGGAGGGGAGGGGAGGGGAGGAGAGGAGAGGAGAGGAGAGGAGAGGAGAGGAGAGGAGAGGAGAGGAGAGGAGAGGAGAGGAGAGGAGAGGAGAGGAGAGGAGAGGAGAGGGGAGGGGAGGGGAGGGGAGGAGAGGAGAGGAGAGGAGAGGCAAGAGTGATTATGACAGTTTTGCCTGATTGGCTCCCAGAAGTCTGGTCCATTAGTAGTATGTTTGAAGATCCCATAGTCAGATCAGAGAAACTGCCATAACTTTGTTGTATTTGTGTTATTAAGTGTCTCCCTTCTCTGCACACACTATCATATTTATTTTGGGAGAAAAGAGTTATCCCTACAGTAGTATGACACTTTTCAAGAATATTAAGGAAAGTTCAAACACCAGGGAAATCACAGAAATTGAGTAGTCATGGGGAAAGGCAGCCTCTTGGTAATATTACAATGACATGACTTGCAGACACTCACTAATTTTATAAGATCCATCAACCGTAGTGAGTCTGATGTGCACTTGACTCCTATTTTTACTGATAGCCGTGTCACAACTCAGTCTCTCACCATTCTACAAAGATATCACACTTGCCACCTAAAGGCCTCACATGTGCCTCTTTCTCATGCTGTGTCCTCAAGACCTCTCATCCTCAGCATTTCCTTGCATAAAGCCTGAGCGCACAGGCTGCAACGTCTGCCTCAGCCTCACTGCTCTGTCAAACATGTGGAGCATTCAGAGCAGATTGCTGAAGAAATCCATCTACTAGGGAACACGTGTGAGCTTTTACAATTGTTAGGGAAAGGAAAAAGATGAGCAATTTCAGGATGTCACTATGCGCATGCTCTGGATAACATTAGGCAATGGGTTCTTTTAAACAATAATTTTGGCAGAAATTCTGCAGGTTCACTGCTCTGCATGGCATGACCATGGCAAAGTATAAATTGCAACCTTTCTTAGCCAAACTAAAACACAAAACTAAAATGCATAGGCAGCGGAGGCAGGGGTACACATCCTGGGGAGATTATAGGGATATGGCCTGGGAGTGCAGGGAGGGGATCAGGAAAGCGAAGGCACAGCCGGAGCTGAACTTGGCTAGGGATGTGAAAAATAACAAGAAGGGTTTCTTCAGGTACATAGGACAACAAAGGAAGATGAAAGAAACTGTACCCCCCCTGAGGAGCGAAACAGGAGACCCGGCTACAACTGACATGGAGAAGGCTGAGGTACTCAACAACTTTTTTGCCTCGGTCTTCACTGGCAAGTGCTCTAGCCATGCCGCCCAATTCACAGAATCCAAAGGCAGGGACTGGGAGAATGAAGTACCACCCACCGTAGGAGAAGATAAGGTTCAAGACCATCTAAGGAACCTGAAGGTGCACAAGTCCATGGGACCTGATGAGATCCATCCGAGGGTGTGGAGGAATGGCTGATTCAGCAAGGCCACGATCTGGTATCGCTGAGCAACCCATGTATCAAAAAGTAACTAATACATGCTAACACAGCAGGATGACCACCGGGACTTCCCCGGACAGAACAAAGAACAATGGGCCGGGTAAACAACTGTAACAAAACTGTATCTATAAGGAGGTGAAGTAAGCGGCTAACATGTCCTGCTGCCAACCGCCAATCGAGTAGAAGCAATAAGCGCGTGGACAGTAACTTTAACCCAATCATAGCTTATAATTGAGCGCGTGTACAGCTGTAATTAACCAACCATAGGTTGTTATGAAGCGCGTGCCTATAGTAGATAACTATATAAACCCTGTTATATGCATGAATAGAGGAGAATGACCATACTCATATTGAGATCTGTCATTACTCCGGAATCGCAACTCCCGCTCCGTCGTCGACACTGAACAAAGGGAAACTCCGACACGAGGGTCCTGAGGGAACTGGCAGCTGAAGTTGCTAAGCCACTCTCCATCATATTTGAAAAGTCAAGGCAGACTGGTGAAGTTCCCACTGACTGGAAAAGGGGAAACATAACCGCCATTTTTAAAAAGGGAAAAAAAGAAGACCTGGGGAACTACAGGCCAGTCAGTCTCACCTCTGTGCCTGGCAAGATCATGGAGCAGATCCTCCTGGAAACTACGCTAGAGGCACATGGAAAACAGAGAAGTGATTGGTGACAGCTAACATGGCTTCACTAAGGGTAAATCATGCCTGACAAATTTGGTGGCCTTCTACGATGGGGATTGGTGGATAAGGGAAGAGTGACTGATGTCATCTACCTGGACTTGTGCAAAGCATTTGATACTGTCCTGCACAACATCCTTGGCTCTAAAATGGAGAGATGTGGACCACTCGGTGGATAAGGAACTGCCTAGATGGTTGCACTCAAAGGGTTGCGGTCAAAAGCTCAATGTCCAAGTAGAGACTAGTGACAAGTAGTGTCCCTCGGAGGTCTGTATTGGGACCAGTATTATTCAACATCTTTGCTGGGGACATGGGCAGTGGGATTGAGTGCACCCTCAGCAAGTTTGCTGATGACACCAAGCTGAGTGGTGTGGTTGATAGTCTAGAGGGAAGGGATGCCATCCAGAGGGACCTTGACAGGCTAGAGGTGGGCCCGTGTGAGCCTCATGACGTTCAACAAGGCCAAGTGCAGGGTCCTGCACCTGGGTCGGGGCAACCCCCAGTATCAATACAGGCTGGAGGATTAGTGGATTGAGAGCAGCCTTGCTGAGAAGGACTTGGGGCTACTGATGGATGAAAAACTGAATATGAGCCAGCAATGTGCGCTCGCAGCCCAGAAAGCCAATCTCATCCTGGGCTGCATCAAAACAAGCATGGCCAGCAGGTCGAGGGAGGTGATTCTGCCCCTCTACTCTGCTCTGGTGAGACCCCACCTGGAGTACTGCGTCCAGCTCTGGGGCCCCCAGCATAAGAAAGACATGGACCTGCTTAAGTGGTTCCAGAGGAGGGCCATGAAGATGATCACGGGGCTGGAGCACCTCCCTTATGAGGACAGGCTGAGAGAGTTGGGGTTGTTTAGCCTAGAGAAGAGAAGGCTCCAGGGAGACCTTATAGCAGCTTTCCAGTACTTAAAGGGAGCCTACAGGAAAGATGGGGAAGGACTCCTCTTTATCAGGGAGTGTAGTGACAGGACGAGGGGTAACAGTTTTAAACTGAAAGAGGGTAGAATTAGATTAGATATTAGGAAGAAATTCTTTACTGTGAGGGTGGTGAGACACTGGAAGAGGTTGCCCAGAGAAGCTGTGGATGCCCCATCCCTGGAAGTGTTCCAGGCCAGGTTGGATGAGGCTTTGAGCGACCTGATCTAGTGGAAGTTATCTCTGCTCATGGCAGGGGGATTGGAACTAGATGATCTTTAAGTCCCTTCCAACCCAAACCATTCTATGATTCTATGGTTCTCTTTTATGTGGATTTCCTTATCTGTCCTCCTTCCGATCTTCAGTATAGTCTAAGTTCTTGGCACTTAGGTAAGAACAACTTGTATTTGTTTTTTGTAGTATGGCATCTGTAGCACATGACTTGATTTAGTGGGAGAGGAAATACTGGAGGGAGAAAAGAGGGCTTATAGTGAATTTGGTTAGGCTCTGAAGCTGTCTCCATTTTCAGTTGGCTACATGGCCATGTTGTCAGCTTCCACTGTTGCCAATAAGTCCGAGAATGCACATGATCTGAAGATCCATTTTAGGGACATCGATGCATCTACAGGAAGCATGCATGAATCCAAAGAGTGAACCAGTGGAATGTCATTCTTGATCTTCAGTAGTCACAGACTGCATTTCTGTCCCTCTCATCAGAACCTGTTTGGAAGAAAAAGGTAAGGAAACCATCTCTTATCCTTCTGCTGGAATCACACCTATTCAAAGACATTGGATAGACCGTCATCTTGGTAAGCTGTTAACTGAGAGGTGCATTGTTGTGTTTTCACTTCTGCTTTGAACTTCTGATTGGCCAAATGCTCTGTCAAATGCCTAGATGACTATATACCTCTTACCCATCTTACTTTTTGGATTAAATTATACTAAATTATTAGTACTGCACAGATAATTAGGGCATTCAGCATTAACCAATTAAAGAGAAAGAAGAGAACTTTAGAAGCAAAATGTAAGGACTTTATGTTCCTCTTTAATGAGGAACAAGGGATAAGGAATTCTTTTGTGCATGACACATACCATTCTGCTTTTTGAGTTTACAAATAGAAGTTTACAAATATCCCTCTAAATTTGAGGGATAGCTTTGTATTGAATCAGTCTATGTGGTCCATAAGGATATGGTGTTCTGTAAAGGGGAAATGAATGATGTTATAAAAAATGTTAAATAAAAGAAAATCTTTTTCTGTATTTTCAACAGTGAGGTATGTATTTTTAGCAGAGTCCACAATAGGTGCTAAAGAATTGTTACCTATACAAAAATTCTACAATGTGTCATAATACTTCTTGAGTCAAAACCTAAGAATAGAAAATTTCTCACATTTTCCTTAAATATATCTTTTGCTTTTGTAGAGAGTTAGAACATTTCTTACAGTTATCTCACAATATCTTAAGGATTAAAAAGAAAGGGATATTTTATGAGGTACCACATTTCATTTGGACTTCCACAACATCATATTCACTGAGCTACACAGAATAGTGTTTTTTTCCTAGTGTTTGGCACACAAAATATTTTCAGAATGCTTGTGGGGAGGGGAGTAGAATGGAAGTTCGTTATCTCTTGGAAACACTGATTGCATTTCTTATTTTCTAACAATATAATACAAATAAAACGTTTGGAATTCTCCTTCAGACTTTAATAATACCTCCACTTGGAAAGACTTGCAATGTCATCCAAAAGAGATATGTACTTGCATAATATTTGCATATTAAATTTAAAAAATATATAAATGTATAATACACTGAAGATCAATTTAAAACCTCAAAAAATCCAAGATTTGGAGTTGGATTGAATATTTTCTTTTTGCATCAACTTCTTGAATAGACAAAATATATCATTGAATAGACAAAATAAATCATGAAATAGAATAGTCTTTCGTCCACACAATTTCTAATTGTATCTTGTACTTTAAATATGGCATATGTCTGGATTTTTGTTCAGCCTTCTGTCTTTGGAAAGCTTCAAGAGTACTTTAAAACATACGTACTAAATAATCCACTGAGATAATGAGATTAGTCATGGTGCTAAATAGAAAATTCTTAGTCAAAGACGTGAATGGTAACAATTATATGTTATGTTGTCTTGCGTACTACATTGCTTTCATAAGTGAAGGTAATTGTATGACTTTATGAAAAAAAATTACACAGTAGATAATCAACATGCACTGCACTTCTCATGGATACAACCTTGTCCAATGTACATTCTTTTGGTTTCATATTAAAAATAACATCTCAGATTTATGCACATTTAATAACTTGTTACTCATTTGGAAAGATCTACTCTTGATTGAGGCTACGCAGACAAAACCAATGATTAAATAGGCAAGAATGTGAGAAGTCAGGAATCATGAACAATAAGTTGTGTTTTTTGTTGACAAGTTATGCTCGGCATAGATACATGTATAGGAACTCCTGAGCTCAGATCTTGCTGGCTGCCTCAGAAAGCCTGGCAGCCATTATGAATGGATTTGCAATTTTGGCCAAAAATTTCCCTAACAGAACAATTTTCTTCTGATTCACAGGAGCAACATTTCAAATATTTTCAGATGGAAGTCTCAAAACATTAAATTCCAGTAAATGTCAAAATGTTTTATTTCAACATTTTCACTCTCAAAATTGAAATTTTGCAGTAGGATTTGGAGGATTTTTTCTTCCTTTGTTTTTGGATGTCACAAAAGATTCCAAGATTTTGACTCTTCAGTTGGCATCCAGAAATTAAGGGCTGAAATCTTAGCTAGAGTTCCTTAATTTCAACTACATCTGGCTGCAAATGAGATTTTGGGTGTTGTTTTACACTGATAGAGTCAAATAATGGAAGTTAACAGAGAGAGCTAATTAAAGAGGTATAGGTCTGCATGTTTGAGTACAGCTTTCAGTTTTTAAGAGGACCGAGATTGGAACTGTTGCATATCAGGAGATAGGACATGTTATTAGAATACAAAAATTAATTCAGAATCTAAGTTTCCATCCTTAAAATATATTCTTTGTAGCTCAATAAGCTACAAAAAACCCCTTTAAAATTGATAACATACTTCCACAGTACAAACCAAATAAAAAGTGGAGGGGAGGTTGGTTTTGGTGGGTTTTTTTTAGTCTCGAGATTTTAAAAACCAGACTCATGACTTTAAGGGAATGACTCATGAATTCTGAATGCTTTGAGTCAGATATTATCAGAATATCTAGACAGATAGTTGGCTCAATAATGTTATTGAATAAAAGGTTGAGTGAAACCCTCTACTTTTCATTTTCTTATATTGATAATTTATGTATGGTTTTGGTTAACATAACTCTTTCTTTATTCAATAAAAAAATGCATAGTTGCCATGGAAACTGCTACAACATAGGATTTGGATTTCCGTGAAGAGGCAGGGCATTTTTATAAACAAATAAACACAGAAGACACATAAATCAAATGCTAATAAGCATCATGCATGTTTTTAAGACAATAGAGCTTGAGTTTCCCACTCTTGTTAAAGGTGCAGAGGGTTCAGACCACAGGCTTGATGTCTGCACTGGCATCCTCAAATATAATATTCAAAGATATATTGAAGTTATGTTATTTCCCAGTCCCAATGACTGCACTTATGAATAACTGTGTTCAACAGTTTGTTTTTAAGCAGAGATAGATCCCCAAACAAGCCTTTTTATTCTTTAGGCGCTTACTAAAACTTACGGCCTCTTTATCAACCTGCAATAGGAAAGGTATGACTATCTAAGAAGAAGATACTGAAACCATTAGCACTTCATTAAATCTATAGGAGAGAAATTTGTGTTAACTCTATGCATAGGACAGAAGGAACAAATGAGGTTTTTTTCATCTACTACTCTAATTTTCAGTTCTTTTTATATCTTGCTTGTCTATTTTTTCCTCTTTGAAAATTCTTGCCTTTTCATTCTAAATTAAAAATAATTGCAGTTCTCCCCCAACACACACACACACCCCCATCTACTTCATAATCATGTCTATTAAAAACGATCTCTGTTGCTATGTGAATTCTGTACACTTCTACTTTTCTCTGTTTCTTTGTGCTGATTGACTTGCACATTGCAAAATAGAAGTTTCAGAAAAAAAATATTTTGTATTTAATAAGAATCCCAAGACCAGTTTAAATCTAATCAGTCATGAACAATGTTGTAAGAGTTGTTTTCTTTTCGATGTTTTACACAGGATCAGTCAAAACAAACAAATTTCAGAGAGGTTCTCGGTCACAAATGATTTAAATTTGGGTGCTCAAATTTAGAGTATTTCCCTTCTATTTGTAAACTCAAAAAGCAGAATGGTATGTGTCATGCACAAAAGAATTCCTTATCCCTTGTTCCTCATTAAAGAGGAACATAAAGTCCTTACATTTTGCTTCTAAAGTTCTCTTCTTTCTCTTTAATTGGTTAATGCTGAATGCCCTAATTATCTGTGCAGTACTAATAATTTAGTATAATTTAATCCAAAAAGTAAGATGGGTAAGAGGTATATAGTCATCTAGGCATTTGACAGAGCATTTGGCCAATCAGAAGTTCAAAGCAGAAGTGAAAACACAACAATGCACCTCTCAGTTAACAGCTTACCAAGATGACGGTCTATCCAATGTCTTTGAATAGGTGTGATTCCAGCAGAAGGATAAGAGATGGTTTCCTTACCTTTTTCTTCCAAACAGGTTCTGATGAGAGGGACAGAAATGCAGTCTGTGACTACTGAAGATCAAGAATGACATTCCACTGGTTCACTCTTTGGATTCATGCATGCTTCCTGTAGATGCATCGATGTCCCTAAAATGGATCTTCAGATCATGTGCATTCTCGGACTTATTGGCAACAGTGGAAGCTGACAACATGGCCATGTAGCCAACTGAAAATGGAGACAGCTTCAGAGCCTAACCAAATTCACTATAAGCCCTCTTTTCTCCCTCCAGTATTTCCTCTCCCACTAAATCAAGTCATGTGCTACAGATGCCATACTACAAAAAACAAATACAAGTTGTTCTTACCTAAGTGCCAAGAACTTAGACTATACTGAAGATCGGAAGGAGGACAGATAAGGAAATCCACATAAAAGAGAACCATAGAATCATAGAATGGTTTGGGTTGGAAGGGACTTAAAGATCATCTAGTTCCAATCCCCCTGCCATGAGCAGAGATAACTTCCACTAGATCAGGTCGCTCAAAGCCTCATCCAACCTGGCCTGGAACACTTCCAGGGATGGGGCATCCACAGCTTCTCTGGGCAACCTCTTCCAGTGTCTCACCACCCTCACAGTAAAGAATTTCTTCCTAATATCTAATCTAATTCTACCCTCTTTCAGTTTAAAACTGTTACCCCTCGTCCTGTCACTACACTCCCTGATAAAGAGGAGTCCTTCCCCATCTTTCCTGTAGGCTCCCTTTAAGTACTGGAAAGCTGCTATAAGGTCTCCCTGGAGCCTTCTCTTCTCTAGGCTAAACAACCCCAACTCTCTCAGCCTGTCCTCATAAGGGAGGTGCTCCAGCCCCGTGATCATCTTCATGGCCCTCCTCTGGAACCACTTAAGCAGGTCCATGTCTTTCTTATGCTGGGGGCCCCAGAGCTGGACGCAGTACTCCAGGTGGGGTCTCACCAGAGCAGAGTAGAGGGGCAGAATCACCTCCCTCGACCTGCTGGCCATGCTTGTTTTGATGCAGCCCAGGATGAGATTGGCTTTCTGGGCTGCGAGCGCACATTGCTGGCTCATATTCAGTTTTTCATCCATCAGTAGCCCCAAGTCCTTCTCAGCAAGGCTGCTCTCAATCCACTAATCCTCCAGCCTGTATTGATACTGGGGGTTGCCCCGACCCAGGTGCAGGACCCTGCACTTGGCCTTGTTGAACGTCATGAGGCTCACACGGGCCCACCTCTAGCCTGTCAAGGTCCCTCTGGATGGCATCCCTTCCCTCTAGACTATCAACCACACCACTCAGCTTGGTGTCATCAGCAAACTTGCTGAGGGTGCACTCAATCCCACTGCCCATGTCCCCAGCAAAGATGTTGAATAATACTGGTCCCAATACAGACCTCCGAGGGACACTACTTGTCACTAGTCTCTACTTGGACATTGAGCTTTTGACCGCAACCCTTTGAGTGCAACCATCTAGGCAGTTCCTTATCCACCGAGTGGTCCACATCTCTCCATTTTAGAGCCAAGGATGTTGTGCAGGACAGTATCAAATGCTTTGCACAAGTCCAGGTAGATGACATCAGTCACTCTTCCCTTATCCACCAATCCCCATCGTAGAAGGCCACCAAATTTGTCAGGCATGATTTACCCTTAGTGAAGCCATGTTAGCTGTCACCAATCACTTCTCTGTTTTCCATGTGCCTCTAGCGTAGTTTCCAGGAGGATCTGCTCCATGATCTTGCCAGGCACAGAGGTGAGACTGACTGGCCTGTAGTTCCCCAGGTCTTCTTTTTTTCCCTTTTTAAAAATGGCGGTTATGTTTCCCCTTTTCCAGTCAGTGGGAACTTCACCAGTCTGCCTTGACTTTTCAAATATGATGGAGAGTGGCTTAGCAACTTCAGCTGCCAGTTCCCTCAGGACCCTCGTGTCGGAGTTTCCCTTTGTTCAGTGTCGACGACGGAGCGGGAGTTGCGATTCCGGAGTAATGACAGATCTCAATATGAGTATGGTCATTCTCCTCTATTCATGCATATAACAGGGTTTATATAGTTATCTACTATAGGCACGCGCTTCATAACAACCTATGGTTGGTTAATTACAGCTGTACACGCGCTCAATTATAAGCTATGATTGGGTTAAAGTTACTGTCCACGCGCTTATTGCTTCTACTCGATTGGCGGTTGGCAGCAGGACATGTTAGCCGCTTACTTCACCTCCTTATAGATACAGTTTTGTTACAGTTGTTTACCCGGCCCATTGTTCTTTGTTCTGTCCGGGGAAGTCCCGGTGGTCATCCTGCTGTGTTAGCATGTATTAGTTACTTTTTGATACATGGGTTGCTCAGCGATACCAGATCGTGGCCTTGCTGAATCAGCCATTCCTCCACACCCTCGGATGGATCTCATCAGGTCCCATGGACTTGTGCACCTTCAGGTTCCTTAGATGGTCTTGAACCTTATCTTCTCCTACGGTGGGTGGTACTTCATTCTCCCAGTCCCTGCCTTTGGATTCTGTGAATTGGGCGGCATGGCTAGAGCACTTGCCAGTGAAGACCGAGGCAAAAAAGTTGTTGAGTACCTCAGCCTTCTCCATGTCAGTTGTAGCCGGGTCTCCTGTTTCGCTCCTCAGGGGGGGTACAGTTTCTTTCATCTTCCTTTGTTGTCCTATGTACCTGAAGAAACCCTTCTTGTTATTTTTCACATCCCTAGCCAAGTTCAGCTCCGGCTGTGCCTTCGCTTTCCTGATCCCCTCCCTGCACTCCCAGGCCATATCCCTATAATCTCCCCAGGATGTGTACCCCTGCCTCCGCTGCCTATGCATTTTAGTTTTGTGTTTTAGTTTGGCTAAGAAAGGTTGCAATTTATACTTTGCCATGGTCATGCCATGCAGAGCAGTGAACCTGCAGAATTTCTGCCAAAATTATTGTTTAAAAGAACCCATTGCCTAATGTTATCCAGAGCATGCGCATAGTGACATCCTGAAATTGCTCATCTTTTTCCTTTCCCTAACAATTGTAAAAGCTCACACGTGTTCCCTAGTAGATGGATTTCTTCAGCAATCTGCTCTGAATGCTCCACATGTTTGACAGAGCAGTGAGGCTGAGGCAGACGTTGCAGCCTGTGCGCTCAGGCTTTATGCAAGGAAATGCTGAGGATGAGAGGTCTTGAGGACACAGCATGAGAAAGAGGCACATGTGAGGCCTTTAGGTGGCAAGTGTGATATCTTTGTAGAATGGTGAGAGACTGAGTTGTGACACGGCTATCAGTAAAAATAGGAGTCAAGTGCACATCAGACTCACTACGGTTGATGGATCTTATAAAATTAGTGAGTGTCTGCAAGTCATGTCATTGTAATATTACCAAGAGGCTGCCTTTCCCCATGACTACTCAATTTCTGTGATTTCCCTGGTGTTTGAACTTTCCTTAATATTCTTGAAAAGTGTCATACTACTGTAGGGATAACTCTTTTCTCCCAAAATAAATATGATAGTGTGTGCAGAGAAGGGAGACACTTAATAACACAAATACAACAAAGTTATGGCAGTTTCTCTGATCTGACTATGGGATCTTCAAACATACTACTAATGGACCAGACTTCTGGGAGCCAATCAGGCAAAACTGTCATAATCACTCTTGCCTCTCCTCTCCTCTCCTCTCCTCCCCTCCCCTCCCCTCCCCTCTCCTCTCCTCTCCTCTCCTCTCCTCTCCTCTCCTCTCCTCTCCTCTCCTCTCCTCTCCTCTCCTCTCCTCTCCTCTCCTCCCCTCCCCTCCCCTCCCCTCCCCTCTCCTCTCCTCTCCTCTCCTCTCCTCTCCTCTCCTCTCCTCTCCTCTCCTCTCCTCTCCTCTCCTCTCCTCTCCTCTCCTCTCGTATTGTGAAGTTGCTGCACTGAGATAATTTTTGAGCAGGGTTAACCAGGGTGCTAGTTCAGATGCTGATGAAATCCTGCAGTTCTCCATCGTCTTACCACTCTGCACACGGAGCTTCAGCTCTGCACAACCTCTCTGCTTGTCATTTCCCCTCCTGCTGCTGGAGGTTGCTACTTAGGCACAGCTGTCCCTGGGTTGTTTCTGAAATGGTAGCTTAAATGCTTTCCTTGCCTGCATCATTTTGACAGACTAGGTTAGGAGAACCACATGCGCAGATATGCTGATGGATGTAGAAACAGAGAGAGACATGATCACGAGGTAACGGCAGTAACCTTATAGCTTTCAACCACCACCACCTAAACAGTAAAATAGCACTTTACATGCTGCCTTTGGTGATGGCATGAGACACATCCACTAAGGAATGAGAGAGTGCATTAAGTCCTAAAGGAAGAATGGAAAGACCATCTGTGGGGTATTTTGTCTTCAGAAGGTCATAGTGTTTTGACTGCTTGGAAAAAGTTCTATTCTCTCTTACATGAAAAAGCTTTGTTCGTCTTCATTGCCTAATAGAATATATACCGCACCTTACATTTTCAGGTATCCAAACACATAGATTAATGAAGCAGCAAGTATACGTAACTTAGTTACTGTTTTATAGAATTTATACCCCTAAACATGTTTACCCACTAACTTCACAGCAGTTAAATGTCCAAATCTAATAAATTATATCAGGTCCTCTAAAGCTACCATTTAATTAGTGTCAAATGTTTACTATAATTAAATTCTATATGTCAAATGGACAAAAAATGATGATGTGAATCTGCTTTGCAACTAAATTAAATAGTTTGCATGGAAAAAAACACTAAAAGTGACCAATTCAAACATCTGAATGAGTAGTAAAATGCCTTTGAGTCACTAAAGCCATTCAGTTCCCAGTTTCCTCATGTATAAGCTAATGATTATTTCTTATGAAATATTTTCCTATTTACTTTCAATAGTGTTGAAACTGCAACATCACTGACTTGATTTACTCTCTTGGATAAACTGGGGAAAACAGCTTAGTTTGCCTGAAAAAAGGAGAGATTTCTTGTGATTACAGAATGACTTTTAGTATGAGGAAAGGTTCATGGTTTTAAGACATCATAGTTGAAGTATTCAACATGGTCTCAATAAGAGCAAACCACTGATTTTTTTCTATGTTTACTTTTGTTTTTCACCTTGGAAGGAATGGAGAACCTGAATATATTAATATCATCTGGGAGTAAAGCATTCAAATAACTCAGTATTATGAAACAATTTTATTTTTTCCATGTGTTCACTGATTATATTAATGTCAATCTTTCTATTATATGAAAGGTTCCCTAAATGATGGTACTGTAAGTTTCAATTTTATTAACAATGTCTGTTCATCTTGATAACAACTCCATAGCTCAAACCTGGGGATTAATAATAACAGGCACTTCAAACACTGACTACTTTTATCAGTGTTTGTAGTAGCAACTTCTATTTTTCTTTTCTTTTTTCTTTTTAAGCTGTAACTAGCCTCAAATTTGTTTGTACAAACTCTGATCCAGCAACCGTTTCCCTAATATGACTGAATAGATTGAGGTGTACAGAAGCTCAGAATGGCCTTTATGTGCAGTTTTACAAATATTTTCAGAATGCTTTCAAAACATCTTAGAGTTGATATGCATTGGCAAAACTTCAGCTCTGTTTTAATTTTCCTTTTGTGAAAAGCAGATAGAAAGAAATGAAAGTATAGTAAAATTTAAATGAAGTAACGTATTCCTATGTTAACATATTTTAAAAACAGCAACAAAATAATCAGAACCTAACATTCCATATTTCAGTAATGGGTCTTTACCTCAGGGAAGCCACAGAGAAAACCTTTTCTACTTTAAAGTAGAAACTTCTTTTTCAGGCTGAACAATGATGAGATATTGGCATCCATTTAGAATTGACTTACAGACTCCTTAATGTCTCACTGAGCACATCCAGCTTTTTTCTTTGGTTCTCATAAACAGAATGCACTTTGGGTGTGCTTTCTAGACAGGTTACATACTTTGTAGATCATTGTTACTTCAACCTGAAGTTGTTGTTCTGTTCATATGAGATACCAGTTACCCTCTTTCATGATACAGATACAGTAAGGGCTTGATTTTCCACTGGTGTAACAAATGGGACTTTTATTAATGATTTATTTAATCATTAATTAGGTACTTAATGCCTTCTCTGCCTCAGTCTTTAATAGTCAGACCAGTTATCCTCAGGGTATTCAGCCCCCCGAGCTGGAAGACAGGGACGGCAAGCAGGACAAACCCCCCCCATAATCCAAGAGGAAGCAGTCAACGACCTGCTACGCCACCTGGATGCTCACAAGTCTATGGGGCCAGATGGGATCCACCTGAGGGTGCTGAGGGAGCTGGCAGAGGAGCTTGCCAAGCCACTCTCCATCATTTATCAGCAGTCCTGGTTAACGGGGGAGGTCCCAGACGACTGGAGGCTTGCCAATGTGACGCCCATCTACAAGAAGGGCCGGAAGGAGGATCCGGGGAACTACAGGCCTGTCAGCCTGACCTCGGTGCCGGGGAAGATTATGGAGCAGTTCATCTTGAGGGTGCTCACAAGGCATGAGTGGGACAACCAGGGGATCAGGCCCAGCCAGCACGGGTTCATGAGAGGCAGGTCCTGCTTGACCAACCTGATCTCCTTCTATGACCAGGTGACCTGCCCAGTGGATGAGGGAAAGGCTGTGGATGTGGTCTACCTGGACTTCAGTAAGGCCTTTGACACCGTCTCCCACAGCATTCTCCTGGAGAAGCTGGCGGCTCACGGCTTACACAGGTGGACTCTGCGCTGGGTCAAAAACTGGCTGGACGGCCGGGCCCAGAGAGTTGTGGTGAATGGAGTTACATCCAGTTGGCGGCTGGTCACGAGTGGTGTTCCCCAGGGCTCAGTTTTGGGGCCGGTCTTGTTCAATATCTTTATCAATGATCTGGATGAGGGGATCAAGTGCTCCCTCAGTAAATTTGCAGACGACACCAAGTTGGGCGGGAGTGTTGATCTGCTCGAGGGTAGGAAGGCTCTGCAGAGGACCTGGACAGGCTGGACGATGGGCCGAGGCCAATTGTATGAGGTTCAACAAGGCCAAGTGCCGGGTCCTGCACTTCAGCCACAACAACCCCATGCAGCGCTACAGGCTTGGGGAAGAGTGGCTGGAAAGCTGCCCGGTGGAAAAGGACCTGGGGGTGTTGGTTGACAGCCAGCTGAACGTGAGCCGGCAGTGTGCCCAGGTGGCCAAGAAGGCATGGCATCCTGGCCTGTATCAGAAATCGTGTGGCCAGCAGGAGTAGGGAACTGATCGTGCCCCTCTACCCAGTACTGGTGAGGCCGCACCTTGAATACTGTGTTCAGTTTTGGGCCCCTCACTACAAGAAGGACGTTGAGGTGCTGGAGCGTGTCTAGAGAAGGGCAATGAAGCTGGTGAAGGGTCTGGAGAACAAGTCTTATGAGGAGTGGCTGAGGGGACTGGGACTGTTTAGCCTGGAGAAGAGGAGGCTGAGGGGAGAACTTATCGTGCTCTACAACTACCTGAAAGGGGGTTGTAGTGAGGTGGGTGTCGGTCTCTTCTCCCAAGTAACTAGCGATAGGACAAGAGGAAATGGCCTCAAGTTGCACCAGGGGAGGTTTAGATTGGACATGAGGAAAAAATTATTTCCTGAAAGGGTGGTTAAATATTGGAACAGGCTGCCCAGGGAAGTGGTTGAGTCACCATCCCTGGAAGTATTTAAAAGATGTGTAGACGAGGCGCTTGGGGACATGGTTTAGTGGGCATGGTGCTGGTTGACGGTTGGACTCAGTGATCTTAGAGGCCTTTTCCAATCTTAATGGTTCTATGATTCTATGATTTAGAGTGAATAGAATCAAGATCATTGGCTGAACATTTAAAAGTAGCACCCAAGGAAAGCCTTTTAAAGGTATTTATACCATTTATCTTATGAAAATTGGAGTTAGGAACCTAAGCACTCTTGCTAATCCCAGTCTTTTTCTCCTTCTTTAGGAGTCCAAATACCTTTGGAAACATGAAATGCTAGTGGCTTCAGGTATGTTAATGCTTGAAATTATTGTTTGCTTTATTCTCATATACTGGTGGCAACAGGTTACTCAAATGTGAGATGTCCCTATCTCCACTTCCCAAAAGAATACATAAACTTGTGGCAGAAAGTAGTCAAATGCTGTGCATCATGCACTGTTAATACTAGAAATATATCTGTGTTTGAAGAGCATGGATATTTTTGACGGCAACCCTGCCTTATGCAAGAATTTGAGTTCAAGGATGACTTTACAGGACCTTGATGTCATGGAGTTGACTGGAATTTTTCTGAGTCCCCCATAAGACCTAGGGGAAATCTCTGTACCTTTGCGTGCTGGATATAAATTGGCATTTCTTGTATTCTTTATATGCTTTGCCATGGCCAGGGCTGTATCTTATGCAATAGTAAAGTGGTTCCAGTTAGGCCTTTAATGAGTGCTGTAATATAAAATATGATGAATATTCATAACAAAATAAATATTGAAAAATGCTTAGATGTCTGAAGTATAAAAAAGACTTCACTGTAGTTCATACTTTTACTTTTAGCTAAATGCATTATTTTCTTTTAAAAACAAAAAGTACCCAAGGAACACTTGTAAGTGTTCTGTCACTTCAGATTGAAATTTATGACTGGTTAGATTTGCCTTTCAAGATTTCATCCTAACTATTATGATAAGAAGTACAAATCACAAAGTATTTAATTGTATCTGTTTTCTTTGCATATGAAGTCTGGACCTTAAGCGTGCTACCTTAACGTATTCCTTTGAGGTACATTAATCAATGCAAAATTAAAGATAATTATGGTAATTAAATCTTCTCAAAGTAAAAGGTGACTGTAGTAGTACTTAGCTCTATCACGAGCCAAAAAATAAAAAGGGAACTTACTAACATCTTCTTCGTTAGTTTGGTATTAATACAGTGCGTTCCTAATGCCTCTGCTGAAATCTGCATTTTAAATGAAAGGCAGAATTTGCCTTTCAATTGCCTGGTGTGTGACATTAGAGCTAAATGAGAGACATGGTTGTATTTGCACTGTCACTATTGGTCTCTCTTTTACATGGCTGTTATTCAATTTATGCAACTCTCACTCCATAAAACATTGAATAGCTACATTTTGAGGCTTCATGTGTTGTGTCCTTCAGTTTAATCTTCAAGTAATTTCAGCTGAATCACGCATTAAGGATCAGCACATAGTCTCGTACTGATGATGTTGTGCTCTGATCTTGTTATTGCAGTGACCAGGCTCTCAGCAGTCCTCATTGCAGCCCCTCCTGGATGTCAGTTCTGTGTCATAAATTTGTAGTTACAAAAAACCTCCATTTAACTTTTCTCTGAGCAGACCTGGCTCTGCTGCTCTCTCCTGCTCCAATACTGAGAGAAACACTAATAAATCTGCACTTCAATACTCACTAAAACAGAGATCAATTTGGTAAGCACCAACATGGAAACAAATAGGCCCTTTATAGCTATTAATAAAGGAGGATAATTGCTGGCATTAGTCACGGCATTTAATTTCACCAAAGTAGTAGTTGGACAGTTTGCTTTCCTCAAGATGATGATTTTCTGTGAGGCATTATCAAGTGCCACGGCTCGTGTTTTATGAAGAGGCAAACCTTGCTTTCAAATGATAAATAAATAAACAAATATCCCTCCCCCCCAACAATCCCCCTTTCCTTCACCAACAACATATCGAAAATGCTCCTGGTTTACAACAAACTATATACGTATAAATAGAAGATTGGAAGATAACATCTAACAATTTGAAAGATGCACCACAATACTAGTCTATGACTCTGAATAAATGTGCTTTTCTTCCTCTGAGAAGCATATTTTTTTTGTTTTTTCCTTCAAAAAATAGTTTGTTAATTTGCTCAGAACATAGTGATAATTACAGGAGAGCATAAAAATGAAAGCATGTGAATCTAATGAGATAAATGAAAAACAGCTTGATGAGTCAGTAGCCCATATTGTATGTCAGGAAGATAGAAAGATGTTTACCTTTATTCTCACTTGAGTTCACTGCTGTCGTTGCAAAGCTAACTGCTCCAGGCACTGCTCCATTTCCTTACCAAAGACATAATCCTTGTTTCCAATGACTGCAACACAAGGAAAGACCTGCTTTCTGTACTGCCAAACTATGTTACATCCAACTGATCATGTGGACTTAGGAAGCTACAGGTATGACCAATACATAATGGGAGACCATCAAGGAATTTTTGGGTACTATACACACAAACCAAGGAATCATAGCCAATGATGGTGATTACCATACCACCAGAATAGGAAGAATGGATGTGTTTTGGCCTTTTTTACTGCTGAGACGGAGTTGGTGGATTGGAATTAAAAAAAAAAAAAAGGCTCATACTTAAAGGGGTATGAGGAGATTAAAAATACCACAACTTCTGCATGTATGATAAATTTTAAGAAACAGTGGAAGCATCTAACTTGACATTTCAGAGTGCCAGAGTTAGGATATACATTCCAGTCACAGCCTCACTCACCTCCCTACTCCATAGCCTGGCTTTGTATGAGTCCTAATATGCTCTCATCTTGTCTTTGACTTGGAATGATAAAGTTTATCTCTTTTTTTTCCCAAATTCTTCTCTATCAAGCACTCTCATTGAGAAAGAAACAAGTACTTCCATTATCTCTTCATCTTCCAAATCACAGATTCAAAGATACTGAAAATAAATGTATCATGCTTCATTTATCTGAAAGAATTGCACAGAAATATCAGATCAGGTATAACAAAAGGTTACAGCAGCATCTAGGCCAAGGTCTCAAAGGGTCATCAAGAGAAATGTACCTGTTGCAAACAATGATATTCTGTTCTTAGAGCCTCTGACTTAAATTGTCTTCAATCTATCCTGTAAAGGAAACATATATTGAGTTTCAGGTTTTCCTGCCACTATGCATATCAAAGGGACCTTAATTACCATTTAATATTCGCTTTTGTTTTCCAAAAGATATGGTTCTACATGGACTTCATTGAAGACTGGTCAGAATTAAGCAGCGTTTGCTTTGGTTTTTGAGACTTCTGGGGAAATAAAGGACAACAAGGTCAAATATGACTGCAAGTCAATGCTGATTCAGACTATTCAGCTTACACTACTGTCAATTCAGGAGATATTGGAGGCTCAGAGCATTGAAGAAAAAGTTTGGACATTGCAGATTTTTCTCTTGGCAAGAAATGCTATGGTACTACTAGCAAAATGACCATGTGTTTGAATTAATTAAAATGGACATCAGTTAAATATAAATCTGAAAGAGTATAAATTTGAACTACTTTGGTTTCTTGGACCACTGAATCCAGTCCCAAAGGGTTGATTTAGTATATATAAAGGTTACAAGGAGTTTCATTAATTTTAAAAATGCAGTGATTTTTGTGGATAAAGTTATTAAAGCAGAAATCCAAACTACTTTGTGTAAAAATAACCCTGCTCCCCCAACAATAAAATATAAAGCCTAATTGAACTTTTTATAGATTTGTGGGTTTGTTGGAATTCCTTATCTAAACCATCAGAGAAGGAATGAGAAGTTGGGAGGCAATACAATGTATTTACATTAAAAATTCCCATGCTGTGTTAATTTTATATAGAAGAAGCTCCCTTTATGTCAGAAAGCACATGGTGCTCTATTGATGAATAAAACATTTCAATTACAGGAAAAAATGAGTCATAAGTCTTCACTATTTGTTGAACTTGAATAATATGTTATTCAAGATGACCTGCAAAATCACAAGTACTTTGTGGAAAACCTATTCCATTTATTTATTGGTTAAAAATAAATTTATTGGTCTGAGTAGTACCCATAGGAGCTCTTTCAAATTTTATGTCTATGACCAGTTTTTGAGAGTCACATAATAGATGTTTACCTTATTACAGTAACTGGAAAGATTTCATTCCATGAGAAAACCATTATCATCACTTCTGTACTTTTGTACAGTATATATATATATATAAAAGACAGTGCTGGAGTCGTAGTTTGTCATGGCATACACTCACCTAATAGGAATGAAATAGATAAAGCTTTATAACTCTCTCTTGTGTCTGAATACTAGGAATTATCACAAGGAATATTGCACTGTTATAGGGTACACTGATCCAAATGTATTAATGAGATTGTTGTTGAATTACTCTGTAAGATGCCTACAGAAAAGTAAGCACAGTTTATTTTTATTGTATCACTTGTTTTCAGCTCTGATAGAGTAAACAGATTTTCCACAACTCCCTAGGATGATGTAACATCCCTGTAAGAGCTCTAGCAATAAATTCCATAGAAAAAAAGCACTGATGGTGGCTTTTAACTGAAATCCCTGTTCAGGGTGTCTGAGGCAGTAGGTCCTACCTGGGAAATAAGCAAGTCCAGCTACTGACTTGGCTTAGCTTGCAAAACAGGCTAGGCTCTACTTAGTGGGGGAAAGTGGCTGTGCTGCTGTAGAGCAAAATTAAAGATTGCTCACTGTGATGCGGAAATTAGGAGTTTAGTAAAAAGGAAACATGGTAGGCATTGTGATATGTTTGAGGATTTTTTTACTTTGCCAGTAAGAGCACTATCTATATCAACAGTTTTATATCTTCTACAGAAACGGTAATATAAAAAGGATCTTAAATACTCCCGGAGCAGAGACATTGGTCTGTCTCAAGCTCTTTTCAGCCAGGTGCAATGCCTTAAATCTAAGACAATAATTAGAAAACTGAAGCATTATCAAGCAATGAAGAAAGTTCATATTAGATAAGCTTAAGCTAATACCAGATGTTTTTAGTGAAGCTGTTGTTTCATGTTGAATCCTAGCTTTTCTCCACCTGGCTAGCTTTTGGTGTTTGGAGCATGACTTTGGGTCCTCTAACACAGTGAATGGCTGGGTGCCATTATACATAATAACATAGGCATTTGCTGCACTGCAGTCCTTCTCCTTTGCTTCTTTTTAGTACTTTGGACTACATTGGAAATACTGCAAAACGTATAACAGCAGCAAGATGAAAGTTCTGAACTCTTTCTTGAGAAGTGATAAAGATTGTCTGTTGCAAAGGGCGAGCATGTATGGATCTACCCTTTCTGTTAGGGAAGGCTATAGCTATTGAATTGCTCACTGCTTTCTATTAGTGAATCCAGTAAAGACACTGTTTGCCAGCTTCTCCCATGGGGGTCTCTGGATATTTTTAGGTCTCTTCCTCGTGCACAAAATTTGTGTCTTACTCTGGACAGCCCATTATCCTCCCTCTCTCTCACCTCAATACACAAAACTCACTTTTTACTTAGTATACATTGCAGCTGGGCTGATATATTGGATACTTTATATTTATTTGTTTCTTTTAATATATACTACATGAAAAAGTCCACCCCTTATGTCAAATACCTGGAAGAGATGTAAATAATATAGACCCACAGTCAGATGTCCCCTTTTGATCTCAGACATACAGTGTTTCTTCTCCCTGTATTTTGTATTTGTATGCAGGTACCTCCCCCGTAACAAATCAGAACGATGCTGGAGCACCCCCAGACCCAGGATCTCGGAAGTACTTGTGATTCATAGTCTGGTCACGGCCACTACTGTCACAGGATGTGAGTACTGTCCCTGCGCCGCCTTGCAGCCAGGAGAGCACCAGCGCTCCCTCTGGCCTCCTGCTGCTGCCCTCTGCAAGGGACACCCATCCTGTGGACATGGGGCAGGGACACAGCCCAAGGCTCTAGGGGATGGCCGGCTGGGTCCTCTGTCTTTGAAACATCTAGCACAAGTTTGGGAATAGCTGTATCTTAATAGAAAGTATAACTGACAGTTGTCTCGGAGATCATGCATTTCTGATGATGTTTTGGGATGTACCTTGCACAGCCTGCAGTAATATTTTACTATGGAGACAGACATAAAACATTAAGTATACTTATACTTCAAAGATAACACAATACCTAAACCTGTCAAGAAAGGTGCAGTCATAATTCAAGCTACAAGGACTAACATTCACTCCTACTAACACAAATGCACAGAAAATAGAAACTTATTTCAGATAAACCTGCATTTTTACATTTTTTGAAACTTCACTGATAAAGTAGGAAATGCCAATGTATAAAGACTTCAATGTATAATAACTTCATCCAAAACATAACTGAATGTTCATTGTCTTGGATGTTTGCACCACATTCCTCTTATCTAACAGATAAACAAGTAGTATCCTTAGTCAATGAAGATGGCTGTTTATAGCTTTCATATAAAGGATGAATTCCAATACTGAATTATGAGCTACAGAGGGAGAAATTCAATCTTTGTAACAAGGTAAAGTTATTTAACTTGATCTGCAGGTGGAGAAACAGTTGAATGTATTGAGACAAATTAGACAAAGTCTGTTCTGAAATCTGCTATAAACCATTCACAGCTATTTTTCAAGCAAGAGGACTGAAAGAAAAACTGAAGTAGAATTAAAAGAAAAGTTTTAAAGTAGTATTAATAATTTAAGCAAATGGAAAAATAGTTTGAAGGAAACCATAAATGGCAGAAGTAAGTAAAACATTTAGCACATCTCTTTCAATAGACATAGGTATGAAATTAAAATATTTGGATATTTGGTTTTTTCCCTTAGTGTTTATAGCTGATTACCACATTTGAATTCTTATGATACATCAACACTGGATGTAACTGGAAACATTTTAGTGGTAGAAAACCATCCTTCAGTAGTGCCTCTTTTTGTTTTATTCTCTTTCTTATCATTGTTTCTGTTTTCTACTTAAATTATTAATATATACAGATTAACCCAAAAAATTATTCAATATTTTAGCACTTCAAAGGTTCCTAGATTAAAGACTTCTATTATTTAACCAATTGTTTGGCATAATCTAGAATTTCAACTAGTAGTTCATCATGGAAGAAACTGTCCCTTTTTATATTCTTATATGATAAACAACTTGTGCTGAAACTAAAACATGTCCTTTAGAAAAATACCTATTTATGATTTCAATACTTTAAATTATGATGAAATTTCACACTACTAGATTTGTTATTTTTACAATTAACCAACACTGTTCAAATCAAATATTGATCTGTCTTCCAATTTTTTTTCCTTAGTTGAAGTTTCACCAATCAGAAGTTAGCTATTCCTTTGCTTCATTAAAGTCTTGCCTATTGATAGATGTCCTGTCCCTCTGTTGATGCCTAAAATTGTAATCAAATCCTTTTAACCTTCTATTAAAATTCTATCACTCTAATCCTGAATCATTATTGTAGCTCTTCTCTGAACCCTCCACTGCGTTTCAGCATCCTTTAGAAGGGTGTCGTGGTTTAACTTCAGTCGGCAACTAAGCACCACGCAGCCGCTCGCTCACTCCCCCCCCCCCGGCGGGATGGGGGAGAGAATTGGAAGAGCACAAGTTAGAAAAACTCGTGGGTTGAGATAAAAACAGTTTAATAATTGAAATAAAATGATAATAATAATAATATGATAATAATAATAATAATAATACACAAAGCAAGTGATGCACAGTACAATTGATCACCACCCGCCGACCGATGCCCAACCAGTCCCCGAGCAGCGGCCCCCCCGGGCCAGCTTTCCCCAGTTTATGTACTGAGCATGACGTCACATGGTATGGAATGTCCCTTGGGCCAGTTTGGCTGTGCCCCCTCCCAGCTTCTTGTGCACCTTCAGCCTTCTCAGTCGGTAGAACATGGGAAGCTGAAAAGTCCTTGGCTAGTGTAAGCATTACCTAGCAACAACTAAAACATCGGTGCGTTATCAACTTTGTTCTCATCCTAAATCCAAAACACTGTACCAGCTACTAGAAAAGAAATTAACTCTATCCCTGCCGAAACCAGGACAAAGGGTATAAATGAAATGATCTTTCAGTTGGCATGTCACTGGAATCACTCCTATATTCACATTCATTATTGCAATCTGCAAAATGCAGTATGGGTGAGAACCCCATACTTAGTTGCATACAGAGATTTGTAAGCACCTTTCAGTATGACTTTCCAAACTAATAAAAATAATGGATATGTTCTGTATTCACTGTCTGTATCTGTAAGGCCCTGCATTTGAGTGAATTAAAGCTTAGCCTTCAGTCAGTCAAATATTAGCAAGTCAAGACAGTGCTGTATCCCTGGTCTATTCTTCACCACTGTTGCTTTTATGTCTTGAAGATTCTGGGTGAAAGCAACACATACTCAAGTAAAACATATTAGGATTTCTACAGGAAAAATCAAGACCTCAGCTAAATAGGAATGCAGTTATCTTATCAATTTGACTTATAACTTCTAGATGAAATGTAAAAAAGTTTTATTGTAATCTCAACGTAGTTAGCATGGGAAAACATTTCTTATTTCAGAATAAAGAAAAATCTATGTTTTTATTTGACTTCGGTATCACATCTGTGAAATCAGAGTATTTCTTGGTAACCTTAAACTTCTATATATGTTATATTAGCATACTCAAATAGTAGACATGTCTGTATAGTTTTAAACAATCAAACACTACTAGAAATATTCATGTGTCATGTTTCTAGGCATAGTCACTGTTAGATACCTTAGAAACCTCCCAACATTAATTTCAAAAGCTGTCTCATATATGATTGGGAAACAATAGAAGTAATTTTGTGTTTGTATTAGAGAATCTAGTATTGCTTTATACTTTGAAAGAGTAAGTCTATTTTTTACTCATGTTCCAGTTATAATCATTATTTAAATGCCATTCTTAAAACATCATTTGAAAGAGAAAAAAAAAAAAAGTCAGAGAGTATCTAAAGGCTGGTTTGATTATTAGTCTGTGTAAGCAGAAAGCAGATCTTTAATAATGCTGACATGAATCTATTGGCTCCGTCTTCTGATGAATAAGAGCACAGGAAAGAACAGAGGTATTCAAAAAGATTTAAAGAGGCTAATCTACTTTATAGAAGAAGAGGAAAGTTAGGTTCCTCTAGAAGACGAATCACAGCAGCTGAGTCAGATACTCGGTCTAAACAGTCGTCTAGTGGAGCCTCTTTTTCTCTCCATTGATAATAAAGAATACATAGGTCTAGCTTGCATAGGTATATACATAGGTATAACCTTTGTGAATGCTACTTATTTTTCATCATGTCTTCAATTTTCCTTTCACTATGGGAAATTTTAAGTGCCATCCAATTAAATAGCTCTCAAGGAACCAAAATCTTCCTTGATGAGTTTCATAAATCTGCTGTATCCTTAGCTGTTCTATCATAGCACATAGGAATTCATTCCTATCTTGTTGTCCTAAAAAATATTAATTTGTTAAAAATATTTTTAATGCCTGCATCTAATTAACAGAGAATTATATTGTTGCTGCTGTTTTACAATTATGTAATTTTTTTAAAAATATCTGTAAAAAGTATATCATTCTCTCTTAAATTTTATAAGCTCTTTTGGAAAACCCATGTTGATCTCAAATTAATTAAGGGGTATGTTAAGAAACATCAATGCTTGAATGATTGTACGTAAGTGAAAGGATGAACAATAGAGGAAAATAAAGTGTTAAGACTGATGATAACAGGAGTCAGGCAAGGGATACTTCTCATGAAAAGCACAGTATGAATTTAAATCTGGCTAATTTAAATCTCTAAATGAAGTACCTTATTGGTAGTAACCCATCCGTGGGGGTTTGGGAGTATATAGTATATACAAGTATGCACCCCTGTCATTCAGTAGAGGTTATTGTTATATATGGTACAGGTAAAGTACAAAAAATAAAAGGAAAAACTGAGTTCACTGATTTAGGCATTTCCATACTTAAGGGGATTCTGGAGGCATGGGGTTTTAGGTGTTCTTCTTCAGCCTATATTGAGTGTCTATCCCTTCTAATCAGGTTATAAAAATGGTAGTAATTATAGCCTAGGATCTGGTCTATTTTACCCTCTTTCTTAGGATGACATAATAGCTACCTACCTGTGCCCAGAACAGTGACCCAGAAAGTGAGTCCTTTGTGCTCCAGGGACCTCTCAAACTGACATGGACTGATTTGTTATACCCAGGAGCTAACTACCAAATTATGAGCAATCTTGAGTTTGCACCATATTAGTACTTCTCTTGCAGCTGGACTATTGACCAGATGAGCAAGCAGGAATCATGGGTCCAGGGAGAGTCCAGTTCTAGCCTAGTTGATAAGACTCAAAGTAAGCAGAAATGAGATTTCTGGCTATCTTCCTAGAAGATGCATATATTTTGCACATATATTTTCCATTATAATTTAGAAAAGGAGTTCTGGGTTGAAAAACCCGTACCCTTAGACTTCTCTGCTTCTCACCTAATGTTGTTTCACCAGGCCTGTTTGTGCAATGGCTAAGCTTCAGAGATATGGTGTGTGTTTTTATTTATAAATAGATAGGTGATAGATCAATAGATAGATAAAGCTGACGGGAACCTCTGAGATAGAGGTCAGATTGGAAGGAGCCCAGGAGCATACCATCTGTTGACACCATGTTTTAGCCACAAGACAAAAGTGGGACCTACCCTGACATATGATACTGAGTTAATGAGAACACTGACTGCATTTAATATGGCAAGAATGATCAACTGAAATCTAATATCTGACCGCCTAAACCTGGGTTACAAAAAGCCATATGAAGTCACCTAGCAAGAGCAGACTGTCTGAGCGTGTGTGAGAGACCAAGCTAAATGCACAAAGTGCTTTCAGGCTAACTATTGAAGCAGCTAATAATATGGATGTTTGCAAAGTTATGCAGTCTGGGAATAGCTTATTCTTTGCATAGGAAAGAACAGCTGCAGTTCTTCTATTTACCTTTCAGTACATTGTTCAGTATAGTGACACATGAACTTGGAGATGTCGTTGCTTAATAAAAGTACTAGAAAATTGTGAGAAACTGGGTAAAAAACTTATAGCTTAGAAAAGGAAAGCACTAAGTTTAAGGAAAGTTAAACGTAAATTTTCTTAAAAGTCAATTTCAGAGGTGATTTTGTCCAATGTTCTTATTTTGGCAATAATACTGTGAGTGTGCTAAAATGAAAAAGTTCAGGAACTGATATTGAAAGAGACTAATCATGCTTCTTCATTATATCCTTATAGTTAGAAAAGGTAAATTCAAATCACATATGCGTTCAGAGAAGGACCACTGTAGTGATGAGGAGAAAGAAAAAACTACATTAACTTTGCTTGTGGAATCCAACAAAGTGAAAGCTTAGATATGCTGCTGTCTGAGATGTAGCACATCTGAAGTGTATGACACATAAACATCAATGAGGGAGAAATATTTAAAATAAAGAAAAGTTGGCCGAAGAACAAAGGATTATAAACTGGTCATGGATGAACTTAGGTGGAGTTAGAAGAGGGTTCCTAATTATTACTAATGGAAAGTTGAAGAATCAGTGAAAGAGGTGAGGAAAAGACTTAACTAGTTTGAACTAAGATCTGGATGCATTAATGGAGAAAATTACTTTAGTGTTGCTTATGAGAGTAGCATGCTGATTTAATGATTCAGATGGATCCTTTAAGTTCTCTTGAAAGTGGATGCTATTCTCTTTAGGAGATAAGCAAACTTTTTCTTATGGGTGTCCCAGTTTCAGCTATAAAGAACAGTTCAAAGGAGACTGAATTTGCCAAAAATGCAAGAAAAGAGTCCTTACTGTCCTGCAGACTTGAGCACAGTGTTTTAGGTCTGTTAGAAGATTCAGAAAATATTGGATCCATCTTTAAAATAAAAGGTTCCTCCTGTCAGTCTGTCATTACCTCATGTAGAGTAAGTGTAATGCACTATATTCAGTTTTAGAGGTTAAATGTGCTTCATCAGTGTTTATTTAAAACACATAATTTTCTTAAATCTGCCACATCGATTCACCAGGACTGAGCCTCAGTTAATTTGAACACAATCCAGAGTTTGGTTGATTGATCCTGCTTTTATTTAAATTCAAGTCCACTTCACATAGATAGTCAGAACCATTCATGGTATTTAGAGAAAGCCTAATGGAAAAGATTTTCAAATATGATTAACACACCTCTGCTTTTAAATGCATAAAGTCTGCTATACAGCTATGGGTCTCATATGATGTCAGTTGATGGTGATGTTCCTGCCAGATGAACATAAACCCTACCACTTTTGGTACACTGGCCTCCTGAAGCGTTAATTTGTAAAAATAATTTCTTGTAAATGCTACCACACACAGCACAAACTTTTTAAAAATCTGTTTGACTACACAATGAAGAAAAATAACAGGTAATTTAAAAATCTGTTGATTTAACCAAACAAGGCTTCCTTGACACACATTTAATTGAAGAAGTGAAAGACCTCAAGATTTTCTTTCTCCTTCATTTCCTTCTCATATTTTCTGCATAGGGAAAAAAAAATAGAAAGAGAACATGCTTCATAAAACCCAGCATAGATAAACTAGAGATGCCGGGGGAGGAGAACCTCAATCCATCCCACTCCTACCAGTTTGATGCCAGGGCCAGCAATAGATGCCCAGAGCCTGGAGAAGGAGCACGGGTCAGCAGGAGAGCGCCTGAAGAGCAGCACAAAGGAACTCCAGGCAGTAAGACAGCTTCATCGGGGGCCCAACTTAAATGCCTTTATGAAAACGCACGTAGCATGGGGAATAAACAAGAGGAGATAGAGACGTACGCACTCCTGCAGGGCTACGACCTTATTGGCATCACGGAGACGTGGTGGGATGGCTCCTATGACTGGAGTGTTGGGATGGAGGGATACAGGCTCTTTAGGCAGGACAGGCAGGGGAGACGAGGAGAGGATGTCGCCCTCTATGTCAATGACCAGCTGGAGTGTATGGAGCTCCACCTGGGGACGGATGAGGAGCCAACCAAGAGCTTATGGGTCAGAATTAAAGGGAAGGCAGGGACAGGTGACATTACAGTGGGGGTCTGTTACAGGCCACCTGACCAGGAAGACCGAGAGGATGAGGCCCTTTATAGACAGATAGGAGCAGCCTCACGCTCACAAGCCCTGGTCCTCATGGGGGACTTCAACCACCCCAACATCTGTTGGAGGGACAACACGGCAGGGCATAAGCAATCCGGGAGGTTCCTGGAATGCGTCAATGATAGCTTCCTTCTCCAAGTGGTAGAGGAGCCAACGAGGAGAGGTGCTATGCTGGACCTTGTCCTCACCAACAAGGAGGGGCTGGTGGGGAATGTGAAGCTCAAGGGCAGCCTTGGCTGCAGTGGCCACGAAATGGTGGAGTTCAAGATCCTTAGGGCACCGAGGAGGGTGCGCAGCAAGCTCACTACCCTGGACTTCAAGAGAGCGGACTTTGGCCTCTTCAGGGATCTGCTTGGTAGAGTACCGTGGGACAAAGCCCTGGAGGGAAGAGGGGCCCAAGAAAGCTGGGTAATATCCAAGGATCACCTCCTTCAAGCTCAGGAGCGATGCATCCCAACAAAGAGGAAGTCAGGCAAAAACGCCAGGAGGCCTGCATGGATGAACAAGGAGCTCCTGGACAAACTCAAACTCAAAAAGGAGGCCTACAGAGGGTGGAAGCAAGGACAGGTAGCCTGGGAGGAATAGAGAGAAATTGTCCGAGCAGCCAGGAATCGGGTTAGGAAAGCTAAAGCCCTGATAGAATTAAATCTGGCCAGGGACGTCAAGGGCAACAAGAAAAGATTCTACAGGTACATTGGGGATAAAAGGAAGACAAGGGAAAATGTGGGCCCTCTCCGGAACAAAATGGGAGACCTGGTTTCCTGGGATACGGAGAAGGCGGGGATACTCAATGACTTCTTTGCCTCGGTCTTCACCGGCAAGTGCTCAAGCCTCACTGCCCAAGCCACAGAAGGCAAAGGCAGGGACTGGGAGAATGAATAGCCACCCACTGTGGGAGAACATCAGGTTCAAGACCATCTAAGGCACCTGAAGGTGCACAAGTCCATGGGACTTGATGAGATCCATCCGCAGGTCCTGAAGGAACTGGTGGATGAAGTTGCTAAGCCACTATCCATCGTATTTGAGAAGTCGTGGCAGTCCAGTGAAGTTCCCACTGACTGGGAAAGGGGAAACATAACCCCCATTTTTAAAAAGGGAAAAAAGGAAGACCCGGGGAACTACAGGCCAGTCAGTCTCACCTCTGTGCCTGGCAAGATCATGGAACAGATCCTCCTGGAAGCTATGCTAAGGCACATGGAGGACAGGGAGGTGATTCGAGACAGCCAGCATGGCTTCACCAAGGGCAAGTCCTGCCTAGACTAACCTAGTGGCCTTCTATGATGGAGTGACTACATCAGTGGACAAGGGAAGGGCTACAGATGTCATCTCTCTGGACATCTGTAAGGCCTTTGACACAGTCCCCCACAACACCCTTCTCTCTAAACTGGAGAGGTATGGATTTGATGGGTGGACTGTCCAGTGGGTGAGGAATTGGTTAGATGGTGGCATCCGGAGGGTAGTGGTCAACGGCTCAATGTCCAGATGGAGATTGGTGATGAGTGGCATCCTGCAGGGGTCTGTATTGGGACCGATACTGTTTAATATCTTCATCAGTGACATAGACAGTGGGATCGAGTGCACTTTCAGCAAGTTTGCAGATGACACCAAGCTGAGTGATGCGGTTGACATGCCAGAGGGACGGGATGCCATCCAGAGGGACCTGGACAAGCTCAAGGAGTAGGCCCATGTGAACCTCATGAGGTTCAACAAGGCCAAGTGCAGGGTCCTGCACCTGGGTCGGGGCAACCCCCGGTACCAATACAGGCTGGGGGGTGAAGGGATTGAGAGCAGCCCTGCCGAGAAGGACTTGGGGGTACTGGTGGATGAAAAGCTGGACATGAGCCAGCAATGTGCGCTTGCAGCCCAGAAGGCCAACCGTATCCTGGGCTGCATCCAAAGAAGCGTGGCCAGCAGGTGGAGGGAGGGGATTCTGCCCCTCTACTCTGCTCTGGTGACACCCCACCTGGAGTGCTGCGTCCAGCTCTGGAGCCCTCAGCGCAAGAAAGACACGGACCTGTTGGAGCGGGTCTAGAAGGCGGCCACGAAAATGATCAGGGGGATGGAACACCCCTCCTATGAAGAAAGGCTGAGAGAGTTGGGGTTGTTCAGCCTAGAGAAGAGAAGGCTTCGGGGAGACCTTATTGAGGCCTTTCAATACTTAAAGGGGGCTTATAAGAAAGATGGGGACAAACTTCTTAGCAGGGCCTGTTGCAACAGGACAAGGGGAATGGCTTTAAACTAAAGGTGGGTAGATTTAGACTAGATAGAAGGAAGAAATTTTTTATGCGGAGGGTGGTGAAACACTGAAATAGGCTGCCCAGAGAGGTGGTGGATGCCCCATCCCTGGAAACATTCGAGGTCAGGCTGGACGGGGCTCTGAGCAACCTGATCTAGTTGAAGATGTCCCTGCTCATGGCAGGGGTGTTGGACTAGATGACCTTTAGAGGTCCCTTCCAACCCAAACTATTCTATGATTCTATGATTCTATGATATTATAGAGTACATAAAATAGACACTCAAGGGCAGGTTGTTTGCCAAAGAGCACCCTTTACAAAACTGGCAGTATTTTATCTTTTCTGAACTTACGATGCTAATTTGACCCCAAACTTCCCTCTCAAACTCTTTCAAACAGAATTTTGTAACCACAAAAGATAGCAAGAAGAGTAACAGGGCTTTTAGTGCTGTGACAGAAAATATAGATAGGTAATGAGAAACACGAATTAATTTTAAGAGTGGGACAATTAATATTCATAGTAGAAAGAACTCTTCCATTTTTCTGCAGCAAAGACAATTAAAGTGCTTGGCATTTATCTCTTCATTTGAATTTAATGACAATGCAGTTGATTTAAACCTTTCTGGAGGACATATGTTAGGCGTAAATGGTATCTGGAATCCTGGAATTTAAATTCAGTTCACAACACAATGCTTGAGAAAAGTCCATTTTGCTGATGGGAGTCCTGTCAGACAGTAGCCAGAATATTTGAGGGTGGCTGAACACAAAAGAGCAAATTTCCTGCAAGTGAAAAATAACCTTGAGAATACATGGAGTACAATTAGTAAACTATCAGAATACAGCACATTTCTGTCTGTGCTGTAGAATAAGCCCAACTGCAAACACATTCTTTTGAAATGTAAAGTCCTACAATGAAGTAGGCTGTCCAAAATATTGATATAGCATTAAAGGCTTCCTTTTGACATTTGGGCTAGTCTGGTCTCATCTATTCTAAACTGGTGTTTAGAATTCAGAATATTAATAAAAATATTCAGAGCATAAAAAACAGTAAAAAGCTTTGAATGGGTCACAAATGATGTAAGCATTCAAAAGGAAGTATTAACTTTATGAGAATAATCTACTAAGAGTTGTTTTTTTTGTTGGTTTAAATAAATAGAAAATTATGGTCATCCTTTTTACATAATCCTTCTATTAGAGCCCTTCCATCTCAACCTACACAACTAATCATTTATTCCCTGGTTTTGATAACATATTGCTACAAGATGAATCCTCATGTACTACTGGATGTAATATCAGGAGGAGTTACAAACTATAAGATAATACTTTCTTTACTCATTTTCTAAATAAATGATATCTAGTGAATGTTTTATTAAGTTAAAATAATAATAATAAAAAATATGTTTCCTTTGCAGAAAAGTATTAATCTTAGGTCTAACCCAATGTCAATGAGAAGACTCTCATCATGGATAGATCAAGTTTTAGGAGAATTCATTGCATTTAATGAGTGTAAACTTACACTAACCATCACATAAACAGTGAGAAATACATATATATTCAACTTTTCAGGATACTGAAAACAATTTTTAAAGTAATATACAATATGTGACTTGCACAGAATGGAAATTATGTTAATTAGCAATTTCATGAATGCTAGAAAATAAACATGTGGAATTACAAGGAAGACAAAGGAGGTGCTGTACTCCTAGGGACAGCAGTGCCTGTAGATCTAGTAATGGAAGATATGTCTTTGATTATTTTCATGCATTTTAAAACATTCTACTTCCAAAGTTTCCCAGGAAAAAATAATTAATAGACTATATGAAGTATTTATGAATAATTTTGATTCTACAAAACATTCTTTCTTTCCTTGTTAAGAGTACACCTCATATTAGGTGTCTGAAATTTTCCTGTCATATATAATACTCACGGTGAAAAAAACTCGAAGGTAGCTTAGATATACCACCATGATCAAGAATTTGATAATCTTAACCAGTATAAATCAACATAGCTCTCATGGAAGTAGGAACACTGCAAGGTCTGATTCCTGCTGAAGATCACTTCACACAGGTTTATCCTGTTTCTAGAGAAATTGCTTGCTTTACTAAAGTTATTTGCTTTTCTACTTTGTATAAAATTAGTTACAGTAGAACACAGGATAGCTCTAAAAGTGGAGTGACATTTCTAAAACTGGAGCTAATATTTTTTAACATTTTCTCACTATATTTTTGAATTTATGTTTGTAAACTGATTGGACACTCATCCTACAAGCACTAATTGCTCGAACAATGATTGCCGCCTTCCCACTTCTCCTTACTTATGAAATCCTGTTGAAATTAGTTCTGAAGTATCGTGGTTTAACCCCAGTGGGCAGCTCAGATCCACACAGCCACTCGCTCACCCTCCTACAGTGAGATGGGGAGAGAACTACAAGGGTAAAAGTGAGAAAACTCATGGGTTGAGATAAAGACAGTTTAATAGGCAAAGCAAAAGCTGCACGTGCAAGCAAAGCAAAACCAGGAATTCATTCACTCCTTCCCATGGGCAGGCAGGTGTTCAGCCATCTCCAGGAAAGCAGGGCTCCATCACGCGTAACGGTGACTTGGGAAGACAAAATGCCATCACTCCAAATGTCCCCCCCTTCCTTCTTCTTCCCCCAGCTTTTATTGCTGAGCACAACGTCATATGGTATGGGATATCCTTTTGGTCAGTTTGGGTCAGCTGTTCCGGCTGTGCCCCCTCCCAACTTCTTGTGCACCCCCAGCCTCCTCGCTGGTGGGGTGGTGTGAGGAGCAGAGAAGGCCTTGACTCTGTGTCAGCACTGCTCAGCAGTAACTAAAATATCCCTGTGTTATCAACACTGTTTTGGTCACAAATCCAAAACTTAGTACCCTACAGGCTGTTAAAATTAACTCCATCCTGGCCAAAACCAGTGCATAAGGAAACATAACAGTTTCTGCATGGGTTAGCAAGCACTGCAATAGATACAATCCCAATGGAACTGATTAGGCCACATTTATGTACGGGGACTAAAAAGTGTAATGGTTTAGGGAGAGATCATGAAGTGATAGATACAGTCTTTTAATTGGCAGTTTTGCCAGCGTGGAAGAGTCTTAGCAAATGTGAAATGAAAGAAATACCTGTTCTTGTGTGAGAGTTTAAAAATATAAATTGCCAGCAATAGGTTTTTTTCCTCTAATAATGAATTATTTATAATTCTATAACAGGATATAATTTTCTAGGAAATATATTGGATATTTTCAGAAATTACAGGAAGTTAGTTTTCCATTCCTGCTATATTTGTTAGTATAAATATCTGACAACTAGCTGCCACTTCAGGGTTAATAAATCTGAGAGTATGTTTGTAAGTATATTTTCATTAAATATTTATTATACATGCTTGTAACCAATTTATAGAGTAAGTTCCCATCTATTTAATGAGGAAATATATCTCCATATTTCAGCAGATAAGGGTTTTTTTAAAGACACAATACTCATTTCCAACTGAAGTTAAGTGGGAATTATGTAAGAATTGATGTCCTTGTCACTTAGAACCAGGAGGGCTTTATAGTGTCTCTAATAAAACACCTAAATTTAAACTGAGGAGACAAAGAATGGATATTTTAATAGGAAAATAAGAGATAGAAAGAAAATGAGTGTAAATGGCTCTGTAAATACATAATGAAAGATACACATTTTGAAGCTATGAAGTGGTGGACCATCCACCCTATTTTTCACTATTAGGTAGTGTAGTTTTGATTTTTTACTGTTGAAGTTTTCACTTCAGAATTCAGTCAGAATATCCATTTCTTTGATTTCATTCATTATTTCTAGCAATGTGACTGTAAGATGAGCAATTAGAGTTGCTAAACACTTCACCAGCTGCTCATGCAAAAGTAATATTTTTTGAGATATGGCCATTGTTTTATGTTAGTGAGCAAGATATTCAAAAGGAAATGACCAGTCTCTTCCCAGAATTTCTATAAATCAAAATCTAACTAAATCACAATATTGTAGTCCTAATTACAGAAAATACTTAATTGTGCACATATTTTTATTCAGTATAGCACTTAAACACATGCTTGAAATTATAGTCATTCTTAAGTTCAACTGGTTTCAGTAGGGTAAAGCAGATGTTTAAAGTTATTCTTTAAACAGAAATTCTATTTAAAATAGGTTTTCTAAGTTGATTCCTTCTACTCTCTTTCCAGTGTTAGTGTGATTTCTATTACAATTTCACTCTGTAAAATCTTCATTAAATTAATCTATATTTAGAAAATTATTATTAATAATAATATTATTAATATCAATATTATTGTTAAAAATAATAATGCCTCCATCTGATGGTATTCTTATGTTTTTTGAGAGTCATTCATTTTTTCAGTCTTAAACTGGTTCTGAAATCTAAAAGGACTGCTGCAGTCAGATTCACATATAGAAGATTATTACACCCAGTTCTGTTACAGAGTTTTCTTGCATACCCAGAAATAAGACAGATGATAACTTTAATATCATATGAAGAGTTATAACATTCCTTCTTTAGTAATTTATTGCATGGATCTGTAAGAGATGTGACAAGCTTTGCCAAAGTGTGTTTCCATTTGCATTGTAATGAACAATTCTCTTCTAAGAGGTAGCAGAAGCAAAGATGTTAATGGCTTTTTGCTTGTGTTTTTTTGGACAAAATGAATTGGCAGAAATCAGTAGCTCATTTTCTTAAACACAAAGATAAAGCACGCACTTTATTTTGAGCCTAAGATTATGCCATGTACCAGGAGAAAAATTAAGACTATAACACTTCCATGAGTAGCAGAGTGGGTGATTCACTATCTAATATTCTGCTTTGGAATAAGATTTCTTTTTAAAGAAATGAATAACGTTTCAAATGATTTTTCAGTTCAGGTTTCTTACAGTATGCACTGCACATACATGTACACATACACACATACTTACAGTGTGTGTCTGAAATATAAAACATATAATATATAAAAATAAAGTATTTTATGTTAATATAGAGGTATTATCTAATATGCATTGCATATGTAGGAATTACATATATAATAATATGCATATGCAATTGTCAAAATTATTAGCCAGTGTAAAGTGACTGAAAATTTGTGACCGACCTAAATAAGTCAGCTCCTGGCACTAAACATTATCTACAGATGGTAAAGCAAACAAAAGAGTTATAAATAATATAGATTTTATTTTGCTCAAAATAAGTCTTTAATTAGTACATTAAAGCAGAAAAATCCATATTTGCCAATAGGAGAAACCCTAATTACCCACATACTCTATTAGCACTTCTAGAAGGGTTCATAGACCAGAACTGTTGGAGATGATTATTTTTTATCTTTTGTATCTTGAAAGTTGTTGAAAGCCCACACTGGGTGCAGCTTCACACAGAAAGGAAACCATCCTGACCTTGCATCAGTAGGAAGTTGAACATGTGCCAAATTTTCCAGAGAGTAACTAGAAAGTGACTGATCTGAGTCTGTTATTGTCTTTGATTTCTCTCTCTGAAGCAAGGTTGGTATAGACAGCACCTGTTCGATTGTAATTCTATAACTACATGAAAGTGTCAGCCCTTCTTTCCTAAACTTATTCAGAAATATTTCCCTTGATAAACTCCTCATAATATGGAAAGACCTCGTCATCTACTTTAGATAGTCATGGTTACTCTTACGTAGTCATTCACTGCATAATAAAAAAATAAAACAAACTGATTGCTTGTGATTAATTTAAGCCTTAATCAATCTTTTAACCTTGAAGAGTTAACCTTACCAAGCATTCAAAATTATTCATTCTTCTTAATTCATGAACTCTTGATTGATTAGCTTTTCATTCATATGATGGGACCCTGATATACACTAAAGTGTAAAGAAAAATATAATTTTGTATAGAAAATATACTGGTAATATTTTCACAATAGTGATGAACTTATCACATGAGAGAAATCATGCCTCAGAGACATGCAGATGAGTCAATTAAAAGAATTTATATATCAGTCAATCTAATGGATATTCAATAAATAAATACTTTTTCTGTTTGATGAATTGCAAATACCTCAGCCCAAAGGAATACTAATGTTGTGGTATAACCCGGCAGGCAGCTAAACACCACACAGCCATTCACTCACTCCCCCTGCCCCAGTGGAATGGGGGAGAGAATCAGGGAAAAAAAAGAGTAAAATTTGTGGGTTGAGATAAAGACAGTTTAATAGGACAGAAAAGGAAGGGACAATAATAATAATAATAATAATAGAATGTAAAAATAAGTGATGCTCAGTGCAATTGCTCACCACCCACTGAACGATGCCCAGCCAGTCCCCGAGCAGCAGTCACCACCCCCCGGCCAGCTTTCCCGTTTATATACTGTGCATGACGTCACATGGTATGGAATATCCCTTGGGACAGTTTGGGTCAGCTGTCCTGGCTGTGCCCCCTCCCAGCTTCTTGTGCCCCTCCAGCCTTCTCAGTCAGTAGAGCATGGGAAGCTGAAAAGTCCTTGACTAGTGTGAGCACTGCTTAGCAACAGCTAAACCACCGGTGTGTTATCAACATTATTCTCACCCTAAATCCAAAACACAGCACTGTACCAGCTACTAGGAAGAAAATTAACTCTATCCCAGCTGAAAACAGGACAACTAATTATTTAAGGACAGTGTAGTTGCACAAAATATTGAATAAAAAGCACCATAGACTTAAATTTATTAACAGTTATGTTTCTGTGAAAAAATTGTACACAAAGTGGAAATACTGGTGACATTTTCTCACAAAAGACTCTGTAAAAAAGCCAGATCTTTCAGCATTTTCGTTAATTTTTGCTTGATGTTAATATCCAAAATGGAGTTCAGAGAGGAGTTACAGAGCTGAAATTAGCTTACTACACCCATTGGGCCCAGTATGCTTTCACCAAATGCAATTATTCTTCAGTGTTCATTTACCTAAGTGGTTGAACTTGCCTGCATCAAGGAAGGAATACAAGGCTAGACGTCAAGCGATCATACAAACTGATTTTAAAATTAGTAGTGAAAATTAGTGTTCTTCAGTGAGTAGAAAAGCTAAGACTCTAAATGAAAACTTATAAAGAAGGGAATAAAAAGCTTCATCAAAATGCACTGAAAACCATTAATTCCTAAATATCTAAACCCATTTTTGACAGTGAATCCACAGGTGTTTTGGACAAATCACTTGAGTTAATTAAACCCTCTGGAAAAGAAAGGATAATATTTTTTTCTATTCTCTGAGAGTGTTGTGACTGAGCTATTTAAATTACTGCTGATAAAGTGCTTTGAAGCCCAAATGACTATAACTATAATTAAATAAAATAATAATAAATAAATCCATAAATATACTTTCTGCTAGTACAGAAATATTAACTCCCTATCTTTCAAATTTGACACACAAAAAAGTTTAACTTACACATTCTTGAATCTTTGTTTTTCCTTATACAGCATCACCCTTTTTCTCACTAGCACTGATAATTTGTCAGCCAAAAGAGTGTTTCATTGTTTTATGTGCAAAATTCATGCTTCTGCTCATGTTAAGATATGATTATTGACTTAGGCTTTATGTAACTATTTACCTCTAATAGGAATGCTTCTTGGGTGGAGGTCTTTAAAATGTTTCAATTTAGTTTTTCTAAAAGCATGTGAGACAGTTCTTACTTTCCATCTGGCACTTTCCTACTCTAATATGCATTATTCCTAGCCCTACCAACCTGCTCTGAAGTTCCACAAACACCTGTGGCGGTGTGCTCCCCCCGCCCCCGTGTAAGCAGTGACCACCAGTGGGGGTCGTTGTGGCTGCATCCAGCTTATGCTGGACTTTGGGGATGGATGGCAACACAGTAGCCAAGGGCTGTCTGCAGCAGCGACCCAAACGTCTTGCTGATACGCAAATACAACTGTAAGTCAATCATCTTACTCTACAAATAGTGGACAGCCCAGGGCCCGCTGAGCTCTCCTGCACGGCAGCGGGCTGCGTGCCAGGATCTCCCCTTGAGTAGGGACACCTCTCAGGGTTACTCCTTGAGGTTGAGAGATTCCTTGCCACAACAGATCCTCGGTAAGTGACTAATAGCATGCTAAACGTTGAAATCTTAGCTAAGTGATATAAAGGATTGATTGCGCATATATAATCCTTTAGACATAAACCGTTGACCAAGTCTGGGACTAGGATTGGATCCAGCCACACCTAGACTCCTCTCTGAGAAGGGGTTTAGAAAGCAAAGGGGGCCTTTCTGTACCTCATGGCTCAACGGGAGGGTCTCCCTGACAGTGTTGTCTGACCCTGTCCTCTGTGCAGTAAATAATCAAGTGTACCTTGCCATCAAATCTTGTTAAACCACTGTTGCATTCACCATTGAACTTTGTTAATTCACTGTTTTCTATCAGTAAAGTGTATTGTTGCTTCTCTCTTAGGAGTGAAGTGCAGTCTCACTCCATCTGCGACAACACCTTAAAAATTTTCAGAATAAAACATAGAAAAGTTTGGGGTGTTGGATTATTATTTTTTTTCCTAGAATAAATATTTTCATTTCAAAATATATTTTTCTTCCAGTTTGGATCAAAAGTCAGAATATCACCATTTCTCACAAAGCCAAACTCTTCTATAATAGCTACTAGAAATTACCTAAATGTTATCTGTTGATATTGAATAATTTCATCTTTATATTCAAATATAAGCTTGAAAACCAGGCGAAATATAAGTGTAACTGAAACAAATTGTTAGAGCATTTTCCCATGGAAAATGTAGCTGAACTCAAAACATTCAAATTAAAAGCTTAGATCTGAGAAAAATGAGTTTTTTCTAAGGTAAGTATATTTCATCAAGTATTTTTTGATAAATTCTGCTTGCAATAAACTCACCTTTAAGCAATTTAACATTCAGCTTGTATACTGTACATGGTTTGAGCTGCCTTTTCAAATGTTTCTTTAATAGCAATGGGCAAACTGCCTTTGAAGTATTCTGCCTCTCTTCCTGTCCCCCCTTCGCCCCCCCCCCCAACATGAGGTATCAGTAGCTAGGAATGGACTAATAGAAATTAAGGAAAACAACATTTGTCCCTGAAGTCTCTCTCTTGCCCTTTCCTCCACATTATTATTCCCTATAAGCATCACAGTTTGCATTCACTATTTTTTCTTTTCTGTTCTTTTATCTTTCCCTGATTTAACATGTTTCCTATCTTCATCACTGCTTTTTTTAAGCAATATTGGAAAACTCATACCTATCTTCTTGAGTTGCTCATTACATCATTTTGCAAGTTAAACAAAGTACTTCTGAGCAAAGAAAGCAAAGGTGAAGAGAGGCGTTCCTTGCCACATGTCATTTCTTGCTGTTATCTAGCATTATTTCACTAATGCTATAGTGAAAGCATTTGAACGAGGTGCTGCAATACTGGAGTGAAGCCTTCTCACAAGACAGCCTAGTTTGTGAATACCAGTTTCCTCTGGCATCCTCAGGCTTTCCTGTTTCATGCATGATGTGCAGGTTTTCTGCTCATTCAGTATAACCTCAGGCATACTCTGAAAATGAGCTTCCAGCAGAAGCTGTGCTGCTTAGTCAAATTTAAGATACCTCAAACTGTGAATATTTTGGCCCTCTGTTGTCTGCCGTAATCCGCTCCTCAGCTAACAATTTTTCTCAGTAATACTCATTCATACAGCAGTTATTTTTCCCCTCTTTTCTGTAGCAGAATAAAGGTGCCTTTGTTTGCATGCACAGAAGTAACACTCTCTCCTCTGCCTGAGCATTTAACAAATGACCATTCTGTCATCTGCTCTGCTCAGTTACTAATTACTGATTGTCCTGGTTTTGGCAGGGATAGAGTTAATTTCCTTCCTAGTAGCTGGTACAGTGCTGTGTTTTGGATTTAGGGTGAGAATAATGTTGATAACACACTGATGTTTTAGTTGTTGCTAAGTAGTGCTTACACTAGTCAAGGACTTTTCAGCTTCCCATGCTCTGCTGACTGAGAAGGCTGGAGGGGCACAAGAAGCTGGGAGGGGGCACAGCCAGGACAGCTGACCCAAACTGGCCAAAGGGATATTCCATACCATGTGACGTCATGCTCAGCATATAAAGCTGGGGGAAGAAGAAGGAGGGGGGGGACGTTCGGAGTGATGGCGTTTGTCTTCCCAAGTAACCATTATGCGTGATGGAGCCCTGCTTTCCTGGAGATGGCTGAACACCTGCCTGCCCATGGGAAGGAGTGAATGAATTCCTTGCTTTGCTTTGCTTGTGTGTGTGGCTTTTGCTTTACCTATTAAACTGTCTTTATCTCAACCCATGAGTTTTCTCACTTTTACCCTTCTGATTCTCTCCCCCATTCCACTGGGGGGGGAGTGAGCGAGCGGCTGTGTGGGGCTTAGTTGCCAGCTAAGGTTAAACCACGACACTGATATACAAATCATAACATATTCATTTTGCAGCTTTCCACCTGAGCTTTCCCCATTTCCTTTTCCCTCATTTCTCTTGGAATGAAAATGCTGAACTGGCAGGAGCCCCTGTGTGTGAAAACAGAAGTGTGAGGACTTGTCCATTCTTTCTTTCTTTCTTTTGTTGAGGCATGCAGAAAACAGATTTGAGAGCACTTGTCTAGAAAAGGGGAACACCAATTTTAAGTCTTTAGTCACCCTCATTGAAAGTGATAAACAGGCTTTGGATGAAAACATTTGCAATGATAGGAGAAGAAAGATGATACAAACATACACCCTAAACTAGTTCCCTCCCTTGCTCACCCCCATTTTCTTCCAAAGGAAAAAAGTTGCCTCAACACATCACCGTGAATGTCAAAAATGCTCTAGTCACAAAATTTGGAAGAGTGTTTAGCTGTTCCTCACCTACAAAAGAAAAACAGAGTTTTAGGCCCTGAGGGCTCTAGCTGGGCTGGTCCCAGCCCAGCTCCCCCCCGGGGCCTCCCGTGGGGCTCCCCTCACCCAGCCCACAGCCCAGGACCCTGTGTCAGGCCCCTGGGGCCATCCGTCCCTGCCCCAGCAACGCTGCAGCAGGGACAGTCTCCAGCCCTGTCCCTGAGATGCTGCTTGGATCCTCTGTACTAAGCATGGACCCAGCTGCTGCCTGATGCTCACAGATGGCCCCCTGGGTGCAGGTGCTGCCCGGCCAACACTGGAGACACCCGCGACTCTTGCTCCCTGGCCCTCAGGGACCGGCCCCTGCAGCTCTTGCTACTCCCTGACAATTAGTTTGCTGTGACTTCACTTCCCTCCCTTTCCTTTTTTTTTTCCCCACAAAGAAAATTTCATGAAGATTTCTTTAGTTAAACAATTGATAAATCATATATAGACAAAGGTTCCAAACAGCTGTATTTACAACAATAATACTTTAATTTTTTCAATTTGCATCAATATGAAAGTTACAGAAGGGGATTCAAATACTTTTTAGCACCACTGATGAGTACAACAGAGGCTTTCCAACAGCTGTAAAATATGTGGCACAAGTAAACAAAATAAATATTCGTTTGGACCCTGTCTCATGTATGATGAGAGATTGAAATCAGACAGCTGAAGCAAGCTTCTGCCATGAGCCAGACACACTGTTCCTCCAATGGAAGCTGATGCCCTTGAGATAGAAAGGATTGAATAGTCATGAAATAATTCCTGAATCACTGTAATATGCAGTTCAGCACATGAAGGCAAAACAAGCCTGATTTTCAGCTCAGTTTAATACAGCAGGTAAAAAACTGATGGTTAGGATCTTCTGCAAGTACTCTTTAGGGATGTCACCCTATGAAAAGCAACAGCCATCAGTGGAGCAGCGTGCATGGGTAAAAGCAAAAACATTTTCAGCCATTACATTTTAGTTCACAACTCTAGGTGAATCAGAGCCCTGGAAGAGAATTGTACTGAGTCAATATATTTAGGATTAATAATTCTAATATTTGTCTTAGAACTGTTGCATGGTTAAAGATGAAGTGCATGCATCACCTAATATTTTTGTCATACTTGTATTACTATCATTCTCTTAAACTGTCCATGGAAAATCAAGCACATTTTCTTTAGTAATAACTTGCCCAGCCTTTTAGGGGTTTTAAAGAATGTGACTTCTCTTTTTATCATCTTGGACAATGACTGAAATGCTTTGTAATGAAAGGAGAACTCCTATATCTCTAATTCCTCTCCACAATACTCTGTATGTGTTATGTGTACATCTATGCATAAAGGAAAGTTAATGCATAAATTTATGTGTGTGAGAAAGACTTATAACTTGTGTAATTGTGGATAAATCCACAGGGCTCAAACCTGGGGAAAAAAAGAAAAACAGAAGAATAAAAGGAAGGGGGGCCTGGGGAGTCCTTAATTTTGCCACAATTCAAAACTGGAATAGTAGTTCCTGAGCTAGAGTTTGAATTCCTATCAGATCATTTCTATTACAAGTACTGGATTTTTTGTTAAGTGTAAAGGCATTTTGAAGGAGAGGAGAGATAAACAGCTTGCATGACAAGAATGAACAACAGAGGATGGGCAAAGGGGAAAAAAAATCCTAAAAATCAAAGGTAAAAATTATAGTTCAGACAGCAACAGAGCCATAAATACATTTATTTGTCTGATTGCATTAAGTGCTGCATATTAATTACTACAGAATTACTGCTTAATGCAGTGCCTAGTTCTCAAATCTCTACAGGCATAAAGCCCTTTTAAACATGTAACTCCAGGTTTTACATACAACGATACTTAAACTTGAGTTGTCCAAACAAACAACAGGATTATCCACAGTCTTAAAAAGAGCTGCTCTGACTTGGACAACGAGGACACTGGAACTTGTGCCTACTTTGGAGTTCACCATGATGGGATTCGTGGTCCATGGCTGTTTTATTTATGCTACAAAACTAAACATCCCCAGGGCTGTTCCCTAGCAATGTGGTTAAGTGTCACGAAATGTCTCATGTTTATATTATTCAGTTCCTTCTTCTCCAAAACAGGGTGTGCACATCCAAACTGCCCACTGGGAATCTGTCCTGGACTGTGTTGTTGCCAACATCATGCCCTGGAATTCTTTGGGGGAGTGATAGTTGTCTCTGCAATAATTTCAGGGATCATTCTTAAAATTTTCAGAGGTAATAGGCTATTAGGAAGTTCTAGTTCCTGGAAACATTCCTGGACACCCGTTAATTTGCTAGTATAGAAGTACCTGTGATACTTCCTCTTCACAAGAACTAACGTATCTCTGTGGAGGACATTTTATCTTCTTTTTAAATGGAACCGTCACACAATGTTTCACTTTTTATAGCATGTAGTATCAATTTCATTTTAGACTAAAACACACTATTGTTTGTCAAATAATAAACCATATAGGAGAGGGGAAAACAAATTGTACATCTGGTGTATGAAAGAAAGTATTTTGAGATTGAATAATGTACAGCCAGATTCTGAAACCTTTGCACATAATGAATAAGACCTAATTCTTTTACTCACCAAGTAATGTAACTAAATTAATGGAACTGTTTTAATACATGATACTACTCAAAGTGAATGCAAGATGAAGATTTGTATGATAAATAATAAAAACATAAGTTTAGCAGCTTCTACCTTTAAAATTTGATGAATAAATTTCAGGCAACTAATATTTAGAGAAAAATAAAATTTCAGAGGCAGTAGAAGTATGTATGACTTTGCAATGATATTGATAAATTTTCAACCAAACTCTTTTGTACCTATATATTGGATAGAGGGCACCCTCAGCAAGTTTGCAGATGATACAAAATTAGGATTAGTTGATACATCAGATGGTTGTGTTGCTATTCAGAACAACCTTGACAGGCTGGAAAAATGGGCCAGGAGGAACCTCATGAAGTTCAGCAAAGGCAAATACCAAGTCCTGCACCTGTGAAGGAATAAACCCAGGCACCACTGCAAGCTGGCTGAAAAGCAGCTTTGCAGAGAAGGACCTGGGGGGCCCTGGTGGCCATGTTGACCATGAAGTGCTGTGCCTTTGCAGTAATGAAGGCTGACAGCATCCTGTGCTGCATTAGGCAGAGCGTTACTGGCAGGTTGAGAGAGATGATCCTTCCTCTCTACTGAGCCCTGGTGAGCCACATCTGGTTCCAGTGCTGGCTCCTCAGGACAAGACAGACAGGGTCATAGTGGAGCAAGTCCAGCGAATGGCCATGAAGATGATTGTAACAAGATACATACTACCTTTCTGATTAAACTTCCCTTCTGTTCCATTTAGTTAAAGATACAATTTGCTATTCAAAAAAAGCTTTTTTAATTTTTTTTCAGGCTAACATAATTCATTATAAACAGTGTATGCATTTTTGTATATACATACACATATATGTGTGTGTCTGTACAAATTTACATCATGCCCTAGAACGTACAAAATATGTTCAGCACAATGTTTTTGATACTGTATGCCTTTAAGTATGATAATTATAATGAAGATACTTATTATTATCAATAATAATAATAATAATAGTAATTTCCTTCTAACACTGAACAAAGAACTTTGGAGGCAAATAGAATTATTCTTGAATCTATGCCTTTCCTCATGTCTCCTTACACATACTTGGGAATAGTTCATTTCTTTAACCATCATTGTTCAATAATAAGCCTTACGTATATTATCAGAGAGCTACATTTCCTGTTCAGAGGTGATTTATGTGAAAACGGAGTCCAGTTATACCGCTCTTGTTCCATCTAGAAATCACCTAAGTAGCCATGGTCTGTAAGGTTAAAAGTACACGCTGATTATGCTGTATCTTTTAGACCTTTTCTGATGATAGAGAGAATGTATATAGCCTGAACAGTATGTATAAAAGTAAAGAGCTACTTTCATAGCTACACATTCATGGTTGTATAACAAACTCTGCACAGTACTTGGATGCAAGACTGGTCAATCACATTGTTCCCTTACTGTGATGCACCCAAGCATTATTTTAAGAAGGAAAATGAGCAATTCCTGTAGGAAAAATACATACAGATTACCTTCTGGCCTCTGCAATTCTCTGAGGAATTTTAAAAAATGCAGATTAAGTGCTCGTTCTCCAGCTCCGTCAATAGACTTCTAAAGTCACATGAAAGTCTGTCCTCACCTCCTGCAAGGTATTATTGGGCAATGAATACATCTGTTTCATTTTGCTGAGTCCTGTAACCCAATTTCTTCAGTGCATCTCTCCAAAGAAGTTTGGTAGTCATATTTTTTTCCACAGCAAAAATAAGATTTGACAGTAAATTTCTCAGGCTTGCATCAGCCATTAAGTAGTCGCACTTAAAAATTTCACAAGCCATCCATAACTACTAAAACTCCCTTCACTGTTCCACTGTAAACCTAATAACAAGAGAATCAGAGGTTAAATATCCTGTACACTTAAGTGAGAATGGAAAGAACATCCATTATCCAGGAGGACAGTGCAATATAAAATACTCCTGAACACAGCAAGCAAAACAATCGTTTCATTGATTATTGTAAATGATGTCTTAAAAAACATCTGTTCAGTTCTTCTGGTAATGTGTTATCTGACTTCCTCAGATCTCTAGGTTAAGGGTATATTGAACATTTCTGGTCAGAAAGATTCAGCCTGTAGTAACAAAAGTCTATGGCAATAATTAAATACAGATAGTAACTTCAGGGCCTATGCAAATAGGTGTAATTTATTGAACTTGACATATCTAATAACAGGAACCCTTGACTGTGTTTGTTGGCCTTACAGTTATTCAAATCCTTAACAAAATAAGCTTTCCATTGGCTGTTCTTATTTTATCTCTATAGTTTTAAATGCAAATTGTTGAAACAGGGAAAACCTGCAAGGAGTCTTATTAAAGAGGCTAAATGAATCAAGTCAAGAGCACATGGGGAAAAATGAATGTCCTCTGCATTAGGGTCTGTATACAAGAGACTCTAAGAGCACAAGAAGGATATTAACTTACAATGCACAAAGTGCCTTGTACATCCTCTGCACGTATACGGTTGTGATGCATGCTAAGGCAGAGAAACCTTCCTGAAGAAAAAAGCAGGTGTCTAAAGATCTGTTTGTTCTTTCTAACTCTAATTTATCCTCTGTTCCAATATAGTGTGTTTTATATCTTTCTAGTCATCTCCCCAGCACCACCACCTTTGAAGACAGGACTTAAAACCCCCAAACCTGTGGAGATCAGGAAATGCTCCAGAACTTGTCTTCACATTCTCCCATTCTGTTGACTGGCTTTTCTCCCTGTGATAGCAGCCCTCATTTGAATCATTTAATCCATAGATCTCCCCAAATTCATAAAGAATACATGACTCTTCAAACCCTACTCTTGCTAACATTGACCCAGGCTTAGATTTATCCATTTCTTCTCTTCAGCCCCTTTGAATAAAATCTGTAAGATTGGATTTTCAGGTGTTACCCAAACCATACCTCTTGCTTTAGTCTTTTATTCAACATGATTCAGTTCTACTACATACAAAAATATGGATATGTTGTATCTATGTTAATGTTTGTTGTTATTTTTCTCTTATGAGTAAGTGCAGGAGTGGATTCCAGAGCAGACCCTTCTTTTGTCAGCTACAGTCCACCAGATTTTCTTATGATGCTTCATTTGTATAAGGATAACAAGGAAAAAAAAGATTTAGCAACCATGTTTCCTTCTCTGCGGTCCAAGTTTGGTTTTGTTCTCTTTTGCTTTGTTTCATTTTTCTGTGGTATTAGGCAACCCTCTGCATACCTAGAAGAACTTTGGAGTTTAAAACAACAGTTATAACTTTGCAGCTATTAGAAAAAGAGAGAAGGGATGGCAACCACAATGATTTCTTCCTTTCCAGGATCTTTGGCACAGTCAGTGGCACTGCCATAATACGCCGGTGCTGACCTCCAGCTTTGAGACAACACAAAATAATTTAAATAAAAATCTCAACAAAATATGTTTGTGTCTATCACCTCAATGAAGACATAATTGCATCTGATCATCATGCCAGGTGGGCAGGGGTTAATGAAAAAATTCAGAATATATACTGGGTGAATTCAATCTTTTCAAGTCAATGTAGCAATCACCACTTCTCTTCTGGAAAGCCAGAAGGGAATCCTCTGGAAGGACATTGGCAAGAAAAATTAAATTAAATTAAATTAAGCTACTAAAATGTTTAACAAGGCATACTCATGATTCATGAAATGTTGAATATTTATATTGCCATATATATTCCTATGGTTAAACCCAGGAAATTATTTCTAGAATTGTGTTCATCTTGCAATGGGAAGAAGGAGAAAATCATCTTATTATATCACGAGAAAAAAACCCCAAACCAGGTATTTTTTTAAGCAGAGAATTGTATGTAGTTCATCAAAGGTCATAGTGATGTTGCTAGAAGCAACATGGAAATAACATAGAAAAACATTAGCATTTCGTTTTAAGACGTGCTCTCTCCATTTGATATCGTGTATCACACTGATGGCAAAAGGAGCCAGACTAACACTGTTTTCTTTGGAACTTCCACCCATTGGGACTACCAATGTGTTAAACACAGGTAGAAGTGATTCAAGACATGATATATTATATTCTAGGTGCTTTGGGAAGGATTCAGTTTCACTATAAAACTACTGTCTTATCAGGAGCTTGCAGACACAGTTCATACTTATATCACTTGAAAAAAACAAATAATAATACTTTGGATTAAGTATTGAACAGAGCCTGGAAAATGAAGCTGATCATATCTAGAAATACCTGCTTCTTGGCTTAAGGAGTATTTTAGTCTGATGTGGCAATTTCTTTTTTTCATTTCTTGTCTAACAATAATTAATTAATTATGTCCTATTAGTCTTTCTTGCATATATTCTTCAATTTTTTTTTAATACTGTATGCCTTCTCACCATTTTATTCCTTCAGTATCTTGTTTTTCTTATGACAACAAAGCAAGTTGCAGTGATTTCATCATTACTGCAATCAGTGAGCATTAGTTGGTTTCGTTACAAGGTTGCAGGACATTTCTTTGTGTCCAATGCCTAGAATGTTTTTCCTTCATGGGATACTGTAAAAAACCCAGTAATAAACCTATTATTACTATAACACCACACACACACACACACAAATTTAATTAAAACAGAAAGATGGCTGTTTCATATGCTAACAATTGAAAATAGACTATGATTCTCCATATTATCTCTGCCTAAATGCAGTTTCCAAAGAACATATCCTACTTCATGAAATTATGTTATAGGACAGTTTATTAGCAGCTTTCAAGACCATCAGAATGGTGGTAGCATTTCTTTTAGTGAAGCTGATACAGAAGATGTGATAATAATACAGAAGATGTCTGATAATGGCCTCAAGTTGCGCCAGGGGAGGTTTAGATTGGACATGAGGAAAAATTTCTTTACTGAAAGAGTGGTTAAACATTGGAACAGGCTGCCCAGGGAAGTGGTTGAGTCCCCATCCCTGGAGGTATTTAAAAGACGTGTAGATGAGGCGCTTAGGGACATGGTTTAGTGGGCATGGTGGTGTTGGGTCGACAGTTGGACTCGATGATCTTAGAGGTCTTTTCCAACCTCAATGATTCTATGATTCCATGATTCTAAGAACAGAACAGCAATTCAGTCTCTCAGCCACATTATCATTCTGAAAGCAGCTGCTATACTGATGACACATCTGTAATTCTCCATAAGAGAGATAATGAAAACATAAACTTCAAAGGCTCTCTTATAAAAATGTTTTTGCATTTTTGTGATACATTCACTGAGATAAGCTATGGAAACATTGTGTGTTTGTTTGATTTTTTAATTTTTTTTTTTGAAACCATCATCATAAAATGGATCTTGGCAACTTATGTTTATTTTTAGTGTGGTGGGATTTGTTTGTTTGTTTCTAAGAAAGATCTTCAGGACAAAATCTTTTAAGTTATTCTGAAATGAAAATGGTATAATAAAGGCTTATAAAGAATCATGGTCTTCTTTCAGCACTACACGTAATATGTATGCTTGGGTTTCGGGGTGTTTTTTTTTTGTTTTTATACTGAATTATAAAAGTACCCTAAATAAATCAATATTTTGTAACTTTGGCGTCAGTAAATTGTCCAACACTATAGATGATTAGTGTATTCCTCATTGTTACCTTTTTTAATCTCCTATTCTTAGATATACTTGTCATCTCATGTATTCAAAACAGAGTGGACAGATGAAGTATATAGATCAAGTCTTCCATCTCTTTATCTTGAACATGTACAAAAATCTGTTACATTTCTGAATTATAATCCTCATTAATTTCATGACTGAGATTAATTTGAACCTGATACCACTCTAATTCCTTGTTTCAAATTACTTTTCCATTATACATGCTCATTTTACAGATATGTCTGCTGGAAAGGAATCTACAGGAATTTTGGGGGAGAGTTCAGGCTAATTCTAGTCTCTTCTTTCCACCCTTTTGTTTTTTTTCTCTCAGTATTTATCTGTAATTTATCTTTAATTACAGTCTTAGGGTCCTTACACATGCCACGATTGTTTCTAGAATTACCCAAAGTAATGCACAATTTCCAGAAACTCTTTGATTTTTCTGTGTATAGGTATTACTCATACTACATTTTGCTAAAGTAAGTATGCTAGCAGAGTTGATTTGAACTTTGATTTGTGACAGAAAGTTAATCTAAATTTTTTTCTATGTATATTTTACACTCTCCTGTTTTAATTAGTCTTCCAGTAAGATTCGATCTCACTGCAGCCTACATGATCTGGTTGATTACTGTGACCGACCCATGATTAGAATTTGACAACACTGTTACCATAGTGTCTCATATCTCAGTACTGGTCTGCCTACTTTAAATTTGGAAAGTCTTGGTTTATAAAGAGTGAGCTATAAAAAACAGTTGCAAAATTTCCTAGTGTGTAGAAGATTCATCACATATTGTTATATGTGATGCATATATTATAGTTATCAAATATATCATTATATTCATCATATATAAATTATATATATTCTATAATGACCTGCTTATGGTAGTAAAGTTTGGTATTCAAGAAGAAGAAGAAAGAGAAGATGGGGAAAGGGAAGAGGAAGAGGAGGAGGAAGAGAGAAAGGGAAAAATAAGGAGAAAAAGAAAAAAGAAAATTAAATTTTAAAAAATTAAATAGAAAAAGATAAAGAAAAAGAAAAAGATTAAGAAGAAAAAGAGAAACAGAAAGATGAAGAAAAAGATGAAAGAGATTAAGATGATGAAAAAGAGAACAGAAAAAGAAAAGGAAAAAAGTAAAAGGAAAAGAAGGAAAAAGGAAAAGAAGGAAAAATGAAAAGGAAAAGGATAAGAGGAAAAGGATAAGAGGAAAAGGAAAATAAAAAGAAAATATGAAAAAAAGAAAAGAAAAAAGAGTAAAACAAAAGGAATTGATATGGAATGCAAAATGGTCTTAGCCTTGTACTTATTAATATTTTTAGAAACGGTACAGCTCCATATTATCCTTTATTTTGGCTTTTCTGTACTGATATTTCTCAGACCATGTTCTGCTGTCTCGTTAGACCACTAAAAACCTTCACAATGTGTCAGCATATAGCTCAGAAACTGTTCTTTCCATCTGTGTCTGCATCCTGATGTGCCCTGTCTGAATAAAAAGATCACCTAAACTTGCCAGCAGACAACTTGAGAGAAGACCTGGTGGAAATATGTATTTTAAAGGCAATAATTTGAAAAATTGTTAGTAGATCTGTATCAGGGAGCATCCTGACAATTAGAAATTTCAGAAAGTTATAGCTTACAGCATTACAGTTATCATTTATGAACAGTTCTGTTTAATGTTTCAGCAGTTCAGATTGTCACTAAATTATCACAAAAATTGAATGAGTCTTTTGAGAATGTTGGCCTGTTCAGCATCAAGCATCACTATTTTCTTTGTCTTTCATAAACTCAAACAGTGGCAGCCTTGAAGCACCAGGTCTATCAATAAAACCCAGCTGACCTGCAGGATTAAGTAAGCGAAAATGTAAAGAGAAAATGAGACAATGAAAGTTTACTTAGAAAGCAGCAAGTAGAACTACAAAACAGATTGACAGATTAAAGATGCATCACAGTTTTACTGACTTTGAATAAAATAAAAATTCCTGAACTTCACCATTTTTACCTATCCATTTTTCATGTTTTAACACTCAGTTCTCCAAATGGTTCATTGTACGTAAATTGTCCCAATATTAAAGTTTTCTAAATCCCCAAACAAATTGTTTACAAATACAACTTGATTTAAGCAAAATTATTCATTACTTTGTATTCCTTCAATGTTTGTTTTTTTATAAAATGTAAATAAGATTTAAAGTATAGGTTATTTTTTATGAATTCTTCTCTACAGTACCATTGGTATTACTTGCTACTTGCAGTATCTGATTGGCCAGATATAACAATTGGTCTTAGTCCAACTTTGTTTTTTACTGAGAGCATAATAATGAGGAAGGAATAACTTAAGCACAGTTGTGAATTATGAGAAGAAGGATTGCCTTTAAGAATATTCTGTTTCATAAATATTTTCACAGACAAACAAACCATCATCTAAAATCTGAATAAAGTTATTTTGCTTCTCTGAGGGTTTATAACCTAGAACAGTTTTGGTATTTTTCTTTAACACACAATACTTTTTATGCCTTTATTTAAAATGTAACTTTTCATCTTCTTTTGTGTAGTCTTTGTGAGTAAACAGTAGGCTGATGTAAGCACTTCAGTGAATATTGAATATTGTAATACCAACTTGTAGCTATTTTTCCATCTAACAAATTCCCAAATCACAATTTTAGTCATCAAAGCAAGCTATGCAATGCATGAATGAGTAGAAGTTACATACTGGATTCTCCCAAAGACATACTGTGCTGCTAAAATAACCTAGATAGCATGAAGAGACCAGTAGAAAGCTGCTTTTTTCTCTCTAGAATTTAGGAGTGTTATTCTGGTCGATATTTGTTGCCATTTAGACATCTGCCTTAAACAACATTCACTGAAATGCCTGAGTTTATTGTGATGATGTTTCATTATTGAAATACTGAGTTCCCCCAAAAGACTATTGCTTACCTCATTTAGATTCCTTGCATTGAAACCATCTTTGAACAGTATTTTGCAAACTCTTTTTGACTCCTTCCAATCTGCAAGGGCTTTCTTTCTTGAGAGTTAAATAGTGCTACTCTGGCCTATTTAAGAGTGTTACTAAGACCTATTAATCGTTTTATGCTTCCTCCTGTATCAAAATAATTCCATCAGCATTTTTCATCAATTAAACCAGAGATGGATGAAACCTAACCATTTTTATGTGGGACTACTTCTTCTGTCTCTGCCAAACAATATTAATTTTGTTACGTAAAATGAGAGAACTACAGTGGGAAAAACTGAGTCCCATCACAGAAAGTATAATGCAGAGCATTTGCCTATTAGGCAATAAGAGTTCAAATTCCCTCCATCACAGGAGAGAATGTAACCTTGTTTCTCACATCCCAGTTGGGCCACTAAAATCCTTACTAAGAAGAATTGCTACTGTTTTGTCTGACAGTGTAGTTGTGGGGTTTGTTTTTTCCTTGGTTGTTTTTTTTCTTCTTTTTTTTAACTCCCAAGCCTAATTTTGTGATTCATATAGTAAAAATGCCTGCCAGACTGGGATCGGAGGTAAGCTGGGAGATGCCTAACTTGTAGATCTTAGGAAATCATGTGCTAAATGTTCAGCCCACAGGCAGCTGTAATAATGCCAAAGTACAAATCTTCAGGTGCCTAGGAAACCTTTATGAGTGAAAAGTCAATTCCCTACATACTGTGGTTTCCTGAAACACCAGATGGCACTTGATTGTGTTTTTTGATCGTCTAAATATTGGGGAAGCTAGGCAAAATGAGGGGGCATAAATCCACTTATGGATTTAGCAGTGGTCTTCTTTCATAAAATGCGCACATTTGGATCTGATATTGTGTTTGACCAAAATAAAACAAAGAAGAAAAGAAAACGTAGAAGTGTTTCTGTTCCTGTCAGATTTTCAGCCTGAAATTCAGATCAAAGAATGTTAGCCTGGCATAGCTTTATTCTTGTATCTGCAAGTTATCCAAAGAAAAAAAAAAAACAGCTCCCCAAACCTATTCAGAGTTGGCCTTTGATATCTTGGAGCCTGTTTTCTTTTATGGGATCTGAGAACAGAAGATATTTTTAAGAGCTACTGTAGAGAAAGAAAATAGCTTAAAATGATAATAAACATTGAAACACAGTTTAAAATATGCATGACTACCATTCATGCAGATGCATATTCTTTTTTACAAACGCCAGCCTATATAAATAGCATTGCATTATATCAGTTATCTATGGCTGAATGTTTTCTGTACAAGTTTTGGTAACTGCCATATTTGAGATGTGGACCCTTCCAAAGTAGCACAGTCCCTTCAGTTAACCACATGCATCAATACTTAAATATTCTCCATCCATTCTGAATACCTACATAAGCCGTCCATTGCAACAAAGACATGTTATAAAAATATGATATGTATAACTTGCTTTACAATGTTTTCTTATTTGACTAGACACAGTAGAGCAAGGCCTATAAAGAATATTCAGGCCTGTAAAGAATAATAAGCTATACCTTTAACAAGGTATACATACCAATCACAACGAAATAACGATTTAACCATTCTGAAATTGTCATGTAAGCTATCATAGTGCCAGGGTGAATTTTTTCTCATAAAATCATGTTTAGCAAGAATGGAGTGTCACAATTTAGAGAACTAGTGGAGTAACTGAAAGTCAAATCCACTGTTCCTCTGACTTACTGCAAGTATATGTTAGTGTTTATAAAATTTTAATTGCGTGTCAACTGTGTTTGAATTCTCCTTTCCAATGAAGAGTATTTGCCTGGATTGTAGGCAGCACATTATATCTTTTATTCCAGAAAACCTGATCTCTTAAACAAATGTCATCATTTGATTCCTAGCTGACATTCCTTTCTTACACCTCACTTGTATGAAGTTAATTTTGCACACCGAATGAAGCAAGTGTCATATTTCATTTTTATTTTTATTGCACAGTGTTTTCACTTACAAAAGAGAAAATAATCCACACCCAGAAAAAGAAAATTAATTTCATCAAATTCTGGTTGCAGAGAGCTACTCCTTGACAGAGACCTCGATCTAAGGATAACGCTTGGTCTGTCCTAACTTGAAATATGTGAGTCATTTCCACTGACAAATTTCAGATTTGCTAAAGTGCAGTGTTGATTCAGAACTGTTATTTTTAAGACCATAATCCTTTAAGGCACAACGAGCATCCAATGTTACCTGCACATTTAGGTGTGGATTAAATATAGATTGGCTCACCAACATAAAGCTGGAACTGTATTACTGTATTACTGTATTACTGGACAGCTGGAACTGTCCTTTTAGCATAGTAGACATATAATTCATAAGCAAGCAAATTAAGTAGGACAACATCACCACCGTCTTGGACAGGGTGATTTTAAGTATCCTTTGGTGACTCATTCTATCCTATTTTATAATAAACTTACTTTATATAATCCTTTTCTTGAATGTGCCATTAAAGGAGGATGACAGAAGGTAGGAGGTGAGAATGACTAGATGAGTATTCAGCACCAGATTGGTATTCCATTAATATGAACTACCATTTCCTTATCATCAAAGAAAGACATTTGCTTGGATATCCATAACCATAAAGTTTTATTTTTACTAGAGTCTCACATTAAAATAACTCTACATCCTAGTATTTTATTTCTTTAAGCCAATATATTGTTTATTTATTTAGTGTTGGCAGAGATTCAAACAGAAACATGTTTTCTCACCAAACGTACTGTAAAAAGTATATGCCTATGTCCTGCACAGGACACAGAGTTTCCTGTACTCTGCCTTCTCTTTGCTCCAAACACCCAACCAGGGCGGGGGGGGAGGGGGGGACCAAACACCGAACCCAGTATTGTATTAGTTACATTAAATTTTATTACATAAATAAAAGTGATGTTTGTAGCTACAACTACGCAGTCAGAAAAAAACCAGCCAGAATTGCCAGTAATTATATATCCATGATGAAAACATGTGGCTAGTGTTTTGCTCCCTGTAGTCTGTTTCTGTAAAAACAAGTGATCGTCTATCTGGCCATGCAATCACACTAAAAAAACTTAAAATAGTGTTTTTCCATACAAACTTAGTGAGTATACTGGTTATAGTGAGAATAGGATTTCACACAGAAGTTTTTTTTTTTCCAGATTAAATTACATAGATTGAAGCAGCAAGGTTTCCTCTTTTAAAATCTTGCTTGGTGAGGTTTGAAAGCATTTTCCAGGAAAATTTGTAGAATTACATATAGATCAAACCAATAATATTGCTGAGGTGTAACTGATTTACCATTATTCTGTTCAAGACAGGTAAGATGTTCTTACATTTTGGTTTTAATATTTAAAAGATAATTTTAGATTAATTAATTAACAGATTAATTAGTTGCACCAGCCACTGCTACCTGCAAGGTAGACACCAATATCCAACATTTTAATTTTCCAAGATTCATGTCTATACCATAACAACTTTACTATTGCTGTCCTTTATCGTCTCCACTGTCCCCTACTTTCCTAATCCTCTGAATAGATGGGTAACACTCATTCTGGTTCTGTGTATTTATTTAGTATACTTTCAGCACATTTTATGTGCGGCACACTTAGACTGCAATCCAATTGCTATCTCCAAGGCAACTGGTCAGTAGCCGGTTGCATTTATGTTCCTGGAATGGAGAACAAAGGAATACAGAAGAATGTTTTTTGGTGTTTCTCCTGTTTTGTATGGCACAGATGTATGGAAAGAAGGAGAGGGAGAGAGGAAGGGAAGAAGAGAGGAAGGAAAGCGAGGGAGGGAGAGACGGAGGGAGGGAAGGAGGAAAGGAGGGAGGGAAGGAGGGAAAGAAGGAAGGAAGGAGGGAAGGGAGGATGGAAGGGTGGGAGACAAGGTGTTTTTCTGTGACAGTCTGAAAAACAGCATGGATATTGCTCATAAAAAAATAATTTCGGATTTGGATAGATTTATGAATTGAAATATCTTTGAAAATATTGTTGTTCAAAAAATAAGCTTCCATTGAGTTATGCCATTCCAACTAACTTTTATTAATAACACTAATTTAAATTTTGACAGATGAATGTAGAAAAATAGCCTTACAAATGCTTAGCTATTATTCAGGAGAAGCAGCTGAGCAGTGCTGTTTCTGTTTCTTCAAGAATTAAATTGGCTGGCAGAACTTGGAACGCGTTTGTAGCAACAGAGGCTCAGCTCTTACCCTTACTGTGCAAACAACATTACAACCAAATAGGAGTTTATATTCTCCTTTGGGATATACTGAATTATGCCAGTTCCAGGAGTAAAGGGATCAATTTCTGCATGGCTAACTCCTCCTCACATGAGAGGAGTCTGCTGGAGGAAGCTCTTGTGCAATTGGTGGCATTTTCAAATCCATCACCTTGTGGTCATGATCCTATGCACATCTACATCCAGACTAAGCTGTTGATCAGTCAGCAAATACGTACTTCACAGTGGGTCATCCTGCATACTACGGTAAGAAGTTCCTTACATACCAGTTCTTCAAATTCAACATACTACAGTAAGAAGGATAGGAGAAAAAGATCTGATGTACATCAGAGAGGGGAAAAAACAGACAGACCTGAGAGATCTTCAGGGGGGAGATATATCCTGTTGTGAATAGACTCAAATGTTTAAAACACCAAACTTCACACCACGGGATAGGATACCATTTTAGCAAGGCAGAATTCATAGAAGATCCATCACTTGTTTCTTTGAATAGAAAAAGCCTAAGTATTGCTATTTATAGTTGGTCATTGTGAACTATCAAATTAAAATGAATAGAAATATATATTGTGCTTTCCCCATTTTCTTTCTCAGTTCTTGTGTACTGTATACTTTCTCTTTAATAGTGGGACTCTTCAAAAAGAAAAACAATGTTCTGTTCTTTTCATTTACCTCTTTGTTTTCCAGCTTTTACATGTCTTACCCTCAAGTCTACTCTAAATATAAGGGCCAAAACTTGAGGGACTTTAATTATTTGTTTCAGTTTTAATGTAAACAGAGACAATTATGACGGCACCAGCTGAGGCTTTAGGAAACTGAAATATCCTGAGACTCAATAAAAATCAGAGGAAAGTTTAAAATGCAAGCATTCACTTTGCTTTCAGTGGATTCACTTGCTCAGCCTTTTTCTGTACTAATGGTAGTAACAGTGACATGGAAATTAGTGGCATCAAGTTTTGTTTGCTTGCTTAATCTATAGAAAGTTCACAAGTTGTGAGTACAGATCAGATACTTACAATGAAATTAGACAAAACCTCACCTCATCAAGGCTTTAACTTAGTACAAAAATGAGTCTCATATTCCTTTTATTAACATTCTGTGCACAGCTTTTTGTGACAGGTGGAACTCAGGTCAAATGCAAAGTCTCATTACCAAGGAGATAGCAGCTTTGGTTTTATGATAGCCTTTATTCTGTGTTTGATGCAAACTTGCTGAGCACATAATGGTTCCAAATTGTCTAGGCTTATATGCATTCCATTTTTTTTTAATTCAATGGTGACATTAAACTTCAAGAAGTTATCACCTGAAAGCTGACAGTTGCATTTACAAAAAAGTGTATCAAGCATCGAAGAGCTGATGCAGCATCTTTCACTGTAAGCTTTGCAACTCAGACTATGAAATAATTTGAAAAGTAAACTTTCATTAAAGTATAATGTGGTAGTATAAAAGCAAAATTACTGTATAAACATTTGGGAATGTGCATACATAGAAAATGGCATTTGCCATGGGTTTCATAGCAATTTTGGAAGTGCAGGAGGGGCATGGAAGATCAAAAAGCAATGCCTTGACAAGATTTCCATCTGAAGTCAATGAAAATTTACCCATTTACGCCAGTTAATTTTTTTTCTATAGTATATATTTCATGTAACTCTAATACAGTTATTTTATTGTAAACAAGGAAGTCAAATTCCAGATTTGTCATCAATCTTATGCTGATACCTACCTTGATCTCAGAAGAGAAAATTATTTTGGTTTTAAATTCCTTGTTTACAATAAAATAACTTCTATTTCCAAGTAAATTGGAAAAAAAAAAAGTAATTATTTCTTTTAGAAATCTGTTTTGAAGTACATGGTGTTCACAGCATTTCCAAATGCTTATTGATTAAGACAATTCACTGAATATTTACTTCATCAGTAGATTAATCATTATGATAAACTCATTTAATGTATACTTAATTTCCCCAGTGTAATCAACAATAGAAAGACAAGACTTTCCCACACATTTTAAGATTAAATGATTTCATGCAAAGAAAGAATGATTTATTTATCCATAAATCATTATAATAGGCAGAGTTCAGTACCAGTGAATTTGCCTAACAGTGCTATTATAAGTCTTTGTCATACATCTTTATAACTAGTGGCACAATCTCAGTTCTTTTATTTTGTCCTACTTTGAATGAAGGATTTAACATAAATATATCATTTTAACATTTGAATATATATTGTTATTGGTGAAATTCTGACTCATTGAAATAAGTAGCAAAATATACATTAATTTAAATGAAGCTAGTATTTCAGGCTTTTAAAATAAAAAAAGATCTGGATTTTTTTCAGATCAGTTGCATAGACAAAATAGAAAGTGGCACAGGTAGAGCTGCCATTCTGTCAACTTCCTTTCATGTACCACAGGTATGTACAGCACAGCTGTGCAGCTAGAGGCACACAGATATCGTGTTGAAAGGAAAAAGTACTTGATATCGATAACTACTGTGGATTTCATGAAACCATAAGGTATTGCCAATTTCCGAAGGTATTGAAATTATTCTGAGGTGTGTGCAAGCCTTTATTGCTTTATTAATTTATTTTTTAAATGTCTGATGGTCAACTTACATAAGTTAATGTTGACCCTTTGAAATCATACAAAATCAGGTAAATATCCAAATTTATAATAAAACACACAGGTTACATACTTGTAAGGGATGGCATATAGAAAGAAGAAGTACAGAGAGGAGATACTAATACTTTGGGTATCCATTTTCTCATCCATTCTTTGGATGAGGGCTCTCCGGTAAAACATTTAATTTTTTTGCTCTATACGCTCAAATTATCTTACACTTCTTGGACTCAGATGTATTACATGGGCTGATTTAAAGATCATTTGTTTCTTAAATTCATATGATACATGAATTATAAAAGTTAACTGTTGTTGCTTATCAATGCAGAATTTATTATCAGACTGTTTTAATTTACTTTAGTTTTATAAAACCACTCTGTTTATCCCTGTGATTGGGTGACTAAACTAGGCTAGCTTAGAAAATTGACTTGTAGCCTATACGTTTTCCTTCATCTATGACGACTTAAAAGGGTGATTTCTGTGTTTCAGATTCCCCTTCCTATCTTTGCTCTTGAAGGATGTCACTGAAGCAGACCTATTGGTTTGCCTTGGAGTGGGGTCCCCATCCTCTAATGTATTTTTTATTCTGCTGAAAGTAAAATGAATGAAAGCAAGGCTGAAATCTGATCAGATTGATAATAAATAAATGTTGCTGCTTTTAACCACAACTTAGTCTTATCCAGAAGCTCACTTAGTACCTTATTCATCATTACCAACTTTTCTTATTCCATCAAGCTGTGGTGAGCTCTGTTACTTTCGGCAAGTATCATGCTTTGCTATTCACTTCAAGTTTCTACAAAAAAGCAAGATACTGAATTATTCTGAGCAAGTAAATCTATTCTATGGAGTGACTTGTGATGAGCTGCGGAGCAGTTGTGGCAGTACTGAAGCTTAACATCCAGGATCTTAAACAGTTATCTTGGAAACAGGGTTGAGCAGCAGGGAAGCAAGGTGAAGGGAGATAATTTAGACAGACTGTGACAAATTAACTAAAAGATCCCCTTGTGCTTAAACTGACGTGCTCACTCTTGGTTTGCTCTATAACCTATATGACCTGATTTGTAGGTCACGCTTGGACTGGTAGCACTGCATCTTCCTGCTCAGTTCTGGCAGCAAGTAGAGGAACGAACAGAGAGACAGATAGAAACACAAAAGATGAAACTCCATTATAATTACTTTGTACAACATGACTACCAAGGATACAATTTAAAAATAATTCTCTCCTACAACAGTATTAGAGATCCATTTCTTCTATCTCTTTTCCCTGTAAAATATAGTTACATTAGATTTTGAATTTTGTTAGTAATAAACTATTGTACAAATGTATACCCAGTTAAGTTACATTAATATGTATAAAACTAATTTGTATAGATTATATGAGTCAAGCAAATACAGAAAAATTATTGCCTATCATTTTTGCAGGGCTTCTGAGAAAACATGTACAGGATAGGTTATAAATTGCCTTCTGTAAAGCATGAGTATGAATATTAGATTTGCAGCTAAAAATAATCAGATTACAGACAATGTAAGGGATAAGACACACTGAAGGTGTCTTAGTGTATTTTTCTCCAAATATTCCCATGATTTAAATGTTTTCAAACCAGTCACCCCTCAGTAATACACCATAATTAATTTCAGACTTGTGTAGTTATTTGAATCATTGAGGGAAAATACTGGAAACTAAAAGTCCCATTCATCTGAAAGTTTACTGTTCTGCTTTTGATCACGGACATTCTGCAGACTTTCATTTTTAGATGCATGAATAAATCCTGATCCAGACTCAGGATACAAAAATCCCTGAAAGGAACATCTTTCCTTCTACTCTCAACCTTTCAGTGTCCCTGATGCCTTTATACACTGCAGTATATAAAAAGGTGTTCTGGAAATATGTCATCTGAGCAGTAATCTAGATTTTCACCAGAAATTTACCAGCATAATTTAATGAAACTCAGAACTGAATGATCAGAAGCTGATTAATAATAAGACCTGGTGGCTGGATTACTTAAAGACCTGTGGTACTGCTAATCAGTACTACCTATCAGTGTGCTATGACAGCTCACTTATATTTGCAGTCAGTTGAGTAAGATGCTTCTGAACAAGAATTAGCATTGATTTTGATACAAATGAGAATTATTTTTAATGTCACTTATTTTACATGTAGTCAGACATTTGGAGCATGGATAATCACTGCCATTATAAGCCCTTTACTAATGAAAACAGATGCTGTTGCTTACAGTTTAGAGCCCATCCTTTGTTATGAAAACTTCCTCTGCCTTTCACATTGGAGTTCTCTGCCTTAATGATGTATCACATATCTGTTAAAGGTCTGAGGATGTTTCACTTCATACTTCTGATTCATTCACACGGTAGGTCTCTACAGAAATTTGTGTTTATGTGCTTGATATTACTCAAACCTTTTTTATTATTACAGGCAAGAAAGCTTCCAGCAATCCTTTCTAGATCTTAATGGTGACTGCGTTTGCATGAGTGACTCAGAGAGCGGGGCTCTCAAACGCTTATTCCCACATTAAATGAGGTATGCTAATCATAACCCTCTAAACGCTAAGCTGGAGTGCAGTAACACAGTTAGTACAAGCAGATCTAATACCGGCCTATGACTGAAAGGGGCACTTCCATCCTTTCAACCCTGCCACATGTTTTCAGTCTCTGCGTGTTCTCTAACTCAGGATTTAAGATGTAGGATCAGATCCATGAAATTGCTGGGGGAAAAAAAGGAAGAAAAAGATTTGTTTTCAAATTTGCAGTCCATCAGATTAATGGACTCATCTGATCTGCAGAGTCAGTGGCTAAAGGGGGAAGATCCACTGCTTTTGGTCAGGGCTTGCAGCAAAATCAAGAGCAATGTAAGCCAGAGAAAACTATATTCACACCATCCCCAAAAGGTAGTTTCCCACTCAGTCCAGAAACCATTGTACCTACACTGCAAGGGGCAGTAGGGCACTGTGAGGTGAGGAGTCTGCGCTCAGGGTGGGGGACTTCCTAAGCCAAGTGTGTCATGGAGGAAGGGTATACGGCACCACTTCTTACTTCTGCCACTTCCCCTATACCCTGGGAAGACATCCTACTGCAGTCACAGCCCTGCAGCAGGGAGATATCCTCCTCCATCTGCAGCATGGGGGCTGAAGGGTTGCTGTCTGACACCCCCCAGGCCTGGCACCCTCCTCTGGGGTCAGTGCCCCTTCTGCACTTCCTACTCTGCCTTAGCCCAGATGAAGGTGCTTAAAGAAGATGCACTATTACAAAAGTTCAAACACCACCCAGCTAATTTTAGTGGAAATGGAGAAGGGGTTGTTCACGGGAACAGCTCATCTGGCAGATGGGAAGGGAAGGGGTGGTTACTTCCACCAGGGAGGTGGGAAATACCAGCTGGGAGTGAGGTGGCATCACTCCTCTCCGCTTCAGTCAGCACAGCTGCAGCTGGAAGAGGATGTCTTTCTCCACGCATTGTACTTCAAATCAGAGGTAGACTAATTTCAAATCTAATAAGTAGCTTCAGTAGTCTCAGAGGATGAATTTGGGGCTTGATGAAGCATGAGTCATATCCCATGAAGGAGGTCAGAAATACTGCTACTGATGCTTACTTCATGGAAATTATATGGGAGAGATGAGTTCAGGAGCCTTGGTTAAAAAGCTTTTGCATTTCAGTATTTTTCTTGTTGCATACCTTGGTTGAGTGAAGAAGGCAAGTCCACTGTTTTGTGTGGATCAAAAATAATGAATAATTTCTGATAGGAAATAAAAAATGTACAGCATGCTCTTTTACTTCTTTTATCCTCTGTTATTATTGAGTAAATGGTTTCATACAAGGATAGAAGAAATATCTACAGAAGACTGTTTATAACTCAGATATTCTCTATGTCCCTCGTTTTCTCTTCAATACAGGAAGGTTAGCATTTGATATTAGCTCTACTTTAGCTTTAAGCATCAATTACTTGAAATTAAAATGGAATAATTTCATATTCAATTTAGTGTTAAGTTAAATAGAACAATTACAGTTATGATGCTAAATAAGTCTAAGAAAACATTTTAAATGATTTTTTTGTAACACAGTGTGCAGTTTTAAATAAATATTTCTGGATTGTATTTAACCCCATTAACCTGTAGCAAAATATGATTTATTTTCCTTTTTGCTCTTACTCATTGCTTTTCCTGTTATCATTAAATACTGTGTTGCTCTTCTTAATGCTGGCATAAGGAAGGCATAAGATTGGAAGGAGCAACACTTAATCCAGATCAGGTACAGGCAGTGTATTACATCTGACTGTGCCTTTAGCATGTGATATTCAGTATTCTCAGCTGGTCAGCCGTCTAAGTATTTACAAAATGTCAGCTTTCACCATCAGACAAGAGTGACTATAGCCTGTCTGGCACAGCCTTAGGCAAAAGTCTAGCTGTCAGGGAGCGGGCGTGGGAATCATGCCTCTCCTTTTTATATTGATCACAAATATTTTGAAATATTTTTGAAGGGCTTAGTAATGCCGTGTTATGTTTGGTGCTGATTTTTACTCAGATACTGGTTGTTCTTTCTCTTTCAGGAAGTAAATCCACGTGCATCATCATCTAACAGGAAAAGAAGAACAAAAAAGAAAGCAAGGAAAACTAATCTGTGATAGTATATTTCATACTGTGATAGCACAAAGGACTTGAATGACAAGTAATTTATCTTGCCTTAAATGTATTAGCCATAAATCACTATCAGGCTTTCAGAAAACCTGATGTACTACAAAAAGATTAAAAATACTTAACTCTTCTTCAGTCCTCCTTCTTTTTATCATGCCATTTTTCCCTAATTACAAATTTTTTTTCAATAACAATAATCACACTGTTAGGAAATATACAATAAAGAAAAAAAAAGAGATATTACAGATATTTTACTCTGCCATTGTCATAACAGAAGTAAATGTTTATGTGCAATGAATTGCCAACATAGGAAATTTGGGGGAGGGTCAAAGAGTAAAGAACAATCTACAAATAGCACACAGATACAAAATTCAGGGGTGTAGAGTGGGGTGGGGATCCTTTTCTGATAGATGCACTGATAATGCATCTAATTACTTACTAAAGACATACAGAAAAAAATGTGTTAAGGTATTTTGATACAATTTTATACTACAAGTTATAAATGCAATTCTTAATAGGCTGATCATTAGGTAAACATGACAAAGGAGAAGAAGAAAATCTTTAAAAAGAAAATCTTTAAAAAGAATAAAAACATTTAAAAAGAATAAAACATTCCATGTGTTGGTCTAGCAAAAAATTCAGATACCTCTGGGTACAGATGACTCTTCCATGACATGACTTTCAATGACATGACTCTTCCAATGAGTCTTTCTTCAGATTTGGCATTATTTTTCATCTGGAGCTGTACAGCAAAGGATCCAGAGGCAGCGACACTTACATAGTGTGGTCTAGTGTGGTCAGCTGAAATCCATTTTCTTGAGAATGGCACACCATCCAAGCGTTTAAATAAGCAATTTTGGACATGTATGGGTTGAGGCCATTTCATCCCTCCCATAAAATATTCTTCGGAGACTGGCTTTCCAAAGCGGTTTTGGAGGGAGTAATACATTTAAATAAGTCAAATCTTAAACTTTCTGGAATGTCTTGCCTAGGAAATCATATTTTTCAACAGGACTTCACATTCTTATGCTTTTCACAGATCTACTCTTACTAGATGTGTTTTTGGAGGGGGGAGTGTTTTTATTAGTATGTGTTGGTTTTGATCTAACGATATGGTAAGTAATATGTTAAACAATATTTAACAACAGGATTTTTCTTAACTCCTCCTGGCCCTTTATACAAATGCCAGGTAATTTGAAAGTCCTATTAAACGTTTGCCATTGGGATCTGCCCATTTTGCACAGGCCCATATGGAGATGATTCATGTGGGATACATCTCCTTTTTCAGAGTGTGACTTGGCATTTACAAGTGAAGCCAGTACTACACATCTACACTGATCAGTGTACCAGTCCCTGTGCGCTGAGTACAACAATACTGCACTTAGATAAATTTCACTGTTACCTGACTGCTTGTTAAACATGAAATAAATTTCTCCTGTGGTTTCTCAGCTTTCCTTTATGAACTTGGTCAAACCTAAATAGCCCATCAAACTAAGGATTTATCCTGCTTTTACAGATGGACACCACTGAAAAATAGGTTAGTCTTTTTTTAAATACACATGACCTAAGCCCAGCCAAACCATAAGCTTTTCCTTTATCTTGACAGAACTGAAGTTATAATATACACTATCTCAACAATGTTATTCCCTTAGCTATTGGGAATCAGCACATCTTTTAGAAACATGATAATTTGTACTTTCAGAAAATAATTTCAGTAAAGAGCTTTTCAGCTAAAGATATGATTTTCAGTTCTTTGTAATTGCTCATTATTCCTTTTAATCACTGAAATATTATTCATTATGCACTGAAAAAGAAAGTTAGTCTAGAATAACAACAATAATAGATATTTTAAATACAGTTTGAACTAGGAATATTTTTTTTCTTCTATTGACATTAAAATGCTCAGAAAGTGGTCCTAAGAAGAAAGAAAAAAAAAGAAACCAACCTGTTTTGGAGATTTATTCTTGTCCTCCAGTCTGCTCCCAAATCAAAAAGAATTGCTGATGTCAGGTGGGTCAAGTCTCCTGTGAATTAATTGGATTTTCTGCTAAAGGATTCATCTCACAAGAGATTTCTGGCCATCATTATCATGTAAAAATCTTATGCTACCCTACTTACGTGAACCTTTCAAAAGCATACATAAGAGGGAGGAGACAGGAAAGGGAAAAGCAGTATGGAAAAGGAGTAGATGACTCGCTGCCCTTTGGAGATTGTTGTAGGACAGGAGTGTGACAATGCAAACCCAGGGTATACTTTGGTGTTCACAAGCAGTGAAATCTCCCTTGGTCCAGAGTCCTTGATGTACAAGGCTTTGTCTTCTCCTCTTCCCGCATTTCAGCTCAGTTATGTTTCTAAAACAGATCTGTGGAGTGGAACAACAAATACATTAAACTGAATTCCAGTCATTCACTTAGTATGAATTGTGGCAGAAATAGTTTTGGTACATTGTGTAGCAACTAGGCTGCATATGTTTGGGGTTTTTTTACCACCTCAAGATACATAGCATACTTCAGCTTATGAAACAGTCAGAGATACTCTTAATTTTAACTATTTCAAACTTTGTCTTGTGCACGTGGTTTTATTCTACATTGCAGGGTTTGTTTGTTGTTGTTTTTTTTTTAAAGGAACTGCAAATTAAACTCTTAATAATTATAATGATGGTAACAGCAGCCAGTCTTATATTGCTTCCCACCAGGCTCATGAAGTACATTAAGAGCAGCTGTACCAAAAAAACACTTGTGATCCATAAATGTGAGGGGAACACACTGCTACCACATTTATTAAACACAATTTTTTTCTCAAACAGCAAATGCAGAAACATGGCAACAGAAGGAGAAAGCGCTGAGGGTATTGTGGGCATCAGCTGAGAAAGCAATCTGACTGGGGAATAGTCCTGGAAAACAAGTTGCTGTGGTGTTGGCAAAGGCAACCCATCTTTAAGCACATAGTTATGTCTCTGCTGCAAGTACAGACAGGCAATGACATGGTTACTGGATGTGAAACGGCTCTTGAACCCGTGGGCCCTGGCTTATGAATGCAGAGAAAGGGTGGAAGTGACTAGGCAGGTTGCCCCATCTCTTTCAGTCACCTTCATACAGGCATGCTATGTTACAGCAACGCTTTGAACCAAGAAAAAAAAGGGGGAAAAATATCCAGTAGTTGCAGGGGGACGAGAAACAATAGGTGATTACTAGAGCTGCCATTTATCATAAGAGGTAGTTTAGAGCCAAAGCTTCATCCTGATTGCTCTGGTTTCCTCAATTTACACTTAAGTGAGTGATATGTGGATCTTTACCATGAAGAGATGTCTTCATTAGAAAAAGATTGTAATTCACTATCATTTTACTAATTACGTCACTTGTGGTTTGCAGTGCTCTTCAAGTCCCGGTTTTAATCTTCTTACTAATTGTTGGCTGCAAACAGAATAAAGTTATACAGCTTGCATAAGGATTTCCGAGAGCACAAGGTTGGCTTTGCGCCATAGATCCAAACTGTAATTTCCTGTTTTCCTGTACTGTTATTTGTCTTAAAGACTAAGAAAGAATGAAATGGAATATCTGCAGCACTTGTTTTCTTGATAATGCCTGGAAAACATAACATGGTTGTAAGTGTTATTTGTTCAGCATTATGTGTAGGCACAGTTGGAGAGCCGTGGGTCACAGTCTGGGTAGAGCTCCTTAATAAAACCTCACTACACTGCTGTATATAGGTCTCCCCAAATCCATGTCTCCAAAAGCTTTTCTAGGACTGAATAAAGTCACAGTACTTTCTCATTTTTGGTCTGTCATTTTTTCCTGGACATATCATCACTACTTGTAATCTCATCATGGAAACGGGCTTTATTGCCCCATCTTAAAGCTTTGTAACTAGCACAGATGACACACACAGATGACACACACAGACAGACACACAGACACACACATACCGTGAACACCAGTGAAATTTTTTATAGCACCTTCCTAATGACAAATCTGAATTTACAGTTTGTCTTTTCAGGATATATGGCAGTTGAAACAAATGGATATATTTACTTCACAGAGATGCTAACATGAGTGTTGCTGAAGATGACAAAAGAAATAGAAGTATTTTAATTTGTTTTCCTGTCCCAGTTTATCTCCCTCTTTTGAGTGATATTTGAGTCGAGACCCCTACCACATCACAAGAGCTTTCTCCTCTTTCTAATTGGTTTCTATCTTCTGTGGTTCACCAGACTCCTAATATAAAAATGAAAGCATGAACCACTATTTGTCTTCCCTGCTCAGCTCTCCCCAACTTTCTCCTCAAAGTCTCAAAGTTCTGTCTTTTTTGAAAAATATAGGCTTACTCTGCTTGTTCATATTCTGGAAAATTCCAGCTCCCTCTTAGCCAATGCACTTACCTGGACCGAGTCTTTCAAGATTCAACAACATCATGATCTAGAGCTGTTCTCCTTTCTAAAGATGAAGGTCCTGCACACCTCAGACACCGCATGTGGGTGAAGGCTTATTATTCTGTAAAGAATAGGGTTTACAGTGGTTTCAAAATAAAAAAAAAAAAGCAAAATCGTTCATTTATGTGTTCTGTAAAGTATCTTAAAATCCTTTAAGACACTTGTGAAGAAATAGTCTTTCCCTTCACAATCTTAAAGCACAAAACAGAGAAATGGTAAGAACAGACTTAAAATAAAATATCTTTTTTTCTTTTTTTTTTTTTCCTCATAGCGGTATTTCCATTCTCCTTTAGAAACCTGATATACATTCTGATGACAGAGCATTATGTTCATCACTTATAAATGTAAGATCTTCTCCAACATTCTTTTTCTGAGCTGCCTTTCTCTACAATTATTCAACTAACACAGTTCCTCAGAAAGAGAGAACAGATGGATTAAATAAGCAGGCCGATTGAAATAAATGGATTATATAATAAAGTATAAATTAATATTGGACTTAAATAATGAGAATAATTTGCTTTCAAATTGCAATGTTTTTTTACATCAAAGGCAAAATAAAGTCTTTAACATTTCATTTCTGAATATTATAGATGAAAAAAATCTACAACTGTTCTCTGCAGAACACCAGATCAAAACAATACAAATTAATCATGAGGTTAATTTTCAGTTAACAGCTAAAACTGTGGAGTTATAGATTATTTAAACAAATGCATATCCTAATATACACAATAGATATTTTAAAATTGTAAAGCACAGCTTGTGTAGTGTTTGCCTCATTATAAAATAATTACCAAAATATAAAGTTCTACTGAATCTTTTAAAAACATTTTATTAAAATTCAATTTTATTAAACATTGTGGGTTTGATGAGCTAGTCAAAGTGTTACTGAAGTATGGAGGGGATGGAATCTGTTAGGGTTGTGGCATGATTAAGGGATAGTGATCCCTTGAGTCCATTTGCTAATCTACAAGCTTTATTAGGAGGCAATTTAGTAGATTAAGACTATTCAACTCAGAAATACAGAATGAAAAAGCATCAACAAAGCCCCCATTGCAATAGATGAGTATCTATTTGTTTGGTGTTCCCGACTAGGAGAACTCCTTTGTGTGTAAAGTTATAATAAAGTGTTCACTGTCACGGGTCAGTGAAGGTCATCTGAAATGCAATGCCCTGCTTTCACTTTTCCATAACATTGGAGCTATTGCAGCAGATATCCTTGGGACTGATACTTCTGTTCCTTATTCTTTTTCCAGGCCAAACTTAACAAATGTGCATGTATAAAAAGTCAGCTATTGAAGTATAATCCTTTAAAATTGTTTCAAAGCAGGAATAACTTCATAAAAAGGTGCAAAAAGCTCTCAAAGAAAATTGAAATACTAAAGAAAAATCATCTCAAACAGGATTTCAGTGGGCTTCAGCAACAATTCCAAAACTTTCATGCTTACTAGTTCCCTATATTTGGAAACAAAACAAGGTGTCATTTTTTTGTTACTTGAAGGTTTCCTAGACATCTAACTCTCTGTCCATTATTGTCTGAGCAGACTTCTGCCTAGACCACATTTGGATCCAGCAAGTGGGTGCTCTGACAGGTCATAAAGGTGAATATCCCTAACCACCCTCTTTCTGACAGAGAACTCCCCTGTATGGGAGGGTTCCTCCTCGCTCTTGATGAATTTTCATGAGATGATTGCTGAACTCCGGATCTGGAGCAAAGGATGGAAAGTGCCATCTGGGCACCTACCAGATGTGCAGAGAAAGAAGCTCAGTTACAGCTGCTTTTCATTTAGGTAGGCGGTTGTAACTCTTCACTCAGCATGTCAGCTTTTAGATTTATCTTCTTGAGGCAGAAGAGGTTCATCTGGGGGTTCTGTGGAGAAGTCAAACATCTGAAGAAAGCATTGCAAAACTTCATTTATAAAAGCCTAAGGGCTTTATCGAATCTGGTACATTCATCTTACTGTGCCAAACTGGTGATGAAACTAAAAGAACGGTATTGACCACTGGGTTGGTGGGGGAAGGGAGGGAAATACATATTGAAGAGGACAGAAAACTGAGGAGGTTCAGGTAGCTCCATTGCTTAGCTGTCTTTTCCAGGTTGTCCTACCCCATCCTACCCCAACTTGTCCTACCCCACTCATATCAACCGTCACTATTTCACGATTGACTTTCTCCCTTTTCTCTCTCACCCATTCACAAAGTCACCACCATACCCAGCACTCTCCTCAGTGCCCCCTCCTACTGCTCCCCATCACAACTAAAATAAATATGACTTTTATTATCTTCTTTGTGAACATGTACAACTCCTTATTGGCAAAGAGTTTTTAGTTTAACTTTCATTTAATTTGCAAACTTAGAAAAGCACTTAAGTTTGAAATATCACATAGTTTAATTTGTGGTCTCTTATTAGTTATTATTATCAGATGTAACCAATTTGCAAATATAGATTGATCAGCTTCTGACTTTAATAGGTTGGACTAGCTTAATAAAAATGGCTATTCTCCATAAACTACTATATTTTTTCTAGAAATTTCTCAATTAAAGAACATTATATATTATTCCAGGCTCACAGGAACTTGAATGATAGTTTTTTCATGGCAGGGCAAGACAGATACAGGTAGCCTTGGGATTGCTTTATGAAGCTGTAATCTTACCCTTTTCTTTTTCTTTTTTTTATTTTTTTTCCCAGTGTTACCCTCACATGTCTGTGTATCAACAGTTTATTGCTACTTCACTAGTGTTGAAATTTGCTCTAGTGTAGAGGTGCATCATTAAATGTATGGATAATTTAGTATGTGTTTCCACCCAATTTAGAAGCCCTAGTACTGGCATTAGATTAATACAGAAGTATTATTAGAAAACCGGCAAAAAATCTGTTTCATAAAGTATTTTGCCTATGAAATCACTCATAAAGGAAAAAATGCATATTCAGAGGTGTTGATCTGTGAACAAAGAATACATTTTAAAATAAATCACTTCTAACTTACAAGAAAAGTCCAGTCTTTTTTGATAAATCCTTTCTCCTCCCATAAAGTCATAGTGCAATATCTACTACAGAAAGGAAAAAAAAAACCACAAACAACCAATCAAACACTTGTCTCTTCTGTTACACATTTAGGGGGAAAAAACACAATTCCATGTACTCCTACTTTCATGCACTGTTATACCACTAGACTTCATTGGGATCAGAATTTCATGCAGAATGTTGTATAGTCCTCAGTGCTGCTGTTTGTGTTTCGCATCTTTATGTTTCACGTTACCTCCAAAGTCTCAACTTTGTCTTATACATGCAAAATGTTCTGTTGGATATTGTGCCTGGGAGGTTTTTTTAAAAACAATAATATTATTCCACTATATAATATTTTTTTTTCCTAGAGGTGGCTCAGAACATTTGGCTAGAAATTAGAGATCACTAAACTTCAGTGTCAAACTATCACTCATATTTTATAATTACTAAGAAATGTGCTGAACTTAATGTGAAATAATTAGTGATTTCACCAGTTTGGATGATGATCGAAGTAAGCTAATTCCTTTAGATGTATTAATGTAGTATTCATCTCAAAACATTTTACACTTTTAATTTATATGCACATTCACCAAATGTTTTTGAAACAGCCATTAATACCTTTAGAAAAACTTTGTTCTGAAAAGATTTTTTAAGAAATTGCTTAAATGCTAGGTATTATTTTGCCTGAAATTACTGTTTAATATATGCTGAACTATCCTAGCATCTCAGTCACATTAGGAGTGGGATGAAGTGGTAAATATTTTAAATAGCTTTTAATATTATTTTCAAACCAATTTTCATTTTCCTGTTATTGACAGATATTTATTCTGATATCTTGCTATGCACATTCTGTATAATGTACTACAGAAATGGTGTGTTTATGTTGCAGAAGGAAAGCATACAGATAGAAAGAGGTGTGTAGGAAGTAATTTTTTTATTTCACATTATGATATGCTTATATATTATTGGTATTACTATGTTTGTTTAACCCTGGTATTGACTTTACCCTTACATGACTGCACAAAGACTTCTTTCTTTTATTCTGAAAATATTGGTGATTTCTTATTTTATTTTTAAATAATAATACAATTTATAAAGACCATAACAGTTCTTTTGTCATTTGGATTCAGGTGATAGTAGAGACAAAATCAGAGAAGCTTGTTCTCTATATGCTGTCCTTAAATACAATAAGCAAATGCAAGTTTTTCACTGAGATGAGTCAGAAATGTGACAAAAGTCTTTACTTTTTATGTAGTTTCACAATACTAGTGTGAGTACCATGAAAATGATCTCACTGGCATTGGTCAAGTCTTCTGAGAAGACAACAATTTATTTAAAGAAGTAACAGCAATTACAGTTATATGTCCCAGACAATATTTCTAGTCATCAAGGCTTAACAAAAACTCAAAAACATGTACCTAAAACATTTAAAAGAAATTGTCAAATTATACAAATCCAATCTATGGATTCATAATTTTTTACTTCATAATTCTCAAGCCATATTGAGGGGTGTATAGTTGCTTCTGAGATGCAGTCTACCTCAACAGCTTTCCCTTCAAAGCAAAAACCTATTTACATCTGTTATTTTCAATATGTCAGGATATACTCTGCCACTGAACCATTTTTGCAATACTCATTTAAATCAGTGGAGTCCCAGTGTCAAACAACTTAATTTAGTGAGTCCTGGTGACCTGACTGAGGTCTGTATCCACCGTGTTCACAAAAATCAGGGAGAGACAAACATCAAACTGCAAATCTATCATTTGCACAGTATTAGAACATAGAAACCTCAGCCACAGCAGTGGCCCTGTGTCTGGTTACTGATTAAACTCACAATAAATGACAATCCTCATCTAAAAGAACAGCAAACATCAGTCCTGTGCAACACATGGGATAAATGGTTTCCTGATGTTTTTCTAACAAACGATCAGATGTTTCACTGATCATCATCAGCATTTCATTTTCTAATCATCAGTAGGACTCCATAGGTGTTGCACTCTGTAGTGATCCTGACCAGAAGAGCCTTGTGCATTGAGGAGTCAGTGATCCACCTAACAGTTAACCCAAGAACACACGGGCCTGTGCTGGGTTGTGCTGTGCTGTGCTGCGTGTACAGCTTGGTTTTCAGGCTGTGTTGTGCTGCACAGATTCCTCGGCTGCGGGACAAATTCAGCCAACTCATTGTAACAGAGTAGCCTGCAGGCAGCTCCCACTTGATACCTGTGATTACATCTCCTGCGTGGCCTTGCCTGTGTCTAAAAGTGTGGGAAAAAGTTCTCATGTGAGCATCCTTTCTGTTTGACAGTACAAATGATGAATAGAGTTGTCTCCTTGTGAGAAAACCCTATAATAGCTGGAATGACCCAAATGGGTTAACCTTTTCTATGGATGGGGTCTGCAGAGTGTGCTGTGCATGGATTGGAGGGACATTTGGTGCAGCACCATTCAGGGTTCCCACCCTGGGATGGGAGATTATCTATAGTATTTTCTCTTTCGTTATAGTGTTAGCTCTAATAAATAGCACTCTAAATTATACATTACCAAGTCTGAGTGCCTTTCTTACTGGGATCATCACGGACCAGCCTGGACTGAAAGGAGGAGAAACTTATTACTCCTATAATTAAATAAAACAAGCTGAACGTTTCTTTGCTACTTTTATGTTGGTGTAACTACTTCATGACAATTAATAGTACTCTTCCGGATTTACACCAAGGTATTTGAGAACCAAGGATCCTGGAGGCAGACCAGTTAAGGCATTGGGCTGTATAACCAGATGCATGAATGCAAATCTCTTTCCAGTTTTGTGCTGAAAGCCACCCTATGCATGGATCTGCAGGGAGGAGGGTGAAGGAGAAAGGGAAATTTAACCATTCTTGTTGGCTTCTTGCTCTAGTGTGATTGTGATTTCCATTCCCAGTGCAGCACTGCAGCTGCTCTGCAATAGGAACAATTTGCTACCAGGGCAGCAGCAGGGGATAACAGACAAATGTTAATAATAGCAGTGAGGTCTCCTCCCAGGTCTGTAGAAGAGATGAGAAGACGGCATAACCCTTTCTGTTTGGGGCAGTTCATTCAGGCAGCTTTTACTGCGTGCAGACATTTTGCAAGCAGGAGGCACCCAGCTTCAAAGTATGAAGTAATTGTTTATTGGCTGATACACGTGATCAATGTTAAGGAAGAATGAGCTACTAGGCTAAACACTAACATGGCTCTCTAAACCCAGTATAGCACACAAAGCATGTTTGCTCTCCGGGCAGTTGTCACTCAGGTAGGGATGGGTCAGCATCAACACATTCTCAGTGTTGCTGAGTTGCAGTCTTCCAGATCCCTGTTTTATTTCTTTAGTGCTACAAATTTTTTCTGTTAGTATTTTTCCTTTTGAATCCTTGGCCTGATAACTGCCCCCTTTTCAATAGTCTGACCTCTGTCTGCCGCTCTCACTGTCTTTTCTTGAACTTTTCTTGCTCCACTTTGCAGACTTTCTTGCAGATCTTTTTCAAAACTCATCAGCTTTCTCAGAAGTTTAAGCCCTGGTTGCACAGACATGCTGCATGCAAACCAGGCCTTGGGCTCAGAGAGCCAGACCCCTGGGATGAGAGGAACAGGGAAACGGACGTGGCAGCTTGTGGCTGGGGAGTGTCTCTATAGTCAGGACGGTGCCATGTCCCTGGGGAACATCTCTCACAGGCCTTGCAGCCTTCAGGAGCGTTTTCTCCCACCAGTTAGCAAGATTGTAAACCAGTACCTTGTCAGCCAGATTGGATAATGAAAAGTGTCTGACAGAAAGTTGTCTTGGACAAAGAAAGTGACAGAATTAATCACAGATACATTATGGGACAAAAAGGCAAACCTTGGGCCTTTTTCAAAATGAAACCAGGAGCTACTAATTGGGGTTTTGGGTTTCTTTTTGTTGTTTGTTTTTTTTTTTCTTTTCCAAGAGGAATGTCATAAAATGTGCAAGTGCAGCAAGTTACATTTTTCTCACATTTTTCTTAAGCAGTTTTCTCCACACATTGAGTGGAGACAGGTAGGAGCATTGGCAGCAGCCAATCGCCAGCAATAGAGAAAAAGGACACTGTTCTTTTAACTTCTCCTTTTAGACTGAAGATTTTCTTCTTCCTCTGTTTGTTCTGCCAAACCATGTAGTCCTTTACCTGAATTTTCAAAACATATGTATGCAGCAAAGCTTTTATCAAAAAAATCAAAAAAGCTAATTTTAAAACCAGGCATTGTGGCAACCAGATTTGCAACTAGGAAGGAGCTAGCTGCTTCATCAGGTCTTATACAAGTGAAGGGATATTAGTTCTAATCAAATGCTCAGAGGGCTTAGAGGCTATTCAGTAAAATCAAAATAACATAAACACAGAACTGAAGTTTCTGGTGCTCCTGCTGTGACGTCTGATTTATTTCAGCCCCGAATAATACAAGTTCCTGAATAATAACCTTGTGAGCTTATTGCTGTTTTCTGCTTGTTTCTGAATAGGTTGATCTGCAAGCTTAACTCTTTAGGAGTTTCTATGTTACTCAGTCAAATTTTTCCTGAAAACAGATTTTCAGGAATTATATTTGACCATGGTTTATAAGCAAGAAAAGATTTGTAGGAAGAAATAAAATTTTTTATGAGACCATCTGAAGTGATTGGATTAAAAAACAGTCACACAAGTTCTCTTCCACGTCAGAAAGATTGCTGGTTGTTTATCTCTCCAGAAAATCAATTTGTCATAGAAAAGATTTTACCTTCAATTACAAACCTTGTATTGTCTGTATCCTTTAACCTGTCATTGCCACACCAAAACTATTCCTGCTGAACAGAGTGTAAAAATGGTTTATGATCTTTAATTCTGTCTTATTCTGGTTGGCTGCATATTAACTTTTTAGCAGAGATCTAATATATGATACTATTGATGAATATATACAGACTATACTTTTTAAATTATCCTTGGAAGGATGATATCTTTGAAGCAATATTCTTCCATGATATGGAGTTATTTCCTCATATTCATAAGGACTCCTAGTTTTGTTCTCATATCAACCTTCTACAAAAGCAAAAAAAAAAGTTTTTCTTCAAGTCAATTAATCTTCCTAATAAGATAAGTACTTCTGAGACATTAGAGTGGACAGAAGCACTATGAATAGATAGAAACAATGCATCATGAGAGAGCTGGATCCTTAAACTATTTATATAAAAACAACTTTTTCCTTTTTTCTAAGAGTATCTTCCACCACTTTATATTACATTATGTCTCACATTTTTGTGAGATAGGAAAATGTAGCATCTTTATTTAATAGCCCAGGCAGCTGAACCAAAAAGAAGCTAAAAAACTTTCCCAAGATCACAGAGATCATCTTTGGCAAAGTGAATATTTATTATTGGTAGTACATTCCCATCTTTAAAGCATAAAATGATCCTTCCTTTCTGATGCAAACAGTCTCAAAGGGAAGAAGTCATTTTGGAGAAAAGTTGTTGGGGTTTTTTTTAGTGTTTTTTTTATTCATTACATTGTCTTTTCAGTTTTTGATTTTCTATCTTGTTCTCACCTGTAAAACAATTAGATGCCTTTCCCTTTTTCTACTATTCCAATAATGTACTCCTCCCTCTTGATCAATATGCCCACTCTTTTTCCTTTAGCATTAATTTTTTAAGATGTTTATTATTATTGTGACATAGTGACTGCTCTTAAGATAGTAATTCCTCTATTTGCTTTGAAGTATTATACAGCTTTTCTTCTGTACCTACCTTTTCTATTAGATAATACAATCCATTTAATAAATTTCTTCTCTGTATTCAAATTGGAACAGGAGTATATCTTTTAAAAATATTGCAGTTCTTAATATATTATATACTGGTTTCTTCCTATGCTCATTATTTTCTAGAAGGACTCTGTCAAGAAGTATATATATCTTTTGTAACCTTAAAAATAATAATAGTTAAAAAAATAGAGAAATTCTATGAACTGATCTTGTTCATGCCCAGTAAATTCAGGAGAGTTTTACTGAAAAAGACTTCTGAATACTCTGCTTCATGTTAAATAATTCAGGCACAATAGACTTTTCATTGTTTCTCTCTTGCAAGCTTGTCTAACATCACCGCTACAAAATTTTTTGTCTGTGTACCCTAAGCGCTATTTCCTTGATCACTGATATTTCATCATGCCAGCTTCCTCTTTCAGGATCACTATTCAGCTCACTCTATGTTTTTGGTACCCCCATTTTCCAACACATGGGTAAGTGTAGTCTCTGTGACTGCTGGTACGAGGAGGCTGTGTTGTCCAGCAGGTATTCTTGCTCCGGAGGATCTTTCTCAGCTCTGCAACTGCCTTGCTCCAAGACTTTGAGCAAGTCACTTTATCTCTGTTTTCCAGTCCCACTTTGCTCTGATTTCTCAGCTATATTTAGTCTGGGAAAGGTATTTGTCTCTTATAGTCTGTGATGTAGAGATACCAATCGCAAATGGGTTGTCTGATGCTGTAATTCCAATATAAAAAAAAACCCAACAACATTATCCAGAATGAAATGCCAAAGTGTCTCATTCCTTTAGTGACAGAGTCTCTGGATACTTATCACCTTGCTTTGTACTCCTGAAGCCAGGAAGAGATTTGCCATTGACTTCAGTGAGAGGAGGATCAGGATTTAAATGAGTTTCAATCCCTGTTAATCAGAGTTCAAAATCAAAAGTACAATATTAAGAAGGAAAATGTTATCTGAACTTCACTTTTTTTATATGCATATTTTCCTGTGACCTGTTTTTTTTTTTTCATTTATGTGTTAACTAAGCTTAGTCCCATGAAGTTTATTGTTTTGTAATTAAAAGGGAAACAAATCTATACAGGTTGAAAAAGCAAATCTTTTACTGCAAGAAATTTGCTCATAAAGCAAACTGTCCTACGGTATATCAAGGGATAAATATTGGGGTTTTTTTTGCCAAATTCTCTGATTCACTGTAAAATAAAATTTTCTATTTTTTTTCTCCTTATCTTAAAAATTTTTCCCTCCCCTCCCTACCTCATGTTTTGATTGTTGTGTTAGAACAATCTAAGTCTGCTGGGAGCGTATGCCTCATTAGCATTTTGAAACTTTCCTGTAGGATTACTAGAGCTCCATTATTTTGATGTTTCACACTGAATTTATGTCTTTTAAGAAAGGTGACCTGGTATAGGTTTGTAAGTCTGCTCCTTTTGTTTTATTTCTTTCTTTTACCTCTCAGGACTTTAACCCTCTGCTAAAGCTTCAAAAATTTCTCTTTAAGTAGGGAGCTAGTAGTTACTGAAACATATTTCATATGATTGAAAATAAGTTGAAGGAGGCTTTAAGGGTGTCTAGCAACACTGGCCAATTGACAGCTGACAAACTACCTTGGAGTCCTCTGTGCCAGGCTGTATTTGGTTACACTTACTAGTAAATTTCAAGTTTCAGCATACAATGAGAAGAAAACACTTTTTAAACAGCTCCACTATCAGTTATTTCTTTATGAAAAGAAGTCAAAGGGGTTTTATTTGCTTTTCAGTACACAGGTCAGCTGTTAGTTCTTAAAAGCTATTGCTGTTATCAGGACCATAGTTCAAGTTATTTAATTTTCAATATGCATGTAAAATTAAGTATCTGTGTTCTTGCAAAGTGAGGTCATAAGTCAAGGAGCTAAGCCCCTAGGAGTGATCTAAGTAATGCCGCTTCGAAATCCTGATTAACTAAGGAGACAGCACTGCATTGCTTTTTACAGGTTCATTGGGAGAGTGATGGATTTTGTTTGCTCTAATAACTCATGGGGCGATTTCTAATCAGACTCCTGTGGTGCCTTTATCCAGTGCGAGGTAACCTAGTAACATAGGATGTTGAACTGGAGTGTATGATACAAACCATTCCTGGCAAAGAATTATGTGGAGCAATACAACGCCTCGAAGATTTTAAATAATTATCAGAACTCCTCCAAGGGTGATCTCTCATATACAAAAAACACGGCCATTTATGGTTGGTTACCCAACAGAACAGAGATTTAAATTGAAAGAGATTTCAAAATGGGAATACAGTACATCGCCAGTATAAATTTCTCATTTTCTCTTTCTTTTCCTTCCCTTTACTTGTGAGTCAACAGATGTGTGTCTGAAGGGAAATAAGAGCATTACTACTTAATAACTGTTCTGAAACACAAATGAGACCTGAAGGTTTTTATTTTTACCAAGCCAAAGAGAGAAAATATATCAGGTATACTGCATGTGCAATCTCCACTGAAATGAACCCATAATGGATCCTAACTATAAACTCTGAATATGCCTAATGGAAGCAATAGTTTGAATCTTAAATAATAAAACAGGAGTTCTTCACTTCTCTTTAATCCCCTCTGGGAAGCCCAGTTAATTAAAGCTGTTTATTACAACTTGATCAAAAAGTCTAAATTCTATGTGTCCTACATCTAGCTACTACAATATTCTCTGTCATTGAACCCTCATGAGGCCCTGAAGACTTTGACTTGGTAATGCAGCCATCAAAGAGATAGACTAACTCACTCTTTAGTCAAAGCTGTTTGTTTCAAGGTGCAGTGCAAAACATGCTCTAAGCTTTCCAATGCTGCAGTCTATTTCCTCCTTAACTTTAATCCAAAAACCTCCTTGCCATACTTAATTTAGCATTTGAATCCAATTAATTATTTTGTAACAAGACTGGTGTGGAGGACGTAAATTTCTTATTTAGCATGGAACACTAATTGATGCAGTGGAATGCTCTCTTTGAGCAGCTGCTGTTATCATTTGTATGTTCCAAATAAGTAAATAAATGTAGTTCACACAGCCACACACATGCACACACACACTCATGAAACATCAAGATGAAGCAGTGAATTGAGGAGAATTCACAAGTTAAATAGAAAAGGAAAAATGAGTATTTACAGCTGCATTTCTGTCTTTATTATGAGGCAAAAAAATTGCGCTGACAGCTTTACTGTCTCTACCTTATTCAAAGAGATGTGTGATTGCTGATGAATATTTTCTTACCTGTACTTGTTAAGTATTAACCAAAATCATGATCATTATCAGCTTAAGCTTAAAAAAAAAAAAAAAATCTCATTTGCCTAGATTTTCTTTGCCTCAACTGACAGCTCATACTGGAAACAGTACTGATTCAAATCTAAGGATATGAAAGAAAATAAAATTATTAATCTGTGAGCAATTTAGAAACTTTTTGCTACAAGCTCTCTACACTGTGAGAAAATCCTGTATTCAATAATAAACTGGGACAGAGAGCACCCAGAAATGATAATGTAGGGAGGGAGAATTAATCTTACACTGTGTTCAACTCCCTTTTATCTCACAAAACACAATCAAAAAAAAAAAAAAAACCCTTAACCCCTGAGAAACTCCTCTCTTGAAATTCAAGCCAAGAGAATGCGTACGTTTCTTATACCAGACCCTTTTTAGTTTTGAACAGCTGAAAGAAATAAGTTTTCATTCAATGTAAGATTCTTGTGGCTTCTGCCTGTATGATACAGGGTATTATACCAGACAGTTTTAAATGTCAATTGCTGCCATTTTGCATTAAAGATAAGGCTTGCAAATGAAGTCTTAATGTCTTCGTTGTTGACAGCCACTGAAAAAGCCAGATGATTTAAGCCACCTTAAATATCTCCCATAGTAGCTTCTCTTTGTAAAAGGTAAATGGATTTAATTTTCCCATTTTCACAATAGCCTAAACTGTCCTTGTGACACAGCAAGTCCTGTACACATGTTGAAGGCTCTGTTACTTTTTCTTTTAAACTTAAATTCCTCCAAAATATAAACAAGTAACTGCTCCTGGAAATATGGTATAACTGCATGGAAGCACATACAAACATCCTGACTTTAAAAATAAAGGATTATTTTATTATTTATTAAAAATAAAGGAATTCAAGAAGGACAGACACTGGAATAGTTGTTTCATGCTCTTACATTAGAGGTCTGCTTTCTCCCTCATGACAGCATGACCCAATACCTCCACAAAAAAGCTTAACGTACTGTAGGTGCGCTGTAAAAGCCATCAGCCCTGATTCACACCTTACTCTAAGCTTTCTGCTGCCTGGCCAGAAGTGTGTCAACACCAGGGATAAAGTCCTCCTTGTTCTCATTCTCTCGCTGTACTCTTTTGAAACTTCCATTGTAGAATCAGACAAGCAACGCGTATCCATCTGAATTTTGTCACTCGGAGAGCCCTGTGGAAAGGGCTCAATAATACGCCAGGACTTCCCAAGAGAATCCCCTACCCTTCTGCTTCACTGGAATTAATGTTACCCCTCTGAGGCTTTTTATGTAATCTTGGTCTTGTCCTTGTTTTGCCCGCTTCACCCGAGAACACCTGAGGCTCTCTCCGTGCAGCTGTTGTGCTTCCTTTGGAAATAAGGTAGCGTTCAGTTTTCTCCACGGTTTGATACTATCACTCTGTAACTGCTAGTGGCAGGCTGAGGAGAAGAAGAGTCATTCACTTCCTCACTGGAGCTCAGCCTTGTGTTTCAACAGACAGGGAAACTGGTGTTTGTGGACCAAAACCAACAGATCAGCATCTTAGGGCGAGCAGATAGAAAGGGTGGTTTTATATTCTCTTTTTCTTTAATCTCACTTTTCAAGTGTGTTTTTCACATTAGCGACAGATTTTTCTTGCATATATTTGTAATATGATCTGTTAAGGCAAATCTCATAACATTGCTATGGTTGCAGTGAGTTCTTCTGTGTTTAAAGTTTTTTTTTTGTCCCCTCCTTTTACCATATTTAAATACAGAACGGTAGACTATTTAGTGAATTCATATAATCCCTAGGAGAGGATAAATGTCCTGTTCTGTCCCTGAAGGAGATACTGATTTACTAATATGTCCCCGACAGAAGGGCATTTTAGTTTCAGAGCTGTCTTTGTAACTGTATACTTCTTTTTCAATTTCATTCCCTTGACATTGCTTACATGCCACAGTTGACCAACAAAGCTTTAATCTATATCACAATACTTCATCACAGGAAAAAAAGCATGAACATCAGAGAATCTACACATTAAATTACAGTGAACACAATGAAGAATGTTACAATGCATGATTCTACCTTTATTAAAATACACTTCGGGCTAAGTCAGTCAGCAAATGTTTTCAGAATTGCCATCCTGACATACGACATTCATGCTGGAACGATGGAAGATGGATAAGAAAGTGAGGATCATCCCCAAAGCCATGAAAGAAAGAAATCCTTTTCAGTAGTTATCATTAGAAAGCCTGCTGTGCATGATCTATGAATCTGTATTCTGTCTGATCTAGAAAAAAGCGTTGTAATTTGTGCTGCATTCAGAGGGTAGAAACTTATCTTTTTAATGCAAGATGAGTTATTCATTTTCAATGAAGATTGTTATTCTGTTTTTGTTAAGAGTTGGAGAAGCAGAACATAAATTGAAAAAAATTTGATATTTGCTAGAATGAAACTGAACTTCAGGAAATAAATACTCAGGTTGGCATTTTGTTGTTGTTGTTGTTTTTGAGTTCAAATATGCCTTCTCAGAATTAATAATGTGATCAAAGGTAAGGGATCAAATGCCATCTGCAGTTATCAGTGACTGGAACACTTCAGAAAAACTTGTCAAAATAGATAATCTCTGATCCTTTCACGCCTTTTCTCTCTCCACTCTTCCCTTTTCCTTTTCTCCATGTACGTCTTTATTTTATTTTTCTCCACTTTCTGTTGTTTGTAGATAGGAGCTTATGATAAATACAGCTAATTCTTTTCTGTTCTATGACAGGGTAAGAAAAGAACACACTCTAATCTCTTCTAAAACAAAGTAATGATGTAGTAATCTGTTCTGAAAATTATTTGTCTCCAGTTCTGTAAAGCTTTACCATAGACACTGATAGTGTCATTAATAGTAATAGCAATAGTACTGTTACTTATTATTTATCCTGTAAAAATGTTGACTGTATTAGGCATAGTGCAGATATTTGCCAAAACCTCAGGAGTGGAAGGGATAACTTACAATTCCAGTATGAAGGGAAAGACAACAATTGGCTATAGCAAACAAATAAAATTATGGCAAAGTATAGTAAATGAAATTGTCAGAGAAGGGTCTTTTCATATCCTCTGTCCATGATTGTAAGCATTGAACAGCCTATGTAGATACCATAGCAAGAGAGAGAATTGAGAGGCAATATAAGAGAAGTCAATGAAGTGGTTCTCTGAGTATTTAAAAGGGAAATCTCACTTGTAGGGAGACACAGAGAAGACTAATGCACTTGATTGAACATCTGAAAGGCGAGAAACAAAGGCTGGGCATTGACTAACTGGCTGGTAATTGGTCTATTGCTCTAGATACAGTTACATTTTTTCAGGTCACAGCAGAGAGAGTAGATATTGAAATGTGAGATAATAAAGGCCTGAAAAGGCAAGAGAGATGGCAATGAAAAGACACATTTTATGAATGATATGCAGAAAAATAGCAGTCTCTAAAGATTTAAGAAATCATGCGTAACATCTAAGCAGTAAGCTTGGATTGACAAGATGTTGGTGGTGTTCACAGTATCTGTGAAATGAGGGAGAAGAGGTGTCTTAGAGTGAAGTTTAGGAATTTTGACTTGACCCTGCATAGAAATTTTAGCTCAGACACAGGGAGTCAGACCCAGAGAAGGACAGGAATTGGATGAATTTGTGCAAGTGAAAATGAAGATGGAAAGGAATCCAGGGTTCCAGGAAGGAATTTTGGTGTTTTACTGCAGAAATTTTTTGGGTACCTTGAATAAAATTTGAAGAGACACTTCAAATGGTAGCAGAATTAGGATAGGACAGAAGCATGGAAGCTAAGAGAAAGACAAAATTAACAATAAAATGTTAGCTTGTGGGCTCGAGGTCATCTAATAGACTAAGAAAAACAAGGGTAGAATATTGATTCTGAACTTTGCCCAAGAGAAAGTTATGAAAGACACTGAAGACAAAGGTTTTGTAATAGGATGGGTTAGTCTATGAGATTTTTTTCCCTGACATTAAAGAAAGCAAATCAGAGCTTAAGAGTTTTCAAATTTACCCACAGGCAGCCAGAAAGTATGATTTAAGTCAAAGAAAGAAGGAAAAATGATGAGAAAAAAATAATACCATTTTATATAATTTAATTCCACTGGAATAAAATTTCTACCCATTGTCCCTCCTGTTCCTAACCTTATCTTTCTATAAATGCCATTCTACGGACACACTCTATGCTCTATCTTTTGCTGAAGATTTTCATGTCTTCTGCAGGAGATTTTTTTTTATAAAGTGACTAGACCAGTTTATAAACTCTGAATCTCAAAAATTTTGTATTTTGGAGTAAAGGACATTTTATTTCAATGAATCTGAAGTCTAACACTAAGATTTTGTGTCAAAAAATGCTCTTGAAAGCTGAACTTTTACTCAACTTCAAAGAGGAAGCTGTGAGTTTTTGTTTGTAAAACAGGGTGGTATATCTAGATGACTTAATCTTCCAGGTTTTTCATTATCTTAAAATCTGGGTGGCAGGAAATATCTTTATTGGTGCTTCTGAATGACTTGCTTGCCAAGCTTCTACCATGACTATGACTGCTGAATACCTGATCATGTATTATTTCTGTTCTTGAGCAAAATGTTTCTATTCCCTGACTATTTTTCTTTAGTTATCAAGGTGTAAATGACCTGCAAGTGGTCCAGCCCCATCAACCTTTGTGGCTGGCACAGAACTCACTCTAGTTTGTCAATGTCTTGTACTGGGGGACCTAAAACCAGATGCAGTACCCAGATGTGGTCTCAGGAGTGCTGAGTAGTGGGGTACCATCACTTCATTTGATCTGCTGGCCGCACTGCTGTTATTGCTGTTGGTCATCTTAGCTTCCAGGGCCCTGCTGGTCCAGGGCCCTTTCTGCAGAGCAGCTTCCCAGCCCCTCAGTGCCCAACCTGCAGCACTGCCAGGCAGTCTCTGCATTTGTCCTTGTTGAATTGCATAAGGTTTCTTTTGGCCCATTCCCGTGGCCTGTCTAGGTCTCCCTTAATGGCAGCCCTACCTTCCAAGTATATCAGTTGGTCCTTCCAATTTGGTGTTGTCTGCAAAACTGATGAACAAGGACTCATTGCCTCCATGTCCTTGTTAAAAATGTTAGAAACAGGACTGTTCTCAGAATAGAGCACAGTGATACTCCACTTGCTACTTACCTCCAGAGTACAGCCCATTAACCTCTACCCTCTAAGCCTGATCATTCAAACAGTTTCCTCCATTGAGGAGCATTTATGCCTTTTTTTCTGATTTAGATACAATGGTTCAAGAGCATTTTTGTCATCTGCATTACACCTGTTGGCACTTCTTTTGTCCTCAGCTGTGTTTTGCTGCAGTTCCCTTTCCTTAGAGATGCACCAATGAACCTAACTATTTTCTTGCCTTTGTGGTCTTTTGTCTTTCCTTCTATTTCCATAGCATGTCTTTTTCGCTCTGGAAAGCTACATGGAAGACTACATGTTTCTGTGTCCCCTGAACAACTTCACAAATATGCAGTGCCAGCAACAAGCTTTCAAGTATTTTTGGCTGAAAAAATAACTGGGTCTTACAGGAGCATGACTAACTCACTCTTTCCCTACTCTTGAACCATATTTGATGCAAAGCCTTTTCCTTTTCAGCTCCAGCCAAACTCTATGACCGTCTTTAAGCTTGTAGAAGTTCCCAGAAAATTTTTATTTAACAGGGAGAATTCACAGTGATGTGAAAGTAACTCCCCACACAGCTTCCACACCTAGTACAAAATGGCCTTAAGCAGTGCTTGAACACTGCTCCCCTGTCTGCTCTGCTCCAGCACAGTCCTAACAGCGCTAACATTTGACTCTTGTCTGGCTGCAGCTCCCAGCTCGAGTGACACCTTCCAGCTATTTACCGGGCCTGCTGGGACCAGTCTGGTCTGCATTCTAGACCAGACCTTAGACACGGGTCTGGTACCTGATCTTCTTTTAAGTACATCACTGATACACTGACATTTCCCTAAAGCTATCAGCCTCCCTCTTTGATGTCCAGATTCAGGATTTCCTTACACAGCAATTCTAATTCTGTATTGTAAGCAGGCAGTATTAAAAACGCTCTTATGCTCCGTGCCATTGAGTTAAAAAGGTAGTCTTTTATCAGCTTGATTATTATCTACTTCCCTGTACTCTGAAGTAAAACACAAGCAACAAAAAGTGGTAGGGAGAAGGAGAAAGAGAGAGAAGGGGAGGGAGGGAGGGAAGGAGAGAAAGAATTTTATATTTTTACAGCATGCTATGAAAATACACCCTGGCAGTTTTAACAAAATTAAAATCAGAAACACCAAGCCCCACTTTGGTTGAAGGTTGCATCTTCACAGTGCTGTAAATTGAGTCTATTCCAGCTAAAAAATTGTTCTTTTGTAAATCCCACTACCTGCAAAATTTTAAACATTTCATATTCAGACACATTTTCTGTAAATGGAAACCAACGTATTTTTAAGGAACTGTACTTTGAAGACTGAGTGTTTTGCAGGGCATTTGAAGAAGAGAAATTGCAGCACTAGCATCAGCTCATGAGAATCACAACAGGCAGTAATGCTAGGATGGTTAGAGCTCTGTCTTGTTGCTAGGTAAAGACTGACCATCTTTGTGAAATTATAAGGAACACCGCTTTTAGTTTATATTATTCTGGACTGCATTTTCCTTCAGGCTATTATATTTTAAAAGGAGAAAATGTCTTAAAAGTAGTCGGCTACAAAATTGCTATAGTAAATCATTTACATAACATTCAGTGTTATATCCAACAGGGAAAGGATGGTAAATATAAGAAACACAGATATATCAACTACTCCAAATGTTTAGTTAGACATCATAGTTTCATTTAAAGTGTGCATGGCACAAAGGATATACATGTTTGTAGTTGTAAAAATATCATTTCTATCAACCTTATATACAGGGTAAATGAGGACTGGAAAACCAACCAATTTTAAGACAGCAACATGAAAGTCTTAAAACATTATCCATTGCATAGAAACAATGTACAACCAGTCTGTAGTATATTTAGCTTTTTTTCTTTCAGGTCTTTGTGATTGAAAAGCTAATCAAACCACTCAATTTTCCTTTATAAACGATTGAGAGCTCAGTATGATTTGAGCAGTGCTATGTTTGCATGGAAAACAGGGAACACACATAAGAGAAGACACGGCACGTTTAGATCAGATTGGTTTTTGTGTAATTATTGTTACTTAAGGAAATAACTTTGCTGACAGAAATGCATACGTGTGGCTGTAGATGGCATAGCAGTATAATTCACTGCATTACCACATTACATACTTTGACATATATTGTCTTTTATTTAGAGACAATGGGTGCAATGTTTAAAAATGCAAGAGAAATAGGTTTTCTGAGTTACTTCACATAAACCCTGTCACAGGTAGCAGAGAACTGGAGGTTTTGTATCTAACTAGGGCAGTAGAGGCAGCACATTATATAGCATGATCATTCCTTCATTACATATGGTCAATTTCTACATATTTACTTGCAGAAATTAAACTCAGTGAAAGGAGGAACAATTTAATAAGCTGCCTGGAAGGAACAATTTATATAGATTATATACCTATAAAGCAATATCTTATATATGTAATTACCTAATATTTCCATGAAATGTTAAAATTATTTTAGAAAATATTAATGAATTCTATATTACTAAAAATAAATCTAATTCATCTAGAACTTTTACTAGTTAGCTAAACAAAGGCAGAACTAATATTGATGAGGTATTTATCTAAGAGGATGTTCACAAATACTTCTATAGTCACACAATTACATTTGAGACATACTGTTTTTCTGTTGCCTTTAATACTATCAGATTCCCAAGATTTTCAAAAGTAGGTTATGAATATCTGATTTAAACAGTTCAATAAGGGATCTGTTTTTCAAAGCTGTATGTGTATTTCACTTCAAGTAGAACTGAACCTTCAGTATCGCCAACCATGCTGCTTCTTGTGAGGGCATTTGAATTAAAAAAATTGGATTCTCCATTCAGAGAGGAAAAAAGATACACAATAATTTCCATTGAAAAATAAACAGAATTATTACAACAATGATATTGATATGCAAATAAAAGTCAATGGTAGCAAGATCACTGTGCCTGTCCTCTTCTTCATGGTGTGAGCATAAGGGAAAAAATGGGGTTTGGAGGGTGTATTGGGTGTAGGTGTCAAGGTGTTGGTAACAGGGGGTTGCAGGGGTGGCCTCTGTGAGAAGAGGCCATGGGCTGCCCCTTCGCTGGACACAGATGGTTCCAACTGGCTTCAAAATGGACCCACCACAGGACACAGCTGAGTCCATCAGCTAAGCTGGTGCCACCTCTGTGAATACATATTTAAGAGCTGAAAGTACCACAGGGAGGAGAAAGGAACAAAAAGGAGTGAAAAACAGCAGAGGGAACACAAAAGGCAGAGGAGGAGGAGGTGCTCCATGGTGGAGCAGGTATTCCTTGCAGCCTGTGGAGGACTTGTGCCAGAGCAGATGGATATTCCTGAAGGAACTGCCACCCATGGAAAGCCCTTGCCAGAGCAGAGGAAAAGTCTAAGGAGTGGAAGAGAGAAACTGTTATATACTGACCATAACATCCTCCTGTCCTGCACTGTTCATTGCCTCGCTGAAGGGACTCAATGTAACCTGCTACAATAACAAGAGGAAAGGAGAAAAGTTTGGAGTGAAGGAGTGAAGTTGAGCCTGGGAAAGGGGAAGGAAAGGTGTTTTCCCTATGCTTTAACGCTTATATCTTTTTCCCCCATACCCAAATAAGTAATTGAATATATATATTAATTATTAAGAAATTCCATTAATTTCCAAAAATCAGGTAACTGATCTCTTATTTTTTTTATTTTAATCCCTGAGCTTTCTTGCTCCTGCTCTTTCTATTTTCTCCCCCAAACCTTCTGAGGGCAGCCAGTGAGCGAGTGGCTGGGTGGGAGTTTGGCTGTCAGTTGGGGCCAACTCACCACAGAGGAGAAGGCAGGCTGGTGCAAAGCCTGAGCTATGGCAACTGCAGAGACATCCACAAGTGCATGGGAAAATGACAGCTTCCTGCAGTTCTTGATAAGGGATTTCATAGCTGTCATAAATTTTGGCATGCTGTACTGTGTCAGTGATGGTAAGCTTTCATTATAGACATCCTTTTTCCTTAAAAAGGATATAGCCCTTAGCACTTAGGTCTCTTCTGTAATTAACCATTGATGACCTAGTAGCCTATTTTGGCTTAAATAACTTTGGTTCCAGTTGTCAACTTAGGCTTTTAGGTACAACTTGGACTCCCAAACTGTGATTTTCAGCACCTGGGCAGAGGCATATCAAAAATCACACTTTGGAAGTATAAATTTTTGTAGCAGCAAGTATGAAACTGAATAAAATACATATAGAGGCCTTGCCAATGGTCATTTGTTGTATCAGGTGGCCCTGATATTCTGCGTGTATGCACTACTAATAGTAGGATCTGACTAACAACACTACTAGTAGTGGGAACTGACTAACAACTGTGTCAGGTACATGGAGGGAAACCACATCCTTTATGTATTAGTGGAATTCATTGTCAGTTGTCTATCAAAATTATTTGGATCCAGTAAAATAAAGATATATGCATTTTAAGAAGGGCATTTTCAACTAGAAGTAATTTTCATTTGTATTTATTTTCAAATAATTTTCTAAACTATGGTTATATACACACAGGAAAAATAAACCCAAACCAAAATACAAAACAAAAAAACCCCAACCCACCTACAAGCAAATACAAGCCAAATTATACTAGTGACCAGACTTGTTAATTCAAGAAGAAATTTAGAGGAAATGAAAAACATTACTAGAAAAACAACTGAGAGCAACCAGCATGAATACTCGTGCAGAAAACAGTAATATAGTCATAGGTAAGGGAGGGAATGGAAACCAGCTGTCTGATGTGGCTATTCTAGAACATCTACAGAAAACCCCTTATTTGAACATGTTATAGCAAAATATATACAGCGAGATCTGAAAATGTGTTCTTCAAATTATATAAACTCTCAGCAACCCATAACCGTTTGTATCTGTCATAACAGCTGAAAGCAGAATCAGCCAGAAAGGCAACAGAAGACACAGATGCCACTGCTAGGAAAAAATTCAAAGCATATCATCTGTGTCTTGTGCCTGCCAAGCTCAACTCTTTAGCGGTGACCAGCTCAGTCTTGGAATAGAAAGAGGACTATGGAGATTAGCGAACTTTATACTGTCCTTTCTTACAGATATAGCTACATAAAGAGATGGCCCAAAGCATTTAATAGTCTTTGCTGATATTGAAAGGGAAAGTGTGTCTAGATAATTCCTTCCTTTTTACTTTTACAAACACTGTGCGTGTGCATGCCAGGTAAGATTCAGATACAGATTTAGAATTTAACGTTACATATAATCATGCTCACTGAAGAATATTCAGTGCTGTTACTTTCTCTACCCCAAGAACTTTTCTACTGAAAAATATGAACAAAACTAAAGAGAAATGCAGTTGCATATTTTGTAACCTGTTTTCATTGATAAGGAGCAAGTTAATTTTTTTTCTCTGATTCATCAGTTCCATGTGATTTCCTATGCAGGATCAGCAGCAACATCTGTAGTTAAGGTTGCATACATGCTCTCATTCCAATAATCACTTTTCAGTGGCTTCTAATCATATGCAACTTTTACTTGTGCTTTTAAAATATACCAAGGTTCTGCTCTGTTTAAAAGGAAATTCACTCATGACTGTTGGAGAAGTAGTAGTTCAGCCTTTTTTGAGAATGAAGAATCATTTTCTTATATGTTAAAATAAGGGGTTTTTAAAAAAAATTTCAGCAGATATTTGAGTTTTGAAAAAAATGTTTACATTTAATAATATACCTCCATAAGTTGCATTATGTTGAAGAATACAGTGAAAAAATTAATGTTCATTGACTGAATTTTTATGAAACCATGAAAATAGCATTTGATTGATGAAAAATTAATTGTAATAAACAAAGTTCATAAGTTCTGTTATTGTGTTTATCTCAGCTGTACTGTGGAAAATATATGGGAGATATTAATAGGTGGAGGCAAAAGTCATATTTTTGAACCTGTGCATTTTTCAGCTTTCAGTAACTTCATCAAGCTTTCAAAAGATGCTGTAATTTACTCATATTCCACCCCAGCTATCATCCATATGAGGGATTCTGCAGCTAGTGTGCTGGTTTTGGCTGGGATAGAGTTAATTTTCTTCATAGTAGCTAGTATGGGGCTGTGTTTTGGAATTGTGCTGGAAACAGTGCTAATAACACAGGGATGTTTTAGTTACTGCTGAGCAGTGCTGACAGAGAGTCAAGGCCTTCTCTGCTCCTCACACCACCCCACCAGCGAGGAGGCTGGGGGTGCACAAGAAGTTGGGAGGGGGCACAGCCGGGACAGCTGACCCCAACTGACCAGAGGGATATTCCACACCATATGACGTCATGCTCAGCATACAAAGCTGGGGGAAGAAGAAGGAAAGGGGGGACGTTCGGAGTGATGGCGTTTGTCTTCCCAAGTAACCGTTACGCGTGATGGAGCCCTGCTTTCCTGGAGATGGCTGAACACCTGCCTGCCCATGGGAAGGAGTGAATGAATTCCTTGTTTTGCTTTGCTTGCACGTGCAGCTTTTGCTTTGCCTATTAAACTGTCTTTATCTCAACCCATGAGTTTTCTCACTTTTACCCTTCTGATTCTCTCCGCCATCCCACCTGGGGGGAGTGAGCGAGTGGCTGCGTGGTGCTTAGTTGCCAGCTGGGGTTAAACCATGACAGCTAGGAAGACATAAATAGTATTTCTTGGTTTCTGTAACAACAGAGATACCCACACCCACTAAAAGATCTAGGCTGAGGAAGACAGAAATAGCTGTCAGGCAAAAAAAACCCCAAAACAAAACAAAAAAACACCAAGTCCAAAACAGTACACTGTAATTATCTCATAAATTACATGTAATCCCAAGATTATCAGTGTATTATTCTGCCGTGTGATTTAATTCAAGATTATATGCCAAAATTTCTTGCAATATTACTTTAACTGTGATATTTTATGAATCCTGAATAATCAGGACAGTCTCTTGATCCATTTCTATAAAAGATTTTCTACATTTTCAAAATCTCCAAAACTTTCAAAGGGACTTGGAAACCTTATTTAAGCATGACATTACCTTTGCTAGAAAGACATTCATTTGACAGTGATAGTAGTCTTTGCCACTCATCCAGTGTGAGAAAGCAGACAATATTCAGAAGACTGCTTAAGAAGATAAATGCCAGTTATAGACAACTTTACTCTTTAATTACCATTTTTATCCACACACAGTTTAGGAGCTGTCTGCTTCATATAAAAATGCACATTTAGAGATTTCAGTTCAGCAAAGTCAACTGCAGTAAATCAAAGTACAGGAATGCGTTTGTCCAACCCGAAGTCAACTAAAAACACTTATGCAGAAAAAGGAAGGGTGGAGCCCCTGAGGATGGGGCTCACCTGCTCTGAGGTGGAGGCGTGGTCCCAGGTGTGATGGAAATGTGCCTGCCCTTTTGTGCCTGGCAGATAAGCAGTCACTCTTCCACTGGCCACTAAAACCAGACACCATTTTTTCTCGTCAGTTCAAGAACTGTGGTCAAATGCTCCTGTTAGAAAAAATAAACAACACCACACCACCCCCCAAATCAAACAACCTCTCTTGGCTTTTTCAGAAATTATTTTTTTTAGATTTTGGACAACATACCTATAAAAAGTGTAAATACGAAGAAAGTTTTCATACGTGTGGAACCAGAAGACCAAGAAATAGATTATTGATAAGGAAGACCATAGTATTCAGAGAATTTTGCAAACACCATTTGATTATATTAGCTCTATTTAAAATAACATTCACATTCTTTAAACAAAACTTGAGTCCTTGCTCAAAATGTATCTCTATCATATTCATTTCCTAAACCACTTTGCTATATGCCTGTACATTCTTAAAAGAGGATTTTTCTCCCAGAAATTTAATATTGAAACCATTATTTAGTTAATCCTATCATATATTGCTATACATGGAATATATTTATCAGAAGAGAAATAGAGCCAAAGTAGTTCAGTAACTTCTCCAAGGCCTCAGAAACATTCTGTGCCTGCCATGATGACAGAAACATCGACTTTGCTTTTTATCTAGACTGTGCACAAACAAATAGTATGCAAAGAAAATAAACTCCAGGTCCCACCACTATTTTAGAAGATGCATATATACTTCTTCCAACAATTGAGGGGTTGGGATGTTTTTTTTAACTACTCAATAGCCACAGCTCTGCTTGTTTGTTGCTGTAAAATGTGTTTTTAATGAAGCAGAGCTCAGGAAAGACAAAGAATAACCAGCAGCATATCCATTTTCATGCCACATATTCAGAACAGTATTCCACAGACACTTCAATGACTTCTTTTCCTGGTGGTCCATTTGTCCTTGGACGCCAGAAGTGTGGTTTGCAGGACTCTTTAATGTCTTGAGAGATTCTCAGACTCCATAATGGTTATGTTGCATATGCTTTGCAAGATAAACAAATGTCGTGGTTTAACCCCAGCCAGCAACTAAGCACCACACAGCCACTCGCTCATTCCCTCCCACAGTGGGATGGGGGAGAGAATCGGAAGGGTAAAAGTGAGAAAACTCATGGGTTGAGATAAAGACAGTTTAATAGGCAAAGCAAAAGCTGCACGTGCAAGCAAAGCAAAGCAAGGAATTCATTCACTCCTTCCCATGGGCAGGCAGGTGTTCAGCCATCTCCAGGAAAGCAGGGCTCCATCACGCGTAACGGTTACTTGGGAAGACAAATGCCATCACTCCGAACGTCCCCCCTTTCCTTCTTCTTCCCCCAGCTTTATATGCTGAGCATGACATCATATGGTGTGGAATATCCCCCTGGTCAGTTGGGGTCAGCTGTCCCGGCTGTGCCCCCTCCCAACTTCTTGTGCACCCCCAGCCTCCTCGCTGGTGGGGTGGTGTGAGGAGCAGAGAAGGCCTTGACTCTCTGTCAGCACTGCTCAGCAGTAACTAAAACATCCCTGTGTTATTAGCACTGTTTCCAGCACAATTCCAAAACACAGCCCCATGCTAGCTACTATGAAGAAAATTAACTCTATCCCAGCCAAAACCAGCAAAACAAATCAACAGCATATATGAAATTTACAACCACTTTTCACAGTCATTTTGGACCCTAATTCTTGATTTTGTTCTTGGATTGTAAAAAATCAAGGTCAGCATCCAAACTTTTGTGGTGGTGTCATCAAATTATTAATTTTTAGATGGTGTCATTTAAATTATTTCAGTGGAAAATCAAGTATGGAGACAGTGCAATAGCTCATGTGTTATTTAACTAGCAATGAAGTTTAACTTCTTTTTCACTGTTCACATATTTTCAACTCTTACAGCAAAATGTTTTCACAGTGGAAGTTAACCTGATTTTTTCCAGCGATTAGTATATTCATTAAAAAAATAGTCTCATCACAAAAATATTGTGAATTTGAAACACTAATGTATGAAGGGCTGTGACATTTTATTTGTAGCCTTTCTCAGTAGATATAGCCCTGGTCTGGAGGTTACATACTAAGTTCACTGTCTCTCTTTGTCCTGAGGGATTTGCATAAGAACTGGTGTTACAGCACAAGAGTGTTTTTGGAGCAAGGTGTTTCCATTTGGTCTGTGTACTCCAGACCACACAAGATGATTGAGAGGACCTTGAGATGTTGCTTACTCATGGTTGGTCTGTAATCAGAAGCAATATAACCATGTCAGCTGTGCCAGATTTTTTAAATGTTTCAGAAAATGCTATAAGTGTTCATTTAATTTCCTCTCACAGAACACCTTAATAACAATGTCATTCTAAGTTCTAATTGCAAAGTGTTGTGTTTTAACCCAGCAGGCAGCTAAACACCACACAGCTGTTTGCTCCCTCCCCTCCCCTCCCCCAGTGGGATGGGGGAGAGAATCGGGAAAAAAAAGTAAAATTTGTGGGTTGAGATAAAGACAGTTTAATAGGACAGAAAAGGAAGGGGAAATAATAATAATAATAATAATGATGATGATGGTGATTATGATGAAAGAATATACAAAATAAGTGATGCTCAGTGCAATTGCTCACCACCCACTGACCGATGCCCAGCCAGTTCCCGAGCAGCGGTCACCACCCCCTGGCCAACTGCCCCCAGCTTATACACTGAGCATGACGTTGTATGGTATGGAATATCCCTTGGGCCAGTTTGGGTCAGCTGTCCTGGCTGTGCCCCCACCCAGCTTCTCGCTGGCAGGGCATGAGAAGCTGAAAAGTCCTTGACTAGTGTAAGCACTACTTAGCAACAGCTAAAACATCGGTGTGTTATCAACATTATTCTCACCCTAAATCCAAAACACAGCACTGTACCAGCTACTAGGAAGGAAATTAACTCTATCCCAGCTGAAACCAGGACACAAAATAAGTATACAGCCATCTGAAAAAATAAATAACAGTGAGAATAAATGCATACAGAACAGGAATCAGAAAAAAGTTACTGATTATTTGCAGCAAAAGTGTTGCATGCCTGCATTGTGGAACATGCTGTACATTCACCACCTGAACATCAGGCATCTTGCAACCTGAGTCACTTGTTACTTCTAAAAACCCTACCCTGTATTTCTGTGTTGTTATGAAGAGATTTGGGGTTTTGTTTGTTTTGGGTTTTTTTCCCCAGATGGAAATGTAGCTTTAACAATGTAAATTGTTATTGGCTGAGTATGGCTAGACTGGACTGATATCAGGTGTAAGCTTCCAGCATTCATCTTAGTGGCCTGGTATGTTTGCAGTTTAAGAACCACGACCTTCTGTTTCCTCACAAACTCAATGCATGGCTCAGTAGTACTCCAGTGTTTTTCTGAAATGATGTCCGAATTCATGTTAGGCCCTGTAGGAACTAAAATAAAATTAAGTTAATAATAAAAAATACCAGAGTTCTTGATGTTTTTTTATTGATTTGTCTCTCCATTCTTCACGTTCTCTGCTCCCAGTGCTGATGTATCCTGACCCCATTTATTTATTAAATATGCCTGATTGTCATAACTGAAATAAAATCTGCCTGAATTTAGCCATTTTTCCTTGAAGTACTCTTCATGCTCTACTTCCCCTATATGAGTTCCTTAAATGGGAGATAGAGATTCCATTTTAAGTATCAGTATCTATTACTGTTCTGCCCTTGGCATTGTAAGTCACTAAGTCTTACTTAAGTTTTGTGAAAAATTATATGAATTTCTGCACACGGTGCTTCTGTGTATATAAAACCGCATTGTAGGTGAATGGGCAACCTAGCATTTGCTGAATTAGCCCGGTTAACATCTCCTAAACCCATGACCAAGGGAGGTCTATTCAGTGACTTGGCTTCAAGCAAGGACCTGATATCATTTTTCCTCCAATGAGAAATGGGAGCCAAGTAACAGTGGTGGCGTGGTTGAACCTGGAGTCCCAGGGCATGGCAGCTCTTAGAGCAAAAAGAAAGGATATAACTTCACCTTTTCAGGATGCCCAGTTGCCTAGCATTAATATCAAATAAACCATTCGGACAAGTATGATGACAGAAATATCTCATTTTCTCATTAGTTTTCTTGGCCTCTTTGATTTTCTGACTCCATGTTTACTATTCACAGTCTTCATATATTTTTAAGATAGCTCTTAGGTAACACTGAAGAAGTGGCTAATTTCTCCATTTTTATTTTTGTTGACTTTTGCAATAATTTTTATATAGAAGATTGTGAAGGACTGAAAATCTTTGCAAAGCTTTTCAAGAGCTGAATGTGACAGCCTTTTTGCCTTCTCACACAGAGAAATGGGACAACTGTGCCTTTCACTTTGCCTTCTAATTACAGCACTAACTTTTTGAAGGAAATATCTAAGTTCATGGATCTCCTATCAGCTTTAGAGACAGGGGTTTAACTCAGTATTCTACCTTTAGTGGCCTGCTCCCACTGGGTTGTAAAGTTTGCTTCATATTTTTCTCAGACCCTCCAGTGGGAGCTGTTTAATTTAGATATATAACTAACATCCAGTAAGACAAAGAAAGGAAAAAAAAGGGTGTGTTTGAGGGGGGAAAGGAATTCTACTCTCTGGTGTTTAGGGCATTTACTTGTAATAGAATAGAGAGAGTTTCCAGTGCTTACCGTGATGATATGCGATTAGTTTGTGTTAGATATAAATTGCTCAAACAAGAAAGATGGAGGGTACAATTTCATCATTAGTTCTATCATGAAACTGCAGGCTGAAAGGGACCCACATCTCAGAAGAACAATAATTTAGTGGTTAAAATATTCTCTTAGTCACCTGGAATGAAACCCTGCTCTAAACAACATAAAGGATGTTCTCTGACTTTTCTTTTCTATTTCTGACCATGGTGTCTTTGTCCTGACTAGATGTGCCCTGATCTTTTCTATTGAGCTATACAGAAAAACATCTAATTTACAAATCTGCTTGAGAATAATTATGAGACAGCTGCTAAAGGGTTGGATGCAAATTATACACCTTAAGTAAGTGTCTTGTCCATTTTTCTTACTGACACTCCTTCACTGAAGTCAACTACATATCATTTAAATTAGATGAGTGAAATAAATGAACTCATTTATGAACACAATGTCAAGTATTTCTATACTGGCAGGAAATATTTACAAAGGTGAGATGTTATTATGATATGACACCTTTCATCCTAAATACTTCACCAACCGTATATGAAACAATCACTGAAGGGAATAAACCCTTCTCCACTTCTGTTGTGAGTAGGACATAAAATAATAAGTTTGAACTCTAGCAAGAGAAATGTAGGCTTGACATTAGAGAAAAAACATTAGAGATGTGTAGGAGTTATATGCTGGAATAGATTGCTGGGGAGGTTGTGCATGTCCACCACAGTAGAATTTTTAGTTTGATATACTTTTGTCAGGATCTCTTTCTGTGCAGTTGATACTGTCTGGGAAAGGAGAATAGACCAGAAGACTTTGTGAGGTCTTTACCAGTTCTATTTTTCTGTGACTCTATGAAAAGCAGTGAACACTGAGGTGGATAGTAATGGTTGGATAGATAACCAGTTATTTCAGAGTTCCCCTTTCAGTACCGAAAAGAAAGACAATTTTCTGTAGGAGGGCATGGAAAAACCCTACCTTAAGAAGAAAGTGCAAGATATTTTTAATAGCAATACTTTAATACTTAAATACCAATATTACCAATTGGGGTGTCCTGGTTTCATCAGGAATAGAGTTAATTTCCTTTTTAGTAGCTGGTACAGTGCTGTGTTTTGGATTTAGGATGAGAACAAAGTTGATAACACACCGATGTTTTACTTATTGCTAGGTAATGCTTACACTAGTCAAGGACTTTTCATCTTCCCGTGCTCTGCCGACTGAGAAGGCTGGAGGTGCACAAGAAGCTGGGAGGGGGCACAGCCAAACTGGCCCAAGGGACATTCCATACCATGTGACGTCATGCTCAGTACATAAACTGGGGAAAGCTGGCCGGGGGGGGCCGCTGCTCGGGGACTGGCTGGGCATCGGTCAGCAGGTGGTGAGCAATTGTACTGTGCATCACTTGCTTTGTGTATTATTATTATTACTACAACATTATTATTATTGTTATTATTATTTTATTTCAATTATTAAACTCTTTTTATCTCAACCCACGAGGTTTTCTCACTTCTACTCTTCCGATTCTCTCCCCCATCCCACCGGGGTGGAGGGGAGGAGTGAGCGAGCAGCTGTGTGGTACTCAGTTGCCGACTGAGGTTAAACCACAACATGGGGTCAGGGATTAAAGTTATGTATGAAATACATCCTTTCTAGTGAAGTGCATAGAACTACTGGTTATAACTACACCAGAAGACTGAAAAGCTAAAATAACATTTCAAAAAACCTGTAATGGCAGAGAAATTAAATGGTTCAGCTGGTTCAGACCATTCAAACAAAATTGTAATCACACAATAAACATTACACTTGTTGAAAACAGAGATAATACATTTATAAATAATTCTATATATAGTAATCTGCTTTGTTTATCTCCCAAAAAACCTAACATCCGTATTATTCAAGTCATTAAAACTGTTTTACAGGGAATGCAGAGAAAAAAATATTCTCCAGCAGAGAAAAGAATAAAACATTACAGTATACAAATCTTGTTTACCTGAGTTGTCTAAATAAGGTAAAGTAGGAAGGCATGTATAGATTTTCTCATCTCCTAGCCATTAAGGAAGTAATCACCAAAAATATTGAAGCTAAGACTGAAGCAGTGAAAAAGACAGCTGGGACTGATCATCAGATATGTTCCATGTCTCATATTTAGGTGTAGGTCTAGGGTCTAGGTTTAGTACAAAGAGTTATTAAGATACAGTATGTTCTTGTCCTATGCTGACGTAATCCTCCTGAAATTGCTGCAGCACTTCCTCATCTGAGTAGGGATGTCTGAAAGTAACAGTATGTTGTTCCTAGATACTTTTTGTGCAGCAGTGATAAATCAGAGTTGCTGGGATAGTAAAGCCCTAGAACAACAAGCCCCAGGGAGATGTTAATTACGTGTGATTGGAATACACTCCAATATGATGGTGAAGATGATGACTCTTCCAGGACTTGCACAATTGAAATAATTGACTAAGCTGTGATAGTATCATACTCTTTACAATTCTATGTGTTTCACACTGATATTGCACAGACATTCACAAATAATGGTTGTTAAACGAAAAAAAAAATTCTTAAGACCTTGGCGTTGGTTAATGGTCTTGTGTGAAATCAATTTTCTTGAACAGGACGGTTGATCAGTGTCCAGATCATGATAGGAATCTTCATCACAAGGGTTCTTGCAGTGGCATCTTCATCTGGTTTGGGTGAGACTCCCCAGGCTGCTCTTCTGCTCAGTTCTTATAATCCAGCTGGCCCATAGCCCTTCATGACTACTCCAGCACATGCATGATGCATTGTTATTAATTGTTGTGGTTTAACCTCAGCTGGCAACTAAGCACCACACAGCCGCTCGATCACTCCCCCACAGTGGGATGGGGGAGAGAATTGGAAGGGTAAAAGTGTGAAAATGTGTGGGTTGAGATAAAGACAGTTTAATAGGTAAAGCAAAAGCTGCGCACGCAAGCAAAGCAAAGCAAGGAATTCCTTCACTACTTCCCATGGGCAGGCAGGTGTTCAGCCATCTCCAGGAAAGCAGGGCTCCATCACGCGTAACGGTTACTTGGGAAGACAAATGCCATCACTCCGAACGTCCCCCCCTTCCTTCTTCTTCCCCCAGCTTTATATGCTGAGCATGACGTCACATGGTATGGAATATCCCTTGGGACAGTTTGGGTCAGCTGTCCTGGCTGTGCCCCCTCCCAGCTTCTTGTGCCCCTCCATCCTTCTCAGTCGGCAGAGCATGGGAAGCTGAAAAGTCCTTGACTAGTGTAAGCACCACTTAGCAACAGCTAAAACATCGGTGTGTTATCAACATTATTCTCACCCTAAATCCAAAACACAGCACTGTACCAGCTACTAGGAAGGAAATTAACTCTATCCCTGCCGAAACCAGGACATTAATTATCTGAACTAAATACAAAACACCTATTAAATACCCCTTAACTGTCTAGAAAAGATGTGACCTTTACTGCATCTTCAGGAAGAGTTTTTAATTGGTTAATTATATGGTTCTTATTTATGTACAATTTGATCAATTTTACAGGAGGAAACAACTAGGAAAGTATCCAGAAGGAATGGCCAGATTCTCCACCCAGGGTGCTAATCAGTGCATTTAAGCATGCAAACTGGCCCATGAACAGCAGGAAGCTGTCCTGGGAGATTCTCTAGAGCTCTTCAAAATTCCCAGCTGGAGGGCTTCTTGAAACAATCAGTCAAATACTTCATTTTGTATGTGGCTTGGAGTTCAGTCAATCACCTGGTTTCAGATCTGTCTGCTATTTCAAACCAGTCCATTGTCGCATCTGTGCACAGACTCATTGGGACATTCCTGGGCCACATAGGGAATTAATGACTTGATGCACTGGGTGTGCATATAGGCACAGCCCTGATACCAAGCTACACTACAGTTCTAACTATAGAACAAACTCTATTTTCATACTTAAATCTCTCTTATAACACAAGTCCCATAGCTTTTGCTACACTAAACTTGCTGGCTTTGGAAACAGAACCAAGAACCTCTGTCAAGGAGTTGACTGAAGGCAAAAAGGCAGCCAGTTACATTCCCAAACATAATATTTCATCACTTGTCCTTCAGAACATCTCTCAGAGGCATTTAACTATGTATTGCTTATAAACACAATCAGCACTAGCTGTGATTTTAGTTACCTTTTAAACTGGTTACTGAAAATGTTACTGACACTTTTTAGTATCCTTGGCAGGACTCAATGACATCCTTTTTATAGCAGTTCTGTCAACAAATAGCTTCCTTTTTATCACCATTATGTGTTCTTTTGGGTGTTACTCGCTGATAGTTCCGCACTCATCTGCTTGGACACTTTTGAATGGAATAATCATGTGCACCTGCAGTAATGTGTACATCTTTGGAGACGCAGTTTATTTCCTTCCACAGTTCTTTGCTCTACCAGGGATGATAGGACCTCAAAAAGGATGCCTGTCTTTGTTTCTCTTGTTCTTGTTTTGTTCTTGTTCAGTGACATGAACAAATAATACTATGATTGCCCTAAGGGATTGACACAATATACAGTATTTAAACTGCAGAGTAAAATAAGTTCAAGAACTCCACAATTCAATTAATAATGCTGCTGAAATAGAGTTACATGCTGTATCTAATGAATTCAGTAGATAATATTTAAGTCTTAATCTCCTCCAATGCATATATCCATCAGCAGTTTATATAGCTGGCTTCCTTTGTAAGGCAATCTGAATACTGCTTCTGAATTCTGAATTGAGTAACCCTCAATAAGTGAAACCTGTACTTTTCTTTACTTATGTGTTGGAATGTATCATATCCGCCCCTCCCTCCCCCTCCCCCCCAATAAAACAACCAAACAAAACACCTTGATTTCTGATTGGTTAATAGCTTTGTTAACAGACTTTTTTTTTGCTATACCCCTCTCTGTATAGATTTTCTTCTTATATATGAGACAAAAATTTACTCTTCTTGGCTGTTTTGATCTTCTTGTCTTTCTTCTTCCTTCCTTTTTCTGATTTCTCTTTGCTTTTGATTATTCTGGTCTTCTTCCTATTTCTTTTTCCTTTTAGTACCACCTTGCCCATCCCTCTCCACTTTTCCTTGCTATCTTCTGGTTTCTCATTTCTCCAGTTATTTCATTTAAACTACCACAGCCATTTATGCAACAATGCTAATACTATTTGGCTGTAGGAGCCTGACCTATATCTAGGGGATGACAGAAACGTTTAAAAAAATTTTTGTACGGTTCAATACTGTCATTATTGCTTTTCTAATCTGTTTACTGCAAGAACTTTACTAACTCTGTCCTCCAAATATGTATTTAATTAACAGCGTAAGAAAACTCAACTGAAAGAGACCTCTTAGAATCCAAAGCCTCTTAGCACAGATAACCAGGCAGCCATGTCATGTAATTCTTGCCATAAGCTTATGTTCTGTCTTTCTCATATAGCCATTTTCAGTTTGTTGATATTCACTTTCATTTGTTGTCTCTTCATTAACTTCTGTTAGGAAAAGAAAAAGAGACAACCCACAGGTAGTACCTGCTCTTTATTTTTATTAAGTTTCTTCATACAGCAAAAAAGTCCCACAGCCCTTGGGAATTTAGGATGTATTTCTTGGCTATAAAAAAAAAAAAAACACAGAAAACCAACACCTGCTTTTGAGTATTTTTTCACTTTTCAACATTTTTGTTTGCCTGTTTAATGGATGTATCCAGCAGAAATTTTCATTTCTACAAGATGCCACATCTATTAGGTTTTGTCTAATGCTAATTTTATGAGTGTATTATAGTCCACTTATTGTTGTTGACTTTCACTATGCAAATACTGATTTTAACTCTTTTTTATTTTCTTTTCCTTCCCATCTTAATTTCATTCTGTTGGTCCCTATTAACACAGCAATTTCCACTGGTAAGATATTCACCAATATATACTACAGAAGTGTGTAAAACATGAAATTACTGCAGTTATCAAGTGGTTTGCCATATCAGACATCAATATTTCAATGAAAATTACTTCACTACCTCAGTTACCTTTTTGAACCCATTCTTACTTTTCTTAAAGTTTGTATTAGTGATTGTTTTATCATATTATTTTCCTGTGTGTATTGCTTAGACATTCTACTTTGAAACATCTTTAAGTAAGCCTCTTCATTTCACTCTTTAGTTAGTGGAATGATATATAACAATTTATCACTAAAAATAGTCTCATTTGCAACACACTCAAGGGTTTTTTTCTTTCCAAAGCCTAAGGGGATTTCCTTTTAAACATTTGGCTCAAAATGTTTCCTAGGCCATAGAAATTTAATAACTCATTCATTATGAAAAAGATATATTCATCTCCTATCTCTCTGAGTCTCTTTTTGAAGACTGAGAATTAAAACCAAGTAGACTGGTGGAGTTAGAGAACCAGATTTCTTGGAGGCGATACAAATGAACAGTTGGGCTGCAGAGTTGTATTTTCAAATACATAATTCACTTAACTAAGATGAAAGGGCATTTTTGGCATTTAAGAATTGAAATTACAAGGAGTTCTGTTACTTATTGAGAGATAGCAGTCAATTTTTAGTGATGTGTTTGAAAATATGGTAAAATATTCACACTACATTAAATAATGCATACTGGAAAATGTGCTACTGTAAAAGATAGACAAGAAAAAATATTTCACAAATATGTTGTTTACAAGTTGTTTTATGGGCTCATTTAGGGAGTAACTTGGAAACATCTGAAATTTAAGAAATAATGTAAAAGTTCTTCATCTCTAAATCTATCTAGTTGCTTCCCTTAGTTCAAGGTTACAAAGCTTCAAAATCACATTATTCAAAGAGACTTTTTTGTCTTCTATACTTCGCTGCTGTAGCAGTTAAAAAAAACTGAGTTCCCTATTTAGTTACAACATAAACTTACATAATGTCTTGGAGGTTATTGTAAATTGTTGTCTTTGAAACTCTGTTTTTCATTGCTATTCTTAAGAAGGGGAGTGTTTTCTTCAAGAAAAAGGAAAGGGAAACAGAGGGTAAAATCAGAACCTGAGAATGAGATGGAAACTTAGCTAACCTCCCCTATAAACCCATTATTTAAATTACTTAAGGAAGCCAGGTTGAAAGCTGTAAGAGGCAGAGAAGTGGTATAAGCAGGAGTATCCTGTAGAACAGGAGCCCAGAGGACTATAAAATCTAAAAATAAGGAAAGTGCTGGAAAAGTGAATAAGAATGTCAGAACAAGTTTGTATTATTCTTCCTGAAGTGCAGTTATATCATGTGAGGCAAATTAATGACAGTTTAACTCTGCAGCATGAAATACAGATTTCTGAAGGCAGTGAAGCAAACTGAGTGCAATGCTATTATTTCTTGAGTTACTGCACAGAAATGTGAGACACATTTAAACCTGCAAGACAGGTTTAAAACTTCAGAGACTAATTAGATCTTCAGTAGAACATCTGACATTGTGCTTATTTTTACAGTATCAGTGTTTTACATCTAAGGAATAAGGCAATATCTTTTTTTGTGTGAGCTAGGTATACCAATAGCTTTAAACCATATGGGAGGCAGAAGCACTTGCAGCTAAGGTTTCATTGATTCTATGTTTAATCCATCTTAACTGTTTTCTAATTTTACTACCAGTAAGAACATTAAGATTGCAAAGTCAAGCACTCAAATTTAGGAAATGCCAGGATTAAGATTGCCCATGCAAATTTTATTTGCTAACCCTTGTGAGTATATATTATGACACAATCTTTAATTTTTATGATATGATCTTCAGTTTTTCCACAGGACACCTGCCTCACTCAGGGCACATTAAGCGAATGCTTATGCCTTAGACAATTTTCCAATATTTCTCTTTTCTCTCATCATTCAACATGTGGTCCTAGAGTTTATTTACCACATGATATCTGAACTCTGCACTGAAGACATGATTATTGACATCGTTCTTGATTTTTATGGGTTTCATTACCAGAATAGCTGGTACTTATCAAACATTAATCAATTTGTCTTCACAACAGTCTTTTTATAGTCTTACCAGGGTGCAGTCACCTAATTTTGTCCCTTACCTTCTTGTTCTCCCCAGTCATCTCTGCCCTGCCCTTTCTCTTTTCCCAGCTTTTTTGTTCTGATTCTCCCCCATACTTACTCCCTTCTGCTCTGGCTTTCTTCTCTCCCTCCTTAACCATGGGACACTCTCTTGCTACCTCTCCTCCAGACATTAGTCCCTGAGTGACGGGCTGTTTCCTTCTTCCTTTCCAGGCTGCATAGCTCTCCTTTGTTTACCACTCTCTTCTTCCCCATTTCACAGCCACGCTGATCAATGACAGCACAGTAGCTCTCCTGGTTGTCTTTACAAATATTATTTTCTATCATGGCATCTGAAAGCCAGATTCATATTTGGAAGCGAAGTCCTTGGCCAAATTCTGCAATGTAAAGCAGACACCATTTTCAGAGAATTTCATTGGCAAATGAAACTTTAACAGACCTCTACAGTTTTTTGAAACAAGCATAAAACAATTTTAGGAAGTGAGAAAATCAGGAAAAATTGAGGACAGCAAAAGACATAATCTGCTGGATGATGGCAGGTGCTCCCAAATTAACATTAGTACAAACACATACGCTGCGTAGTCCCATGTCTCAAGATGCAGTTGTAGCTAGGCGCCTTACACAGCCCTACTCATTTCAGGCTCGGATTGCTTCCAGACATGTCTCCAATCTTTACCAAATGTAAAGCCACTGCCACAAAGCAGGAAAAGTAGAATTTGGCAGCTAAGCAACAATACTTTGTAAACAATGTATCAATCCTTCAATCTCTTTATTAGAAAAAATGCACAGGTTTTTATGGATGCATTTCAAATAACTGAATATAGAACATTTCAGGCACTGTGGTTGAATTTTGGTGAATTTATGGCAAATATAAAATAAAGTTTAATACTGAAAGCGTTACAGAACTTTAAACATAGGTGTTATTTCCAAGTCTGCATCTCATGCAAGTTAGAATATGATTTCATGTGCAGAATTATATTAGTTATATAAGACTTTTATAATATATTCCTGTCAACCATGAATTCTAAGCATTTTATGCAGTGGTTTTCTATAGTAAGAACTGTGACAGAAACTGAATATAATTGAGAGACCAGGATTAGAGAGAAAGTAGGGGAGAAAAAGGAGAAAGGGAGAAAGAAAGAAAGGAAAATAAGTGTTTAGAAATACAACTGAAATGTACTGGTTTGTTAGAATATCTGTTCTTCCCCTGTTCTTACGCTGTTTCCTAAGCATCTATGTTCAACCACTGACAGGGACAGTGTACAGACCAAGATCAACCTCAAGTCTGACCCAGTGTCGGATCTTTTGGTCTTATGCAGAAAGGGGAACAGCATATCATTATTCAGATTCACCAGGGAGTGTTTTCTTGAATAAAAGTCTGGAAGTAAAATTAAGCTTTGCAAACAGCCCAGAATGAATTAAATAGCCTTTGCACTGCAACACCAGACATTGCACATGCAGTTTTTGAGTGATATTCTCACAAACGAGTGCATTTCAGTTGTATGCTACTGGAAAGTAGGGAAAAAAAGGTGAAAGGGAGTGGACCATATACTGCTTCCAGTAGCGTAGTTTTCTCCCAGTTCTAACTAGTGGTGATTGAAGAGCTTCCATCTTACTCAAAGCTTGGAAAAAGAGCAAGGACTCATTACTGGATGATAAATTACCTTATGGAGTTTAGAAATTGTGAACTGTAGACTAGATCCTTTTCATCCTACTTTGTCTTCTGGATGATATTTTCATCTTTTCCCTGTCCTCCTTTTACCACAGTGATTTTGAAATATATTTCTTAGACTGTCAATATTTATACAGAGTAGGTGACCTAGGAATCCAATAAAACAAAATTATAAGATATGCAATTATAGGAATGTATAAAACAGCTTTACTGTAATAGAAAGATGATCATAGAACAAGAACACGAGAAGAGAAGAAGGGAAGCAGGTCAGTGTTAGCCATAATATTCAACCTGGAAAATTAGTCATCTTGGAAGTTTCAGTCCTTCTTTGCAATTCCTAGAGCAATATGAGAAGGATCTATAGAAGTTTTAAATCTGATAGATATCTTATGAATATAGAAATAGCCAAAGATTCATAAGTAATATGTTTAAATGAACAGAATGAAACCTTTAGAAGTGCTTTACTGGCTGATAAAAAGAAACAAATGCAACCACTATAAATGGCTATTTAGCTTTATGGGATAGGATATTAGCTGAAAGGGCCCATTCAGAAAATGAGTCTCACTCAGAGTAGTAACACTCTGTCTAGGACAGTCTCCTGCATGAAAGATTTTCTTTTATTTTGTGTTTTTGGCCAGCTTGAACAGAAGAAATCTTCCACAAACAATTGCCTGAAACTGCCTCTGCAGAAAGTTTCTGGTTTGATCAATCATCATTTCAGAACTACTTGTATAATAAATCAGTGTTAGTCATAAATTGTTAGTCAAGAAGACTAACTCCATGACACACACATAAAAAAAACCCCCATCATCCAGTCACAGGATCCAATTTCCTTTTCATTAGGACTTTTGTTCTATTCTTTAGAATAACAAAATTTGGGAATTCTCTGTGTGTGTGTGTGTGTGTGTGTTAGATATTTTTCTAGATTTTTTTTTTCTTTTAAACAAGAGTGTCATAACTTTTCCCCCACTCCTGGTAATATTATATTTTACAGACCAATTGCCTGGAAATCATATATAAGCAGGACTTTTCTCTTTCATTAGAATCCTCCTCCTTAGCCCTTTCCAGTCTTAAATACAATTGGACAGAGGTCTTTGACAAGAGCAAACTACTTCCTGGCTCAACTTGCTTATATGGAACCAGATTGCCATGTGATACCTTGCAATGGCAATATCAAAGCTTTAGACTCCAGTTCAATCCACATACTGACTGATGAAGATCTAAGAGATGTTGGAGAGAACACTCAGAACTGAAGTATATAGCCAACTCCTTTTAAAAGCTTGGGTCCCTAATGCAGGGCTCACATTTTCCCACTTACCATTCACACAGTTTCCACTTCAGTCTTCTTTTTAATGCAAAAGCAGCCACAAAGTCACATATTTTGTCATTAATATTCCTGTAAGTCCTCTTAAGTCAACAGAATTTACAAAGAAAGTTGGGCTTTAAATGGACAAGACCAACTTTAAATAATACAATTAAATGGATCTGTTCTCTTTCAATTAAACGTATAGAGTTAATCAATGCTCCGCTTAATGTAGCCCTTAATTTGAAAACCTGACAGAGAAGCAGTTCTACAATATGCTAGGGATGTTCAACTTAAGGCGTGTCTATTGTGTTTGCCAGCCCTTCAAGATAATTATAATGCCCTTTAAGTCAACAAGGTTTGAATAGAGAATTTGGCCCCAAATGGTGAGGAACAATAAATCAGTACTGTGTTTTAGACTGTCATATGCTCTCGACTATCTTTTAAGGCTAGGAACTGAGGAGGTAGATGACAGTAAAAATTTCAGAAAGTGGTAGAGAATAAGAAGTTGGGTTTTCTTCTCTTTTAACAAGACTTTGTAGAAGCATACGTTTCTGCAGTAAAAATGCTGACTCCTGTATCTATGCTTATGATGTTTAAATAGTAAGAAAAGTAAAGTTTCTGAAATTTTGAATTTAATTGAAAGATTCTCTTATTTGAATTTTGTAACTTTACTACACAATATATTAAGGATTAAGAGTCTTAAAAATTTATTAAAAGACCACTTCAGATCACATTTAAATAATACACTGAAATAAATCTTCTCTTTACCAGTTGAACATATAGTTAATCAATGCTCTACTTAATGAAACCTTTTAATTTAAAAACCTGATGGAGAAATAGATTTATTGTATAATAATACTGTGCAATTTGAGAGGTCTCCACTGTATTTGCTTACCTTTTAGCATAATTCTAATATAAACTTCCATGCATTGCCCCATTCCAATCTTTTGCTAATTAACTCTGAACAGAGCAACCGACACAGAGATCAGAAGATAATATTAAATTACAGAGTAAGCAACTCTTATAACTTTGTAATGTCTTATGGAACATGAACAACATTTCAACCAAGTCAGATCTGTCAAAGTCACCTTGCACAGGCTGAGCAGCAGGAATAAAATATGAATTTCCAACCTTTAAAATACAAAGTATCATTGTAAAATAACACCCTTCAAGTAAGTTTTAATATTCATATATTTTCTGATATAAGTGGAATGATACTGTTGTAAGGCAGCCTTTAAAATTACAGGGGGTTGTGCATAGATACTTCTCAAGATCTTTAAACTTCCCTGCCTTTGCTAATTGCTTCTTCATAAAATCAGACTTAGATTCCTCTCACAGCCTTATGCTAGAAGGAAGTCATGTTAACCAGGGGCAATACCTTCTCAACATTTTTGTTGGCCCAAAGTTAGACTGACCTGGAAGGTTCTTAAATCCTAAATCCCCAAGGTTGGGGAAATTAATTTTTATTTTCTGTGGCAAATCTCAACAGCCAATTTAACTATGTAACATTTCTAGAAATATAGGTATTGTTCTCTTCTTATTTGTTATGAAGTTTACTATGGTGTTCATTAAGTTGGACTAGCAAAATAAAACCAGATAGCAATGTAATAAGTAACACTTCTTTATTGCAAAATGGGCATTAAACATTTCTCTACTTCACTCCTGTGATTTAGATATTCCTTATCTTGTTGCCCTTTCTCATGATAGCTGTAAGACGTTGTCAAGAATGTTTTAGTAATTCCCAATGAATGATTCTTTTTCTTTTCCCTCTTTCTTTTGAATGCTTGAACTGCTACAACATTTTCATAGAAGATAGTATAAAAAGAGCAACTTTTTCACTATTGGAGCTAATAATAATAAATAAGCTCAGTTTATGAATATGAAATGCAGATTTTCTTTTTTTTTAATTTGTTTTTTATTTTTTCCCCAATTATCAGTCTTATAAACTCCAGAGTCAAATAGACTATGTCCTTTCCTCCAGTCCTTCATTCTCTGGTTTTATCACTATTAAGAAAGAGTTTCTGCAAGCTAAATTAGACCCTAAATTACACATTTTGGAAGACAACCACAAGTGGATATTGCTTTCAAAAAGAAATAACGTTTGCTTTATTTTGGTTTTATTATATAAACAAAAGGGTATAATTTACCATTTTTAAAGTAGAGTGTATTTGAGGATTTTAGGATTAGATTTTAACACATTGTATTACATTAAAATCATTTGGCCAAGCTTGCAAGTTGTTAGATAAACTTATTGCATAAGCCAAATAAACTCTCCTCTCAGTAATTTGCTCATCAAGAATTATCAATTTTAGCAGAAAGTTTGAAAGCATCTGTATAAACATTTTACTCCAATTCTGTGCTTCTTTAGCTTCTGCTCATTTTAGTGTTAAAATTTCAGTTGCTTTGCAATTAATAATCTAATCTCATGGTACACAGTGTTTAAACTCTAAGTTGCTTTCATTCCTATTAGTTTCTTTTTATTCCTTAAGAAGTTCTTTTCAGTTGCTTTGAAACTGAAAAATATTTCTTCCTCCTGGATTGTTCACACTTCCAGTTATCACACTTCCAGGAGACTTAGAAGCATCAATCCCCACTAACAGCTATCACAACCATACAAAACCGAGTATAATGGAAATATGAGAAAACAAAATTTCCTGCAAAATATGAAAAACAATACTTTATCCTTTTGCCTCCTACATGCTGTATATCCAAACAAAAAGTTGTGAAAGACTGTTCATCAAGTCTATTGTACCATTATGGTACAGAGTGGGTGTGTTTGTTAAACAGTCCAGGGTAGAGGTATCCCATCTTTGGACAACTGGAAGAGAAGTTGGCCACAATACCCACATTGAAAGCATGATATATGAAAGGTGTTTTACCAGTGCAGCATGTCTCTATTCAGCATAAGAACCTTGCCTTGTATTTTCTTTAATGTATCAATATCAATGTATATCAATATAATATATCTGAAGAACAAGCATAATTGTTTTTTCCCTATTATGATCATAATGATAGCACCTACTAGTTGCTGTTGACATAAACAGTATGTCAAGCACAATACAAGCACAGAAAGAAAAGGCAGTCCTTTCCACAGAAGTTTACGCTCACAGTATAAAACTGGAGATAACCTGTGTAATACTGCTACAAAATACTTTATCTAAATTGCAAAATACTTTTTTCTCTCCCACTAAATAGCGAAATAAAAGGTTAATAATTGAGCCTCTGTTGTTGTTGTTATTATTGTTGTTGTTATTATCATTATCTTCATTATTACCACCACCACTACTACTACTATTACTACTACCACTACTACTACTACTACCACTACTACTATTTAAGCCTCTAGCAGCTCACTAAAATATTGAAATTTACAGGCAAGCAAGCAAACCAATGTTGCACATTCATAGTAACACATTAGCAATAGCTCGTGTCCACCTGACCTACAGAAGGAAATGGATTTCTTATCTTCGGTGTGTCTATTCTGCTGTTGAGAGGAGAAGCCAGGAGTCTGGGTTATTCAGAAGTAGCAGTATGTCATGTATTGATCAGTATGTCATGTATTGACCAGGGTTTAAATATTTTGAAGACTTAAGTTCATGTTCATGCTTCTAGTAGGACAGTTTTGGTAGGCTTATCAAGGTGGTTGCATATTTGTACTTATAACAGGTACATCGGCATTTATGGAGGTATCATAGAATCATAGAATACCAGGTTGGAAGGGACCTCAAGGATCATCTGGTCCAACCTTTCTTGGCAAAAGGTATCTCAAACTAAAACTGCAATATACAGTTGCATACACATTGCAATAATTTCTGTGGTCAGTTACATTTTAAGTGTACTCTACTCCCTCTGGGTCAGGCAGATAGTTTAATTATTCAGCTGTTAACTTTTCTAACAGATACAAACACACTTAAAAGTATATTGTTAGTCAATCTGATGGTGTCTGTCCAGATACACGATGACAATTTTTTCTCTTTTCTTGCTTTGTTCTTCCAGACTTGGGGTTGTGAACTGAGCCTCACCAAAATGATTCCCAGAAGCAGAAAGACTTGTCCTTATGCCATTATCTAACAGAAATATTAATTTAACCTACACACTATTCCTGCTTTCAAGTAGTTTAAATTAGCATGATTACCTGACTGCATTATGTGATTAGTTCATTCTTTTTGTCTGGTCTTCAGTACAGTAAGCTACAGGGAACATTAATTCCTGCTTAAACAAAAAACAACTTTTGCTTTCACCCATCTTTCAAACTTGGCATCTTCTTGAAGCTACAGAGAGTTTGTGCAGCTCTGTCTATTGAATTCAACTGCTGATGACAGAAATGGAGATATTCCTTAATTTGTTGTAAAAATTACCTAAATGCTATGTACCTACTGAGGAAAACCTCAGGAACACTGCTTAAAGAAGTAAATAGAGACCTTGGTGCTGTCACTGTTATTTCTGGACTGATTCTTTGCAAGCTTCCCACCTCCTGAAGGAATAGGTTGGAGAAAGAGATTAGGATCTCAAAGGGGAGACTGTTGCAGTCAGAGGAAAGATTATGGATTAATTTCCTCTGTTACAGAAAAACTGTTGAACTTCTCCCAGGGAGAAGTAATGTTTAAAACAACTTTGAAAATGGTGGAGAAAGTGCTGTAAGCTTCTTCCAGATCACACCAAAGGGCAAAAAGTGAAATAGAAGCAGATCTTTCAAGAGCTACATCTGGCACAACCCAGGGCAGCCTCCCCATCAGGAACAGGGAATGATTAAAAGGTAGGCAAACCCACAGGATCTTATCAGATCTTAAGTTGGAGTACATACATTGTTCTTCAGTCTCCCAGGATCAAGACTGAAAGCTCATGGCAGACAGGCAGGATGGAACTAGGAGGGCAGGAAGAGTAGATGTGATTTCAGGGCAGGCAACAGTTTAATGACTTCACAGGTTTGGGCATGACACGTGCTGAGACAGAAATGGGAGGTGGTCACCACAGTGGTGGGACAGTCTTTGAGAAAGAAATGTTATGGAGTGAAACATGAAAGCAGAAGTGTGTATGATGGATAAAAGCCTGAGTGAGCACATTAATTTCTTCACAAGAGATGTTGATTTGAATGATAAGCACAGTTGAGAGCTTTGTGACCACCTGAACAGTACTTTCAGAAATTAATTCCTGTGTTAGATATAAAAATCACTGCTTGTATTAGGAAAGGCAGTGTTAACATGAGAAAAATTGATTTGGGGCTGTGAGTGTTTGGGGGAGAAAAACAGCAACTGAAAACAAAGAGGACAAAAATGTCTGAAAACAATCTGAAACAGAAAAAGTATTAGGACTTCTAACAGTTATATGCAAATAACCAAAAGGTTAATTTACTTTATTCATAAATCTTGGAAGATGATGAACTTGTTTAGGATGTCTTAGTAATTATTGTCTGTGGAGTCTGGGGCACAAATGGGACAAGGAGGTTGGGGGGAGCAATCAGGCCATGAATGAAGGCTGCAGAGTTTGAGTCTTATTTTCTTCCCCCTCAAGGCACCTATTTTTATTTCTCATTTACTTGTCTAGTGCCTCAGAGAAAGTGCAGACAGCTTGTTTAGTATATCAAAGCACGATTTGTCTGTGTTTTAATAATTACACTGTCTCTTGTAAAATAACTTTACAGACAATTCTCTGACACAACTGGTACCAAATTCTGCCTTCAGACATGCCTGTTACAACTTTGCTGAGCTCCTCCACACAGAGCCTACACGGGTAAGTGTGAATGGCTCCATACTGCAGCGATGCCTCTCAGTTACTGCAACAGGGAACGTTAATAACTTCAGAGGTCAAACCTGTAATACTTTCTCAGTCTGCATTAAATGTGGAATCCCAAAGAAGTCATTGATCCTGACTTCAAAGAGGGTTTTGCAGACTAAAGGCTGAATCTCCTCTTCTGGAAATACTGTGTTCCCTGACAACGGCAGAGCTCACAAGACATGACGTACGGTGGTTGGGAGCAAGGGATCTTCACAGTGAAACATAAAGGGCTGATGCTCCTATGTGCTGGTACAGTGCCTTTTTAGGAACAAACTCCACATATCCAAACGTACAGCAAGAATTTGATTGTCATTAAGTCATTGTTTCATTGCTTTGTATGTGTAAGGGTGTCTTGGGCTTAGCGACCATGAAATGGTAGAATTCTTGATCCTCGGTGAAGTAAGGAGGGGGGCCAGCAAAACCACAACCATGGACTTCCGGAGGGCGGACTTCGGCCTGTTCAGGACGCTGGTTGAGAGAGTCCCCTGGGAGACAGTCCTGAAGGGCAAAGGGGTCCAGGAAGGCTGGACATTCTTCAAGAAGGAAGTCTTAAAGGCGCAGGAGCAGGCTGTCCCCGTATGCCGTAAGAAGAACGGGCGGGGAAGACAACCAGCCTGGCTGAACGGGGAGCTCTTGCTGGGACTCAGGAAAAAAAGGAGAGTTTACTGCTTATGGAAGAAGGGGCAGGTGACTCAAGAAGAGTACAGGGATCTCGTTAGGTTGTGCAGAGAGGAAATGAGAAAGGCAAAAGCCCAGCTAGAATGCAATCTGGCCACTACTATTAGAGACAACAAAAAATGTTTCTACAAATATATCAATGACGAGAGCCAAGGAAAATCTCCATTCTTTAATGGATGCAGGGGGGAACATTGTCACCGAGGATGAGGAAAAGGCTGAGGTACTCAATGCCTTCTTTGCCTCAGTCTTTAACAGGCAGACCAGTTATCCTTAGGGTACTCGGTCCCCCAAGCTGGAAGGCAGGGATGGCGAGCAGGACAAACCCCCCCCATAATCCAAGAGGAAGCAGTCAATGACCTGCTACGCCACTTGGATGCTCACAAGTCTATGGGGCCGGATGGGATCCACCCGAGAGTGCTGAGGGAGCTGGCAGAGGAGCTTGCCAAGCCACTCTCCATCATTTATCAACAGTCCTGGTTAATGGGGGAGGTCCCGGATGACTGGAGGCTTGCCAATGTGACGCCCATCTACAAGAAGGGCCGGAAGGAGGATCCGGGGAACTACAGGCCTGTCAGCCTGACCTCAGTGCCGGGGAAGATTATGGAGGGGTTCATCTTGAGGGCGCTCACAAGGCATGAGCGGGACAACCAGCCAGCACGGGTTCATGAGAGGCAGGTCCTGCTTGACCAACCTGATCTCCTTCTATCACCAGGTGACCTGCCTAGTGGATGAGGGAAAGGCTGTGGATGTGGTCTACCTGGACTTCAGTAAGGCCTTTGACACCGTCTCCCACAGCATTCTCCTCGAGAAGCTGGCGGCTCACGGCTTAGACAGGTGGACTCTGCGCTGGGTCAAAAACTGGCTGGACGGCCGGGCCCAGAGAGTTGTGGTGAATGGAGTTCAATCCAGTTGGCGGCCAGTCACGAGCGGTGTTCCCCAGGGCTCAGTTTTGGGGCCAGTCTTGTTTAATATCTTTATCAATGATCTGGATGAGGGGATTGAGTGCACCCTCAGTAAGTTTGCAGACGACACCAAGTTGGGCGGGAGTGTTGATCTGCTCGAGGGTAGGAAGGCTCTGCAGAGGGACCTGGACAGGCTGGACCGATGGGCCGAGGCCAACTGGATGAGGTTCAACAAGGCCAAGTGCCGGGTCCTGCACTTCGGCCACAAGAACCCCATGCAATGCTACAGGCTTGGGGAAGGGTGGCTGGAAAGCTGCCTGTCGGAAAAGGACCTGGGGGTGCTGGTTGACAGGTGGCTGAACATGAGCCGGCAGTGTACCCAGGTGGCCAAGAAGGCCAATGGCATCCTGGCCTGTATCAGAAATAGTGTGGCCAGCAGGAGTAGGGAGGTGGTCGTCCCCCTGTACTCGGCACTGGTGAGGCCACACCTCGAATACTGTGTTCAGTTTTGGGCCCCTCACTACAAGAAGGACGTTGAGGTGCTGGAGCGTGTCCAGAGAAGGGCAACGAGGCTGGTGAAGGGTCTGGAGAAGAAGTCTTATGAGGAACGGCTGAGGGAACTGGGACTGTTTAGCCTGGAGAAAAGGAGGCTAAGGGGAGACCTCATCGCTCTCTACAACTACCTGAAAGGAGGTTGTAGCGAGGTGGGTGTCGGTCTCTTCTCCCAAGTAACTAGTGATAGGACAAGAGGAAATGGCCTCAAGTTGCACCAGGGGAGGTTTAGATTGGACATGAGGAAAAATGTCTGTACTGAAAGAGTGGTTAAACATTGGAACAGGCTGCCCAGGAAGTGGTTGAGTCCCCATCCGTGGAAGTATTTAAAAGACGTGTAGATGAGGCACTTAGGGACATGGTTTAGTGGGCATGGTGGTGTTGGGTTGATGGTTGGACTCAATGATCTTAGAGGTCTTTTCCAACCTTAATGATTCTATGATTCTATGTCTACACTATCTTTTTGCTACCTAGGTAAGGAAAATCAAGGAATTTAGTCACTGAATTATGTCAGCAAAGATCGGCTCCCAGAGCACTACTCTATAAATGCTGAACAAATTCATTCTGCAATAAAAGAAAAAAAAAAATCTTTTGTTTGAAAGTATATCTTTGATGTTGCAGTATTTCAGGAATAGAGTTACAGGGAGAGATTTTCATATTGCATTTTTTGTCAATTTGCAATTTAAGTATTTATGGAAAAGCAGGATTTATGCATTATGCTTGTAAATGTGAAAATCCTAATGCATTTACATTCTTCAAATTAAAAAAAAAATATGTAGGCAACATTTCTGCAGGGCTAGATCATTTCATTGACATATGTAATGCAAGAAGCAGTATATATTACTCACAGAACTGAACAGCACTGAAAGGACTATAGATTTAAGCAACATCAGAAACATCAATCAGTATCATTTCTTTTAAATCTGTTCATAGGAAAAAAAGAACTAAAATATGTTGCTTTAGCACTAACAGCAGATGTTATGAGGCACATTAAAAACACTTTAAGAAAAAAAGAAAACAGACCAAAAAAAACCCCAAACCCTAACCAAACCCACAAAATGGTTATCTGCTTAAGTATTTCTCTACCTGTCACAGAATGAAGATATTTTTACAAGTAAAACATGGAAAGATGAGAACATTATCCTTATATACGTAATCAGGTTAAAACTTGGGCTTCTTAGGAACATATGAAGCCATTCTCTTCTTTCTTGTATACTTTTGATTGGGACAATATCAATTATATTACTGCAATCAGAAAGAAGGTGGCTGCATGTGGAACTACCATTAAGTGTATGACATGTTGCATTTTCCCACCTGAAATACTCCCCTGTCACTTTTACCTCCTAGAGGAATAATATTTTTCCTTGTCTTTTCCTCCTTAGTGTCACCATAAAATTGTGACAGAGTAGTAATAATAACTAATAGTAGTCTTTTGAACTGACATCTGTCACACTTGCTGCATAGATGTTCCTCTGAGTTTTCTGTAAGGACTGGGTTTGACCAACTTTCTCAAGCTTTTTATTTTCATTAAAATATTCTTAAGATTACTTAGCTTCCTATATTTGAATTTATATCTTATATATGCAGAGAAACTGTATAAATAAATATTAAATGAGAAAACAGATTGATTTGGATAGGGACAGTGGGGATAATGTTACTAAGATCACAGATCCTCAAAAATATCTGTTCTGTTAACAAGACAACAGCACAGGAGTCTTGCTGTTCATTGAGTATTTATAGCATGTTATTCACAAAGTATCTTACCAGGACCCCTTAGCTTGTGTTTCTCAAACCCCAGCCACCCAGCCACTTTCCTAGCAAGCACTAGACAAGCCTGTGAGTATTTAGTTTCCAAACTATATGACAGCTAGTGTACACACCCAGTATGGTTTTAGGCAACCGTACATAATACTGGCAAATAGATCAAAAGATATAATTTCTGTTATCAGTGAAAGATACTAGTTCTTGGACTGATCCTGTAATATTTTATTGTCCCTTTAAATTTAATTGTCTTACTTTTTTTTTTTTTTTTTTTTTTTTGGAAGGAGGGGTTGAAGAGGTCTACTCTGGACAAAATTGCTGTTAACCTACAGAGACAAGTTCCTGGTATAAGAACTTCAGTTTTTCTATTTGAGAAAAATCAGGAGAAAATTGGTTGTCAGTCAGCTGCTTGCTTTCTCTATTTTCAGCTTTTCTTCTGCTACAGCTCAGGTAATTTAGACAAAGAGAATTTCTTTCAATTTTAAAAATCAGATTATAATTTTAATTAATTTCAGTAAAAGTAATTATATATACATTTTTCTTTATGTCAAAAAAGACTATTAAAAATGTTGTGCATGAGAAAAATTTATAAAAGCCAAAAACAACAGTAAAAGGGAGCAAAATCCAGCCTTTACATTAGGCATGCAGAGAAACTGTTGTGAGGGAAAAAGAGAAGCACTTAAAAAATAAAATAAAACGTCCATTTTCGCTAATAATGCTGCAGGCTTGCAGCTTGCCTTAAACAAGACTTAAGCAGATTTCATTTGTCTAAATCTGACATTGTTGTTCAAAAACAATGCTAAATACAAATGACATCTAAATTCTTCCAGCATGGTCCAGAAAACATTGGGCTACAGACTGTGTTCTGCACCCCTAACTCAAGTGCCCTAACCAAAGCATCTAAATTAAGAGGTTAGTAGCTCTAGGCTCCATTACAGTCTAGAGAGACAGGGACAAATTACACCATAGGCAGATGATAGTTTTCTATAGTAGACTGTCTATATCAGTCCATTTTGGAGAAGTTTCAGATTTACCACCTGTTAGGTCTTACTAGGCAGGTGTATATGGATGCCACTGTTGCTTGCTGCTTCTTATTCCGGTCTCCAACACAACTGCTTAGCAATGTTATTGTGGGGGTCTACCCTACAGAGGAGGTAGGAATTTGCATAAATACAGGATTAAATGCTAAGGGCTTCCTACTGGCTAGCTTCAGTGATTTTTTTTCCTTTCTCTTTTCTGAGGCACCTAATACTTCCCACAATCTGGAGAGCCCATGAGCTTATCTTTAATATCCCCTGGAGGCCAGGCCCTGGGAGTGGGGTATTCCAGTACCCCATTTCTTGGTGTCCTTGTTTGCAATCAACATCAGTGTTTGTATGTTAGGATGCATGGTAAGGAAAGTCTAACCACCATAATTATTTTTCTTTATTTCTGATGAGATTAACATATTTTAGTGAGGGAATAGAAAACAAGTGTGGTTATGGGAATAGTTTGGTATTCAGTATGGTAGCATGCCAGTCAGTCAGTCTTCTCTTGCTGGAAGTGAATGTCCTTGGAGGTTTTTTGGTTCGGGTTGTTTGTTGGTTTCTGGGTTTTTTTTAAAATATCATTTTACATAAATGTTTTCCAGCATTTCACATGAACAGGCATTTCACCAGTAATAACGATACACTCTTGTTAGACACACACTGTTTCCTGAGGAGAGGAGAAGAGAGAGATAAAGCAAAGTAAGGGCCTTCTATTTCAGTGTTTGAGCTGTATGACTCCTCCTCATGTTACGTTACATGTCCATGTCTCTGTAGAGCAAGCTGAGTAGAAACTGAGCTTCTTTAAAATGTGATATCACACTATTCATTTCTAAGCATTATAGCCCCACTCCCAGAAATTAAGTATCAATACTTATATTGATACTTATATCTGACAACTTTGAAGTGTTTTGTGTGTTGGATACAATTTGCTTGCAGAAGAAACATCCATCACTTAAATGTAGCAGCCAGCTAGGGTTACTGGTTTGCCAGGTAAAAAGTTCCCTTCTGAAGGATCTGTTCACAATGGAAAGAAATGCAAATATGAGTAGAAATTTGCAAAAAGTCGTGGGTATACTGGATGGTTGGACCTGATTATGTGTGATTTGTTGTTGTAGGGTTTTTTAAATGAATTACTGTATTTAATGTTAATTAAGAATCCTTCACGTACCTAGAAATTCTGATTTCCTCCTGGTGAAGTACTCCAGAGAACCTGAAATGACATTATTTCTAGTGCATTTCAACTAAAGGGTATCAAGATATTTTCTGATTCATCTGTATTCAGGGGGATGCAATACTCTCCTCTGTCTGTCTTCCATTTATAACCGCTGTAATTAATTTCTTCACTTTTTTCCTTTTCCCAAAAGTTATAAAAGACAAAGGGTACAAGAGCTTGCTTTCTTTCTCTTTCTCTCTCTCTCTCTCTCTCTCTTTCTTTCTTTTTCTCTTTCTTTCTTTCTTTTTCTCTTTCTTTCTTTCTTTCTTTCTTTCTTTCTTTCTCTCTTTCTCTCTCTCTTTCTTTTCTTTCTTTCTTTCTTTCTTTCTTTTCTTTCTTTTCTTTCTTTCTTTCTTTCTTTCTTTCTTTTCTTTCTTTCTTTTCTTTTTTTCTTTCTTTTTCTTTCTTTCTTTCTTTCTTTTCTTTCTTTTCTTTCTTTCTTTCTTTCTTTCTTTTCTTTCTTTCTTTCTTTTTCTTTCTTTCTCTTTCTTTCTTTCTTTCTTTCTTTCTTTCTTTCTTTCTTTCTTTCTTTTCTTTCTTTCTTTCTTTCTTTTTCTTCCTTCCTTCCTTCCTTCCTTCCTTCCTTCCTTCCTTCCTTCCTTCCTTCCTTTCCTTTCCTTTCCTTTCCTTTCCTTTCCTTTCCTTTCCTTTCCTTTCCTTTCCTTTCCTTTCTCCCCCCCTTCCTTCCTTCCTTCCTTCCTTCCTTCCTTCCTTCCTTCCTTCCTTCCTTCCTTCCTTCCTTCCTTCCTTCCTTCCTTCCTTCCTTCCTTATCAATGAAGTAACTAGTCTCTTCTTGGAGGTTCTGATGCAGTCAAGTGGATTTCCCATATGAAAATACAACCTTGTCTCAAAGTCTTGACACACAGCTGCAGCAGTTTGCAAAACCCTGTGTGAGGAGAGCTGGCCTCATTACCCAGAACTTAAACAGCTTAAAAGAAAGTCATACAGGTTTCAAACCCCAGGTGATAGCATAATGCTGAATGTGAGCAAACCTTCAGGCATTATCCCGGTGTACAGTCCCAAGCCAGCAGTTCAGCATGAACACTGACTAAACAGCTGCACATGTTGCTCCTCTACAGCCAGCTGAGGAAGGTGGATATTACTTCTGTCTTAGGCACCCATAGTGAACAGGCAAATTTAATTTTCTCCCAGACCATTTTAATATTAAAGCTTTGCTACAGTCACACAAACCACACTTGTGGGTCACAATTTCAAGCTGTTTCCTGTCGTGTTCCATCCCTGGTTCAAGTTACACTGGAGCCCAGGACCACTCCTGTCCACAGCTAGAAAGACCAGAACTGTCATGTCCTCATAGGCAGCTAGAAGTCCCAGCCAGGTGAGAGCAGTAACCAAGGAGACTACAATACTTCACCCTTAGCTGAGCATCAGTGGAAGACACATAACAAAACTTCACCTGAGAATAGAGACAAATAAGGTCAGGAAGCTGTTTCAAACACCAAAAATTGAAGCTGCAAGCAGGATCCTCGAAGACAGGAAAGAGGTACAGCAAAAAGAAAAGCGGTGTCCCTGTTTTGTTCTTTAGGCAACGCTCCATAACTAGTCCATTGTAAATCACTCCTGCTTCAGTGAATGAGTGGCTGTTGTCTCTTGCTTGCACACCTTAGCTCTCAGTTGATATTACTTCCCAGTGATACTGCAAAGGGTGGCTGTTTTGTATAGCCCTTATGCCAACTAGATGACGAAAACCAAGAAGCCTCTCACAAACCAAAAGCATCGCCCTTCAAACACTGATAACTGGTTGCTATTTAATTAATTTTAGACGTAAAGACAATATTTATTTGCTTATTTGCAAATAAGCAAAGGCTTTTATTTATTTGTTGACATTTTTTTCAAGGAAACTTTGCTTCACAATCTTTATGTTAGAACTAGAGCAGATAGTCATGTAAGTTAACATTGTTTTCAGTCATTGAACACATTGCAGAGTGTTTGTACCAATTTGCCTTTTCTTCTGCAAATAAATAGGCATTAGGCCATCATTAGGATAACTGATATTGATGAGTCAGATTTCTGTCAAACAAGATGATATACTTCATATCCTGCTTGCTTGCAGCTATCAGGGTTTTTGACACAGTTTGAGAAGTCAGTTAAAATTATTAACTTAAACCAATAAATCCCAAAGCAAGATATAATATGCCAGAATTATTAGGTATCAAATTTCAACAGACTTGACCATGTTATAAATAATTGATTCATTATAATAACTATATCATTAGTTATAATTTCCTGACCCTGCTGTTGACATTTAAGAGTCTAGAACCTTCCTGTCAATGATTATTTATTTATCATCAGTTTCTCCCTTCTTAATAAATATTTATGAATCAACAATACAACCTACAATATTACTCTGAAAACCTCTCATTTTTTAAGTTATACAATTCCTCTTTAGTAAACATTAAAGGACAGTATTGTTGCTTATAATTAAAAGAAAAGAAAAAGAAAAAGAGATTGATCCTAGGTCAGATATACTGTAATTCTCACCTGATTTTGGTGGGTTTATTTGAATGCATAAATAAAATCAAATTTGCTGTGAATTATTTATAAAAATGTATTTGTGTTTTATTCAGAAGGACAGAAATTATTAAAACAAAGAGGGAGAAATCAGCAACTTAGCAAATACTTCACTGAGTAGATGGTCCTTTAATATGTTGCCTAATAATAAGTTGAGAAACAAAAATAGTATGACATACTAACCTGTAAATCAATCAGTGTTATTGCGGGAAAAAATGAACAAGAGGTATTGTTTTTAGAAACTTGATTGAAATCAACCTTTTGGTGTGTTGTGAGAAGAATTATTAAACCGCTTTTTTTCTTCCATAATGGAATTCATCTATATGCAATTTATCAGGAACTGATTGGCTTCAGTTATTCCTTCGAACATCTAAGAAAGACAAACCATAGACATAAAAAGCTCCTGATATTTTGCATATTTATAATACCTCAGTGAATCACCAAGAATAGCAATACTGCTATCTGAATGCTAATGTAGAGCCAACAGACGAGTTGAAGGGCAAAGCAACATAGAAATAAGCCAGATTTTCCCACTTGAATTTACCACTTAATTGTGAACACTTTTTGTATTTTTCTTTTTCTACTGTTACCACTTCCTCTCTTATCCTGTTTCATTTGAGGAAAAAAAAAAAAATCTAATGGCTTAATCTACAACAGACATATACAATAACATGTACATAATTTTATAGGGTTTCTTACATCAACAATGTTCAGTACAATAGATGTGATTTTTTAAGAGAAAACCAAAGATATTCGATGAGTACAGGCTGATGCTTATGTCTTAAGGGTTAGTAGGTACGCAGAACAACATAATGCAACATTCCTTTTTACTCAGTCTACCAAAGAATGCATGCTCACAGCAGGAAATCTTGATCATCACTTATCACAGTAGCAGGTATCTCTGTTTCCAAAATGTTACCTTTGAAGGACATATATCTAAAATGTTTCTCAGAATCAATTTCTACTCTCCCATAAAATTAATTGGCCTTTTAGTTTTGCTGAATATATCGCATCATTTAATATGAATACAATGAAAAATATACTTAAAGCTGTTATAGATCAATATTTTTACATACAGATGGGGAAAAAAAAAACAACCTCAAAAAACAACCCTTTAAAAAGTTTGACATTCACTTTCCTTTATGTCTACCTGCAGCTGTCATTTCAGTGATGTTAGTGAGAGATGCACATGTAAATTCAGAGTCATACTGTTTGTAACTCATTCCCTCAGATAACTTTGCAAATTACTAAGGCATATTTGGAAGATTTCTCTGGAAAGGTACTGAGTATCTCAGAAGAACATATGTGATGAATTATGTCAATGCTATGCTGGGCACTAATTGTGCCATTACAACACAGAAAGTAGCTCTGTCGGCTCTTATGTAAACATGAGGACCCCAGCCAGCGCCTGTCTTAAATAGAAAACACATTTAATATATAACTCCAGGCTAGAAAGCTGTTAACTGAAAAAGGTTGTGTTGATGAGCAGTCATTAAGAGCTGTGTAGTTTGATGGAGAAGAGCTTCAATGCCAGTGTAAGGTCTCATTTGCCAGCTGTGGAGCACAAGCTTCTTCAAAACACACCAAAAAGTCCCATGGGGTTGATGGCCAAGCCTTTGCAAGTCCAGGTCCTCACATCCTCTTTTCCCCAGTGTCATTATAAAGATTAGTAACCAGCACTCGCATCACACAAAATTGTGGAATGCTTTACCCAGGCTAGTTACTAAAGTGATTAACATGATTCTTTGAGGTGCTGAGAGTCTCCCTGCAAATTTCATCAGCACTGTTGTCAGGCAGAACTGAATTCATTTGTTCTGGTGTTTTGTGTCCTGAGGCTCAGTCATCTCAAGTTGCTCCTGCTGCCCATCTCAGAGCTACTTGCTCTGTACCTTGAATTATCCTTCTTTCTGGGACTTAGAGGAAATTTTGTTCATCCTTTCCAAGTATCTGCCCACCAGGAGTGAAATGATCAGAGCAGTTTGTATGAGTAAGGTTTTATGTCTGTAAGAAGATAAGAAGTGCCCCACCAGGCTGGACTAGTGGGCAGTCGAGCCCTGGATTCTCGAAGCCTCTGGCAATGGCAGAAGGAGAAGATGGGCAGGAAGAGTACATGTTTCTGGCTGTGTCTGCAGTCCGTTTCTCATTGTGTTCCCCAGCATCTAGAGTAGTTTTAGGGGTTTTAGAGGGTAGATCCCTGCCTAGTCCCTTTAGCATCTGTTTATTTCCCTGTCTTCCAGTGAATTTATCTAATCTTTTGCAACTGGTGATAAAGTTTGCCTTTGCAGAAGCCTACAGCACCAAATAACAGAGGTTCACTACATACTATGAAAAGAAATACTTTCTTTTACATGTCCGAACCTGAATTTCCACCAGTTTCAGTAAGTGCCTTCAGTTCAAGAATTGCAAGATTTGATGAAAGAATAGTCCAGCACGAGCTTGTAAACCTCCATCTCATTGCTCCTTGGTTTTCTCCTGTACAAGCTGAACTCTCCCATCCCTTATTGGCTCACTTTGTAAGGCATCTGCTCCATCCATGTGGCATTTTCATTACCATTTTTTGTACTTTATTTAGTTTAGATTTTGTTGTTACTTCACTGCAAGCAGTAGGGTTATCATAGTATCATTCTGGGGATGCTAAGACACTTCTTGGGAATCCCCAATTATACTTTGAGTTTTGTTTAGTTTTATGCATTTGCAAATTCCAAAGTAGATTTACTGTTTCTACTACTCAAAGAATTCTTGTTTCAGCTTTCTGTTGGACAAAATGTCAGCTCGGAACAAATCAAACTTTGTTTGTGACTCTGTGCATTACAGCTGTGCCAGCTATGAAAGTGAACTCACTCCCCAGCCTTTTTCATACACTGGGAAGGTACAAGCCATTCTGTGTGGGATTCACTGCAGCTAAGTTTAGACATCTATTTAGTCGTCTAGATCTGAATTAGTCACTTTGGATTCCCTTTATAGTCACCAGAGAGAAAAGGCCCTTTTAGAGCATGATTCATCTGACCTATTCAGATATCTACTTAAGAATAAGATGAATCATGTCCTGTAACTTTTTTCCTCTCCCTTGACTACCAAGGGAACTAGAATGTTGACTTCTGTAAGTAGATTTCATTGCACAGATTCCTCTCTCTGTTATTTTGACACAGTTTTCCAGCAAAAAGTTAGACTGGGTATCACAGGATGACTCACTTGTCATAGCAAACTTTTCAACTGAATTCCCATTAAACTGTAAGACGCTGCTAAAGTTGCTGTGGCAGGTATGATATGCTTAGTGAAAATAGACCTGATAGGCATCACTAATGGTGTAGCTGTTGGTAGTCAAAGTCCAACTAGCATATATTTTTCCAACTGGTGTTAATAACTATCTTTTGCTCCAGAAGAACCCAAATTTTTTATGCTGTCAATGAGAGTTCTTTCACAATTGCTTGTCTCCACAGTCACTGGCCTCAACAGCTTTGACAGAGAAGCTGATCTTCGGAACTACATACAAGATATTGCCTGTCTTTGTCTTGGATTTTTCACTCCCTCTTGGGAGGTCATGGCTTATATTTGAAAACAATACTAGCAAAACTCTTATTAGTTTTCCAAGTTGTTCACTCATTCATCTATTTACTTCACATAGGTGCTTAGTGAAGGTAATTCACTACAGTAAACTTACAGTTATATGCATATATTGTTTCCTAATTCTCCTTTCAGCATGAGTATCTTTGTCCCTACATTGGTCTGCATAGCTTTGTCCAATTTAAAACTAAGTTCTAAGTTGTGTGGAAGACACAGCAGGACATAAACAATCTGTGAGGTTCCTGGAGTGCATTGATGACAACTTCTTCCTCCAAGTGATAGAGAAGCTGTCAAGGAGATGTGCTCTGCTGGTCCTCATACTCACCAAGAACAAGGAGTTCATTTGGAATATGAAGATCAAAGGCAGCTTTGGCTGCAGTGACCATGAGATGGTGGAGTTCAGGATCTTGAGGGCAGGGAGGAGGGGGAAAAAGCAAGATTGCCACCCTGAACTTCAGGAGAGCAAACTTTAACCTCTTCAAAGATGTGCTCAGAAGAGTCATGTGGGATAAGGCTCTAGAGGGAAGAGGGTCCCAAGAAAGCTGGCAAATATTCAAGGATCACCTCCTCCAAGCTCAAGATAGTTCCAACCCAATGAACATGAAGTCAGGTAAAAATGTCAGGAGGCCTGCATGGATGGACAAATTCAAACATGAAAAGAAAGCATACAGAGAGTGGAAGCAAGGATAGGTAACCTGCGAGGAATAGAGACATTGTTCAAGCAACCAGGATGAAGTTAGGAAAGCTAAAATGCAAATGGAATTAAATCTGGCCAGGGATGTCAAAGACAACAAGAAGGGCTTCTATAAGTACATAGGCGACAAAAGGAAGTCTAGGAAAAATGTGGATTCATTGCTCAACAAGATTGGTTACACAGAACATGGCTGTGGTGCTGAATTCCTTCTTCACCACAGTCTTCAGGATAGGATAGGATAGAATAGAATAGAATAGAATAGAACAGAATAGAATAGAACAGAACAGAACAGAATAGAATAGCATGGAATAGTTGAGTTGGAAGGGACCTACAAGGATCATCTAGTCCAACTGCCTGACCAATTCAAGCATGTTATTAAGGGCATTGTCCAAATGCTTCTTAAACTGACAGGCATGGGGCACCGACCACCTCTCTAGGAAGTCTGTTCCAGGGTTTGACCACCCTCTTGGTAAAGAAATGCTTCCTAATGTCCAGTCTAAACCTCCCCTGAGGCAGCTTTGAACCATTCCCTCATGTCCTATCACTGGATCCCAGGGAGAAGAGATCAGCACCTCCCTCTCCACTTCCCCTCCTCAGGAAGCTGTAGAGAGCAGCGAGGTCACCCCTCAGCCTCCTTTCCTCCAAACTAGACAAACCCAAAGTCCTTAGCCTCTCCTCACAGGACATGCTTTCCAGCCTTTTGATCAGCTTTGTTCTCCTCCACTGGATGCAGTCAAGGACCTTCACATCCTTCTTAAATTGTGGGGCCCTGAACTGCACACAGGAATCAAGGTGAGGCCGCACCAATGCTAAATGCAGCAGAATAATCACCTCTTTTGACCTGGTTATACCGACACGGCTGGTTATACCGTGTTTGATGCACCCCAGGATGCGGTTTGCCTTCTTGGCTGCCAGGGCACACTGCTGACTCATATTGAGCCTGCTGTCAACCAGCACCCCCAGATTCCTTTCTGCAGGGCCAGAAACTCCTCTCCCAATTTATACTTGTGTCCAGTAGTAAGGTCAGCCTTCAGGAATCCCAGACCCCAGAGACCAGGGGGAAAGGCTGGAGCAAGCAGGATTTACTTCAGGATCAGGTTAGAGAACACTTAAGCAAACTGGACATACGTAAGTCCATGACCCTGATGGAATTCACTGACAAGAGCTGAGGGAGCTGGCAGATGTCATTACGAGGCCACTGTCGATTATCTTTGATTGATCATGGCAAATGGGAGAAGTGCCTGAAGACTGGAGGAAAGCAAATGTCACTCCTTTCTTCAAGAGGGGGAAGAGGGAGGACAAAGGGAACTGCAGGCCAGTCAGCCTCACCTTGATCCCTGGGAAGGTGATGGAGTAACTAATACTGGGAACCATTTCCAGGCACATTAAGTACAAAAAAATCATCAGGAGCAGTCAGCATGGATTCACAAAAGGGAAGTCATGCTTGACCAACTTGATAAACTTCTACAGTGAAGTGACTGGCCTAGTAGATGAGGGGAGAGCAGTGGATATTTTCCACATGGACTTCAGTAAGGCTTTTGATACTGTCTCTCAAGATCCTCATAGACAAGATGTTGATGTATGGGCTGGATGAGCGGACAGTGAGGTGGACTGGAAACTGGTTGAATGGTCGCACTCAGAGGGTGGTGATGAGTGGCACGAAGACTAGTTGGAGGCCAGTAACTGACAGTGCAGCCCAGAGGTCAATACTGAGTCCAATCCTGTTCAACATCTTCCTTAGCAATCTGGATGATGGGTCAGAGTGTACCTTCAGCAGGTTTGCGGTTGACACTAAACTGGAGCAACAGCTGATATGTCAAAGGGTTGTGCTGCCATCCAGAGGGACCTTGACAGGCTGGAGAAATGGACCTCATGAAGGAACCTCATGAATTTCAACAAGGGGAAATGCAAAGTTCTACACCTGGGGAAGAACAACCTCAGGCACCAGTATATGCTGGGGGCTACTTAGCTGGAAAGCAGCTTGGCAGAAAAGGACCTGGTGGACACCAAGTAGAACATGAGCCAGAAATGTGCCCTTGAGGCAAAGAAGGCTTAATGGTACCCTGGGCTGCGTTAGACAAAGGATTTTAAGCACATCAAGGAAGGTGATCCTTCCCCTCTGCTCTGCACTGATGAGGCCATACCTGGAGTACTGTGTCTAGTTTTGGGCTCCTCAGAACAAGAGAGACATGGACATACTGGAGACTGTCCAACGAAGGGCCACAAAGATGATGAAGGGACTGGAGCATCTCTCCTATGAGGAAAGTCTGAGACAGCTAGGACTGTTCAGCCTGGAGAAGAGAAGGCTCAGCGGGGGATCTCATCAATGTACACAAATACCTGAAGAGAGGGTGCAAAGAGGACAGAGCCAGGCTCTTTCCAGTGGAGCCCAGTGACAGGACAAGAGGCAGTAGGCACAAGCTGAAACACAGGAGGTTCTTTCTGAACATCAGGAAACACTTTTTTACTGTGAGGGTGACTGAGCACTGGAACAGGTTGTCCAGGGAGGTTGTGAGGTCTCCTTGGAAATATTCAAAAGCTGTTTGGACATGGTCCTGAACAACTGTGTCTAGGTGGCCCTGCTTGAGCAGAGGGTTAGATCAGATGACCTCCAGAGGTCTCCTCCAACCTCAACCATTCTGTAATTCTGTGACTCTGTGAAGTAGAAACAGAAGGAAAATATTTCTTTTTCCTTCAGACTGAGAATCAGTTAGTATCCCACTGTGATGAGTTTCAGTGAGTTTTACGAAGAATCTTCAGAGCTAGTGGTGATATTGCAATCTGTTACTACTGGTGTCTACAAAGTGATGCAGTGTAGTATGATTCTTGCATCTTTTTTCCAAACACCAGATTTTCTCTTCAGTCTTGTTTTTTGGTGTTAACGTGTGCAGTGTTGTTTTTGTGTACTGCAGGACAGGTCCTGACATACCTTTCTATTGAAGGCATTTTCTTTTAATACATTTTAGACTCTTCATTCTGGGAAGACAATCTAAGCACTGCTCATCCTTAGCATGTTCCAATATGCTGTGCCTTTGCTTGTCAAATTCTATTGTTTGTTAAATGTTAAGTCTCAATTTCTTGATAATTTGCGGGATTTATTTTAGTCATTATCTCACTCACAATCAATCTTTTATGTCCAAACCTTGAAGGGCTTAAATCAGTCATAAGCCTTTCTGGTTCTTTCGCTTTCTGTCATATGTATTTTTTAAACATATTCTGCATATTTTTACATCGGGTTTCATGGTTAACCTCTTCTGCCTGAGTTAACCAAAAGCTGTTTAAAAAACATCAAGGGCTTCAGAGCCAGCTATTGTCAGGATTAAAGCTTACTTCTGACTACCTTCTCCTTTACTTTCATGCATTACTTGCATGAAGAACTGTTTAAATCTTCTATACTTGTCTTCACATTTCCAGAATTAGAGCTAGTGAGACTTCCATTCTTCTTTTCAGCATATCTTAGCAGTTTGCTTTATTCCTGGTTATTATTGTTAAGAAATTCAGTCATACCTAGAATTGACATTCCTGTAATTTCTGCCCAAAGGTTCTCACCATTAGGATAACCTTTGGTTCTGCACTGTGACTCATAGAGTCCCTGGTAGCCTATTGCCCCATTATCTTTGCATCACCTTCAACAATCAGTTAGAGCCTCTTTTCTTTCTCTGCTAGTTCATGCCTTTTCTATTTCTCTCTCCTTCAGGAAAAAAGGCTGCAGAATCTGGCCTTAAATCTCTAATGAGGATTCCTCTCCCTTTCTCTCTCATTAAAACCGGTAATCTGAACAGAGTCTTTATTTATTAAGTAGTCTCATAATATACTTTTTTCCTTGTTCTCTCTTGTTTAAGCTTTTCTCCTTTTATTTCTTCCTATTATATCTTTAAGAGTTGATTTTGCATTACTTTAAGATTTAATTTCTTATTTTGTAATGAACTAAAAGACCTTCCACTATTCTTTCAGCTTTCCCATAAAGAGACATCTTTAAAATTTGTGTATATAGCACCTAGCACAATGATTTCCTGCTCCATGTCAAAATTTCTTAAATGCAAAAGAAATAACAATGTAACAATCATTTCATATTTTAAAACAATTAATATTGCACATTTCCATATTACTTTAGTATTGCATTATCAGTAATTAACAGCAATAATAACATGTTATTACAACTGTTACAGTCTTTTCTGTAATATATTGTTCCTTAACAATTATTTTGATAATCAGATTGGACATGAGTATGAAAGACTAGCTACTAATGTACAACCAGATTTATGGCCTATGGAACTATACAGACTTTTTTCCCTAGCTTCACAGGAGCTGGATCAGTTATTAAGTAGAATTAATGAATACTAATTGGTTCACATTCCCTATGGAATCACTGTACAAATTAAGTGTAAACAAAGATACAAACTGCCCCTCTTCAAATATATTAAATATATCTAATGTGTTAGCAAACTCATATACAAGAATATGAAAGATCTAAATCATGAAATATTGTTCCTCGATAAGTGATATTGTATTTCACTGAACTGTCATTACCAGGCATATTCAAATCACTGCTAACATTTGTCCTTAATCTTTTATCATGGTTCGATGAAATATGACACTCATCTCTGTGCCTTCTTCAGAAATTTTTGCATGTTTACTGTCATGCCAATATTTAGACTTTCACATTTTAGCATGGATGAATTTATGGTAATGCAATGAAACACAATGGGGTCAGGCAGAAATTACAGTTTCAGTGAACTATTTCTTAACGCATAATAAGATTTAACTTGGATTAGACTGAAGGGTCATCTCTTACAGCCAAAAGCGGCCTCCTTCAATTCTTTTACCAGGCTTTGAAGGACTCTGTTTTCCCCAGCTTCCCCATCTTTGCCAATCAGCCAGGGCACTCAGTTATAAATAAATTGAATAAATTCTGATGGGGAACACCTGTCCCCATCAATTGGAAGATATCAGGAAAGTATGAGCTGAATAGCAGCTCTACTCACTTCACCAGGTTGTCTAGCATTTCAGCAGCTTTCGGTGTTTGAAATCTGCTAACAGTCAGGGGAATCTCAGCGAAGACACCAGATCTACCAACAGTCGTGCTATCTGTGCTGCTTTCTTCCTGTAATTTTATTGGAAACCTGTCTTACTAAAACTAGATTCAGTTGGGCTGTTTAATTTGTAGAAAGACCACTTCACTAGTAACCTCACTTAAAAAGACAAGATTATAATATGCTAGGAATTTGGCTAGGAGTTTGGTTACCTATTCAGGCTCCTTGGTTTGATGAATGTCCCTTCTTCTACAAGGTTGTGACTAACACTTTTCATTAATTAGTTTTACAATGAAGAATTCCTCTGAAACACAGTACAGGATTAGCTTATATTTGGGTAGAAGCCACTTTGGTGTTAGTCCCAGAAAAGTCAGAATATTTTAACAACCTTTGTTTAACAGTCACAAAAATATTCCTACATATGCACAGTCAAAATAGTTGAGAAAAGCATTATGAGGAGGTTTTTGGATGTCTTGCACCTCTGTTTCAAGGATGCACCCTGTGGACAATGCTGTCTGTATTTCCTTAGCTGTCTGAAAAAGAATCCCAGTAAGAGATTTTCCTTGCCTTGATCCCAGTAATTAGCATTAGCTTACGTAACTTTGTCAATCAAAAGGCATTGTCCATTTTTAGTGGAAATTAACTTATTCCTTCACCAGGTGGGCTGGGTTCTACTCTCAGAGGAGCCATACAATATCCTGTGAGATCCTCCCCATGTGTCAATGAGATTTGTGAAAGTTTGATGGGCTACTTTGATGTCTCATCATTCTGCCAGTTCCAAATGTACTTGCGATATTACTACAGAGAAATGCAATTTAATAACAGTATCTGTTTAATCCTATGTGTCAGTCCTGTGTGCCAATGGGACTTTCTGATGTTCATGTTGACAAGATTTTCAGGTTTGGTGGAACGTCTAGCTGAAAAGAGCTCTTTTTGGTTTCCAGTCATTAACTGTGTGAAAGTACTGTCATGATTCCCTTAAAAAGTAGCTGATGTTCTGGGGCTTTATCTTCAGAATGGATTTTTATTTTCCCCCCACTGTAACCATGATAAAACACTTAATCTCAGAAAAAGAAAGCATGAGATATAGGGCAAGAACAACAGCTACCACCAAGAAAACATGAGTTGCCATCAGCTTGCACAAACTTGTTAAACTCTAGCACAAGTGCTGGATGTGGGCACTTTCTCTGATTCCGGGTTTCTGGGAACATATTAAGGAAGCAAAGCCTTTCACTAGAAGCCTTAGATAGGACCCGCACATCCCATATACTAGTCCTGAAATGAGTGTCTACTTTTCCAAGTGTTTTCTGATTTTTTTTTCATACTCCCATATTGAAAATATGGACCCTTCCTCTTCCTTCATCTTTCCTTCCCTCTTGTTTTCTCATAATAGTGGAGCTAAAAGAGTCACAGATGACTTTCAAGACCATCATTCTATTAACAGGCAGAAAACAAAGCTTATCAGTATGTCCCTGCAGATAAAAACCTTTCAGGATTTTATCAGGCCTTTCATAGCTCTTCTGATTCTCCTGCAGCCATGCAGGTAGTGCCATGTGCACTTTCCTATGTTAATTCCATATGAGAGTGGGCTTACTTTGCAAATTTCTGCTTCCTAAAGTTCCCTCTACCAACCTACTTTCAGGTGAATTTCCATACTGACTTCAGGCCCCTTAAGAAGTCCCACTGCTTAGATAAAGTTCATCTGGGAGAAAGGTCTGTTGGGATTTTTAGCTCCTAGCTCGTTGTGACAGGATACTTCTGTTTGAATTAAACATCCTCCATGCTAATAAATTTTGATTGCTCTGCAATGTTAGCTATCTGCTCCCATCCCTTGGGATCCCAGTCCAAGATGGAGGATAAAAGACAACAACCGATATATTGCATTATAGTTTATACTCAAAATAATAAGCAGAGAAGTTGGTGCATAGTATTTGATTAAGACATACATGGACGTGCACTGGCTTTTCACATGGTCTGCTGGCATACTTTGAGTAACATGGTAGCTATAATTAAAGTTTTCTAGCACTTCTCATTATAATACACTGTTTTCAGTTGTTTATGTATTTACCAAAGTTTAACCAGTGGAAGAAAGGCAAGGAATGGACCTTAAAAATTGGAAGAAAGAGACATAGGGTAACCTGAACCATAAAAGCAAAAGTCTTTAGGACTCTCATATATGTGGCCGGCAATCTTGAAGCTCTATATTCCACTTTCGTCAGCAAATAAATTGGTCTGAGGGGCAGAATAAATACATTTCTCTCTAAAACTTAATTAGAATCATCCACATGTACTGCTGCTAGTCAGTCTTTTAATTGAAATAATAAAGGCTGACGTGTGATGAAGCTACCAGTCTGAACTTTATTAATTACTTATGTAGGTAACATATCATTAGTTGGTGTATTTTTTTTTCCTTGATAAAGTCACACATTCAAAATTTTCTGAGCAGTCAGCATAAGACATGCTGGATGAGATTTGTACAATGTACTGTTACTGTTACAATTTACTGTTACATTTGTACAATTTACTCTTACAGGAGCTCTGTAAGAGTTTGCTTGAATTGGAGGGAGATTCAGCCTTAGAGTTGGTTGAACATGCTCCTTATAGGTTGAATTCTTCACCTACATGTAACGCCTGAAGGAATACACATGTTGTGTGCCTTCTTGATGTTCCTAGTTTGATGGTTTTCCACAAGTAAAAGAGGAGATTAATATATATTTTTTAAACTCACTGTATATTTTAAACGGTGGGTGGTAAATAAGACCTTAGGCTATCACACTGATGAAAGCAAATAATTAAAAACTGTTTATTTGCCAAATGAGATATAGTTCTTTGGAAAACATAGGATGTTTCATAGCGTACACAGAAAAGAACGTATTAAATTTACAGAGGCAATGAAGAACTTGGCCCTCCTTAAAATCTGGGTAATTGATTTTGTAACCTTAGTGTTCACATGATACAGAATTGCAGATGTAATGTACTAGAAGCTTGCCATAAACATCTGTTTTAATATGATAGTTTGGCAACATAATTTTGTAGTGCTATTTTCAAGATAAAGCAATTTGTTTCTTTTATATCATCTGGTAAAAAGCTATATGCTCTTATAGGAGCTCTGTCTTGCTTGAATTGGAGGGAGATTCAGCCTTAGAGTTGGTTGAATGTGCTCCTTATAGGTTGAATTCTTCACCTACACGTAACGCCTGAAGGAATACACGTTGTGTGCCTTCTTGATGTTCCTAGTTTGATGGTTTTCCACAAAATGAATGCCTCTGTCATTTAGGTAAGACAAACCCCAGTAAATTATTCCAGTCTCTCTTATGGAATTGGAGTCACTCAGTTCTACACAGAGCAGGTCTCAATACTTCCAAAAGGAGAAAGTCTTATCTCTAAATTTAGCATTAATAAATTGGAACACTTCCATAAATTGTGTTAGTGTGTTTGACTGATATCAGTTGTGCTTTGAGAAATATACATGAATTCTGAATTTGGTCCATATTTCCTTCAAATCTGGAGATTCTGGGTTTCTCTGTTAGTTGAACTGGTCAAAAATATTTTATCAAGAAAATAAATGAGATAACAATATGATGATAAAATGGATGGTTTCATGAAAAGGAAACTAATTTTCAAAAATTCAGTTTTCATTTTAAGATAAGCACTACAGAATAGAAAAATAATTATAAATTTTATTTCATTAGGTTAATAGCAAAACATTTTCCATTACTGTCCCTCCACTCCCTCAAAATGTGGTGGAATAAAGGTGAAAAATATAGCAAGGTGAAGAAAAAACTAACACGTATTATTTAAGCAAAAAGCTTTTTTTTTTTTTTCAGAAGATGTTCCCTATCAACTCTATTTTCTTGAATTTGCTTTCCTTTCCAATGACCTTTTGTTATGGATGTTTCTTTATGTTCATCAATCAGACCAGGAATTAATCTATCTTATCTGTTATATATTTTGTGATGCCCATCTACAAGAAGGGCCGGAAGGAGGATCCAGGGAACTACAGGCCTGTCAGCCTGACCTTGGTGCCAGGGAAGATTATGGAGGGGTTCATCTTGAGGGCGCTCACAAGGCATGAGCGGGACAACCAGCCAGCACGGGTTCATGAGAGGCAGGTCCTGCTTGACCAACCTGATCTCCTTCTATCACCAGGTGACCCGCCTAGTGGACGAGGGAAAGGCTGTGGATGTGGTCTACCTGGACTTCAGTAAGGCCTTTGACACCGTCTCCCACAGCATTCTCCTGGAGAAGCTGGCGGCTCATGGCTTAGACAGGTGGACTCTGCGCTGGGTCAAAAACTGGCTGGACGGCCGGGCCCAGAGAGTTGTGGTGAATGGAGTTACATCCAGTTGGCGGCCGGTCACGAGTGGTGTTCCCCAGGGCTCAGTTTTGGGGCCAGTTCTGTTTAATATCTTTATCGACGATCTGGATGAGGGGATTGAGTGCACCCTCAGTAAGTTTGCAGACGACACCAAGTTGGGCGGGAGTGTTGATCTGCTCGAGGGTAGGAAGGCTCTGCAGAGGGAGCTGGACAGGCTGGATCGATGTGCCGAGGCCAACTGGATGAGGTTCAACAAGGACAAGTGCCGGGTCCTGCACTTCGGCCACAACAACCCCATGCAGCGCTACAGGCTTGGGGAAGAGTGGCTGGAAAGCTGCCTGTCGGAAAAGGACCTGGGGGTGCTGGTTGACAGGTGGCTGAACATGAGCCGGCAGTGTGCCCAGGCGGCCAAGAAGGCCAATTGCATCCTGGCGTGTATCAGAAATAGTGTGGCCAGCAGGAGTAGGGAGGTGGTCGTCCCCCTGTACTCGGCACTGGTGAGGCCACACCTTGAATACTGTGTTCAGTTTTGGGCCCCTCACTACAAGAAGGACGTTGAGGTGCTGGAGCGTGTCCAGAGAAGGGCAACGAGGCTGGTGAAGGGTCTGGAGAAGAAGTCTTATGAGGAACGGCTGAGGGAACTGGGACTGTTTAGCCTGGAGAAAAGGAGGCTAAGGGGAGACCTCATCGCTCTCTACAACTACCTGAAAGGAGGTTGTAGCGAGGTGGGTGTCGGTCTCTTCTCCGAAGTAACAAGTGATAGGACGAGAGGAAATGGCCTCAAGTTGCGGCAGGGGAGGTTTAGATTGGATGTAAGGAAAAATGTCTTTACTGAAAGAGTGGTTAAACATTGGAACAGGCTGCCCAGGGAAGTGGTTGAGTCCCCATCCCTGGAGGTATTTAAAAGACGTGTAGATGCGGCGCTTAGGGACATGGTTTAGTGGGCATGGTGGTGTTGGGTCGACGGTTGGACTCAATGATCTTAGAGGTCTTTTCCAACCTCAGTGATTCTATTCTATGATTCTATGATTTGTTCATAAATGAGATAGCTGTATGTACTTTGGCAGACTTTTTTCATGACTGTCAAAGAATCCCCAGAAGACACCATCTGTTATGAAGAGTACCTTTATTACAGTTTTAGCATACTGTCTTATTTAAAGGAAGAAAGGTATATTTCAAAGAAATTAAAAGGTCATTATATGGGTTTTATTGTTTAATTATCTAATGTATGCCTTAACTATTTTTTCTCAGATTATCCTGGATAAAATGAAAAAGATCGAATAAGGGAAGGGCCATGTTTTCATTTGAAACAGCACTGGTTTTTACTAGTGTGTGTGTAACAGCAGATTACATGGGTCTGATATCAGATAATAGACTGCTAGCTAAATAAACACAAAAAATAAAAGCAGCAATGATCTATCATCTTTTTCTGATCTTCGTGTTCAAGAACATACAGTCTCTGAAATGGTGTTTCACTGGTTCTTGTTTTGCCATCAGCAAGAAAACCTATGCCATATAGCAGTGTAGTAGAAGTCAGTATTTAAGGAATATCTGGAATTTGGGAAGACTGCCTTTATGGTACTTATTTGATGACCTAGGTCAAGGACTAGTAAGTATAGAATAAGTAAAAAATGTTCCTTAATAAAAGAGACAGATTTTGTTTCACAGGTTTCACATCACTAGAAAAATCAGTATTTAAAACCTGCTTTCTTTTTTGGAGGCAACAGTAGCAATTTTAAGAAGAATTTAGATATGAGTTTTAACAAGGAAAGAATTGTAGCCAAGGATTGAATAATAGCAAGCCAAAATAAAGAAAAATTATTTTGATGAATTGATCAAATAGAAAGAGACAGTTTACTTCACAATCAGATCAAAATCTATATTTGTACAATTTGCTAGGCTATCATGTGACAGCAGTGTGCAAGTAGAGAGAGAGCTCACAAATGTTACTTTTCTCCCACATTGTGTTTTCCAAAAAAAACCCCAAAACAAAACAATAAAAAGAGGATTGTGTAATATTTTTCATATGGTATGGAAGAGCTAAGGAAGTTTATAAATTATTGCTGTATGCTTTTCCCCAGGAGAAAACCATTCACCTTACCCAAAAAGTCAACTTGATGAGGATCACCCACTGTACAGAGCGAAAAGGTGACACAATGCCAGCATTAATGTGTGGTTGACCATATTTTCTGAGACTTCCTACATGTTTGTACTTCAAAATCTGACACCAAACTTTTAAATTATGAACCAGTGAAAAGTAAAATCTTCAGAGGAGAGACTAAAAATTTTCAAATTCACATGTAGGAAGTTCCAAATTTGTATTGTCTTACAGTGGAAAACAGATTCTTAGCTTCTCTTTGTGCTTTTAATCACTTCTACTGGAAGATTGAAAAGGAAAGAAAGCAAGAAAATAGAAAGTGAGTGAAAAGCTAATTAAATAGTTGCTAGAGATACTATTTGGCTGATTTACATTTGATTTACACTGGTAAAGTAAGCTAATCCAAAATGCAGGTTAAGTAATGTCCCTGTTTAAACCTATACAGATTTAATTACATTACTTTACAGCAGATTTTACTCAGCTTCTATGTTGTATACCCAAAGAATGGGAAAGGAGATGATCTTTCCTTAGGATTCACATTGAATTTTGATCTATGACTCTAATTGAAAGTGTTAATTAACACTCCTGAAATGTTTTTTACTTGCCTCAAACATTCAGAAGACCACTAGCACACCTCAAGTGTGGCATGATAGATAAAAGGAATGACATTTCTCCTGTGGTCAAAATTTGGTACAGCTGTGAGACAAAGCAGGGTCAAAAAATGGTAGGTATTAAAAAAGAAAGAAAATGGAAGAAGAGGAAACTCTGAACCTGTCGCCCACTCTGTAAATGTGGAATTTCATGTCCCATCCAACTATTCATCACAAATAATTAAAAAAAAAAAAAAAAATAAAGCCATTTAAGAAATTTGCATATACTTATAGAGGATCCTTAGCATACCGAGCATTGCAGCAGGCTCCTATCCCAGCCACACAGTGATTTTGACTAAAGTGTTATGCTGTGGACATAAATATGCAAATGCACTATGGAAAGCTAATGTGAATTTTTGTACATCTGCAAGCAAGTCATCCTACAGAGGCTGAAAAAGGGTGTGTTAGAAAGCTTCAGGTGTAGGGGTGAGACTGAGCTACACTTCAAACTCTGGACTTCTGCTGAATTAAAAAACAAAGACTAAATTTAATTCAAAACAAGGAAAACATATATGGGCATGGGTGGCCTAAAGATAAATGAACCTTCTTTATATTCTACGGCTGAAGAGGATGAGCTGGTCCCAGAACAGATGGTTACACTGACCACATCCTGTGAAGAGATCAGCACCCTCATGTCCATTTAAAAAGCAGTTTAGGCAGTCAGACCTCTGCTGGAGTCAGACCCCTGGGTTACAAATGACTGTTTCCACTCAGTTTCAGATAAAATAATGAGATGGGGTCATGAGCATATTCCCTTCTTGCACTGACCTGTGGAACGGAAACGGCAGCTGATGGACTTTTAGAAAGAAGGAATTGCATCTTTGTTTTTCTTCCTCTTCTCAGGAAGTGCCATAAAAAAAACCAGACCCAGAGACTTCATAAAGTCTCCAAGGAAAATTTGTTGTTGCCATCTACTTTCTCATGAAAATCTTCACATATATTGGTTGTAGGTGACAGCAGAAAAGCTCAGGACAGAATGGCTGATAGATAGCTGCTCTAAAACCTCTGACTGAGTCAGCAAGAATACTTCACTAACACTTGGAGATGTGGAATTTTTCCACATGACATTTTTGTGGATGCTACCCAAAAAATAATCTCATTTTAAAGAATTTAGGAAACTCTCATTATATATTTTACTCCTGTTATTCAAGAGACAACAGAGATACTGCTGCACTGTAAGGAAGATAGTATTTTTGATATGGTGTTTTTCTAACACTAATATTTTTATCACATATATTATTGATTCTATATATTTTTAAAATGGCTCCTTAGTTTGAGAAACATGTTATGCTTACATTTACTATTCATCTCCTGTGTCACTTTACATGATTTTCTGCTTATTCTGCTTTGATAACATATGCACTGTCAACCCTAGTTAAACTGCTCTTTGCTCCCCTGGTGTCTGGATAGCCTATATTATAATACTTGTAAGATCTATGCCATTTGCATTTTAATTTGATATTGTATATGAGTTGAACAAATATTCACTTTTACTGAACTGAAGATTCTATTAATGTTTAAAGTTCCAAAGAATTAGACAACTGAAATGGTTCCATAATATCGACAGATTTACCTTAAAACTTTTCAGTGAAGAGCTCTGCCATCTTTTTATATTACCTGTCTGTATTCAGAACTATTGTGTCAGAGTGAGATCCGCTGATATAAGTCAATCTACTCACACGTGATGCTCTTAAATAACAGTAAATGCAAGTTCAGGAGTTGTGTGTATATTGGCCAAACAATTCATATAGGATAAATAAATTCAGTAGTATCTGTATAAGTTTTACAGATATCTTTTAAAATCAAGAGTCCAAGTAATGCAAAATAGCAGTCAAAGTATCCAGGTTTAGATGAAAACATTTTGCCAAAGAAGTTGAGAGAATGCTCATAGGAACATGCTGAGCAGCAACTAGCTGGTGGTAAATGTTTGAGTCCCATAACACCTTGTCCAAAATCAGCAGACAATAATCCAGATAAAGATTGAAAAGCTTGGAAAAAAGTCTTGAAAAGCATGATGTCATAGAATCATATAATAATAGAATGGTCTGGGTTGGAAGTCACCTTTAAAGATCATCTAGTCCAACCCCCCTGCCATGGGCAGGGACTTCTTTCACTAGATCAGGTTGCTCAAAGCTTTGTCCAACCTGACTTTGAACACTTCCAATGATGGGGCATCTGCAACTTCTCTGGGAAACCTGTTCCGGTACCTCACCACCCTCATCGTAAATAATTTCTTCCTTATATCTAATCTAAATCTACTCTCTTTTAGTTTAAAACCATTACCTCTTGTCCTGTCACAACAGGCCTTGGTAAAAACTCTCTTTCTCTTTCTTATAAGCCCCCTTTAAGTACTGATAGGCTGCAAGAAGGTCTCCCCAAAGCCTTCTCTTCTCCAGGCTGAATAACCCCAACTCTCTCAGCCTTTATTCATAGGAGAGGTGTTCCATCCCCCTGATCATTTTTGTGACCCTCTTCTGGACCCACTCCAACAGGTCCGTGTCTTTCTTCTGCTGAGGGCTCCAGAGCTGGACTCAGTACTCCAGGTGGGGTCTCACCAGAGCAGAGGAGAGGGGCAGAATCACCTCCCTCGACCTGCTGGCCACGCTGCTTTGGATGCAGCCCAGGATACGGTTGGCCTTCTGGGCTGCGAGCGCACATTGCTGGCTCATGTCCAGCTTTTCATCCCCCAGTACCCCCAAGTCCTTCTCGGCAGGGCTGCTCTCAATCCCTTCATCCCCCAGCCTGTATTGATATTGGGGATTGCCCTGACCCAGGTGCAGGATCTTGCACTTGGCTTTGTTGGTATGATATAGTGCATCTGTATACATTAGAAATTGTTTTTCAGTTTAGTGCCTCTTTAACATGATCATACTGACTTCTGTCCATGCTGAAAAAAGTAGAAGTGTGTATACAACAAAGATATTTCTCACCTGGAACTAAACATGGGTGGGGTTGAGTAATTTTTTACTAGAATTTCAGTTATATTACCTACATCAGTAGCCTTTTGGAAGGCCACCACCTTTTGGGTCAGGAAAAAGTATTTAACATATTCTAACAAAATAAGTAAAATATACTGAGTATTGCCACATCATTTAAATATAGAGTCCTTCATATTTTTCAAGTCACATTCACAGACCTCCAATGATAGGCTTAGAGGTCTAAACCAATATTTTTTTTTCTGGAGTTAGTGTTTACTGACAATGAGCTCAGCTTCTGTATTTCTTGCCTACAGTTCTTTTTCAGTTATAAAAGAAGAAATCCTGCAATTACATGTTGTTGGATTTTCTTTTCTTTCTATTTAGGTTTTTAAACAGCTCTAGTGCCAAAACAATTAGAAACAGAAAGTTGAAGTTTGACCTTCATTGAGAAGTACCTTTGCTCTGTGGAAATTGATTTTACTTTGATGGAGTTAAGAGATTCTGTAAATTGCACTTCTGAACAGTGAACAGTTCTTTGTGTACAACTTTAATACTTTTTGTCTGACATTTGTTATTAAAGAAATTCATGACAATTATGACACGGGGCTATCTAAGCTAAAACAGTGAATGCATTTTCTTGTAAGCTTCTCTTTTTCAACCTGTGGTGTCACTGACAGTTTTCTTCTTACAATTCTACTATCAGATAGTCATTTCTGGTCCTTTATAGCAGCAATATAAAATGAGGATAACAGTTCCTCTCACCTTTGATGTACAGATTTCTAGTCATGCAAGAAAGGTAGAATTTTAGATCTGAGATCCACCACACAAAGTTTCAGAGAGGTTTTGAGTTTCAAAGAGATTTTCAAAGAGGTGCAGAGCTATTCATATATAACTATCACTTACATAGGAGTTCAGTGGTATTTTGTACAAATGTACAAAATAAAAATATTATTTTACTGAAATTACATAATTAAAAAAAATATTGTACCTTCTAATCAATTCAACTCCTTATCTTTCCCATGTGTAACAACACAGATACCTCTGTGAATACGGAAAAAAATGCCTTCTGGCCTTCTTTTCTTTCATATGTGCATAATTCTCATAATAACTAGTATGTTAGTGAGTGCAAAAAAGAATATAACCTTCTCTGGGTGAAAATTAATATTTGTATTTTCATTGGTAAATTTGATACTAAACATTGATAAACATAGAGAAGGTGTTTATAGGAAACAAATGCTATATTTTAATGAGGAAACGTGCAACACGGACAGCAGAAATACAAAATTCTACACTTTGTCCTCCCACCCTGACCAGCACTAGGAGATGGGAACAGGAATATTGAAATAGGCTGAGTATTAGAAAGACTAACGTGTCTTTTATGTTACTTAAAAAAGTAAAAAAAGAAAAAAAGAGACAAATAGCTGAACAGTATACTTCAATGAGCTTCACTAAGTAAGTTTAATAAGCTCAGACTTCACCTTTTTGTTGAGGCTTTCCTTATTCAAAGATCAGTTTTGATTTTGTGAATAACTATCTATTTCAACTTGCTAGAAGCAAGTCAGCTCAAGATCCTAAGCACTAAGCATGGTGAGTTTTGATGAGCAGTGATTTGCACTAGATTTAAACAGATAATCTAGAAGTGGAAGTAGTATTACTGCCATTCAGATATCTCATCCACATCATTCAAGATGAACACAGAGCACAAGCTTGATAATTCCAGTATAGGTAAGCTGTACTTATACTTCTGGTTTCCATATTTTTATATTTCGGTGTTCTTAGCTAATCTGCATGTATTTTCTAAAAGCAACTTCCTGAAAATCTAATCTGAAGGTTTATTTAAAGAAGTGATATTCTATTTTACTCAACACATGAACAGACAAAGCAGCCACCAAAAGAGGTTGATTTATTTTTAATGAGATATCAAGTAAAAACAAAATTCAATAATACCGCTTGCATATGACTAATACTTGTCTAAGAGATATTATTTCAGGCTGTTATTCTAAAATACTTTGAATAACACCACTGACGCTATTACTCAGCATTGAGAGCTCAATCAACTGATAATGAAATAGTGTAATTCCTTTCATCTGATTAACACTTAGAGATGTATCTTCCCACTTATGTTTACAAGTAACTCCCTTCTTTCTCACTGACAGGGAAATAACCCATTAAAAAGTCAAACAGCTAGCTGAAGAACATACAGGAAACCACTGGTGGAAGTGGGAACAGGATCATGAACTGGCTCCTCTTCGGATGCTCAGGCCATAGCAATTAATTGTGTCCTATGTGACACCTTTTTTTACAAAAAGCCTTGAATTCTTGTGTTCAAATTATGCACAGTTTAATGTTACATAAAATTCCCAGAGCCATTTACTACATGTATAGAGAAGAATTCTTCATGTATTATACAGGGAGCCCACTGAGAGAACATAAAAAATGATGAATTGACTTGCCGTGTCAGAAAATAAAGTTTTGAAGCCTTCTTCAAGTCTGAAACAAAAAAAAAAAAAAAGAAAAAAAAAAAAAGAATGTGGTTTGGTATTTATGATAGAATGGTTTAATATATTGTGAAAACAAAATGTTCTGGAAAGACCCGTTAAGTGAATGTAAATCTTAATCAATTAGATGTCACAGGTACATTGGCATAAATATATAAGTATGTGCTAGCTAACACCATTCCAGGAAAAAAAAAAATCATTAGAATTTATGAAAATTATTAATTAAGAAAGTTTAAAAAGTTGAAAAGTTGAAAGATGAAGACCAGTGCAACAAAAATTACATAGAAAAAATCTGAAAACACTATGCAAGACAGAAATGGTATTTATTTTAGATGAAATTATCACAAAACAACATTATTTTTATCAAAGAAAATGCAAGTTATTAGTATTCAGGTTTTATCAAAAAAGCAGTTTGACATTGTTGGTAGGAATTAAAAGCTCAGATAACAAAGCACAAACCATAAATTGATAAAACTAATAAATATGAGCTGCGAAAGCAAGCTTTATGATTTTAATTACAAAAAGCTAAGTTCTATAAAAGTACTGGATAAGAAATTAACAGATATATTTAAACTTCTTCCTTATATATGTTAAAAGAATCCCTTTAAATTTAGTAATGGAAGACATAATTTCTTAACTAAACCTGGCATCAAACTGATTGTTCTCAAGTTTCAGAATCTGTCCTTCCCCTAGATTTTTTGCAAGGTGTGTGTGCTTTCTCAATAGAGGACACACAAGTAGCAGGAAAAGAGCAGTAAGGAGGAAACAAGAGCAATTCTTTAGCAACCATGTTAATTTAGTTGTTCCATTATACCCCCAAAACATGTAATAATCAATGTGGTAGTACCCTCAAGGAACAGTTGACATCAAAACACATTTAGATATCCTTGGAATCTGACATAATTTTAATGTTTCACAAACCCATTGACAACAATCTTAAATCACTTTCCAAGTTCCACTCCTAAATAATCATAAAAAGGGAATCTTATTAATAGCAATTTGCATTAAGTATCACAGAATTTAAAAAAAAATGTTTATAGACCAAGATACGTTTAAGACAAACAGTTCTAAAAAGTAGTGGAGATATTCCCCAAAGCAAAAAAACTTCTGCCATATTCAAGGCATCATGTCCTGTTATCTTCAAACTTGGAAATAATGTTTCCTGAGGATAGAAACTATGTGCAATCACTAGAAAAAAGGAATCAAAATGTGAGTGAAAAAGATAGAATACTATTTGTTGAGTTTCTGCCACAACCTTTCACAGAATTAGGGCTTTCAGGGACTACAAATCTTTATAGACTTCTTTTAGACAAGTAAGGCCATTATTGAAAGTTTAAATTAGAAACAAACAAACAAATGGAAAAAAAAACCCAAAACAACCAGACAAAAACCCCACCCACCTCACCCCCGGAAAAAAAAACAAAAACAAAAACAAAAAACCAAAACAACAAAACACTAGGTTAGTTATTTCATTTTCTGTAAGTCTATACAGATTTCTTCCCTTGGTGCGTCAAGGCATTTATCTGTCTAGAAATCAATTTGCAAACACTAGAACAGCTCCAATGAGATTTTCCTGTGGCTCATCTTTCTGATTTGTTGGAATCCAGCAAACTTTTAATTGGAAAGCTCACACTTGGAGGCATCTCCCAGTACAAGCTGCTTGCTCTAGCAACCCTGGTAGATTTCTATTAGAACAATGCAAATTCACATTGCAAATTAGTTCTTTAATATGTGCAAAAGGAAAAGACACTGGTGATACCCTGTGATTTTATTGCAGTCCATATGGAAGGCAGGACCATATCACACAAGATTTACTTACCTCAAGAAATAACTTCATAGTATCAAGAATACAAAATGCCTTTCGGTAGTGCAGACTTAGTCTACATATAACTCTGTGGAGGGCTGTCATAGCAAATCATTATGATAAGGCTAGGAGACCTAACTTTTTGTGATTTACAATAAATTATTGCTGCTGTGCACTGAATCTTGGACTGCTTCCATAAAAATGGATTTTCACCAATCTGACATCCAAACTTCACAGTCCAGAAGTCTCTCTGAATTATTTTAGAAATGCAGGTGTACCTGAGAAGAACAGATGTGACTTTGGCAGCTGCTTAACAGCAGCACAGAGTTTGTGACTGTTTCAGAACTAATTTCAGGAAATCCATATGAACATCCCTGCACTGATAGCTTGTGTCCCATCATTGCTCTTTCACCTTTCTCATTCTTTCAGATCTGTTTATCCCAATCAAACATATTGGATCCAGTCACATGCTGCACTTTCCTTCTTGAGATTTATTTTGGTTTCTATGGAATGAATGACTAAAAAACACAATCTGTGCTTTCAGTCTCTTATAATGCAATACTTGCCTATCCTAATATAAATTACATTGTGATGATTCCATATTTACACCAATGTAATGGACAGTAGCAGTTTGTCCAAGACACATACTTTTCTTCACAAAATCCTTTTTGGTATTTCTAGTTTTTAAAGCTATGCCAGTATTTTCTCCCTATTTCTCTCTTCCTGTCTCTCTCATTTTATTAAAGCATCCACATTTTTCATGAGCTTTCTGCAGACTTAATTACCTCTCCCCCCAGGAGATAATTCCTGTTCTTATGCCCTAAAGATTTATTTTAGTGTTTCCATGGAATAATCTTGTAGACATTCATTCATGACCAGTGAAGTCAGTAATGTTTTAACTGCTCTATCCACCCCCATATCAGTGCATAATATTGTTAACACCTGTATTTCTAGTTATGTACATATTTCCTCTGCATCAGTTCCACTGCACTGCTCCCTTAGGATCAGTCTAATAAAGGTAGTGTAGCGTTTACAAATTCTAAGAAGCTTTTCTCGTATGAGTTTCCTAGTGATAAGCTAAATAATAAATGAGCATGACCTTTATGCATTTGAGTTGGCTGCATATCCTGAAGGATTCCTATCCTCTTTATTGTGTCCTGATGCCTCATGTCCCTCCAGTCTGAGCTCAAGCAAATGAAGCAAAGCCATACCAGCTACAAGAGCAGCACCAGATATTGCCTTTCTTACAAATGCCAGGCCAATGAAGATGAGTGAGGTTTGTGCCTTAAACTATGGATTTGAATGAGGCATTTTACACTAGAGTTTGAAGCTGTGATGAACAGCTTGCTGGAATTATTTCTTTTTTTCCTTGGAAGAAATTTTGAGGAAAATGAGAAGGGAGACTTGAAATTTCTGTATTGAAATTTGTCACTCTAGAGAATTCATAAAAAATAGACTACAAACCATTGGCTCAGTTCTGATCTTTGCTACAAGACCAGCTTGCAGTCCCTTATTCCCCATGAAGTTTTATACGTGTGGTGAATTAATATATGTAGTCTGACCATGCATACAGTTCTATATCTAGCTTGCTAAAAACTATAAACTATTTTTAACCCACATCTCTGTATAAATATGGTTTTTACTTATATAATTTCTGTCTACCATATGTTTCATCTTGGCAGTCTTGTTATTTAATTTTAGAGCATGTAGTTTCATGCATGTAGTTTTCTGACAAGAAATGATGCATATAACTTTATTTGACTATTTGTTTTCCAAACACACATATATATAGTAGAAGAACAAGAAATATCATAATAATTTGCATTACTTATATGTTATTTCTGACAGATAAAAATTTTAGTAACTGTAGATCAGATATAGTACATATAGTACTATCACATTAGTAGAAATCAAAATTTTGTGAGGACTGGTGTACCTCTCAGTGAAGTGACAAACAGATTGCAAGCTAGCTTTTTTATTTGACATGCTACACCTTAGAAGGCACATCTCAGATGAAATAAAATATTGTGCAATGCCTTTAACTTCCATCAGTAATGGGTCACACACCAAAAATATCTCTGCCCATATCTATATTTCACTGAAGTCAAAATCTTTCTATCAATAACAGCCTGACACTTATTAAAATTCTATAAAACTAGCCAATAGTCCTTAAAATAAAATATGTTGAAAATAAGTTGATGAAGCTAAGAAATAATAGTGATGGTTGAAGAAAACATGAGAAAAGTACAAGTGGCATCTTTGTTTGAAAACTTTTTTTCTCTTTTGTATGATTTGATACAGAGCTGCAAGGCATTAGCAATAAATGAATAAATAATTAAATAACTTCTCCATGATTTCATATTTTCCTCCATGTTCTGCAACTAACTCAGTTTTATGCCCTCTTCTCACAAAAAGTAGTTCTTAAGCCACCTAACTCTCTAAGTTCAGGAAGATTGTCTTTACCGTTAAGGTTGACTCAGAAAACAAGGTGCAGATGATATGTCCAAAATCTCTTCAGATTTTCACTGAGTAATATTTTATAGAAAAATAGTTTCTGAAGCCCTTCAGAAGGCAACATTCAGAGAAATGATCTCAACTTATTCTTTCCAGGGAATTATTCATAATTTGACCAATCCCTACACTGAAAATTTTATGATTTTCACTGGAAATTGTTTGTTCTTGGATATGCATTGTGTTTTGAGGAAAAGAAAATACTTCATTTAAAAATTGAATTAATAGAGCTTTACAATTAATTAACTAATTTTAATTAATCCTTAAATGAATTCTTATTATTAAAAATAACTGTTTAGTGCAGGCACTTCTGAAATGGATAAAAGGTAGAAACAAAATGCTATCACCAATCAGTGAATGGTTTAAGAGATTTGTAATGGCATAGAGACCTTTTAGTTTCTTTGAATCAGATCTTTGTCCAGTATAAATCAAGGAGGGTCTGCTGAGGGCAGTGGGTATATATGGATTTATAGCTGCTGAAAATGCATGTTTTTTGAGATCAGAAAAGGCCATTCATTAAAAAAGGTCTTCTGAACAGTACAAGCCATAGAACTTCACTCAGTAATTATCATGGCAACCTCAACAATTTGCTTGTGGGCCCTCTTTTAAGATGATATCAGATTCGATTCTATTCTATTCTATTCTATTCTATTCTATTCTATTCTATTCTATTCTATTCTATTCTGTTATTTTAAGACTGCAAATGCTGAAAATACCACATGTCTGAGTAAGGGCTCTTTAACTGGAATGGTTCTGCACTACATTGCTGTTCAGTCCTGACCTGGATCAATTTTTTTTCTGGTGACTACCTATTTGTCAATGTTAACTTCACTGATGAGTTCTCAGTCCCATTCTTGCTGTGGAAGCATAGAAATCATAGAAACTAAAAACATCTTTGACACTCCAGGAGGTTGTTTCAGTTTAAAGCTGGTACTTTTACTGAAAATCAGATCATGGAAAAAAACAACCAACCAACCAGCCATGCTTGCTCATTCACACTGCTATACAGCAAAAGGCTGTATGTACAATGCAGTTAAACCAGCAAAAGAATGCTTTTGTCAGAGCTTAGTGTCTGTTGCGTAAACCAGTTAATGTAGCTATATCATATTGATTCATTTTATCAACATGCCCATCAGAACACATTCTACTACCCTAGTGTAGCAAAAGGTCTCTCTTGTAGCAAGTTTTACAAGCACTTGGATAAAGAGGAAAATTCTTTTCGCTCTGATTTATGTTGGCAGAGAGGTTATGCTCTGAGAACAATCTAGAATTCATTCCTATGCCAGAAGCGTTCAGAAAAAAAATGTGAGATTTAACTACAGAATAATTCTCATGGAAATAAAAACTGAATTCACAGATGCATTGCTACTAGAAACCTGATTTTCAAATTTATTATAATGTAAAAATAAAGCTAAAACAATACCAATGAATTTTATGCATCATTTCAGCATTCATCAAATATTCAACAACAGTAAACTATTTACAATTAATACATACAATCAAAGTCCCCATAGAGTTTTCTGGAAAATAATAGCAAATTATTCAATAATAGCAAATTGTTGACTATATTAATGAAAGAGATTGCAGATCACAAGAAAGATTTGCATATGCATATACAAACACATGAAATATTAGATTTTTTTAGTCTATTATGAAAAATTTTGTATTATATTTTTCCATCTAAGAATGAGAAAATATATGCCTTGTGATATGTGATAGGCCAGTCAATTGAAATTACATGTGATCTGATTCTTGAAGAATAAAATATTAATTGTGGTTTTGTTTTTCCTTTAACCAATAAATGACTGGACATCTATTTAAAATTCAAGGGCACAGAATAAATATTTTTGGCCTTTAAAAATGCCAGCAATTGTTAACAGAATGACATCTTTTGAAGAAACCTACTATTGAAAATAAAAACCTGAATAACTGCTAACTTTTGGTGTCTCCATTTTCTTTCTAATTTCTTTTTTTAAATCCATCCTAAGCCAGCTATAATTAGAATCATGAGTTCCATGATCATGACATCCCAACACCTTCCTCCTGCTGTCCTACAGAGAAATCCAGATTAGGTAGGTATCACTAGGATTTCAGCAGCACATATGAAAGCTTGGAGTGTTTTCTCAGAAAGAATGTTCACACCTAATGACTGCTTTTGCTTCCACCCATCTTACATATTGTTTTCAATAACAAATTGGAGCAGAGACTGCAACACATGACTGATAAATTAGAAAGGTACTGACCGGCCAGAAGAGACATGTAAGTGACGTGTTTTATAAAAGTGATCTGCATGCAAGTGCATAATAAAATAACAGAAACATTAGGAAGTGATCTAAAGAAAAGCAGAGACATTGTTCAGGATGGCGTTTTATCTTTTGGATGCTTCCTTCCATCACAGCTCAGTAGTCTATCATGTTATTTATGTTGATGACCATTGGGCAAATGCCTCCATTGTATTTAACAGATTGGTTCCCCAATAAGCAACCTGAGGTCAGAGGTCTGTTTTTACATCCTACAAATCTGCTCTTGAACTTGATTAATTATTATTTTTTGTGTCCAAAAACACAGTACAAACAACAGACATGAAATTGAAGCAAGTAGATTAAGAAAAACAGCATTATCTCAAAAGTATTTATCCAAACTATTCAGCGAGCATCTATGAATAATTAACATGTTTTGGAAATCAAGTCTAATTTACAGTCTGGTAACCAAAACCAAAACAAAAGAGAGCAAACCAGATTGCAGTTCAAGAACATTTGGGATGTAATTCTTTGGGGCTCCGGTCTGTTCCAGAGCACTTTAAACTCTGTTACCTTCACTCTTTCCTGCTGAAGATCAATCTGATCTCTGACACCAACAGCTGCTCAAAACTTTTTTGAGCTCATTATTTACCAGTTTAATCAGTAACGGCCCCTGTGCAGTCCCACATCCCATGATCCTTTCTTTGACCCACCACAAGCTTCTCTAAATGATGCCTTCATCTGCTTTGCATAATTTTACCACAGGGCTCAACAGGTACAGAGGTCCTCACATTAGCCTCCACACCATAGATGAATGCTGTCTTGAGGATTAAAGTATTTTTCATAGCAGGCTGTTAAGCATTGCCATTCTTTAACCTTAGTCCCTTTTCATGCTTACTCTTCAACTTTTTAGAGTATTAAGTCATAAAAAAGCTTTAAGCTGAAATACTGCCTTAAGCTGTTTAACTGTGATTTTTAATGGGTCGTTACATTTTTAAATTTGCCATGTACAAAGACTAAAAAACAAGAAAGAAAAAAAATCTCTTTAAAAGAAGCTTACATTTTCAGATGTGGCTACTGTTGAAAGATCTAGCTAGAGAGTGGGGTGAAGGAAGTGGCTGAGGAGAAGTGACAGACAGAAATACTTCAGCTGGCACAAAGGATGCTTCTACAATAGAGAACACAAGTGGCTCACTCCGGGATCCTTTCCCAGGTGAAGGAGAGAGTTTGCTGTTGTACTAAGAAAAAGAGGATCTTGATATAGTCCTATCTATCAAGAAGCCAAGTTGCTTATATTCTGCTAAGATGCTACTATTCATCTTGAATAAAATATTCCCCAAAACAAAGAATGGTGTCCCTTGATGCTATTATGTACCTCGAGGTTTTTTTTTTTTTTAATTCTATTTCAAAGGAAGCCTTGTGAGTCATTTGCACGAAACCATAACTTTCCAGCTTATTAAGGCTTCATATAAAGAAATTCTACTTCAGGACAACTCAAAATCATCATTCCAAGTTGAGTTACATGATAAAAGATACCTTTATTTGCCTTTAAGTAATGATTTCTTCTTCAAGACTTTACACATTCATCCTAACAAACAGTATTTTTTCATTTGCATATTTATCATAAAAAAAATCCATTTAACCAGAACATTAATTTTTTTCAGCTCTAAATTATTAAATATATTTATTTAAATATATTTCTGTGCATATCGGTTGTTTTAATATCCTCCTCCATTCCACTTGTGTAATGACAGTACAGCAAGGAAACAACAGGAAAAAAAAAGGTTGAGGGTTTTTTGTTTCAGATCAATTTATCACCCACTCCAAAGAGCAGGTGTTTGGCACGTAGCCTTGATTTCTGCAAAGCATCACTGATTTCCACATTTTTCTGTGCATATGGAAAAATATTTCATTATTCCAAACAGTTAAAAACAATCTTGTTCTCAGAAAGAGGAAGGGTTTCTTTTCAGAACCAAAAAACATGTATGTTTCATAGTCTCCATCAGTAACAATTTATTCATATTCATCACAGTTTATTTTTTCTCTTTCTGTAATAAAATTTGGCACGGATTGCAGCAAAAAACCTTATGTTATACTATGTGGTAGTATTCCAAATTGAGGATGGGTATGGCTCCAAAGGAGAGTCTACATTATAATGAGGAATCAAAATTTGCCATTATGGCATTCACAGCTGGATGGATCTTGAAAAGCTTTGCACAGCTGACTGAATTCAAGGGCATCCTAACATATGGACACACACAAACACATCACTTTTTTTTTTTAAAAAAAAGACATTTAGTAACTAATCCTGTAGGTTTAATTACAGACAAAAATGTCACACACGTGGTAAATCTCCCTCTGCTGGACACTCACTATGCAACTCCATTTCAACACTTCGTAATGACCCTGGTGCTCTTTTGCCTTTATTGAATTATATAAGCTGCAGTTTTCAGGAGGAGCCACTTCTCTCTCTCTCCCTCCTCTCTCTCTCTTTCCCTCCCTACCTTTCTATCTCTCCCTTTTGTTCTCATGTGACCAAGTTTATGATGAGTGTGGGTACCTCTGAATACTCTCTCTGTTTTGTTGAACTTCTCTTGCTAATATTAAACTCTTTTGTCTTCCTCTGTGGGGATTTCCTCATCTCCAAATCTCTTCATGCAGTCAAAAGTGGTCAAATTATTTTACAGAAAATTTTTGCCAATGTGCTGTCCCAGTTTGCATACCAAATGTAAAATAGATTTTCTGTTCTTCTATATAAGTTGGTTAAAAAACCTATTGAAAGGTAAACGCCCAATTAAGTCAGATATTTTCTCCAAAAGAGAGAAATAAGCAAATGTCAGCAATTTCTGTATAACCATTCTTCTAGTCCTAGATTCTGCATGTGTAATACTCTCCCCAAATTTAACCTGAATAAACACAAATAAGTAAATATAAGCAGCTCTCCATACAAACTAGGACAAGTCTAGGTGCCAGAAGGACAACACCTTAACGTGCCTTCCTCTTTACACACCATCTACTCAGGAGAGATGGGGAAAAAAGTTTCCAGTTCTTGTAAAGAAACAGAATTTAGGAAGTAATGGATGGAAATCAGTGGCCAAGGAACTTAAGGGAACTGGCTCGTATAAAAATAACTGTGTATAACAGGTCTGCACATGAATTGAAATGCTTGAGGACCCACCAGTGTTCCACAAATAAGAAAGAGCAGTAGAAATGCTTCAGGATGTTACCATAACAGCAGTTGCTTCAGTAAGAACTTGTACCTTAATATGCCTAACCTAAAACAAAAGTTAAAAATTGTATGATAAACAATACGTTAGGAAGTTACAATACAGAACAAAACATCAAACAGTGAAATCTGTTGGATGGGTATAGAATTAGCACGGGACCGTTAGGATGTCAGAATGTGTCTTCTAATGTCTCTTCCACTTGTGTCAGGTTTAAATAACGATTAATTAAATCTTAATTTTATGAATCTCCTGACCACAATTTTGTTGGGAATCCTTTTATAATTTCTTTTTGTTGTTGTTGGTTGGTTGGGGTTTTTTGCCATACTACAAGATTGTTTCTCTCTTGCAGTTTCTTCTTCCAAACTTCTTACTTTCCACAACAAAGTCTTAGACAGTCACTTCTGATCAGGTTTGTTTTCAACATATAAAACTCCTCTTGTTATCATGCACTCAGGTTTGTCCATGTGAGTGTTCACCAGCTTTATTTTGTGTCTTTTTTTTGTCTGATTCTTTGCATGACATGTTCAACTCGGATTGAAGTGTTACCCTCCAGGTCAACCCAGTTGTTCATTATAGGTCAGGACTACAAACTGATGGATGGAAAGTTGTACTGGTGCTTTAATACTAGCAGCCACAAGTCCATTAAGAAGACCTCAACAGTTAATAATTAGGGTAAGTGAAAAAGTACAAGTGTCTGAAGTGGGTATCACTTGCTTTGTGTATTATTATTATTATTATTATTATTATTATTATTATTATTATTATATTGCTATTATTATTTTATTTCAATTATTAAACTGTTTTTATCTTAACCTACGAGTTTTTTCTAACTTCTGCTCTTCCAATTCTCTCCCCCATCCCACCAGGGTGAGGGTGGGGGAGTGAGCGAACAGCTGTGTGGTACTCAGTTGCTGACTGAGGTTAAACCACAACAACACAGTGGACACAGTGGACACAGTAAGAATACAAATGTTAATAAACAATGAAAGATTTGAGCCAGAGAAAACTGCAGGGAGTGGGTGCCTGGTAGAAGGAAAGCTGTGATGATAACCATCATGCCAGCATTTCTGCTTTTCCTCCTGTTCATTAGAGGAACTAAAAAGGACCTTGAGGCAACTTTGGTCAGTCTGGTGTTTGACCAGCTTTGTCTCAGCTGAGAATTATCCTAACAACTTTGCTGCTGAACCTTTATACCACTGGAGTTCAGAGGTGCTTACCATGAAACTGAGATAACTTATATGACAACAAAATACTTGTAGTGCAGGGATAATAGCATAAATGCCTCATAATATGCTGGCTGTAAAAGGTGTGGTATACTGGGCTATATTTTGTTTGTCAGCAACCATCTGTTGCACAACTATTTGCAAAGTTTGCCTCTGGAGAGAAAAACTTTCTTTACTGTTGGTGTGGGCCAAGTCAATAAGCATGTAGATCCCATCTTGATGAGGACAAGCATCTTGTTACAGCCCTCTGCAGATCCTTTAGATGGGAGACCTTGCATATGAGGTAACGAAGGATACAGGGGAATGGAAGGAAACAAATTTTACTCTAATCTCCCACTGTTATCTGAAGGTTTACCAGGCTGTTATTTAATTTACTGACAATTAGAATTTGTCTTTGTATGCCTGAGAATACAACTCACTGAGTTAATATAGTCAGGCTGACAGTTTTTGCCATGATAGTACTTCTGAATTTCTGTCTCTTCATATAACACTATAAGAAGTTTTGAGATAAGAATAAGGTAATAATGCATAGGAAATATTTTTTTTTTCCATGGTTTTATTGCAGGAATGCGACTACTTTATTCTTGTATAAACACTACTGGTTTTCTTATTGTCACTACCATGTTCTCTCTCAATATTAGCAAGATTTCTTGACACTTATTTTCTACACCTCCCCATTATCTTCCTTTGCCACCATCTGTACACTTGAAGCTGCTTACCTAAATTACAGCCAAATCATACTTTGCAATCAATACCTTACTGGAGAACTTTACCAAGATAGGTGTGGATGTGCTAACCTTAAAAAGAAAACAATACAGGGTTGTTTTTTTTCAGTTGGGTTTTTGGGGGTTTTTTTGTTTGTGGTTTTTTTCCCCAGGGCCAGACAGGTTTAAAGTAGAAATTCAAGAAAAGACAAGATCCCATTTGTTTATGGTGCAAAAACATACATTAGAAATCCTTTAATCTATCAATAAATAGACACTATAGACACTATTTTTTCTAATTTCCATCTGGAAAAAACAAGTTTTGTATTATAAGGATTTGGAGCAAAGCCTTTCATTGTGGAATCCATTTTACAAGAAAAGTTATAATGCACAATTAAACTGCATATTCATTAAAATTACTTATTACACAGAGCATTATTTTGCATAACATGGTAAAACCCTTTAAAATGCTGGAATACTTGAAAGGAACTGTAATTGCATAGCTACACTAAAATGACATTTGCATGTCTAGAAAGTACAAGGTACAAATCACATACTCATTTTTAAACAAATCCGGGTCTCCCTGAATTACCTAACTACTTTGCTGAATCATTGCCAAAATACTACATACAACTTCACAATGTTTCAAATTCTCCATTTCAGAACATTTATTTCTTAAACTTTTGGAGGAGTTTTTGAAATTTCTTAAGAATCTCCTAATATTTTTTTTTTCTTGGTAAAGAGGGGCTTTGAAAAGAATGTCATGTTAGATAGTAGAAATAGCAAGAATCTTAAAAAAATCCAACAGCCAAACAACAACCCCCCAACTCTTAGAGCTTTCTGTATTAGTGTGTTTTTTTGACTAATCAGCCCTTTCAGCAATGAGATAAGTGCTGTAAGATCAGAATGATATTTACATAAATCCTAACTTTCTTTCCCCTTCCAAAACATCTGTGTGTCATGGACAAATTTATCTGCTTAGTTAAAGAAATATTTCACAATTACATGTAAGTTAAATATAATCATGCTTTCTGTCATTAGTGTTTACAGTGAATGGGGATATAGGTAGGAAAAATAAACTTATTTTTGCATTAATATTTTCCTCACTAGATGTGGATTTATGGATATGTAGAATCCAGTTCTCAAATTTCACTGTATCGGTACTTTAGTAAATTTTATGAAAAATGTTAGCAATTTTTATTGCCTAAATGACTACATACTGGTAAAAGTCACTGGGAAAATGTCAGTTCATACCCATTCCAAATTGCGACATTGTTTAATTTTCTGCTAGGAAGAACAGAAAAAAAGGCTTCTGTTTGCTCCACTAATAATCACAAAATAAATTCAATGGGGAACTTTTCTACTGATGCTGCAAGCATACTACAAACTCCTCATCCAACAGGAAGAAAGATAATAAAAATGTATTTCAATAGGTCAACACCTTTAGCACAAAACAGGTAAACACATTCAGTTTCTGTCTATCAGAGAGCAGTTTCTAATGGATCTTTAAAACACTGGCATGTAACACCTTTACATCCTTAAAATTGTTAAACATTTGGCAGCATGTTATTAGCCCTGTACATACCAAAAATATGCTTTGTTCTTTCCTTCCTACTTTCATGCTCAGACATTTCAAACAACTGAAGCATATGTAATAATGATGCAAGTGGTAAGAGTTTAACACATGATGTTATTGTTAGCATTCTAGCTTGTATATATTCCTTTTACCATTTGGCAGCATAAATGCTGCAAGAGATGGGTGTGTATTTTGAAAGAACAATGTAAAAATGATGAAGTTAAAATGAAGTCGTGTTTTGCATTTCTCTTTGGTGACATTTTTCTACATAAGAACCTAAAACTTTGTACTGAAAATATGCATGTGCCTTTATTTTTTATTCTTTCTCTCTGTGTTTGTTTTCATGGATTTAAATAGTGTATGTTTCCCCAAAACTTGACAATACAGTTTTTAGTTAAATTTTACTGACTGATCAGTAATGTTGCTTTTCTGTGATTAAGACCATGGGTAGTCACTGCAGTAGTCTACCGTACGAAGAAGTCATTGAAGTACCTTTATAGGGCAATGGATTATGGACATCTTAATGATAAGAGGACAGTAGGCATGCACGGTGTTTTTCTGTAGATTCTGAGATCATGTCTATAAAGGCTCTGTTGAGATAGGAAAATCTTCTGCTAGGCTGTTTATTTTCCCACCTTGCAAGGTATGCTTGAGATTGTCTAATTTTTCAGATATTAAAGGGAAATGCTCAAGAAACTATCTGAGAATATTTGTTATCCACTGCATCAATCTGAGATATTGTTTGATTATGCACAAATAATTATTTGGCAAGGTAACAGCTAGTAAATTGGCCTTCTTAGTATGGATGTTGGTAGCAAAGCGCCACTGCACCCTTTATATTTACTTTTTACTTTTATTTTATTTCTATTGCCTCTAATTATGGCAAACTGGTAACAAAGAGAAAAATTAACAATTAGTTGTAAAATCAATGCTGTAGAAAACGGATTTTAAAGGACAATCTAAATGCAGTGTTAGACGCAGTTAACATTTGAATGCTGAATTTTCATTGCTAAGTGTGAGAAAGGTGTATTAGCTCATACTATCCTCCATATTATTAGACTAGCAGTTTATTGAGAAATTGTACAAACAGAGCATTATTGAGGCTCTCCCATATTCTTTAAGCCATTGCACTTTAAGTGTAATCAGTCACTTGGTGATTCTTTCAGTGCTGAAGAATTTCCTGATAGTTCTGTATTCTTTTCCATATACCTTTGTCTAAAGGGCTAAGTGTGGCTATGCTTAGGACAGAGCAGGACATCTTCATTCTTCAATACCTGATAATCCCAGTGGTCACATTCATTTTGGTGTTGAACTGCTTTGCAGACCTCCTTGCAGTCTCCATAATCTCCACATGGAGTCAGCTAGTTCCTCGCTGCAAGTCATCTGCTAGATATTTCACAAACAAGGTTGCTAAGAAATTGCTGTAGGGAACACAGCTTTCTCAGTTTGCTTTTAGATGTTTTCGCAACAAAAGTGTGGGAAGCACTTGAGTACTGTTGATAAATCATCAACATTTGATAAATCATCAAGTCTAATATTGACTCACATCAATATCAAGCAAGGAGTCAATATTAGAGGGAATTATCTGTGTATTTATGTAAGGACCAAGTATTCTAAGATTTTAAGTAATCTATCAAAAAGAGGGTGTTTTTTATAACTGTAAACCAAGAGCAAGTGTACATTATTCTGAGAAATTACAGACTTCAAGTTTAGGAAAAGAACATTCTCAGATAACATTATCACCTCTTGATTTGAGTTCCCCATTGGCTTGCTGAAGCTTGAAGTTTTTTTATCCTTAGTCAATGAGGTGACATCTGTCTAGCATCTTAAACAACTTTTGAGATGTGACTAAGAATGAGTTGGGAATAGGGATGCGTGGTAATACTGGACTTTGATACATTTCTGTTAACTTTTTTTTTTTTGTAAAATTACTTGCTAATAAAAAAGCAAATTAATCCATCATTAATATCACACACAAATGTTAATGATTGGTCTAGGACAGGTTACATAAATACATTAGCAGTATAAATAACCAGACTTCGGACATTTTTCTAAAATAAGATAGATGCCCAAAATAGGAAATGTTAGATACTGTACAGGCAATTTAGATTAATAGGAAGTTATCTAGAGTAGAAAAATGATCATACAATGTCAAATTCAGTAATATAACCTCATAAAATAAGCTCTTCTTGCAATAAGAAGCATCTTTTAGAATTACATGCTGCATTTATAAACAGGGGAGGTAGAAATGATCAAAGAGAGAAAAAGAGTTTGATGGTGTGGTGGGTTGACCTTGGCTGGACGCTAGGTGCCCACCAAGCTGCTCTATCACTACCCTTCTCAGCAGGACAGGGCAGGGAGAAAATAAGATGGAAAAAACCTCATGGGTCAAGATAAAGGCAGTTTAATAAAGCAAAAGCAAAGGTCACGCATTGAAGCAAAGGAAAACAAAAGATTTATTCTCTATTTCCTATCAGCAGGCGATGTCCAGCCACTTCTTGGAAAGTAGGGCTTCAGTACACGTAGCGGTTGCTTCAGGAGACAAACATCGTAATAATGAATGCCTGCCCCTCCCCCCCCCCCCCTTCCTTTCTCTTAGCTTTTATTGCTGAGCAGATGTCATATGGTATGGAACATCCCTTTGGTCAGTTTGGGTCAGCTGTCTTGTCTATGTCCTGTCCCAAGATCTTGCCCACACCCAGCCTACTGGGTAAAGTTGGGGAAATGTTGGTGAGACAGCCTTGATGCTGTGTGAGCACTGCTTAGCAGTAGCCAAAACACTGGTGTGTTATCAACACCTTTCTAGCTACGGATACAAAAGCATAGCACTATGAGGGCTGCTATGAGGAAAATTAACTCCATCTCACCCAGACCCAATAGAGATAAACAATCTGCTATCTTAATTTTAGCAATTATATGTATACACATAATGAAGATATTTTCTGTTAAGAGAACGAAGACTCAAAGAAATGAAATAAAATTTTGAGGTGTGATCGCCTCCCAGTTTACAGCTCTGAAGCATCCTAGCATAACAATGCCCCATAACAATGTTTTCAGAACAAAGTAGATAATTTTTAGAGAAGTAATTGAGAGAAATTACCTCTGAATGCTTCTTCCTAGGTAGGTGTTACTTCTTCACCCTATAGAGACAGAAAGAAAACAAACAAACAAAAATAAATGAAATCCAAATACGATAATGATTACTTAGTAGCTATTGTTTACTCACCCTGCAGATGCTTCTATATCCAAAGTCAAAGTTATTCAGACCTCATGAGAGGACAATAATTAACATTCCTACAATAGATTGGAAATTAAATTTTAAAATGGAACAGTACAGTGAAAGAAAAAAAGAAAAGCTGAAATGGCCAAATGGAAAAAGCAAGTCCGAACACAAGTACAGGAGGACTAAATCCTTTGGCACTACTCATTGCCACTGTCTATTGCTGTTGGAGTCATGAAACAAAAGAGCATGACTGTTTACTTACTTTCTGATCTAACTGTGATTCAATAATTTCCCAGGTCAAGTGCCTTTTCCTACCACTATTTCATTTTCAAATTGGAGGTCAGAATATGCTTAACCTTCATGTTGTAAAAGCAGTGAAAGCACCTGAATAAAGTTTTAGTCTCTGTAAGTTAAAAAAACTTTCAAAAATAATAATTTTATTTTATCTTTACAAAATAAGCTAATACGCAACATATGTTTTACTTTTTTTTAATATACACAAATGATTCAGAGAGAGTACAATTTCTTAAGTCTGTTCTTTGTTATTTTTCCTTTTTCTGATTATTATTCCCTTTATAATGCTGACAATAATTTGTGATTGATTGATGATAATCTATTGTTTGAGTGGTTTTCCTTTCATCTAACCATTTATGCATTTCTGCTCTATGAGTGAATAAGAAGAAATAATGGGCAAAGATTTGCAAAGATGTGCAAATACTTGAAACACTGTACTGTCAGCATGCTCAAATACAAAAGGAATATTTTCAAAATTGTAACTGGAAATATTCAATTTACAATTTTGTATCTGCATAAAAATTTGCACTTTTTCTTAAAAAAAATAGTATTTTCTTCAAAAGAAATGTGAGGGATGAGCATAAAAAATGGTACAGAGAGGATGGACTCAATCCTTTAGGTACTCTGCATACTCAGTTGCTGCTGAAATTTATGTGGATATGAAGGTTGTTCAGGATTTGAAGGATTAGATGTAAAGTAAGCATGTTTAATTTTGAAGGAAATGTTTATGCTCGGGGTTTTTTTTTTTACTGTTTATCTTACTCCACTGAGATAAGCAAGGGTATGTAGATGTAAGTGTCACAAAGTTAATTTCATTTGAAGTGCACAGAAAAGAGAATGATAAAGTGTGACTATTTATCTCTTTATCAAGAGCACTTTTCATCTGTGATAGAAATTATAATAGAGCTCTAAAGAACAAAAAGAGTAATGGCAACAGATATTTCACTGACTCATTCTTGAATGTAAATGCATAAGGAAAATTAGTTTAGTTATGTATTTAGAGGGCAGGAAGAATCTCACAAAGCTCTGATTTATTTTCTAAAATGTAAATATTAATTCTGGGTTTATGGGAGCAAAATAAACAGTCATTTAATTCAAAAGAGAACCTGAACCATTCATTTTGTGTGCCTACAGACACTTTTATTCTAGAACAACAATTCAGCTTTTGAACAACAATTTCCCATTTGATTGTGAAAAAATCAGATTTTTTTGAGATTTGTAGATTGATATTTCTTATTGGATTTTCAAGCAAACTGAATTTTTAATTTGTGCACACAACTGCTTATGCATAGTTAGAAATGTAAAGTTTCTATGTGTGCAAATATATACTCTGATTACTCAGAGCACCTCATGCAAATACAGGACTTACTTCCAGTCTTTCCATGGGGTACATTGGATAATCTTCAAATAAAGAACAATTTAAATAAAAATACCACAGTTCCTTTTTTAAGTATATCACCATTACTGTCCTTGAGATTTTAAGACATTCCTCAAGTTGTAGAATTTGTATGTCATGCTTTGCGGAAAAATCAGAATCAGAATAGGTGAAGATATGTGTGTACTGTTTTTTGGCCGTGATAAAGTTAGTTTTCTTTAGTATGGTGCTATGTTTTGGATTTGTGACCAAAACAGTGTTGATAACACTGGGATGTTTTAGCTATTGCTCAGCAGTACTTGCACAGAGTCAAGGCCTTCTCTGTTTCTCACACCACCCCACCAGCAAGGAGACTGGGGGTACACAAGAAGTTGGGAGGGGACACAGCCGGGACAGCTGACCCCAACTGACCAAAGGGATATTTCACACCATATGACATCATGCTCAGCATATAAAGCTGGGGGAAGAAGGAAGAAGGCATGACATTTGGAGTGATGGTGTTTGTCTTGCCAAGTCATCGTTACGTGTGACGGAGCCCTCCTTTCCTGGAGACGGCTGAACACCTGCCTGCCGATGGGAAGTAGTAAATGAATTCCTTGTTTTGCTTTGCTTGTGCGCGCGTCTTTTGCTTTACCTATTAAACTGTCTTTATCTCAACCCAGGAGTCTTCTCACTTTTACTCTTCTGGTTCCCTCCCTCATCCCACTGAGGGGGGAGTGAGCGAGCGGCTGTGTGGGGCTGAGTTGCCCACCAGGGTTAAAACACAACAATGTGATAGGTGAAAAATGACCATTTTTAGGGGATGTCCAGAGGAAAATTAGGCACATTGTTAAATTTTAAGTAAAACTTGAAAACTACTTATTGATATCTTTTTTTACTTAGCTCTGATAGAAGGTGCAGATATCATACAAAATATTTTAGTCTCATCTGGTTTTTAATCCACTATTCTTTGTTCTAAAGGAGAAGATAAGCCTATCAAGCTGTTCCATTATGCCTGATCTCTTCTGACTGTTTCCAGCTATTCCCTAACATTGATCCTCCTGATCAATATTCTAGCAAATTCCTTGTCAGGGTCATCACCGCTGTATTTCTTTGTGCTGTCACCCCTTGCAGCTTTGGCTGTTTATTCTGAGCATGCCTTCGCTGGTGTGGGACTCTGAGGAGGTACTCGTATCCAATGGCCAGAAGTGGCTGAGGTGCAAGTGACCTTATCCGTGAGTCAGACTTCACTTGGGAAGTGTTAGACAGAACACTAACTTTTAAAACAGATGTTCAGTCACACAGGCACATCTACTGAGATGGGAGATGGAATTAACAATATGTGGCTGTCTCCCTATATGGCATTTCCAGTGTGAGAAGTTGGTCTGTTTATACCAATATGCTGGCTGTATCAGAACATGATGAAACCAAGAGCACTGAGATACACTCTCACTGTAAACCTTTACGACTATTTAAGCCAGAGATTGCCTTGATAGCACACTATTAAATTTGTATGTACACCAAACGCACAGCTGACTGAGGCAGAAGAAAAGAGACAAGAACAAATAGATGGGTTAATGGAAGAAAACAGAACAAGCCACAAAGAAAGCAAAAGCTAAGGTTGTTTGCTACAGGTATTAAGTTTGTTCCTGTTTTGATATATGACAGGAAGGAAGATGTTTAGGAGAGCCAGAGAACTTCAGGGTGAAGCAGGCAGAGGATGGCTGGGGAAAGGTACCTCTGTGGAGTTTTGTGGGATGATTGGTGTCCGCAGGGACAACAGGCATCTGGCCTTGTCTCATTTTTGTCACTGAAGACAGGTGGGAAAATCAGTGGCTCAGGAGCATATACCCTTGTGTGGGGTTCTTGCCCTCTTCACACTGTGTGACCTGCGAAGGATCTGCACCTCACACGAGTACAACCTTCTTGTACAGACTCACTCAGGATGCCACTTTGGCTGTGTGTGATCTGCTATACTTGAGATACAGAGGGAGACGCAGTGATCATGGGCATGACTACTAGTCTTTTTGCTGCTACTATATTAGTGTCTAGAAGCAGATTCTAAGGCCAAAGCTGTGATATGAAGCTCAGAATAAATTAATCAGTTATGCCTGTGTGACATGTGCTTATCTGTAACCTATGAGGGTTGTGTAAAATCCACAGAGATAATGGCACCGATGTATTTCTCACACATGCACACTGCTCTTACAAACCTCAAGGAGAACTGTATTAATCAGTTCAATTTATTTCTCAGAAATCTTAATTTCTTTCTGTTCAGTTTACAATATCCCCTCAGAAGCTGGTCAAAGTAAAGTTTATAGTCCTACAATATTCCATGGAGAGAGATTAATTGGAGGAGTCTTATTCCACTATATTCCCCTGGGAGGAAGCAGATGGAGATTTTACTGCAACATCAACACCAGTTCAGGCTACTCTGCATCTTCCAGTATACTACAGGTCAACTGAGTATGCTATTTATTGTTATTTCCTCCATGCAATTTGTCAGCTAAGCCAAATGGTACGGTTGGTACTTTCCAACTGTAACACCTAAGTTCAACCACAGAAAACTCACTGCTTCACAGGAAGGAAGTGGCAAAAAAATCCAGCATAGGGGACAACCACTTCAGAAATCCAGGGGAATTTTCCTCTCCCAGTTTGAGAATGATGGAAGAGTGTACTGTGACTACTCATGTAACAAGCTCAGTTTAGAACTCACCACCGGTCCTTCCTCGAGGCGACTTTCAAACTATTGCTAGCCAGATCTACTTGATTTTGACTTCACTCAAAAAATTATGTTAAATGAAAGACAGGATCAAGCATTTAGAGGTATAGAGAGAGGAAGAAGCTAATGGCACATCAGAGGATACTAAAGAAAAATTTTATCATAACATTTGGATCTTGATGCCACACTAATTAAGGTAAGGCTCTTATGCCAAACATGTTAATTTATTTAAGGAAAAAAAGATTACATAACAAGATAATAGTGATAAATGAGTAGTAAAAACAAGTTAAGAGGCAAGCAAAGATTTTCAGTAAGTGTAATGTTATCTTCAGTTAACCAGTAATAATTCAAATACAGAACTTTTCTTTTTTGTGACGCAAAGGGGCAAAGCCGAAGTGAAATTATAATAAATTTGCATACTTTAATTACCTGGTAAATATAGCCTAGACTAAACTATTGCAAGAATAGCATCAGTACACAAGAACCCCCAACACATGACAATATTTTTTGTTCAAACATTCTACTTATTTCAAGAAACCAAATTCTGCTTTCAGATATAACACTGTGACTTCAGTAGCTTACCCAATATAAAAAAGATTTTTTTGAAATAAATTTCACTTCTTTCTTTCTTATTATTCCTTAGATATGGCATATTAGTCATTACATGTTGATAACTTATTTTAATTTAGTTAAATATGCTTTATCAGTATTTTTATACTTTTTACCTGGGGCTCTGTATGTTCTCCTCAGTTAGAGGTTAATCTCTGTTCCCTTATCTTTGTTTATATTAACTATTTGTCTTGAATTTCTCAAGCCAAACAGCTGTGGTAGCTAGAATTTAATCAGATTCATTCAGAAAGAAAGTACTTAGTCACCATGGTCATGTTATAATGTAGGTTACAAATGGTGTATGATTCAATAGTGTTGTGATGGGCTGACGCCGGCCAGCAGCCAAGCTTCTACACAACCACTTGCTCGCTCCCTCCCCCTCAGCAGGAAGGGGGTAGAAAATAGAAAGAACAAAAGTGGGAAAACTCATGGTTTGAGATAAAGACAGATTAATACGTGAAGAAAAGAGTGTGTGTGTGTGTGTGTGTGTGTGTGTGTGTGTGTGAATCAAACAAAAATACAAGGAATACAAGGAAATCACTCACTACCCTCTACAAGCAGACCAACATCTAGCCAGTCTCCAAACAATGGCCACCTTGAAAGCCAAAACGACCCACTCTTCTTCTTCCTCTAATTGAGTTTCTGTTGGTGAGCATGACACCATATGGTATGAAATATCCCCTTGGCCAATTTGGGTTAGCTGTCCCAGTTATGTCCCCTCCCAACCTCTTACCCACTCCTAGCTGACTTGATGGGCAGGGGGCAGAGTGGGAAAAAAAGAGAAAGCCTTGACACTGTGTAAGCACTGTTCAGCAAGCACCAAAACATTGGTGTGTTACCAACACTGTTTTAGCCACAAATCCAAAACATAGCATCGTGCTGCTATGAAGAAACTTAACTCCAGCCCAGCCAGACCCAGATCAAGTGTTTCAGATCCGACAGATTTAATTCAAAATAAAGAATCTTCTCCATGAATTTATTCAGCTTTAATGCTCATTTGGCTTTGAGTTTTATATATTGACATATCTTTTTATGGATATATCAAGTCTCTTTCTAAATAGGGCCTATTATGCTTTGAAGACTGCTTTCAAATAAAAGTAGTCTCATGCTAAAAAAGATATTATGCAAGATTTTGGTTTTATTGCTGGTTGTTAGAAGGTACCAAGTACAATAAATGAATATGGAGCTTGCCTCTTGGTTATCTAATGGCTGTACAAGCAGAGTGTTTAATAGGTACAATGACGCCAAATAATTGCATAAAAAGAGCTGTGTGGGTTTAGGCAAAATGTTATATCAAAAACAGTACTGAAAGCAATAGAATGGAAATAGTGTTCTATTCTTGCCATACATCCTGCTGTATGAGGGACAAAGAAGAGTTATTAAAAGAGTGTGGAAATAATTTTAAGGCATTATTAGCTTTTTAGTTGGGTGAGCATAATCTTACCAACCTGCCCTTCTCCACCAGCATAAAGCAAAAGACTAATGATGTTTTGTATATTAACGTGTAGGGTAATCTTTGTAATCAACATAAGGTTGTGTTGGATAGCCACCACTACTTTCAGGATAGTTTCTACATTTTTCCCTCAAAAAGCAAGCTATTATCATTAATAATTTTCCATTGTGACAGACACAGTAATATGTAAATCACACAGCTGACACAGTATCTACTCTAAGACTTTTTAAAAATTACCTTTTCTGTAATCAAATGCAATATGGTACCTGGGGCATTCTCTTTGCTCATGCATCACATAAATGTAAAACCCACAGAAACATGATTAAATTGCAAACCCTTTTATAGGTTCAGGATAGTGCATGGCTTGATAGGTAATCCTCACTTAAGTAAATTTCATTTCATCTTATATAGTGGGAAGCACTGCACATGCATTTTATACATATGAAGTGAATGTCATTTATAAAGAAAGTCCCAACTTTGAAACAAATTATATTCTGAAAGAAGGAAAAAAAAAAAAAAGAAAAAAGGGGAAGAATAGATATCTGGAATGCAACAATTATAATCACTTCAGTCCAGATTCCGCTGGTGAATAGTACCATACAACTGAATTTTATTTTAAGCAAGGGAAGAGGAACATGATTCTGTAATTCTTTAGTTAGCTGTATGTAGCAGTGTGGATGGCCACTACCTTAAAAGATGTCAAGGCAGATGAGAAGTTTGTTACTATCTTACTGAGGTACTAGCTTATCTACTCTTCAAAGCTGTAACAAGCTAAATTGTCACCTTCACTGGTGATGTATGCTGATACTTTTGCTTCTAGATTTAAGTGTTTCATTTAATAGGTCCCACGCAAAATAACCTTTCACCTTTCTCCAGATTTTCAAAAACAGATTTTTAATCTCCTCTGATTTAGTGTTTAAAAGCAAATATATCTTCCACAATCTCCAAACAAACAAACTCTTATCATATACAAATTGCTCAATTTTTTTTTTTCTAAACGAAATAACATCTGCACCTAAGATCCTGCAAAAACACCTGCAGAGGGTGTTTCCTGTTATTTATAAAACAAATCTCTGTCATTCAGTGAAGAACGAGGAAGAGACAGTAGTGCTCTTAAGTGCTATTTTAGTAGTATTCTTGGCTTTTTAAATTTGGAAAGCAGCAGGATACTGCAGTGAGTACACTATTAGCAAATGGTGCCTAAAAGTAGACAGGCAAAGATGATTAGGCAATTCAGGGTTGACAACTCTGATTTATATATTACTGTAAAAGCTAAAGGAGGCTGGATATCCCTTTTGAAATTAGAAAAAGGAAATACTAAAAGTAGACGACATTTCAAGACATTATCTAAAGAAGCAATATATTTCCTCTTCATTTCCTATAGTGATTATCTTTCCAAATCAGATACTGCAGCACAGCCTTCCTCCTATCCCATCCTTAAAGTAGTCAGCATAAGATACTTCAAAAAGAGGGAGAACATAAATGGGAAAACTTACTTACAGATGAAGCTTCTCCTTAGCTGGAGAAAATTATTGATCTGTTCTTCTGATCATAAGATTTAATGACTTTCAGATATTTTCTCCACCTAAATAGTTATCAATGTCTTAATCACCCATGTTCATGTCCTGTTTGAACTTTTTGTAAGCTGCTGGCTTCGATACCACACTGAGTTAAAAATCATGTAAAGTTGTATTTATTTTCATAACTTTCAATTTTCTTTTTCTGTTTCCTTGGATACCTGCTTATTTCAGGACTGCAGAATGAAAAAAAGAGACATTTTATAATCCGTTTCACTAATATATACTTGTATTTTGAATTGTGTAAATCAGTTTTAGGATCCTCTGATACTCCCATATTTCTAACATTTATCACCAAACTTTTTATCTCATCCCCTGCAATATAAATGGATTCTTATAATTTTATTCATCATTAGAATGCTGGGGTTGTTAACTTAATGTTTTCTTATACAGTCTAACATAGGTTCTTTCTTAATCACTGATGGTCACTGGTTTACACCGATGACAGTATGGTCTTGATATTCTTCCCTAGTTGATTCAGCTAACTTAATGTGATCAATGTGTGCAATTGTTTGACATCGTCTCTCGTTACGTATGCTGCTGTGGTTTTGCCTCTAGTGAATTTTGACTATTACCCCACTGATATTTTCTTACTATTAAATCCTCCAGAAGTCTTTATAGCTTTCTATGACTAATGTATAATTTTGTGTTATGTCATTTTGTCAAGTTTTTTTTCTAGATCATTAATTGCATCTTCAACACCAATCCTAGCAAAGTGATTATAGAGAGTCCTATATAAGTCTTCTCCTAAGGTAAGCCTTACTGTCTGAAGTTTGGGGTTTTAGGGAGTGCTCTGCTTAATAAAGCCGGAAGAAGTATTCTCACTGTTATTAATTCCAAGTTTCCAGGCTAAGTGCAAACCTCTGGAGGTCCTTGAAAAACTGCTCACTCACTCGTTCGCTACTGGTCCACAGCTCTGTATGAAATATTACATATTCAAATCTGAGACATATTCCTTGGCAGTAGCCCAGAGACAATATCATTCTTCACCTTTCCATTCACATGACCAGAAGTATTAAGTGTGTCCTTCAGCATATTATATACACACATATACACAGTCCATGTGGTACACAAGTGCATAAATTGTAAGACTGGCCATGGCACCTTAGTCACAAGAGCTTAGAAACCGATTTCATAAATTCTCTTGACAAAAGCACCAAACAAGATCTTCTTGTTGTAAAAAAAGAAAAGCTAGAAAGGGATTTTAATGTTGCCTAAACTTTTTACTCAAAAAATTTATCAGTGTTAGCTGACAGCAATCATAACTATACTTGAAGTCAGAACTGAAATGAAATGTGAGGGGGCAAAGAGTTCCTAAAGTCTGAATATGGTTCTTGCATTTAATGAACAATATTTGAAGAGCTACTGTAAGAACCCCAATCACTAAAAGCAAGTTAATGCATTTGACTGAATATACTGTCATTTAACAGTACTCTATTGATTTCAGTGTTACCTAAAAGGAATCATGAATGTGTTGGTGTGTGCCTATTCAACACCCTCATCAATGTAAATGTGAATCAAGGAAAACTACATAATGCCCGTGAAAATCTATTACTTATTTTACACTCTCCCAAATCCATATTATCCTCCTATTTCCTTGCAGGTTCATTGCTTCTGATATAATTCACTGATTTCTTTATTATTTGAGTGTCTAGACAGTTATTTGTTATTCAGATTCTTGCTCCACTGTTTCAGGTGTCTTTTACTTTTTTTTTTCTTTTTTTTTCCCTTTTTTCCCCTGCCATCAGTTTATTTTGGGATCTATTGTTTTCATTTAGAAAACATTTCTGCTTATTTAAAATATATCGGTTTGGATCAAAAACGTCTAGCTATTTTTCCTTTCCCTTGCTTTCTGTCTTGTTTTTGTTTAAGGGGAAGGAATTCTGTTCCAACTTAATTTTCTCTATACACATCTTTAATTAGCTGGTGTTCTAAGTTCAGGAAGTTAAATTACCTTATGTTTCAAATTTTAATTTACATTGTTATTTTCTATTGATTATCTCCTGCTGTTTTAAATTTCCCTTTGGAAGTTTTATCTGACAAAGTTAAATTTTGGCATGCCTTGTCTCCATACAACACTGAACTCTACTTAATACTCAAAAACAGTCTTTGACTAGATACTCCAAAAACCTACATGACTTTATTTCAAAGACACTATCAATTGTTCTCTAAATTATAATAACTCAAGGGGCAGCAATATAAGGTCCTGAGAAACTTGGTCCATGAGCCCCAGTATTACTATATATGCCTAAAAATGCAAAGAATACTTGGGCAAAGTAAATTGGTTTTGTACATAAATTCAGTGAAAAGGATAAAATTAAAAAGAAATTAGGGAAATTTTGAAAAGGAATATGAACAATCAGAATATGTATCTTCTACCCAATTGAGCAAAAAATTTTCTATCTTCACATTATCCTTATTTTTGTCAATGTTCTTGAATATGAAATGTGAAATGTGTCAGTCACACACCCTTCTATGAAAAAGTTTGGTTTTTCCTTATTACATTTTTTAATAAAGTGAACATAATTCCTAACCATAGCAAACACTTTTTTTGTTCAAGGTCCAAAGGAAAAGAATATAACTTATACATTTTCATCCTATCTACTTTAACATGAAGATATCTCACTTTTTTTGTAAACTCTTTGACCTTAATAATACCTTATGATAGTAACTAAGTTGATTATGAACAAGTTGATTATGAACTAGGTAAATCTTTCACTTTATCCAAATAAGGCACCATTTGATTGCACTGACTTCCTTTTTATAGTATTAAATTTCTATTGTTGGTCTTCTCTATGCTTTTCTATTTTAAAAAATACTTTCTCTTTACTTACTTTTAAGCAAATATATGCCAATATGTATTTAGTGCCTACTGTAGCATTATTGTAACATTAGAATTCCTGGCACTTACATGAATCCTTAGAAATTGAGATTAAATCTTGTTCTCACAAATAATCACATAGATCTTAATAGATTTCTGACAGAACCTGATCTGAAATACTTTAAATTGGGGTTGAAAAAGCTCAGTTACACAAATTTAGTTTTCCACCATAAAAATCCTGAAGCACTTTAAAGTATATTTTAAAAGACGATAATTTTATAATTTAATAATATTATGAAAATATTAAAATACACCCATTATTTCCCTGTGTTTTATTCAGGACTAAAAGTGACCACCATCTTCAAAAATTAAGCCGTAATGGATAACCACAGAAATATTTCTGCTCATATTGAATGCATTCTGAAATTCTATGATCAGTGCTTGTTCACATCAGGTCTTTTGTTTTTGCTTTGGTATATCTTAACTTGAGACAGAAATATGAATACTTTAGGCAATGTTAAATGAAACTTGCCCTAGCTCTTAAGACTTCTTTTATGACTGTTATGCACCTATATTTCTCCTTTCAACTCCTGTGCAAAAGTTCCACCTAGATAAACAAAACCTAAGTAAAAACATTATGAAATAGCTGCACCATATACTTACCTTCTCAGTTTTGCCTCGGACCTTTTATAACTATCTAAGCATTATGTGAGCAAACGATGCTCTGAATTTTTGTTTATTTGCAATTGTTGTTTGTTTGTTAAATTTTTTACATTTTTAACAAATCTAAGCAAAGATCCAAATTAAACAAGGCTGCAAATCCTGTTCATCCTATTTCTCCCCACCACGGTTATCAATAATAGACACCATCAGCAGCTAAAACTGAAAGCATTAGCACTGATACAAACATCTCTCTGTATAACGTCAATATAGCAAACAGAGAATCAAAAGACAGTTTTGAATAGCTACATAAGTGAACTCCCTCTTTAGCAGTCAATTTAAAGCCTAGAGTGTGTTTCAGTGTTTCAGAAGATAAAAACCAAAGGACTTCATGTTGCATAAGTAATTTTCCTGCATCCATTGGTATAAATATAAGCAGGGTTGGATTCTTTAAGATAAATATTACATTTTTTCACTGGTTTTATCTACCTTTCCTCAGGTATATAGTCTTATATAGTCTTAGCAACATCAGTTAATAAATTGCCTGTATGAACACCTGTATACACCCCTCTAAAGAATTCTGAATGTTCAAAAGAAATGCTTAAACAGGAAATGATTCAGCATTTGCTAAGAAATTTGAAAGATTTTTCCCCCAAATAAAGAACTGCTATTAAACAGGTAAATTGGCCACTGTTTTTTATCTCAGATCAAATTATTAGCTGTCAGAACTGAATCAATGACCACAGAATACCTTTATATGTGTTTTATTGATATTCTAGAATCTAAACAGAAGTTAATGAATGGACCAGACTATATCCAGCAAAAGAATTTTATTTTATTTTATGAAGTGATAAAAATATTATCATTTATTATACCTCTTCTAAAACCTTATGCATTTTATTCATTCAAATGGAAAAAAAAAATCAAAATTGAGACAATATATCACTAAGTTATTTATTAATAGATTTATTCATATTTTGCATAGCATAATATTCTCCTTATAGATAGGACAATATTGCATTGACAAAATGTATCTAAAATTAAGGAGAGCTAAGCACCACTTAAATCAGTAGATTGCCAAGGGATGCTGTGGAATTGCCATCACTGGAGGTTTTTAAGAACATCTTCGACAAACCTCTCAGGAATTGTTTAGGTAGCATTTATCTTGCCTTAGGGCAGAAGGTAGGACGAGATGATCCCTTGAGGTTCTTTCCAGTCCTATTTTCGGTGATTCTTAGCATCTTCAGCAATGCTGTTGTTTCTTACAACAGTAAGTATATTCAAGGAAGTGGAATGACCTATACCAACCATTTCCAAGACCCTTTTCAAAGTCTTTATTAATTACTAAGATTTTGCTTTCTTGGAACTCCAGCAAACAAATTAGAAGAATAGATTGTTTATATATGCACACATGCCTATGTACCTATCAGCAGTTGTTGGCACTGAATATATTATTCTCTATACATTTAGTCTTCCCTTTGTCTTTCAAGTAGGGGGAGGACCCACTACAAAAGAAAGTCAGCTTACTCTGCTGTAGCTTTTCTACTCTGTGGTAGCAACGGTGCTTAGACTTACGCTGAAGGTGAGGTGAGATGGACTCATAAATCACAAAGGTAGGAGGCATGTGGCGCATTAAGCCAATGGCCACCCTCCTTCCCAGGATGTGCTGTGCAGCCTCAGCCATCAGCCCCTCTCCATCTCTGTGGCCCTGTTCCCCACGCAGGATCTCCCATTGCTTGGAGCTCCTGGCATCTTCTGAAGCTGCAGCATCTTCTCCCCAACACCCAAAATGCCATGTCATCAGCCTTTTTTATGCAGTGGGGAGAAGTGGGGAGGGAAGAAGTAGCTCTAACTCTATTATCTTACTGTTCACATAAAAGTCCTAGCACAGTTTGCTCCTCAGTGACAGATTTCTAATCAACCAGATATTTCAACTGCTTCATTTCTTTTCTGTTTTATTCTGCACTACCATGCTTTTCTCTTGATCTACCTTACAGAAATATTTTAATAATAGTTTTTCAGTCCAAACATTTCATACTGCCAGAAATCTACTTCTTTCAACTGAAATGTAGTCTCCCCTCTATCCATTTTTAATTCATTCTTCTGTTAATTAAATGACATTTTGAAACTCATGAGTGGTGCTTAGTCACTCAGTTCCACTGATGTTTAATTAAAGGTTGGTGTCTAATTGCCCAGAGTGCAACTCAAAATTGCCCTGAAGCCTTTGTAATATGTACTCATTCCTTTATCAGTCTCAAATGCCTTCTTGTACAGTGAGTTACCAACATAATTTTCTCTGAAAAATCCTTATCATTTTCATCAAAATGAAACAAAAGGCATAAATGCAGAGAGGTCAACAAGACCTTCACACCTCTCCAAATTTCTCTGTCAGTTTAGTATGACATTTATAGAAAAGGTGTGCTCTGCTTCTGTAGATATCATTACAAAAGTTGATTTGACTTGAATAGCATACAGTCAATCCCATAAAGGGTATAAATCCTCTCAGAAATCACAATAATAATAACTTCAATAGTTTGTTCCTACTAATTATTGCAGATCTTCCATTAGCCTTATTAGAGGTACTGTATTTTTAATAAAAGGGAGCAGTATATTAAAATTCACTATGCACTTTTGAGAAATTATGTTCAGGTCTGCCTTACAGACTACCTTGGAGATTAAAAATTATTGTTATGAACCTGAATAGACACAAACAAGTTTGGATAAACAGGAAATGGTTTATATTCCTATGTTAGGCTCACCCAGGTTAAATAAATAAGAAGGAACTAAATTTTGGTGCAGAACTTGAAAGGTTCCAGGAGATCATAGAATCATAGAATCATTTAGGTTGGAAATGACCTTTAAGATCATCGAGTCCAACCATTAAGGTAGCACTGCCAAGTCCACCACTAAACCATGTTCCTAAGCACCACATATACACATCTTTTAAATACCTCCAGGGATGATGACTCAACTACTTCCCTGGGCAGCCTGTTCCAATGTTTAACCACTCTTTCGGTGAAGAAATTTTTCCTAATATCCCATTAGGATCCAATAAACCTCCCCTGGTGCAACTTGAGGCCCTTTTCTCCTGTCCTATCAGTTGTTACTTGGGAAAAGAGACTGACACCCGTCTCGCTACAACCTCCTTTCATGTAGTTGTAGAGAGCGATAAGGTCTCCCCTGAGCCTCCTTTTCTCCAGCTTCCTTTTCTCCAGCCTCTCCAGTTGTTCCCCAACTGGGAACAACCCCAGTTCCCTCAGCCGCTCCTCATAGGACTTGTTCTCTAAACCCTTCACCAGCTTCGTTGCTCTTCTTTGGACGCATTGGTAGACCACAGAAAATGAATTTGTTTTGTTTACCAGTGATCGACTAAATGGTTGGAAAAGATCACTGCCCAGCTTCTAAAGAGATGTCCTCCAGTCTTTGAAGAAACCTGCCATTTGTTAATTGTGGCCAAAATGAAGCTGGATTAACAATGGGATTCTCAGTGTTCTTTGAGTTCTTTGAGTGAAACCACCCATTCTTCTGTCAATTATCAGGCTTTGCTTCATATAACTATACTGAAGCATAGTTCCCGCAGGAAAGCATTAGGCAATACAATGGCATGAAGTAAAGAAAGGAAGATTTACAGAGAAACGTCAAAAAATGTTTCATGAGTTCAAGATTCAAAAGGATATCTTGCAAAGAAAGAAACACAGCTACTACTACTCAAAGTATTTATATATATATTAAAAAAAACACAACCAAACAACAAAACAAAACCACAACACAAACAGCCCAACCAAAAACCCCCAGATACAATGCTAGAATAGTGTTTATTAGGCAATTATTTGTTGCACTAAATAAAAGTAAGAAGATAAAAGCACTTTAAGGAGTATTAATATGTATTTAATAGTTCTGGTTATAGAACTTATATTAGCTATCAAATATAGACTCTGCCTCTACTGCTTGTTGCTTGTTCAATGAGGGTTTTTATGAAATTAAGACAGTGGCGGCACAAATCAAATATGAAAGAGCAGCAGTAATTTGGAAGAGTAATGATCAAGACAGCCCAAAATAAATAGTGCTTTAATTTTCCTGACTGACTTTTCAATGGAATATTTGGCAAACTTCAAATTATCAGGTATAAACTTATTAAATTGAAATTGAAAAAGTTGTGCGCTTTCTGTAATGGAAAGGGAGCTTTTGAAAGTCTCTAATTCTGTGTTTATCGCAGTCAAAACAGTGGAAAACAATTCCAAAATCCAATTAATATTAAAAAAACCCCAGCATACCCCAACATCTGTTACTTGTTTGTGACTGATTTTACTAGGTGTTTATTAATTCTATTCTCCCCTTAATTTCCATCTCATTTTACAAAATAATGATGATTTTTTTATTAAGGGTTCATTTTTATTTGGATTAAAAAAATATATGGCTTGCCAGGTGAAAGAAATTGTGATGCCTAAGGTCAGAACTTCCTTAACAACATCACTTCCATTGCTAATTTCTCTAGTGCCTACAAACCTCCTGCTTTGAAACATGTCTGCTCCCTGGAGCACAGCATCCTGATCTTGTTTTATGGTACCAGTAATATAAGCACTAAGACTTGCTCTTTTTGAAATTAAGTAGATGAAAAAATCCACTGACAGAGCTGCCTTCTTTCAATGAATATTTTTGTTTGAAACATCTCTTTTCCCATTGATGTAACAGTAAAAACTTACTTCAGAATAACTAAATACGTAAAAAACAATCAAACCTTAAACTCTACAGTATGTAAATTGTATGGTAAATCTTAAGTATTTAAGTGTTTCTTGGATTTTTTTCACTAATATTAAAATGGGATGAGTTGAAGTTTAAAATTTTGTAATGGTTTATTTAATTCCTCTGCTGCCAATAGCAGCTGCTGTGATTTAACCTCGGTAGGAAGCTCAGCCCCACACAGCCACTCGCTCACTCCCCCACATTGAGACTGGAGAGAGAATCAGAAGAGTGAAAGTGGGAAAACTCGTGGGTTGAGATAAAGACAATTTAATAGGTAAAGCAAAAGCTGCGTGCACAAGCAAAGCAAAACAAGGAATTCATTCACTCCTTCCCATCGGCAGGCAGGTATTCAGCCATCTCCAGGAAAGCAGGGCTCCATCACGTGTAACGGTTACTTGGGAAGGCAAAATGTCATCACTCCAGATGTCCCCCCTTCCTCCTTCTTTCCCCAGCTTTTATTGCTGAGTGTGATGTCATATGGTATGGGATATGCCTCTGGTCAGTTGGGGTCAGCTGTCCCAACTTCTTGTGCACCCCCAGCCTACTGGCTGGTGGGGTGGTGTGAGAAGCAGAAAAGACCTTGACTCTGTGTCAGCACTGCTCAGCAGTAACTAAAACATCCCTGTGTTATCAATACTGTTTTGGTCACAAATCCAAAACATAGCACCATACCAGCTACTACTGAAGAAAACTAACTCCTTCTCAGCCAAAACCTGCACAGCAGCAAATACAAATAAGATTTTTGTGGAGGAGTGGCTGATACAGCAGGGGCACGATCTAGTATCCCTGAGCAACCCATGTTTTGAGCAGTAGCAGGGGCGTACTGATGAAGGCTGGTGACCTTGACCGACCTTCACTGGGCAGAAGAAGGAACCTCGCCAGCAGATAAACAACAAAAGCGGAACTGCATCCGGGACGAGGAAGGGGCGGGGGTCGGCATGTCCAGCCGTCAGCCTCCAATGAGGAAGGAGTTGTGAGCGCGTGTATAGCTGTAGTTAGCCAATCATAGGTTGTTATGAAGCGCGTGTCCATAGTAGATAACTATATAAGCCCTGTTATAAGTATGAATAAAGGAGAATGATCATACCCATATTGGGATCTGTCGTTACTCCGGATTCGCAACTCCCGCTCCGCCGTCAACACCGATCCAAGTAAACTCCGACAGATTTTTATCAATTTGATATCTACTAAGAGATCCCCAAATTATCTATTTGAATATATTTCTCACTGAAATGAATTTATTTCCCTATAGAATTCATCATTTACAAATACTACTGTGTGCTTTTCACTATCCAATTTTTGGTACGGTGTTGAACAACATAAAGTGATCTCCTTCTATTTAGTGTATTTAAGTGTAAACCCAGCCTGTTATGCAGGGTGGTTATGTGCCATGAACCTTCCTGCTTACCATTTTATTGGCCCAAAATGATTCTGTGAGGAGGTACACATTTTATTTTGCTTTGAAATCTGGTTTTGTTGCAACAGTCAGTAGATGAATTTCCACCGTCATTCATAAGAACATGATGCTGGTGTATACTCTGAAGAATGGAAATTGTACCATTTCTTAATGTTTGCATTCAGCTTATTAAATATAGTTTCAAATTTCTTCTTAGGGTTCCCTTTCCCTTCCCCATCTTTCTGTACTGTCTCTATTTTCTACTGCACATGCTACTCCTTGTTCCTTTGGCAGCAAAAGGAACTAATCTTCCACTAAAGGTGAAAGTCATTGGATCTCTGTCAACTTGCAAAACTTTCTATTCCTGTTTACAACTCATCTGATTAAGAAACAGAGAATCTGCAAAGAAACAACTATTGCCATTATCATCTATAATGCCTTGCATGGTACATATTTCAAATGGTAGCTATAGATACTCCTGCTTCCCCTCCTAATTAGTGATTTAGAGATGATTGAAATGTATCATTTCTCCATTAGTACAATATGCAGTGGTCATTATAAATAAAAAAGAGTGGTTAACACATTATTTTATTCAGTGTACATTTTTACTTTTCCTAGGGGTTGCTGGCAGATTTTTTTAATTCCATATAATTCTAATTTGTAGTGTGGGATTAAGAAAACTAATCCGACCTAACATCAGAAAAAATCAGAAAAAAACACAAAAATACTTCTACTGGATTTGGTTCTGCTTTTCTCTGCTGGATCCCACATCCTAATTCTTCATTACAAAACATTTTCTTTAAAATAGGGCACTAGAACACAGGAAAAGTATACTATGAGCTGGAATTTTTAACATGCATACTTTTAAGAATGCCAAAGTTGCTGCTGACAACTGCATCATGCTTTGTATACTGGTGAAACCTGCTTGTACTAGGAGTGTGAAATTATTTTTCATTTCATATAGCAATGTGCCAAAGCAACACAGATGTTCTGTGCAGGACACTGTGCTTGAATTTTCTTTTCAAAGAAATACATTGTTGTTTTCATCTTACGCAACAAAGAAGAAACATCTGTCATATAACACATTTGTTTTAAAGAATAGTCTGTATTTTTTAATGTATTACCTAGGCAACTTGAACTCGAAGGTGCAAGAGAATATACACAAATAAAGTTATCAAGTAATAATAAAAATATTAATTTCTTAAAGAAGAATCCATAACTGCTTCCAAGACTTCAGATGGTTATGGGAAGTGAAAATTTCTTCTGTTGCTTTTTAATACATACTTGTGTATTTTATTTTATTTTTACATATCTCTACTTTAAACAAATTACTACTGTTCTTCTGCTGTCATATTTGAAATTTCATTCCCCACTCTCGCTACTAGATGACGGGACTACTAGTTCCTGATCTGATTATTAGTCTATTTCTAAATGCTGAATTGCCTCTACCTGTTGCAGGCATTAGAATTACTTACTAGTGCTGTTTTCAAAGGAAACATCTTATTGGTCAATGCTACTCAGATGGCCTGTTATCTCTGGGCCCTAATCCCCTCTTTTTAGTAACAGGCACTAAGTAGTGGGACCATTAATGTAAAGGCACCATTAGGAAAAGGTGTTGCTCATAAAGTACTGCGGAAGCCTGCTAGTTGGAGACACGCTAATGCATCTTAGAAAGGAAACAAAAAACTTGACCTGAATATTCTGACCAATTTACTGCCTGACAGGCCTGACATCTGGGAAAGGTTTCTATTTCTGAGACTGCTAACAAAACACTACAAAGACAATCTCTCTGTTGGAATGATTCCAACCTCCTTGACTTTTGTCTGCCTAGGTTGACCTAGAAACTCTTCACTGGTTATGATTTTCCTCAAAATAAACATCAAACATAAGTTAGGATGTAATTTGATCTATCAAGTAACTTTGATGTCAATGACTGTCAGACCCTGTTGATAATCTGAGTGCTCTAGTATGAGTAATAGCTGTTTCATCAAGACTTTGTTTTTTCTTGGTCTCTTGAATAGGCTGGGAAATAATCAGAGAAGATTATCTTCCACAAGGCAGAATAGGTTCTTCAAAGATACTTATCACCTTTTTTATTCAATGCGTTTAGGGGGAATAGCTAGCAGGAACAGTGTTAAACATGAGTTTATTCTACAGTGCTACTGTTTTATGTATTAGTTTCCTCTCACTTCAAGGGCTTTGAACAACATAACTGTGAAAATACAGCTATGAAAGCAAAGCTATTAACAAGCAACCCAATAGAAAGAGTAATAGTGATCCATTTAACTAAATGGCAATTGTCGACCATTAGTTACCTAACTCTGCAGTGAAAGGATAACGTTGACTTCAATTGTATTAAATTACAGGAGTTAAAAATGTTTCTTTTCATGTTTGCAGTTTGTTCTCCTTGATGTACTTTGCTCTCTATGACTTTATTTCCCCTTAACTAAATCTGAGCTGCCTTTTAACAGGAATAATGGCAGAGATGGACAGAACAGACCCATTTAATGAGATAGGTGTTACAGTACATGACATGGTGAGTATATGAACGCCAGCATGCTCTGAATTGCATTTGCTCTTTCTTGTTTTCCATATGGACATCAGGCTGAGATTATATCTTTCCAAGACTGATAGGATTATAGATGCAATTGCTAGAGGTGGAGGGGGAGAAGAAATTGATGGTTTAGTTTCCTAAGCAGTCAGTAGCTTTCCAGGAGAATCATACTCTGAAATTTGCTTTCATCTTCCTAGTATGATTTTGCTGACACCTGGGTTCCTATCTATTTGGGAAGAGCAGTGGTCAAGTGTAGGCACATGAATTTTCCTGCACTGGAGTATTTATTGGGCAGCAAATTTAACTGTGTAAAGATTTTGATGCCCCGATAGTGGAATTATTAGTATATAGCAAGTTATTGTATTTAGTGGCTAGACTTGGTTTTTAGACTTTTTCTGCAAAAGGCAATGCAGTATATTATTTATCTAGACAAATCCACTCTGGCACTAGTGTTGAAGAGTATCTTAAGTTTTACTGAATCTTTAGGTTGTGAAATAATCGACTATAAGAACATTTTGATTCCAATAAGTTAGCCCCTATGGTAGCGTTATGTATAGGTTGCTGTGTTACTTATTATTTGAGGCTATGTTGCTTGAAGTCCCTATTCCCTATTCTCTGGACTCTCTAGACCACAAACAGAGCCCCTAGGTTCTATTGTATATGGGATGAGTTATTTGACAACCTGACAAGGTAGATATCTAGCTGGCCAACTTGGCAACAAAACCTACTTTTAAGGTGTCCTGAAGTGAACTGCCTTCATTATAATACTAAAAAACACACCCACAGGTCAAGAAGACCCTTGCCCAGGTGAAGACCCTTCCCCCGCACAAGCGTAGTAACAGAAGATAATGACATAACCGATATTATAATTATATGTAAATCACTAACCAATCATTGTAACTGGGAGTGTACTACCTTATAATTTTTGTGTATAAATGTAACGGTGATCTCAACATAGGTGTGCTTGATTTGTGGAATTCCACCTTGCACCCGGCCGTAATAAAGAATGCCTGCTTTCTAAAACTCCAAATTGAGTCTTAGAGAGTTCATCATCTGCCGATTTACGGTAACACTAGCATACCACAACTTCACTTCCTTTATCTGGATTATTACAATTTCAAAAAGCTCACAATGTAGCAGTCCACTTTTTAAGGACTGCTGGTGCTTTTGATTCCTTGATGCTGCCTGAAATAAATGGAATCTCTTTTCACAGCAATTGGCGTATAGACTGGTCCCATCCAGTACTCTGGCACCCTTTTTCCTCCAGTTCATTCCATCTCTTGTGCTAATAAAAGCAGATGGAAGTAGACTGGATAATGTGGTTTTGTGGAAACCCCATTTATCAGGAGCACTTTTTTTTTTTCCCTAAGCTCAAACCAGCTGGTTCTTTGGTCAAAAGTTTTATTATGTATATTTATTATGTACATTTTTTACAAAGTTTATTTATATGTACAAACTCTGCATTTCAAAGTCTGAGAAACAGCAGAACAACAAACAGAAAAAAATAGTTGAGCAACTCACAAAAAAAAGTGGAAAAAAAACCAAAGAAAAAAATCTTCTATCAAACACATTTCAGAGAATTTAATTAGTTAATCTGGCACCTTTCAGCTTTTACATATTTCCCTATATTTATTATGACTTTTTAAATGCTTATTTTCTGCCAAATGATTCATAATAGGTTTAGAGAACAAGTGCTGTCATTATTTTTTATGTAAATTGTTTGGAGGAAAAGGACTGAAGAAATACTAAGGGAATACAAAAGTATCTGCTTGCTGGGAGATTTATTTTTTAACTAATTAAAGAATCATGTTATAAATTGGCAGGTGAGTGAGGCATAAAAATATTGCGGAGCTTCATTGTTCCCAGCAATTTCTATTTCCAAAGTGAAACCTTTACATTTGCTTTACTTCTTGCCCTACATTTGAATCCCACACAGCCATATTAATAGTGACCTCAGGAGACTCTAGTCATGCTGCAGAAGATTCTTGCTAAAGCCACTTAATGATTCGGCACTGTCTGTCAGCTCAGCCAAGCAATATCTTCCTCCCAAATGGGCAACCTCTATAAGGGATGACACCCTTACCTGGTTTACTGAAATCTGGGAGTTCACTTCTAATTAGAACTGACAAAAGCTTGACACAATCAGCAGCACTGGGAACCGAAATGCAGTTTCTTGAGAATAACAAAGCCTTCAGTTCTTTCCTTTTAACATCATTAAGAGCCCTGAGGATAACAACAGAATGTGAGGGAAGGGTAATATGATCAAAAAGATGGAATTCTCCACCATCTTTGTCTGTGGCATGAACCAGGTTTTAACAAAAGTAAATTTCAGGAGCTGATACAGTAACAATAGAAATGAGTACACTTTCATAGAACTGAGGAAATACAGAATGTTACAAATGCAACCTTTTATTTAAGTAAGGCTCATTTGCTAAATATTTTAGAAGAATAATGGAAAGGAATCAATACATATCTGTAGTTTGGATGAAGCAAATGTACTGTTTCTTTAGAATTATTTATAAAAATATACAAAAGGGTCTCAGACAGCCATGTATTTATAGTGGGTGGAAATTGTAAGTCACCTTTTCCAAGACCTTGGCTTTTCACTGTATATATGCAAAGTGAAATGGTTTCCTCTTCTGTAGTTGTTTAATAAAAGCTACTGTGTCAAGATGGTCCTTGTCAGCCAGCTCTAGCTGATCCTGCTTGAGCAGGAGGTTGGACTAGATGATCTCGAGATGCCTTCCACCTCAACAATTCTGTGAATAAATAAATGAAAGTAGTGAAAGTGGATGAGGGAGTTAATGCACTAACCTTTAAACGCAGGATTATGCCTCTGGATTTGATCTAAAAAGAAGATGCATTTGATGCTCACAGGTTACTTGTACAGTTGCCCACAAAGTAAAAACACCATACTCAGTTGGATGCATGGTGAGCCTGCAGTATTCTGCCTCTCCTGACAGGAGTAGAGGCTGTTGTCAACAGTTGAAGCTATTTTTGAGAGCTCTATGTGGATTGATATGAAAGCTCAAGTAGAAGTCATGACATGCCATGGACTCAATGCTACCAGTATCCAAATGGACAGACTGGTTTCTACCAGTGTTTTCATACAGATGTCCAATGCTTTCAAGATACTAGCAGTTAGCTGAAAAACATGAGTCAAGTTTATTGCCAGTAATAGCAAAATGATGCAGTGTCGTGGTTTAACCTCAGTCGGCAACTGAGCACCACACAGCCGCTCGCTGACTGCCCCCCACCCCTGGTGGGATGGGGGAGAGAATCGGAAGAGTAAAAGTGAGAAAACTCCTGAGTTGAGATAAAAACAGTTTAATAATTGAAATAAAATAAAATCCTAATAATAATAATAGTAATAATAAGAAGAAGAATATACAAAGCAAGTGATGCACAATGCAATTGCTGACCACCCGCTGACCGATGCCCAGCCAGTCCCTGAGCAGAGGCACCCCTGGCCAGCTTTCCCCCAGTTTATGTACCGAGCATGATGTCATATGGTATGGAATATCCTTTTGGCCAGTTTGGGTCAGCTGTCCTGGCTGTGCCCCCTCCCAGCTTCTTGTGCCCCTCCAGCCTTCTCAGTCAGTAGAGCATGGGAAGCTGAAAAGTTCTGGGAAGCTGAAAAGTCCTTGACTAGTGTAAGCACTACTTAGCAACAGATAAAACATCAGTGTGTTATCAACGTTGTTCTCATCCTAAATCCAAACGACAGCACTGTACCAGCTACTAGGAAGAAAATTAACTCTATCGCAGCCAAAACCAGGACATGCAGTAGGGAAGAAATGGCTCGAAGAGATTGCCAAGCTAGTGACCTCAGAGGAACTTACACCTTGACAGTTGTGTTGAGATTCAGGTAACTGAACTCAGCTCTGCTTCTAAATGCATAGATAGAAGCTTGAGATAAATCTTTTTGATAAGTGCTACGGGGTACTCTTGCTGGAATAGAACTTACGAAAATTAATATGCATTGCTTTAGAAAAATAATGTAGTATAAAAAGGAAATATAATGAAGAATCTTAAAGATAAGTGGTTTGCATTCATATATGGGTGTCATGACCAAATGTCAAATATGAGACACATGCTTCCAACCACATCACATATGTAGTTCAATATAGGATTAGAGCAGTAAACACAAGCTAGAAGAACCCCTTGAATATTAAGGCCAATTCTCTGTAATTGCAAGCAGCTATAAAATATACATCAAGTTCGGAAGGGTCCATGGTACTTTATTAGATGTTGTTATTTTTTAAATATGTCTCTTAGTCTTCTGTATTATTCACAGACTGGAACAATTAGTTTAGTATTTGGATTGGTGCAGTGAGAAGTAGAGTTTTTGACATTCTCAGTGAAGGACTTTTACCTTTGGAATCCTTTACTGAAGGAAAATAGAAGCTATTCTCTGAATAGAATTCAAAACATTCTTTTATTCAGCAGGCAAAAATACAACCATTTAACAGATGGATATAGTAACCATAATAGGATTTACTCCATGGAGAAAGCAGAATGTCCTGGTCTGCAAGCCAATTAGTCTATCTCCAATTATTCTGTGTCTCAGAGGAAGACTGTTGATTCAGGAATCCAGTTCCCACCTGAGATTATTTAACTTCAGGCCATTTTTTAAGGTTTGACCATTCCACCAAACTCCTTTAAGACTAACTGATATTATAGGATTATATACCATTGTGGGAGATTTACTATTTCTATCTGTGCACAACTGCTTTATTCCAGTTGTAAATATGCTTCATGACAGTAAAAAACCTCAACATATTTTGTAATGCATGGAAAGTGAATATTTTGATTCTCCGACCAAATGAAAGGAAAAAAACCCTCACATTTTTATGATTTTGATTCTGTGGAAACAGAGGAAACAGCTTAAGAACCAGCGTGAGAACATGAGGGAGTTTATCATAATAGAATAAAAGCACCTCACAAAAACTCTCACCCCATGATTGTAGGGTAAATGCATGCCAACATCTATAAATCTGTGTCAGGTGAATCTGAGGCAGTGTCTCATCCCTGTGGAGAGTGCAGGAGAGAGAGAATTCAGTCTGAATCAGTATTTAGAAGTACACAATACTGAACTGAAGCAAAGAAAGTGCTCATATGGACTTAAGAATACACACACACAAGCTGTTAAAAAGTGTTCTTCATTAATTTGCTTGTCTTGATCTCCCCATTGTGCTTCACTGTCCAACTTGGCAACTTAGCACTGGCTCTTGCCAAACTTTTCTTTTCCTTCTCCATTTTAATCCTTTATCTGGTAGCTCTGGGCTTGCTTAGGGTTTAACCTTGCAAATATCTTTGATACATGCGTTCCGGTCTGACAAATCTTTGCAGAACCTCTAGATGGACAACTCTGATTTTCACATTGAGGCACTTTTTTCTGGAGTAAAGGCAAGATTTTTAATTTTTTTCCCCCTGGAAATAAACATTTAACTTCCAAATACGCATGCAGAGCTATATATATATTAAAAAAAAAAACAAACCAAAACCACAAAATCAAAACCAAACCCAAACCTGCTCTTCTATGCTGTCTATTTATATGCCATAAGTACCTGAGCATGTTGGGAGAGTAATCGGCACAGAGCTGTCTAGTACCACCACTCCTGTGGATGTGATGGAAAGCCAGGGAAGTGAACTAAGCATTGAGTCCACCTCTTAATACATCATAGACATGTGTAAAAGTGTCAAACTATGCTACTACAAAAGGAGAGCTGGAGAAGGGTTCTTCATCCCCAAAGCAGAGGAAACACATTGGATTTTGATTGAATTACAGGCTGACTTCCTGCATTTTTAGTGAGAAATTTTGTATTGCCCTCATGGTGAAAGTTTCAGCTAATTATTAAGCACGGGGAGTATCTAAAACAACCACAAATAAAACTACTTGGTATCTCTAAGGGTAGTCTTTTCTTTACTATGAAATTACATGACGCTGCTCAAAAGAATGCATAATATTTTCTAAATATCCTTTAATTAGTGAATGTTTGGGACTTCTTATGTACATTAAATATTTTGTCATTCCACAAAATTGAATTCTTCATCAGAATAAGTTGTTAATTTGTTTCCAACATACAAGCTGCTAAGAAAGGTAGGCATTTAGAGGATAAAAGGAGGGATTAACTGTTAATGCAATGTGTCATCAATATTTAACACCCTACTTATCATGACCATTATCTACTACAATCTACAAAATTTATTCTTCATGTTCCCACTGTATTGCTAGAGTGCCATATGGCCATGCTTGTTTTTCTTCAAATAATTTTTACATAAACAGCTGGTGAGCTGTTTTCATTGTAACATGGCACATATTTTCCAAGACAGTTAGGAAGGATTGATGTAACACTAGTATCTGCAATGCTTTTCATGTCAGGGTTGTAAGGAAACTCATATGTATTATTCAAAAACTCCAAGCTCATTCTGTGTTTTGGTTGCTTTGGGGGGAGAATTTTTTTTTAATTAGCTGTGAAGCAAAAAGATTATATTTTCCCACTTTCCACTGATATAATCTTTGAAATAACACTTGGTGTAGATGAATGCTTAATCACACAGAAGACAGTCAAATTATAAAGTCTTGTGGAAGCTCTTTAATATTCATTTGATTAAAAGTTGGAATTCAGCTAGCCTAGAATTTGACCCCTGTCACCTTATATAAAGGTAAATCTGAGCTGACTGGCACCAAGGGGATTATTTCACATACATTGTAAGAAATTTATTTAATTTAATGTTTTATCCTACGCAATTCTGAGGGAACAGTACAGTATAGACAGTAACAAAAGCTGCGTTAAAGTTGAATTTAAAATCTTTTCCTTAGCTATCAAAGATATTTTTTCAAGGCCATGCACCAAAGCCTGTTTCAGCCAGTTATATTAGTTTGCAACAAGCTTTATGTGAAAATTAATTTTCCCAACACATTTACTTGAAAAGTTTTGTAGCATGCCTGCCTCTCACTTGTAAATAAAGACAAAATATATCACAGTTGTTTATAAAAACAAAAGGAAACTCAGAACTTTAAGAAAGAGGGCTAAAGGATGAGGAATTACTTTACAGATTTACTTTTAAAGTAAGGCTTTCTGTTGTGTTCACAAGTATGAGGAGTGATAAATATTTTATGTATTTTACTAGTGGCCAAAGCAAGCATTTGTGAAGGAAAAATACACCACATGGTAGTTGACAACTGTTGAAAACAGTTTATTGAAATATGTGGGGAATTCTGGACTGGTGATGTAAAACTTCAAGTGAGTCAACTGCTGTTAGAAATGTAGGGCGAACTTCCATCCCTAATGCCAGACCATCACAGCGATTCACATGGCACCAGAAAGATTACTGGTGGAATACAGGTGTAGGACTATACTGAAATGGTCATTTGATCGCAGCTGAGCAAATTAGTTCCTGTCAGCAAGAACCCATAATAAATTGTTCAGCTCGAGGATCTGGTACTTGATTTTTATTTTCTAAGTAGGTTTTCCTGCCTGTTTGTACAGACATTATCTGCAGATTAAAGCAGTAAGCTGGTGGGTAAATTTACATGCTCTCGAATTCTACAGGGAATAGCAAACACTGCTGAAAATAAATTAAAAAGCTTACTAATAGCAGGCAGTTTTTAAAAAAGGTTGGGACTTTCTCTGGAATACTTAGAAATCCCCGGCAGGCTCAGCCTTGCATTTTTTGGTCTATGGACTAGCTGCTGCTACTACTTGAAGCAATTGTTCATTATAAAGACATTTCAAGAATTAATAGTTAATTCTACCTAAATTTAATCAATTTTTATATATCATCAATGGCTGACTAAGAAAGTTTGAGACCTGCTTAGGCTGATGTGGACAGAAGTTATTCAGCAGCTAGCTAAAATGAATGAAAGACTGAAAACTCACCAGTTCCGGGGAGGTAAAGTAAATGTCTCCACTGCCTTACTTATTCGCCCAGCTCTGAACCCAGCAAGCACCCTGGTAAACCCTGCTGCACAGAGATCCATATTACTTTTTGCTTGTCAAAGTAACTGTGATTTGCTCTAGCCTGGAGCCTGAAGCAGTCCACTGTCTTTGTTGCCAGAAGACAAGTAGCTGGTAGACAAAAAGAAGCTTATCTCCTGGATCTCTGTTTGTCCAAACCATCTACCAAATAAAAGGAAAAATTGGGACTACAAATGGCCCATCTCTCCAGCTGCAGTAACAGGATCACCAAAGGGAGGAATGAACACCGGGAATGACAGAGAGTCTTACGAGCAGGACCTAATGCAGGCCCAAATGGACCTTGTGCTCAATGGGTAAGTGTTTGTAAGTTCAGAACATAAGGGGGTTGAGGATGCCAACTGCTTACTCAACACACGTCCCAATTTTCTCTGTTGTTGCAGAACACTTTTATAACTGCTCAGTATATTATCCCATAAAACTGAATATATTTGGTAATCTGTTGACCTATTTTCTTCTTTTCTTTCCAAATAACTTATTACATATTTGCTATATTTTCTTATTGAAATTGTGCAGTAATACTGCCGTAAAGTGGTAATAATGATTATGTGATAGACCGCTTTGCATTGTTAAACCTACCTTTTATGACTCTGTAACTGTTTTAGCCTGGTACTCATATTCTGCAATTTAACTTGTGTTTGTACAATATAGGCATTACTTTTTCTGTTATGCCATACGAGCTATGAAAGACTTAGGGCCCAAGGGATCAAAACTCTGGCAAACAGTTTTTTACAGCTATGATAATAAATAAATAAATAAATAAACTTAAAATATTTCTTAAGTAATGGAAAACTATAGCAGTAAATGCTTATTGAGGGAATTAGTGAATAAAGGCAAGCTAAAGAAATCTCTAAATACTGAGGTTTAGAAACCTCTAAATACTGAGGTTTAGACCAGATGTGGTTTGCACATATAAAGCAATTTATTTTGGAAAATAAGAATTATTTTATTGCTATTGTTATATTATTGCTATAAAGCAATTTATTTTGGAAAATAAGAAATATTTAAGCTTTGAACAGCTGCTGTACCTATATAAGGTGTTATATTTTAACAGTTAAGAGGTATTTTATTTTCTTGAGCCTTTTAGTGAAAGTGAAAGCTGAATTGTTACTCTAAAACTTAGGAAAAAAAGGGGGAGGTGAGGGGAAACTTCAGAAACTCTTTAGCCTCAGTTTCAGCCAGGAAATATGTATTTTAAATGGTCCTTTAAATGTATCTATTCTTACAAACCTGTAAACATGTACCTTTTAAACAAGATGCATTCACTTGAATAAATATATTGACACATCAGTCAGACATTTATTAAACTGGTTCTCTCTAAATCATCATCTAAATACTCTGCTGAAACAAGGCAAAAGGATTACAGCTTTCACACATTAAGTTCTCATTTAATTCCAACACTAAAGAGAAAAAAATCCTTTATTGTGCTACAAAATCTGAAGTCAAGGTAAAGATTAAAGTACTGATCACTGAGCTCATCTTCTCTAACCTTGCACTAGTAGGCATTGGAATTGCTACTATTTAAAACTGTTTGAAAAGAGCTCTGATTTTGATTAGGAATAATACATGCTTGTGACCAGTAAAAAAAAAATATGTTTTCAGAGGGAAATAAAAGTGTTCCCTCAATATATCAAGACATTTATTTGCATTTTTTGTTGTGTGATATCAGGACAAGTAGAAGTGCATATGCACACAAACACACACACAGAGGTATATATAAGTTCCTCTTTCTTTATCTGACCAATATTAATCACATAATTAAAGAGATCTCACTATTTTGCCCCTAAGAACCTTTCATGACCACAATTTATAATTTCCTTGATATTCATGGAACAGATATTTGTCATGAGCCTTTGTATTTGGTCAGAGGTCAGAATATGTTTATGAAGGAACATCTGAAAAACATGGCTTAATTCCCATGTCCCTAAGACATCTGAGAACATCTAAGACATCCAAATCCATCTAGGATGGCTTTTTAGATGTGATCTTGATAGGAGTATTTCCCTGTCCTATAGCTTTAAAAATAAATAAATTAAATAAGATTACGTAAATTTCTACAGTAAAGAAAACTGAGGTTGAAAAAAGCTTCATGATCTTATTGAAAAGAAGCTAAAATATTTTTATATTTTGAAAATGAGTATCAGAGTTAATAATTTAAATTCAAATTTAAATCTTTCTGAAGTTCAAAAAAATGACAGAGTTAACCAATTTTGCTTCAGAAATGTTTCAATCTGTGCTTGTTTTACTTACACCATATGTTTTGGTAGCTGAAAGATACTCAAGATTTAATCAATGTTATAACAGAAAATGAAGTTCTATCAGCTTATTAGGCAGTAGGAAGCTGGGTTTCTAAAATCTAATCAAAGCAAAGTTTCAAATTGGCTCACATTAACAAGGTCATATCACACTATTTTGGTACATTAAATACAAAGTCATATGTGTGATATAGTGAAAATCGTTGGATATTCTAAGCTTTGCAGAAGTGGAGATGTGACAAGGTAATTGAAGTAAAGAGCACAGGAAGACTCTTGGATCAACTGTGCAAAATGTGACATTCTTTTTTACATACCTCTCGACCAAGATGTTTTTTATCCATGGTGCTTTAGTGTACTACAGCAGAGTGTCATTTGCTGTTGTATACACTTATAGACAAATGCTCCCCTGCTAGGTCTTAATGTAGATGGACAACGGTTGGGATAATAAAAAGCTCTGAACTAACCCAGAATTCCAGTTAACTGTAATTTATTTGATTACTTGATCTGTGTGTCTTCACTGTTTTGTTTTGTTTTCCATCAGAATGAAGATACAAATGGCTGTACCAGTCAGACCAAATGTTTAGCTAGCAAAGTATCTGGTGCCTCACAGTATCCAGTTACATATACCTAGGAGGAGTGTGCCAGACCATGCTAAGCAGGCACCAGCTGGCACCTTCACCATAGGTACCTGGTCAGTACCTATGGCCAGCACCTTAACTTCCAGCGTTCTTCACATGAGCTTCTTTGTGAGCTGGAGGCAATGGCTTTGAAGGCCTCTAAGCATGCATTGCAGTATGGATCAGGAGTTACCTTCTGAACCAAGTCTCCCAGTCATCCCCACCCACTGTCTGGGCAGCAGTCTCTGAAACCACGAAATTTCAGAAGAAACTACACAGGAAAGGCTCTCTGGGACCCCACCTGTTATGCCCCAGCTGCTATTGGGATAAAGCCAGGCTAGAGCTTGTACACAGCACGAAGCCACCGCAGTGTTGATGGTGTGGATGCCAGGTCCCCAGCAGCAGCTGTTTTGTCCTGCAGAGCTCTCACCAGCGGTACCACAGCTCTGCATGCACCGACTGGCTCTGTAGCCTGTCCTCCATTTCCCAGCCAGCCCTAGGCCAGCTCCAAGATGGCGGCACTGCAGGCCAGGGCCTGGCAGCAGGGAAAGCTGCAGCACAGTGAGGAAGAGAGTGGGGAAGCCTCATCGGGGTCCTCAGCCTCAGGCCACGAGTGTTATCAGGAGAGGACCCAGGCCTCGCCTGAGGCCTGGCCCCCAGGACAGTTGTGGCAGCCTTGAATTCTGCTGCCCCCACCCCCACCTTACCCACCTGGGCCCTGGCTTGGCCTTGGAGCCGCCCTGTCCCTGTAGCCGTGCACAGCAGTCCCTGGTGGTGGGCCCTGGTCACCATCACCATCTTGGCTCTGCTCACTGCTTCCAGGCACAGCAGGATGGGACTGCTGCAGAGGGGCCCTGCCCCAGCCTGTCCCGCTGCCCCACCATTGCGCACCCCGGCCTTGCAGCAACCTGGCAATGGGTCCTCATAGCTTGCCAAAACTGACATCAACTTTTTGTTTTTCCATTCTCACAGAGTCTTCCAGGAACCTGTTTTTGTTTGAACCCACGCAAAGTTCTCCCATGCACTGCAGTTTGTAACGATAACTTCAATAGTTTAACTCTTCAGTGTGTGAAAATGTGCTTATTATTCTTCGTCATCCACATTATTTTTTTTTAATGCAAATGGTCTGTCTCAACTGCTTTGCACTGTATATTGATTCAATAAATTCCTCTCAGGAATCGGGCATCTGCAGATCATTAGAGAGCTGCTCTCTCTTTCCTCCCAAATTTGAACACCAAAGCAAGAAGAAAACCGACAAAATCCACCTTAAAATGCTTGACTGTTCTTTTTTACAAACATTTGGTAGCTAACTCTTGAAAGGGAATTTATGAGCATAGAGTATCTATATTTTCAAAATTAATATCTCTATTACTTGCAGCAGTAGGCTTCTCGAGATAAACTGAGGATCCTTGAAATATATGTGAAATGGGCCGTTAACAACTTGGGAGAGGCTTGTGAAAACCACGAAAAGAGCAGCACTTACTTTTTGTTCTTCTTAGTGAGTAAGAAGAACCTTCCTTCTCAGTCACCTTGTGAGCATGATGTGTGGAAGAGAAGGCTTGATGGATCATCTTAGGGTACCATTATGTGGTGACTTGAGGCAGGACTGGCCCTGCTATCCTACTATGGCTTTCACAGCTATAGTTTGCTATTCATTCAAATGAAATATTTGCTAGAATTTCTGAAAACTCTTATTTTTAATTTAATTTTTTAGTATATGTGTATAAAACAACAGCTTAGGGAAACAGGCTCTGAATTTAGGGATTTCATGTTTGCAAGGTAATGACCTTGTGTCATTAACAACAACATCAAAAGGATATCACTGTGTTCAAGAATCAAAACAGCTGGATAAGCTGTTCTTTATGAGTATTGATTCAATTGAATTAAACAGCCAGAGAAGCTGGAAACAGCTGCAGCAGAAACCAACAGGAACTATATATTAGTGCTTGGTACATCCTCCAGTCCATGCTATTTTGGGCAGAAATTATTCCCTTTCCACAGACCTGCAATAGTGATTTGGGGACAATTCCATAGGGCTCACGATACAAAAAGCAACATCAAATGATATTTGATTTCAATTACACAGTTTTAAATCTAGGGCAACATATGCTTTTCAGTTGATTTAAATCTGTTTGAGAATCTAGAATAACATTGTGGGTTTATATCAGACAAAGGTGCTGTTTAATAAAATCATTCAGCTCAGAATCAACATATTAAAAAAAAATCACCAGGAATTAAATGAATGAAAATTAAAATACAAGACAGCATAAATTGTGTAAGGAAAGAAAGTGATGCCATTTTTACTTCAATTTTATGCTCTCTCAAAGAAAAGCTTGCTTGGTCTGAGCGAAATATGGAAGTGTTTGTAGGCCACTGTAGCTGTGTTGTCGGGTTTTACTGTTTGATCACCAAACCTTGCTTTTTCTCTCTCCCTTAATTTTGTATGAGCAAAACCCTATAGATCCTGTTCCATTGCCTGTATATACAAAGGGAAGGATTTAGTTTTCCTAGAAGGAAAAATAGAGTTTGCAACTGAAATGTCAATATTTTTTTATTAAGATTGGATTATATTTTGTGAGTAGTGGAATTGTTTATTTCTGTCTCCATTTTTTTTTCCTGCTATAAAGGTTAACTGTGTAAATAGGAACTCTTATTAATATATGCAGGAAAACAGAGAACTGAAGTCGTAGATGGTCATACAATTTAAGAAATTTTTTGTTTTATACAGCATCTTTCACTTACACTGTGTTTCAAGATAGGTTGTGCAATACATTAATGTAATTGTCAATCTAAATAATATAAATTGGAATTTATATTTGGAGTAAAATTACAAGGAAGAAGAGAGAATCTTTAAAAGGGAGATTTTCAAAGGTAGAGAGGCAGGTAAGAAGAAGTGTAAAAAAGTTGTTCCAGATTTTATGTTCTGCATAAAAAAAAAATTATTGATAATGAACACTGTGAGAGTTGGGAATAAGCAAAAAAGGAGAGGATGTCAGATGTAGGCCTTTTTAGTTAGTGTCTTTAGAAGTAGACTACACAGTTCTTGAAAGTACAATATTAAACAAAATAAAAAAGATCATGCAGCAATGATCCCTTTTTCCTTGACTCTAGTATAATTCCCCAAGGTTCTATTGACTTGAAAGATTTTCTTATACAGATTTATGAAATGTGGTTGTAGATTAGTCATTCAAAGTTTACAACGGAGATTGAATGAACGGAAAGTGTGAGTTCAGAGTCATTCCTAGGCAATTAAGAAAAAATAACAAAAGTTAAGCATGAATAATGCCAGGCTATAACAAAGAATGATGTTAAATAGAGACATATTTTTAGGGGGATCCTTCATATCCAGAATACAACAGAGACAACATACATTAATTGGTTGTCATCTAGTGTTCCTGAAGTAATCAGAAATTTGATTGCTTTTCCTCTGACCAAAGCCTTATCAATAGCTGTACTTCTTGTGCAGAAAGCTGTGCAGATCAATAGATGTGGATCAAGGGAAACAGCGGTGCTGAGGACCGGTCATTCAAGCTTCCCAAGGACTTTTTTGTTAGAGTAGCTCAGATCTCAGCTTAGTCCCATGAACTAAATGCCTACTTGCAGCTAGAATTAGGTGTGCTTTTGGAGCACCCTTTCTAGTCTAGTTTCATCTGGAAGGAATCCAGTTCACATACTCCATGACTGTCCCACAGTGCAAACAAGTACACAGCAAGTGGAGTGATCTGGAGACTTTATTCAAAAGCTTATTCCTGATCTCCACTAAAACATCAAAGCAGGTGCAGTCATATAATACCAGATGTGTAGGAACACAATTTTTATTATGTATCTATGGGAGCTTTCTTAAGGATAGTGAGTTGAGTACATAAAAAGAGTTTTTACTGAGGCTGAAAGGGAAGCTTTATCTTCCTTCTCTTTTCTCTCTTTTTAGAAATATGACAGATGGAAAGCAATTAATCTAATTGTGAATGCCTATAGAGAGATGCTCAGTTTTGAGCCAGACACCTTAGCTGTCTTAGCCATCCTTGTATAGTCAATGGAGAGACACAAGTGCTTTTACAGCACAGATCACCCGGAGTATTTTAAATATCTATCTTAGATGAAAATAATTATGCTTTATGTCTTTCCACTGCTTACAAAGGAAGCTTGAGGAGTTTCTTGTAGGTCTTAGCCCCATTTATTCAAATGAGATCAATTGAATTATATGCTGTGTGCATATGTAATTATATCTTTATGAAGAAACTTTACAAGAAAAAGGAAAACACTAAGTTTTTATTTCCCTTGAAAAGATTCAAACTCCTCAGCTGTGTTAGTTTTGACATTGAGAAACAGCTTTTATTAACCTGAACTGTCTTCACTTATTAATGTATATAAATGCCCTTAGACATCAAAAGGAAGTTGAAAAAACACTTTTTTTGAAATATTTTTGTGTCCTGAATTTTGTTTTGGAACTGTGGATATATTTTAGCCATCCTAACAAATGGAAGAATTTATAATGAAAAGAATGGGCAATATTTGAACAATTAAAACAAATAAAGATGTGTACATGCAGGTAAGGAGAAGAAACTGAAGGAAAGGAAGTAATGTTTGTCAAAATACTTAGAAAAAAATTCTTGGTTTTTAGTTGCCAGCAAGATGGGAATCTGGAGAGTTTTTGTGATATAGAAGTAGATTTACAGACTTAAGATAAATAAACAAATATGCCATCTGTGTTAGCAGTCACTTTTTCTGGCAGAAAAATATGGGAGGAGATAGAAGCAGAGCTGTATTAGAAGCACACATGCCAATATGAAGGACTGCACATGAGTGACAGCAGTGACTAATGTTATGCTTATGCAAGGAGGAGGCAAACATAACAAATTTTATTTTATTGTCAGTTATTGAAACACTAGTCATATGGAAGCCAGCTGAGTACCTGCATGCAGAACTAGTCTCTGAGCAGTCAGACCTCTGTTACTTCTTGGGACAGTAGGAAGAAATGCCCTCTTATGCAGTGGGATGCCCTATTGAGATAGTAGGAAGAGAATGTGATCCCTACTGATATCACAGACACAGGGATGAATGTATATATGACAGATACAAGAGGAAACAGGAAAGACCCTAGCCACACATGTCATGTTTCTCTTTTAATGCAGTACTTTATATCTTCCTTTTTTTGTATCTCCTTTTCCTTTTTTTTTTTTTTTATATGCACATAAGTAAGTTTTGCTCTAGGTTAAAAGAGAGACTGCAATCCTGTTGGAGGGCTCTGTAAATAAACAGAAGGAAATTATAGTGATAAGACAAAAGTGCCTGCTGAAATTGGGGGTTCAACATTTTGGGGTGCATGCTGAAATCCTTACAGAAACAAGACAAGCAGGAAAATATCTCCATTTCAACAGTAGCTGAAGGGTCAGAGGCAAAAACTACCTAACAGTTGCACTAGGGACTGCAGCAGCAAGTTATGCAATAGTTGGGCATATCCTTTTCTGCTCCCTGAAAACAGCATCATCTGTGCTGCTTTCTGTCACTGTTCTATACCGCATGCATTTATATCACAAACACTGCCCAAGGCATCAATGACAAAAACTTTAATCTCTATGGATATGTCAGGGCAAGCTTACCTATATATAGCTAACCTATTATTGCACAGAATGCATACAGCAACAAATATATATTTTTGTGTTCTGTTTAAGATTTAGATAGTTCTTGCTTTATATTGAAAATCTGAGCACTTTTCTTCAGAATATATAGTGTGTTTCTGAAACATAGACACATATGCACACAGAGAAAGATCTGGTTTTATTCAAAATTTGACACAGGTTCAATTTCCTGCTACCAAGAAGGAGAAAGTTTAAAGTTACAGGCTTCCTATTTGTGTCTTCAGACTCCACAGCTTCAGAATAAGGACTTTCAAAGTTCATTTACTATCAGCTGAAGCCAGCATTGTGTCATCCCATCTTCAAAAACAAAAAAAGTAAAATTGTAAATAAAACTGCAGATAAATGGAATGTGAAATAGCATGAAAACAATGATGTGAGAGAGAAAAAATTAAAGGCATCTTTGCACACAACAGACACGATTGTGTGGGTATGCACATGTGTGTGTGAGTGTGTGTGTAAATTCCAATTGTGTAGAAACAAATTGTATGAAATTTAATCTATTAACACAGTTATGTGTCTGGCTGTTAAGTGATAAAATGAGAAAATTCAGAAAATAAGGCGATTTTATACCTAGGATATTTAAACAGTGCCAAAAGATTAGGAAAAAATCACAGAATCAGAGAATCATAGAATAGTTGGCTTGGAAGGGACATCTAAAGGTCATCTAGTCCAACCCCCCTGCCGTGGGCAGGGATGTCTTCAACTACATCAGGTTGCTCAGAGCCCCATACAACCTGACCTTGAATGTTTCCAGCGATGGGGCATCCACCACCTCTCTGGGCAACCTGTGCCAGTGTCTCACCACCCTCAGCATAAAAAATGTGGTAACATGAGATACAATGATTATTATATCACATTTGATGACTCTTCAGCCCTAGTTCCAGCTATGTCTCCAACCATGGTCTCAACTAACTGACCTGCCATACTTTCCTATTAACTGCAAGGAAAATGTACTACCACTTCTGGATATGGAAATATACAATAGCTACCTTTTATCGCTGTCTTTGATGCCTATGCCTGGGAGATAGTTTGGGAAAGAAATTTGGCAGTTGTGCTCCTCACATCCAGAAGCAGCAGAGTTCAGGAATTATGTGGATTCACCAGAAATATAAGTTTAAGAAAGTCTTCTTGCCTTAGACACTCTCCAAAGCAAGCTTTAGCTGGTCAGATTTGAGAAAACGCAGAATGCATGACCTTCAATGGATTGTCATAAAGGAAGTAAGTAGACAGAGGCCAACAGGGCTCAAGAAATGTTTTAAACCATTGGTATTTTTGAAACTCACTTTGAAAGAAGATTTGATGTGTCCTTCTTTCTAGATCATTTAGCTGAGAATGAGGACAGGCAACTGTCAATCTTGGTCGGATGGCTAATGAAGAAGACTTGAAAGGCTGTGACCTTCTTTGCTGAAGTTCTTGTTTTGTAAGGTCAAAAGCTCTTCACAAAGGGCACAGCTGTTTTGGGTGACCACACTTGAGTGGCATATGTTGACAAGCTCGCCTTGGTTTTCTTAGTCTGTGATAGTGTCTGTCATAGAGACCTGATGCCAGGGGTTTTCAGGAAATAACGAGGGTGGGGTTCTCCCTAATGAATGGAGAACCAGAAGCTGAGCAAGACCCCAGCCTGGACAGTGTCCTCAACAAAGGGGTGCAGTCACACTGGGTCTGAATGTGATGGGCTGAGCTGGTAATGGACAAACACAGAGCAAGTGATGAACCAGGTCTGGAGTCCTTCCAGGGGGGTTCAGTCAGGAGCAAGTGGTGACAGGCCTATCAAAACATAGCCTTGAAACAAGGCTGCAACATGGGTCCAGAGTCCACTCAGGAGATGGAGCCTGATATAGGACTGGAGACAAGCTACAGTACACATACAAGAGGTCCACCTGGGAAACAAGCTACCTCCAGCATCTGTCTGAGATACATCCAGGAGACAAGGCTGGAGACAGACACACTGGACCACTGTGGTCTATTGGTGCCTTCAGAAGCCTGGAAAGGATTACCCAGCACAAGAGCTTGCTCCATTTAGGGACCTATAGACCAGAAATTATTTTTCCCCTCTCTATGAATGGTCTGTGCTCATCCTGGGTCTTGGTAAGCTCTGGTGGTTTTGGAACAGGCTGTGGACTACCTACAAGGAGTGGCGGTGATGAAGAAAGTGTGTCCACATGCCAATGTGACTCAGCTTTGGAGTTTTGGAAGAAGTGACTCTCTTTTTCATAATGTGCCAAGTATATAGGTTCAAACAAACTCTGGAACTGCCCTGGGAGTGGCTGATACAGCTATGTTTACAGGTCCAGTTCCAGTTCCTGGTCCATGATTTCACTCCTTCCCTCAGCCTCTGGGCCAAGGAACACTAGAGGACAGTCAGGTGAGGACTCTTACCTTCATTGTGGTTAAGCGCATGTAGGTCACAGCATGCTACAGAGCAGTTATTGGAAAGACAGATGTTTCTTTCCAAAGGTGCTGCAATGGCTGTTAAGATAGCTATCTCATTTTAAAGAAGCCTAGTGTTGGGATATTCTTGTAATCAAGGTACATAATCCATGGTGTGAAGGCAAGAGGGATATCTGAATCACTATGTCACTGGAGAATAGATCAAAAGAACATTGGCATTTCCAGGAAGCCCTGGCATTATTTTAATATTGGTCAGGGACAGGACTCAAGCTTAGATGATTATTCACCTGTACTATCACTAAGATATGTAAAGGCAAAAGAATTCATTTCTTCACAGAGAAACATACTCTTCTGATTCTTCTTTTTCATAGCACGTAGAAGTAAATTCGTTTCTGAAGTGACAAGATAATACACATTCTGTCTAAAAGCTGAAGATATGTAAGTGGTCCAAAGCATTTCAAAATCTTAGAAAACTCCAATGTGTAGAACTGAGGAGATAAAACCTGTATGCTGCTCTGAAGTTGTTCCAACCATCAAATCTGTGGCTTGATTTTCAGTGGTGTGAGGATTGCTTTGGCACACATCATGTCACAGAGTTGTGCCACATCACTCTGTGCTTCTCCCACACAGTCGGCTCCATCTCTGTACATCCAAGAAGAGTCTTACACACTTCATTCCAATATTTGCAGAGCAGATGGCAGGACTTTATAGTGAACAGCAGGGCTCAAACCTGAAGTTCTCCAGCATCACCCATCTCCACATCTATAGTCAGACTGGTGCTCAGATGCAATATGGGTTTACAAAGTGTCTATAATTTTGAACATTTTTTTTTTACCTACAGCCGCTTCTTTTGCTCCAGATGCTATATTCTTGGAGAAAATGGGGTGTCATTGCTGTGACACAACTGTAAATGCATTTCAGTAAATTCAGAATATTTTCTTTATTTTGTAAGTAGTTAAATTCATGTTTGACTCTCTGGATTTCTTTTCTATTATTTACATTCAATAGAAAATGTTGCACAGAACGGTTTTAGAGTGGAAAAGAACACAAAATAATTACATGTTCATCAATGTGAACTTTCCTAATTAAGAGCTTGAAATAAACATGATGCATAGGAATACAAATAAAAACCTTTCAACTGGATTTTAAATTCAATTAAACATATTTTCTTTTTTAAAAATCCAAAAACTTCAAGATAAAAAAGAAATTATGACAAGCTGTATTTTGGTATAGAATTATGCTAAAGTCCTTGGTAAAATCTTAAATTTAGCAAAAATAATATTCAAGAAATGCATGTAAACCACCATAATTTCAAAGAAATAAACCTAGTAAATTAAGAATATCATTGCCTACACAACCCAGTTTTTGAAAGCTGTAGCCTCTTCTTCACATAAAGACATGATCTTTGTTTCTTTTTAGCTTTAAAGTTTCTTGTGAACACACAAAAAATGAAAGCTTGCTTTTCTTTCCTGATCCATGAATAAAAAGTAGGTTAGAAATGCTGAGACCTGAGATTTGTAGAATTATGTGTTGTTAAAACTGAAAATAACCCAACTCCCTCAAAAACAGATGAATTCATTACTATTTTCTTTTAAGTACTCCAGGTTTTTTTGAAAGCAAAACATATTTTGCATTTGTTTTGTATCCAGCATGTTTAAATTTTATTGAAAAACCAGCAAATTTTAGATGATTGTTTCTGCACTTTTAATTAAAATACAATTTCCTTTCAGAAAAAAAATTGATAAAAATCACTACAAAAATAAACCTTTAAAATAACTTCTTTAATTTAGCTTTTCTCATCATTAAAATACATAAGCTGAAACAGCCAAATATAAGTTAAGCTATGTAATTGCTTAAATATGTAAATAATTCATCTTCTTTTTAGCTAACTGATTATTAATCTTTAGGCAATGAAACTAAAAAAAAAAGAAAGTAAGACTCAAATCACTTATTAAAATCTAGAGGGTGGGAACTGATACATCCTACTTTTGCCTAAATTGTGAACTATATTCGGAAAACCCTTTCAGTCCTGAGAAATATTTCTCCCCGCTTTCCAGAATCACCTAATTCTGTTTATATTTAAATTCAAACCCAGGATAAGGGATTTTTTTTCTTTAAGAAAAAAAACATATTTAAAATACATGTAACTGTCTAGCTATTAGCATAGATACAGAACTCAGCGTAGGTAATTATGCTAAGAGCTGGGATACAGTCAGACTTTTCTGTATTTCTTCTGTTTGAAATTTCTTTTTGCATATCTGTTCAGCTTCATTAAGAGAGGAGGAATGTTACCTGAGAAGAAAGGCATGCTGGTTTGATCAGTTTTTAGGGATGAGGAAGATAGAAACTCACTTCCCCAAGATTAATGAAATCTAAAACCTAGTCTAAAGTCTAAAATAGCCATTGAAGTGTTTTGTCAAATACAAGCACCAAAGTTCCTGCTGTTAGGTAGGCTATCTCAGAAAACAGAGAACACAACTGAAATCAATAGTCTAGTATTTTTTTATACATATAATCTGAGTGAAAAGTAAACAATTTTACTTCAGATTGACTAGGTGACCCATTGCAGCCTTCATGCAGTTAGTTGCCTGTATATGTGGTGGGGACTATGAAATCCCGAGTTCTGCAAAACTGAAGAGATGTATCTCTGCCAAGATTTGTAACTTCAGAGAGGCATTAACAAAGTTTTGGCATCAGAATTAACTGGAACTAACATCAGAGACTGATGATTTTTATCAGTTGTTCAGGAGGGATAAGTCTGGATTTTTTGCATGGAGAAAGCAATAAGGGAAAACAGACACAAACCCTCACCATCACTATCACCACCGTTACAGCATTCTTTGATGAAGAGTAGTATCCTAGAGAATATCTTTTCTTCTCAAGTTTTTTTTTTTCCCTATGAATTTTGATTCTCTATCCCAGCTGCTAGCACTCATTAATACCAGAAACTTCTAAATATCACTAAAGAAGCAAAATTGCAGTTTCTATTTTTAGATTACATGAGTAGGTTTTCAAGCACATGTATTGAATTCTGGTACTAATTGCTAGCTCAGTGTAGGGTATAACAGGCCAACAAGCACAAATAAAACCTAGATATAAAACAAGACATAAACGCACCCCACCTTCTTTATATTTCTAATAATTAGCAAACATATTTTGATTTTGTGCTAATGTGGGATGTTCTCCTGAACACTTTTTTATGTTTAATTGCATGGGTTGAATTTTCTTTCTGTATTTAAATTCTTTTCCTTAATTGCCACTGTCTTGCATTACAAAAATAGCACTGTAACGATTTCCACATGAATGTACAAAAATTTAAACAGTTCATTGATTTTAAGTGTCCTGTAGTTTCTTAAGTCCCAGCTGTAGATGCTGCCAAGTTTTTCAGAATTCTGAAGAGTTCTCAAATTTTGGAAGTAACTGAATAATGTTAATTTGTTCTGAATTTTTATAATCTATTACTTCATTAAATGCTAATGCAAAGTTACATCAAGCCTTTTTACTTTATTTTCTTCATATAAAATTCTAGTATCACTTTACAGACATTTAATACTTCCTCTTTACCAAGGAAGGGAGTCATTAGGATTAAAACTACACATTTGGCACCCTTCCGTTATATCATAATAGCATCTACAAGCTCTATCAAAATAGGGCTTTACTGTACACATTGTAATAGCACATGACCCTACCCACAGTCCATTGAAATAGGTAGTATTCCACCACCACCACCACCACCCTTTTAGTAGTGTAGAGCTGCAATAATAGGTAGTTTCAGAAGAAATTCAGAAAACAAGTGCTGGTGAGATGCAGGATGGGGTTAGTAAAGTATGAATATATTTTTCTGTACCTAGAATTTGGAGATGATGGTCTTTTTAGTCATGATACTAGTATGAGATTACTTCTTTCCAGGGCAAAGCCATCAGACACTTTCAAGTTATATTTTGAAAGAAGTAAAAAGGCTCTAAAGGTTAACTTCACCTCTTCAAATTCTTTTCTCCTCTGTAGTATTTCACACTTCTCATGCTGATGGCCTGACAGGTTCTTGTACAAGGAGTAGAAAGATAACAGGGATCTGTATATTGGGTATAGGATGAGATGTGAGTGAAAACTTCAGTTTGACCTTAAATTTAGCAGTCTGATATTTGAATGCTGGCTAGTAGAATGGACCCTCACCTTCTGAAGTGTTTAAATCAGAGAGGAAATGCCTTTCTAGAAGAGAATTTGACCTCCAGTGCCAGTTATGAAGGAAGAAGAGAATTCCTGAGCCCATCTTATGTAGGGAATTGAATGTGGCTCCATCATTAGACTTTTATGCCATGAAGTCCTCTGAATGCATTAAATACTTTTTCCTCATCTTTCTGATTTAGATGTATAGAAAGAAGCATTCTGAAAGAAGCTTTGGTATAAATAGCAGTTGATGAAGCTGTACCAATGAGGCTGCATGGTTGGGGAGGGGGATGATACTAAGCAGGAGGAATACGAAAACTAAACAGGAGCTGACACACTTAGATATTGACTCTGTGGAAAAAATGGGTTTTACAGGGGTTCGGGTTTTTTGTTGTGTTTTAGGGGTTTTTGTTTATTTGGGTTTTTTTTGTTTTTTTTTTTTAAAGACAGCATTATCCCTTGTTCTTTTCTTATTAATCTCAGCAGATATATTGCAAAAGAATCAAAAATAGCAGAAAAGGATATAAGTAACATTAAAAATCCTGTCTCTGATGGTTAATCTAGTGTAATTTGGAGCAAACCTTGTTGATGGATTAAAAAAAAAAAAAAATCAAGCAACTCTCATGTAAATAGAGCCACAGGAAAGAGACAAAGTTCAAGACAAAACCTAAACTCCGTCCCCTTATTTCAATAATTTTTGTTTCAATCTAAACACACTTACTTAATTCCAGTCTTATTTAAAATGTGTTTATAGTATGGAGAATGTCACTGCTTGTGGTTTTTGCTGCTTGCACTGTTTTATCTGATTTGTATTTCAAATATGAGAACAAGGAGGATTACTTCTGGGGGAAGACAGCATGGGCAGTAGAAGGCTTATTTCTGTGCTTCATTTGTGCAATCACATGCTTTTATTATATTATTGAAGTCACCAAAAATGTAATACCTTCCAAGAAGTATTATAATTTTTAAAGTGTTTCTCATCCCAAATTGATAATTGTTTTCCAGAAAGCAAAATTTTTCCTTTAAATATTTCAGGTTTGCAAGCAGGATATTTTCCACCACAGAATCTTCAAATACACTTTTTCTATCCATTGCTACTGCTTACATTTATAAAAGCCACTCATACTTGTTAGCATAAAGAACTGATTTGGAAGCTAAAAGGAAAGAATTTTAAAATTTCTGTTCCCACGAATATATACCATACTTAGATATTAAAGTAATTCATAGAGAATATAAAATATTTTTACATATATGTGTATACTCTTTTACTTACCTGCATACACTCTGAAAATATGTGCAAGATGCTACTTGTCATAACTATATCTCAACTCTTAATATACAACATGGAACATTTAAACCAGAAACCAGATACTGAATACCGAACATATACTGGAAATTCTAAATGCTATGTTGAATTATTTATTTTTCCTTATTCATCAACAAACAGATGCTTTAGGGATTGCTTTCCTATTATGTCCTTAATGAAAATCAACTTTTTTTGCACAAAGTGCTTCGCTCCATAGAAAATCTACGAGACATTAATTTTCTGGAAGTGCATTTCTATGTAGCAAATTTGATGTAAAATTCACTCCAGGAGAGCTTTTCTTTTTTTAAGCCAGCAGTACAAAGACATCAGCAGATGATGGTAAGGCAATTTTTCAAACTAGTAATTGCTATTTATTTCTTGAAATTAAAATCAAATAATAGTCAAATAATGCTTCAAAGAGCGAGATTTTTTAAAATGTATTTTCTTTGCTAAATAGTGCATGTGGTTCACTGGACAGTATATAAAGAACAGCTATCTCTGCTGGTGCTAAGCTGGGAGGCAATTTGTTATTTCTCTCAAAAGATAGCTTGTGCATTCCTGAACATTTCACTTTGATCCACTAATTCTCACCTGTTATACTGTGATTACATGGGTGAATTGCAAAGACACCGTATCAGTTAAATTGCCAAATTAGGAGCACAGTGGTTTTCCCAAGAACAAATACTTCAATTTAAAATTCATCAGAAGCTGACTGTGTGCGCAAATATTTCTCACAGTTTTAAAAGGCTACAGGTGGGCTGTTTGAAAGACATCTAATTATGCAAAGTGCTGGCCACCTCCCCCTTTCCTCCAAACTATAGGAACTAACCACAGATGTCTGTTTTAAGTGGTGGCCCAGGTCTTTCTCCTGGAGCTTTATCAAGTTTCTTTGTGGTACCTAGCACTCCACCTCTCTGTAAGGTTTCCTGGGACTAAGCTTGTCTCCTTTTTTTGTAATTTCACTGGCACAGTTTCTAGGCATTACTTCATCTCTTAATTCCCCTTAATGGCAAAGGGACCTTGTGAGCCAACTGCAGTAGACCTGCAAAGATCACCACTGACATCTCCGTAGCATCTTCAGCCAAATCCTGGAGTTTAAAACATGGCTTGTAGATTATTTCTGCAGACCCAGATCTAACACTTGAAGTGAGGAGATGGATTTTTAGAGGATGTTGTAAAGCAGCAACAACAACAAAAATCTCTCTGAAATTTGGGCAATAAAAACAATATCCTGCTTTTGGCAAAGAAGCAATTGTACACAAAATCCTGCCTCAGCTTTCTTTTCCCTTAAGAGCAATTTTGACTGCATGAAGCACCAAAACCTTTCTTTGAGACTCATTTCTCCAAGTCAAGATTTTCTTGAGCTTTTAGAGTGTCTCTCTGTGCTAACCATCAGTCTGAAATGTCCCTCTTCCCTACCACTGTACGGAAAGATACTTGTTGTCCTGAGAAGGAAACAATTCCCATGATTATAATTATAACACTGATATTTTCTTTTTGCTGTTGTTCCCTTTGTGGTTAAATTCTATTCATCCAGTTTCCCCCCTACATGCAAACTTTGCTGAAAACTGCTTTCCCTACCTCTTAATCTTCTAATTATGGAAAAGTGTTCCTGTTTGATGGAAAACTGTGAATGACTTAATTCTTGATCATACAGACACACTTCCATGGTTCACAGAAAAATATTTGTTTTATATAGATCATATCTAACTTCCACAAAGTCTACAGTGTTTTCTGCCACCCTGAGTGGGTGGTGGGTCAAAACCTATGAAGCTATCCTACTGATTTATGCTTTTCCTTTCAATTAACTCATGCTCCACACTGTCCCCAGCCACTATATATTCTACTGTGCTCTTTGGTCTTGGAAAGCCTTAAATCTCCAACACACGTATCATATTAAAATTCTGTCAAATTTACATTATGAGAGAAGAAAACAGTTCGAGAAAAAAGAGGAAGACCTGATGGATTTTGCAAGTGGTGAAAATTACAGGTTAATGGAAGTGGATAGTATAAGAGAGAAGAGTAGGTCTTTTGAGTACTTGCACTTGAGTGTAAAAATTGTTTCTTCTATGATTTGTAAGTAAAAGAAGCAAAAAAACCCCAACAAACCAGTAAGATAATTTTACAGCAGGACAAAGGGATTGAATAAATGCTCTAATTAGGAAGAGGAGTGAGACATACAAAGCAAAAAAATGCATACATGACTTTTTTGTCTCAGTCTTCACTGGCCAGTGCTCAAGCCTCACCGCCCAAGCCACAGAAGGCAAAGGCGGGGACTGGGAGAATGAAGAGCTGCCCACTGTGGGATAAGATCAGGTTCAAGACCATCTAAGGCACCTGAAGGTGCACAAGTGCATGGGACGTGATGAGATCCATCTGCAGGTCCTGAAGGAACTGGCGGAAGAAGTTGCTAAGCCACTATCCATCGTATTTGAGAAGTTGTGGCAGTCCAGTGAAGTTCCCACTGACTGGGAAAGGGGAAACATAACCCCCCTTTTTAAAAAGGGGAAAAAAGGAAGACCCGGGGAACTACAGGCCAGTCAGTTTCACCTCTGTGTCTGGGAAGATCATGGCACAGATCTTCCTGGAAGCTATGCTAAGGCACATGGAGGACAGGGAGGTGATTTGAGACAGCCAGCATGGCTTCACCAAGGGCAAGTCCTGCCTGATCAACCTAGTGGCCTTCTATGATGGAGAGATTACATCAGTGGACAAGGGAAGAGCTATGGATGTCGTCTATCTGGACATCTGTAAGGCCTTTGACAAGGTCCCCCACAACATCCTTCCCTCTAAACTGGAGAGAGATGGATTTGATGGGTGGACTGTCCGGTGGGTGAGGAATTGGTTAGATGGTGGCATCCAGAGGGTAGTGGTCAATGGCTCAATGTTCAGATGGAGATTGGTGATGAGTGGCGTCCCGCAGGGGTCCGTATTGGGACCAGTACTGTTTAATATCTTCATCAATGACATAGACAGTGGGATCGAGTGCACTCAGCAAGTTTGCAGATGACACCAAGCTGAGTGGTGCGGTCGACATGCCAGAGGGACGGGATGCCATCCAGAGGGAGCTGGAGAAGTGGGCCCGTGTGAACCTCATGAGGTTTAACAAGGCCAAGTGCATGTGCCTGTACGTGGGTCGGGGCAAGCCCCGGTATCAATACAGGCTGGGGGATGAAGGGCTTGAGAGCAGCCCTGCCGAGAAGGACTTGGGGGTACTGGGGGATGAAAAGCTGGACATGAGCCAGCAATGTGCGCTCGCAGCCCAGAAGGCCAACCGTATCCTGGGCTGCATCCAAAGCAGCGTGGCCAGCAGGTCGAGGGAGGTGATTCTGCCCCTCTCCTCTGCTCTGGTGAGACCCCACCTGGAGTACTGAGTCCAGCTCTGGAGCCCTCAGCAGAAGAAAGACATGGACCTGTTGGAGCGGGTCCAGAAGAGGGCCATGAAAATGATCAGGGGGATGGAACACCCCTCCTATGAAGAAAGGCTGAGAGAGTTGGTGTTGTTCAGCCTGGAGAAGAGAAGGCTTTGGGGAGACCTTCTTGCAGCCTATCAGTACTGAAAGGGGGCTTATAAAAAAGATGGCGGCAAACTGTTTAGCAGGGCCTGTTACGACAGGACAAGGGGGAATGGCTTTAAACTAAAGGGGGGTAGATTTAGACTAGATAGAAGGAAGAAATTTTTTATGCTGAGGGTGGTGAAACACTGGCACAGGTTGCCCAGAGAGGTGGTGGATGCCCCATCCCTGGAAACATTCCAGGTCAGGCTGGACGGGGCTCTGAGCAACCTGATCTAGTTGAAGATGACCCTGCCCACGGCAGGGGTGTTGGACTAGATGACCTTTAGAGGTCCCTTCCAACCCAAACTATTCTATGATTCTATGATTCTATGATATCAAACAGCCTGGGCAAAAACAATTGCTGAATTAGAATTAAAGATAATGGAGTCTGCAACCTGAAAAGGGGGTTCCTTCTTAAATTTAAGGGAAAAATAAAGCTTGTAACAAAAATGTCATTTTTTTTTTATTTTGAAGCTGGGAGAACTCTTGAGAAAATATCATATTCAGCACTTCTCTGACATATATTATGAAAGGTGACAACCTCAACAGCTGTAGGTGGAATGTAATTAGGCTTTATTATCCCCATTTTACAGATGGCAATCTGAAATATATAGCAATCAAAAGCTACACAATGCAAAGAGATTATAACACAGAGTCCTATTTTCTGGGAGAAAAGAACTTCCACTGACTTTAATAAGCATTATTTGTATCTCACAGTGAAAAAAAAGATCTTTCAGTTTTCACGGCCCTCAGCCCTACACTAAATCCTCCAGTAGTTTATACAGCTATTCAGGCAAGTCTTTAATTTATCAGTACAACCAAACTAGACTGTTAAAGACAGGTTTTATGTGTTATAGCGTAAATGAGGTGACCAACAGGGGTTCCCTCTGGGGTCTGGGTATCCCACAGAGCTGAATTCCTAAGGAGTGAGTAATTGCAAGTTCCTTTCTGTCTGGTGGATCTAAGTGTGAGAAAAAGCAATTAAAGTGCTTTATGATTCAGTTAGTGTGGGCAGATGTGTTCTGTAATCTTAATGAGCCAATTAAGGAGGCCTCTGAAAAGGAGGCGGGTGGCTAGCTGCATTTTTAAGGAAAGGGTGCTAGAAGGAAGTTAGCAAGTGCTAAAGCAGAGAACACGCTGAAGTTGTACTAGACAGCTATATACAGTAGGCTTTTGGAAGATGCAGCTGTGATTATTAACACCTAACTGTAGTATTTTGAAAGGGGAAGCAAGAATATTCAAAAACAATGGGAGATACTCTTTCTTATAATTTCACTACTTAAAAGTTGTGTGCATCCACCCGTAGTTTTCCTGGTTGTCCAAAACCACTTATGTTCTTTGGTGTCTTTACAAGAAGAAGGGGGAAAAAAAAAAAAAAAAAAGGGAAAATAAAAGCTAAATCTGGTATATGGAAAAGACCTACTTCTGGGAAGCTACAGAAGACACAAAGTATTGGAGATGTTGCTCATAAGTTTATTTCTACATTCTTCTGACATTTGGTCTCTCTAGGTTTTGGATGGTTTTTGGTTGCTGGTTTTTGGTTTTCCAAGGAAAAGTTTCCTAGTGGATTATACAATATTTTGTGGACAGACATTTACTGTTCTTTGCTCTGTTTCACCCAGAAATATCCATTTGGGCCTCAGCTGTCATCAGAAAGCATTACATCCTTTAAAAAACACACTTCACGTTCTCTAGTAAACATATGCTTGCATAGTTCGTCTTTCAAGTTACACAGTCCTCATAAATAGTACGTCCTATATAAATAAAGCATAATAATAGTATCTCTTCACTTACTGCTGAAATGCAGCCGCCCTTAGATGGAAGAGCGATACTGTTCAACAGTGCACAGCAACACAGTTACTATCAGCTGGAATTCAAGGTAGGCTGAATGTAGTTGCTTGCGTTGAAATTTGGCAGACACACTGCAGACCTACTATGCATTTTGTTTTGTAGGAGTCATATTATGAAGAGCTCCTGAAGATGATATTAGCACTTCTTTCTTCTTACTGCTACAGAAAAAAATGGTACTAAAGTCTTCTTATTAATAGCATAAACTGTCCAACACAAGCCAAAGCATGCTTCTGGCTGCAACAGGTACTCTCTGTTCTGCTTATCTTAACAGAGGCGTGTATCAGTTCAGCAAAGCGACCCTTGTAAGACTCCAGCTGCCTCCCACACCTCTGCAGACTAATAACAACTACTTTACACCCTAGCCTCTATCTTGTCAGATGCAAATCCCTCTCTTTGCATAAGACCAAAGAAGAAAATTAAACTTACTGAGAGCAAACAAACTGAATATTTTTTACCAGAATATTACTTATTTTCTGACACAAACTCTTCCCGGGCACTCCAGTTCGTACACTCTCCCTATTACTGTGGCTCATTTTCTTTGGCTTCTGCTGTTTCCCAGAGAACCCTTTTCTTCCACAGAAGTTCTTGCATCAACAGTGCTCAGTCACAACACTTAAGGGAAGAAATACTTTGTTAGCATTGAATTATGCTTGAGAAAGTTTTGAGAAGCTGAGCAGTGTTTAATATCAGTTGTCATGTATAAGGGTTACCTACTAATGGCTGGTCACCTTGCAGTCACACTCAAATCAGTTTAGGTCAGTTAAAAAAAAAAAAAAAAAGGCTTATTTACCAAATTCAATTAAAACCACGCTCACCCAAAAAATTTTCTAAAGCTATACGCAGCACTAATGAAGAAAAAAATGTTTAATATTCTGGTTTAAGATCATATCTAAAAATTTCCTTTCCTTCTAGATTTACTTGAGCCTCTACTAGGTGTTTAATCTAAATGATATTAATTCAGCTTTCCTACACCTTGACTAGTAAGTCTGCATGTCTGCAGAGGCAGACTTGTTCAATTTCTATCACAAAGATTCAGGAGTGCTCCTACCATTTGGGGCTCCCCAAGCAGAAGGTCTAAGCCACTAAATCCAAGGTTTTTCCTCTTTTGCTCCCAAAGTTCAGTGCTCCCCTCCTTTTTCCTAATTCATCTTCATATCTTTCCAGTGTCAGGTTGGCCCTCATCTAACTTATCAAGTCGAATCTTTGGGGCTGATATGGCCCTTACAGTCCAGCAAACTTATATGCCAAGTTTTCCTTCAGGCTCAACATCCCACTCAATGATGCTGTGATGAATGTAGAGAGGAAATGAGAAAGGCAAAAGCCCAGCTAGAACGCAATCTGGCTGCTGTCGTTAAAGACAACAAAAAATGTTTTTACAAATATATTAATGAGAAGAAGAGAGCCAAGGAGAATCTCCATCCTTTATTGGATGCAGGGGGGAACATTGTCATCGAGGATGAGGAAAAGGCTGAGGTACTCAATGCCTTCTTTGCCTCAGTCTTTAACAGGCAGACCAGTTAACCCCAGGGTACTCGGCCCCCCAGGCTGGAAGACAGGGATGGCGAGCAGGATGAACCCCCCCCATAATCCAAGAGGAAGCAGTCAATGACCTGCTACGCCACTTGGATGCTCACAAGTCTATGGGGCCGGATGGGATCCACCCGAGGGTGCTGAGAGAGCTGGCAGAGGAGCTTGCCAAGCCACTCTCCATCATTTATCAACAGTCCTGGTTAATGGGGGAGGTCCCGGATGACTGGAGGCTTGCCAATGTGACGCCCATCTACAAGAACGGCCGGAAGGAGGATCTGGGGAACTACAGGCCTGTCAGCCTGACCTCAGTGCCGGGGAAGATTATGGAGCGGTTCATCTTGAGGGCGCTCACCAGGCGGGACAACCAGGGGATCAGGCCCAGCCAGCACGGGTTCATGAGAGGCAGGTCCTGCTTGACCAACCTGATCTCCTTCTATGACCAGGTGACCCACCTAGTGGATGAGGGAAAGGCTGTGGATGTGGTCTACCTGGACTTCAGTAAGGCCTTTGACACCGTCTCCCACAGCATTCTCCTAGAGAAGCTGGCGGCTCACGGCTTAGACAGGTGGACTCTGCGCTGGGTCAAAAACTGGCTGGACGGCCGGGCCCAGAGAGTTGTGGTGAATGGAGTTACATCCAGTTGGCGGCCGGTCACGAGTGGTGTTCCCCAGGACTCAGTTTTGGGGCCAGTCTTGTTCAATATCGTTATCAATGATCTGGACGAGGGTATCGAGTGCACCCTCAGTAAGTTTGCAGACGACACCAAGTTGGGCGGGAGTGTTGATCTGCTCGAGGGTAGGAAGGCTCTGCAGAGGGACCTGGAGAGGCTGCATCGATGGGCCGAGGCCAACTGGATGAGGTTCAACAAGGCCAAGTGCCGGGTCCTGCACTTTGGCCACAACAACCCCATGCAACGCTACAGGCTTGGGGAAGAGTGGCTGGAAAGCTGCCTGTCGGAAAAGGACCTGGGGGTGCTGGTTGACAGCCGGCTGAACATGAGCCGGCAGTGTGCCCAGGCGACCAAGAAGGCCAATGGCATCCTGGCCTGTATCAGAAATAGTGTGGCCAGCAGGACTAGGGAAGTGATCGTGCCCCTGTACTTGGCACTGGTGAGGCCACACCTCGAATATTGTGTTCAGTTTTGGGCCCCTCACTGCAAGAAGGACATTGAGGTGCTGGAGTGTGTCCAGAGAAGGGCAACGAGGCTGGTGAGGGGTCTGGAGAACAAGTCTTATGAGGAGCAGCTGAGGGGACTGGGGTTGTTCAGCCTGAAGAAAAGGAGGCTGAGGGGAGACCTCATCGCTCTCTACAACTACCTGAAAGGAGGTTGTAGCGAGGTGGGTGTCGGTCTCTTCTCCCAAGTAACTAGTGAGAGGAAGAGAGGAAATGGCCTCAAGTTGCGCCAGGGGAGGTTTAGATTGGACATGAGGAAAAACATCTTTACTGAAAGAGTGGTTAAACATTGGAACAGGCTGCCCAGGGAAGTGGTTGAGTCCCCATCCCTGGAAGTATTTAAAAGACGTGTAGATGAGGCGCTTAGGGACATGGTTCAGTGGACATGGTGGTGTTGGGTTGATGGTTGGACTCGATGATCTTAGAAGTCTTTTCCAACCTTAATGATTCTATGATTCTATGTCAAATCTGAACAGGCTTTGGCTATTTTGGATTCTCTCATGAGAATTTCAAATGATGGCAAATACATGTCCTCACTCATCCACACTGATTGTCCTTTAAACTGACATTTGTTGTCTGAAAGACTATTGCCCTGTATGCTAACGTAAGGACAAAAATACTTCTAAATCTCTCTTCTCCCCTATCCAACTCATGCCTGCATATAATTTCTTCTTCCATCATAGAACAAAACAGCTTTGCTAATTTCAGTGTTTCTTGGTTTCATATAGTCATTCATATGTGAATTATCTTGTACAGTATTAGTCAAATTTAAATTTCAAGGTTGTTGGTAAATTCCCACATGGAAAGACATGTAAAAACATATTTCTTCTTTGAATTTTTATAAATACACTGTTAGTTATCTCTTTCTGTGTATGAGTATTATTGTAATGTCATCACTGACAGCATCAATTAGAACCAGAGCTGCAGAAATCTGGTGCTACTCTGGACAGAAGATGATAATTCTTTAAGAATTAAACATTTTATGGAAAATGTAGGTAAGTAAAGAAGTTTTGGAGGGATGCTGAAGCTTCCAGCAGCTTTTGTGATTCATAATGGAAGTTTATCTCATTTTAGTTTTAATTTTTAATTTCAAACCTTTGTCTTTCTGGGTTTTTTGGTTGGTTTGGATTTTGTTGGTTTGCTTTTTTTTTAAATGGATTAGTTTTAAATATATTTCAATATGTGGACATACAATTTAATTAACATTTGGTAAACACTCATGAATTATTTAGACCGGGAAAAAATTTACCTCACTTTTCATTAATTATAAAAAATATCTCTTATTCTAGTCTCTTACTCAAGTTCAGGTTGATCATCCTGAAAGTTTGTCTATTATATTCTTAGGCTAATCTTGCAAGCACAATTATCACTCCTATTGTGTCATATTTTACATCCATTATCTACTAGTGGTAATAAACTGATTTTCATCCTTTTATATTTCTGTTCGGCTTCTGTTTTTCACTTTGTCTCTGCAGTTCCCAACTGACTTAATTCAGGACCTGAAATAGATCACAAATTAAACTACATAACTTCATAAATTACCATTGTTTACTCCATGAATGGCCCTGGAGCAATGTGGCTAATCAAACACTTGATTAAGCTTGATTCAAAGTAACTGTGTTCTGCAGTCTCTGAATGCAGAATGCAATGTCTGTCTCATATGTTCTTTGCTTTAAGGATTGCCTTTAGTTCTAGTTGAAACTCTGTTGGGTTTACGCATTTAAGGTGTCTGTCACAGTTACTGTTCAAAAACAAACATAAAGAAAATAATGAATGTTACATTCTTGTTAACATTCATTGTTAAATTGTTAAAAATGTTGAGTTTCCAATATGAATAGTGGCTTCGTATAAGATTTTGAGAAATATATCAGATATTATCCCATTACTAGATTTTGGCAACAGTGTCCAGAGGAAAATGCTCTACCAAAATTTCTTCCTTTCATTGGTTTGATAACTCAGTAGAACTAAAAATATTAATCAATAATATCCAATACTTTCTTCAAGGATATTTTTTTTTCTTATGAAACATGCCTAAATTAAGACCATAAGGATATATGAATACTAAAATAAAACTATTTAAGTAGGAAAAAATTATATAATCATTAATATAAAAAAGATGCTAAAATATGTAAGTCTACTGTTAAGGATACTGTTGAAAGAATCTGCCTTTTGCTTTGTTTTCCTTGGGGTCAGGAAGAGCCTTTGGAAGTTTCTTCAAATATTCTTATGAAAAGAAATTTATCAATAACGTGATTGATGAACACTATAATGTCAATGATCATGTCAATAGCTAATTGTGGTGAAGTGCCTAAGTCTATAAATGATGTGTTAGATACATGAACCGGTGGCTAAAAATGGAGAGAGAAACCTATACAGCATTTTTCACTCCTTTGTAATATATTTTAAATCAAGAACACTTATTTGAGGAGCTAATTGGCCTCACCCTTCATTTGGAAAGCAGGGTTTTCAGTGAGGAATGTCTACAGTGTTCAGTCATATCTTTTTTGGTCCTCCTATAATATAAATATATTATATGCCAATAAATTAAAATTTGATTAAGTGCTCTTGTTATTTTTCAGCAACATATTTGTTATGATATTTTTCTATAACATATGTTCAAGGCTGCTTTAAGTCTGTACTAAAAAGATACAAAGGCTAAGTGGTCAGTTTTACAAATCAGAGCACAGAGGCTCATAAAAACTTAATGAAGACACAAGGACACAACTTTTGAATTAAACTCTGACCTCTAAGAGGTTATTATATTGTCTTAATCACCAGAGTATTTCTTTCAGATTCCAGAATAATATCAACTCACAATGCATTAAAAAAAAATAAAATGTTCAACATGTAAAAATTCCTTGATTCCTTTATATGGGGTGTATGAAAATGAATGAAGCTACATTTTGAAATAAGACAATAGAAAGGAGTTTGCTCTGACATTTTGTCTCTGGGCTGCTAGTCCTTTATTCTAACATTCACTATGTTGATTCATTCTGTGGCTTCAGGCAAGTTGCTTTACTTCTTTTGACTTTCCTCAATTTAGCCATAGCACTGAGTAATAAGACTGTAATGAAAAACAGGTGCTGCATATCCATTAGCATTCACGGATATATAAAATAACAAACTGTGAGTTAGAATGGCTATGCATTGTTTAAATGTGAAAGAGTTAAGCTAACAACTCACTGTATGATATATAAGCATTAAGGACTACGTGCTCAATTTACTGGCAGATGAGTTTGATGTCACTAAGGATCTAAAGAAATTTGTAGCCCTTGCGTAAAGAAAAAGACCAGACAGGGATACATTTCCATGAGAGCTCTGGGAATCCAATGTAAGAATTTCCAAATTATGATATTGTATGTATATATAAAAAAATCATAGATATATGATATTTTTTATATATATATATTAAAAAAAAATAATAGTGAATATTGAGAGAAGCTTTGTCTTTTCATTGGAGCAGCTAATTAGGCAATTAGAGCTGTTAAACATTGACGTAAGACTAACCCCATAGGAACAGCATCCCAAATCTCAGAATGAAACAGCAGAAAATATAAGGCTGTTATATATAAGAATGATTTTTAGTTACCTCTTTGGATATCAGCAGATTAGGTCTGTCTTCATACTTCCTGTATTAACTAATATTTACTGAGTACATCGATGATCCAACCAACAAACAGCCTAAAATCCTGAAATCCCACTCATGTATGCTGTCAATATAATTTAATAAATTCTATGCTGCTGAGAAATAATTAATTCACTTTATCTTATAGTTGCAAAACACTATGAATGCTTAAATTTTATCCTGGTTTCTTTTTTATTTTGTTGATTTTTTTGTACCATAGAGAAATTTTTCATCACCGGAAGTAAATGTCTCTACGGTTATACCTGAAGTGGAGACTTCAGCCAAGAATGACAAGCCACATAATATGTCTTACTCAGTACATTTGCATGCTTTTTTACTTTGAGACTGGGATTCATGTTTGGATGTTGATGCCCAGGATGACATTTAGCAACTTGCTTGAAACTGAAAATCACTATTTTTATGAATGTAAGACCAGTAAAGCATCTATTTACGCTGTCTCAACCCACATAATCTTTTTGTATTGGGATACTCCATTTTCTTCTGAGTGGAGCATTATGATTTTTCCAGTGAAATCTCAGCCAGGTGCACCATGTCATCAGGAAGCAGCGAAGGTTGGCTGCCCCAAATGATAAGGGGAGCCGGGAGCCAAGCAAGATAACAAGCAGCAACCTCCAGGCTCAAAGTACCCCTGAGAGGGAAGGAGAGCAGGCTGGTGATGGCAACCATGTGCAGCTTAGAGTCAAAACTGCCAGGTAACTCCACTATAATGAGGCCAGTCTACAGGCAATCTGAGAAGTCAGCCCATGGATCTGGGTCCAAGCACACTGTGTTTCAGGTACCATTTTTTTAACTCTATGTGAGCCATCACCGTTATGACAACTTTTTGATTTTCCTTTTGGAAACATCATGCAGAGGACATTAACCAGCCAGCTCCTGAAGCAGAATGTTTACTTAGTAGTGAGTCATGGAAAGTGCATACATAAATACATATATAAATATTTTCTGTAAAACAATCAATAGCTTGCTTACATGTTTAATTTCTACTCTTCCTTTCATTATTAGAGAAAAATTCTCTTTGGTTTCAGGACTCTTCTAATACTACTCCAATTATTTTAGAAACCCTAAACCCAGGACTGAAGACTTTTTTTGCCTACTGGTCAAGAGAATGCTCTCAAAGAGGATGTTTCTAATGATTGCTGCATTGTTTGTGAACTTGCACCTATTCATTTTCAAAGAATTGTATCCAATGTTCTGATGACTCTGACTTTCCAAGGATTTTCAAAGTATCTGAGCAAGTGTGATTCTTAACTGCCTGTATTATTTTAAAACATCTACTATGGAATCAAGTTCATACATGTACTAACATCTCAAAGTACTTAATCAATAATGATATTCATAAGATATCACAGGTTATATTTCATATCAGAGCTACCTATCTGTCATGTATTCTCATCTATATTAAGACAGATCCACTTTAAACTAAACACCAAGTACTCACCTAACACCCACTTAGCAGAATTGGGTTCTTGCAGTGAGCACACTGTGTATTGCATACAATTTTAGTGCATAAAATCCTAATTGTTGTTGTTGTAGAAATTCAGTCAGTCATTGTCTCAGTGTGAGTGTAGCGGATATGTAATGCATGTATCAAGTGTGTAATGACTGCTAACAGATGAAGATAATCACTTTGGCTAATCCTTAAAATTTAATGGAATGGTTATTATGAACATTTATTTTTCCTCCAAAATGTAGGCCATTACTGTAAACAGTAATGACTATCTCTTTACTATTCCATTATCAATGTAAACTACTTAATATGTACAGATCTACTAAAAATGATAAATTAAAGGGGGACCTGTGATTTCATAACTTTAAAGAATATCCCAATAAGTCCATTGAAAATCAAAATGTACACCTGATTTTTAAATCCCTGAAAATTGGAGGTTTTTAATAAAAAAAACAATAAGAGTGGCATATGAAAGTCAGAGAGAAGCATTGGACAGGTGCCAGTAAACATCCAGAGATACTGTGCTAACTAATTAGAGGACAAAAGTTTATAACTGGAAGTTGAAACATGGTTTATTCTTCATACATTTGAGGAGAAGATGTACCTAGATACTGCTTGGAGTACAGGGCACACTATCAACATATACCTGTGTTCCAGCTACAGAACTTAGAAGCATGCTTATCAGTTTAAAGCAGACACTTTTGGAGGGGTCTAAATGCACAGATGTTTCTGTTAGCTAGATTATTAGACTTATAATAAAACTAGTCTGTCAGTATTTAATAAGAAAGTTTTTATTTAAAATTCATATCTTCAAATGTTACATACAAGTACAAACTAGTGAATCTTCATGAATCTTATGATAAGGGTAGTTAAGCATGACTACTACTACCTTTTATGCCTAAAGTAATGCTGATGATGAAATTCAATGACTTGACATGGGCCACCCCCAAAAGAATCAGTATTGGAGCTGATGAGATTACAAATAAGGTCCCTTGGCTTTGTTCATCCTTCAGTAACACATCTGTGCTTCCCTGTTTGTTTTTGTTGTTGTTGTTTCCTTTTTTTTACCCATGCATAACTGAAAGCACAACTTTCTTTATAGCTGCTGATTGGCATGGAGTGTTCTATATCCAAATATCTCCCTGGATTAAGAGAGAGCTCTAATATCTCTGAATGATAGTACTACTACAGAGATACTGCATTTTCCTTTTGTTGTAGTCTAGGACTGAGTTCTATAAACCCAGTCTTTCTCTCTGTCATGAGAAACTGTAAGTCCCAGAAAGGTTTGTTATTATTTAGTGGTTGATAGGTGTTGCATGTGATCAGGGCCAAAGGAACAGAGCTTGCACAACTCTTTATTAAACTCTGGGAATGCCAAATTTTCAAAAGTACACAGATCAAAATAGAGTTTCCTTGGGTAAATGCTCATTTGGTTTGGAAGGGACTTCTGTCAGAATACAGTGTAGAAGCACACACTGAAGAAAAAAAAAACCACCCTTCCTTGTATTGATTTATTTCACAAAGTCTGAGAACATGGAAGGCCTCACAAATGCCTTGATGCTGTTGACTGAAATAAACAAGTCGCAACTGGTGTTACAAATACTGGTGGAACTCACAAAAAATAAAATAACATTGAAGAATCATAAATATGCCATCCAGCTAAGGATGGATATTTCTGGAATCGTGTTGAGTGGGGATTGCCTCATCATAAAGCAAAATGGTTCCTTTTGGATCATTGCCCAGATTTACCTAACTGTATTAACTCCGAGCAGATATTGCTGCATAAATGTCAGGGCAAAATGAGCAATGGTAAATTAGACAGGCCTCTGAGATATGTAAAGAAGTGTTTCCATACCACCACCAAAGTTGACTTAAGGGAGAAAATTAGATATTAGTATACAACAAAGAAATAGCACTAAAAATGTTTTTTTCAGAAATAAAAGTTTGGTCAAAAGCATTATCTTCTGGGATTTATATCACAAAAAGGAGCAAGATTGTTTTGCCAAGAATGGACATTTCAATGAATCTTCCAAAAGCTGCAAATGCAGTTTAAAATATTAGGGATGTTTTGGAATTTGAATATCTCCTTTTAAAGTAACTTATGATATATTATTGAAAAAGAACAAAAAGAATATAGAGTAAATCTGGTTTACAGTTGTGATTTTTTTACGTTAAGTCTGATTGAATGTATCATTCAATTGTAAAGGTACCGAGGATAGAACTCAGTGCAAAAATCATTAGTCTAACACTTTTCTTATAATAATGGAAATCTTTCACATCAGTTCTTTTCACAGGGTTTTCCTTATATGATGTTTAATGTAGTTTTAGTTATCATGAGAAAAATGGTATTCTAACTGTACTTTATCTATCTTCCACTCTATTTTCAGGTCTGATATGGATATACAAAATAAGTTCCTCCTGCTTCAGATACTGCCATTGATGCAAAACTACACTTATTGACTCAGGTGCAGGAATACAAATCTAACCTTTTCAACATATTTTATTTTAGCAGGGATTTTAACATAAATTCTCCTATTTCTCACCTGTCATATAGAAAAAGCATTATTCCATAAAAAGACTGAATAACAACAGTAAACAGACAACAATTTTGTTCCATTCAACTTACCTATATTTGGTTTTAACATTTTTTTTCAAAATTGTCTCTGAAGGTCTGAAAACAAACAAAACAACAAATAAAACCAAATGTTTCTATTTTTTATGTGAACAGCATGTATACTTAATTTTTATTCTTTTTAGATATGTGATATACTGTATCACTAATGAAAGACAGAAACTTCCTTCAGCCATTATAAACTTTAGTAAAGCAGTAGTGGGTTTTTTTAATAACACATTCCACACCTATTGCAAATATGGCAAATTATTCAGTTAAATTCATTTATTGAATATAGTATTCTGAAGTTTAGGAAGTACTGAGATGATTATTTGTATGATTGATTTATTACTTATGTCACACACTTCCATGGTACATAGTTTGAATCTTTAGCACCTTAATCTAAAATAGAAAGGACATATCAAAAGAAGGGAACATACTGTATAACTATTCATGTGTGTGAAGAAAAATTATTTGTGAAAGTATTTCTTCATCAGAAAGGAGACTGTTCCAAGGAGAGAAGCAAAAAGTTTATCAGAGCATAAGCAAAGGTCTGAATCTGAAAGCTGAAGCAAAGGTCTGAATCTGAAAGCCAAAAACTAGCAGAAAACTTCTGAGAATTAGGAAAAGTAAAAGATGTGGGGAAAGCATAATATGCAGGGTAAATAAATGCAAAAAGAGTGACGGGATCATTTTATTTATGTCCTTGATGATCAACAACCTTGAAATATGCAAGGTAAGAAACAAATTTAACGGAGGATGCGGGAGTGACATGTAGCAAGTCCACCTATAGCAATAATGAATGACAAAACCCCTCCAAAAGAGGATAACGAGGTATGCATGTGGAAACTGAAATACAGTTGTATTCTCTTCTATCAAGTCTCAAATAAAAGACATTATTTGGGAGTGATACCTCAGTTATGCTTTAGCTTAGCTATAAGCTACGGTATTTCTGGCCAATTTATTTGGTAATCAAAAATTGTATGTACAGACCGTAAGTAAATCCACTGCACTGCCAAACATTATTAATACCAGCCACTACTTGCACACTGTATTTTGCCATACACCCACAGGTCATTGACTGAAACAGGAGCTTTCATCAAAACCTGAACATTCCAGTCATGTTCAAGAATATTTAAGTATTTTACCATTGCTGAAACATTTGCCAAAACCCCACATTCCAACCATAGTGCTTACATTTTAAGTAGTCTTGACTAAAACTACTTATAATGTATTCTCCCGGGCATAGAAAGGTGTTTTGTTCATCTCTGGGAACAGGACTATGCATGCAAGTGCAGCAAATGAGGCTTTTTTTCTGACTAGTATCTCTGTCTGGTTTTATCAAAACCTTTACATGGCTAATTGTCTCATCACCAGCCATGCCAATGGCCAGGAGCACAAGCCAATGAAAGGAACTTATTTCATCTGTCAAACAGTGCATGCCAATTTATAAATATGATGCAGTGAGAAGTTACACTACTGCCCTGGTTTCGGCTGGGATAAAGTTAATTTTCTTCCTAGTAGCTGGTACAGTGCTGTGTTTTGGATTTAGGATGAGAATAATGTTGATAACACACCGACATTTTAGTTGTTGCTAAGTAGTGCTTACACTAGCCAAGGACTTTTCAGCCTCTCTGGCCCTGCCAGCGAGAAGCTGGGAGGGGGCACAGCCAGGACAGCTGACCCAAACTGGCCCAAGGGATATTCCATACCGTGTGACGTCATGCGCAGTACCTAAACTGAGAAGAGTTGGCTGGGGGAGGTGACTGCTGCTCGGGAACTGGCTGGGCATCAGTTGGCAGGTGGTGAGCAATTTCATTACGCATTTTATCATCATCATCATCAGCAGCAGCAGCATCACCATCACCATTATTATTATTATTATTATTATTATTATTATCCTTTCCTGTCCTATTAAACTGTGTTTATCTCAACCCACGAGTTTTACTCTTTTCTTTTTTCTGGATTCTCTCCCCCATCCCACTGGGTGAGGGGGAGTGAGCGAACGGCTGTGTGGTGTTTAGCTGCCTGACGGGTTAAACCACAACTACTCAGATAATACTTAAATCACATCTCTGCAACTTAGGAAAATAAAATAGAAGCAGCACAAAAAGTAAGTGGTTTGTCACTACAAAATAGGTTCTCTGCCCTCAAATCTGAGGAAGAGCCGGGTGTGCTTTCAAGTGAGGCATCTGGGCCAACTGACCCTGACCCATGCAAGATCACCAGGAGGAAGTGGCGAGTGATAGTAGTGGGTGACTCCCTGCTGCAAGGGACAGAGGAACCCATCTGCCAGCCTGACCTGTTGTCTAAAGAAATTTGCTGCTTACTGGTGCCTGGATCCAGAATGCTGTGGGGAGACTGCTGAGGTGTGTCCAACACTGACTATTACCCCTAGATGTTCTTCCCTGTGGGCAACAATGGGGCAAACTGGAGAGTATCAATAGCGACTACAGGGTTCTGGGGGCCCCCTGACTACAGGGCTCTGGAGTGTTCTCAATCCTGCCTGCTGCTGAGGCTAAAGGGTGCAAAGAGGAGGGGGCTGGTACTGTATGTCAAGAACTGGTTGCAGAGCTGATGTCAGGCACAGGGTTTAGCTTCTATGACCCCGGACGCTATTTAAGAATCAGCATCTGCTTGGGATAGATGGGATGCACCTCACTAAGCAGGGCAAAAGTATCTTTGCCAGCAGGATGGCTGACCTGGTAAGAAGAGCTTTAAACTAGGAACAAAAAGGGAGAGAGAGAGTTACCAGGAGCCCAGTGAGGGAGTGATGGGCAGGACTGACAAGCAAAAGGCCTGGGGTGATGATGGGCACAAAAGGGAATACAAAATCAACAAAAGAGGGCTTAAGCATGGTAACCACAAGCATTGACATGTAAGAAAGAAAGTACTTACAAGACATCATTATGGAAAAAAACCAACAGACTCTTTATGTGAAAACAGCATGTTGGGATGCCTCTCTGAAGTGCCAGTACAGTAATGCACACAGCATAGGCAATAAACTTGAGGAACTAGTGATCTATGCACAATTGCAGGTCTGTTACCTTGTTGGGATCATGGAGACTTGTTTGGATGGCTTACATTACTGAAGTGCTGCAATGGAGGGATACAAGATCTTTAGGAAGGATGGGCTGGGAAGACGAGGAGGTAAAGTTGCCGTTTATGTGAGAGAGTACCAGGGATGCATGGACCTCTGCCTAAGGATGGGTTATGAGCCAGCTGAGAGCTTATGGATGAAGATTAAAGAGCAAAACAGTATGGGTGACATTGTAGTTGGTGTCTGCTATAGACTGCCTGCCCAGGAAGGACAAGCAGATGAGGCCTTCTAAAGACAGATAGAAGTAGCCTCACATTCGCAGACTCTGGTAGTCATGGGGGACATCAGTCACCTCCATATCTACTAGAAAACAAAGCAGGGAATAACCTTCTCTCCAGGATGTTCCTGGAGAGCATTGATGACAGCTTTCTCACCCAAGTGATAGCGGAACCAACAAGGAGATGTGCTTTGCTGCACCGCGTACTCATCAGCAAGGAAGGGCTCACTGGGGATGTGAAGGCCAAAGGCAGCCTTGGATGCAGTGACCATTAGATGTTGGAGTTCTGGATCATGAGAGGAGGGAGTAGGGCAAAAAGCAAGATCATAACCCTGGACTTCAGCAGAGCAGACTTTGGCTTCTCCAAAGATGTGCTTGAAAGAGTCCTATGGGATAAAGCGAAAGAAGCAATAGGGTTCCACAAAAGCTAGCTGATATTTAAGGATCGCCTCTTCCAAGCTCAAGGGCAGTCCATCGCAATGAGCAGGAGCTCAGGCAAAAATGTCAGGAGTCCTGCATGGATGAACAAGTTGCTCCTGACAAAACTCAGGCATGAAAAGGGACTACACAGAAGGCAGAAGCAGGAACAGGTAACCTGGAGGAATACAGAGACACTGTCCAAGAATGAAGAGATTAATTTAGGAAAGTCAAAACCCACCTGGAGTTGAACGTGGCAAGGGATGTCAAATAAAACAAGAAGGGCTCTTATAAGTACGTAAGTGGCAAAAGAAAGACTAGGGAAAATGTGGCCCTACTGCTGAATGGGGCAGGGACCTCAGTGACACAGGACATAGAAAAGGCTGAGGTACTGAATTCCTTCTTCATCACAGTCTTCAGTAGTAAGACTATAATTCAGGATTCCCAGGCCCCAGAGACCAGGGGGAAAGGCTAGAGCAAGCAGGAGTTTCTTCAGGATCAGGTTAGACAATACTTAATCAAACCGGACATATGTAAGTCCTTGACCCTGATGGGATGCACCCATGAGTGCAGGGGGAGCTGGCTGATGTCATCGCAAGGCCACTCTTGATCATCTTTGGTCATGGTGACTGCAAGAAGTGCTTGAAGACTGGAGGAAAGCAAATGTCACTCCTATCTTCAAGAGGAGCAAAAATGAGGACTTGGGGAACTACAGGCCAATCCCTAGGAAAGGTGATGGAATACTAGTTCTGGAAACCATTTCATGGCACATGAAGCACAAGAAAGTCATCAGGAGTAGTCATCATAGCTTCACCAAGGGGAAGTCATGCCTGACCAGCCTGAGAACCTTTAACAATGAAATGCCTGGCTTCGTAGATGTGGGAAGAGCAGTGTGTATTGTCTATCTAGATTTCAGTAAGGCTTTTGACACTGTCTCCTAGAAGATCCTCATAGACAACCTGTTGAATATGGGCTGGACAAGGAGACAGCGAGGTGGATTGGAAATGAATGGCTGAACCCAGAGGGTGGTGTTCAGTGGCACAAAGTCTAGTTGGAGGTCAGTATTAGCAGTATGGACCACAAGTCAATACTGAGTCCAATCCGGTTCAACATCTGACACTAAACTGGGAGGAGTGACTGATATGTCAGAGGGTTGTGCTGCCATCCAGAGGGACCTCAAAAGGCTGGAGAAATGGGCTGTCAGGAATCTCATGCCATTCAACATGGGGAAGTGCAGAGTCCCACACCTGGTGAGAAAAAAACCCATGCACCAATATATGCTGGAGGCTGACAAGCTGGAAAGCAGCTTTGCACAAGAGGCCCTTGGGGTCCTGGTGAACAGCAAGTTGACCACGAGCCACTGATGTGCTCCTGTGGCAAGGAAACCTAATGTTATCCTGGGCTCCATTAGACAAAATATTCCCAGCAGGTGGAGGGAGGTGATTCTTGCCCTCTACTCAGCATTGGTGAGGCCATGACTTACTGTTCTGGGCTCCTCAGTGCAAGAGAGATATGGCGGGACTGGAGCATCTCTCCTATGAGAAAAGGCTGAGAGAGCTGGGACTGTTCAGCCTGGAGAAGAGAAGGCTCAGAGGGATCTCATCAATGTTTACAAATACCTGAAGGGAGGGTGCAAAGAGGACGGAGTCAGGCTCTTTTCAGTGGTGCTCAGTGACAGGACCAGAGGCAATGGGCACAAACTGAAACACAGGAGGTTCTGTCTGAACACCAGGAAACACTTTTTTACTGTGAGGGTGACGGAGCCCTGGCACAGGTTGCCCAGGGAGATTGTGGAGTCTCCATCCTTGGAGATATTAAAAAGCCATCTGGACACAGTTCTGGGCAACCCGCTGTTAGGTAGCCTTGCTTGAGCATGGGGGTTGGACAACATGACCTCCAGAGATGCCTTCCAACCTCAGCTGTTCTCTGATTCTGTGATTCTGTAAACACATTTAGAATGACACATTATGCAAGTTGTTGCTGTATATTTAAAAAAGGGAAAAAATATAAGCAGGCATAAATTCATCCAAAATACAAAGTGGCTTTTTTCATAAATCAATAAAGTACTGTTAATTATTAGCCAATAAATACATTTTCTTTCTAAATGTCACTGTGGTCAGATCTCCCTTTAACTCTCTTGACTGTTGTGTTTACACAACACATGTACAATACATCAAAAAACCAGTAGCTAGTACATTTTAGATGTTGTACCAAGTCTGATACATGTATTGATTTCTAAATGTCATGTATCTGGGTCTCTCAACTACAGTAATAGAGTCACAATAGATCTGGGATTATTTGTAATACAAAATATTATCATTGTATAGTATTTGAGAAACAATCCTGTAGGTTTGATAAATGACTTCTAGAACTTCTACAGAACTATATACACCACTTTCTTCTGTCTTTGACCTGTCAGCACTCAGTTTTCATGCTCCAGATAGCTCAAATCTCAATGAGAAGGTCCTTCAATGATCTTGGATGTGTATCCTGCCAGACCCTCTCCTGCCTGCTCTCTCTGTGCTAGTAACAGATAAGCATGAAGATAGTACACAGACAGGAAACATTCCTATATCTCTGATTTTTGACCTAAGTAAGAGATCTGTAGCTCTTTGGACCTTGTTCCTACAAGGCTAAACATTGGAAGAGGCTGCCCAGGGAAGTGGTTGAGTCCCCATCCCTGGAGGTATTTAAAAGACGTGTAGATGCGGCGCTTAGGGACATGGTTTAGTGGGCATGGTGGTGTTGGGTCGATGGTTGGACTCGATGATCTTAGAGGTCTTTTCCAACCTTAATGATTCTATGATTCTATGGTTCTGTACATCTTCTGAGTCACAATATTCTTCATTGTAGGCTGTATCCTTAGTACAGCACTTGCCCATATAGTATCTGATTGCCAGGTTTCTCTGCAGAATCCTCATTCAGAGCCTTCCTTATGATTTATGCCTGCGTACCCACAGCTATAGCACTGTTGTAATTATCCAAGTTGGGCTCTAGGATTTATGGGGATAAGTGTCAGTGTTCAACTACCCTCAGCCACTCTAATGGTTACGTTGTGGAGAACTGTGGGAAAATGTGCCAGTTACTCCAGAACTCAGCATAGACCCACAGACAAATCTTTACTGAAATGTTTCTACTGCCTCTGTATGCAACCTCCCCCAAGTTTCCAGTTTTTGATAACTACTATTTCCAAGAAATTTTATCACAATTTCCCTCTTCAGTTAAGCTTTGCACTTAACAACTTTCGTGTACCTACAATCTCAAAATTGTAACACATCTACGCTAATTCAGCTTACAAAAATGTTTTTTCAATGCTTGACATGGCTTATGGCTTCCCAGAGACAGCAATCCTTCCTTTTTTTTTTTTTTTTTTTAATCATCTAAACTGTTTTTCCCAGAACTAAGATATTTTACTGTAAAAGAGAAAAGGCAGTGTCTTCTTTTCCCCTTTCACTTCAGACTAGCTATCGTGTCACTCATTGTGTCTGTCTAGAGTGACAACAAATTCACTTCATCATACAGCAGGAATAGGTGCCTCTCTCTGTGTCTTGCTACTATCAATTCCTGTTAGAGACAGGGGATCGGATTCAGTCGCCTAACTAAAGGCACCTGGTGCCATTTTAGATGTCCTATGGAATCCCACCTGATCTTCATCTACTGCTCTAGAAAGGAGCAAGCCTTTTGTACATCTCCTATGTCGCAAACACCAGCTACGTGCCAGACTCTTTACAGCTTCCAAAATACCACTTGACATGCATATTTAGGCAACTAAATACCACCCAATTACTTATACTTGTGACATGGTAGCAGATCCCATTCATGGGATTTCCCTTTATGGGACTTTTGCAAAACCCTGATTTCTCTGCAGATACTGTTACAGACCATTTCACCTTCAGTTAAACAAAATTTAAAATTGCAAGCCTTGTTTCACCAGTATTAGTGTGTAATTCAACAAAGCTAACAAATACGTACCTGACTCCCCAGAGTTTTTCAATCAGGTTTTTTTTATTATTTTCATGCTATTTGCTTCTAACTCATTGAATTGAATATGATGGTGTCTAATGAATGCATATCTAAATTTGTACTTCCTTGCAAAATGCTTGAACGTAAACTTCTCTGCCCCTTTCAGACATTATTCGCTTCAGTATAGCACTCCTAGGGGGAAAAAAAAAGCCACAAACAAACAAAAAACTCAAACAAAACCCCCAGATTTAGTAGGTACAATCTCACATATAGTTCTAATATCCTTCAGTAAAGTACTTTTAGGAGGGTAAAAATAAACCTGGGAAACAGGCATACTTCCTTTCCAGTTAATGAAAACAAAGCTATACTATTCTGCTATAGGCTGACATCTTTTACTTGGTCTCCATTGATGGCATGTATACAAAATCATTTCAGTACCACTTAAAATATTTCTACCATTCACTTGATTTTTTTAATTGCTAAAGTGACCTTCGTGTAGCTGGTTTTATATACGTTAGCCACTTAAGCTGGTCTTTTTCACTAAAATCTCATTTGAGTTGGTTTTGAAGGTAGGGAATATGCTCTCTCAGCCACCCATCTGGCACTCTCAATGTTTGTCTGAAGCAGGAATTTTTTTTTCTTTAAAATCGTATTAATTTGCACAATATTTTTTCAAGATTTTTCTTTACTGCATATTTTTCAAGCATTTTGAGAGTTTGTTCAAAGTCACTGTGTCCCCTAAATTTTTATATCATTTGTCATTTGAAACAAATTGCTTGATATTCAGTAGACTAATGAAATCTAGTTTTCTATGAAGTTGTGTCCTCTGCTTCTCTGCCTGTTCCCTTTCAATCCACAATCATGACACTCTGCAGGAGACGTGCCAAGGCTAATCCAGACTACAAGTCTGCAGACTGCTGCTGCCAAATGAAAGGTTGAGGACTGACAAGGCACTGGAAATGAACTGATCTTGTGCCTGTTGGTTGTTACCTTGTTTCATGGCTGAAGAGTTCTGCGCTGTGAATCATAGATGCTTGTCAGTCTAAAACATCTATCAACATAATTTTTAATTTGATTAAATAGAAATTCTAGACCAAGAAAAACATGACCTTTATTAGTCATATCTTTCACTTGCAGATCTTATTTCAAGGCCTAAGAAATTTCAGGAGTGACAACTTTCTCCAAACACCAGCAGATGCTGCTGCTAAGGCATTCACGGTATTTCTGGCCCCCCTCCCCCAGCTTCGTGTCATCCAAATATTGCAGGGTTGTCCTGTGACTTGGGTGATAAAAAAGCCAGTTCCCTTATTTCCACAATAAATCACAATTATATAAACCACATTTATATCTAGATTTAAAGACTGCAAAAGTTACTATTTGGCCATTTTAAATAAGGCAATGTCTATCAAGAACTGGCTTAGGTGAGAACTCTTCTATGTAAAATGAATAAATCTTCTATAAAAAAAAGAAAGATAGAAAAAAAAAGAAATAGTAATAATTTCTCAAACCAGGCAGCTGTTTAAATCTTTCATATGTGGACATCTGTTTCTTAACCATAGTGAGAACTGTTCTTATCAGAACTATATATTTATCTACCTGTTATAATGTGCCTAGTGCCTCAAGAGCAAACCGTCCATACTTCCTTGATTTAGGAGCTCTCCCACTGGTATCACCAGCAGGGAAAACCCACCAAAGCTCTAACATATAGGCTGAGTGAGGGACATTCTGTATGTTACCTGAAATGTCTGAGTCCATCAGCATATATTCTGCCACGTCCTTCCTTGACTGTATGGCCCAGGACGCTGAGGCCCCTGTGTGTCCTATAAACTTACAGGAGTAGTCTCACAGACTGTTTTAGTGACAGTTTGGTCAATAATTGAAGTTCTGACTGAAAGGGGTCACATACAATGCCCAAAAACATTTGCCTGAGCGCACTCAGTAGAGCTATTGACCCTGTTGTGGATCAGGAAAAAGAGCACTTGCTGGGTTTGGAGCTCCACAGGATACCTGAGGGCAATACCTGGGTTTTTTCCTCCCACTGCAGAATTACCTTATCTCCTTTCCATCAATGGATGTCAAAGTTGCAAACAACTCTATTTTGGGACTGCTCAGGGGTCCTTTTATGCACAGCTTGTGGACAGCACAGCTTTCTGTGGCGATCCTGCTGATATCTGTGCTGGTTATATACATTTATGTTGATAACAAAACAGTCTCCCAGGTGTTACGTTATCTGATAAAAGTCTGATCCCTGTACACACAGAGGTCACACGGGCAGCTGGGGGGACCCCAGTCACATGTAGGGTTATGGATCCACAGCAGCATCACTTCTACCAGACTACCAGATTTGGCAGCTCCTAACACTAAGAATCTGCATCTGACTTTTATATGCCCAATTATTAATTCAGTTGCAGCAACTGAGGATGCATGTGAACTACTTGTGGGGATAGTAAGGCTGAGTACAGCAAGGTGATAGGACAAAGCATTATCACCATTGGTGCAAATAATTAGGCACCTTCTAATCGCTGATTTTGATGTAATTTTGTATAATATTGTCCTCAAACATAAACACTGTACTTTTGAAACAACTGTCAATCCCAAAGACATGTTAGCCAGCACTGGAAAGAACAAATGGCCTCTACTGACTGACAAAATACTGGAACCCAGTAGAATACAGCCTATAAAACCATTTAAAATAAAAATAATTACAGGCCTTCTCCTGTATATAATGTATTGATGGATTTAAAGTGGATTTATTGAGGCGAAACATTTTTTCACAAACCTGTAAATGTCTAGTGAGTCTGGATTTCAGCAGGCACTGATTACACTTTCCAAGGCTGCAACAAGGTACCAGAAACAAGAATGCTGCTGTTCCTGAGCCAGTTCCAGCTCTGACACCTGACCTCATGTGGCTTTCTATATCCTGAAATTAGTTGTAGGCCGTTGCTCATGTCACCTTGGTCAAAAGCAAGTAGAGGATTTGATGGATGACCTGAATTGTAAAGACAAATCAGGTCTAAGCTGGGTGACAACAGCATCCAGGAACTTGGCAAAGATACTACTAAAAAGTTGTAAGAATAGCAAAGTATTGCTTTGTATGATGGTAGTACTAATCACAGCTGGTAGAAGACAACCATGATAAGCATGGCAAAAAAAGAGTGAGAAGCTGCTATTTGCCAGATTCACTTTCTCCTCTGGAGCTTCCTTTTTCCTTCTTCATATTGTCTCAAACTTGTAAGGTTTTTCAAGGACACTCTTGTATGGGGCCCTTTTTGAAGGGCTGCATGTTAGAGCCAAAGGCATAAATGAAGAAGAAGAGGGGGTGCAAGACGGACTCCTTAGCACTGCCACAAGCTTCTGTGAATTAAGTCTTGAGCTCAGCAATGACATATTTTCCGCACATCCCGTTTTGTTGCTGTTGTTATTTTTAACTAAGGCAGTGGGAAAGCCTCTTATAATGTGGACATGACTGAATGCTCCAGCACAAGGAAGCATATTTGGGGAGCATATGGACAAGGTCACGAGATTTCTTAATGTCATAGTCTGTGATATTCAGCAGTGAAGTTTGCTAAAAGTTGGCAGTTTCACAAGCTGTGAATAAGAAATTCCACTTGCCCACACTGCCACAATATCTGAACAGCCTGTTCTATATATTTCTTCAGTCCTTTGTACTACCAGATGCCATACATATATTATTTTTGCAAAAAATACATTCTTTTTATAGAGGTGTTTCCCATATTCTGGCAGAGCTAATTGCAATACAACAGTCATCATTTATTTAGAACTTGGATTCCTGTATTTGTATACTTTTTTTATGTGTGTTTGTTGCTGATTTATTTTAAAGTGTGATAAAGTCTGGAAATTTTTTCTTTCTTCATGTTAATTTTAGTATTTTCATTTCCATACGTATGTAGTTAACATGAGGTTTAATATATACTCTTGTGTAATAGTTATAATAGACAATATACGTATCAGCAGAACTAAAGTGGGTTCCAGTGAAAAGATCATCTAAAATAATAATAGGATATGGTAAAATTATTTAAATGTACTGGAAATAGGACATACTTACCAACTTTTAAATTAAATGCTCCAAAATGGAAGATCCTGTGGCTTAATAGATGATGTATTTTTTAATACCATCTTTTGACTCATTTAACCAGATTTGTTACTCTTATAAAATGGATTAATTTTATCCTTCCTGTGTTGAAGTAAATGTATATTGTCCACCATGCTGCCTAAACTGAGTCAATAGAATTTTTATTGATCTGTTTTAAGTAGCACGCTTTTGTCTTTCTGCAGCTTTTCCTACAAAGGTATTTATTTCCCCATATACATACAGCACAATTTGAATTAATGCTTGCCTTTTACTGCAAATGGCTTGATTACTAAAGGTTTCAAGTGGAAAGCTACATAATTAAACTTGGGAAGACCAAGTTTCTTACATTTTTTTCTCCCACTAGAAAGCTGGCCTTCATATTTGCTTCTCTATAAACTGTTTTATCCATGGATGGCTCTCACACATTAATGCCATATATGTTAATTGTAACTTCTTAAATTAATATTAATTTCTTGGCAGGAATGTCATTTAGGCTAGCAACATCCATTTTCACTCAATATCTGTGCCATTTGTGTAGAATTAATTCAACAAAAGCTGTACAGACAATACACAATTATTTGCATAAAACATTAGTCTTTGTAACAATTCTCTAACATTCACATTCATACAGCTATTTTAATGTAATTTTCCTAGAATACCCATGTTAAACAGTATCATCAGTTTGAGTTTTATAAGGAAGGGGGTTTAATATTAAAATTAATATACCAATTATTAATTTTGCAGTTAAGGATTTGATACCTAGGGAAAAAAGAGATGTTTTTCCTGTTTTTGATGTGACTATGTATTTTTCTATTTAAACAATTAAAATTATAGTATTTATAAGATACTGTAATTTATTTTTATAGTTAAGGCCTCAAAATAACCTTTTCATTTGACTCAGTTAAAGGACTTTTGCTTATTTTTTCCCATTACCTTAAAGCGCAATCTATCTGTATTCCTAACATAGTAATATTATCCAAGCAGCAGATCAGAAATACTAAATAAAAATGTTACTAAGATCTCCTGTCTGAACCAACCACTGTTTTTTAAAGTTGGGAGATTCTTTTTCTTCCTGTCTGTTGCTGAGAAAGTGTGGTAGATACTCTTATTTTTCATTCTTACTACTCAAAATGAGAGCATGAAGACAAAGTCAACAAGGTGAAATAGCTCATTTCAGTTTTGTGAGAGGGGATATATGGTGACTGTCAGCCTAATAAGTGTGGACCGCCCAAATGGATGCATTTGAACCTGTGGATTTTTAGCCGTAGCAACTGTTTAACCCTCTCTTTCTCCCCCCCCCCCCCCCATTTAACAAACTTCAATAAAAAACACACAAACAAAGCCATCACCCTTTATAGCCCAGGGGTGGAAACAATTTTTGCATTCCGTTGATTCCAAAATTATTATAATTCTTCCTTCATCCTCATTCAGTCTTTCAAGCTGTGGGATTTCATACCCATTCTACACCTTGTTTGGCACCTTTCTTCGTAAGACATCATGATATAATGTGGTCAAACTAGACCTTGAAACTTGTATTCAGGGTTCCCCAAGGTACTTTATAATTTCCAAACAGTCTTCAAAATTCTTTCTAGCTTGTGGATGCCCCTGACTTGGACATTTATTGCTATTAGAATAATGTGACAGAAAAGGAAGAAGCAAAGGCTTAGTATAAGTTCTTATTTCAATTAAACTTATTCTTAAAGCACTGGATTTACAGCTTTTTGGAAAATGGCTGTATGAAATTCATTGCCTGCCCATATATACCTTATCTAACCTGATAACCTTTTCCTGTAAAACCATAGTTCTTCAGTGTTTCAGGCTATGGAAATGTTTCTCTTTCACTTTTTTTTTTTTTAATTTATTTAAGTATCATGTGACAAGACGGAGCAAGACACACATTTGTGGCCTTTATTCTCAAACTACCAGTTCAAATACTGAAATTTTCTGGAACACCTGTCTGCAACTCAAACACAAAAAGGAAGTATACAGAAGGTGGAAGCAGGGACAGGTAACCTGGAGGAATACAGAGACACTGTCCAAGAATGAAGAGATTAATTTAGGAAAGCCAAAGTCTACCTGGAGTTGAATGTGGCAAAGGATGTAAAAAAAAAAACCAAGAAGGGCTTTTATAAGTACGTAAGTGGCAAAAGGAAGACTAGGGAAAATGTGGCCCCACTGCTGAATGGGGCAAGAGCCTCAGTGACACAGGACATGGAAAAGGCTGAGGTACTGAATTCCTTCTTCACCATAGTCTTCAGTAGTAAGACTATAATTCAGGATTCCCAGGCCCCAGAGACCAGGGGGAAAGCCTGGTGCAAGGGGGACTTACCCTCCCACCAGCAGGTCAAGGGAGGTGATCCTATTCAATGCTGGTGAGGCCACACCTGGAGTGCTGGGTCCAGTTCTGGGCTCCCCAGTAAAAGAGAGACATGGACATACTTGAGAGAGTCCAATGGAGGATCACAAAGATGGTGAAAGGACTGGAGCATCTCTCCTATGAGAAAAGGCTGAGAGAGCTGGGACTGTTCAGCCTGGAGAAGAGAAGGCTCGGAGGGATCTCATCAATGTTTACAAATACCTGAAGGGAGGGTGCAAAGAGGACGGAGTCAGGCTCTTTTCAATGGTGCTCAGTGACAGGACCAGAGGCAATGGGCACAAACTGAAACACAGGAGGTTCTGTCTGAACACCAGGAAACACTTTTTTACTGTGAGGGTGACGGAGCCCTGGCACAGGTTACCCAGAGATGTTGTGGAGTCTCCATCCTTGGAGATATTCAAAAGCTGTCTGGACGTAGCCCTGGGCAACCTGCTCTTAGGTGATCCTGCTTGAGCTGGGAGGGTTGGACAACATGACCTCAGAGGTCCCTTCCAACATCAACCATTCTGTGATTCTGTGAGCATGTCCATAGGAAGTTTTTTCAAGTGAGATGAAACATTAGCTTGGATTTGGAGATCAGTGCCCTCAGTCCCGTATGATGTTGGTTTGTTTTTTTTTTTCTGATACTATGTCAAATGTTTTTCTTAAGAAAAGAAACTGAATGGAACTAAGCTGTAATGGACAAGCCTAAATTAAAAACCCCTTGTAGCAATCATGACTTTTGAGGAGAGAAAAGGGTAGTGCAAAAGCCAGGTAGGTTCTTCTACCTGCAGCGTGTTATGTCTTTGCTAGAAACTGCATATTGAAAGGACTGAACTAGTACTTATGAGAAAACATTTATACTAATCATGGCAATCCTAAGGGGAAACTTTTTGAGTGTCTGGCTTTACTGCCTCTTTTTTTTTTTTTTTTTTCTTTAATAATAAAACTAAATGTCTTAATGTTTTGTTACAGAGTCAGGGGAATAGAGGTTTTTTGCAGGTATGGGATGTTTCATCAATTCTTAGTCTAAATATCTATTGATCCATGTTTCTGCCAGCAACTAGTGAATGAGGGTACTAGGATAAATTAGCCACAGTCACACATACAGCCCTTTCAGTCCCACATGCTTATCTTTCTGGCCTTCAGCACTCTGCAAACTCAGGTAGGGCTTAACACCATCCCTCATCTGACTGATAACCCAGATGTTTCAGTGTTCCCAGGTACTTATCCACTTAGCTTTGTTTTAGTATTCATAATCCTAGCTTTACTGCTTCCTTTTGCTCTAATCCATCTTCAGAAATTCCCTGCTAACAGTGCAAACACCTTGCTGTGGTATCTTGTTCTCCAAAACAGTCTAATGAGTTTTTCTATATTTCAAAAATTAAAAGAATCGTATATAAGACCATCTGTTTAGCAGAAATCAATTTCATTTGACCTATTCCTTCTATCAAAAGACGGTAGCGTTTAAATTTTCAGGGTGAAAGTCACATTTTGGCTTTAATTATCTTTGAAGTGTAAGTTTGGAGGGATGATTTTAAGGAGAAAAATGCACTGTGACTTCCATGGAACTCAAATATATTATCTGTAAATAAAGCACATAAATATGCAAATCTGCATTTAAACAATTACTGTGGTGGTTTCACTCATCATGACTTCTTTTACATATTCAGAAACCTTTGAAAAGGATGAAGTCTCAATCAAAAGTTTTCAAGAGAAAGAATATGATGCAGGGTCCACTATGCTGACCAGACAATGGAATCTGAGTCCTGTACAGTCTGTGGAGCATCTGTTCTACACATTTGTGCAAATCTGTTATTTTACTTTTTGTCATACTAAAAATTGGGGGACACAGTAAACTATAAGTTGGTCTTCACATCCTCATATGAGATGAGCAAGAGGTGATGTGAACAAAATTCACCATAAACAACAGCAAGAAAAGTTGAGAAACTAAATAAAAGCTCCGGTGCATGACAGAAAACAGCAGCTTTTTTGAAGGAATGGGGGGAAACAGTGTTATTAACAAAAGTCTGTTTTAATAAAAAGGGTTGACAAAGATGGAGTCACCATCAGTGGGAAGAACAGGAAATCTCTACAAGTGAGGAAACTGATCAGAACTCACTGTTAGTGGCAAATTCTGTGGAAAAAAATAAATGGAACGGAGCAGTATTTTTAGGTGACGTGCTAATCTGAAATAATTACTAACTCAATAGGTTTAAGGAAAACAAGAGGCGTTGCATATACAGGTGGTTGTTCTGTAGAGCTGAGTGAAATGACAGTGACTGAAACCTCTGATAGAATTCAGTTTCTTCTACCAACTTGAAACTTCGACTACCCATACAACATTAATTTACTTCCTTTGAGCCTTTATACCTTATGAGACAGGCACATCATTTGACATAAAAGCTATAACAGTATTAGCTCCTTCTTTTCCTGGTTATAATGACAAGAATGTGTGTTGATTTGTGTTTGAGTTTTATGTAAGCTTATATAGTTAAAAATGTGAGTAGGGCTAGTAGTGTTCAAACAATCCCATTATTTTAGAATAATTACCTTCTGTGGTCTTCTATATGAGATAGAACAGAAGAGAGCACAGCAGGTTATTTTGTTCCTGTAGTGTTTATGTTAAACAATTAGCTGTTATTGTTGTTTGCCCCCTTAGAAATAGTCAGGAATTGTTATCTTATGACACATTTCTGCAGTTGTTCTCATGTAGAATATACCCCTATCGTTTTACAGCTTGGATAGAGAAAACCTGTTTTTCTGCCTGTTCCAGTATCATTCCTCCTTCAGGTTGTAATAGAACTGCAATGTGTGCTAGTACTTGCTGTTATGGTGAGATTTGGAGCACAGTTTGTGCATGCCTTCAGGAACTGGAAGATGTAGCCATGTATAGTCAAGAGCCAAAAAATCTCTTCCTGAAAGCTCTTATATGACTGAGGCTTCCGTCATATATACTGCAATAGAGTACCGTGTACAAGAGATTATGGAAATTATTTCCCAACCTCTCTTTTGCTACCACTGAAGTACAGTAAATCGTCACTAAATCATTGTAAAATCCTGTGGCTCTGTCTATAAGAACAGAACATGCTCTTAAATGGTGAAAAAGGAAAAGCTGTACATTCATTGAAATACAGGACTTGTGGTTATATATTCAAATAATGAGACAGATTAGAGTGCCATACACATAAAAAGCAAGTAATTCTGTTTGTTTGAGATGGAAAAAGGGAATCTGAAGTGGAGAATCCAGTCTCTGAACATTTCTGTGTGCTAAAGCCTTTCTTCATTCTGTAATAACCTTGGACCTCCCATGAGGACAACTATCCCCCACAAAATAATACGCCTATATTTTCCTTAGATATATAGAAACACTACTAGTGGTATTATTACAGAATTACCAAATAATGAAATAATAGACTCCTCCCTCCATCAGTTCCTGCCTGTGATGTGGTCACAGGAACAGTTTTGAATATGGAAAACCTTTATGCTTATGTATAAAAATATATAAACCTTTTTTTTTCCCTGTTTGACTATGTCTTTCTCTCTACTCTTCCTCTCTGTCCCCCATTGCTTCATATCTCTACAGGTATCTCTGTGACACTAACTGCCATAGCATCTGACTGTATCACATATATTAAAAGATGGCAATTAAGATTGACAGAAAATCTTCCATAAAATAATATTTTTTTGTAAAATGGCTTTGGAACAAAATTATTTTTTTATTAAAAACAATTGATAACCACGTTTTTCCTGAAAATAAAAGCTGAAAAAGATAACAGTTTCAGCCTTCAGATTCTTGACACATATCCTAAAAAAAAAAAATCAAATTAAAAAGGTTTTAAATTAGTCACAGGAAAAAAATAATTTCCCAACCAGGTCTAAGAGGAGAGCTCAGTCTAATTCTCCTTTCCCCTTTGCACAGAGACACAGAAGGAGGTCTGGTATTAGTTAAAATTGATGTCCAGGATAATCTGAATGGAGACTTTCATTTGCTACTGTGTTTTTAATTGTGAATGCTGACCTCAGCAAAAATAAGACAGTTATTCTTAGCAGTACTTTCAAGCAGTATTTTCAAGAAGTGAAAGCCCTACATGCTTAGTCAATGACATATGGCATATCTTATTGAAAGACTTGTTTGTTTGTTTGCTTTTTTGCAACATTTTAACATTCTTCATCTCTGACAGTTTATGTTGTCTTTGGTCTTGCCATGTATTGTCAGGGGAAGACAAACATTAGAAGTAGGAGATATATTTATTCCTCAGATAAGAAGAAAAAGAGAAAGTTAGAGAAGAAAGATGAACTACAGAATTTATAGTTAAAGGTTAAATATTTATCAAATACAAAATCACCTTGTTTTTTGTCTTCAACCATTTCCCATCAGATAAGGTTGAAATATTCCTTTTTATTCCCTGCCTCAGGGGATATTGCATATATTTTCTTTGGAATGACTAGTAGAATCATTTAATACTGCTTAATTTAATTGCTTTGAAGAAAAAAAGGCAAGAAATAAAACACATGCATTTTACTAAAAAAGAAAAACACTTGTGCCCTTATATCAATTTATTATGCTTTATTGCTTTCCCAGTCTTTTAAACTTTGTTACGCTTTATGAAAACTAGCACAGTGAGACCTCATCTCTACATTTCCTTGTGGGTGATTGAGTCAATTAAAATCTCTCCATTGGCCTCACTTGTGAAAGCTGTAGTATTCACTGCTAGTGATCACTTTTATGGGATAAAGAACATCAATTCAAAATCAAGAATGGAAGGACAAAATAGCAAACTAGCAAACACAAGCTTTGATTACTAAGAATTCAGGCTGAAAGGTTTAGAATTTCATGGTCGTTTAGAACAGTTTTGGTTCTGTCGTAGAACAATTACTCAGTGAATTTGAAACTTTTTCTCTTAATATGGATCACATAACAGGTTAGTTGCAGTTTATTTTCTCTTTCAATTTCAAAGTGACATTTTGCAAAAAGATTTGCATATTTTGAAAACAAATGTCATGCTCCTTCTCTGTCACTTACTCTCTTTTTCCATCATAATAAATATTCTATAATCTCACAAAATATTAGTGTGTTGCCTGATGAGTTACAGTCTCTCACTGCTGGAGTAATTCTCATTTGTCCTTATAAAGTCTGTTTGCAAAGCCAAAACCACTGAGATAAATTATTATTAATACTGTGTTGTCTCTACCAATTTTAGAATGAAACTGAATTTAAAAATTGATTAGGAGTCAATTATCTTGCTCAGGGTAGGATGTTTCATTTAAAGTGGTTATGTTTGAGCCAATGTGCAAAAGTTCCATTTTCCTGCCTAGGGTAACCATCTGGCTGAAGCCAGAAAGCAGGACACTTATTTATGCCTCTTGGGATTCCAAAATTGATAATTTATACATATATGTAAAAAGCTGGAGAGAAGAAAAATCTGTTTCCATTTTGGGTTGGTCCTAATAAAGAAGTGAATTCTGAGAGATCAAAATGGCACCAAGTAATATGATGTTGTTACAGATCACTAGTATGAATAATAGCATTTTTTAAATGATATTTCCAGAAGGCTACTATTTCACAAGTTATTTCCACACAAGATTGTGTTGTCACACAGTGAAATCTAAAATCCCTTATATAAGTGGAAACGTATCAGTGATTTCAGTGAGCGGTAGGTCAGCCATCACCCTTCATGATAATCCCTCTACCAAGTAATAACATGTGTACATATTCTTCTTACACATAAAAACTGACAGCTTAAGTTTCTAAAAAATAACAGGACTGCTTTTTTCTATTTTTTTTCCATGCAAGTAAATGTCTCCTTAGTTACATATTGAGATTTAATTTGGAATATTACAAAAGCTTAAAACCCTCTTTGTATTGAGAAAATATTATCCTTTATTTTGTTAGTTGCAAAACAGATAAAATTATATGATTGTTACTGTGGCCAACTTGCATCTCATCTTCTGTCTCCCTAAAATTGCTTTATTTTATTGAGCAGTTCAAGGACCTCCTCCTTTTATTTAGTTTTCTCAAGTTTTAGGTTTGTAATAAAACCTCAGAACACCTGAATTCCATGGTTTGTGATCTCTCAGCTCTCCAATTCTTGTAATATCAACCACAGGAAAATTATAAAACTGCATGTGTGTGTATGTATGCATATATAATGTATCATGCCCTAGCAAGTAAACTACCACAAAAGCACCACTAGCAAGTATATCTATGATTATCTTGATCTATATAAAGCGATTACAAATTACTATCAGCAATCAATGATATAGTGTTAATAACACTATAACAACAACGAATAACAGCAAAACCAAGAAGGTATATACTATTGCAGGTTACTACAAAATTATCATTAGTGAAGCAAACTTATCAACAATATAACAGCAGATATATTTATGATAGATTACTTATATGGATGTACAGTACTGATATCAAGTGAATTAGACAGATTTCAGAAGGGGCCAAACTATCCCAGAGGTGAGAAGGACAAACCGAACCGACCCCAAAAGTGGGCTCAAAGGGGGACCGGTAAGACAGCAGACAGAGTCTCACTTTGAGATGATCCGTGCCACAGGGCCTGGAGTCAGCCGGGCATGTCTGGTGAGAGTCCAAGATCTTGTAGAAAGTTTATGTGGAGACTTTAACCTGTGTAGGAAAGGAAAAGCACGTGCAGCATGGGAAGTTCTCAGAGAGAGGCTCCATTTTGGGTAAAAATTAAATCCTTGTTATAAAGACATAAGAGGGCGTAGGACATCACCACTTTGAACAGCCAATAGATGCTGTTAATTTTGTTTTTTCACCTGTAATGACGCTGTTTTCTGGTCTTTCAGACCTGTTTTATTTTCCCAGACTTTTTCCATTTTTTCACACAATAAGTTGCCATTACACTTCCTTGGTTTTGCACTTATTGATGGTATCTGAGGATGTCTCCAGTTTCTAGGTACTCCAGCTGTACTTCAAAGAGGTGAGCTGCACTTTTCAAAGATGTTTCTGGTTCCCAGGCCTAGCCCTGGGCTCACAGCTCCCAGGCTGGCAGGCAGTTTCTCTGTCAGTATTTTTGAGCAGATATTTTCTTCTGTTCAGTGATTTTCCCCGTCTAACCAGGCCACCTTTATGGCTGCTCACATCAACCTCATTTTACATATTTAGTTATGCCTGCATATAAGTACTTCACTGATCTGCAGTTCAGCATTTTAATTAGCATTTTGCACTTTCATAACCTAACATACAACCTTAGGAAGTCTTAGCACATAGTACACATACCTGTTATTTGAAAATGTAGACCCAGATTTAGTTTCTAAACACTAGAATTTATAGATTGATTTTTTTCATCCTGAAACTAATTTTTAAAATAAAACATTTCAAGCCATATTCTAACAGGTTGTAATAACTCATTGTGCAAAATAGTAGTGTGATTCATTCAGCATATTCCTTCCCGGTATTTGGAGGGTAGGAGGTTGATTGCTTGTTTAATGGATCTTCAATCATTCTGCATATAAAACTTGAAAACCTGTTTTGTTTGTTGCTTTATTAACTTCTTCCAAATGTATCTACTGCTTGCTCTCTACACTCCTCCTCCCCCTTCCCTGCAACAAAATTCTGGGTAAACAAGAATTGAACAGTATAGGAAGTATGCAACATAACACAAGTAAAATGGCTTGTACTGGATGTCAGTAAAAACGTTTCTCAGAGTACCTGAATGATAAGTATGATTGTCCTCTATATCCTGTTATATGTGCATGATAGCTTATAGCTTCAAACTTTGGTGAAACACTGACTCATGCCAATAGTTGTTCTATACTCTTCTCTCACACATGTTCTCGTGATAAGAAATATGATGATAAGTCCCAATGCAAAGTGCTACTCTCCTATCCAAAATTTGATGACAGGAACACTAGGTTGGGACTGTAGCCACAGCAGGAAAAACATGTGCATTTGGGGGGGAAGGGAAGTTGTCTGGATCAGCAGTGGGCTTAGGATGAGAGAAAACCTCTACTTTTAAAGGTCTACACCTTACAGTAGCTGAGGTTTTATGAGGACCATTTGTGCCAGCAAGTGGTAGCATGTCTCCAAACAGCATGACTGGTTGCACTAATTTTGTTATGAGCTGAGGTTTCTCAGGGAAGCAGGCAGCCCAAAAGAGTATCCATGCTTGAGGGTTTTGAATTATCAAGTCATGAAAGATGCTGGAATATCTACTGATATACCCGTACGTGGTTCACTTCAAAAGACCCTGAGGTTGGGGCAATGTAAGGTCAAACAAGGACAGTAGGAAGAAGACATCACAATTAGTGAAGGTAAATCAATCCTGTCAATTAGAAAGAGCAAGGACTTGAATTTAGCTCTCATAAGGGGGTGACCTAACCCTTTTTAAGCTATCATCTGCCTTGGATTCCTGTTCATTCACTACAGGTTTGACCAGAAATTCTATTCCAGTAATGAAAAGCCTGTAAGAAGTGTCAGACATGGTTTTTGTGAGCAGCTTCTCTTTTGACAAACCAACACTGTTAAGGAGACATTTTTGTTTTAAAATGTCTAATCAGCTTTATGCACCTTTTCCCCAATCAAGAATGAGTGCACATAATTACAGGGATTGAGTGCTCAGGATGGCAGGGTGGTTTTCTTTTCTGAAGAATTTTTCCCCTAGTCATCATAAAGAATGATGTGAAACATATTTTCTCACAAGATCTATCTGATAATTATACTGCATCCATAATAGTACCCACAAAAGGTATTATATTATTCATACACAAAGTAGGTTTCTTGTCTTGCAGAGTACTAACATTTGTTTAAAAATATTACTCTTTCAATTATTTAACTCTTGATGTTATGTTTCATCCTTATTAGTCCACAAAAATAAGTCTGAGGACTGTCAGTGACAGTAACAACACAGCAACTTAAGAACCAGGAGGTTCATTCTGGATTTAGTAGTATCATGTCAAACCACTACATCAATGAAAAAAAGCCATGTTCTCATTAATGTTCCTGTTGAACAGAAGGAATCTTGGAACTGAGATGATCCTGCTAGAATTTGACATAAACCTGTAAGAAGACAGATGTTTCATTCAGGGGCTTAAGATCACTAACTAATCTATTCCCTGCTGAGTCTGTCCCTAATCTTGTATTCTAGGGATGAAGGGGAAGCCTGTTACTCTGCATGTCCTCTCTGGACAAGTTTGCTTACACTCTGTAGTTGCATAAGAAATTAGTAATATGTTGTGCATGGGATTTGAGCCACTTCAGTCTCCCAGAGCTGATGCAGAAGTTTAACTCTTAATCACTTGGAACAGAATCTTATCTGAGGTAATTCAGCACATTTTAACTGCAATGATGCAACTTTACATGAGCTGTTGATCCAGCTTGGTATAACTGGTATCATGAAAGAGCGTTCACTGCAGAATTAACCTCTTCACTCTACACATTGCCGGTCTGAGAGAAACAGCTTTTTTTTTTTTTCTTCTTTCCCGTAGTCCTTTTTACTTTCTGACATTGTCATGTGTGGACTTTACACTGAGATTCTCTTTGGCTAACACATCAATGGAGAACAATTGTGCTAGCTTTGATTTCTGCCCACTTTGAACTAAATCATAAGGTCATAGCTCAATTTTTATCAGTCTTTCTTTTTTTAAGAGACAAACATCCCACACATTTTCTATCTCAGCAATACAAATATACCTTGGAAATCTTCATAAAAACTATTATAAAATTATTACATTTGCAAGAACAAAAAAAAAAAGAACAAAGCAAAACTGAGTAATGGAATTGGCGTGAGAGACAAACATTTTCTCTGATCCTTTGCCTTTTAGAGTTGCCTGAGTAAGGGCTAAGCAAAACACTGGGATCTGGCTTCTGTAGTTGATACTTGTTTAGTTAGAGTGTGGATTCCATAATGGCTGGAGATGTGAGTGAGACCATGAGATGTGTTATTATGTGATATTTCTTAGTTAGGCATAATTAAAAATTTCATTCCCTTAAATGTTGATTCTACCCTGGAAGAAGACAGTGTGGCATATTTCTTGCATCTTCCATGTGACTATGACTACAACAAATTTATTTGGTTTATGGGTGATGCTTTTAAAAGCTATTTCTACCAATTTGGGCAACATTTCTGAAACTAGATGTTTTTAATAGGGGCTGAAAATGTTGAAAACATTCATATAGGTGCGTCTACATTAGTGTTTTATTTTGTATCAAATGTACTATTTGAAGCAAACAGCTTGGTTTTCCCATTCATCATATTTTAGTATACATCACAGAGCAGTCTCAGAGTGCGCTATCTGGATTTCCTTTGAATACAAGTAAATCAGATATTCTCCAGCAGCACACCTAGAGCAATTCCACTACTCATAACCATCAAAACGAGGCTAGAGACAGCAGTAGTAAAAACTCTCTGAAATTCTGATAACATGGTTGTCAAGTCATTAACACTAACTGTTTTGTTCTACAGATACAGTTTTATTGGTTGGCACTAATTTCTCTCATTGCCAGGTCAGAGGTAAAACAGGCAAGCAATTTTCTAACTTCAAGGAAATAATAATTGTACCTTTTATATGAATATATGAATTTACACATAAGTTTTAGTTGTGGCCATCTCCCAGTAACACAGTGGTATAATGCTAGTCACATCTTTTCTTTCCCTTTATCAGAAATTTGTATCTTTGAATAATCAGAGCGACTTTGAAATCACTCCCCAGGCTCAGTCTAGTTCCCTAACCACCTTTCATACAATTAAGCAACACTGTTTCCCAGAAAAAAAACATGAGAAGAGTAGTGTTATTATTGCTGGAAGAAATTATTCTCTCTTCTCTATTCAATATTCAAACATGTTTGTGTACTGGTAAAATTCCTGACATGTTCCGTGCTAATTGTGTATATGGGCACTTCTTTTGTCTTGTTGGGGTTTTTTTTCATTTTCCCCATTAGTATTCTGATAGCTCCATACATTTTTTTTCTCCCTGTTTTTATGAAAATGTACCTGAAGTCACTAGTCACTGCCAAAAGTTAGCATATCTTTATCTTTAAAAATACTAGTGTTAAGTCCATTATACTGCTAAGCACAAATCATTCCATCCTTTTGTGTAAACCTTGCATCATTCACATCTGTTCAGACAAAGCCTGGCCAACCCTATAATATATCTCTAGTACTAAATCTGGCCTTCCCAAACTGTAAAAGTAATAGTTTTTAATTCTTTTATAGAACGACACCTGCAACAGTTTATTATCCTTAAGAAAATTTTCCAAAATACCCATCTTTATTATATACGAGAAGCAGAGGTCTATTTTTCAGGAATGTAACACTATTCATACAGAACTTATAGACTGTGAAGTATTTGACAGAATGATGATTGTAAAGGTAGTTTGGCCCACTTGACACTTTGCAGTAATCTCAGCACTTTTTGAGGCTGTATTTAATCCAGTTACAATCATTTTTGTGTTTGTCTTAGTGAAGAGAGAAACATGGAGAAATCTTTCTCAGGTTGACTCATCTCTCAGAGAACAAGGTTTTCTTCTCAGTAAAAGAGAAGCTGTAGCAAATTACTAGCACAGATGGGAGAATTTTTGATTAAATTCCTTTTCATCAAAATATGCTGAGGTTAAGATATTAAGCTTTCAAAGCTTATAATACTCAGCAAGGTTTCAGATAGAAAGTGTTTGAGGCCATAAGTAAAGTCCCAGTGTCACTTCTCCAGAGAGAACTGAGTGAGAACACTGAACTTTTTTCAATCTGGAGGTGTACACTTCAAATCTTTTCCATTTTATGAAAACGTTGAAATGTTGGGGGGTTTTGTTCAAAGAAAAAAAGGAAAAAAAAGCAACAAAGCCACACTTTCTTGAAACAGTGAAAGGAAACAAAGTTTCCATTCTCTGGCCAGCTCTAATATGTAATTTACTTAGTAATGCTCTTTGATCCATGGATGACATTTCTATATAGGGATTAGATCATTAGATCACTTTGGATTGCAATAATTTTTCATTCTGTTGCCTAAAGAAAGCCATCCTTCACATAAAAAAATGTTTTAAGAGAAAACCAGAACCTATAGCTGTCCGAAATAACTAGTACAGCAGAGCAAAGCTGTATAACGCACTCAAAACACAAAGGATGGCTAAATTTCCTCTCTCTTTCAGACCTTCAGAACTAAATAGGCAGAGGATCAGAGATAATTTCATCATGATGATCCCATCTGTGTAGCAGGCCTTTAATGTTGATATTACAACAGTAACTCAAAAGACTTAACTCTAAGATTTAAATGTTTATTGCTTCTTTTAAAAAGGGAAAAATGGCATTTTTTGCTAATAAATGTACATAAAAATCACCTACAGTGGAAATGGTCAGAGTAAATAAAATTAAACAGTGATTATCTTTCAACAGATGCAACAACAGACAACTACATAAAACGCAGTTCAGTGGAGAAAATGACCTTTTCTTCATCGCCAAGTCACCTGCAAAACCACAATACACATTATAGAAGTTATATTTTTTTCTGTGAAAATGATGATAGCTATTTCTACACCAGTTGTTTGATACCTTCTTTATTGCAAATTGATTGAAGTACTCATATTGTTAAAGCCTTCAATTTCCCAAATTAACATATGTAAATGCTGAATTCCCCTCCCCAAATGGCATCTCTATTTTCTTGTTATTGTCTTTCTAGCAGCAATAGAGATTGACATAAAAGTGGAGATTCTACTGGATTTGTTTTTGTAGCAATACACAAGAAAATATGGTTCCTGCTTCAAAGGGCACAGCACAACATGTTGGAAGAGCAGAAGTGAATAGAATAGCAGTAGCTATAAACACACAATTGTATTGGCTATATAATCTTGTGCATTTGTGTTGGTTAGTTAAACACACCTTGATGGTCCCCACGCCACTAAGGAATCAGCAGTTATACACATACACATACTTATATGTATATACATGTATATGTACACAGTCCACTGGTTTTCTGGCTGGCAACTATTATTAGGTATCATTCTTAAGCGTCAAGCATGAACAGAATAACGAGCAGAGACCTCACTGAGAACAGGGTTTCATGCAAAATTCACTTTGGACTGAGGAGGTAAGATCAAGTGACACAGGCTGACAGCATTCACCAGTACAGCAGTCGTAATAGTTGGATTTAGTGGGCTGTGTAGACTAGCATTAGAAACAAATAAATTATATGATGGTAATACCAGACAACAAGATAATGGAAGCTACGTTTGAATAGACTGGAATATGAGTACCTAAGGTTAGTACACAGACCAAGAAAAAGGAAGGTAAAGTTAAGATGTGGGCAACAGTCAATTGTTCACATGGTTGCTATTGTTTGCTCTGAGTAAGAAAATGCGAGTATGCGGAATTACTGTCTTCAAAGCATTCAGGACTTCTGGAGGTGCGTGTGTCAACCAACAGAGCAGGAACCAAGCAGCTGGATGATCAGTGACAATTATGTTGTCAATAATGACCAAAAAAAAAAAAAGTAAATAGAGAAATTTTTTTATAAACACCATCAGTGGTTTCTTTTTGGCAATGTTAAATTTAACTTCCTGAAGAAGCCTTCAGGAGTAGGCATAAAAAGTTGGGGCATGGATTAAATAGAGGAGGAATATATAAAACAGGAGGGTTCAGAGTTGTAGAAACAATATTGAAAAGATGATAAAGGCAATATCAGCATTCTCACAGCATGAAGCAGCAGATAGAAAGACTGGAGGGGAGGACTTGCATCAGATATGCAAATGAGATACGAATTTATTCATGAGAAATTTCCTTTTATTTATGAAAATAAAATGATGATACATGGTTGCATTAAGACAGAAACTGCTTCTGATGTGAACAATGTGAGTTTCTCTATTGTGAGACCAAAGGTAAAGGCTACCTCATGTGTGTGTCCATGGATGCATGCAGGCACGTAGGTTGTGTGCCCCCTTAGTGTTCCCATAAACATTTTTCAATGTTTTTATTTTTAAAAAAAAATTCCAAACTCAAATTTAAGAGTTAGAATGCATGCATTTGAATTTAGAGCTGACTGGTTGAAAGTTACTTAGATAAGTCTAACTTTATTTCATCTAATGACACTACTGACGTGATCCAGGTGTAACAAAAGAGTACGATTACATTTACATCTAGAGATCTTAGTTCAAAACTGAACAAACAAAACAATTGTAATTGGTAGTTTCCTGTATTACTCAGCATAAAAATCCTTTGACAGCTGTATTGGTCAAAAGATGCTTTACGGAAGATGGTGTTTATTGCTAGCCAAATATTCTGGGCCTTGTAAAATACTCAAGAGAGCACCGGTAAAGTCAAAGATGCACTGTAGCACTCACTTACCCACTGGGTCCCTTTTGTTCAGGGATGCACAGAGAAACTCCCCAAGCAGAATATACCTAACTTAGGAGTACACCAAAATACGTAGGGCTAGTGAGGTAGTAAGCTAAGGATTAATATGCTGACCCACTCCCAGTAAGATAGCCAGAGAGCCTTTGATAGCCGAGAAGTCACCTGGAAAAGCATTTCTGTTTCCCCTTGAAATGTGCTGAGACTTGGTGATGCTGAATTGCCAACTTTAAATTCTACATTTTTTTCCACAATTTATTTCACGTCTTTTTTTTTCCTCTGGAATCTTTGAGCTCCTAAGTACTCTCTCAGCAATGATATTTATCTGTGTTTTTGTCTTTTTCTATTATGCAGGGCTTCAGCTTGCACACCTCACACCATAATAATAATTTTCTTAATAGAACTGAGCCAAGGTCATAGAGCTATGTGGTATCAAAATAAACCTTGGATCACAGACACCTGAATTATGGGTATGAAGATTACATCAAGGTTTTCTAGGCAGCCAGAAAACAGGATTTTTGCTGAAAACAATATTTTCTTAAAAGGGAAATTTCCTTTTCTGATACTTTTTTTTGTTGTTCACTCTAACAAAAAGTCAGCAATTTCCACACCCTCCTCCTCTAAACAATAGCTTTCCCAGCACTCAAAAGCTTCAAATTCTAAATAGGAAAAAAAATTTGGAGAAATTTAGCAAGCACAGATACAAAAAGAAAGTCAGCGTCTTTCTGCAGCTGTAAGTTCACGCTACCTGAAACAAAACTTCTCCAAGTTTCAGACTGTTTTCTTCTGCATTTTTTATTTTGCTGCTGATGTACCTTCCTCAAATTCATCACAATCTATCTAATGAACAGAACTATTTATGACCTTTTCCAGTCTTGAATTCTGATTGCTTCAGTTCTTAAGCAAAATATGACAAAAAACATGACAGACCTGCCTGTGCATAATCATAGATTTCTAAACAGGTTCAAGGAACTTATTGAGGACTTCCTGTTATTTCATCATTCTTCTGGATGTTTCTGGTCCCTTCTAGCAAAGTTGCCCTGCTTCACTCAAATTTACTTTGCTTTATTTCAAATGTTTTTCCCTAAAGTTTTGTGTTTTACTTTTCTTAAAAAAAAAAAAAGACAAGAAAAAAAAAAATCACTTTTTATGCACCATGTTCTCTACATGGAAACATTAAGTGGCGTGCACTATTGGGGAAAACAAACAAATAAACAAAAAAACACTTTAATAAAGTAATTTTGAGATATATAGGTGGAAAAGTGCCAAAGTAGAAAGTGTTCTTCACAAAGAACTGAGAAAAAAAGTATAACTGGAGGAAATATTTGCTGTTTCTTTGAATCAGTAGCAGAAAACCAGAGAGGAGGAACACGGAAAAAGTTGCCAACTGGGCCCGAGTTGTGCCTTCCAGGTGTTGTGAGTAAATGATCTGAAGAAGCAGTTTGTTCTCCTTTTCTGTTTCCCCACACAGAGAATTACATCTCCTCAGTTAGTGGACAGTCATGCTGACTGCTCATTCAAATATTTAAGGGAAATTTCAAGGGTGACTATGTCTTCCACACTGTCAGGAATGAGAAGCAGTAGAGAGGAGAATGGGACTCCTGAAAATGACAATAGGTCAACCAAATCTGATTTGTGAAAGTAAGGAAGAATAATTGAACTGCTTTCCAACACTTTTCTAGGAAGGCAGCTCTTTAGAATACATAGTTTTGTGGTCAAAGTATTCGTTCTTTGAATTAGATGTTTCTTTTAATCCTAGATTTTTTTTTTTATCTGTCAATGGGATACCATCCTATATCCCAAAGGGTGGTTGAGAACAAACAGAAAAGTATATAATTTAAAGAAGAGCTCTAGTACCTGTGTCAGCTGGAATTATACCACTTTCCCATAAGAAGTTATTCTCCCATCAATTTCTGTTTCAAAACTTATCTCTAGGATGCCTTGAGCTATGCTATTAAAATAGTATAAATTATGTCTGTTATGCAGAATACATAAACTTTAGAAGTAAAAATTAAATGATACAAATGGGGCACATGCCCATCAGAAGACTCAAAACATTTCCAGACTGAGACTTTGAGGAGTAATTAGGAATCCCTTTCCTGCTGATATGTGACCACAAACTGGGACAGAGCAAATTACTTTGTGCCAGTAAACCTCACAGTGTCAAATGCCCCAGTATCTTTTGGCTATCTTACAGATAGGCATGAGTATGCATGAAAACTGTTTGCATATACCCTGCATGTCTACTGCCTTATTTAAATTGAATTCAATTCAATTAAATTGAATTAAACATGAATTGCTTACTTTATAACTGCTAATTTATAAGTTGGCTTGAGGATAGGATGAGATGGAAGCTGCTTCTGCAAATGTCAGAGAAGGACCAGTAAGGGAATAGAAACAGGAGAGAATCAGAACGCTGTACAGGATTTTTGCTTTTCAAAAATTGGCTGTTGGGAACGTCGTTTTGACCTTTTCCTTGTATCCTACCTGCAAGAAGAAAAGAACAGAAGTTTTATTTCAAGTATTTTCCACATCGCTTTCTAATAAAAACTATTGTACCATCAGTGTGTTTTACAGATTGGTGTCAGTCAGAATGTAACTAATCATCAAAAATATCTCCTGAGAGAACACATCACTCCCCTTTACTCCTGTTTTAAAGACGTATTACATTGTATTTTTTTTATTTCTCCATATTATTCTGGCATGGTGTATATAGTAAAGACATCTTAAAAGGTACTTTTCCACTCTCTGAATTTTTTTCTTGCACAAAATGCATAAATAACATTGTGTAGAACTGACTGGGTGTTTCCAGCTCTGCCAGCTATGCAGAGAATGCAGATGCATGTAAAACAACTCTAACCTAACTGAAGAGTTAGTGCCTCTCTTCATCTGTGTGTTCAACTGGAGGCTGAATGATGAATATGTTGCATTTTATTGCTGTTCCAAAATGGGTTTTGTTACAAAACTACAAAGGAATTTTAAAGAAAACACATAACATAGTTACAATACTAAGTCCATTGATTGCTTAAGTTTGGTTATGTGTATGTTGCTTAAATATTTAAATAGATCTTTAAACAGAACAGTGATTCAGAGACATTATACATTATCTTTGGTGTTCTGTTTGAAAATGGTTTAGTGTTTGCAGGTCTTGTAAGAGGTAGCCAATGTATTTGAAGTCCCCTTGGCAGAGGAGAAAACAAAAAACCTCAATTCAATTATGTTATTTTTAGGCCTTAACTCAAGAAGAACGGAATTGCATCTCCCAAAAGACTCTTATAACGTCTGTGTCCAGGTAACCCTAGCAGAGAAGATTGCATTAAGAGAGAAGTAGTCATCTGAACGTTGTCTTAAAGGTCATTCCTGCCATTTACACAGTCTCACGGTACCTCTGTGTCTCTAAAGATGCTATATTCCCTTGTTAATGTAATTATCCAGCAAAGGGTACATTTTACCATTTAGGCACTAAGTTTGGAGAAAAGGTAAAATTGTTTCAGTCTGCACTGAAAGGTAAAGTAGGAGAGTAGGTTATCATATAGTTACCAGCTGTTTCCAGCTGTCCAACCACTCTACATCTACCCACACCATACTGACTGCAACCCTTATTGCGCACTCACATGTTTTCTTCTAAATGCAAATCTATATATAGTTGCAGGTGATTTAAGGAAGCAAGTGTTTGTTATGCCAAATGTCTTTCCCTGGTTTGTCACTAGATCTCAGGAAACTAGTTATGTGCATATGGCAGAATAAATGGAGGGAAGATATCAAATTAATTTTCAATAAGAGCTAGAGAGTTTCAGTATCTCAATTTTCAAATGCTTGACAAAGATTTTGAAAGAACATTCAGTTTTGTTTTCAGCAATATTCAGCTTTAGAAAAACAAAAATGTACTACTTATTTCAAAGCAAGCTTCCAAGACCTGAGATATGTAAAACAGTAGAATTTCCCCATCTCTTCCTCCACTTCATCATTTACATCAACAAATATTTCATAGTATTAATTGCTTGATTAACTTAATCAATTTTCATATAGTACATAAATTTGAGAAAAGTTCTTTTTATTTATTACTCAGAGCAAAATAAATCAGTATTAGGCCATTGGCATGTGACTTATTACTGATAGCAAACAGATTTTGCAGGAATTTATTACTTAAAATGTTTGGGTTGTTTATAACAATTAAGTTTTTAATATAAATATGCATGTTTAAATTCCTAAAAGACTTCTACCTGTGTATTTTCACATGTAAAGACACTGTTTATATGAGCTTGCAAGTTTTTTGTACAGCAAACATAGATCGTAAATACTGTCTTTGTAAACCTGGTTAGAAAATTTGGGCAACATTCATACCTACATCTACCTTCCAAATTACTACTGTAGTTGAATCAGTCACATTTTCTCTTCCATGGTAAAACATTATGGGAGGGAAACAAAATAATCAGGATTACAGTAATAATGGTTTGACAAGACAACAGAGGCTTTTCCAAACACTGAGAGGCTTTTGCAAATACTGTGAGAACTTCCACTAGCATACTTCATTAGATTAAATTATTTTGTAGAAGACAATAATAATTTCTGGAAATCTGGTTACCTAGTGGGCATAATGAGCTTTACTTTTTTCTTCCCGGTGTGCAGTTGCTAAAACTTGTGGAAATTTGTGGTGACTTGCCACCCCTGGCAGTGTAAGTGACAGTGGGAGGTGAAGAGCCAACATTGTTTAACATAAAGCCAGTAAATAGCAAGTTCTCTTTTTTTGTATATTCTTAAGTAGTTTATGAGCTGAATAATCAGCTGGTAGACAGTATGACTTTGTTGAAGCTCTCTCTGCCTTATTGGTCTTACTTATTTCAGTCTGATCACCATCAAAATTACAGTATTTGAAAATTAGGGTCTAGTAGACAGAGATTTGTAGTTGTCTTGTAATAAACGCACAATTTGCATGCAAGATTATGCACTCTCTAAGCAACTGAGTTTCATATTCACTCGGACAAGGACTAAAACAACAGTCTGTTTAAATATGCAGCATTAAAAGCAAGTGCTCCTGACAGCAATTCCTCCTGTAGCTCAGTATGTGAAATCATAAATAGACTGACAAGCAAATGAACTTTATGGTAAAAAAATAAAACAAAACAAAACAAAACCAAAACAAAACAAAACAAAATAAAATAAAATAAAATAAAATAAAATAAAATAAAAAAATAAATCCAAGGGAACATTTTTATGAAAATCCAATGTAAAGAGCAGATTCCTATTAATTTAATTCCATAAAAAGTATATCTATTTATATCTGAGCCATTTTGCAATCACTGAAACAAAATGTCATTTAGCTAATAAAACAACAACCCTTTCCAGGTGAGGATTTATTCATTAATTGTCATTTAATCTACAAATAAAGCTCCTGGTCAGTTATGATGGACATACTGTATTGAGTGATATTGAATCACTTCAATAGTGATTTTTATCTCCAGATCCTTACAGATATTATGGCTCTTCTCTTTAAACCTACTTCCCACTATTAAACCCTCAGTTTTCTGTGACTGTGGTGTTGCATTTTTCAAACTGAGAGATGGCCATCTGACTATTATTTTGGTTTTTTTCAGCATTCTGGTTTAGATAATGATAGATTTGTTTAAAGCTGTCCCTTTTCAATATGTGATTTGAAGATGAGAAACCAATAAACTCATGGCTACACTATGACTTGGACTGAACAAGGTAGTGAAGGATAGTGAATTTATTTTCATATTATTTACTCTGACTTTGGAACCAGTTGCATTTTATTGACATAAAGAGTCATTACATATTTGGTGCAGGGTTTGTTTGTTTGGTTGGTTGGTTGGATGGTTGGTCGGTTGGTTTGTTGGGGTTTTTTATGACCGTTGCATAGTTGGCGTTGAGGGGAGTGCAAGAATTTTGTTCTAGTTTCCCAATCGCTGGACAGTTCCACTGACATTCTGCACCCTGAATTTAGGTTTCTGCATGGAAGTGTCAATGCATGCTCCTGGGTACCTAACCTCTCCTTTACTCCCAGTGGAGATCTAATCATAGTTGTCAATAGATGCTAGAGAAAAACATTCAGCTACCTACAGGTGGATACCTGGATAGCTGATCAACCAAATGCCTCTTCAGATAAATTGAGCAGCTCTTCACTAATTATAACAGAGGCATAAAGACTGTAGCCACTTGTAGACACCTACATTGATGATGCCTGAATTTAGCTTTCCAGATCTGGAGGTGAAAGCCAGAGATAGAAGGAGTTTGTACCCAGATAAATCCTTCCTCTTCAGATTACCTGAAGATCCACAAAGTTTCCGCATGACTATGTCTAGTGATGATGCTGACTAGGATCATACTTCAGTTTTCAGTGGCATTTATACCTTTAAACCCTATAGAAGCATTTTAAAACAAAATTTCATTTATGGCATGGATCCAGAGCACATTATTATGCACTAATTTATTACACTCAATAGAAAATAGATTATTTAAAACAGTTTTCAGTGTGTCATTCACTGTTAAGCAAACTAAAGTATTTGAACATGTGTACACTGATCAAATAAACAATATTTCACATTTGTCATAGTCAATGATCTTTTATTTCCAGTAAAAAATATGAATTTCCTTTTATATTTTAATACATGATAGTACTTAACTTTACAGTGTAGGTAGTTCATCAAGTACTTCATCAAGTAATTTAGGACTATAAATTTACATATTTACCAATAAACTGCTTAGCTAGTATTTGTTCTCCCAAGTTGCTTAATTCAGTACAGGAGAAATTGTTTAATGCTTTAATACTAAAATTTTTGTTAGTCTTTTAGAGCTAGAAAACATTTATTCTAGTGAATGTTTTTATCCCACAAACACATCTATTACTTTGGTACTTTCATTTTTCTTTAGCAAAGTGAAGACTCACACAAAAAGATATATTAATGTTAATCATTAAAAATAATTAAATTACTAAAAGCAAGTGTAAGGATTTTAATGGAAATTGACACATCTTCACCTGGTATATTTTCATTGTTCTTACTGAGGAATGGAAAATATATTGGAAAGGCTGAAATAAAAGAAAATGTTTGTTACTGATTTTTTGATTCTGACATGGAATAGGTAAATCTTTATGTTACTCTCTTTAAAGAAAAAACTTCAATATGAAGTGAAAGCCAGACTTTTATAAAATTTCCTCAGAAACTATTTAAAACTTGACACCTTCTGTCTAGGAAAATTTTAATTGTGTACATGTAGATTTCATACTTCTGTAGATACAATCCTGGAGTAGCAGAAAATATCATAGAAGTAATTTGCACTAATTTGTCTCTGCATTTGATGTGTATATGAAGAAAAGAAAAAAATTAATTTCAATAATTTCTGAAAGCTATTTAGTTTATAAATAGTTCCATGAATAACCAAGGGTTTTCTTAAAATATAGTTTTAATATGTTTTTAAAATCACATCTCAAAATGACCTGTTGATTTTATTTCTAAGAATTATGTAAATGGATTTCTCTAGAAATCTAATTAATTTAGATTTTATATAGGATAATACAGACCTCTGTAATCCTCTGAAAACCTCGTTGTTTTTCTATCACCACAATCATTATTCATTTTAATCTTTGTAGGTCTACATCAAATCAAATTCATGGTACAACATAAATGGAGGATTGCAATGTTGGAGTACTCCTTGTCCGGGGAAAACCTTGCTTTGACACCTTATATATTCAACATATGAATGAAATCTTCTTTTAGTAGTAATGTGTGTCTATCTAATTTGGGCCCCTCACTACAAGAAGGATGTTGAGGTGCTGGAGTGTGTCCAGAGCAGGGCAACGAGGCTGGTGAGGGGTCTGGAGAACAAGTCTTATGAGGAGTGGCTGAGGGAACTGGGGTTGTTTAGCCTGGAGAAGAGGAGGCTGAGGGGAGACCTCATCGCTCTCTACAACTCCCTGAAAGGAGGTTGTAGCGAGGTGGGTGTCGGTCTCTTCTCCCAAGTAACTAGTGATAGGACGAGAAGAAATGGCCTCAGGTTGCACCAGGGGAGGTTTAGATTGGACGTGAGGAAAAATGTCTTTACTGAAAGAGTGGTTAAACATTGGAACAGGCTGCCCAGGGAAGTGGTGGAGTCCCCATCCCTGGAGGTATTTCAAAGACGTGTAGATGCGGCGCTTAGGGACATGGTTTAGTGGCCATGGTGGTGTTGGGTCAGTGGTTGGACTCGATGATCTTAGAGGTCTTTTCCAACGTCAATGATTCTATGATTCTATGACTCTATGATCTGAATAAATTACCAAAAAAAGGGGTTTCATCATATGTACATGTGGGTATTTACTTTTAAACACTCAAGCAAACATTACAAGTCTATCCTTTGACCACCTTCTTAAAATGCTGCCCTTAATCAACCTTCCTTAATCACACAAATGTGAAAAGTTTGGTGACCTTTTTGGGGGTTTTTTTTGGTTGTTTTTTGTTGTTGTTTTTGTTTGTTTTGCTTTTGGTTTGTGCATTGAGAGAGTCCATTGTTCATACAAAGGTGTTTTAATTCTGTTTTGCTTCATTTCTTATTTGCCTTGTGAAAGTCATTAACACGTTTCGAGTCTTTTCTAGCATGTGCTTGGGGTAGGAGAATATGTAGCTTTGCAAATAATTTAATCCTATGAAACAGTATTAGAATTCTAAGAAAAAAATATAAGATCTGCCTGACACTATGAGTAACATAGTTTTTTCTTTATTATTTTAGCATTCTGATTAAACATAAATATTACTGGTACTGCTAATAGACTAAATATGTTGGTTTTTTCAATTAATTTTCAGACTAGTAAATGGTTGAAAGGGCCTCTGGTCATTATTTAAGAAAAAAAGACATTCACCTTGAGATATTTTTTCGGTAAGTACCTGACTGCAACCATTTCTGCTTTAGTTCATAAAATAATAAATATTATATATAAGAAGAAATTTAAATTTCTTTAAGTATGTCTACTTTTAATAAACAGAATGAATGCCATTTTTTGCTGTTGACTACTTCATGTTTGTGTATGTGTGTTGCGCATGTTAGAAATTTCTGTATTACAGATTTATATCCTAACCTAGCTTCAGATATAGGAGGATTTGATACATTGCTTTGCATCATTTCTCCTTGATGACAGGGATCTTCAGGCAATAGTTCTTTCAGCCTGAAAGATCAGTTTTGGTGCCTGACTGAAGTTATCACCTCTTCTTTTAAACATTTATTGTAAAAAAAACCACTGGGATTCTGATATAGTACAACTAGATTGATTATACCTGGTTGAATGTATCCACTTTTCTTTCACCGTCCTGTGCGAAGGAGAGTTTAACTTCTAAATAGTAATGTTAAATTTGTGTTGTAAAATTCTCTGTGACATAATTGAGTTCCTAGATCATGTGTCTCCTTCTTAATCAACAGCTTATTAACATAAAGTTTCTCTGTAAACTTATTCTATAAACTATTTATATTTTTGCTGGAGATAATGGTGTGTGTGACCCTGTCTGAATATTTTCTTATAACAGTAATCTTAAATTCTAAAGTCATGGGTATACTGGAAATATTTTTAATCTTAAATACCACCTGTATCTTATGTTTAAATGACATCTTTTTCTCCTTTTCTAGTAAACTGTTGCAGAGATTAGAAAGCACTTTGAAAATACTCCTATTGCCTTTTGTGTCAATCACAGATATAAAAGAAAAAATAAAAACAAAAAAAATGCAGTTTTGTAAATTCTGATCTCTAGACATGTTGAACAGATTTAGGAAATTATGAAAGTTGATCCCACTTGAGGATTAGGTGCTCAAGTACAATGTAACATTTTAAATGATAAGCCTTATGTGAAATATAGTCTATAAAAAAAGAGTTATACTGTATTTTTTTTCTAATTATGTTTTCCCACAGATAAAAATATGACTGTAAAGATTAAATCAAGTGTTTGCTTTTGGGTTGGCTTGGGTAAATCACGTAGTATTTTTGTAATATCAACAGAAAATAATTCAAATAAGTTACAATTTGTGTTTCATGTGTTGTGAAACGTTGTGGCTCCATAACCAATGTCAACAATAACTTATTGCTGTTAATTTATATATATTTATATAAATCTCATGCTGGTTTTACAAAGCCATAAATTACTGTATGAAACTTACATCAATAATCTGTACTTCCATCCAATTATACTTCTAAAGTAAACGCATAAGGCAGTGGATTCCTCTGTTATTTTTTCACACAGCTCTAGCTCATATCGGGGAAATATTTTTTATAGTCCTCATCCAACACAGAATTAATTCAAACACAAAGCAATGCAAGGAGTGATTGAGCTGACATTGCCATAGCAGGATGCATCTATCTCTTGCCACACACAGGAACTCTGAGTTTATTTGTCTCTGTTCTAACTGGCCTACACTGATGAGAAACACGTCCATCTGAGCAACTCCCTGTCATCAGGTTCTCTCCAGTCCCTTTACTCCCAAGGACCTCCTTCTGGGAATGAGTCAATATAATTGAGGCCTCTGTGACTTACTCAGAGTTAAGAGATTTGCACATGATTTGGTTATTGGATCTAGGTCTTATAAGGTTCACCTTAATGACAAATCCGTCTTCCTATCCATAACAACAGCCACATTTGCTTAGCTCCAACTTCCTTTTGCATCTACCAGCTTATGCAGGGAGCAGAAGGTAGTGGTCTGTCACATAATATTCAGCTGGCAAAAGTCAATCATATCATAGTAAAAATAAATGTAACTGGAGAGGGAAAGATTGTTGCCACTGAGACTGAGAGGCAGAGAATGGCAGTAAAAGGGGTATTTGCTGAGCCCTATTCTAAAAGGCTATCAATGGAAAAAAACTCTTAAAACTGTGACTGTAGTCACTCACTCTTATGAGTATGGCAGTTAGGGGTCTCAGAAATTAACTTACCACTAGCAACTCACAAATGACTGGTAACTGGAGTGTCTGTCTTTGTAAGGACAGTGGCAAGCTATGTTCTGGATAGCTTGAGCACGAGGCCCGTTGCTGGAATGTTGCTCCAAGACACCCAGAGGAGAAAGTCAACCAGACTTATAAGTGAAAATATTCTTGGGACAATCTCTGTTGGAGATATGAAAGAATAAGGTATGACAAGGTACAATATCACAATCGCTTCTAATTTGAATCTCCCCAAACCTGGCATGCCAGCATCTCTTTCCAGTCGAGTTGTCCATATAACTCCTCAGAACATATTTTCCTTAAGGCTTGTTCAACATAAGACTTATTGCTCTCCTTCCTAACTTTCAGTCACACACACGTACCAAGAAACTGATAACTGCATGGATGATTACGACACCTTCCTTTTGGTACTGAGCTGAGGGTCTGGGACATAGAAACCCTGGACTCCCACTAGTCAAAACTCCAGATCTTCCAAATTATAAGGAAAATTGACCTGCCTATTTTTACAACACAGGCAAAACATTTCAAATGAAATGGGTTCTTTCCTTTTTCTATAGTAGCCCAAGTACTTTCCTGAGATACTAAAAGAAGAACAGTAAGTATAATTTTTTTGGTTCATTGAGCAAACTGAAAAATTATTCAGTTCAGATCATCCTAAAGATGAGGAGGTATTGTATCATCAAAACAACACAGTAAAATAAAGAAAAAAAAACCCACAATGGTTTCAGATAAGAGTGCACATAACTATTTTTATTTCATTAATAAGCCTTCTATTCTTTTTCTCATTTTTTAATAAATCTTTTTCCATTCTTCATAGAAGAGATGGGGACATGAGACATTTTAAATTCCTTTAAAAGAAATCTTCTACTTTGTCTGAATTCAATGAATTTCACCCACAAAGTAAATAATTTTTTCTTTCAAAATGCCTTTATTTGATGAATAATACCAGTCCTATATCTAAAGAGAAAGAAAATTATTCAATTTGCATAGTAGTACTCATGACAAAAGTTGGTGTAAATGGAGGTGAGAATGACTAGTAAAGAAGAGAAATACGGTGTTTTTTGTGTGTTACCGCTATTTAGCTCTAAGACTCTGAAAGATTTCACATCTGAATTTTATAAAACCTACCCCATATATATGTATGTATGTATTTATGGATGTATTACATTGTCATAATAGTCATCCAACCCATCGTTAATTGGCTGACTCCTTTTGGAAACCTAAACAAAAATGGGTCTGGAGGAAAGATTGTATTGCAGTGAAAAGGGAGGTCAACAGAAAAAGGAATGGCAGACTGCTGAACTCAAGATAACCTTGATATCACTTGTATGCCTACTTTATCAAGTACACCACATTGTAGCAGCCAAATGAAACACAATTTTTCAAAGCAATGCCAGCTGTAAGAAAGACCTTTCAAGGCAGTGCAAGTTTCCATACACACATCTCAAAACAATGTAGCCTCTGAGCTCTTCACATATATTACAGAATTTTTGTTCTTGGTAAAGATGCTTAAGGACACAGTGAAGTGTTTTCCTTCCTTGATTACAGATGATAGAGAAAAACACTTAAGACAGAAAAAAACAAAGGAAAGGGGAAGGGGAAGGGGAAGGAGAAGGGGAAGGGGAAGGGGAAGGGGAAGGGGAAGGCAAGGCAAGGCAAGGCAAGGCAAGGCAAGGCAAGGCAAGGCAAGGCAAGGCAAGGAAAGGAAAGGCAAGGAAAGGCAAGGAAAGGCAAGGAAAGGCAAGGAAAGGCAAGGAAAGGAAAGGAAAGGAAAGGAAAGGAAAGGAAAGGAAAGGAAAGGAAAGGAAAGGAAAGGAAAGGAAAGGAAAGGAAAGGAAAGGAAAGGAAAGGAAAGGAAAGGAAAGGAAAGGAAAGGAAAGGAAAGGAAAGGAAAGGAAAGGAAAGGAAAGGAAAGGAAAGGAAAGGAAAAGAAAAACACAACAAAGTGCTTAAAGTAGCATGTTGCAGAAAATGGACAGAGAGTCCCAACTGAATGTCTTGAAAATGCCTTCTCACCTGCCTCCCAGCTCAGGAGGTCCTGAAGTCCACATTTTTTCACCTTAATACTCTCCAGACACAAAAAGGTTTTGCTTTTGAGTTAATATGGAAGAAATTCAGATTTGATAAATTATAACTAATACATCCTCAAGAATGTTTAGGGGAGCGTGATTAGAAATTACAGGATTTCAATCTTTTTATTCATTCAGTTAAATTCAAGTAATCCTAACAGGCACATCCATCATCCTGCACTGCTAGTCTGCAAATGAAGTTCATGGGAATGCTTTGTGCTACAGTTCCAGTGGTAGATAGGCATGCATTGTTCTAGGCCAGAAATTATACGCCTGTATTAGTGTGCACCCAAGTAGTTATGCCCTGCTGTTTCCTGCTGCAAAATTTTCAAATCAAATCCAGTCTGGATCCAGGCAGACCAAGCTCAGATCTTTGCACCACTTCTATATGGAAATGACTAGGATAATGCTTATATACAAATGTCCCTAACAGGACACATTCCCTGTATCAGAGAACCCTTAATTTCCATATTACACAAAAGCAAAACTATCTGAAGCAATCTGTGACATCCCCGAAGATTAATCTTGAAGTTGGAAGATGTGTATGTGAAACTCTCTAAATTTTCCCTAGATTTACTATTGATCTACACTGAGGATACTGGGCTAATGTTTTAGCCGTTACACTGTTATAAAAGGCTGTTTCAGATTTCTTTTTCTTCCAGAAATATCTTAAACAGACTGAAATCTCAGGTCACTGGAAAGAAACTGTGCAGCTGTTTTTCAGGTCCATCTCTAAATGATGTATCTTGAGTGACACAAGCAGTAGTTGGCATAGGAAGAAACTGCAAGCGCAGACCAGATCGTCTAGGTCCAAGTCTGTCCCTCCCGTCTCCTGTAAGTCTCAGTCCTTCTGCTGCTCTTCAATCCCAATGTTGTTCTTTTGGACAACTTTAGCATTCTGGAACTCAGTTTATGTTCCAACTCTGTTATTCTGCACCCAGATTTTTATCTTCGTTACTTTGTTTCTTGATTTTTTTTCCTCTGTAATCATCTTTGCAAACTTCTGAGCATTCCTTTCCTGCATGACTCCAATATTTTGACAATATTTATTTCCTCTGATGATTTCTTGATGGTTTCAATGTAGCAAGGAAAAAAGCCTATGTTACCACACCAGTAGTCTTGCAATCTGCACCATAAAGCTTTTGTCCTTCTGCAACAAGAATTTTACATACAGTTAGAGAACTCAAACATGTGAAGCCCTAATTTTTTCTTCAAAATAACCAGAGAACACAGACATTTAGAGAAAAGAATGAGTACCACAGACTTCATTTTTTTGGGGCGGCAGCAGACAGTAGATTGTTCAGAATTCCTAATTAGAAAAAAAGAAAAGATAATAAATACAGGAGTCGTTTACTAACTGAACTTCCAGTCCCCATACTGCTTTATTTGTAATAATCACTGGTTGATCATTGTAAGGTTTTCTCCAAGGTCATTAAAATACTGAGCAAAATAATTTACCTGTGTGAGTATAGAGAGCTCTGCAGTGGTGTATCTCATTGCTCCTACCAAGATTAGGTGGATACTCTTTTTTCATATTAAACCACAGAAATTGAAAAAGAGCTTCCAACTTACTAATTTATTAATGTGGAGGAATGTATATTCATGATTTAATGGGGAAACATATCTATTAACTGACTGTTACATGGGTCTTCCTGTGGAAAGAGGGTATTACTTTCGATCTATATGACTACTGCTGTTAATGTCTGAGTCTGTTGCAGCCTTAAAAATGCACAGTTCATTTTGCAGATGGTGATAGCTCTACTAACACTTCTATTGTTAGTTTGAAAGTCAAGTGATGATATGTGTAGGTGTATGTGTGGGAGCAGTGCAAAGAATTACAAGGATTTTCTCCCACACTAACGATCCACATGGAAAAGAGTGCCTTATGAAACAATGTTCTGTTCCTCTGGTATTTTTAATCAGTCTTATATTTTGTTAGAACAGCATTTTATTGCACAGCTTGTCATTTTTCTATCTAAGGCGTATATTTTTAAATTAAAAAAAAATCTTTCATGCTTTTTCTTCACATTTTGATATGTCATCATTTAAAAAAAATTTGAACTGTGTCAAAGCAGAAAAAATAGCTGGAAAATTAATGATTTATTCTGACATTCATGTAATTTACTCTTCTAGTTTTTTTCAGCAATTATGCATTTGTTGGACCTGCTAGTAATTGGAAGTTCCTTAAAAGACAACACCTGTCAGTTTTGTAATCTCTGTAATTTCAGTGGTGGCTGCAAAACAGGAAATGTATCAGTATTTGATTGTAAATACATCCTTCATGGTATAATCAGATGAGGATAAGGCAGTTGACCTGGACAACCCTGATAAATACTTCAGCGCCAAAATGGCTTTCTGTTTGGTTTCTACAATTCATTCAGGACATTTTAACATCCTGTTTAGATTTTCATCAGTTCTGGTTACCCACCCAAATTTCCTGTTACTCTCAGTTAGGAATTTTTTTTTTTTCTCCCAAGTAAGGTATGAATTCCTTCTGCACCAATCTCTGTTTTATTGTTTTATTTTGTTTTTATACATACATATATAAATGTATGTGTATGAATATGTACATGTATGTTTGTATGTGCATACACAAATATTTTGTGCATAGACAAGAATATGCATGCACACACATATATGTATTAATTTTGCTTAGTTTTTGGCTCTTCTTCACATATTATATAAGTTTAAGTAATATAAAAAAAATTACTCCATTCAAATCTTCCTTCATCCTCCTCCTCTCCTTCATTCTTCTGTTACTCTTGTTCCTGGGTCCAGCCATTTTTTCTTAATGCTCATACATAAGTTGCTTATCTGAGCATTTTGAATAATGAGGGCTCAGAGAATCAGCCTTGGGTGATCTGTACTACTGCAATTATTTTTTTGTTTTGATGGCAACTGTGGTTATATCCACTGAGAAATGTCCAACAAAACCCTATAATCTTTAGAAATGATCCAACCACATATCCCCATGTAACTACATCTATTTTAGATTTGTCTAGTTTTTGGTTGAAAGTTTTAGTCCAAGTCCATTCAAAATGGTCTTGCCCATGCCCATACTGTGAAAAAAAATATGTGTTTTACTGTTTCATATGGGAAGATCTTTTGCTTCTGTTTTTTTCTGGAATTAATATTTTATTATAAAAAAATATTAGTTTCATTTACATTGATGTTTCTGTTAGAAAACTTTCTTTAGGAAATGTATTGTTCATTTAACTGCAGACTCCAAAAATGCAGACAACTGACAAATTCTTTTACTTGAATTGCCAGGAACATAACAGAGTAGGGAATCCTTCCTGGAGCACACATTGTTAAATGGCACAAAGTAACTTAGTACTTAAAAATTATGATAGACATCTGAATGATTCACTGTATATTGCAGGTCCATCTTTGTAGACTTGACCGAATCAGATCTCTGCTGGCCCATAGGGGCTGTTTAGCATTTTGATTGTGATCTTTCATAAGGGAATTATTTCACCTATTTCTATATACTTTTTATAAGTCACCTACTTGTCTCACGCAGTAACAACTCAATGTACTTCCATTTTTATACTTAATTAATTACATAATAAAATATATCTGCAAGGTTCTATATCTTTTCCAACTGACAGAATAAAACACAATTTTCACTTGATCCCACCAACTATACATGCTAACTTTGCATTTGGCTTTACAGTCATGAGTTTTATTTTGCATCATCATTTTTTGTATTCCTGTTGGGTTGGTGCATGGATTTAGAAGGGCTTTAGGAGGAAAGGAAAGCTGGTGGTCAGGAAAGAACCTTGGATAGCAGGTTTATAACATGTATATAGGAATTTTGTGTAGAGGATGTGTAGAAACAAGTTAAAATGTAGTCATACCTGACTATAAAATGAGAATGATACCTAAATGTAGGATTTGTGTTTCTTTTTTTCTTTTTTTTTACTATTTCATTGTAATGAAAGAAATATAATAGGAAAAACAGTAGAATCAAATATAAATAATATAATGTCTATCAGTTAAATCTGTACAAAGAAAAAGAGTTCCTAAAAGAGCCCGTATATCAACAATATTCTTGTCAGTAATGTGAAACCAGCCCAATCAGCATGCTTTCTCTTTTACTGCTCACTTGCTGTATTTTTACAGATGGTGACCAGAGAGTGACAACTATTGTGTTTTACAATAACTTTTCAAGTTTTGATTGTCTTTCTTTGTTTTCTCCTTCTCTCACCCTGAAAGTAAAGGTCTTCAGGGAAGGAGGATCAAGGGAGAATTATATATGATTCTGAGACATGACTGAGACAAAATGAGAATAATTTTGTCATCTTCTCCAATCTCCCAACAGTCCACAACTAAAGTGATGGAAATAAAACATTTTTATAAGTTTTGAGTTATATTTCAGTGTTAAGTTTTGAGGAGAAATACAAACAAGCGAAAGAAAACCAAACAAGAAACAGTTTTTCAGAAATGGGAAATTGAAGTCATCTGATAAAATAAATCAATATTCGGGAACATGTTTTTCTAATAGATCAGAATCCCTTGACAATTAGCATCTTGATTTCTTATTCATTATACAATGCACTTTAGAGAGCCTATCGAGATCCTGTCTCCTGGGATTAAGCACTACATACATGCATAGTAACATTAGATTGAATTCTCACCCTGAAGGTGACAGTTTAGTCCTCTAAATGTACCTATTTAGAGAGGTAAGAGATGGAAAACATCATATTTTTCTGTCACTTGCCAGCTGCATCCCAGACTAAAGTGAGAGAGGAAGAAACCGCTTACTGACAAGGTGAAAAAAAGAAGGGGAAGACCAGGCAAAAACATACATATATCCAGTGAATGCCCTGACACTCTGTCTGAAGACCTAATCTACATCAGGTAATTGTCTGAGACAGATGACACCCTCTCAGTTCAGAGTAACAGAAGGGAATACGACTGTTATTAGTAAAACTATTGCTTATCCCTCTGTCTGGCCTTGTGCAAAAGCTAGAGTATGACCACTGAAACATAACCCAGACAAAACTGGAGAAACGTAGTTGTCTTCTCCCATTTTCCCCACAGGGAAGTGAGGCTTTGTGAGTTTACACTGGGGACTTGGGCAAAAGAAGCCTGTGACACCTCTGAAAAAGATCAGCTACAAGACACCCAATTATTATCATGTCTGAACCTTGAAGTATTTTATCTCTCTTCTGGCCTCAGCTGTTTGTCACTTTGCCAACATTCACAGAACACTGTAGATAAGCAAAAAGTGTATAAGGTTCATCAGATGCTTCCTTATCCTACCTTAGTTTGTCTGAATTCTTTCCTGCTAATATCATACCACTTTTGCCAAAACTTACGTTGATATCCATTGTTGCAGCTGATAAGTAGTAGGAAATGAGCCCAGAAAAAAATTACATGTGGTAAGTCACTCAGAATTACTTGCCACAGGCATCTGGGTTTTATTTTGCTTTACCTTGGTTTGAGATTCATATGTTATGCAGGAAAAGCAGAATTTATTTGCTTTCCTGTTCTTTTGTTTTATGTTTCTTTGTATTGGTTACAGCGGTTACTTGCTGTTCCTTTGTGAAATGAAAGGGAGTTCTAATACAACAACTTATAGATGATGAAAGTTTAAAGGTTTAGAACATCAGTTACAAAATATTATACTTGATCACAGTTCATTGAAGCTGACTGATTTTTTTAGAAAAAAATCATAGAAGAAATTTCACTATTGAATTCTCAGTGATTTTTTTGGTCTGAGTAAAATCAACTTCAACTGGTGATCCTGTTGCCTTCATTTTTGTTTGTCTTGCAAGTTAGAATTTTTTTTCCTAAATATTCCCATTTCAAATTCAAGTTTGGAAATGAAAGTCTCATTACATCATTCTACATTACTCAATATGATAAGAAAGACAATTTTAGTGCTTACACTACCCTATGACTCTGTGTGCAACCTTTCCAAATTCTGCCCTTGACTGCAATGCAGAAAAGTAAGCTGAGGCCATTGTTTGTATGGTTTAATAATCCTGCTGCTGGCAAATGAGTCAGACAGAGACTTGATTATGCTGTGAGAATTTTTTTGTTTCTACAGTTCTAACAGGAGTGGGAAGACTAAATAACTTTTATTTTTGCTGTCAGTTACATGAAAAGATTGGATCTGTTGCTAGTAAAAAAAATGTGGTGTTTACATGATTTAGTAAGGACTGCATTTTGAGATTTAATGCAGAATGTACCTTGGGAGATAAAGGTACAGGTGTTCCTATTATTGTACTCAGTATTTATGTCAGGTTTGTGGATTACCTGAATAACAGACAAAACCTTAAGTAACAAAAAAAAAAAAAAAATTACACTAAATTTTCCATGCTTCTTAAAATGTGAACAGGTTTAGAAGTGCAGCTGACAGAAGGAGGGGATAGATAATGAAGCTTAGATTCTTCCAGGATTTGACCTCCAGATGAATACTGTTTTCTTTTCCTAAGAAATCCAGTCTATAGTAGCGTACTTTAATTTCTTTACAACATTTCATTAAGTTTTTCACTGCATGTCCACCTTATTCTACTTTCAGAACTGGATGTGAACTCAATAGCTACTGTGATATGGTTTGGTTTTCTCTGAACAACTCTTGACCCGTTCAAGATGACTACCAGCCAAAGCAGAGCTTGTGTAAATGGTTCCATTGGTACAAACTGTGAATAGACTCTGAAAATGTCAGGGTTGCAAATCATAGTCATGCATGTGTTTGAGTGCCTTGTGCCAATAGATAGAAATAAGTATAGTAGGTGTTAAAAGGTAACGACGATACCAAAGATAACTCCTTGGTCTTTCTCTCGAATAATGTTTACATATTCTAACAAATGTCTCCATTTTTCTCCAACCCCTGGAAGTTAAGTTTGAGAATTACCCTTGAAAAGTACTAGAAAATTGTCCATCCAGTTGAATAATCTAGACCAGTACTTGCTGCTGTAGCTCTTACATATTTTATCTGATTAGTTTAATGCATGTTTTTAAAAAGCAAATATTTGAAAACTATACAAATGTCCTGCTTATTGCTAATATTCTTGGACATCCAAAAAGTCAAGACATAAGGTTTGGGATTTTTTCTAAATTGAAATCTATACGAAAGTTTTCCTTGTAAGTTCCAAGACCATAAAAAGTGTTCGGGACATTTTAGGTAATAGACACGGTACATACCTTCTTCCCTGTGGCATATTAAAATACAAATCTGTTAAATTGCAGACTGTGTCCCAAATTCATAGCTAATCAACTCTCAATGATATGTCCAGCTGCCAACATCGAGTGAAAATTTTGCTAGTGACCTGAGACTTTCAAAATGTTTTTATTTTTCTTGTGCTGTTGCTTATTGTATAGATGCAATCAGTGTAATTTAGTAAAAACATGCTTTATAGACAGTGGGGGGGAGAAAATAGGATACTGAAATGCTAAGTGGAAGCAGGTGAACAAATTCCATTAGGAAATTAAAACCAAAAAAGCTTGTACTTTTCACTCCCACGTATCCTGCACCATGCATTTATCCCATTCCCCTGAAGCACCTATCAAAACTTTAACTGGCCAAAAAAGATTAACTGACCCTGAATTTATTTTGAAATGAAAAAATAAAGTTTAGTTTTAAATTAGTTCCAATTCTGAAGAGAACAGTACAAATTTTGACAAGATCAAAGGTCTGATTTTTGTCTTCTTTAGGCAAGTCAAGGATAATTCTACAGGTGTTAACTGGTATGCAAATAGTGTGAGAGTAAAACCAAGTCCCTAATCTCCTAAATGTTCCTGTGAGATTAGGTATACAATTTTCTTTAGCCTTAGCCATTTTAATTTTGTCCCTCCCAGTAGCTGAGTTATGTGCAGAACTGAGTGTGAGGTCGGTTTACTCCCCAGTCTATAATTTTAGATGATTAGCTGCCCAGGAAAAATATTCAGAAGTAATCTCAATTGATTTTGGGCAATCAGAGGGAAAAAAAATACTGACAATACCAGACAGAATATGAGATATTAGCAGATGATATAATCAGGTCATTTCCCCCAAGCTTTGGAAATTTTTTTTGAAGTTAATTTGGGTTGTGGCTACTTTTTTTTCTACGACTCCATTCTCACTGAAGTGCAACAGGATTTTTCCTTAATGGCTGATATAAACACAGTTGTTCTGTCTGATTGGTACAAGCCCTGACTGCCTTTTGCTGCATTTAACATGCGCATGTTCTTTCCCTCCTGAGAAGAATACGTGCTGCATGTAAAGTTTTCATACTGTTTTGCTTCACACGTCTCATCAATACTATTAATTTCATCCATTAATGAATTTTTTAAATCTTGGTTATTTCATTTAAATTGTATGGCTACAATTCTGGTGTTCACTAAGACACCCCTGCTTTCAAAAAAGACAGAGAAACTTAATTACATGTTTCATTGGTACCACTGCATTGGTAATGCCTCAGTTAAGCCTAACCAAACAAGTATAGAAGGGATATGATGCTGTTTGGAAAGACATATGCCAAAGCATATGTATTTTACCTCCTTCCAAGGAGGTTAAAAATTATTTCAGTATCAGATAAGGAGATTTTAATCATTCAAGTAGTGGAATAGTCTTCTAAATACAATAGTGAGAGCAAGGCATTAAATATTTTTTAGGATGTAACTTGACAAATTCATGGATAACAGTGCATATATGTTAAAAGAAGAATGCCTGAAGATGAGTTACATTTGGGGTATTTCCACTGCGGTGTAACACGCTGAATAGTTCTTGACTGATCTGCATGACATTCATAAACTATTAAACCTGTTCTTCAAAGTTTTTATTGGTTGCTTTCTGGAGAAAGAAGGAATCCTCCTTTCCTTGACGCACAATGAGGTTCTGGGTTTTTTTTCATCTCTTCTCAGGTACTTGCTATTGACTCTCTATATATGTTGTAGACAGGTGCTTCTAAAGGGGGTTAATTGTTATTAGGCCTGTTACGTCCAGCTTACAAACATAAATTGAAAGCTAATACCAGATTTGTAGAGTCAAAGTGGATTTTTTTTTCTCCTTCTCATATTCTGGTCATAGGTCGGGGTTTTTTCCATCCTCTGGGCATAAAGGATAGCCCTCTTCCTAGATTATCTGGGTGTAGACATATTTGGGTTTTCACCTTTTCCATTGCATTTGTGCTTTTTACAGTTTTTTTTGTTATATATTGGGTATTTTCACCTGAACTGCTGATTCTAGAATTAGGTAGAACATACTTTAGTGATTTTTACTGTTGAGAGACATATAGCAGAAATAAACAAAACACTTAATTTTGAATCTATCATCTTCCTTCCTTTTTTCCTTCTTATTCCATGTTTATGAACAAAAGCTATTCCATGAAAATTAGTGATATGGTTGTGAATGCAAAGGTTCACAGAGTGCTGAGAACCTACCAAGTTAACGTTAATAGCTATTGTATAAAAGCTTTCAATTTAATTTGAAATGGGACTGCAAAGTGGCTCTTATGCTGAGATATAGAAGAAAATAATTTATTTCTCAATAATGGTAGAATGCCAACATGCTAATATTCACCCAGGAAATCTTTAGCAGTTAGATGTGTTTAGGTACCTAAAAAGATGTTAATTCAGTTGTAGAATATAAAACCCTAGTAATTCTTCTTCTTACATTAGACATTTACTTCCAATGGAAGAATTATAAAGGTTTTTTTAGACATAAAATAAAGCCAGTGAATGAAGAGCATCAGAAAAATTTCCATGATATTCCTCTTGCAAAATCAACATTTCCTCCATAATTTCTTCCATGTTTTATCTCATCAGTAATGCCTTGAATGACTCAGCTGAACAGTATGATTTCATAACATGCCCAAAATTTAGAAAGTTTTTTTTTCCATTGGTGTTAATTAGAAATTTTGTAATCATGTACATTTAGAATAGAAGAGTATGGAATGGAATGGAATGGAATGGAATGGAATGGCTCAGCTGGAAGGGACCTACAAGGGTCATCGAGTCCAACTGCCTGAGCACTTTGGGGCTGACCAAAAGTGCAAGCATGTTATTAAGGGCATTGTCCAAATGCCTCTTAACCACTGACAGGCATGGGGCATTGACCACCTCTCTAGGAAGGCTGTTCCAGGGTTTGGCCACCCTCTTGGTAAAGAAATGCTTCCTAATGTCCAGTCGAAACCTGCCCTGACTGATGCAGCTTTGAACCGTTCCCACGCGTCCTGTCACTGGATCCCAGGGAGAAGAGATCAGCACCTCCCTCTCCACTTCCCCTCCTCAGGAAGCTGTAGAGAGCAGCGAGGTCACCCCTCAGCCTCCTTTCCTCCAAACTAGACAAACCCCTAGGTTTGTCTCGCCGCTCCTCATAGGACGTGCCTTCCAGCCTTTTGATCAGCTTTGTTGTCCTCCTCTGGATGCATTAAAGTACCTTAACATCCTTCTTAAATTGTGGGCCCAGAACTGCACACAGTATTCAAGGTGAGGCTGCACCAATGCTAAATACAGCAGGATAATCACCTCTTTTGACCGGCTGGTTATACCGTGTTTGATGCACCCCAGACTGCGGTTTGCGCTCTTGGCTGCCAGGGCACACTGCTGACTCATATTGAGCCTGCTGTTGATCAGCACCCCCAGATCCCTTTCTGCAGGGCTGTTTTCCAGCCATTCGTCTCCCAATTTATACTTGTGCCCGGCATTATTCTGTCCCAGGTGCAGAATCTGGCATTTCAACTTCTTAAATTTCATCCCATTAATCATAGCCCAATGCTCCAATCTTTCTAGACCCCTCTGCAAGGCCTCCTGTCCCTCAAGAAAGTCAACAGCACCTCCCAGTTTGGTATCATCAGCAAACTTGCTAATGGGGCATTCAACTCCTGCATCCAGATCGTTGACAAGTATCTTGAGCAGGACTGGCCCTAGAATTGAACCCTGACGAACACTGCTGGTGACTGGTCACCAGCCAGGTGTAGCCCCATTCACTACAACCCTTTGACCTCTGCCCTTCAGCCAGTTCTTCACCCACCGCACTGTAAACCTGCTCATCCCACAGTTGGACAACTTCTCCAGAAGGATGCTGTGAGGGACAGTATCAAAAGCCTTACTAAAATCACATCATATTACGTACATCACTTTTTTAATAGATCACCTTCATTCTATGCAAAGTGCCCTCTTCTCTCCCTTCTCATAGCTTTGCAACTATAGTCCAGGTTCTATTGGTGTTTTGCCAGAAACTCCTTTTTTCTCATAATAAAATAGCAGACAGAATCTAATTACCTGAACTTCAGTATCTAGTCACATTTCTGAGTTGAAGTTTTCTTTCTTTTTGTTTTGCTTGCCATTTTAAAAAGTTATATATATTAAACTGTACAGAGCACTATCACATGGGCTTTTGGGAAATCTGTAATGGGAGTCTTTCTACTGCTATTCTTATATATTGTTGAGATACAGAAAGAAGGAAAACTCTAACATTTAGATTTGCTGGGGTCTTACTTTAGATATCAGTCTGAGGAGTATTAAGAAGGACTACAGAGTCCTGGGAGCAGCCATAAGGGACTGGAGCACAGAGCGCAGTTTTCTCATCAATCCTGCCAGTCAGAGGGAAGGGGTTTGAAAGGGCCAGTCAAATCTGGCGAGTCAACAAATGGTTACGGGACTGGTGCCACAGCCAGGGGTTCGGATACTTAGACCATGGGACTCACTTTGAGAAACCTGGTCTACTGGGGGCTGATGGGGTCCATCTGTCAGAGGAGGGGAAGAGCACCTTAGGTCATAGGCTTGCCAAGCTGGTGAAGAGGGCTTTAAACTAGAGATGCCGGGGGAGGGGAACCTCAGTCCATCCCACTCCTACCAGCTTGATGCCAGGGCCAGCAATAGATGCCCAGAGCCTGGAGAAGGAGCACAGGTCAGCGGGAGAGCACCTGAAGAGCAGCACAAAGGAACTCCAGCCAGTAAGACAGCTTCATCAGGGGCCCAACTTAAATGCCATTATGAAAACGCACGTAGCATGGGGAATAAACAAGAGGAGTTAGAGACGTACGCACGCCTGCAGGGCTACGACCTTATTGGCATCACGGAGACGTGGTGGGATGGCTCCTATGATTGGAGTGTTGGGATGGAGGGATATAGGCTTTTCAGGAAGGACAGGCAAGGGAGACGAGGAGGGGATGTTGCCCTCTATGTCAATGACCAGCTGGAGTGCATGGAGCTCCGCCTGGGGATGGATGAGGAGCCGACTGAGAGCTTATGGGTCAGAATTAAAGGGAAGGCAAGGACAGGTGACATTACAGTGGGGGTCTGCTACAGGGCACTTGACCAGGAAGACCAAGCGGATGAGGCCCTCTATAGACAGATAGGGGCAGCCTCACGCTCACAAGCCCTGGTTCTCATGGGGGACTTCAACCACCCCGACATCTGTTGGAGGGACAACACGGCAGGGCATAAGCAATCCGGGAGGTTCCTGGAATGTGTCGATGATAACTTCCTTCTCCAAGTGGTAGAGGAGCCAACGAGGAGAGGTGCTATGCTGGACCTTGTCCTCACCAACAAGGAGGGGCTGGCGGGGAATGTGAAGCTCAAGGGCAGCCTTGGCTGCAGTGACCACGAAATGGTGGAGTTCAAGATCCTTAGGGCACCGAGGAGGGTGCACAGCAAGCTCACTACCCTGGACTTCACGAGAGCAGACTTTGACCTCTTTGGGATCTGCTTGGTAGAGTGCCATGGGACAAAGCCCTGGAGGGAAGAGGGGCCCAAGAAAGCTGGGTAATATCCAAGGATCACCTCCTTCAAGCTCAGGAGCGATGCATCCCAACAAAGAGAAATCAGGCAAAAACGCCAGGAGGCCTGCATGGATGAACAAGGAGCTCCTGGACAAAATCCAACACAAAAAGGAGGCCTACAGAGGGTGGAAGCAAGGACAGGTAGCCTGGGAGGAATAGAGAGAAATTGTCCGAGCAGCCAGGGATCAGGTTAGGAAAGCTAAAGCCCTGATAGAGTTAAATCTGGCCAGGGACGTCAGTGATAAAAGGAAGACTAGGGAAAATGTGGGCCCTCTCCGGGAGGAAACGGGAGACCTGGTTACCAGGGATATGGAGATGGCTGAGGTACTCAATGACTTTTTTGCTTCAGTCTTTACCGGCAAGTGCTCGAACCTCACCGCCTAAGCCGCAGAAGGCAAAGGCAGGGACTGAGAGAACGAAGAACCGCCCACTGTAGGAGAAGATCTGGTTCGAGACCATCTAAGGCACCTGAAGGTGCATAAGTCCATGGGACTTGATGAGATCCATCTGAGGGTCCTGAGGGAACTGGCAGCTGAAGTTGCTAAGCCACTCTCCATCATATTTGAAAAGTCATGGCAGTCCCGTGCAGTTCCCACTGACTGGAAAAAGGGAAACATAACCCCCATTATTAAAAAGGGAAAAAAGGAGACCCAGGGAACTACAGGCCAGTCAGTCTCACCTCTGTGCCCAGCAAGATCGTGGAGCAGATCCTCCTGGAAACTATGCTAAGGCACATGGAGGACAGAGAAGTGATTGGTGACAGCTAACATGGCTTCACTAAGGGCAAACCATGCCTGACAAATTCGGTGGCCTTCTACAACAGGGTTACAGTGTTGGTGGATAAGGGAAGAGCAACTGACATCATCTACCTGGACTGTGCAAAGCATTTAACACTGTCCTGCACAACATCCTTGTCTCTAAATTGGAGATGTGGATTTGATGGATGGACCACTCGGTGGATAAGGAATTGTCTGGATGGTCACACTCAAAGGGTTGAGGTCAAAAGCTCAATGTCCAAGTGGAGACCAGGGACAAGTGACATTCCTCAGGGGTCGGTGGGGATCCTTGGGGATTCCCATGGACAGTGGGATTGAGTGCACCCTCAGCAATTTTGCTGACGACACCAAGCTGTGTAGTGCGGTTGACACACTGGAGGGAAGGGATGCCATCCAGAGGTATCTTGACAGGCTTGAGAGGTGTGCCCATGTGAGCCTCATAAAGTTCAACAAGGCCAAGTGCAAGGTCCTGCACATGAGTCAGGGCAATCCCAAGCACAAATACAGGCTGGGCAGAGAATGGATTGAGAGCAGCCCTGAGGAGAAGGACTTGGGGACGTTAGTTGATGAGAAGCTCAACATGACCTAGCAATGTGCACTTGCAGCCCAGAAAGCCAACCATATGCTGGACTATGTGAAAAGAAGCATGACCAGCAGGTCAAGGGAGGTGATTCTCCCCCTCTACTCTGTTCTCATGAGACCCCACCTGGAGTACTACTTTCAGCTCTGGGGCCCCCAACATAAGAAGGACATGGACCTGTTGGAGCGGATCCAGAGGAAGGCCACAAAGATGATCAGAGGGCTGGAGCACCTCTCCTATGAAGAGAGGCTGAGAGAGTTGGGGTTGTTCAGCTTGGAGAAGAGAAGGCTCCAGGGAGACCTTATAGCAGCCTTCCAGTACCTGAAGGGGGCCTAAAAGAAAGCTGGAGAGGGACTTATTACAAGGGCATGTAGTGATAGGACAAGGGGTAATGGCTTTAAACTGAAAGAGGCTAGATTTAGATTAGATATAAGGAGGAAATTCTTCACTATGAGAGTGGTGAAACACTGGAACAGGTAGCCAAGAGAAGTTGTGGATGACTCATCCCTGGAAGTGTTCAAGGCCAGGTTGGACGGGGCTTTGAGCAACCTGGTCTAGTGGAAGGTGTCCCTGCCCATGGCAGGGGGGTTGGAACTAGATGACCTTTAAGGTCCCTTCCAACCCAAACCCAAATTCTGTGATTCTATGAGTCTATGATTCTATGAGTCTATGATATGGATTCAGTACAAAACAAAACAATAATAAAGAAAACACAGAGCAGATAGCAAGAGGGTAGAAAAAACAATCAAATGTACAAGAATGGAAACAAAGCAAAAATAGAAAGAGATGAAGTGCTCCCACAACATACTGCCAGCCCACTCAGGATGCTGTGTATCATCGATACCACTGCTTATCCACTGCAGGTCCTCCCTCTACTCTGGTTGAAAAAAGGGCACTGCTTTTTATTTTGCCATTCACCACATTTTGTAACTTCATTTGTTCGAATATCTGTCTGTAGTTGTCTTGGTCTGGTTATCTACTTTTATACGTCATGCATGTATGGAACTTCCACTATTTTTTTCTGTTCCCTCCCACAGTTTTATTCACCTTTAACTCCTTTTCTTTGGAGGCAGAGGTTGCTGACTTCACTTGTACAGAGTGAATTATTTAGCTGTTTGCATTCTTGCATGCTTGTTAGGTTTTATCTTGTCTTTAGCTTAAGTCTATGGAAATAGTTTTGGGGGTTTGTATTGTTTTTCTTTTAGGCTTCAGCAACATATTTTTATGGTGATTTAGATAAAGCATGTATTTCCACAATAGGCTGTATTTATTCCAATATCATTGCCTTATTCGCTGCTTTTAATTTTTGCCTGTATTTAAATTTTCTGTCTCTGTACACGTTAATGCAAATATTTTAGAGAAAATTTCCCATTCAGTAACTTACATGTTCTTTAGTACCTGTTTTCTTCTCCTGCATATGCATTAATGTCCAGAAATACCATGATCAAAATTTCCCAACTATTTAAATGCTACCTTTTCACGTAGCAAAAATCACCATACTGACACACATACACACCTAGAAACAAAACCCTTCAGAGTGATAGATCTTTTCTTCTTGATATAAAGAATACCCTGAAGGGTATCCACAACACAGGAATACGTAACTGTTATCTATGAGGAGCAACCTTCTTGCAAGTGTGATGCCTGGCAGACTGTGCTGCAGCTGAGCTGCTCAAGGGAAGGATGTGTAACGTAGGGGTAGATCCAACATCCTAATCTTCAGGTTACTATTCCATATAGTTAACAACCATTCCACATTCACTTCATACCATAAATTCACTCCAGACTATAGCATATTTTTCTACTTCCTAAAAGTGGACAGAAGGAACCAAGACCTGAAATAAACCTGCTAGATATTTTACTATGGTACTAAATGCAACAGCTATTTTTCCCCCCGTAATACCAAGAGATTATATTCTGTTGTAAAGGAAGGAAAGTAAAGTCACTACTTGATATTTTCTTTGTCTGTCTTTTAGAGGTATTCCTTTCCATTCACTCAAATGAATCTCCAAAGGATCTGCCAAACACAAAGATCACTTGACATCATCTTTAGGGAAGTTCACATATACATGAATGAAATAAGTTGTGTGTAAGCTCTGTATTTCTCAACTAACTTTTACACTGCCTTACCTTTCAGCTTCTAGGAATAATAATTTAGGTCCAAATGAATGGATTATGCATTCTATCATTTAAATCAATACAGCTATGGCATGCACACCATTACGTGAGAGATGATGGAGGATTCTAGATAGCAGTTCTTGTTTTTTTAAGCAAAAATACTTGTCACTTTTGTCTAAGGCTTCAAAACAATAGTAGTTCAAATGTATGTTATGTACACCAACTTCTATGCACATTTCAGTTGCTAATCATTTAAGTATCTATACTTACTCTTATTACCATTGTGCAACAGCCCTGATCCTTATAACAACATTATACAAATTTGCTAATATTCATTTATATACTGTCATTGTGCTAGCTTCATTTACATGTTAATTATGTTCTTTAAAAACTATGAGCTGTCCATTTGGCATGTAAATATGGTAATGAATCATTCATCTTAAGAGTATCCTAGTCTTACTAGTAATTCAAGAAATACAGTACAGTAATTGAAACATATACCAGGAACAATCAGCAATCAATGAAGACTCTCACAAAAGTAGATTATAAACAGATAGCTGTTTCTTTTTCTAGAGGCTATATGACTTTATTTGCCACATTCTCTGAGAAGATCACAGCCAATAATAGGCATTATACACACAAAATCTGGAGAGATTGTGAAATAATAATTTAATTCCAACAAAATAACATAAGATAAAACATAATATAGTCATAAGATTAAGTATTCACATACTCAGATCTGAAAGATTGCTGAACTGAGGTTGAAAGTTCAGTGTTAGCTTTGTGCCCTAGTTCCTATTTCTAAAAAAATAATTTATACATAAGAAATGCAATGTATTGCAGACCTCTGTAAATATAATATCTATGGTGACAGCATCCTATCAGGTAATTTGCGATTTTCAAAATTAAAAAAATAGAACATCAGTTTTACAGGATTTCAGCATCATTTGTATTGGTACTGTGGTATTTAAAAAACTTCAGCCAAATTATGAGACTATACTATCAAGTGTTAGAAAAAGCATTGAATTAAAAACATTCTTTACTATTGTATTCCTTTAACTTTTTTCATTATTTTTTTCAATATATTTATTTATTTGATTTAGATTATTTTGTCTAAATGTCATCCCTTTAAAGTCTCACAACTGTACTTAGAGGCAAAACAAATTCAACACTGTCCTTTCAAGTTTTTCAAAATTCTTGAATTTGAAAGAGGAAGAAAGAAGCTATTTTTAGGACAAGGAAATTAGGTTGCACAGTGAAATGTACTCTTTTGCTTGCTACCTAGTAGGGTGCCTTTGTAAGTGCTGATAAAACATATTTATTCCAAACATTACTGTTAGCAGCTCATTGCCTAACTGAAAATAGTTTTCCTCAATAGATGCCACTCTGCCCAATGTAAATTCAAGCATTTCATCTGATGAATTCAAAGATAGCACTCAAACCATGTAATGATGACTTGTAGATCAGTTATAAGTAGTCTGAAGCTGTAATGTGCAAGTTGTAAAGACATTAAAATTATGAGAAGCAAGGAAAGTAACTATCTTTACATCATCATATGAAAACTTACTTGCTATTTTTTTAAATATATTTACATAATTACCAGCTAATTAGGACATTCTTCTTCAATCTGAATAGAATTTAGCTGTGGCCATAGACACATCACAATAATATTTCTATGGCAGCAGTATGAATCCAAAATTCTGTATATCTTTATATTGACTATATTGCTTAACATATGAAGGACTGCGTTCTGCAACGTAATTCCCTTCAACTAAATTTATCTACATATGAATGAAATAGATAAAACCAAGTTCATAATTTTGTTGTTTTCTTATCAGTACCATTAGGTTTTAAAATTTTATTGCTTTTTATTTTTTTTGAAAAAGATCTTTTATTGGTTTATATAGCTGCAGACTATTTTCTTCTAACTGAGAACTTAAAGTTTATGGTATACAGTGTAGTATCTCTTATGTATATACACTTTACCAGGGTATTTGATTGAAATGTATCTTGTTTTGTTTTCCATTAAAGTTGTCTACCCAAAAAATGCTGCACTAAGTGCCACATGCTCCAAAGAGTGGAGAACAGTAGATTTTCCTGGAAGTATATATGTATGTATGGCATCTATAAGATGTGTATAAGGTACAAGTCTTAAAAGATAAAAGTTAGTTACAGTTTTGACACTCTATCACGTCTATTGGACTGAATACTTTGAGAGACTTCTGAAAAGCAGCTGAGTCTTTTCTTTGGTGAAAATACATACCGAAATGTAGTGACCACATCAGGTCCCATGCTGCTAATATATGTAAGTAGCAATTTCCCTCAAGTGTACCGAGATACTAAAAACAAATATCATATTTTAGGCCAGTACTGTTTGCATACGTTTAACAGACACTAGAGGAAAATCCATTATTTATAAGCATTGACTGTGTTGATTGTTGGATATTTTTTTCAATATATTGTTTAGTCCTTATTAGCACTGTTTAGAAAGAAATACCTAGAGAACCCAAACTTTGTTGATCTTGTGCCAGCAGAACATCATAGTCAAGTATGGAGTAATAAGGTGGATGCCAAAAGACATTTTGTAATACTATCCCCATCTATTTAAGAGTTTATTGCAAAAACAAGTATTCTCTGTGCTAAAATATTTCTGTGAAAAGACAGTTCTGTAGTGTGGTTCTGGTACTTTGCACTAGTAGTTTGTTTCTAAAGAAAAGGGAAAACTTCAAATTCTACCAACATTGGTCAGGGCATGCAACTAATCTGAAGAACATAAATGGGCTATTATGCATGTGTTCTCCTAAAAATGGGATGCATCTATGCAGAATCTGGATTTAATTTTATTTATTTATTTATTTATTTAATGCTTTTGAGCATAAATTTATTTTGTATGTCACATAGGTTGCTACAAAATAAAAAGAAAGCTTTGTTTCCATTGTCAAAATCTGATCTCCACGATTTTGACAGGATTCAGGCTAGAAAAAGGAGGATAATACCCTTCTAATCTCTTTTATTCTATTGTAGAAAAGTTATGTGAAACTTATAAAATAATAGTAATAATACAAGAGCTTTAAAGTTAGTGTTCCAAAACTTTCTGTATTGTTTTCTGTAAAAATAATCTTTTTTTCCTTGCTTTTAGCGTATCTTTAAGTTTAGGCACCTGATATCCAAATATTTTGAGATTTGGGAAGAAGGTGTCTGGGGATGTTCTTTGATTTTTGGGGAAAAATGAATAGTACATAATTTTAAATATTGATAATCGTGCTGAACTGGGACAAAGGTATTGAATGAGTGCTTAGGAAAGCATGTGATCTAATGGGCAGAGTCAATATGCAGCAGAGAGTATGAGATAAACTTTTAAAGGTTGTTTTAACATGTAATACTTTCTAACAGAGGGAGCAGGAAAAAGTCATAGGCAAGCGTCATATGGGAACAGTAGACAATAGAGAGAACGATAGTAGTAAATTCTTATTCATTCTGAAAGATGTCAAATATTCATCTAGAATTTCCAAAAAAGCAGACGTCAAAATCAAATCTGTCTTGCCAGTTTTCTCCCACTTCTATGGGAGTCGCCAGCTATCTTTCAGCAGTTGTAAATTACTCAATTGCTTCACATTATCAGTCTCCATTGCCACATAGTCTTGTTATTCTTGCTTTTTATGCTGCCTCTTTTCAAATTCTTGCTCTTATTGTTTATGGTTTCAGTCCATTGTTAAGAGTTGTGTACAAGCATCTTAAACTCTGGGCTGGAAGAAATCTCACTACCAATGAGCAGCACTCTTGATTTAAAACAAACACAGTCCAAGTGCTGCTGCTGCTGCAAAAGCAAGGTTTTCATTCTTTGTAGCCAATACTGCTCAGATCATTACCCTACTAATTCAGGGTATTTTTAATTTTTTTTAATTGTCATTATTACTTATTAACCATGTCACCATTTTATAAGTGTATATGAAGTTGGTAAAAATTATTAGACTTCATAGTAAATTCCTATGTGCCTCCACATGTCTGAGCTCTCATTAAAGTCAGTGAAGAGCTACTCAGTGAATTTATAGTCTGTAGCATGGTTCAATTCACCCTAAAGTAGACAGCTGGGTTTGGTCAGCTGAATACAATAAAATAATCTGTTTACTGAATCAGCAGTATCTCCATTGAACTTAACAGGACCTAGACCACATGAAGACACTCAGGCTGCAATTTAGCTGCCTAGAGAGAGGCATTTAATGCCATCTGAAATACCCTTGGGAATCCAAGCCCTTGACATGACCCTGACAGGTACAACTCAGAACCTGTGAGAGACCTGTGCCCTCCTCTGGTGGTGGCTGAAGCTGGGAGAGATATGTAAAATGGCACCAGACAACTGAATCCCACCCCTGCATGGAAACACATATAGATATCTTAATTTGAGACCTGTTTCTCTCCTAAGCCTAAGCACTGTCTTCCAGTACCACTCTAGACGCCTTAGATTCTCCCCTCTTGTTTCCATATGCCACTCCAGAAACATGTGAAACACCTATTCTTCTAGCTACTCTATTAGTTCCATGCAAATGGATTGGGCACTTAAGGACTGGATGTCTACCTTCAGGCTGAATCAGATCATAGATGTCCATGTCCTATACGCACATACACGCAGTATGGGCCAATTCCCTTTCTGTATTGCAGTGGCATGCTGTTATGTTCTCCTTTTCAATAACATGGTTGAAGAGCTTTTGAAGGAATAGCTTGTTGGAGAAGCTCCTTCACCTTATATATATATATATATGTAAAAAAAAAGTGCTTTGCTTATTCATTCTTCCTGTTATCTAGGTTTGTTTTTCCAAAACTCACCGAAAATGGAATCTAGAGTGATTGCATTAGCATTTCCTAATGCAAATGCTTTTTTTACTCAGGAGTACACACCCAGTTCTGGGTGGAAAAAAAACAGGAAAGACATGTTTTCTCAAATTTTCAGAAGAAATCAATAAATACAGTGTGTAAACACTCAAGTGTGCATTTATAGCATGTTAGCAGAAGTCCCTGCAAATACATACCTATATGCTTTTTCAAGCTTATTCTAAACAAAATAGACTACTTCTTTCCCAGGATGTTGATTTCTCTGTGTTCTGCACTGAGTGAGGCAGGTTCCTAGCAGCATAATTGCAGCTGACAGCAGATGACCTGTTCTGCACAGTCTGAGCTCTAGAGATAGAAACCTGAAAAATATTATGGACCTATCTAGGTTTCCTTGTTCAACTGAAACTTTAATCTCTCATCAATTTACAGCCAAAATCAGTATATTAACTAATACTAATTAACAATTCTAATGGATAAGAAATACAGACATATTTGAGAGACACCCAGGAAAGTATAAGAAGAAAAAAGTAAATCTTATATATTGAATAATAGATTAACATAGCAATATTAAAGACCTGTTTTTAAAAATCTGTTGTGAAGATCATCGTGTGTTCCTTTCCTGTAGGAAGCAGATAAGAAATGTTTTTGAAGGAGTCTGTGAGGGGAACAGACAGTCCAGTATGCAGAAAATTATATGACCACTTCCAGTTTTTCAGGATTAAAGAAAACTGAAGTCTTGGCTCTATGACTGCTGCTGAGCAGAAGGGTTCCATACTATGCACTAAATGGCAGACAGAATTCCACTGCTTTTGAATTATATTTTTCCTTTAACTACTTAAGAATGAAACAAATAAGCACAAATCCAAACAGCAACCAAAATAAAATACTGACTTAGTTTCAGCTCTCCAGCTAGAAGAAAAATAATCTTGGCTTATTCAAATCCATGAAGTTGCTGCACTGCAGATATTTGGACGCATCCTGCATGATGTGCAGAAGAAGTGGCTCTGCACCAGTGAAAGCTCCTGGAGTCTTTCCTAGTTATTCTGCGAACATTCCTCTAGGACTAATGGGGTAGGACACAGAAGAGCATGGGCTGCTAAACAGACTAAGGTATGCGTTCATGAAAGAAATATGTAGGCTTTTCAGGCTACATAAACACTAGCTCTGCTTCTAGATAACGTGCAAACTCTGTAAATAATTGAAAGAGTGCTCTGAAGAACTTTATGCAATGCACTACAGGAGCTACATATATGTATTATATTTTAAATAATGTCTTCCTGTCTCATGGATTGTGACTCAAGTCAGTCTTGAGTCTCAGAAAGTGTCTCAGCACTGCATCTCGAAGCAGCCTGCAGAGGATATTGTTCCTCCGCACTATACCTTTCCTAAGTCTGAAGCCATACAGTAAAACTAGGCTAGAATCTATGTTCTGCTATGAATATGTATTTAGAGTATGTTAGTAGTTCTTTATTTCGAATACCATTTTTTAATCATCTCTTTAGTAACACATGATAGAGAAAGGAAATAAATTATAGCTTATAAATGGTTCCAAACTAAATACCTCTGGAAATTAAGTGGTACACAAATACTCAGATTCAAAAGAAAACATTTCTCTGAATGTTTTCTTGCTTTCTTCTTCATATCCCTTGAAAGTGTGTGTTGTTTATGTCAGCCAAGGATCTTACCTTCATCACCTTCTTCCTGAGTATCATTTTTCATCTCAAGCCTAGAGAAACTGATCTCTTCTTTCTACAAAAAAAGAAAATATGAGAATTCCTTCTTTTTAAGCTTTAATCTCCTTTAAGTCTTGATTCATAAGATTAGCTTTATAAAGTGTTCCAATTTTCTGATAAATTTTGTGTGGTTTACTTAGCAGCAATAGAAAAGTTCAGCCTAAAAAGTTCATTTTTCTGGTAAGGCTAACTATCTCTTGGATCAAAGGTTCTCCAGTTAAATAGGTACCCCTAAGAGTTTTACAAACAATTCTTCTGACACTTCCTTTGAAGGGAGATGACCCTTCCTTCCTCCTCAGCACTCATGAGACACATCTGGAGTGCTGGGTCCAGCTCTGGGCTCCTCAGTAAAAGAGAGACATGGTCTAACATTTTTGGACAAAGTAAAGAAACAAAATTTAAAAAAATAAATCTGTATCAATCATTTCAGCAAAGATCATACCAGAAATATATATATAACCCCCCCTTCAAATCCCATTAACAATGTAATTTATTTTGTAAGTAGATCAAATTTCATCTCTTGAAAGACTCATTTTAAAGACTCATTGCATGCTTACTAGGGCAAGTTATTTTGTCTTAGTCTGTGGCTCTCCATTGAAACATTTTATTGCTATAAGAAGAGCTGCTGGATAGGGTAGATCAATGGAATTGAAAGGTTCCTTCCTGACAACATGAATTAAGTTATTAATTAAGCTAACTTGCTAAATTTGGAAAAAACAGTATGTCTTAAACGAGAAATAAATAACTAAATGTCCATCAGCATGATCAGATTTTTCTTTTAACATTTTATTTTCTTCTTTAGTTAAAGGAGAATCATTATGTTGCACATATTAATGAAAATTTGCAACCCAAATTGCTCAAGTATTAAGAATTACATTGTATTATAAATTTGTGCATTTAGATTAAGAATAAAATTGTGGAACACAATTTTATTTTGTTCTATTTATTTTGTGATGCTCAGATGATCCATTGATTTGTTGTTTCTCCTCCAGCAGAGTTTCTTCTAACATAAACTCCCAGCTAACAAAAGGTGAATGGAGTGGGTACCATGCCACAGAAACTTATTTTGTAAGATATGTGCTGTATGTCAAGATGGGTGTCACTAGTTCACCACTGCATCTATTTTCAGTTGGCAAGCTGGTCCCCTGTTTCCTCTAATAAACCAGAACTATTCTAAAACTTGATTGAGGACACATCAACTCAAGCTGCGTGCCACCTACACTGTGTGCAGTTATGTATCTGGACAGTTGTCTCAGTACATACAGCCCCTGGGAAATGTTAATTTAAAATGCAGTCCTGAAATGGTGAAAATGCTAACTGTCCTGTGGGAAATGATTACCATTTTTACAGACACTGGAAAGTATTTTGCAAAGGAGGACATGCCAGATTAAATAAATGGAAAGGGAATACGGTAGCATATAATCAGGAAAATGTGATGAAAGTATAATTGCCAAAATCCATGGGGTTTGTTTTGTTTTGGTTTTGTTTTCATTCATCTGACCAAGACAGCTGGATGTTGTTTGCTTGCTTGTTTGTTTTCTCCCCTCCCTTAACACTTGAGATGTAGGTATCTGCAAAGTATAATTTTAAAACTGTGTCTTTATGGACTACTGTATATTTTGGATACATTTCATTAAAGCTACTCCTCTTAATTTATCTTACTCAAGTGCCATTTTGTATTATATTTCACTGACATCTGTAAAATTGCTTTCATAGCATATCTTTATTCAGAATACGTCACAGATGAAACAATCATTTAAAGTTTCCTTTGGCCTGCTCAGTGACTGCCGTGATTTGGAAGTGTGTGGGATTCTCTTTAAAAGTATAGAAAGTAGATACTACTAAGAAGAAGGTAGAAGAAAAAAGGAACAAAAGAAAAATGTTCTGTGAGGTAAAAGCTCCTTCACTATTATCCAGTATGCAAAAAGCAAAGGAAGGTGGTTGAGATATTTCTACAGGCTATGTAGAAGTATATATTTAGGACTGATAATTTGAGATCTGTTTCACTTCAGTTTAATGTGCATTTGAGATTGTTGTCTTGACTTCCTTTATAGTTAAGAGGGGGAATGAACATCTGATTCATGACTCCTCCTCATCTGACTTCCTTTATAGAGAGGAATGAACATGCCAACAGTGCAACAGATATCAGTCTAAGATGGGCAAACAACATAGAAGAATCAGCCCCTGAAAGTCTCCATGGAAAGTAAAATCAATCAAATTAGTAGCTTTGATGTAGATGTCTGAATCTGGATAGATGAATCCTACCTATGCTGTCCTTTGACTAGCTATATGTCCACTCCTTGCCTCACTAGCTTGGGGTAATTCATCTTTGTTCACAGCAGAACTCTTGTTGTCAGTCCTTGAGTAGAACCAAGTCATGAGGCCTTTGCAGTCAAGGTGAAATAATTAGTGTTTTGAAAGTACAAATGCCCCATATTCACGTAATATGTTGGAGTCCAAATTCAGTTACCCTTTTTGGAGGTTTTTCATTAGTAAAACCAGATAGACTGAATAATGAAAACAGTTACTTGAAAAATACAAGTTTTGAGCAACTAAAATAATGTCCTGGTTAACATGACCATGGGTCTGCAGTACAAGGTAAGCCAAATACTTTCTGCTGTCACAAGTATTTCAATACATTTGCTCAAGCATATTAGACACAAGTACTTCTTTTTGCACAGTAGATGAAAATAATCTAAGGCACTTTCTGAGGTAAGAGATAAATTAGACTATTCAAATGCTCCAGAATTAGAATAAGTATGGAAATATTAGTAACCCAGGGTCAATTGATTCATTGTTTCATCAGAGAGAAAGAGGGGAAAGCATTTGTTAGGAAAAAAAATTAAAATGTCCATATAGTTGACAAAATTGATCGTGAGATGGATTGCTATTAAAGTGATCCCTTTTAGCCCAATGACATCTTATAAGGTATTAAATAGTTTAGAACTCCTCCTGAGACCAGTCTGATATAAAATATTCAACATCCCTCCACTTCATGCCAAAAATATTCCACTAAAATTAGAGTTAGACATCTTTAAAATAATTGGCACTATCAGCTTTGCACAGGAAAGCAAAAGGGCTGGGAGATTTAATAATACTTTCATTGATCTTTGCATATGAGCGTAATCCTCTTTGAAAATGAGGTTGTTAATGCAGGAATGAGCCTTCCTTTTTTTCTGGGTGTGCACAGATTAACGATTAAATGTCTCTTCACAAAGTATTTCCTGTAAAAAGGAAACCAATGCACTGTATATGTGAGAGGTAAAAAGAAGCTGATATCTGGTTCAAAAAAAATCAGATATACCTGACTACTCAGAGGAACATGCCTATATTCCATATACCTTTTTTATTTATCTTTTTCTTTTTTAATGCCACTTTTATGGTTTTACAGGAAAGCTAGTCTTGACAAAGTTGGAATTGAAGAAACAGCTGAAAACTTTAAATTCAGGATGAGCAAACTATTCTGGAAAAACAATTGAAATTAAATCAAAACTTCATTTAAGATAAAATGTCAGTGAATCTTTGATATTCTATTTATTCATTCATTTGATAAACATCTTGACACTTCCTACACGAATTCTTGAAGCTGCCAGAGATTGACATTAACTTTTTCAAACAACTAAGCAGACTCATGAGATTCCAAATAGTGTTGAAAAGACATCAGATCAATTACTATTTATTCAAGCAGTATCTCCAAACCTCAATAAAAAGGTATATCACTATTTAAAATGTTACATGTTTGTAAGAGTAAGTGTAATTTATGAACAAACACTTAAAGCTTCTTGAGCTGAGAAAGGACAACATTTCATACACTCGCACTAAGACTCTGGCAGAAAAGCAAACAAGCTCAGAAAACACATTGGACTATTGAATAAGCATTGATTGCCATTACCTTAACATTTCCAGTAGTTACTATGTAATGTTATCAGTGCTTACAATGTGCCAAAAGAAAGTTTTCATGATTAGAAAAAAAGCATAACAAGCACTATTCCAGGACAGGCTCTATTTGCTCTGCTTTATAACTCTGTTCGTTGCTGGCTGTTGCTAATAATACTAATAGTCTACAGTACACACATGATCTTTTTAGTCCAGGTGAATCTAGTTTTTACATACACGTGTACTGCATCTACATTTAAAAGCTTACTTGCAAGATATATTTTCCAAACATAGCAAGGATGCAAGAGAAGGACACAGAGTTTTTGGGAACCTAAGTGTATATGAGTTGAAATGAATATGAATTTCCATGTATTTACTGTATGCACAATTTTTTTGATCTATTAGCAAACACAATACAACATATCAAGGTAAATATATTTTGGACAGGGGTCTAAACTATGTTTTAATCTTAGCTCCTGGAGAGCTATAATTTACTATCTGTAGTTTGTCCAACAGTATTCCAATAGCCTGAAAAAAAGAAAAAGTGATAATTCTGGTGTGAAACTTTTGGCTAGCAAGGTAAGAGATTGCAGGAAATTAAAAAAAACCCAACTAACCAAACAAACAAAAACTGTGGATAGAGGTGAAAAGACAAAAAAATCCTCATTTCAAAAGAGGCAGATCTCAGAAGAGATGTAGGGATGATCTAAAGCTGGTCAAAGAAATAAGAAACTTTGTATTGGGGAAGGCATGCAAGAAGAAAAAAGGAAACATTCCACAGAGGTGAAGGTCTTATATTGGCTATGGTTTAGTCATAGTGACTTGGTATTCGTAGCTCATTACACTCATTGAATATATATTTTCTGAACTTTAAACAGACAGTTTTAATAAAGTTTCAAGCAATTGCTGGTATAACCAAATGGGAACACAAAATTTAAAGAAAGAAGCAAAAGCTGAAAATAATTCAGCGTTGTTCAACAGATGCTAACAAAATCAGTAAAAATAAGGTAAAAATTCCTGAGACAGAAAAGAAAAAACAAATGAAGGAAAACCAATGCCTAACAGAGTTAAAGAAAATAAGAAAGCATTTTTAGAGGGAATCAAATCAAATGGAGATTTGGCCTCACTAGAGAACTGGCAAATTGCAGATCATAAAATTGAAAGAAAATCTCTCACTAGATTCTGCTTTGTACTTGGATGAAAATGTGAGGACACATCCATTGTGGATGACACTATGAATTATATAGGAAACTCAGAAAACACATGATGGAAATGCCCTAGTTGACACTGAGGAAAGTGTCAAACATCTATCCTCTGTTCGGATTAAGAAATTTGCTCTGTACCAATTGTGCCAGTATTGCTCCAATATTTGTTGCAATTTTTTTGAAAGTAAAGACTGAATATTGCCAATATTTAAAGTATTTAGGACGATAGGAATGTATGTTAGTTATGACAGCTTAAGATTGCAATTTTTTTTTTATAATATCTTTCCAGTATATACATATATGTTGCAGTCCAGCAGTGGGATATTTATCTTCAGTTCACCATCAGCAATACCTTTGGCTTTAGCATATCTACTTATTTTCCTATTTTTAAATTTCTCACATGTAATAAATAGTATTTACTTTTGAGATGCTATCTGCAGACCATGAAACGTGGTGAATTAATGTTCTGAAGTAGCAGAGGAAACCTTCCTAGAACAGAAGGAAATCATCCTTCTCACCTCTTCGACATCTTACTTCCTTTTTCAATGTAAGAATAAAACTGATGTTTGGATTTGAAGAAGAGAATAGTTTTGCTGTCAGCTATGTTGGAAGGCTTTGTCTTCATGAGCGGTACAGACATGGTCTGTGCAAATCACCAACTGGAATAATCCATGTACATCTCATCTCATCACTTCCTTCTATGCTCTGGTGCCTTCTAAGTTTGCAACACTTCAGTCTCCCCTGTGCTTCGGAACATAATATTTTTGTCTTCTCAAATGCTTTGATTTACCCTAAATTACTATGGATAGTACTGTTAGGTTATGTGATAAAAAGTTCATCGCCATACACACAAAGGAGGGCAGAGGTACATGGGCAGGGGGGAACCCTGCCTCAGCCTCTCCTTTCCCCAGGATGTCACAGGAGGTGACCAGCCCCATGGCTAGGGTGGACATCCATTGCCACAGGGCCAGGGAAAGGCTCACAGGTACCTTTGGGATTTAGAGTGGTTGGGGAAGGAACGAGTGTACGAACATAGAGGGATAAAGGGATAAAAGAGGTTAGTCATGTGTAAGCAGAGGCTGGTTACCGTGCTTGTCTGGCCATGCCCTGTGCCTGATCAGTGCAGTCTGTCCTTTCTTCTCATTAAACTCCATTTCTGACCATTTTCCTGGGTGAGGGGCTCTCTATCCATGTGCACAAGGGTGTAGGAACTTCTGAGTGATCGCAGCTGGAGTGGGACCAGAGCTTAGAGGGGCTGTGTGCCTGTGGGCCACCACTGGAGTATGTGAGGGTGCGTGTGTCAGTGTGTGTCACCAGTGAGCATCAGGCTGGATTGGCCAAAGAGTAGGTCAAGTAGCACGGGAAGCTGCCAAGTAAGCTTCCAAGTAAGGGTGTGCATGACACAACAGGAGTAGGTGGCTACCAGAGGGACCAGAGGGTCCATGCCATCTACTGGAGAGACCACAGGGGCTGGGGGGTCACCTGAGAGACCCATTTGTCTGTGCATGAGGTGACTGGAGGTGAGAGGCTCCAAGGGCAGCTAACAGGTGGACTAAGTGATGAAGGCTTCTCTGTTTACAAACAGAGAAGGACTGGTGGGAGATGTGGTGGTCGGAGGCCGTCTTGGGCTTAGCAACCATGAAATGATAGAATTCTCGCTTCTTGGTGAAGTAAGGAGGGGGGGCAGCAAAACCACAACCATGGACTTCCGGAGGGCGGACTTTGGCCTGTTCAGGACGCTGGTTGAGAGAGTCCCGTGGGAGACGGTCCTGAAGGGCAAAGGGGTCCAGGAAGGCTGGACGTTCTTCAAGAAGGAACTCTTAAAGGTGCAGGAGCAGGCTGTCCCTGTACGCCGTAAGAAGAATGGGTGGGGAAGACGACCGGCCTGGCTGAACGGGGACCTCTTGCTGGGACTCAGGAAAAAAAGGAGAGTTTACCGCTTGTGGAAGAAAGGACAGGCGACTCAAGAAGAGTACAGGGATCTCGTTAGGTCGTGCAGAGAAGAAATGAGAAAGGCAAAAGCCCAGCTAGAACGCAATCTGGCCGCTGTCGTTAGAGACAACAAAAAAAGTTTTTACAAATATATTAATGACAAGAAGAGAGCCAAGGAGAATCTCCATCCTTTATTGGATGCAGGGGGGAACATTGTCATCGAGGATGAGGAAAAGGCTGAGGTACTCAATGCCTTCTTTGCCTCAGTCTTTAACAGGCAGACCAGTTATCCTCAGGGTACTCGGCCCCCTGAGCTGGAAGACGGGGACGGCGAGCAGGATGAACCCCCCGTAATCCAAGAGGAAGCAGTCAATGACCTGCTACGCCACCTGGACACTCACAAGTCTATGGGGCCGGATGGGATCCACCCGAGGGTGCTGAGGGAGCTGGCGGAGGTGCTCGCCAAGCCGCTCTCCATCATTTATCAGCAGTCCTGGTTAATGGGGGAGGTCCCGGATGACTGGAGGCTTGCCAATGTGACGCTCATCCACAAGAAGGGCCGGAAGGAGGATCTGGGGAACTACAGGCCTGTCAGCCTGACCTCGGTGCCGGGGAAGATTATGGAGCGGTTCATCTTGAGGGCGCTCACAAGGCATGAGCTGGACAACCAGGGGATCAGGCCCAGCCAGCACGGGTTCATGAGAGGCAGGTCCTGCTTGACCAACCTGATCTCCTTCTATGACCAGGTGACCCACCTAGTGGATGAGGGAAAGGCTGTGGATGTGGTCTACCTGGACTTCAGTAAGGCCTTTGACACCGTCTCCCACAGCATTCTCCTAGAGAAGCTGGCGGCTCACGGCTTAGACAGGTGGACTCTGCGCTGGGTCAAAAACTGGCTGGACGGCCGGGCCCAGAGAGTTGTGGTGAATGGAGTTCAATCCAGTTGGCGGCCGGTCACGAGCGGTGTTCCCCAGGGCTCAGTACTGGGGCCGGTCTTGTTCAATATCTTTATCAATGATCTGGATGAGGGGATTGAGTGCACCCTCAGTAAGTTTGCAGATGACACCAAGTTGGGCGGGAGTGTTGATCTGCTCGAGGGTAGGAAGGCTCTGCAGAGGGACCTGGAGAGGCTGGATCGATGGGCCGAGGCCAACTGGATGAGGTTCAACAAGGCCAAGTGCCGGGTCCTGCACTTTGGCCACAACAACCCCATGCAACGCTACAGGCTTGGGGAAGAGTGGCTGGAAAGCTGCCTGTCGGAAAAGGACCTGGGGGTGTTGGTCGACAGCCGGCTGAACATGAGCCGGCAGTGTGCCCAGGCGGCCAAGAAGGCCAATGGCATCCTGGCCTGTATCAGAAATAGTGTGGCCAGCAGGAGGAGGGAAGTGACCGTGCCCCTGTACTCGGCACTGGTGAGGCTGCACCTCGAATACTGTGTTCAGTTTTGGGCCCCTCACTACAAGAAGGACGTTGAGGTGCTGGAGCGTGTCCAGAGAAGGGCAACGAGGCTGGTGAGGGGTCTGGAGAACAAGTCTTATGAGGAGCGGCTGAGGGAACTGGGGTTGTTCAGCCTGGAGAAAAGGAGGCTGAGGGGAGACCTCATCGCTCTCTACAACTACCTGAAAGGAGGTTGTAGCGAGGTGGGTGTTGGTCTCTTCTCCGAAGTAGCAAGTGATAGGACGAGAGGAAATGGCCTCAAGTTGCGGCAGGGGAGGTTTAGATTGGATGTAAGGAAAAATTTCTTTACTGAAAGAGTGGTGAAACATTGGAACAGGCTGCCCAGGGAAGTGGTGGAGTCCCCATCCCTGGAGGTATTTCAAAGACGTGTAGATGAGGCACTTAGGGACATGGTTCAGTGGGCATGGTGGTGTTGGGTTGACGGTTGGACTCGATGATCTTAGAGGTCTTTTCCAACCTCAATGATTCTATGATTCTATTCTAAGGCCAGCTGCAGCGGGATCAATGCCTGGTCTGCATGCATGTGTGTGCATATGTGTGTTTGTGCGTGCACAACCTGTGTCATTGTGTGCAAGGGGATCTGCTCCAGCAGCTGGAGTGCAGCCGTGGGGACCTGTGTGCCAGGTGCCAGCACCTGGGCAGGGCAAAGGACCAGGGCAGCCCCTGGAGAGACCACGTGTCTGAGCCCAGCTGCTGGCAGGATCCACATTGGACATATATGTGTATATATTCCCACTGAGAGACCTCCATCCTGATGAAGGAAGACCTCCATCCTAATTCAGCCAGAGAGGAAGATAGGATGAGGCTGCTGGTGCTGTCTGTGATTTCATGAGTGCTGTGTGTCCTGTCTGCATTGATCTGTGCGGCAGCTGCATACGTGCGTTTCTGTGTGTGCCTATCAGGAAGATGTGCCTAGCCTCACGACTGACCTGGGGGCGGGGAGCTGCAGCAGGGCTACCAGATTCAGCAACCCTTGACAAGTACAAGGGTAACAAGGATGAGCTAATGTCCCACCTCACTCAGTAGAGCATTTTCATTTATCCTTTTTTTTTTTTCAAACTCTGTAAACTACTAAATATTTAGCACCTCTGCATCCCTCTGCATTAAGAAAACAAAACCTGGACCTCTGTGATGTAGCCATAGTGTGCCTGTTTATTGCACCCAAGGCCAAGTGCAAAGGGAGGCTACACATTTGAGGGTTTGAGGATTAAGGTTAAGACCCAGATGTGTGAAGCAAAGTAAATCCTGTGAATGGATTTCTGTCAGTGATTTATTGATAAGATTCCAGTTCCTGTGGGGTTAAAATTTAATTTTTAGGACAACAAGGTGAGACTAATCTTTAGATGCAATTTTTCCATTGTAAACAAAACATGGAAAGAAAATATATTATCCATGTCTCCTATTATACCTTTGACATGACTGGAAAATGTAGGAAATTTTAACTATACAAGTTTGCATTCCCCTATTTTATTTTTATCTTTTTTCTTAATGTACTTACATGTGCATTTCACTCCTCTTGTTGTGCAGAAGAAAGAACAGGACACATTCACTGTCTGATAATATTTATCCAGTCTTGCATTCTATAAAAATGCTTTTAGGGATAAGTGGATTATTTTGTTGACCTATTTAGTAACACCTAGTGTCTAAGGTTATTCCCAAACTTGATATTTCCTTAATCTCAGGATAGAAAGTGTTAGAAGCACTGGCATTGTTCCTAATGCTGAAATTTCAGCATATGTACCTGTTGGTGATCCTCAGATCAAAATTTTCCTTTCTGTGGTCAGTCCTAATACTCACAATTCTCCATAAATACAGGGAGAGTGGGCCAAGTTAATGATCCGTTACTCAAAAGAAGAATCCTCTGCATAGGGACTAGAAAATATCTGTCACACAGACGATCCAGCTAGTCTCATTCCTAGAGAGGAACCTTCGCCAAAAGAAATTGAGAGAACCCCTCATCAATCTTTCAGTTTGATGAAGAATAGTTGATTTTTATGTATAGATTCACTGTTTTGCTGAATTAAGGCTTACGAGGGAAATGGCCCATGTTTAAAAAAAATGCCCTTGATGGAAGTAAGAGACAAGTATTTGTATTGCCTGCATAAGTTATCAGGCATGGTACAGATGGTGAGGGACTTTGCACTGCAGATGGGAATGATTCAGAAGATGATAGAAGTGCTAAATCCAAACCCTTGCTCCATCACTATCTAGGGATAGACACTGTTAAAGGAAAGTTTACATATAAAGTTTACTTTCAGCAAATATGCATACTTGTGGGAGTAAAAGTTAGATGACAAGAAAATGCAAGCTTATCCAATGATAATGGGATTTTTTTTTGTACTAAAATAATAAGTAAGCTGTTTATAGTATACAGCTAATAAAGCTCTTGAGATGCTGTGAAGATGATATTATCAGCAAACAAAACTGCTTTGGGTAACTCTAACCTCAGCAGTTAGTAGTTTAAGGGCATGAAGATGAAACTCTGCTCAGCTCACTAATATGTCAAATCTCCACAATCTGTACTGTGCTGGACAAATCTGCAAGTTAAATACTCGGGTAAAATACAGACATTTCTATGGCAACAGTTATACCATATATAACAATGCTCTGAGTAACTAGCAAATTAATACGATCACTTACCTTCAGTTTATCAACTGATTGATTACAATGACAGTTTATATGAAGGAAAACAATCACCCATATTTCATGCCAGGAATGTCTTCTAAGAAGGCATGCTATCGAAAATAGCAATAAAACTATACAGTTTGTCTTTTCTTTTTCTTTTATAAAATCATAATAGAATCCTTATACAGAGGAGGAAAAGATTGTTTTTTCTTAGGTCTTTTCTTGGCCAGGACATACAGCTGCCCTAAGAGAACTACAAACTTGTATTTACAAAAATTCTTTCTTAAATTCCTTTCCTTTTCTTAACTTTTTTCTAGCTGTCTTGTACTATTACTGAATTTTAAAATGTTGAAAAGACCATTCTGATTAGTGCAGGTAAAAAATAGACCAAATATCTTGTTCAGGTAATTTAGACATTTTAGTTTGCTTCAGGGCCCTCCAAAAAGTCAAGAGGTAAGTATGGCAATTTTTTCACAGTAATATGCTCTGTATGGGGATAATCATAGTAGATTTTTCATTATTTTGTTTGAAACTGGAAACGTGAAGTTTCTTTGAATTTCTGTTTCATGTACAATTTAAAATTTCTTCAGTTTTTATTTGTTAATTTGTTATGTGCATATGAGTCTACATTTGGAAAAGGTGGTATTTTTAATTTTCTAGAAATAGACATGCAACTTTCTCTTTAAATGGTATTCATGCCTAGAATGGGGTTTTGCCAAGTTTCTTATGAAGTAAAAGGTTCAACACCATGAAGCACTTCTTAGGAAACTTCTGTGTTATTATGGATGAAACCGTTTATGTACTAGAATATATTAGCAAAACTATCAGTTCTTACAGTAGAATGTCTTCTAGTGTTTTTTGACAAGTAGTCTTTTCTTTGCTCATTTGGTTAGAACTTCTGATGCACAGATGTCCTTTTCTTTCTGGGAACAAGGAGACGTCTCTAAAGTTTATTAGCTCTGACTCATATAACTCATCTCGTTTTGATTTACTGATAAGTGAAATCTAGGTATACAAGCAGACAATTAAGATAACAAGTAACATTCAACTACAGCATTCCAGGGACTGATATAAAATGTTTTCTTCTGAGAAGCAAATTGTGTTTTATTTATGGAGATACTCAGAAATCTCTTAGGACAGGAGTTTACATAATCAAAGTGACTACTTATGCAGGCCTAAGTGTATTTACCACTTACTCATATTCAAAGTGCTTTGAAACATTAAGTAAAGAGCACAGAAAATAGTCTAATGAAAGAAAGACACTATTTTGGTGATATTACAGAACTGTAAAAAAGTGGCGTGTAAGAACGGATGGTCAGTTGAATGTCAGAAAGCTAACAGAGCCTTTAAAAACCTCTGTTTGGGTATCCCGCCCATGCAAGCTCTGTGCAAAGCTTTACGTAGTCAATATATGGAATTTCTTGAAGAAATTCAAGATTCACATAGTTCCAGAGAGAGTTCAAATACGCTCTAGTTTAGTTTTCTTGGCACTTATTGGATGGGTATAGGGGGAAGCTGGAAAAAATTGTGTTAGATTCTTATTCTGTTCTTGTAACCCCATGGACATGGTAATCAATGACTGCATAATGTAAAATTCAGAATGGCTATTTTCATGACCACAGTTCTTAAACTCAGGTGCCTAAAACGTTTGTGTATCTACCTATAAACATCTTATGAGAAGACATTGAGTAGCAGAATAAATTAGCTTGCACAGATCTATGCCAGGCAGGTCTACAGGATTTCTGCTTGTACTAAAGCTAGCTAATTAAAGCCAGATCAGATATCTCTACCATAGGTTATTTCTGAGACTGCACAATGAAGCCATTCCCTACAGCTTTCACTGACTGGCTCTAAACCTTTATGTCTCCATGAATAGAGTAGGGTTGCACCACTTCTCTAACCAGGAGGGATTAGAAGATGTTGTTCAGTGTTAGCTAGCTGGTGTTGTGGACAGCTTGTGTTTTAGATTATAAGGTGTCAAAAATCTTGGATGAACAAAATAATATAAATATTTTACATGAGTAGAAAAAAGCCTAAATAGAATAAATCAACCAATTAATTAATCAGCTTTAGTCATTATAGACTTAAATCCTAGGTAATTCAATCAAATATGTTCCAAAGAAATTAAGTAAGTGATCGAAATAAACAAGTAGCAGACCTTAAAATAATAAAATGTATGGCTTGAGCTGTTGTTGGATTCCACTACTCAGAGCAGCTTCTAGCTAAGAGCTGTATTTATATTTTCCAGTTAATATTTGTCTCTACATAGTCTTCATTATTATGTTGCAGTCTGTGTAACCTATTTTAGGCATTACTGCACTGATTTCATTTTCTATAACTAGCAGATAACCTCTCCTAGAAATTTCCATGTTTCTTTCTGTGATATACTTCAGTATGATGTAGTACAGATTTTTGGAATAAAAAAAAAAAGAAAGGATTTAGTAAATATGTCAAGAATCTGCAAATCTATGATCATTTTATCTATGTACACTCAATGTATTTCATATATTGCCTTCTCAATCAAGACATCCAGATATCTCAACCATCAATTTTGCTCTTTCATTTTCTGTGACGTACTGAAAATCCAACCCACTCCTCTATCTCCAGTAATAGTGGTTTCACTCTAGGTGTTACATCCAGATTTAGAGCCTGGTGAAATCAGGTGAAAGCATTCTCCTGAAGATCAGAGACATGGTCTTAAAATTCCTTAGGGGCAGAGAAGACCTAGAACCCATCTTCTGTTTCTAGGATAACTACTCTAGGTGCTAAACAAGTATCACAAGACCGAGTTGTTATGAATGAGCTCTACCTGGCGGGTTTTTTTCCTAAAAGAAATTTTTAGGCATGTAACACCAGTGAAAGTCACCATCACCATCTATAACATGGACATTGATATCCCCTTTGCTTTATTCAAGTGTTTGATTTCTGTCGTGGGGGATTAGCTAACCCTAAAAATCTCAGACCACACAGTTTTCTGCACAACTTCTGCTTCTCTCCATATGTGAAGCTGGGAACCTACACACTTCATGGCTCTGGATTTCACTCTAGGTCCAGACATTTTACACCCTTTATGGTGAAGAGAACCACAGGATCACGTAGACTGGAGGGGACCTAGTCCAGTCTCCTGCTCAGAGCATGTCCGGTTAGAAAAGGTTGCTCAGGACTTTATCCAATGGAGTTTTGAGTACCTCCAAGAGATCCCAGAACCCCTCTCAGCACATGTTCTGGGATTTTACTAACCCATGATTTACCTTGTTACTGCTGTTACCTTGTACATCAGTTCCCTCTTGTCCTGTTACTGCGCACCTCTGAGAAAACTCGTCTTCTCTATTTTCTTCCACTAGGTAGCTGAAGGCAACCGTAAGATCTCTCCTAAGACCTCTCTTCTTGAGACTGAGAAAACCGAAGTCTCTCAGCCTCTCCTCATACATCATGTGCTCGAGGACCAAATGATCCTGGTGGCCTGCACTGGGCTTACTCCAATACATCAAAGTCTTTCTTCTACCGAGGCACCCAAAATGTCTCAGACGCTAGATAAAGGGAAAGAATCATCTCCCTGGAACTGCTGGCTACAATTCTCCTAGTACAGCCCAGGATGTGGTTGGCCCTCTTTGGTGCAGTGTCACACTGTTAGCTCATGATCAGTTTTGATGCCTACTTTGTCTTTTTTGGCAAAGCTGTTTCCTAGTCAGTTTGCCTTGGCTTGTACTACTGAATGGGATTATTTTGTCCCAGGTATAGAGCTTTGCATTTACCTTTGGTAATCTTCACAAGCTTTTTGTCCACTTTTTTTTTCCCCCTTCTTGTTGAGGTCACTCAGCTGTGAGCTGGCTGAGGATGCAGACCATTCTACCATCCAGGTTGTTAATAAACAGTATTAGTTGCAATACTGATCCATGAGGTGGCTGCCAGTTGGACACTGGACTGCTCACGACAATAAGCTTTAAGCCTGACAGTTTAGCCAACTTTGCACACACTTATCAGTCTGTATTTCACTGAGTTGGCTATGTGAATACTAGTGAAGGCCATGTTGAAGGCCTAGCTAAAGTAAAGGCCTTTTTGGTTCTGAGTTTTCACGAGCAGCAGGCAGGGCCTGTGGAGCCAGAGCACGTTGGGACAATCATGACCCTGACAGTACTTTACTGGAGTTGACCTTAATAAAATTATGTATATGTGTTGTGTGCTGACCAGCTTCAGTGTGGAAAATAAATAGAAAATGCATATAAGAATACTTACAATGATAAAAATAAATATTTTCAGTATCACTAAGTGCACAAGAACATCCTGTTCACAGCTATCCCAAATTGCTATCTAAGGAAGAATATATTTGTGTATACAAAGCAAAAATAGAAGCCTTATCATGCCACTTTTCTCCCAGCAATGATTCAAAGCTAGAATATGATACGTTGATTATCTGACATTAGAAATTTCATCAGTCAAAAACATTCTCAAAGGGTTAGATACAACAACTTTACAGCTATTCTGCATCACTACAGTAATGAAAAACAGAGAGAACAGGCCCATGTGATATTCATTACACTGTCTTTTTCTTAATATTTGTATTTTTCCATAAAAAAATGTTTAAGACAGAGTTAAGTGGGTAGCCCATATCTTTTTCTCTTTGATCACTCTATATTTTATGTCTGTTACACAGTGGTAAATGTACTAAACCTCTTTATATTCCAATTAGGTAAGCGGTCTGTTTTGCAAGTGGAAATGAGTGTTCACGCTTCACTTACTACAAAGTAATATGCCAGTAGAAAATGAAAGAGGAAATGGAACAGAAAAGAAATAAATAATACAGAGAAGAGTCATAGAGCTTATGTTGATGACAATGCTAGTGCAGGTTAACACTATCTTTATGACTGACAGCTTAATAGAAGCAAACATATTGTTAAATATTGTGTCATTGCTCAACATGTATAACTGAGATTGTCAATGAAACTTTCCATTTTCATTTCTAAACAAATTGGGGCCCCTTTTTGGACTACTATAAACACTGAAAATGGGTCAGTTTATCTCAGTTAGGAATTTGTCTCACGTAGCTTTAATTTGTTTTGTTCTCCCAAAAAAGACAAAAGGTTTGGACCTGAACCCAGAACAAATATGAGACAAAATCTGTAAATGGGTTATTTCAAACACAGTGATTTTTCAGTGGTTACATTAATGGTTAGAGAATCTATGTAAATAACATTTACAGCTCAGCTTTGCATTGTTTCTCATTGAAAAATAAATTAACACTCTACAATAAAAAACCTAGCTAAAATCTTGACATGAATCACTCAAATAGACTGGCTCAGGACAAGATTGCAACAGCACCAGAAGGGTTGGTAAAGCCTGACATTTTATCCAAAACTGTGGGTGTGACAGCCTAAGAAAGATGAACGGTTAGAAACAGCAAAAAGGCCTCCACAACATCATGTCAGAGCAAATAAAGTCATCACAAATAAATAGAATAATAACCCTGATAAATCTGAAAAAAGACCCACAACCATCAGGTTATAGTCAGACTGAAATTTGGTTATGATATATGCCAAGTAAGACTGCACAACATAATCTGTATGTAGAAGACAATTTAAAAGTTTGCATGAAATCAAGCTTAGAAAGAAATATGGGATCTTTGACTCTGAAAACCTTTTAAGGCTTTTTGTTTTTAATATAGAGAGCAATAAATGAGCTAGGAAACTCATCAGTTGAAACATTCAAATGCATTTGTTTATGTTCCAGACTGTCACTGAGAAAACAGAATTTAATACCCAGCATCTATGTGTGTGCAAATCAAGCAGTATCAGAAATTCTTCAGAAGTCCTTTTCAGATCATTACATGTGTATACAGAATGGAGACAAATTAGACACCTTCTAAAAGACAGCTAGCACAAAGCATTAGACAAAAACTAATGGGAAAAGATTTTACAGCCTTCCAAGTGAACATTGAATAAGACTGGAGTTCTGAAATGGCACTTTCTCAACGGAGTGGAAACCATTTGCATTGATTCTACAATAGACTGAGAGCATCTAAAAGTTTTTAGTGTTTTGATGACTGTCAGAGAGTTTTATAGAAAATTGTTTTATCACAGTGACCAATGGATAGGTCCCTCAGATTCAACATTGCAAATATCCCCAATTAGCAAACTCAGAACAGAGTATATAACAACAACTTATTCAACCGAACTAAGCAAAAGCAGACTCCTTCTGTGGTTGGGACACTAGTCTAAGAGTGGTAAGAATTCCTGATCTTTTCGGTTTCCTTCTGTGACCTTACCAAATTCACTCAGACCCAGATCCCCACAAGGATATAGGTAGAACTTAAGCACCAAAAGCTTAAATTCTCAAAATATTCTGCTTACTTTTACCTCTGGAGACACCCAGAAGTGTCTCAGCCTGAAGAACATTTGAACTATTTTAGGTACTTACCTCATTTTATTTCCTGCTGGAATCAAAAAATACAAAGAGTGACAATACAAACCAAAACAGGGAGCTTGTGAAGTGTTAGGAATCAGTGATAATGCAGAGATATGGGAGATACACAGACTTGTGTTAAATAAAGATTACTTCAGGTGAAGTTCATGTACATGCAATGTAACAACATTTTACTTGTGTTACCCATTCAGTAGATAAACAAAAGTCATTATGGGCCATAGCATTAAATAGTGGTAAATTAATATTTGTCTAGAAATATAAATGACGTACACATGCTGAAAACTCTCACCTCTGAAGGCAATTATAAGAAAATTTAGATATAGCACAGAAGAATGGTCTGGTGTTAGTGGACTTTATGCCAACATGTTACCATAAATAACATCAAAAGTTAAAGGCAATTCCAAAGAAACACTGTAGAGAAGCAAGAAGCAAGACTCAGTCATCCAGTTTGCTTCTGTTTCAGAACCTTGAATTCTACAACTTTATTTTACCTTGAAAAAGGAATCTGCTGCTTGTATGTACACATTTACAATAACAAGTTCTTAGCTTACCTATTAATCAGTGTCAGTTTCTACTGAGAAAATCTATCAGTGTATCATGAATCATCATGATCAGAAATTATTCTAATAACCCTCAGCTATTAAAAAAGATCTGAAGTTATATATATAAAATATATGTATGCACATATATATAGATATGCATGGAATGTCAAGCAGATCAATGATAACTAATTTGTACAGTCTAGGAAATTATATCTATCTACCTCAGGCAATCAAAGATTTCTTTAATAATTGCACTGGAACCTGTTTTTTAAGCAATTAGAACTCAGTTGCCAGCAAACGTCTTAGATTAAAATAAATGACATTTTAAAATTACATGGATGAAAATTAAATGGAAATTAAGACTACCATTGTCTAATAGGCAATCAGAAACATACGAAGATAAGAATTCCCAAGATTATTCAAATAAGTTTAGTTCTGTATTTCCCAAGTCTTTTGGAGTACTATTGAAGTGATATCATGGGACTCGTCTTGTATGTACTCATTAGCAGGAGTCCCAGTGCCTTCAATGGGAATTCTACATACCCTGTACCTAGGAAGATAAGTCTGTGGAACATAATGTTTCTTGTCAATTCTTAGATGTGTACAAACCAGAGAACTGACACAGGAACTTTTTCATTTTGATGTTATTTGCTGCTGGGGACTATCACTCCTAGTAACCCAGATTGGAAATCTGTATGTGCTGCAACATGTTTTGAGAATATTTCACTGAAAATTGAACTTAAATATTATTTATTGATATTAAACTTGACAGCGAATAGTATAAGCTTCAGATATTATGTTAAATACATTGTCCCATAGGATACTTTGAATATTTTCTTTAATATTTAATGTGCTGTTAGTGTCAATGCTGCAGACAGAAAATGAATAAAACATCCTAATGAAAATTGGGTGGTTTTAGATAATTCTCCAGTGGATTTATTATCTTATAAAAGTAGTGTTCTGAGGCATTTTGATAATTCAAAGGATCATCAATAAAATACAGCTCCTCTCATGTCTTCGTTTCCAAACCATTCCATGTTGTTAGTGCCTGAAGTTAGCATATGACGACTATACGAGGCCCATAACAATTGAGCAGTTCCTAAAAGAATGTATCCTCTGAAAAGTGGGGAGATACTAGGAATTTGTTAGTCTGAGCTGTAAATGAACTGTAGTGCTCTGAGGACAAATCTGACTGACAAAAAATAGTCAGATGCCAAGGCAACTTGTTGTTTCCAGGCTTTAGTTCAGCTAGATAGCAAATGTGGTGCTGCGGGATTTTATTATGAATGGGTTAATTTCTGATAATGGATGGACTGGTGTTTATTAAGCTTTCATATTTCTGTAACCTCCAGTTAGGGGTTAGAATGTGCAAATAACTATACATGTTGTAGAGACAATGAAAGTTGTTTCCTGCTTTTAGAGGAACTGAAGTTTTTACATCGTGCTTACACACTTAGGCACTTGCCTAACTGTGAAGTCAATAGAATTGGTCACACACTTAGAAGTTAAGCTTGTAAGAAAACATTTCCATGGGTTGTAGTGAAGAAAATAAGTAATATGCTAAGATTAAAAGGAGAAAAAATTCAAAGGGCTTCATAGATAAGTGTATTTTCATTTTTATGATAACGACCAAGTAAGAATCCATCAGTCCTAGCTACTGCTACTGCCTTGAGAGCTGTCATTAATAACGGACTTAGAATAACTGTTGCACAGCCTTTGATTACAGTTGTGTATGATGATTTGAAAGAAAGTCTTCAGACTATTATACACATTTTATTTTTAAAATCAAACTATCTAACTTCATTTTGGGGGAACATGGTAGGAATGGAAAGAAAGAAATGCAGGAGGAAGCATTTTCAGGGATAAGAATACTAATAGAAGATAAATAATAATTTTCTCAATGAAAGAAGTATACAGAATGAGATTGTAGATCAGATTAAGCCATTAGACATTATGTCAGCAATGTCAGCAACCACAAGGTTTCTTATATGAAGCTTAAAGAAGTTTGGGTTTGGTTACATTTCTAAGACATATTACTTCACAAGAAGATGTTACAACTCAGGGAAAGCAAGAAATTCTTTCAGAAGTAAGATGGTAAATAACACTGATAGGTGTAGCCTACTTCCTAATATATACCCATAGTTTCTCTGGTCAGTCATAAATTGTCAGAAAGTAAATTTTACTTCATCTACTATACTAGCAGAATGACTAGTCCCATCTCAGCTGATTCAGAATACTTTTTGCTATAAGCATTAATAAATAACACCCTATCTTTTAAAATTTGAGCTGTAATTTATCCAAACTGTCAACAAATCCTAAATTTTCCTACAAAATAAGTTTCTGACTATATTCTGCTTTCTGATAATATGTATAAAACTCTAGATATATTCTGTAGATATTCTGTGCCTTGGACCTTAGAAAAAGAAGCTTGTCTTTCTAATGATTGAGGGTATAAATATTGGCCTGTAAAGACCTAATTCCAGAACACCTTCCTTGCTGGAAAAAAATGAGCCCCTTTTAAAATGCCAATATGACTTTCCTCAAACATGTAAATTGATATAGCTCTTCTGAAAGTGACTGACAATCCTGATCTAACGGAAAGAATTGCAGGCAGTTATTGAGGACATTAAAAAACAAAAAGAAAACAGAAACTATAACTCACATGTTTATGAATCATCTGCAGCATGCTGTTCACCTGTTTTATTTATGTTAATTGTTAACTCTCAGGAAACAAGCATGCCTCAATAGGTGCTAAAATTTTATCTAGTAGGCTAGCATTAACACTCCTTGGAGTACCGATGGAAGAGATTTATGTCGTGACACACTTAAATGCCAAAAAAAATTAAAAATTTTATTTCATCATAGAAGGAAATAATAGACCAATTGTCTGTTGTGATTATGTGGTTTGAGAGTGATGGCTAGCTTGAAATCTGCTAGTGGATTCAAAGCAAAATCTGACAACTACATATGAATTCTGAGTGCAACTTGGAGAGTTAAGAGATAGTCATTACTGTTCTCATGCAGCAAAGTTATAAAAGCTGGTGAAATGCATTCTTTTCAAAGGGTTCATTTTTGAGGGCTTTTGTCACATACTTTAATATTCGGAAAATGGAATGTATTTATATTCTGCTTAGCTTGGTGAGGAGGAGAATGGGGGGATAACAGGGCACAAGAAAGACTGTTCTGAGGTGAGTATTGTGCAAATATCCCAGCATCAGATTTCATGGGGTTCTTCATTTGTTTTACATATGATAACCAAAAGAATTAAAGGAAAAAAAAAACAAAAACACCCACAAAACTGCTGCTCAGAGATGCATTGTGGAATTGCTAATATAACACCAAAACCAGAGAGAAAGCAGAGAGAAATATTTTCTCAGAAATATATGTAATATAATATTAAATGTATTTACTGTCTCAACATAATACTTGCTCTAAGACTCCATCTTCAAGTTGTCACCAGAACAATTAAGTTTTGTCAAAAATACTGCAACAGAAATAATGAGCTAAATAAAATCTTTAAAAATAACTCTTTAATGAGGAAAAGCGCAACAGCAAGTGCTGAATAATCATATTCATAATGTTCACACTTTGTTTCCCTACAGCTACTTTATGTGTTTGAAAGATATTTATAGCCATAAAAATTAAAACCATTATACAATAAGTTTTCTCCCAGTCTTGATATTCACAATCAAATTAAGATGGACAAACCAATATGCATTACCCAGTACACATGTGGACTTAATTTATTGGCATTTTCTTATTCAGGAAGGTATTTAAATGCACGACTAACTTTGCACAAATAGAAATTATGGTTGAGAAGACAGTATGAAATCTACTCCGTGATTCTTCCCCTTAGCAAAATGGTGTTTTATGGTTTTACTTCTTTCTTGATTGTCTAGATAAGCCTAATATCTGGAAATACTTGATTGTTATAGCAATTTTTTTCCTGTTATTAAAATTTAAGTGGTTTTAAACTTAATGCATGCTTGCACAGAGGTACATTTTTGTACTATACAACTGTTATAATCCTTCATCACTAGGTGCTGTGTCTTTATGTCCTCTCATCACAACCCCAGTGTCAGTGTGAGGGGATACCTCTCTTCATATTCTGCTGACTGGGATATATATACTCTGGTAACCTTTGGCATGAAAGATTTTTTTTTTTTCCCCAGGGAATTTACACAAAATCATCTGTCTTAGTAGCAAGATGTTTTCAAAGTCTGGGTTAAATGAGATTATCTTTTTTTAGACTGTAGGTAACATTCTTAGATTTACCATACATCCAACCTGCCAGTGCTCTCTTAGCTTCAGCAGAGAATGAGAAGTGGTTACACCATTACCTTTCTAAAAAGGAAATCACTCTTTGCTTCTCCCTGAGCAGGATACTGCCGTACCTGATGAGAAGGGAAAGGTTAAGTGAAGAAATTCATCCTACTTTGAGGGTTTAGAGAGTGTCTGGGTTCATCATTAGTAATACATCCTCATGCAGACAGGGCACACTCTCAGCATCTTTCTTGATAACCTTCAGGCTCTGCTCAATCCAGGGTAGCTGTGGAAATGTATTTTCATCTTCTTGTCTTCAAATATAGTCACAACCATTCCTATGCTATAGGCAGGCAGCCTTATGAGTCTGACATAATTCTGTTCTGCATCTTCCTTATGGTCATGAGTTCATCAGCCCAGCTGCTCCCAGGTACTGTGTTCACCTCTTAGAGACAGAATGAGAAATTTAGTATAAATTATTCAAGCTCTTTTTTTTTTTTTTAATTTAGTACAAAAGACTGATTGATTACTGACAGATTTCAGACCTCCATCACACCTGTATACTGACTGTGTCTCCATACCAAGCTGAGGTAAGGTTTTCATTTCTAAGTAGCCATTTCTTTATATGAATTATTGACATCCTATCTTACATTTAATCATGCTTCAGGGCACCGTTTTCACCTCTTACTGCTTTCTCTATTATTCTATTTTTTTTATGTCACTCTATCTAGTTCTCCCTTTTTTCCTCCCTTCATTTAGTTTTTTGCTACACTACTATTTTATTTGTTTTCTGCTCTGAAGAACTTTAAAAAACTTGTATCTGTGCATTTTCTCCTTTCCTACTATTGTTTCTTGTTTGCAATAATTTAGATGGTGACAGACAAACATTGATATTACATTAATGGCTGTGCAGAAGCATGCTAATCTAGTATGCTAATCTAAAAAATTTGGAGTCAGGTGTCTAGATTATTTCCCTAGAAACACAGCATTTATAGGAGGTGCTGGTTAGGAGGTTAGTCTTTACTCTCCCTATTGTCAATAGCATGATATAGAAATCTCAAGGCAAGTCATCTTACCAGTACCATGAACTACCATGCATTTTTTCATTAACTAGAAATGGCCTGAATTCAATTCATGGTCCTTGAAGAATGAAATGATTCCATAGAAGTCCAGATGGAGTGTGCCTTCTGCTTTCATGGAAACACTGCTGTTGGCTGATGCAGACAATCAGCAAGATTCCTGGACTGGCTTTTGAAAATCTAATATTGCACATTAGACCTTCTTTTCACATTTTAGTGTCCTTACTGCAAACATATAAAACACAGCCCTACAGGTACTCTGTAAAAATATCTTACATTTGGTTAAAAAAATGGTTTAGACCATTTAGGCCACTTCAAATTTTTCCCTATTTTCTCACTTCTGTTTTTATTTATTCTCGTTTTTCCTCCTTTTCTGTTTCTCCAGACAAACTTCTTTTGGTTCTTCATTATCTTATTGTTTCTTTCTCTCTTTGTCTCCCCATCTGAACTTAAATTGATTTTTTTGCCAATCATTACACAGAATATTGGAAGAATGAGATTTTACCATGATATATCACTGAAAACACCACAAGATCAGTTTCTCTCATCTGTCAACATCCAGCTATGTCCTTTTTCCTGAGTCAGCCAGAAAAGTCAAGCTGGAGAAAAGAAAGGGTAAATAATAAATGAGATCTTTAAGCAAAAAGTACTGTCATGTTTAGAAAGAATTTGCCTAGCTCCTGAGATAAATACCTTTGTTATTCAAAATAATCATTCTGTTCCCATGTAAAATAATTCTTAACTTACCAAATTAACCTTGTCATTAATTTTTGCATTAAAAAATCCTTTCCTCCCTCCCTCCCTCCCTTCCTTTCTTCCTTCCTTCCTCCCTCCCTCCCTCCCTTTCCTGCATTGTCTTTCTCTTTCCTCCCTTTCCCTTTCTCCTTCCCCTTCCCCTTTTTTTTCTTTCCCTCTTTCTGTCTCTCTTTTCCCCTTCTTTCTTTCCCTCCTTCTCTCCTCCCTCCTTTGTTCCATATCTAGTCCATTCCATTTTTTATGTTTTTACCCTTATGCAAAGTTTACAGTGTTGTTCTATAAGTGGCAGAGCTAATATACTCACTTTTTATCTGGCATTTCCTTTAATGCTGTGCTAACCTTCCAGTGTGCTGGTTGTGCATCTGATCTAGTAAGTGCTCCATACTATTGATGTCTTTCCTTTGCTGTCCTGATGCCCTGTTTGATATCATGGCTTCATGGGGAGAACAGCTCTGCTTGAATCTTTGCATTTTTCTGCTGGTGATATTTTGTTAAATGTTGTTCAATGATTTTTTGGCATTGCTTTGACTTTGATGATATTCTGAGTATCTCCTTTCCTTGATATTACTGCGTTTATCAGAAAAGTTCAGTTTCTTTTTCACCTACTTCTTTTTTTACCTAAACTCATCACAAGGTTCTGTTTCACTGTACACCTTTCTTCTTTTTTTTCCTACTTATTACTGTTGTCAAATGTATTGTCTAAATTGTTGAGGTTTCTGCCAGTTGACCTATGGCCCTCATACACTCTGCATTAGCTTGGACTCTGTGACCTGCAGTATTTGCCAGTGGGTATATTTTTCTTCTTCATTCACTACCGTTTATTGAATGACTTAGCAAGCTGAGAAGCTTTTGGACAAAGTCTGAGGAGAGTTTTTTTCTAGAGAATGCCACTCAGGAGCAGAAGAATGAATGAGCAGGTTCTGAACACTTCTAAACAGATTAAGTCCTGGGAAATATGATGATGATAGATAAAGAGTAGGAAGTCAAGAAACACCCCAGTCTGAGAAACTAATGGTGCTAAACATATATGTCTAAGCAACAAGAACAAAACAATTGCTGGGGTTTGGAGGGTGGGGGTAGGGGGTGGAAGGGGGCTGATTGGCCCTTGTGAAAGACTTTGTAAGGAAAAGAGAAAAGGAAATAAAATATATGAAAGTAATGTATCTAAATCATAGCTTAAAGGCATGTGGACAGCAATAGAAGATGTTAAAATGCATGGTGACGCAAAACTGAAAATATGATATTTAAAGATTTGTTTCTGGTTTCTGATTATTATTGATAATTATTTCACTTTTCCTTTGAAGATATATAATCCATTTTTCAGCTTCATTCTTGGTTAATTATTTTTAAGAAAGTGTAAGACAAAACATGATTTACACATACAGCTTTTCATTTAGAAGTTGTCCTATGTCAGAAGCATTCACAAGCACTTCACAGGCTTTATATAAGGACTATCTTGTTCTTCAAAAAGGCAGTGATGAGGTGAAATATGGTGCAACACTTTTCAAGAAAACACTGTTTACATCTTCAGAGAGTTTTTAACAGGTCAGATTTATATAGTACAAGCTATGATGAAGTTGGAATCCACAGCTGGATGTAAAATGTTTGACCTTGTTATCCTTTATATGAAAAAGGTATAAAAGTGTCTGTGAGCAGAATGAAAAGACCTCCTTCAACTTCAGTGAGGTTGGGATCAACATTCAGTCTTGATTTCCTGTGGTGTACCAGCATCAACAGAAAGAAACAGGAGGGCTGCAAAATCAATCAAGTGAGGTGTCTGATATCTTTATATAATATAATCTTTTCTTTATTATATCTTTATATAATACTTACACATTGGCATAGGACTACAAGTACAGCTTGCCTGTTTTGTTTAACTTTTATGTAAGAGTGAGCTATATTTTCTCCATACTTAAAAAGAAAAGAGATGATCAACATATATTGTGAGTTTTATGAAGATCACCTTAATGAAAAGAAAGTTGAATATTTGCTTTGGATGTTATTCTCTAGCTTACTTTCCCCCAAATCCATCAATGAGATGAAAATATTCTTCTACCTTTGGACAGACAATGCTAAAAATGCAGAAAAAAAAAAAAAAAAGATGTTTCTTCTTGTTCAAGCATGTCTGTCAGTCTTCCTTCCTTCCTCCCTCCCTCCCTTCCTTCCTTCCTTCCTTCCTTCCTTCCTTCCTTCCTTCCTTCCTTCCTTCCTTCCTTCCTTCCTTCCTTCCTTCCTTTTCTTTCTTTTCTTTTCTTTATATCTTTCTAATAATTATAGATATTTATACTGTAGAAATAGCACTAAGTTTTCATTTAGACTGATAACTAAATGGCAAAATATAAATTATGTTTTTTCTTGTAGCATCATTTAATTTTTTTTTTACTTTTTTTTCCTAATGTACTGTATTCTACCTCTAAACAAAATAATCCCACAGTGGAGATTGTAACTGCATGAATATTCCCATAATCATGTTTCATACTGTACGTCTCAATTTATTTCTTATTTCAAATATTCAGGTTCATTCATTTTGTGAGTTAAAGTTGAAACATGCTTTTAAATATATTCCTTTTTAGTGATATATGTATTTAAAATTATTTTTAAACTTTCAGTGATTAAAAAATGTGCTTTTTAAATACACTTTGAAGAAATAGTTTCTTTTGAAATGAAAATTACTGATTTTTTACTTCCCCCCCAACTCATAGTTTAAAGATGAAGCTAGTACTAATGCGTAACAGTCCAAAGTACTACCTTTAGACATAACTAAAAATGGATGGAAGTTAGATATCTCAGAATTAGGACCTAAACCATTGAGAGAAAGATCACCAAAAATGAGTGAACTCAAATTGCAAGGTCCAAATTCCAAGTCAAAGAGACAGCTCCTGAAAGCACATGACCATGACATTTGTGCCAAACAATTAAACAGGATTTACTCCTTATTTTGTGAGTACAGTCACTGGTATAATAATGTCAATACATTTACATATCTATTATACTGTTGAACTGCAGTGTTCATTCTGTAGTCTGAGACCATTTGAATTCATGCATTACTTACAAAGACAGGTACAAAAATTACAGTAAAAGCAAAACATACTACCACTAGTTTTAAATGTAATACATTGGAGATTGTACCTCTGCTGTAAAATTGGAGATTGTACCTCTGCTGTAAAATTGTTAGTTGTTCATATATTTTAAAAATTCAGAAGGTAGACAGCAAGGGGTGATACTCATTTTTCCTATATTATCTGTGCAAAAGTTTGTCTAATCTAGATGTCTGATGTTCTGTCTATAGTTAATGGAGAGAATCTGCTATCTTCATAAGTTAATTCACTCTGTTAGTTTAGGCATCTGTCTTAAGGGAAGGTGAAAAACTTTTCAGAGTTGTATATCTGACCTCTGTTGTCCAAATCCTATTGGACATTGTTTTAGCCTGGACTATGTTGCAGAGAAGGTGCCACCACAGTTTCACATCAGGCCTGCATCACAATGTCCTACAGCTTCGCCACTTTACGGAGACTCTATTCATGATAGTGTGCTTAAAAATACTGTAAAAATTCTGAGAACCCAGGTAGGTGTATACTAAGTTCTTAAAAATTTGATTGGGTGTTGGTATGAACCACCAAAAGAGAGACACTACAGGGCAACTGCAGAATTAGAATTTTCAGAGAGGTGGGGAGAAAGAGGGACTGCAACTTCTGGGATTTGGGGTTTGTTTCACATGCCCTTATGGACTAAGTTGCTTGGAGTTTTTTATATAATAAATTACTGTGTTTGTTTGTGTAAGGCAATGCTCCCATGAGGAACTGATTTTCACAACACTGGACGGATACTCAGCTACCTCATGACTTTAGCTGTAGGACAAGCCTGAATTTCATTCTTAGATTATAATTATTTACATTCCATAGATTTAGTCACAAGATAGGGAATAGGTAGAACCTGATTAATATTTTTTAGGATTGCAGTACTAACCATAGACGGCTGTCCTGGTTTCAGCTGGGATAGAGTTAATTTTCCTCCTAGTAGCTGGTACAGTGCTGTGTTTTGGATTTAGCATGAGAATAATGGGATGACACACCGATGTTTTAGCTGTTGCTAAGTAGTGCTTACACGAGTCAAGGACTTTTCAGCTTCCCATGCTCTGCTGACTGAGAAGGCTGGAGGTGCACAAGAAGCTGGGAGGGGGCACAGCCAGGACAGCTGACCCAAACTGGCCAAAGGGACATTCCATACCATGTGATGTCATGCTCAGTACATAAACTGGGGGAAAGCTGGCCAGGGGGGCCACTGCTCGGGGACTGGCTGGGCATCGGTCGGCAGGTGGTGAGCAATTGCATTGTGCATCACTTGTTTTGTATAATCTATTTTTTTTTTTTTTTTTTTTTTTTTTACCTTCCTTTTCTGTCCTATTAAACTGTCTTTATCTCAACCCACAAATTTTACTCTTTTTTTTTTCCCCGATTCTCTCCCCCATTCCACCAGGGTGGGGGGAGTGAGCGAATGGCCGTATGGTGTTTAGCTGCCTGCCAAGTTAAACCACAACTATGGCTAAACTCTGTCCATATCAATAGGCTTTTGTTACCTTTTTTACATTTTGGTTTTAAATTGCATTCACCCCATACTAACTATGATCACAAAATCAATTTGGGGTAGGTAAGAATTCAGAGCATCAAACATTCTTAATGACTGATGTTTTAGTACACCTTCCAAAAACATCTAGTAATTTTTTAGAGATGATATATAGATATTTGAAAGTTATGTGTGAGAAATAGGTGCGAAACCTCTAGAAAAATAAGGTTTAAATTATTTGGTATATGGATTTATCTTCCAAGTAGGAACTAAGCAGTGAATTGACAAAATTAGCATTTTACTAGCAGCCATGTTTATATAAAAGGAAACAGCAAAGTCAGAGTCACTAAAAATGGGAAAGGATCCCTGAAATTCCTGACAGACTCCTGAGAAGAGCTGATTACTTTTGATTCCCATTGAAGTTCAAAATTACCAACCATGAAGTCTGGCTTTTTTTGTCATTTTTCTGCAAAAATGAATTCAAAGGTCTCAGGTGTTATGCTCTGTAAGTTGCTGTACTGTTGCAATGAGCTGTGCTTTGACTCAATGAATTGAGCAACATCTGTTCTCCATTTTTTTTGTAGTTTCTAAAGGATTTGACCTTGAACCAAAAAAGCATTTTTAATATTGTGTTTCATTAACATGGAATTAAAAAGTAATTCATGCCACTCTTGGTGTAATTTCTGCTCCAACCCCTGAATTCATCATTTATGGGATTCCGGGCAACTACTTGGCCTCTTCAGTACTAACCTTCCCTAACACAGCAATGCTGATGTGTATTTTATGGTCAGATCAGATTCACTGGGCAGCTGATTTTGGATTGCTCCATTCTGTTTGCTGCCCAGGAACAGATTCCACCGTGAGCTGTACAAACTCCTGACCTGACTAGAGCCCTGTATAAAACTGACAGGGCTCTGCCAATTTATTCAATTCCACTATATGCTTAAAAGTAGTTTCCCTTCTTTTTACTCCATTTAAAAATGTAGAAACACTCTGCAGCCACCGGTTGCTGTGGAAATAGATTGTTTTCATAAAATTTCTACACATCTAAAAATGTTTTCTTCTGGTTTATTAGGAGCTGCTGGGCTACACAGCAGGTTGTAAGTTTTAGCTGCTATTACACTTCACAGAACCACTACCTTTTTTCTCATGGGTTGTACCAATAACCGTTACCTATTATTCCAGTCTTTCAATTATAGGTGATCATCTCTCGAACTATCAGAAAAATCCATTTTCCCCAGGTGCCAAAAACCGTAACCCCTATTTTTTAAATGGAACAATCACAGCACCTGAATTTTGCAGCTTCCTTTTACTGCCTGTGTACACCAACTTTCAATAGTCACTTCTGTTTCACAGCCCTGGTGAAGATCCCATCCTCTTATCTCGCCTTGTCATGCCCTTTGCAAAACAAAATTACACTAATAACCATATGTGGCAGAGTGGAACGCAAACCATGACAAACTTCACTGGCTGTTCATTTATCTCAGAACTTAGAAAACAAAATAAGAGGACTCACAACTGCATAAAGAGATCCTAAAAATGTCCTCAATAGCCCATGTAAGTACTTATTTTCCAAAGTCACTATGGTTTGATTTGGAAGAGGTGTGTAAAGCATTGGGTTACGTACATTATATAACTTCATTGTATGAACAAATGAATAAAACTAATTCTTTTTCTTTGTTTAGCAGAACAAAAATAAAATGTTCACATAGAAATACAACAGGTTTTGACGCATAACTTCATGATAGCGTTGGCAATCAGTGCACTTAAAAGTAGTCTTTATGCTTGCTATGTTCTACAGATAAGCACGATACAATTATGCATTGGCTGGAGATCAGATAAGATGACCAAGAGTTTATTATAAGAAAGAAATACTGCAGGACCAGTATGCAACTGAAAAACCTTAAACCCAAAATGCTCAGCAGTTCTCCCAAGAATATATCCCTTTTGTATTCAGCCCTCTAGAAGGCAAGGTAAAAATTGTCTGTGCTCTAGAAATTCGGCAGTTAACTAAGACTAGGCACTAGAGCAAGGGTACAAATTTTTCGGAAAAAATAGGCCAAGAAGCCTAAGTCATTCTTACAGTGCAAGTAAATGAATCATAGAATCATAGAATCATAGAATAGTTTGGGTTGGAAAGGGACATCTAAAGGTCATCTAGTCCAACACCCCTGCCGTGGGCAGGGACATCTTCAACTAGATCAGGTTGCTCAGAGCCCCGTCCACCCTGACCTGGAATGTTTCCAGGGATGGGGCATCCACCACCTCTCTGGGCAGCCTATTTCAGTGTTTCACCACCCTCAGCATAAAAAATTTCTTCCTTCTATCTAGTCTAAATCTACCCCCCTTTAGTTTAAAGCCATTCCCCCTTGTCCTGTCGTAACAGGCCCTGCTAAAGAGTTTGCCGCCATCTCTTTTATAAGCCCCCTTTAAGTACTGATAAGCTGCAAGAAGGTCTCCCCAAAGCCTTCTCTTCTCCAGGCTGAATAACCCCAACTCTCTCAGCCTTTCTTCATAGGAGAGGTGTTCCATCCCCCTGATCATTTTTGTGGCCCTCTTCTGGACCCGCTCCAACAGGTCCGTGTCTTTCTTATGCTGAGGGCTCCAGAGCTGGACGCAGTACTCAGGTGGGGTCTCACCAGAGCAGAGGAGAGGGGCAGAATCACCTCCCTCGACCTGCTGGCCACGCTGCTTTGGATGCAGCCCAGGGTGCGATTGGCTTTCTGGGCTGCGAGCGCCCATTGCTGGCTCATGTCCAGCTTTTCATCCACCAGTACCCCCAAGTCCTTCTCGGCAGGGCTGCTCTCAATCCCTTCATCTCCCCAGCCTGTATTGATACCGGGGGTTGCCCTGGCAAATGAAACAATATGCAAAACCACTTAGTCTGGATCTAAACTTTCATGCAGTTGGTGGGTCAAAAAGGTTAGCCATGACAATTTTTGTTGAAAAGTCATCCATTCTGCCATGGTTTACCCCTGCCGACAACTGAGCACCACACAGCTGCTCGCTCACTCCCCCCCGGTGGGATGGGGGAGAAAATCAGAAGAGTAAAAGTGAGAAAACTCGTGTGTGGAGATAAAGACAGTTTAACAGGTAAAGCAAAAGCCATGCGCACAAGCAGAGCAAAACAAGGAAATCATTCACTGCTTCCCATGGGCAGGCAGGTGTTCAGCCATCTCCAGGAAAGCAGGGCTCCATCACGCACAACGGTTACTTGGGAAGACAAATGCCATCACTCCGAACGTGTCCCCCCCTTCCTTCTTCTTCCCCCAGCTTTGTATGCTGAGCATGATGTCATATGGTGTGGAATATCCCTTTGGTCAGTTGGGGTCAGCTGTCCCGGCTGTGCCCCCTCCCAACTTCTTGTGCACCCCCAGCCTACTGGCTGGTGGGGTGGTGTGAGGAGCAGAAAAGGCCTTGACTCTCTGTCAGCACTGCTCAGCAGTAACTAAAACACCCCTGTGTTATCAACACTGTTTCCAGCACAATTCCAAAACACAGCCCCATGCTAGCTACTATGAAGAAAATTAACTCTATCCCAGCCAAAACCAGCACACATACTAACACTTAGAAAACTTACTGGAAAAGAAGTATCAGTGATGCAAATGCAACTCCAGACATAAGAATATAATGGCATTAGTAATAAAAAGGTTCAGGTGGAAATAATACCTTTAATGATGTGATTGGAGGGCTTCTTCTTTGACTTCACTTTTTTGGTTAATGTTATTTATTTATTTATTTATTGATCGATTGATTGATTTATTGGTTTTGTACAGAATGTTGTTTTTTTTTTTTCATTGGTTTTGTAAGTGCTATCTTGGGCTGCTGCTTGGGCATGTTTCAACATCAAGGCTGGATAGATTTTGCTTTATGGGTAGGGAGGGAATTGATGTTGGTTAGCTGAAACATGCTACAGCTTTTATTAGTGTGCAACATCACTGCACAGCTATTCAGTTTTAAATTACTAGACATAAGGTTACTGTATGAATAATTGTTTGGTAAAGAGCTGTTATCACAAAGATATCATTATAACTAAAGTCAGATATACCATTCCTTTCATCTTTCACTGGCAATGTTCTCTATTTTCTTGATAAATACTACACTTTTTGCTTTTGGTAGGAGAAGCAAGCCATTTAATCTTTCTCACTATGTAAAACTGACATGGTTTAAAAAGTTACGTGACTGCAACTGAGATAAACTGCAGATACGATAGCATGCTATTCTGCCTTTGCTTTTTTTTTTTTTAATTGTTTGGTTTTGTTTCAATGTTTATTGAAGCTGGTGTTAAACAGGCCTTCCAAACATTAATGCACTTAATAAATGCTTATTGTAAGTATAGGCCCAAGCTTGCAGAAGGTTCCAGTTACTTAACAGCTATTTATTTAAAACACTGCAGAGAATGTTCTCAATTTTAAAAAGAAATCATAACTTTACGTACCACATTTGAGAAATGAGTTTGATTTAATTATGATACAACCACCCAGTAGGTACACAGTATGCTAGCTAGCAATCCAAAAAGAAACTGAATATTTATACATGCTTCATTAAGCAACTATTACTGCAAAAGTAGAGTGATTTATTTTATTTTTTAAAGGGAGAAAAGGAGTTTTAGGGAGCAATGTTTACTTAGAGGTACATAAGTACATCATGTGAAATAGATGGTTCTAGCACTGTATAATGTTATTCTGTTTTAAAGTCAATAACATTTATTAATTGACTAATCATATTTGCTCAGGCTTTTAGCCTGGAGTTAATTATTTAAGGCTGTGGAAAATGTCAAGCCTCAAAAACCGTTTTTCAAATGATAGGTGTGACAAGTATAATAATCAAACTTCTGTTTTCCTGTTACCTTTTCCTTTTTCTTTCCCTTTCTTTTTGTTGAAACTATACCTTCTATAGGTAGAAATAAAGTTGCAAGACAAATGACATTTTGGAACAAGAAAAAAATCTACACACATCTCTCATTTTTAATGCTTAATCATTTCTCAATGGCAATTTGACAGACAGTAGTTTGAGTCTCCAAAACTGTTGTTGTCTTATTCGTAGCAGAGGGTCAGTTTGAATTCTTCCTTCCACTATTGTCCTGGATTTCAAAAATTTGACCTTTTTAATCAAAACCCATTTTTTATAGTTGGCTGGAGAAGAAAATAAGTCAATGTTGTTTCCTTTCTTTTTTTTTTCTTTTTTCATTAAAAACTATGTTTCTACTATTGTTTTTAGAAGTATCTGAAGAGTTTGATGAAAATTGATACCCATTAGCCATTCCTTTCCTTCTTGCCTGTTTTCTTAACCAAGTTTCTACTGGTTAATGATAGATCTATGTAGTAAATATTTTATTAGCCATTGCATTCATTGGTAAATATTCAATTTTTATTACAAAATGTCCCTAACTCTGACAGAAAAGACCCAAAACTATCCTCTGCCATTGCTGGAGAAAGTAATTTTTAGGGCTATTCACCAAGATTAATTTATTTGAGTTTCTTTCTTAATGATTTTTGTATTTGTTTTTTGACAACCTGTTTCTAATTTTGCTGGCAACATTAGCACCTGTAGCTTTGATTGATGATCATGCTTTGGGAAGGCATTTATAATTTATGTCATGTCCCGTAAGTGAGTACCTCATTGCCAGCACAATATTGCTGTAATTTAAGACATATCACTTTTAATAATTACATGTGTTAAGTACATGTAATAAATACTTAGATACCTCCCTAATTACACTGTTATAAATGCTTTAAACTATGTGTTAATTTGACATTTACATTGAATATGAAAAAGCATGAATCCAGATTCATACATGACTGCAGACTACGCTAGGAGAAAGAATATTCTTTACACTTCAAGAAAGTGGGTGTGACTTCTGATAATGGCTATGAGAGAAACATTGTCATTGCATCTGAAAGGACTTGACAGAGCTCTTCAGAGGTCAAGTCAGCCCAGCTTCTATGAAAGGGTGGGATTTTAACTGAAGCCATCCATAGAGAAAAAAGAAAAGAAAAATGCTGTGAGGCAAAACGTATGTCTTTTACAGAAGTAAAACAAGGTTCTGAACCAGTAGTATTTGATAAATCACTTAGGTGTGCTCAGAAAAGATGACAATTCATTGGGTTTTTTTTTTACTTTGAGGAAGAGCAAAAGAGCATATGAAGGAAACTAAAATGTAATGGAGTATAAGATGAGGTACTAGATGCAATTGTAGCAGATAGAAAACAAAGAAAAAGAATCATTCTAGCTATGAAAATTGAAACATATCTCTCAGTTCTGTCGTAGTAAAGTTCACGCATGTTGTTTCTGTCATTTGTCAGCAGCCTGGAAAAGTAGCTGACTGGTGACACAGTTGAAACAAAAGAAAAAGACAGACTGGATGGGTAACTAAGGGACCCATCAAAATGAAATGAATTAGTACCATCATGGCATGTAAAAGTGTGTGCTTAGACATGCCAGATAGTTTATATTGGAAAGAATACTTTATTGTAAGTAGTAAATTAACAGAAACTGGAGAAATACAAGAGACTTGAGCATCATTCTAGAAGCTGATTTAAAATTACTCTGTATATCTAGCAAAAATTATGACAGTGATGTCACAACAGATAAGATAGATGTAGAAGAGATTAGAAAATAATAGTAATGTTACAAGTTTGTCCATTATGAGGCATCTGCATCTGAAATAGATTTCTTGGTTCTCACTTTATTTAAGGAAAAGCGGTAGGTGAAATGAAAATGTTTTAGGACCATGTGACAATGTGAATAAAGGCCTACAGGATCTCCAGAAATGGAGATGCTTGAAATGTTTACCACAGAGAAAGAAAGAGATGCTCGTGCAGGCTGTTTGTATTAGCAGTTCATTGAAATTAATTAGTCCTGATCCAACAGGACCAGATCAATAGGTAAAAGTTGATGGTTCTGTGGTTCCTCGTCTTTCTATTGTATGTGGTTCATGGAGTTTACATCAGATAAAGCTGGATGCTTGGGTCAAATGTCTCTTTACACATATGGTTTGAAGTCCTCTGATGGAAATTTATCCTGCAAACCTTTGTTTCCTTGACTGCACACACTTCCTCATATCTGCTGAAGAAACACAGTGTCTTTTCATCTGTTTCATATGGATGACTAGCACATCAGTGCATTTGTGTGTTCCCACCACCATCACATTTATAATCCCTACAGAAATAAAACCTCATTTCTGTTCATGCTCTTGCTGTTGCTAACCAATATTTCAAAATGAGAGTATATGGTGGCTGCTGCCCAACCCAACTGTCCTCTTCTAGTTTTGTCAGTGTTCAAAGAAAAGGGTCAAAGTGGAGTTTTCATCCTTTGACTGCAGCAACTAATGCAGGACACTAAGTTATTTGATGCCAACTCTGTTATACTTCCTTTAGTTTGAAAAACAAAACAGTAGTTGCTAGATCTGCCTTTCTAGTAATTTAGTGGAGGTACTGGCCCAGTTGGTGCAGAAATGTTTGGCAGTGAGGGAACAGCTGAGGTCCCCTGCCATGAACTGGTCTTTGGCATCCTCCTTTCCAATTTCCAGAGCCTAAATTTCTCTTCAAGAGGGGGGCTGCTCTCTTGGTGAATTTTGCAGCCAATGGCTCTTATCACTCAGTGGCAAACCAGCTCAGAGTGGGCAACTCTATATAGTCCAAGTGATGACCAAAGTCTCTGAGATGACAGGGCAGCTGGAAGAGCAACTCCAGGCTTATAAATGAGCTGAAGGCTGAAAGATGATGAACGCAGTACTTGCTCTTTTTATAAAGCACAAGAACCACTTCTGGTTGTCACAGGAGCTCAGGAGCCTTGTACTGGCATGTGCACAAAGTCTATGTCAGAGTACCCAGTGGCTGTGTGGCCATGACCCAGTTCACAGACTGATGTCCCCACTGAGTGGCAGAGAGCATTTGGATTGTTTTTTGTGGTGAGATTCCTGTTTAGCTTCTTCACAAGGGAACACGTGCCATAGAGCAAAGCTGCTCTGCAAGCACGCTCTGCAAACCAAATGCAGAAAATGGAGACAACTGCGGGATTGTCTTTAAAACCATACCATTGCCTCATTCTAAATTGTTAACGTAGACAGGTCTATAAAGCTATAGAGGTTCAGAAATGATAGGTAAATCTTAATTTAGTTCTTTTAACCTTTTTCATTATACAATGAAAAAAGAAATTAAGTGAAAATGGAAGGTAATAGGTAGAAAACTCATTGTCTTCAGATATAATTGAGGCCAAGAGCTTAGCAAGATTCAGTGAAGTATTAGACACATATGTGGATAATAAGAACATTCACAGTTATTTCGCATAGAATAATTTTCTTTTTTTTAGAAGGGATTTAAACCTTACAAATTCTATTAACTGATAGGGATTAGGAAGAAGAAACTTCACCTCTTGGCAGATTATTTCATTACTGGCCACTACAGAGTTTATTTTTGCACATTCCTTTCATGACTTTGCCACAGATCACTGTCAGAGACAGAATACTGGGCTTGACTGGTTATGCACGCAGTGTAGTACAAGAGTTGATATTCCAATGTGCACTTTACTGTGTCAAGTGTTCTATCAATACTGAAAATTTTAATTACAAACTGAAACAAGCTTTGCTTATGATATATTGAGACATGCAGAATAAAATGTGAACCTTGCTCTCAATATTCTAAAATAGTTTTTATGTGATTCCTCCCTCTTCTTCCCCAGTTCTCTAAACATCATATAAATTACTGTTGTGGACAAATCAAAAAAGGATAAAAACGGCTGCAATTTCTAATCCTGCAGCAATTACATTAGCAGGGCACAAAATTCTACCAAATGCTTTGCTGCAGTTTCAAAAATACATTTTTTATCTGATATCTCTTGATTTCAATTTGCAGAGCTCTCTACCCTGAGAATTCTAGATACTTTAGAGTTAGTGCCCTGAAAACTATACTGCTAGTGGTTTTATTTTCACAAATTGGTTTGATCTAATTAAAAATTTGGAAGTTTAAAGCTGTAGGTAAATGGTCTCCCAGAACAGCAAATTAATGTAGTTAAATATATTTAAGTCAGTCATAATTTGTTTTTTTTTTTTTAGAACAATAGATCAGATATATTCTAATTCATTCAACAGTATTCTACATGTGTGCAATCTCTTGTGTATACCATTTTTAGCTTCTTATTCCTCAATGAAAGAGCATAACAGTATTAGAATTAAGTTTCATCATCACCTATCCAAGAAGTGAGGTATAAACAAATGACAGAAGGCAAGAGCTTGCTACTCAGTAAAAAAATAAAGGGGAAGGGGGAGAAACTCAGTCTCTCTTTTCTCCTTCTTTATAATCCACAAATATCTTGTTTTGGGGTGGAAAAGAAATAAAATAATCCAGTGTTGCATTTAAGGTGGTAATCTGTAATGACAATTTTTCTCTCAGTTTTCATCATGAAAAACCTATTTTTAGGAATGTTGCATTGCTGTGAGCCTCAAAAGATCATTCAGCACTCATAATTCTGTTTAGGACTATATAAGGGTGAAGTCTATGCTTCAGGATACAGATTATCTTGAGAGTGAAAACCCTGTTTTATGAAAGTCAAGTGACGTTTTGGAGTTTGGAACATGGATAGAATTTCAAGGATTTATGGGCTTTTTTATATAACTATATAATTCTCAGTGAATCTTGCATTTTGAGCACTCAGGAATAAAACAATAAACAGATGTCCTGTGAGTTTTGTTATTGCACTTCTACCTGGTAAGTCACTCTGCCTACTTACACTGTATCATCGCTACAAAGCTTTTTCATTCATTCAAAGCATATACTTGAATTTAGTGCAAATTAATGTACATTATAGGAAAGGAGAATGCACAGATGACAATAACACTGTTGTTTAATTTTCCATTAACTCTGGAATATGAGAAATTGGTTGGACATCTCTGTTACTGATCTACACCAAAATGTCAAAACGCAAAACCTTACGATGTGATGAAAAACAGGAACACACAGTGAACCTACTCGCATTAAACAACTGGCTGCAAATATATTAGCCATTGATACTAATTTCTGAGCCTAGATTGTGAATTTGTTTAGGAAGTACCTTAATTAAATAAATGCGATGTCAAAATTAGGCTGAAGGACAAAAAAATCATAATTTTGTCTTAAAAAATAGGGGGAGCAATCAGGTCAGTTTTGGTTTTTGGGTTTTGGGGTTTTTTTAACTAAAACCATAGGCAAATATGTACAGGTTTTATTATAAAAACCTATGTAGGTATCCACAGATATGTCAAAAGTCACACCTATCTTTAAATCTTGACATCAAACAGGATGTTTTTGCCTATAACATTAAGACTATAACATTAAGGATCTCTAAGTAAGACCCTTTAATTTTCAGGTTAGGTTAATAAATTGTGAACATTGACCCAGGAACTCAGCTGTTGATTAATCCTGGAGTGGGACTCATTTAATTCAGCTTTTTAAAGGTTGTGCATCTGGTCTAAGCTTTTTAATCAGTTGAAAGAAGTGTCCCCTCAAAGGCTGATTATTTCCCTCCTAAAGCAGTTTCAATGAAATACCCTCTGGGTTACCTAGGTACTCTTTTAATCCTAAAGAACTTGCCTAGCATCACCCAAGAAACTATTGACATAGCAAGGATTTAAACAGATTTCCCAATTCTTCAGTTTTAGACTGTCTATATACTTTTAATGGGAGCTTTTTTTAATAAATGCTGCTAGACATATCTCTATATACTTAGATACACAGAGATCTTTCTAAAACCGGTCTTAATTTAGTAAGGATTTATCCCCTTTTCTTCCCTCTTCCTATTATTCTAACAGTTTTCAGTGCTTCTGTTTCACCATGCATAAAAAGTAATTAAAAGTTGTTAGGTTTTGCTTGGGGTTTTGGGGTTTTTTTTGTGTTGTTTGATTTTTTTAATTATACAAAAGGCACATTTTCAGATTGGTCTGGTGCAGGACTAACTCCTATGTTAGCTTGATCTATATGAGTGTCCTTAAATGGCTAGACTTCATCATTAAGAAAAAAAATTATATTAATTCAAACCTACATTTCTGATATTTATCCAACTTGAACTTCTGTGCCACAAATTATCTATCTTTCACCAACAAAAAAATCAAGATTTTTGTAATAAATTCCATTTAGTAAACAAAAAGAGCTCTGAATTAGAAAATAATACATAAATGTTAGCAGACCTTTAGACATCAGTACTTCTTCCATGTTTAAAGATTTATCAAAAATGAATGACCCATATGACAAAAAGGGGTAATAAATGATGAGATTTCCTGAAATTCTTCAGTATCTTGTTATCTGTTGTTTTGATTTGTACTTTCAGTGCAATTTTGATACAATACTCTTAAGATAAAATTTTTCCTTGAGTTAACACAGGGGGACAATGAATCTTTTATTCTATTCCTATTGTTTATTTATACACAAAACCAGCAAAATATCTCATGTTTTAGAAAAGATATATGAAATCTAAATTTCTTCCCCTAAAGGTGTATAATCTATGGAAGGTTGTCATGCTGTCTGTACTGTAAAGTTACCATTGATTTTTATGATGATCATTAGGTGCTTTTGAGAATCTCATCCAATAACTGCAGTTTCAAGGTATTGGATATTCAGTTGACTAAAAGCAAATTTTAGTATGTATCATGCTTGTCTGATGAAATTTATACTAACATTTTCATTAACGATACTGGCACAGGTTCATTCTTTGGTTCAGCCGCAGGGCCTGTTGTCGGTGTTGGACTGGCCGCAGGGCCTGTCGCTGGGATTGGAGTCGCCGCAGGGCCTGTTGCCGTGGTCGGAGTGGCTGCAGGGCCTGTCACCGGGGTCAGAGTGGCCGCAGGGCCTGTCGCTGGGGTTGGAGTGGCCGCAGGGCCTGTCACTGGCATTGGAGTGGTGCAGGGCCTGTCTCCGTGGTCAGAGTGGCCGCAGGGCCTGTCTCCGTGGTCAGAGTGGCGCAGGGCCTATCTGTGTGGTCAGAGTGGCCGCAGGGCCTGTCGCCAGGTTCAGAGTGGCCACAGGGCCTGTCTCCGTGGTCGGAGTGGCCACAGGGCCTGTCGCTGGGGTCGGAGTGGCCGCAGGGCCTGTCGCCGGGGTCAGAGTGGCTGCAGGGCCTGTCGCCGGGGTCTGAGTGGCCGCAGTGTGTGTCGTTTTACTGTCAGAGCCAGAGACCACCTCTTCCCTTTGAGGGTACTGAATAGTGTTGAACAGGGCTCGGTAGGCATGGGCCAGGCCCCATCATGTTACAGTGATCTGTGTCTCCCTGGAGTTGCCAGGGTGACAGCATCCTTTTTCCAAATATTCCACTAACTTTTCAGGATTCTGCACTTGCTCAGAGGTGAAGTTCCAAAACACTGGGGGTGCCCATTGGCCTAGGTACTTGCCCATCCTATCCCACACACCCTGCCACTCATAACTATCCAGCCTTGGGGCAGATCTCTGGGTGGTATTCTTAAATTGCCTATTAACCTTAGGCAAAGCCAAAACAATATTCCCAAGAGATACCAATGTAAGTATCTTAACTACCCAAGGATGTTCAAGATACTGAAAAGTTACTGTAATGAAGAAGGAAACATCATAGAAGAAGGTAGCAACGCTGCCATTCTGTATTTCCTCCATGAAAAACCTCTCAGCGGAAGGACTGTCACTGCTAATTGTCTCCACGAATTGGTACCCGAAGTACAGTAACGGCTTCAGTACAAAACTCAAATGCCAGATTAAGCTCAAGGCCAGTGTTTTAATAACAAACCTCCCAGGCAAAACATCACTAATCACTGCAGACCACAGCAAACAGCAAAAAACAACACCGATCTAACATGTACAGCAAAAAAAAGAGCATGATGCACATCAGACAAACCAATATCGAGAACAGAGGAACCAACATTGCGACCCGCAACTGCTAACAGATACAAAATACCTTAATGCGTGCTGGTTAATCTGTTATTATCTCAAACCCTTTGAGCCCCACGTTGGGCACAAAAAAGGACTGTCGTGGTGTAACCTCAGTTGGCAACTGAGCACCACACAGCCGCTCACTCACTCCCCGCCCCCCCCGGTGGGTTGGGGGAGAGAATCGGAAGAGTAAAAGTGAGGAAGCTCGGGGGTTGAGATAAAAACTGTGTAATATCTGAAATAAAATAAAATAATAATAATAATAATAATAATAATATACAAAGCAATTGATGCACAATGCAATTGCTCACCACCTGCTGACCGATGCCCAGCCAGTCCCCGAGCAGCGGCCCCCCAGCCAGCTTTCCCCAGTTTATGTACTGAGCATGACGTCACACGGTATGGAATGTCCCTTGGGCCAGTTTGGGTCAGCTGTCCTGGCTGTGCCCCCTCCCGGCTTCTTGTGCCCCTCCAGCCTTCTCAGTTGGTAGAGCATGGGAAGCTGAAAAGTCCTTGACTAGTGTAAGCACTACTTAGCAACAGCTAAAACATCGGTGTGTTACCAAAATTATACTCATCCTAAATCCAAACGACAGCACTGTACCAGCTACTAGGAAGAAAATTAAATCTATCTCAGCCGAAACCAGGACACGTGTATGCTATCTTTTTGTATGATAACTATTTAAATAGTCGTATCATATATTCAAACTAGTACCTTTGCTTGTAGGCATGCTTGTATATTCTTAGATGCACTTCTTGTGCACTTAAAATGTGCGACCTTCAACATTTAAGAAGAAATCAAAACCCATTGATTTATGGTCAACACTGAAACACTGACAGCACTGAAATTCCTTATTTTTCCCAAAGTATAACAAAAAAGACCTAGAAAAAAATGCAAGGCGGATTGCATTTTAACGAAGGTAAATTTGCTGGGAATGGAATAAAGCAGCAAGAAGCTTAGACCTAGGTGCTAGATTTTAGTACCGGACTCAAGAGTTGAACAAAGCTTTGAGCAAAGTGTCCAAATCACAGAAACTCTGGGCAAAGAATTAAGAGGACTCCAGAGCTGGGCAACAGGTGAGGGGTGACCTGCAACCCTGCAGCTTGGGGCGTACACGTCAGAAATCTGCCTTTGTTCCACTCTAGTGCCAATTCCTTTCTCTCTGGGATCCATACATTCTCGTATTTTGCCTTTCTTGGAGAACAAGCTGAACTGGAGAGCCCTTTGAGTTTTTGAAAGTTGAAGCAAAACTCATGATACTATCAAGACCTAACGTTTCATCTCTGCGACAATTTATATGGATTTCAATACGAAGAGACTGTGTTTCCTACTACCACCATTTTTTAAGAAGACTGACAATACCCACCAAGCTTTACAAAGGGAAGACCTTGTGCAGCCTGAGGACGGCTTGTTCTTTCTTATATTCAATTTCATGGTAATATTTGGCACAAATGTTGTTGGAAGTACATGATAGCCAGTGGGTTCTAACGTTTCTCCGGTTGCCCAGTTTGCTTTTCCTTGGCTTTGGTGGGCTTAGGGTTAGTGCGTATCAATATGTCCCTGTTCCTTGACAGAGTACGGACACAATAGCGGCTTGCAGGGGTCACAAGGAGCAAACCCCTCGGGGAGGCGGGAGCAGGACTCGCTCTGCTCGGTCCCTGCCAAAGACTCCTCTCTGCTGCTGCAGCTGCTGCAGGTGAGAAGGGAGCTGGGACTGGGAGCCCGACCATGGGGCTCAGCCAGGTTGCTGCCCGGGGGAAACGATCTGCTTTCTCTTTACCTTGTCTTTACTTTTCCTTCTTGTTAGAGACAGTAGCAGTATGACCACTAACAGATATGCCTCCATAACGCTTCTCATAAATGGATTTCTGATTAATTTCAGGCTGGGCAGTCAAAAGCCTCTGGGTGCAGGGCAGCTATATCATTATGCAACATAGGTTGGGGTAGCAGAAGTGTGAGCGCACGTGCTACACGCACACGTATGAAAGCATGAGAAACAACTTCTCCCCAAAGGCTCCTCGCTGCTGGTGGTGGTGGTGGTGGTGGTGGTGGTGGTGCCGTGGAGGGAGCCGGAAGGCTGACCCCGGGGCTCAGCCGGGCGTGGAGCTCCCTGTGCAAGCCAGGGACGCCCTTGTGCCGCCCCTGCTGCTCTTTCTGGGGAGATTTCGGGGCCCTGGGAGCTCTGTCCTGCCGGGGGGGCGGGGGGTGTTGTGCTTTGCACGTTGCAGGGGCCGGAGAGCCAGGGGCAATGGCCGTGGCCGGCCGGGCGGGGTGTCGCCGTGGGGCTTTGGCGCCTGTGACAGCACAGCGGACGAGTCACAGAGGGGTGTCCCCAGGGGCGCCAGCCGGCAGCGCCGCCGCTGCAGTACGTCTCGGGCCAGCGGTGAGTGGGGCAGGCGGGGGGAAGGCTGGGCTGGGCGAGGTGTGGGGCAGAAGCGCCAGCCGCCGGGGGGTGGTTCTAAAGGCTGGGGCGAGGGCGCAGCCGCTGTGGGGAGCGCCTTGGGCAGGGCAGGTGCCACCCTCGGGGCTGGGCGCAGAGGTGGGTGCCCCGGGGGGCTGCGGGGACGTGCCCCCGTCCCCGCAGCGCTCACTGCTCTTCCCCTTGCCGTCTCTGAGCTCCCTCGCCCCCTCTGCCACCCGCCCGCAGGCCCCTGCGTCTCCTGTCCCCGCTGCCCCGGCCGCCGTCTCCCTCCCACCCAGCCCCGCTGAGCCCCTTCTCTCCCTCCTCCTCCAGGCCATGGCTGTGGGCATCACCCACGTCCTGACCGTGCTGAGCATCGTGCAGTACGCGCTGAGGGTCGGCGACTGGAGAGACGTGGCCGCGGAGGACCTCCTGCGGCAGCATGAGGAGCAGCAGAGTCGGGAGATGACTTGGCTGCTGGAGGAGATGGAGCAGAGGAGCCAGGAGCCGCGCGGGCTCGCCCAGGAAGGCATGCTCTTCGCTGCCTGCCAGCACTGGTGGCTGTGGGCCTCTGCGGAAAGCCTGCTCGTGCTCTTTGGGCTCTACTGGCTGCCCAGGCAGAGGAGCGCTGCCTCTGAGAGCGGCAGCCATCAGGGAAGCTCCAGCGGTGCGGAGGAGGACAGGGAGGAGGAGGGCTGGGCGGACAAACCAGACCCTTATGACACTCTGGGTCAACACAAGGCTATGGATAAGCTGGGGATCTGCGCTGTGTTTGCCAAGCCCTTTTCAAGAACAACTTTCTGACGGGGCTGCATCCAGCCATGGGAGCGGGCAGCGCCTACCAAGACCTGAGCGCCCACGACGACGACAACATCGTCGACTGCCTGCTGCTCGTGCCCCTGAGACCACCCATCGGGCCCTTCTTCCACCGTTGCTGGGCGGCGTGGGGAAGATGCCGGCGAGGCACTCCTGCACCTGCGTGGAGCTGGCGTGCATGTGCAAGACGGAGCAGCTTTGATTCCTCCTACACCTTGAGGATGAGCTGAAGAGAAGCCGGGGCTCCTGCTTCCTGCGCAACCTTGGCAGCCGCCCCTGCCTCGATGGGGGGAGCCCGCCTGCTGGTTGCAGCTCTTGCTGAGGGCAGCCTGGGTGTTACTGCCTCAGTCGCTCCACTGCCAAGGCACGGTGCTGCCCCCCCTCCTGCTCCTGCAAGCTCCGGCTGAGGAATACCACCAAGAGCACCCACGGATCTGCAGGCCTGTAGGATAGTCTTGGTAGACATCGATAAGGTAGCTAGGAAGTGTTTCCTGCGTAGTTTAGGCTCTTCAATAGAAATGGATCTGCATGCAGTAATGACCGCGGTCCAGCAGCCTTCCAGGCATTCAGCAAAACCAGGGTCCGGCGGAAGATGCGGCTGCAAGGAGGCTTGCAGCAGAGATCTCTGTCACCACCGTGAGAGCGACCGCAAAGATGCCAATACATTAGCTTGTTTGAACAAACACTCTGTCCGTGTATGTCTGGGCAAGGCTTTGTCGGGGAACGTGGGCCCCTCTGGGATGCTTCCACGCTCAGCTGCCGACGAATCAGGCGAGTGTGTTGTGGAGAAGCGGGTTCGGGGGGCTCTGTTTTCACCCACTCTGTAACTCAGGTTCCCCGCCTGCCCTCGCTCCTCCGTCAGGGGGGAAAGCTGGGTGGGAGAGGCCGGCACTGGCACGTCCCGGGAGCTGGCAGCGCTACTGCCTGGGACGCAGCATGTGAGCTCACCCGCCTGCCAGGGCTCTGCCGGCCACCGCTGGGAGGGGAAAGCCTCCTCCTCCTCCTCCTCCTCCTCCTCCGCTACCTGGTGCTCCCACTGCCCCGCTTCCCTTCCTCGAGCCCTTCTTGCTGCTGAGGGCTGCGGCTCTGGGGGAGCAAAGAGCCGTCTATAGGCACACACTCACTTCCCCTCCCAAGCTGTACTGGTCATGAAACACGGTCCAGGTCTGTCAGAGCTCGAGTTCCCCCTCTCTCTGAGGAGACTGTACGCTTCAGGTAGCCCCCGCTCATCCTGTGCGACCATACTCATTCTTCACAGCTCCTTAGGCTCTTTGGCCATTTCCACCTTCGGAAATAGCATTTACACTGAAAGAGAAGGGGCGAAATTGTGGAAAAGTACCACTGCCACATTGTTGCCTCAGCCTCGCTTTCTCCTGGGACGCAGATGTGCATGTACATGCTGGAATCGCCTTGGAGGTCAGAGAGCAACTGCAAAATTCCCATTGGAAATGAGAAACCTAGGAAAGCCTAAATGTGGGATACTTTGGGAACTTGGAGCTAAGGCTGGCAAGGGCCTTTGAGAGCGGCGTTCAATGGGAAACTAACCTTCCCGGTGCCCTGAGATGGCCAGGGAAGAAGCACAGACATGGAGTCACCTGGGGCACGTAGAGGACAATCGGGCTCCCTGACCCTTTGACTTCTTCCTTTCCTCCTGTCTTTTGACTTTTGCTGCTCGGGCTTTTTCTTCCTCTTCTACCCTTTCTCCTCTCCTCTCCTCTCCTCTCCTCTCCTCTCCTCTCCTCTCCTCTCCTCTCCTCTCCTCTCCTCTCCTCTCCTCTCCTCTCCTGCCTCCTCCTCCATTTCTTCTCCCTCTTCTTTCCTTCTCTTTTTTTTATTTCTCCTTCTCTCCTTGCCCTTCCCTTTGTCTCTTCGCCCATCCTCTCTTTGTGTTTGCTACCAGCCAGCGCTTGTTACCCCTTGGGTCCACGTCTCCTCTGTAACAAGATGGACTTTGTGCTTGAATTTACGCTAGCAGTGGTTGTGTTTATGCACAGGCATTTTGCACCTCCTTTGCTTCTCTCTCTTCTGGCCTTCTGCATAGCCCTTCACACAGCCCCTCTGTACTTGCACGCTTCCTTCAAAGGACGCTGCTGAAATCAGCAGTTCCATCTCGGGGCCTCTCTGCTTCTCCTCGAGCCGTTCCTTTTCGGAGGGTGGTCGCGTAAAGCACATCCCCAAAGGCCTTCGGAGGCCATCGGGTCACTCTATGTCTGACCACCAGATCTTCACCCACAGCTGGAGGCTCGTCTACCTCTGGACGCAGTTTGATGGCTGCTGGGAGACGGCTCATGTGCGCACACCTGCTGCTTTTCTTCCTGTAATACTCCTCCAAAGTGGAAGTATTGCCTGCATCTCTCAGGCAGCTGAGAAGGTCACTCCTGGTACAGGTAAAACTGTGTATTTGGCCCAGGTGTCCAGGTTTTGGCAGCGGTGGAGCCTCAGGTTTGGCCTGTGTGACAAGAGGCCAGGGGCTGCCCTGTGCTGGACAGACCCTGTTCCAGCCGGCTTCGCAATGCACCCGCTGCAGGACACCATCACCCAAAGTGGTGGCACCTCTGGGGAAATGCATTTGCGGAAGAGCAAAATGCTGCACAGCAGAGTGAGGAGTGAGGAAAGAAGTGTGAGGAACAGCCCTATGAACACCAAGGTGAGAGGAGGAGGAGGAGGAGGAGGAGGAGTTGGAGGGGAGAAGGAGGAGGAGGAGGAGTTGGAGGGGAGGAGGTGCTCCAGGCGCTGGAGGAAAGATTGCCCTGCAGCCTGTGGGCAGGACCCAAGAGGTGCGGGCATTTCCCTGCAGCCCTTGGAGAGGACTACGCCAGAGAAGGTACCCACACTGCAGGCCATAGGGGACCCCACACTGGAGCACACGGATATTTCCTGAAGCAACTGTGGCCCGTGCAGAGCCCATGCGGCAGCAGGTTTATCCTGGAGGACTGCGTCCCTTGGGAGGGACCCCACGCTGGAGCAGGGGAACAGCGTGAGGAGGATGGAGCAGCAGAGAGGAGCTGCTATGGACTGAGCGCAGCCCCCATTCCCCATCTGCCTGCGCCCCTCGGCGGAGTGGGGAGAGGAATCGGGAAGGCAGGAGTGAAGTTGAGCCTGGGAAAAAAGAGTGGTGGAGGGAGAGGTGTTTTAGTTTTTTTCTTTGTTTCTCACTTCCCTAATTTTTTAATTGGCAACAAATTAAACCAGTTTTCCCTAAGTCCAGTTTGGTTTGGAAACTGGTGATCGATCTATCGAATGGAATGGAATGGAATGGAATGGAATGGAATGGAATGGAATGGAATGGAATAGCTGAGCTGGAAGGGACCTACAAGGGTCATCGAGTCCAACTGCCTGAGCACTTTGGGGCTGACCAAAAGTGCAAGCATGTTATTAAGGGCATTGTCCAAATGCCTCTTAACCACTGACAGGCATGGGGCATTGACCACCTCTCTAGGAAGGCTGTTCCAGGGTTTGGCCACCCTCTTGGTAAAGAAATGCTTCCTAATGTCCAGTCGAAACCTGCCCTGACTGATGCAGCTTTGAACCGTTCCCACGCGTCCTGTCACTGGATCCCAGGGAGAAGAGATCAGCACCTCCCTCTCCACTTCCCCTCCTCAGGAAGCTGTAGAGAGCAGCGAGGTCACCCCTCAGCCTCCTTTCCTCCAAACTAGACAAACCCCTAGGTTTGTCTCGCCGCTCCTCATAGGACATGCCTTGTTGTCCTCCACGGGACGCAGTCAAGGACCTTCACATCCTTCTTAAACGGTGGGGCCCTGAACTGCACACAGGACTCAAGGTGAGGCCGCACCAATGCTAAATACAGCTAAATAATGATAAATAAATTCCGTCTGATTTTCTCCCCCTGTCCTACGGAGACGTGGGAGGGAGCGAGTACCTGGGTGGGCACCTGGAAGCCTCTGGTTTCCAGCCACCACAAAACCCTCCTTGTGGTCCAGAGCCGGGTGCCCTGGCCTGGTCTCTCCAGCCCCTGGCCTGTCCTTGCAGGGGGAAAGCAGGCACCTGCAGGCAGCAGCTGCAGGAGAGTTTCTGCTTGCCCTGGGGACACGCTGTTCCTCCCCCTTGATTTTTGGGGCTTGCAGGGCCCCTCAGTCCTGCCTCAGCAGGAGGGGTGTGAGGGGAGGAGCGGGAAGGAGGGGGCTTGCAGGGGTCACAAGGAGCAAACCCCTCGGGGAGGCGGGAGCAGGACTCGCTCTGCTCGGTCCCTGCCAAAGACTCCTCTCTGCTGCTGCAGCTGCTGCAGGTGAGAAGGGAGCTGGGACTGGGAGCCCGACCATGGGGCTCAGCCAGGTTGCTGCCCGGGGGAAACGATCTGCTTTCTCTTTACCTTGTCTTTACTTTTCCTTCTTGTTAGAGACAGTAGCAGTATGACCACTAACAGATATGCCTCCATAACGCTTCTCATAAATGGATTTCTGATTAATTTCAGGCTGGGCAGTCAAAAGCCTCTGGGTGCAGGGCAGCTATATCATTATGCAACATAGGTTGGGGTAGCAGAAGTGTGAGCGCACGTGCTACACGCACACGTATGAAAGCATGAGAAACAACTTCTCCCCAAAGGCTCCTCGCTGCTGGTGGTGGTGGTGGTGGTGGTGGTGGTGCCGTGGAGGGAGCCGGAAGGCCGACCCCGGGGCTCAGCCGGGCGTGGAGCTCCCTGTGCAAGCCAGGGACGCCCTTGTGCCGCCCCTGCTGCTCTTTCTGGGGAGATTTCGGGGCCCTGGGAGCTCTGTCCTGCCGGGGGGGCGGGGGGTGTTGTGCTTTGCACGTTGCAGGGGCCGGAGAGCCAGGGGCAATGGCCGTGGCCGGCCGGGCGGGGTGTTGCCGTGGGGCTTTGGCGCCTGTGACAGCACAGCGGACGAGTCACAGAGGGGTGTCCCCAGGGGCGCCAGCCGGCAGCGCCGCCGCTGCAGTACGTCTCGGGCCAGCGGTGAGTGGGGCAGGCGGGGGGAAGGCTGGGCTGGGCGAGGTGTGGGGCAGAAGCGCCAGCCGCCGGGGGGTGGTTCTAAAGGCTGGGGCGAGGGCGCAGCCGCTGTGGGGAGCGCCTTGGGCAGGGCAGGTGCCACCCTCGGGGCTGGGCGCAGAGGTGGGTGCCCCGGGGGGCTGCGGGGACGTGCCCCCGTCCCCGCAGCGCTCACTGCTCTTCCCCTTGCCGTCTCTGAGCTCCCTCGCCCCCTCTGCCACCCGCCCGCAGGCCCCTGCGTCTCCTGTCCCCGCTGCCCCGGCCGCCGTCTCCCTCCCACCCAGCCCCGCTGAGCCCCTTCTCTCCCTCCTCCTCCAGGCCATGGCTGTGGGCATCACCCACGTCCTGACCGTGCTGAGCATCGTGCAGTACGCGCTGAGGGTCGGCGACTGGAGAGACGTGGCCGCGGAGGACCTCCTGCGGCAGCATGAGGAGCAGCAGAGTCGGGAGATGACTTGGCTGCTGGAGGAGATGGAGCAGAGGAGCCAGGAGCCGCGCGGGCTCGCCCAGGAAGGCATGCTCTTCGCTGCCTGCCAGCACTGGTGGTTGTGGGCCTCTGCGGAAAGCCTGCTCGTGCTCTTTGGGCTCTACTGGCTGCCCAGGCAGAGGAGCGCTGCCTCTGAGAGCGGCAGCCATCAGGGAAGCTCCAGCGGTGCGGAGGAGGACAGGGAGGAGGAGGGCTGGGCGGACAAACCAGACCCTTATGACACTCTGGGTCAACACAAGGCTATGGATAAGCTGGGGATCTGCGCTGTGTTTGCCAAGCCCTTTTCAAGAACAACTTTCTGACGGGGCTGCATCCAGCCATGGGAGCGGGCAGCGCCTACCAAGACCTGAGCGCCCACGACGACGACAACATCGTCGACTGCCTGCTGCTCGTGCCCCTGAGACCACCCATCGGGCCCTTCTTCCACCGTTGCTGGGCGGCGTGGGGAAGATGCCGGCGAGGCACTCCTGCACCTGCGTGGAGCTGGCGTGCATGTGCAAGACGGAGCAGCTTTGATTCCTCCTACACCTTGAGGATGAGCTGAAGAGAAGCCGGGGCTCCTGCTTCCTGCGCAACCTTGGCAGCCGCCCCTGCCTCGATGGGGGGAGCCCGCCTGCTGGTTGCAGCTCTTGCTGAGGGCAGCCTGGGTGTTACTGCCTCAGTCGCTCCACTGCCAAGGCACGGTGCTGCCCCCCCTCCTGCTCCTGCAAGCTCCGGCTGAGGAATACCACCAAGAGCACCCACGGATCTGCAGGCCTGTAGGATAGTCTTGGTAGACATCGATAAGGTAGCTAGGAAGTGTTTCCTGCGTAGTTTAGGCTCTTCAATAGAAATGGATCTGCATGCAGTAATGACCGCGGTCCAGCAGCCTTCCAGGCATTCAGCAAAACCAGGGTCCGGCGGAAGATGCGGCTGCAAGGAGGCTTGCAGCAGAGATCTCTGTCACCACCGTGAGAGCGACCGCAAAGATGCCAATACATTAGCTTGTTTGAACAAACACTCTGTCCGTGTATGTCTGGGCAAGGCTTTGTCGGGGAACGTGGGCCCCTCTGGGATGCTTCCACGCTCAGCTGCCGACGAATCAGGCGAGTGTGTTGTGGAGAAGCGGGTTCGGGGGGCTCTGTTTTCACCCACTCTGTAACTCAGGTTCCCCGCCTGCCCTCGCTCCTCCGTCAGGGGGGAAAGCTGGGTGGGAGAGGCCGGCACTGGCACGTCCCGGGAGCTGGCAGCGCTACTGCCTGGGACGCAGCATGTGAGCTCACCCGCCTGCCAGGGCTCTGCCGGCCACCGCTGGGAGGGGAAAGCCTCCTCCTCCTCCTCCTCCTCCTCCTCCGCTACCTGGTGCTCCCACTGCCCCGCTTCCCTTCCTCGAGCCCTTCTTGCTGCTGAGGGCTGCGGCTCTGGGGGAGCAAAGAGCCGTCTATAGGCACACACTCACTTCCCCTCCCAAGCTGTACTGGTCATGAAACACGGTCCAGGTCTGTCAGAGCTCGAGTTCCCCCTCTCTCTGAGGAGACTGTACGCTTCAGGTAGCCCCCGCTCATCCTGTGCGACCATACTCATTCTTCACAGCTCCTTAGGCTCTTTGGCCATTTCCACCTTCGGAAATAGCATTTACACTGAAAGAGAAGGGGCGAAATTGTGGAAAAGTACCACTGCCACATTGTTGCCTCAGCCTCGCTTTCTCCTGGGACGCAGATGTGCATGTACATGCTGGAATCGCCTTGGAGGTCAGAGAGCAACTGCAAAATTCCCATTGGAAATGAGAAACCTAGGAAAGCCTAAATGTGGGATACTTTGGGAACTTGGAGCTAAGGCTGGCAAGGGCCTTTGAGAGCGGCGTTCAATGGGAAACTAACCTTCCCGGTGCCCTGAGATGGCCAGGGAAGAAGCACAGACATGGAGTCACCTGGGGCACGTAGAGGACAATCGGGCTCCCTGACCCTTTGACTTCTTCCTTTCCTCCTGTCTTTTGACTTTTGCTGCTCGGGCTTTTTCTTCCTCTTCTACCCTTTCTCCTCTCCTCTCCTCTCCTCTCCTCTCCTCTCCTCTCCTCTCCTCTCCTCTCCTCTCCTCTCCTCTCCTCTCCTCTCCTCTCCTCTCCTCTCCTGCCTCCTCCTCCATTTCTTCTCCCTCTTCTTTCCTTCTCTTTTTTTTATTTCTCCTTCTCTCCTTGCCCTTCCCTTTGTCTCTTCGCCCATCCTCTCTTTGTGTTTGCTACCAGCCAGCGCTTGTTACCCCTTGGGTCCACGTCTCCTCTGTAACAAGATGGACTTTGTGCTTGAATTTACGCTAGCAGTGGTTGTGTTTATGCACAGGCATTTTGCACCTCCTTTGCTTCTCTCTCTTCTGGCCTTCTGCATAGCCCTTCACACAGCCCCTCTGTACTTGCACGCTTCCTTCAAAGGACGCTGCTGAAATCAGCAGTTCCATCTCGGGGCCTCTCTGCTTCTCCTCGAGCCGTTCCTTTTCGGAGGGTGGTCGCGTAAAGCACATCCCCAAAGGCCTTCGGAGGCCATCGGGTCACTCTATGTCTGACCACCAGATCTTCACCCACAGCTGGAGGCTCGTCTACCTCTGGACGCAGTTTGATGGCTGCTGGGAGACGGCTCATGTGCGCACACCTGCTGCTTTTCTTCCTGTAATACTCCTCCAAAGTGGAAGTATTGCCTGCATCTCTCAGGCAGCTGAGAAGGTCACTCCTGGTACAGGTAAAACTGTGTATTTGGCCCAGGTGTCCAGGTTTTGGCAGCGGTGGAGCCTCAGGTTTGGCCTGTGTGACAAGAGGCCAGGGGCTGCCCTGTGCTGGACAGACCCTGTTCCAGCCGGCTTCGCAATGCACCCGCTGCAGGACACCATCACCCAAAGTGGTGGCACCTCTGGGGAAATGCATTTGCGGAAGAGCAAAATGCTGCACAGCAGAGTGAGGAGTGAGGAAAGAAGTGTGAGGAACAGCCCTATGAACACCAAGGTGAGAGGAGGAGGAGGAGGAGGAGGAGGAGTTGGAGGGGAGAAGGAGGAGGAGGAGGAGTTGGAGGGGAGGAGGTGCTCCAGGCGCTGGAGGAAAGATTGCCCTGCAGCCTGTGGGCAGGACCCAAGAGGTGCGGGCATTTCCCTGCAGCCCTTGGAGAGGACTACGCCAGAGAAGGTACCCACACTGCAGGCCATAGGGGACCCCACACTGGAGCACACGGATATTTCCTGAAGCAACTGTGGCCCGTGCAGAGCCCATGCGGCAGCAGGTTTATCCTGGAGGACTGCGTCCCTTGGGAGGGACCCCACGCTGGAGCAGGGGAACAGCGTGAGGAGGATGGAGCAGCAGAGAGGAGCTGCTATGGACTGAGCGCAGCCCCCATTCCCCATCTGCCTGCGCCCCTCGGCGGAGTGGGGAGAGGAATCGGGAAGGCAGGAGTGAAGTTGAGCCTGGGAAAAAAGAGTGGTGGAGGGAGAGGTGTTTTAGTTTTTTTCTTTGTTTCTCACTTCCCTAATTTTTTAATTGGCAACAAATTAAACCAGTTTTCCCTAAGTCCAGTTTGGTTTGGAAACTGGTGATCGATCTATCGAATGGAATGGAATGGAATGGAATGGAATGGAATGGAATGGAATAGCTGAGCTGGAAGGGACCTACAAGGGTCATCGAGTCCAACTGCCTGAGCACTTTGGGGCTGACCAAAAGTGCAAGCATGTTATTAAGGGCATTGTCCAAATGCCTCTTAACCACTGACAGGCATGGGGCATTGACCACCTCTCTAGGAAGGCTGTTCCAGGGTTTGGCCACCCTCTTGGTAAAGAAATGCTTCCTAATGTCCAGTCGAAACCTGCCCTGACTGATGCAGCTTTGAACCGTTCCCACGCGTCCTGTCACTGGATCCCAGGGAGAAGAGATCAGCACCTCCCTCTCCACTTCCCCTCCTCAGGAAGCTGTAGAGAGCAGCGAGGTCACCCCTCAGCCTCCTTTCCTCCAAACTAGACAAACCCCTAGGTTTGTCTCGCCGCTCCTCATAGGACATGCCTTGTTGTCCTCCACGGGACGCAGTCAAGGACCTTCACATCCTTCTTAAACGGTGGGGCCCTGAACTGCACACAGGACTCAAGGTGAGGCCGCACCAATGCTAAATACAGCTAAATAATGATAAATAAATTCCGTCTGATTTTCTCCCCCTGTCCTACGGAGACGTGGGAGGGAGCGAGTACCTGGGTGGGCACCTGGAAGCCTCTGGTTTCCAGCCACCACAAAACCCTCCTTGTGGTCCAGAGCCGGGTGCCCTGGCCTGGTCTCTCCAGCCCCTGGCCTGTCCTTGCAGGGGGAAAGCAGGCACCTGCAGGCAGCAGCTGCAGGAGAGTTTCTGCTTGCCCTGGGGACACGCTGTTCCTCCCCCTTGATTTTTGGGGCTTGCAGGGCCCCTCAGTCCTGCCTCAGCAGGAGGGGTGTGAGGGGAGGAGCGGGAAGGAGGGGGCTTGCAGGGGTCACAAGGAGCAAACCCCTCGGGGAGGCGGGAGCAGGACTCGCTCTGCTCGGTCCCTGCCAAAGACTCCTCTCTGCTGCTGCAGCTGCTGCAGGTGAGAAGGGAGCTGGGACTGGGAGCCCGACCATGGGGCTCAGCCAGGTTGCTGCCCGGGGGAAACGATCTGCTTTCTCTTTACCTTGTCTTTACTTTTCCTTCTTGTTAGAGACAGTAGCAGTATGACCACTAACAGATATGCCTCCATAACGCTTCTCATAAATGGATTTCTGATTAATTTCAGGCTGGGCAGTCAAAAGCCTCTGGGTGCAGGGCAGCTATATCATTATGCAACATAGGTTGGGGTAGCAGAAGTGTGAGCGCACGTGCTACACGCACACGTATGAAAGCATGAGAAACAACTTCTCCCCAAAGGCTCCTCGCTGCTGGTGGTGGTGGTGGTGGTGGTGGTGGTGCCGTGGAGGGAGCCGGAAGGCCGACCCCGGGGCTCAGCCGGGCGTGGAGCTCCCTGTGCAAGCCAGGGACGCCCTTGTGCCGCCCCTGCTGCTCTTTCTGGGGAGATTTCGGGGCCCTGGGAGCTCTGTCCTGCCGGGGGGGCGGGGGGTGTTGTGCTTTGCACGTTGCAGGGGCCGGAGAGCCAGGGGCAATGGCCGTGGCCGGCCGGGCGGGGTGTCGCCGTGGGGCTTTGGCGCCTGTGACAGCACAGCGGACGAGTCACAGAGGGGTGTCCCCAGGGGCGCCAGCCGGCAGCGCCGCCGCTGCAGTACGTCTCGGGCCAGCGGTGAGTGGGGCAGGCGGGGGGAAGGCTGGGCTGGGCGAGGTGTGGGGCAGAAGCGCCAGCCGCCGGGGGGTGGTTCTAAAGGCTGGGGCGAGGGCGCAGCCGCTGTGGGGAGCGCCTTGGGCAGGGCAGGTGCCACCCTCGGGGCTGGGCGCAGAGGTGGGTGCCCCGGGGGGCTGCGGGGACGTGCCCCCGTCCCCGCAGCGCTCACTGCTCTTCCCCTTGCCGTCTCTGAGCTCCCTCGCCCCCTCTGCCACCCGCCCGCAGGCCCCTGCGTCTCCTGTCCCCGCTGCCCCGGCCGCCGTCTCCCTCCCACCCAGCCCCGCTGAGCCCCTTCTCTCCCTCCTCCTCCAGGCCATGGCTGTGGGCATCACCCACGTCCTGACCGTGCTGAGCATCGTGCAGTACGCGCTGAGGGTCGGCGACTGGAGAGACGTGGCCGCGGAGGACCTCCTGCGGCAGCATGAGGAGCAGCAGAGTCGGGAGATGACTTGGCTGCTGGAGGAGATGGAGCAGAGGAGCCAGGAGCCGCGCGGGCTCGCCCAGGAAGGCATGCTCTTCGCTGCCTGCCAGCACTGGTGGCTGTGGGCCTCTGCGGAAAGCCTGCTCGTGCTCTTTGGGCTCTACTGGCTGCCCAGGCAGAGGAGCGCTGCCTCTGAGAGCGGCAGCCATCAGGGAAGCTCCAGCGGTGCGGAGGAGGACAGGGAGGAGGAGGGCTGGGCGGACAAACCAGACCCTTATGACACTCTGGGTCAACACAAGGCTATGGATAAGCTGGGGATCTGCGCTGTGTTTGCCAAGCCCTTTTCAAGAACAACTTTCTGACGGGGCTGCATCCAGCCATGGGAGCGGGCAGCGCCTACCAAGACCTGAGCGCCCACGACGACGACAACATCGTCGACTGCCTGCTGCTCGTGCCCCTGAGACCACCCATCGGGCCCTTCTTCCACCGTTGCTGGGCGGCGTGGGGAAGATGCCGGCGAGGCACTCCTGCACCTGCGTGGAGCTGGCGTGCATGTGCAAGACGGAGCAGCTTTGATTCCTCCTACACCTTGAGGATGAGCTGAAGAGAAGCCGGGGCTCCTGCTTCCTGCGCAACCTTGGCAGCCGCCCCTGCCTCGATGGGGGGAGCCCGCCTGCTGGTTGCAGCTCTTGCTGAGGGCAGCCTGGGTGTTACTGCCTCAGTCGCTCCACTGCCAAGGCACGGTGCTGCCCCCCCTCCTGCTCCTGCAAGCTCCGGCTGAGGAATACCACCAAGAGCACCCACGGATCTGCAGGCCTGTAGGATAGTCTTGGTAGACATCGATAAGGTAGCTAGGAAGTGTTTCCTGCGTAGTTTAGGCTCTTCAATAGAAATGGATCTGCATGCAGTAATGACCGCGGTCCAGCAGCCTTCCAGGCATTCAGCAAAACCAGGGTCCGGCGGAAGATGCGGCTGCAAGGAGGCTTGCAGCAGAGATCTCTGTCACCACCGTGAGAGCGACCGCAAAGATGCCAATACATTAGCTTGTTTGAACAAACACTCTGTCCGTGTATGTCTGGGCAAGGCTTTGTCGGGGAACGTGGGCCCCTCTGGGATGCTTCCACGCTCAGCTGCCGACGAATCAGGCGAGTGTGTTGTGGAGAAGCGGGTTCGGGGGGCTCTGTTTTCACCCACTCTGTAACTCAGGTTCCCCGCCTGCCCTCGCTCCTCCGTCAGGGGGGAAAGCTGGGTGGGAGAGGCCGGCACTGGCACGTCCCGGGAGCTGGCAGCGCTACTGCCTGGGACGCAGCATGTGAGCTCACCCGCCTGCCAGGGCTCTGCCGGCCACCGCTGGGAGGGGAAAGCCTCCTCCTCCTCCTCCTCCTCCTCCTCCGCTACCTGGTGCTCCCACTGCCCCGCTTCCCTTCCTCGAGCCCTTCTTGCTGCTGAGGGCTGCGGCTCTGGGGGAGCAAAGAGCCGTCTATAGGCACACACTCACTTCCCCTCCCAAGCTGTACTGGTCATGAAACACGGTCCAGGTCTGTCAGAGCTCGAGTTCCCCCTCTCTCTGAGGAGACTGTACGCTTCAGGTAGCCCCCGCTCATCCTGTGCGACCATACTCATTCTTCACAGCTCCTTAGGCTCTTTGGCCATTTCCACCTTCGGAAATAGCATTTACACTGAAAGAGAAGGGGCGAAATTGTGGAAAAGTACCACTGCCACATTGTTGCCTCAGCCTCGCTTTCTCCTGGGACGCAGATGTGCATGTACATGCTGGAATCGCCTTGGAGGTCAGAGAGCAACTGCAAAATTCCCATTGGAAATGAGAAACCTAGGAAAGCCTAAATGTGGGATACTTTGGGAACTTGGAGCTAAGGCTGGCAAGGGCCTTTGAGAGCGGCGTTCAATGGGAAACTAACCTTCCCGGTGCCCTGAGATGGCCAGGGAAGAAGCACAGACATGGAGTCACCTGGGGCACGTAGAGGACAATCGGGCTCCCTGACCCTTTGACTTCTTCCTTTCCTCCTGTCTTTTGACTTTTGCTGCTCGGGCTTTTTCTTCCTCTTCTACCCTTTCTCCTCTCCTCTCCTCTCCTCTCCTCTCCTCTCCTCTCCTCTCCTCTCCTCTCCTCTCCTCTCCTCTCCTCTCCTCTCCTCTCCTCTCCTCTCCTCTCCTCTCCTCTCCTCTCCTGCCTCCTCCTCCATTTCTTCTCCCTCTTCTTTCCTTCTCTTTTTTTTATTTCTCCTTCTCTCCTTGCCCTTCCCTTTGTCTCTTCGCCCATCCTCTCTTTGTGTTTGCTACCAGCCAGCGCTTGTTACCCCTTGGGTCCACGTCTCCTCTGTAACAAGGAGATGGACTTTGTGCTTGAATTTACGCTAGCAGTGGTTGTGTTTATGCACAGGCATTTTGCACCTCCTTTGCTTCTCTCTCTTCTGGCCTTCTGCATAGCCCTTCACACAGCCCCTCTGTACTTGCACGCTTCCTTCAAAGGACGCTGCTGAAATCAGCAGTTCCATCTCGGGGCCTCTCTGCTTCTCCTCGAGCCGTTCCTTTTCGGAGGGTGGTCGCGTAAAGCACATCCCCAAAGGCCTTCGGAGGCCATCGGGTCACTCTATGTCTGACCACCAGATCTTCACCCACAGCTGGAGGCTCGTCTACCTCTGGACGCAGTTTGATGGCTGCTGGGAGACGGCTCATGTGCGCACACCTGCTGCTTTTCTTCCTGTAATACTCCTCCAAAGTGGAAGTATTGCCTGCATCTCTCAGGCAGCTGAGAAGGTCACTCCTGGTACAGGTAAAACTGTGTATTTGGCCCAGGTGTCCAGGTTTTGGCAGCGGTGGAGCCTCAGGTTTGGCCTGTGTGACAAGAGGCCAGGGGCTGCCCTGTGCTGGACAGACCCTGTTCCAGCCGGCTTCGCAATGCACCCGCTGCAGGACACCATCACCCAAAGTGGTGGCACCTCTGGGGAAATGCATTTGCGGAAGAGCAAAATGCTGCACAGCAGAGTGAGGAGTGAGGAAAGAAGTGTGAGGAACAGCCCTATGAACACCAAGGTGAGAGGAGGAGGAGGAGGAGGAGGAGGAGGAGGAGTTGGAGGGGAGAAGGAGGAGGAGGAGGAGTTGGAGGGGAGGAGGTGCTCCAGGCGCTGGAGGAAAGATTGCCCTGCAGCCTGTGGGCAGGACCCAAGAGGTGCGGGCATTTCCCTGCAGCCCTTGGAGAGGACTACGCCAGAGAAGGTACCCACACTGCAGGCCATAGGGGACCCCACACTGGAGCACACGGATATTTCCTGAAGCAACTGTGGCCCGTGCAGAGCCCATGCGGCAGCAGGTTTATCCTGGAGGACTGCGTCCCTTGGGAGGGACCCCACGCTGGAGCAGGGGAACAGCGTGAGGAGGATGGAGCAGCAGAGAGGAGCTGCTATGGACTGAGCGCAGCCCCCATTCCCCATCTGCCTGCGCCCCTCGGCGGAGTGGGGAGAGGAATCGGGAAGGCAGGAGTGAAGTTGAGCCTGGGAAAAAAGAGTGGTGGAGGGAGAGGTGTTTTAGTTTTTTTCTTTGTTTCTCACTTCCCTAATTTTTTAATTGGCAACAAATTAAACCAGTTTTCCCTAAGTCCAGTTTGGTTTGGAAACTGGTGATCGATCTATCGAATGGAACGGAACGGAACGGAACGGAATGGAATGGAATGGAATGGAATGGAATGGAATGGAATAGCTGAGCTGGAAGGGACCTACAAGGGTCATCGAGTCCAACTGCCTGAGCACTTTGGGGCTGACCAAAAGTGCAAGCATGTTATTAAGGGCATTGTCCAAATGCCTCTTAACCACTGACAGGCATGGGGCATTGACCACCTCTCTAGGAAGGCTGTTCCAGGGTTTGGCCACCCTCTTGGTAAAGAAATGCTTCCTAATGTCCAGTCGAAACCTGCCCTGACTGATGCAGCTTTGAACCGTTCCCACGCGTCCTGTCACTGGATCCCAGGGAGAAGAGATCAGCACCTCCCTCTCCACTTCCCCTCCTCAGGAAGCTGTAGAGAGCAGCGAGGTCACCCCTCAGCCTCCTTTCCTCCAAACTAGACAAACCCCTAGGTTTGTCTCGCCGCTCCTCATAGGACATGCCTTGTTGTCCTCCACGGGACGCAGTCAAGGACCTTCACATCCTTCTTAAACGGTGGGGCCCTGAACTGCACACAGGACTCAAGGTGAGGCCGCACCAATGCTAAATACAGCTAAATAATGATAAATAAATTCCGTCTGATTTTCTCCCCCTGTCCTACGGAGACGTGGGAGGGAGCGAGTACCTGGGTGGGCACCTGGAAGCCTCTGGTTTCCAGCCACCACAAAACCCTCCTTGTGGTCCAGAGCCGGGTGCCCTGGCCTGGTCTCTCCAGCCCCTGGCCTGTCCTTGCAGGGGGAAAGCAGGCACCTGCAGGCAGCAGCTGCAGGAGAGTTTCTGCTTGCCCTGGGGACACGCTGTTCCTCCCCCTTGATTTTTGGGGCTTGCAGGGCCCCTCAGTCCTGCCTCAGCAGGAGGGGTGTGAGGGGAGGAGCGGGAAGGAGGGGGCTTGCAGGGGTCACAAGGAGCAAACCCCTCGGGGAGGCGGGAGCAGGACTCGCTCTGCTCGGTCCCTGCCAAAGACTCCTCTCTGCTGCTGCAGCTGCTGCAGGTGAGAAGGGAGCTGGGACTGGGAGCCCGACCATGGGGCTCAGCCAGGTTGCTGCCCGGGGGAAACGATCTGCTTTCTCTTTACCTTGTCTTTACTTTTCCTTCTTGTTAGAGACAGTAGCAGTATGACCACTAACAGATATGCCTCCATAACGCTTCTCATAAATGGATTTCTGATTAATTTCAGGCTGGGCAGTCAAAAGCCTCTGGGTGCAGGGCAGCTATATCATTATGCAACATAGGTTGGGGTAGCAGAAGTGTGAGCGCACGTGCTACACGCACACGTATGAAAGCATGAGAAACAACTTCTCCCCAAAGGCTCCTCGCTGCTGGTGGTGGTGGTGGTGGTGGTGGTGGTGCCGTGGAGGGAGCCGGAAGGCCGACCCCGGGGCTCAGCCGGGCGTGGAGCTCCCTGTGCAAGCCAGGGACGCCCTTGTGCCGCCCCTGCTGCTCTTTCTGGGGAGATTTCGGGGCCCTGGGAGCTCTGTCCTGCCGGGGGGGCGGGGGGTGTTGTGCTTTGCACGTTGCAGGGGCCGGAGAGCCAGGGGCAATGGCCGTGGCCGGCCGGGCGGGGTGTCGCCGTGGGGCTTTGGCGCCTGTGACAGCACAGCGGACGAGTCACAGAGGGGTGTCCCCAGGGGCGCCAGCCGGCAGCGCCGCCGCTGCAGTACGTCTCGGGCCAGCGGTGAGTGGGGCAGGCGGGGGGAAGGCTGGGCTGGGCGAGGTGTGGGGCAGAAGCGCCAGCCGCCGGGGGGTGGTTCTAAAGGCTGGGGCGAGGGCGCAGCCGCTGTGGAGAGCGCCTTGGGCAGGGCAGGTGCCACCCTCGGGGCTGGGCGCAGAGGTGGGTGCCCCGGGGGGCTGCGGGGACGTGCCCCCGTCCCCGCAGCGCTCACTGCTCTTCCCCTTGCCGTCTCTGAGCTCCCTCGCCCCCTCTGCCACCCGCCCGCAGGCCCCTGTGTCTCCTGTCCCCGCTGCCCCGGCCGCCGTCTCCCTCCCACCCAGCCCCGCTGAGCCCCTTCTCTCCCTCCTCCTCCAGGCCATGGCTGTGGGCATCACCCACGTCCTGACCGTGCTGAGCATCGTGCAGTACGCGCTGAGGGTCGGCGACTGGAGAGACGTGGCCGCGGAGGACCTCCTGCGGCAGCATGAGGAGCAGCAGAGTCGGGAGATGACTTGGCTGCTGGAGGAGATGGAGCAGAGGAGCCAGGAGCCGCGCGGGCTCGCCCAGGAAGGCATGCTCTTCGCTGCCTGCCAGCACTGGTGGCTGTGGGCCTCTGCGGAAAGCCTGCTCGTGCTCTTTGGGCTCTACTGGCTGCCCAGGCAGAGGAGCGCTGCCTCTGAGAGCGGCAGCCATCAGGGAAGCTCCAGCGGTGCGGAGGAGGACAGGGAGGAGGAGGGCTGGGCGGACAAACCAGACCCTTATGACACTCTGGGTCAACACAAGGCTATGGATAAGCTGGGGATCTGCGCTGTGTTTGCCAAGCCCTTTTCAAGAACAACTTTCTGACGGGGCTGCATCCAGCCATGGGAGCGGGCAGCGCCTACCAAGACCTGAGCGCCCACAACGACGACAACATCGTCGACTGCCTGCTGCTCGTGCCCCTGAGACCACCCATCGGGCCCTTCTTCCACCGTTGCTGGGCGGCGTGGGGAAGATGCCGGCGAGGCACTCCTGCACCTGCGTGGAGCTGGCGTGCATGTGCAAGACGGAGCAGCTTTGATTCCTCCTACACCTTGAGGATGAGCTGAAGAGAAGCCGGGGCTCCTGCTTCCTGCGCAACCTTGGCAGCCGCCCCTGCCTCGATGGGGGGAGCCCGCCTGCTGGTTGCAGCTCTTGCTGAGGGCAGCCTGGGTGTTACTGCCTCAGTCGCTCCACTGCCAAGGCACGGTGCTGCCCCCCCTCCTGCTCCTGCAAGCTCCGGCTGAGGAATACCACCAAGAGTACCCACGGATCTGCAGGCCTGTAGGATAGTCTTGGTAGACATCGATAAGGTAGCTAGGAAGTGTTTCCTGCGTAGTTTAGGCTCTTCAATAGAAATGGATCTGCATGCAGTAATGACCGCGGTCCAGCAGCCTTCCAGGCATTCAGCAAAACCAGGGTCCGGCGGAAGATGCGGCTGCAAGGAGGCTTGCAGCAGAGATCTCTGTCACCACCGTGAGAGCGACCGCAAAGATGCCAATACATTAGCTTGTTTGAACAAACACTCTGTCCGTGTATGTCTGGGCAAGGCTTTGTCGGGGAACGTGGGCCCCTCTGGGATGCTTCCACGCTCAGCTGCCGACGAATCAGGCGAGTGTGTTGTGGAGAAGCGGGTTCGGGGGGCTCTGTTTTCACCCACTCTGTAACTCAGGTTCCCCGCCTGCCCTCGCTCCTCCGTCAGGGGGGAAAGCTGGGTGGGAGAGGCCGGCACTGGCACGTCCCGGGAGCTGGCAGCGCTACTGCCTGGGACGCAGCATGTGAGCTCACCCGCCTGCCAGGGCTCTGCCGGCCACCGCTGGGAGGGGAAAGCCTCCTCCTCCTCCTCCTCCTCCTCCTCCGCTACCTGGTGCTCCCACTGCCCCGCTTCCCTTCCTCGAGCCCTTCTTGCTGCTGAGGGCTGCGGCTCTGGGGGAGCAAAGAGCCGTCTATAGGCACACACTCACTTCCCCTCCCAAGCTGTACTGGTCATGAAACACGGTCCAGGTCTGTCAGAGCTCGAGTTCCCCCTCTCTCTGAGGAGACTGTACGCTTCAGGTAGCCCCCGCTCATCCTGTGCGACCATACTCATTCTTCACAGCTCCTTAGGCTCTTTGGCCATTTCCACCTTCGGAAATAGCATTTACACTGAAAGAGAAGGGGCGAAATTGTGGAAAAGTACCACTGCCACATTGTTGCCTCAGCCTCGCTTTCTCCTGGGACGCAGATGTGCATGTACATGCTGGAATCGCCTTGGAGGTCAGAGAGCAACTGCAAAATTCCCATTGGAAATGAGAAACCTAGGAAAGCCTAAATGTGGGATACTTTGGGAACTTGGAGCTAAGGCTGGCAAGGGCCTTTGAGAGCGGCGTTCAATGGGAAACTAACCTTCCCGGTGCCCTGAGATGGCCAGGGAAGAAGCACAGACATGGAGTCACCTGGGGCACGTAGAGGACAATCGGGCTCCCTGACCCTTTGACTTCTTCCTTTCCTCCTGTCTTTTGACTTTTGCTGCTCGGGCTTTTTCTTCCTCTTCTACCCTTTCTCCTCTCCTCTCCTCTCCTCTCCTCTCCTCTCCTCTCCTCTCCTCTCCTCTCCTCTCCTCTCCTCTCCTCTCCTCTCCTGCCTCCTCCTCCATTTCTTCTCCCTCTTCTTTCCTTCTCTTTTTTTTATTTCTCCTTCTCTCCTTGCCCTTCCCTTTGTCTCTTCGCCCATCCTCTCTTTGTGTTTGCTACCAGCCAGCGCTTGTTACCCCTTGGGTCCACGTCTCCTCTGTAACAAGATGGACTTTGTGCTTGAATTTACGCTAGCAGTGGTTGTGTTTATGCACAGGCATTTTGCACCTCCTTTGCTTCTCTCTCTTCTGGCCTTCTGCATAGCCCTTCACACAGCCCCTCTGTACTTGCACGCTTCCTTCAAAGGACGCTGCTGAAATCAGCAGTTCCATCTCGGGGCCTCTCTGCTTCTCCTCGAGCCGTTCCTTTTCGGAGGGTGGTCGCGTAAAGCACATCCCCAAAGGCCTTCGGAGGCCATCGGGTCACTCTATGTCTGACCACCAGATCTTCACCCACAGCTGGAGGCTCGTCTACCTCTGGACGCAGTTTGATGGCTGCTGGGAGACGGCTCATGTGCGCACACCTGCTGCTTTTCTTCCTGTAATACTCCTCCAAAGTGGAAGTATTGCCTGCATCTCTCAGGCAGCTGAGAAGGTCACTCCTGGTACAGGTAAAACTGTGTATTTGGCCCAGGTGTCCAGGTTTTGGCAGCGGTGGAGCCTCAGGTTTGGCCTGTGTGACAAGAGGCCAGGGGCTGCCCTGTGCTGGACAGACCCTGTTCCAGCCGGCTTCGCAATGCACCCGCTGCAGGACACCATCACCCAAAGTGGTGGCACCTCTGGGGAAATGCATTTGTGGAAGAGCAAAATGCTGCACAGCAGAGTGAGGAGTGAGGAAAGAAGTGTGAGGAACAGCCCTATGAACACCAAGGTGAGAGGAGGAGGAGGAGGAGGAGGAGGAGTTGGAGGGGAGAAGGAGGAGGAGGAGGAGTTGGAGGGGAGGAGGTGCTCCAGGCGCTGGAGGAAAGATTGCCCTGCAGCCTGTGGGCAGGACCCAAGAGGTGCGGGCATTTCCCTGCAGCCCTTGGAGAGGACTACGCCAGAGAAGGTACCCACACTGCAGGCCATAGGGGACCCCACACTGGAGCACACGGATATTTCCTGAAGCAACTGTGGCCCGTGCAGAGCCCATGCGGCAGCAGGTTTATCCTGGAGGACTGCGTCCCTTGGGAGGGACCCCACGCTGGAGCAGGGGAACAGCGTGAGGAGGATGGAGCAGCAGAGAGGAGCTGCTATGGACTGAGCGCAGCCCCCATTCCCCATCTGCCTGCGCCCCTCGGCGGAGTGGGGAGAGGAATCGGGAAGGCAGGAGTGAAGTTGAGCCTGGGAAAAAAGAGTGGTGGAGGGAGAGGTGTTTTAGTTTTTTTCTTTGTTTCTCACTTCCCTAATTTTTTAATTGGCAACAAATTAAACCAGTTTTCCCTAAGTCCAGTTTGGTTTGGAAACTGGTGATCGATCTATCGAATGGAATGGAACGGAACGGAACGGAATGGAATGGAATGGAATGGAATGGAATGGAATGGAATGGAATGGAATGGAATAGCTGAGCTGGAAGGGACCTACAAGGGTCATCGAGTCCAACTGCCTGAGCACTTTGGGGCTGACCAAAAGTGCAAGCATGTTATTAAGGGCATTGTCCAAATGCCTCTTAACCACTGACAGGCATGGGGCATTGACCACCTCTCTAGGAAGGCTGTTCCAGGGTTTGGCCACCCTCTTGGTAAAGAAATGCTTCCTAATGTCCAGTCGAAACCTGCCCTGACTGATGCAGCTTTGAACCGTTCCCACGCGTCCTGTCACTGGATCCCAGGGAGAAGAGATCAGCACCTCCCTCTCCACTTCCCCTCCTCAGGAAGCTGTAGAGAGCAGCGAGGTCACCCCTCAGCCTCCTTTCCTCCAAACTAGACAAACCCCTAGGTTTGTCTCGCCGCTCCTCATAGGACATGCCTTGTTGTCCTCCACGGGACGCAGTCAAGGACCTTCACATCCTTCTTAAACGGTGGGGCCCTGAACTGCACACAGGACTCAAGGTGAGGCCGCACCAATGCTAAATACAGCTAAATAATGATAAATAAATTCCGTCTGATTTTCTCCCCCTGTCCTACGGAGACGTGGGAGGGAGCGAGTACCTGGGTGGGCACCTGGAAGCCTCTGGTTTCCAGCCACCACAAAACCCTCCTTGTGGTCCAGAGCCGGGTGCCCTGGCCTGGTCTCTCCAGCCCCTGGCCTGTCCTTGCAGGGGGAAAGCAGGCACCTGCAGGCAGCAGCTGCAGGAGAGTTTCTGCTTGCCCTGGGGACACGCTGTTCCTCCCCCTTGATTTTTGGGGCTTGCAGGGCCCCTCAGTCCTGCCTCAGCAGGAGGGGTGTGAGGGGAGGAGCGGGAAGGAGGGGGCTTGCAGGGGTCACAAGGAGCAAACCCCTCGGGGAGGCGGGAGCAGGACTCGCTCTGCTCGGTCCCTGCCAAAGACTCCTCTCTGCTGCTGCAGCTGCTGCAGGTGAGAAGGGAGCTGGGACTGGGAGCCCGACCATGGGGCTCAGCCAGGTTGCTGCCCGGGGGAAACGATCTGCTTTCTCTTTACCTTGTCTTTACTTTTCCTTCTTGTTAGAGACAGTAGCAGTATGACCACTAACAGATATGCCTCCATAACGCTTCTCATAAATGGATTTCTGATTAATTTCAGGCTGGGCAGTCAAAAGCCTCTGGGTGCAGGGCAGCTATATCATTATGCAACATAGGTTGGGGTAGCAGAAGTGTGAGCGCACGTGCTACACGCACACGTATGAAAGCATGAGAAACAACTTCTCCCCAAAGGCTCCTCGCTGCTGGTGGTGGTGGTGGTGGTGGTGGTGGTGCCGTGGAGGGAGCCGGAAGGCCGACCCCGGGGCTCAGCCGGGCGTGGAGCTCCCTGTGCAAGCCAGGGACGCCCTTGTGCCGCCCCTGCTGCTCTTTCTGGGGAGATTTCGGGGCCCTGGGAGCTCTGTCC